>NC_135234.1:529546551-530774051 GCF_051348905.1 Ranitomeya variabilis
TCCTTTTTGATGCTCTGTCAGGCCTTCACTGCGGTGGTTTTCAGTTGCTGTTTGTTTGTGGGCCTTTCTGTCTGAAGTTTAGTCTTTAACGAGTGAAATGCATGCTCAATTTGGTTGAGATCAGGTGACTGACTTGGCCATTCAAGAATATTCCACTTCTTTGATTTAATTAACTCCTGGGTTGCTTTGGCTTCATGTTTTGGGTCATTGTCTATCTGTAGGATGAAACGACGACCAATCAGTTTGGCTGCATTTGGCTGGATCTGAGCACACAGTGTGGCTCTGAATACCTCAGAATTCATTCGGCTGCTTCTGTCCTGTGTCACATCATCAATAAACACTAGTGACCCAGTGCCACTGGCAGCCATGCATGCCCAAGCCATCACACTGCCTCCGCTGTGTTTTACAGATGATGTGGTATGCTTTGGATCATGAGCTGTACCACGCCTTCGCCATACATTTCTCTTTCCATCATTCTGGTAGAGGTTGATCATGGTTTCATCTGTCCAAAGAATGTTCTTCCAGAACTGTGCTGGCTTTTTTAGATGTTTTATAGCAAAGTCCAGTCTAGCCTTTTTATTCTTGATGCTTATGAGTGGCTTGCACCGTGCAGTGAACCCTCTGTATTTACTTTCATGCAGTCTTCTCTTTATGGTAGATTTGGATATTGATACGCCGACCTCCTGGAGAGTGTTGATCACTTGGTTGGCTGTTGTGAAGGGGTTTCTCTTCACCATGGAGATTATTCTTCTATCCTCCACCACTGTTGTCTTCCGTGGACGCCCAGGTCTTTTTGCATTGATGAGTTCACCAGTGCTTTCTTTCTTTCTCAGGATGTACCAAACTGTAGATTTTGCCACTCCTAATATTGTAGCAATTTCTCGGCTTGTTTTTTTCTGTTTTCGCAGCTTAAGGATGGCTTGTTTCACTTGCATGGAGAGCTCCTTTGACCGCATGTTTACTTCACAGCAAAACCTTCCAAATGCAAGCACCACATCTCAAATCAACTCCAGGCCTTTTATCTGCTTAATTGAGAATGACATAACGAAGGGATTGCCCACACCTGTTCATGAAATAGCCTTGGAGTCAATTGTCCAATTACTTTTGGTCCCTTTAAAAACAGGGTCGCACATGTTAAGGAGCTGAAACTCCTAAACCCTTCATCCAATTTTATTGTGGATACCCTCAAATGAAAGCTGAAAGTCTGAACTTCAACTGCATCTGAATTGTTTTGTTTAAAATTCATTGTGGTAATGTCTATAACCAAAATTAGAAAAATGTTGTCTCTGTCCAAATATATATGGACCTAACTGTAACTCCACATAGCGGCGTGCCCTGGCACAGATAAATTGAAAAGTCGGCCCTTAGGAAACTTACTACCAGGAATAAAATTTATAGCACAATCACAATCCCTATGAGGGGGTAGGACACTGGATTTGGGCTCATCAAATACATCCTGGTAATCCGACAGAAACTCAGGGACTTCAGAAGGAGTGGAAGCAGAAATTGACACCAACGGAACATCGCCATGTACCCCTTGACAACCCCAACTAGACACAGACATTGATTTCCAATCCAATACTGGATTATGAACCTGTAGCCAAGGCAAACCCAGCACGACCACATCATGCAAATTATGCAACACCAAAAAGCGAATATCTTCCTGATGTGCAGGAGCCATGCACATGGTCAACTGAGTCCAGTACTGAGGTTTATTCTTGGCCAACGGCGTGGCATCAATACCCCTTAATGGAATAGGATACTGCAAAGGCTCCAAGAAAAAACCACAGCACCTGGCAAACTCCAAGTCCATCAAATTCAGGGCAGCGCCTGAATCCACAAATGCCATAACCGAGTAGGATGACAAAAAGCAAATCAGAGTAACAGACAAAAGAAATTTAGGCTGCACAGTACCAATGGTGACAGACCTAGCGAACCGCTTAGTGCGCTTAGGACAATCAGAGATAGCATGAGTGGGGTCACCACAGTAAAAACACAGCCTATTCTGATGTCTGTGTTCTTGCCGTTCAGTTCTGGTCAAAGTTCTATCACATTGCATAAGCTCAGGCTTCTGCTCAGAGGACACCGCCAAATGGTGCACAATTTTGCGCTCACGCAAACGCCGATCAATTTGGATGGCCAAGGACATTGATTCATTCAGACCAGCAGGCGTGGGGAATCCCACCATAACATCCTTAAGGGCTTCAGAAAGACCCTTTCTAAAAATTGCTGCCAGGGCACACTCATTCCATTGAGTAAGCACAGACCATTTTCTAAACTTCTGACAATATATCTCTGCTTCATCCTAACCCTGACACAAAGCTAGCAAGATTTTCTCTGCCTGATCCACTGAATTCGGTTCGTCATAAAGCAATCCAAGCGCCAGAAAAAACGCATCTACATTAAGCAATGCAGGATCTCCTGGCGCAAGGGAGAATGCCCAGTCTTGAGGGTCACCACGCAACAAAGAAATAATAATTTTTACTTGCTGAATGGGGTCACCAGAGGAGCGGGGTCTCAAAGCAAGAAACAGTTTACAATTATTTTTGAAATTCAGAAACTTAGATCTATCCCCAGAAAACAAATCAGGAATTGGAATTCAAGGCTCTAACATCGGATTCTGAACTACATAATCTTGAATGCTTTGTACTCTTGCAGTGAGATGATCCACACAAGAGGACAGACCTTGAATATCCATATCTACACCTGAGTCCTGAACCACCCAGAGATTAAGGGGAAAAGAGAGACAAAACACACTGCAAAGAAAAAAAAATGGGTTCAGAACTTCTCTTATCCCTCTTTTGAGATGCATTAACACTTTGTGGGCCAGCTGTACTGTTATGGACCTGGTGGTTAGGAGCACCCGGAATGACCTGATGATTAAACTAGTAATCGGAACAAGCTCTGGGAAAGTGGGAACTCTGCTGACCGCAAACTCTACTCCTATCACACACACTAGAAATAGCCGTGGAGCGTACCTAACTCTCCCTAGACGCCTCTTCACAGCCTAAGAGCTAACTACCCCTAAAGATAGAAATAGAAGCCTAACCTTGCCTCAGAGAAATTCCCCAAAGGTAAAGGCAGCCCCCCACATATGTTGACTGTGAGTTAAGAGGAAAGTCACAAACACAGGAATGAAACAGGTTTCAGCAAAGGAGGCCAGACTTCACTAAATAGTCAGAGGATAGAAAAGGGAACTATGCGGTTAGCACAAAAGACTACAAAAAACCACGCAGAGTAAGCAAAAAGACTCCCCACACCGACTCACGGTGTGGAGGTGCCACTCTGCACCCCAGAGCTTCCAGCTAGCAAGGGAATATCATGATAGCAAGCTGGACTAGAAATTAGCAGTACTAAGAAATATATTCAGGAAGCAATAACAACAAATGAACTAACAAAGACTTAGCTTCTGCTGGAGTAGACAGGTCCTCAGAGAAGTCCAAGAGAGATCTGAACCAATACTGAACATTGACAGCTGGCATGAAGTAACGATCTGAGTGGAGTTAAATAGGGAAGCCAGCATAGCAATAAACGAGAGCAGCTGACAAAACCAACCTCAGTGACCAGCAGTTCCGCTCAAAGCCACCAGAGGGAGTCCAAGAGCAGAACTAACCAAAGTACCATTCATGACCACAGGAGGGAGTCCGAGAACGGAATTCACAACAGAGAACACAACATTTACACAGAGCAAATGTGGCATATGCAAGGTATAGGAGACTGTGGTCAATGTCTCATTCTATCTCCTGTGTTGTGTGTTGTGAATTCTGCTTTTGGGCTCCCTCCGGTGGTTGTAGGTGGTAATGCAGTTGCCCCTGAGTTGCAGTCCTGGTCAGGTGTATCTGCTGATTGCAGTTCTGACTGGGGTATTTAGGCGTGCAGGATTCATTAGTCCTTGCCAGTTGTCAATTGTTGTTGGGAGGTGTTGGACCTCTGCTTGGTTCCTTCTGCCTTTCTGCCAAATCAGCAAAGATAAGTGTCTGTTTTTTTTTCCTGTGGCACACATGCTATGTGCTTCATAATTCAGTGCTATTCCTTGTATTTTCTTGTCCAGCTTAGATTGTGTCAGTATTTTCTCAGTCTTGTTGGATTCTCTGGAGTGGCAGATATACATTCCATGTCCTTAGTTAGATTGTGGAACTTTTTGTATTATCTGCTGTGGATATTTTTGGAAGGGTTTTAATACTGACCGCCTAGTAATCTGTCCTATCCTTTCCTATTTAGCTAGAGTGGCCTCTTTTGCTAAATCCTGTTTTCTACCTGCGTGTGTCTATTCTTCTACTCACAGTCATTATTCGTGGGGGGCTGCCTATCCTTTGAGGGTCTGCCCTGAGCCAAGGTAGCATTCCTATTTCCATCTATAGGGGTATTTAGTCCTCTGGCTGTGTCGAGGTGTCTAGGGTATGTTAGGCACACCCCACGGCTACTTCTAGTTGCGGTGTTAGTTCAGGATTTGCGGTCAGTACAGGTTCCACTGACTCCAGAGAAAGTTTCATGCGGCTCCAAGGTCACCAGATCATAACAGCTTTGGCTGCCCAGTTTCCAGATGTAGTTGGAGCCTCGTGCCATTTTATTATAGCAGAGCCATCATTTCATTGTTGCTGCAGCATGCTGATCACAGTAATTACGAGTTAGCATTCACCAGGTCCATGCACGTTCCCAGTCGCCAGTAATGACTGTGATCTGAGCACTGCAGTCCCAATGACATGTCAGCTCCGCTCAGATTATCACAATTCCGGTGAGCTGTGCATCTAATCCTATTATGTGAGATACAGTTCATTGTTTGGAAGTAACAGTCAGATTTGTTTAGAAGTGATGGACAGTCTTTGATATTTATGCATAGGCTCTCTGACTGAGTACTCCACCCATTAGCCTATGATGGTTTTGATCATAGTAGAAGCCTGCCTACCCATAAAGCTGGAAACTGTAACATTTAGGCACGTTGCCCTGTGGGAATGAAGTGCCATGGGATTCCAAATCAGTTTTTATACCTAGTGAAAGGTGCCTATCCAGTGCAGAAACACATTGGTATTACTAAATACCGATTTGGAATCCTGAGGCTCTTCATTCCAGCAATGCAGCCCGCTTAAATGTGACAGTTTCTATTTTTGCTATTGTATCTAATCCTCTCATATGTGATGCTATCTGCTGAGCAGTGTATCTAATCCTATTGTTTGTGATACAAATTGCTGAGCCCTGCATTTAATCTTATATTGGATACTGTCTGATGAGCTGTATGTGTTATGATGTGTCATACCACCTGGTGAGCTTTGGCTGTGCAGTCAACCCTATCATGTGCAATACACACCAGCTGCATAAGCGGTATGTCCTCTCCCAGTGGGAATACATCCATTTAAGAATATATTCTTTCTTGATGTCAACCGAACTCAGCTTTATAATCTGCTCATTGTAGCTGTTCAATTAACTATTACAACACCCCTCTCCCCCCCCCAAAAAAAAAAAAAATAGACAAGATAGCGACAGCTGTATTTATATCCTCTGTGCGATTATCTTTGGACTTCCTGTGGTGCTATATTTGTTCTCATACTTATGTCCTCCTGCCTTGTCTTCCTTTTTCCTTTATTTTTCCCTTTTCACTTCCTGTATTATTTTGCCAGTGAACTGACTGTGCAGTCTTCTGAATTACTTAATAATTAATACAAAGAGAAACGTCATTAAAAATGTACACTTTTGCCTGAATTCATTTGATTTCCATCATACATATCTATGGGGGGGGGGGGGTTCCTGCTGAATTCAATATTCAGGCACAAAAATAATTTTGTCATTTTCTTTTGGACACTGTTTTATAAAAGTATTCTCTTTTGAAGTCGTTGTCAAAGGCCTGTGATATTGATGACCTACCAGGCGGCTGCTGAATGTAAACAGAACAGCATGGCTCCAAACACTTTGTAATGGCTATTCCTGAGTACTGCAGGTCAGCTTCAATTCTCTTCAATTGAATCTGAGTTGCAGTACAAAGGATTGACCACTACACAATATACAGAGCCATACGTTTCTGCCTCAGTACATTGTTTACATCCTGCTGGTGCTGATGACAGCTGAGGGTGCCAGGTTTCAGACCCTATCAATATGATATTGATAACCTTTCTCAAGGGCTCGTACAGACAAACGTGTTTTTAGTCCGAGTGCAGTCAGACACAACATTGGATCACACTGTTATTTTATTGGCCTGTGCACATGGAGCGCCCCCACTGCCGCAGGGCCGAGGGGTACCCGGTACCGGGCCTCTCTGTCTCGGTTCTAGGGTTGTCACGGTGGCTAGACCCGGTCCGTGACCCTGCTGAGGGGCGTCCAGTGAAAGTGGAGAGTGGTGATGTTGTGGTGTGGTGCAAGTCGCGATGAATAACGAGGACACCAGGTTGCAGTCTCTTTACTGAAGGCTTCTGGATCCTCAATCCGGAATACGGTTAACAGGGCTTTCTGAGACTGGCCGGTCCGATGGCACCTCCAGAGTTCCCTTTGCAGGTGAAAATCTGTGCCTACCTTCTAGCGCTTGTGTGTTGTAGTCCTTCCCTGCTTAGCACCACGGGATAGTCCTCACAACTGTTGTGTCTGTTTCTGAAGTTCCCTCACAACTGCTTCTGATGTTCTTCTTCGTCCCCCAGATGATATGGCTAGGACACACCCGTATAACGGGTAGGCCTGGAGGTCTTCCGGGACCCTAGAGTCGCCCCTCTCCAACTATTGCCCCCTATGTCTGCTTAGGTGATTTGGGTGAGACAGCCCGCCTATAACTGACTGTTCTGCCGTAGGTTTGAAGTAAGGCCTGGAGCTCAATACTTCCTCGGCGTTTCCGGCCACCGGCTACGCGCCTCAGTAGGATGTTGCCTCGTCTTACAGCACGACTCCTACTGGTGTTTCTCCTTGTTGCGTTGATCTCGTTTCTCACTCTTCACAATATACCTCGCTTCTTGTCCTTTCTTGGGGTACCGCCGCAATGATGTGCAGGCGCGGTCCCGTAACGTTCTTTCTGTTCGCTAGGCCTCTGTCAGGATCCCACCCCTGACAGGGACCCCCCTGAATCTTCCCCTGCAACACCCTCTGCCACAGGATGTTGCCTGGTTCCAACCGAGTCAGCTTTCTGACTAACTTCCTATCTAACCCCCAGTTTTACCAGATTGTGAGGAGTGGCCTAATACATAGCATCCTTAGCTCACCCTGGAGGCCAGACTGTGAAGTGTATTGGTGTCTGTGATACCTGGTCAGGTGAACTCCTTCAGTGCCATCAGACGTACCAATACCCCCTTTAGCGGCGGAGCATCAGTACTGCAATGACCAGGACTCTGGGGCACTGCACTCCCCCCCGGTTAAATCCAGTACTCCTGGACTGGGAAGAAAACAACAATACATGTCAGCAAAAAGACATACAATTTTTGGAATGCAATAACAAGTAAATTTGAACAGAGCTTCCCTTTATGGGAGGTGAGGACACTTGAACGTTACAAACATGGTTAAATATTTTAAATAACATACTATAAATAACTTCTCTTACCCAACTGGGTATTCTACATAGTGCAACTTCTGAATAATAACTTAACTTTGCCTCTAAGGACGTATAAGCTGAATCCACTAAAGGCTTACCATAAAACACTACAAGGCTAATCAACTTTTCTTCATTTTCCAACTTTACATTCGCAGGACCGCCTGTCTATCTGCCCCAGGCCTACTGCCTCTCGCTCTTTTGCAGGACCGCCCCATTCCTCATCCGGGCCTGCTGCCTTTCTTTTTTTCTATACACAGTATAGGACTTATCAATCTTCTCTCAGTTCAAGATCACTGAGCCATCTCTGTATGGCTCCTAGGAGGACTCACCGACTAACCCCGTGCGGGTTCACTTCCTGTCCTCATTCTCTAACACATTATTAAACATTTCTCACAATCAACTAACTAACTACATATAACTTTTACATGTAAGCATTATTACTTCTTCTTTTAAGACATCATTACACCTTAAGTGCTATTGGTGAACGTTCCCTTTAAGAGAGAACCAAGTCTCTATGAGGTAGTGCAGCTACTCCTGCTGCCAGTCCGTGTAAACAGGAACTCCAATGCTGTTCCCAGGAGCAGTTTCTTCGCAAAAGTTCTCTTTGTTGTAAAACCAGTAGGGAGCACCTTTAATAAGGTGCAAACTATTTACAATGAGTTTGTAATCATGCAGTGTTCATGATCCAGCAGTTCTTTTCAACAATGATGAACAAGAAACAAAACAAAAAAGGCAAAAATAGGGATCCTGGGTAAACTAAGGGATCCCTTTAAGAGTTAACCCTAGTCAGGTTGCAGCAGCAGGAAGACACATAGAAAGACGAACAGTTAACTATGTACAGTCTGTCGAGCTTTAGGGCTTCATAGTAAGTTGCAAGACATCAGCCGGTAGTGGACGTCTCCTGACCGCGGCGGCTTCGGTCCCTGGTCTCCGGCTGATGCGGTGTCAGTGTCGGTGGTTGGTCTCTCGGGTGCAGTCAGATCACCCGGTGTCTGGATTCGAAGGCTAACCCTGGCTGCAAGCTCGGTAGCCACATCAAGGCGTACTGTAGCGATAGTAGCAAGATCTGTCGAGTCCGGATCGGTCATGGTCGGGGCAACAGGTGACACCTCCACAGGCCCACATCGTTGGACGTTCCGAGCGCACCATTCTTGTGCACTCCGGTGGCGGGTGTAGGTCACCTGGTCCCCCCTTTGCAATAATGGATCACCATATCGGTTGCGGAAGGGAGTCTTCACGTTGTAACTGGTAACGAAGATGTCAGTCAGTAGTCCGGGTTCATGTATGGAGCCCCAACCCCGCTTTGGGTGAAAGGCCAGCACAGTTCCCCGCTTTACCACACCTTTCCTGCCGTGCGTAGGCTTTGGGTGTTGCACTTTTGGTGTGTCAATTTGTTCTGTCTCTTTTCGGTTTTTCCAATGTAAGATCAAGCATTGCTTATATTGTTCCCAAGTGAGCACAGCAAGGGTGAGGCCCTCCTCCCGGGCTCCATCTGGCCCAATCCAGGGGGTATCCCACTGGAAGATCACCCCTTCTGAGCTCACATCTAGGGGTTCCCCCATCTTGGTCGGTAGCGGAGGCACCAGCTTCCCCATCGTGTCGGGGGTTAGCACCACCAGCTCCGCTGAGAGGAACCGGTCACTGTCGGGGTGAGGAGCGGTCGCGGGAGCGGGATCGGTCAGGGGAACAGGATCAATCAGGGGAGCAGGGACGCTTTCCATACCTGCGTCTGATGTGATTCCACCGATGCCGATCTGTTCCGTTGACAAGGACACTGGAATCGGCTGCGGCCCGGACCGTGGCTCCTCCAAGGTGGCTTCCCGGTATGTCTCCGCTCTCCATGGCTCTGCACCTGCTGGCTCCGTGGTCGGGATAGGTGGGCTCGGCCCCTCCGCCGGCGGCTCCAAGGAGTTCGAGTCCTTCAACTGCGGTGGGTTCGGGTCCGTCTCCGGTTGGTGGGGATAACCCGGGGTCACTGCGCCGCCGCTCAGGGACTCGCTGGTCCCCTTCGCTGTCTCGAGATCGGCAGCCATGCATGCACCTGACTCCGCCATTTCTTCGAGGGCGAGGCCACTCTGGTCTCGGCTCTTGCCATTGCAACCCAGAGGGCGATTCCTCTCTGTTTCTGGGCAGGTCGTCATCTCGCAGCAAAAGTCGGAGGGGGCGGTCCCTACTTTTGGCGCCGCTTTGATAGTCTCCTCCCATGGTACACCCTTCTTCTTCCTCTGCGCTCCCTGTGGCGCTGCAATGGCGGCGGTTTTTGGCGGGAACTTTTGGCGGCAAGTGGCAATACACAGTCTTCGTAATAAGTCACAGTCCAAGTACAATAAATCACAGTTCCAAGGCACACATGACCTGATTCTTCAGGCTTAAGTAGATCCTGTTCATGATGCCAAGTTGGAGCGCCCCCACTGCTGCAGGGCCGAGGGGTACCCAGTACCGGGCCTCTCTGTCTCGGTTCTGGGGTTGTCACGGTGGCTAGACCCGGACCATGACCCTGCTGAGGGGCGTCCAGTGAAAGTGGAGAGTGGTGATGTTGTGGTGTGGTGCAAGTCGCGATGAATAACGAGGACACCAGGTTGCAGTCTCTTTACCTCTTTACTGAAGGCTTCTGGATCCTCAATCTGGAATACGGTTAACAGGGCTTTCTGAGACCGGCCGGTCCGATGGCACCTCCAGAGTTCTCTTTGCAGGTGGAAATCTGTGCCTACCTTCTAGCGCTTGTGTGTTGTAGTCCTTCCCTGCTTAGCACCACGGGATAGTCCTCACAACTGTTGTGTCTGTTTCTGAAGTTCCCTCACAACTGCTTCTGATGTTCTTCTTCGTCCCCCAGATGATATGGCTAGGACGCACCCGTATGATGGGTAGGCCTGGAGGTCTTCCGGGACCCTAGAGTCACCCCTCTCCAACTATTGCCCCCTTTGTCTGCTTAGGTGATTTGGGTGAGACAGCCTGCCTATAACTGACTGTCCTGCCGTAGGTTTGAAGTAAGGCCTGGAGCTCAATACTTCCTCGGCGTTTCCGGCCACCGGCTACGCACCTCAGTAGGATGTTGCCTCGTCTTACAGCACGACTCCTACTGGTGTTTCTCCTTATTGTGTTGATCTCGTTTCTCACTCTTCACAATAAACCTCGCTTCTTGTCCTTTCTTAGGGTACCGCCGCAATGAAGTGCAGGCGCGGTCCCGTAATGTTCTTTCTGTTCGCTAGGCCTCTGTCAGGATCCCACCGCTGACAGGGACCCCCCTGAATCTTCCCCTGCAACACCCTCTGCCACAGGATGTTGCCTGGTTCCAACCCAGTCAGCTTTCTGACTAACTTTCTATCTAACACCCAGTTTTACCAGATTGTGAGGAGTGGCCTAATACATAGCAAACTTAGCTCCCCCTGGCGGCCAGACTGTGAAGTGTATTGGTGTCTGTGATACCTGGTCAGGTGAACTCCTTCAGTGCCATCAGATGTACCAATACCCCCCTTAGCGGCGGAGCATCAATACTGCAACGACCAGGACTCTGGGGCGCTGCACACATGCCCAATTTTTTCCTTGAACTGAGTCTGTTCAAGTAAAAAAAAAATCAGTGCGTGCTTAATTTGCATTAGTAAATTGGATTGCTCTAGGCCATGCAAGGTAGTTGGTCCGTCAAAAAATTCAGACCGCACTTGGATGACATCTGAGTGCCTTGTGATTTTCATCCACTAACAGAATGAAGATGGAGAATTTCTTTCTTCCATCTTCTCCACATCTGAGAAAATTGTATTACACTATGATCATACTCTCTAATTAGAGTGGGATCAGAGTGTGATTAGGATGATTGGACTAATTTTATCGAATGAGAGGAAATACTGTTGTGTGACCCCGGGCTATGACCTTTCAAATGCAGCCCAACTTTTTTGACAGACCCATGCAGGGGTGAATCTAGCCTCTCTGCTGCCTGAGACGAAAGGAAAAATGTCACCCCCCCCCACACACACACACACAGTCCCTGCCTCACTGCCTGTGCACACACATCCCTCCACCAAACCCGGTAATCGCCGCTCACAGTTGCATACCAGCAGAGGTGTATCTAGGGTTTCTGGCACCCGGGGCAAGAATTCATTTTGGCGCCCCCCCAGGACATATGTGATTTGCACACTCAGTCATGTACCCACGAGCTCCTCTCCCTAATGCTCTCAATGTTCAGTGAGAAACTGAGAGAAGCAGAAGAGAAGCTCATTGTCACAGGACCATAAGTCTGAAAATTACATATGAGTGAAGTGTCCATGTGACGACTACTGGAACCTGCAGAGCTGAATCCTGACATCTCAGCTTCTGAATTCTCACAACTAATGCACTGCACACTTTTACGATTCTCCCTTGCCGGTGGACGGTCATGTCAGCACAAGCATGTGATTTGTATACTTCTGGCCACATTCCAACTAGACGTGCCTGGCCTCACTCAGTTCATTTTCATAGAGTGAGATCACACATGTCTAGTCAGCACATGACCGCATTAATGTAAATCACCAGCACCAGAGAATCCTGACAGCGTGCAGGGCGCACTGTGAGAAGTCAGAAGTCTGTAGTCACAAAGAATGACTGCAGACTCATTACAAACCTGGACATTCCCTTTAATGCTCCTAACATAAATAAAAACATGAGAGATAGCTAGTATCACAAATAACATTTACATCCAGGTACCTTATAGATGACGTCGTCTCTGGAGTCATTCTCCTTTTCTTCATCTTGTCCAGACCCCATGATGAGTTTTCTCATCCACAGCCGTCTCTGCAGACTTACATCTTCTCCGCTCTTTTGCAGAAAGTCTCCACGAGATGCCCTTAAAGATATAAGTAATTCAAGAAAAGCACATCCAGCCCATGAATGGCAGCGCTTCCCAGGACTCGCATCCAAAGATGATATTTTATATTTTTTTATTTCATAACTTAAAATAGAAGAGATACAACGCGTTTCGGATACAGTATATATCCTTCTTCAGGTATCATAAAAACACAGTACAAATCCTACTAGTATAAAATTCAATTACACTTATATATAGTATCAAACCTTTTATCCCAGCCTCAGAAACTTGATTTGGGGTGTGGACCAAGTTCAGGAAAACACCCACTGATTGATACAGCCTTGTTAACATTGATGCAAGAAAGAAAGAAAAAAAAAACAAAAAAAAACAACCTTTAAGGTACCGTCACATTAAGCGACGCTGCAGCGATAGCGACAGCGATGCCGATCGCTGCAGCGTCGCTGTTTGATCGCTGGAGAGCTGTCACACAGACCGCTCTCCAGCGACCAACGATGCCGAGGTCCCCGGGTAACCAGGGTAAGCATCGGGTTGCTAAGCGCACGGCCGCGCTTAGTTACCCGATGTTTACCCTGGTTACCAGCGTAAAAGTTAAAAAAACAAACAGTACATGCTCACCTGCGCGTCCCCCAGCCTCTGCTTCCTGACACTGACTGAGCTCCGGCCCTAACAGCACAGCGGTGACGTCACCGCTGTGCTTTCACTTTCAGTTTAGGGCCGGCGCTCAGTCAGTGTCAGGAAGCAGAGGCTGGGGGACGCGCAGGTGAGCATGTACTGTTTGTTTTTTTAACTTTTACGCTGGTAACCAGGGTAAACATCGGGTTACTAAGCGCGGCCCTGCGCTTAGTAACCCGATGTTTACCCTGGTTACCAGTGTAAAATATCGCTGGTATCCTTGCTTTTGCTGTCAAACACGGCGATACACGGCGACCTAGCGACCAAATAATGTGCAGACCTTCTAGCAGCGACCAGCAATTTCACAGCGGGATTCTGATCGCTGCTGCGTGTCAAATACAGCGATATCGCTATCCAGGTCGCTGCAACGTCACGGATCGCTGGCGATATCGCCTAGTGTGACGGTACCTTTACACTCTCTCTATGATATCATTCAATCCTTTTGGAAATAATGTTCCCAAACGATATATCCAAAACGTTTCTTTCCTATTTAAAAGAGCATTCCTGTTTGCAGCTCCAGAGGGTATCTGCTCCACTGGAGTTACTTTTATGTTAAAAATTTTATTATGTTTAAGTAGCAGATGCCTTGAGAGACTATGTTTTAAAAAGCAGTTTTTTCTCTATATCTGTGGCCATTAATGCGGGAGTGCAGTGTCTGTACAGTGCGTCCCACATATTGCAAACCACAACTGCATGTGATGACATATACGACATGATCACTACTACAGGTGAGTCTTTGTGAGATTTCAAAGACATCACCAGTATTATTGCATTTGATAGTTTTAGCCCCATGATCTAGGATCCCACAGGTACAACATTTTTTGGAGTTACATTTAAAAACTCCGGTGCCTTGAAGAACTCCACATAAAGTTTGATCCTTATTTTTATAAATGTTTTTTCTTTTTGAATCCAACTGTTTTTTTAATTTACTGGGGGCCACCAAATTTTTCAAAGTTTTCCCCCTTCTATATGTAATCCCTGGTTTATCAGGGAGATGTTTTCCCAAGACAGGGTCACGCTTCAAGATATACCAATATTTAGAAAGCACAGTTCTTATGACTTTATTTCCCCTATTGAATGTTGTCACAAAATTCAATTTCCAGCGATCATCACTTTTTTCCTTACCAGTAGTCAACGTATCCCCCTTCCTGGTTTTTCCTTTTAAACATTCCTCCTGTGTTTTTATTTTGTTGTCCCTATATGCACCATTTATCAAATTTTTCGGGTTTCTTTTTTCCTTAAATTTTCTTTTTTAAATTTTAGACTGAGCTACATAATCAGATTCTCTCGTACAATTCTTTCTGATGCGATAAAATTGGCTGTGGGGTATATTAACCTTCCACTTCTTGTAATGTGCACTATTGAAATCTAAAAAGCCATTTGAATCCACTTTTGGTTAAAGATATAAGTGTCATTATAATGCTCCTGTATAATAAATTGCCCCTCACTATATTGTCTGCACAAAATATGACCCCCACACTGTCCCTCTCATGGTACATACTCTTCACACTGACCTCTCCTTTCCATACCGGACCCCTCTTCACACTGTCCTCTCACACTGTGTCCCCCCCTATAGGGCCCAGTATTTATACTCCATATTTACACTCCATCCTCCCACCCTGCATGCATGGCTCCTCTATCCTCTCACCCTGCGTGCGTGGCTCCCCCATCCTCCTCCCCTGTGTGCGTGGCTCCCCCATCCTTCTCCCCTGCGTGCATGGCTCCCCCATCCTTCTCCCCTGTGTGCGTGGCTCCCCCATCCTTCTCCCCTGTGTGCGTGGCTCCCCCATCCTTCTCCCCTGCGTGCATGGCTCCCCCATCCTTCTTCCCTGCGTGTATGGCTCCCCCATCCTTCTCCCCTGCGTGCATGGCTCCCCCATCCTTCTCCCCTGCGTGTATGGCTCCCCCATCCTTCTCCCCTGCGTGCATGGCTCCTCTATCCCTTTTCCCTGTCATACTCACCTCTCACCGGCATCTCTGCAGCGTCTTCCTTCCTGTCTTCAGCGGTCACATGGTAGCGCTCATTAAGGTGATGAATATGCGCATATTCATGACCTTAATGACGGTACCATGTGACCGCTGAAGACAGGACGTACTGTCGGTGCTGAGACACAGTTGCAGCCACTGCTGGAGGAAGGTGAGTATTACGTCTTCAGGGAGGAGGGGGGCGGGAAGGAGGGGGGGAGAGAGGAGGTGGGGCGGGCACTTGACCCCGGAGTTTAAAAAAAACAAAAAAAACCTAGCAGCGCAAATCCAGTTACAGAATCTGCCACCCCCTCTCTTCTGCCACCTGAGCCAAAGAGCTCAAGTTGCCTCATGGTAGCAGCGTCACTGGACCCATGGCTGAGAGCGATCCTATTTGCAGTTGCAAATTGTGCAATTTTATCCTCAGATAGAATTGGTCTGAAGAAAAAATCTGACTGGTGCACGGCCCAGTAAAATAACATCGGTCCTAGTACGATCCAATGTTTTGTCAGATGGAACTTGGACCAAAAATGTGGTTGTCTGCAGGAGCCCTAAGTGTAGGTCATAAATGTTGATGGCTGTTCTTTGCTTAGAAGTGATGACAGCTTATCTAAACAGGTTATTAACCTGCTATTTAACCCCTTCACCCCCAAGGGTGGTTTGCACGTTAATGACCGGGCCAATTTTTACAATTCTGACCACTGTCCCTTTATGAGGCTATAACTCTGGAACGCTTTGACGGATCTTGGCGATTCTGACATTGTTTTCTCGTGACATATTGTACTTCATGTTAAAGGTAAAATTTATTCGATATAACTTGCGTTTATTTGTGAAAAAAATGGAAATTTGGCGAAAATTTTGAAAATTTTGCAATTTTCCAACTTTGAATTTTTGTGCCCTTAAATCACAGACATATGTCACGCAAAATACTTAATAAGTAACATTTCCCACATGTCTACTTTACATCAGTACAATTTTGGAACCAAAATTTTTTTTGTGACGGAGTTATAAGGGTTAAAAGTTGACCAGCAATTTCTCATTTTTACAACACCATTTTTTTTTAGGGACCACATCTCATTTGAAGTCATTTTGAGGGGTCTATATGATAGAAAATACCCAAGTGTGACACCATTCTAAAAACTGCACCCCTCAAGGTGCTCAAAACCACATTCAAGAAGTTTATTAACCCTTCAGGTGTTTCACAGGAATTTTTGGAATGTTTAAATAAAAATGAACATTTAACTTTTTTTCACACAAAATTTATTTCAGCTCCAATTTGTTTTATTTTACCAAGGGTAACAGGAGAAAATGGACCCCCAAAGTTGTTGTACAATTTGTCCTGAGTACGATGATACCCCATATGTGGGTGTAAACCATTGTTTAGGCGCATGGCAGAGCTTGGAAGGGAAGGAGCGCCATTTGACTTTTCAATGCAAAATTGACTGGAATTGAGATGGGACGCCATGTTGCGTTTGGAGAGCCCCTGATGTGCCTAAACATTGAAACTCCCTACAAGTGACACCATTTTGGAAAGTAGACCCCCTAAGGAACTTATCTAGATGTGTGGTGAGCACTTTGACCCACCAAGTGCTTCACAGAAGTTTATAATGCAGAGCCGTAAAAATAAAAAATCATATTTTTTCACAAAAATGATCTTTTCGCCCCCAATTTTTTATTTTCCCAAGGGTAAGAGAAGAAATTGGACCCCAAAAAATGTTGTGCAATTTGTCCTGAGTACGCTGATACCCCATATGTGGGTGTAAACCATTGTTTGGGCGCATGGCAGAGCTTGGAAGGGAAGGAGCGCCATTTGACTTTTCAATGCAAAATTGACTGGAATTGAGATGGGACGCCATGTTGCGTTTGGAGAGCCCCTGATGTGCCTAAACATTGAAACTCCCTACAAGTGACACCATTTTGGAAAGTAGACCCCCAAAGGAACTTATCTAGATGTGTGGTGAGCACTTTGACCCACCAAGTGCTTCACAGAAGTTTATAATGCAGAGCCGTAAAAATAAAAAATCATATTTTTTCACAAAAATGATCTTTTCGCCCCCAATTTTTTATTTTCCCAAGGGTAAGAGAAGAAATTGGACCCCAAAAAATGTTGTGCAATTTGTCCTGAGTACGCTGATACCCCATATGTGGGTGTAAACCATTGTTTGGGCGCATGGCAGAGCTTGGAAGGGAAGGAGCGCCATTTGACTTTTCAATGCAAAATTGACTGGAATTGAGATGGGACGCCATGTTGCGTTTGGAGAGCCCCTGATGTGCCTAAACATTGAAACTCCCTACAAGTGACACCATTTTGGAAAGTAGACCCCCTAAGGAACTTATCTAGATGTGTGGTGAGCACTTTGACCCACCAAGTGCTTCACAGAAGTTTATAATGCAGAGCCGTAAAAATAAAAAATCATATTTTTTCACAAAAATGATCTTTTTGCCCCCAATTTTTTATTTTCCCAAGGGTAAGAGAAGAAATTGGACCCCAAAAAATGTTGTGCAATTTGTCCTGAGTACGCTGATACCCCATATGTGGGTGTAAACCATTGTTTGGGCGCATGGCAGAGCTTGGAAGGGAAGGAGCGCCATTTGACTTTTCAATGCAAAATTGACTGGAATTGAGATGGGACGCCATGTTGCGTTTGGAGAGCCCCTGATGTGCCTAAACATTGAAACTCCCTACAAGTGACACCATTTTGGAAAGTAGACCCCCTAAGGAACTTATCTAGATGTGTTTTGAGAGCTTTGAACCCCCAAGTGTTTCACTACAGATTATAACGCAGAGCCGTGAAAATAATTTTTTTTTTTTCTCAAAAATGATTTTTTAGCCCCCAGCTTTGTATTTTTACAAGGGTAACAGAATAAATTGGACCCCAAAATTTGTTTTCCAATTTGTCCTGAGTACGCTGATACTCCATATGTGGGGGGGAACCACTGTTTGGGCGCATGACAGAGCTCGGAAGGGAAGGAGCGCCATTTGGAATGCAGACTTAAATGGATTGGTCAGCAGCCGTCACGTTGCATTTGCAGAGCCCCTGATGTACCCAAACAGTACAAACCCCCCACAAGTGACCCCATATTGGAAACTAGACCTCCCAAGGAACTTATCTAGATGTGTTGTGAGAACTTTGAACCCCCAAGTGTTTCACTACAGTTTATAATGCAGAGCCGTGAAAATAAAACATCTTTTTTTTCCCACAAAAATGATTTTTAGCCCCCCAAATTTTTATTTTCCTAAGGATAACAAGAGAACTTGGACCCCAGAAGTTGTTGTTCAATTTGTCCCGAGTACGCTGATAACACATATGTTGGGGTAAACCCCTTTTTGGGCGCACGGGAGAGCTCGGAAGGGAAGGAGCACTGTTTTACTTTTTCAACGCAGAATTGGCTGGAATTGAGATTGGACGCCATGTCGCGCTTGGAGAGCCCCTGATGTGCCTGGACAGTGGAAACCCCCCAATTCTACCTGAAACCCTAACCCAAACACACCCCTAACCCTAATCCCAACGGTAACCCTAACCACACCCCTAGCCCTGACACACCCATAATTCTAATCCCAACCCTAATCCAAACGTAAATGTAATCCAAACCCTAACCCTAACTTTAGCCCCAACCCTAACTTTACCTCCAACCCTAGCCCTAACCCTAACCCTACCCCTAACCCTAACCCTAAACGTGACTGAAATACGTGGCACTGAAATACGTGGCACTGAAATACGTGGCACTGAAATACGTGATACGTGGCACTGAAATACGTGGCACTGAAATACGTGGCACTGAAATACGTGGCACTGAAATACGTGGCACTGAAATATGTGATACGTGGCACTTAAATACGTGGCACTGAAACACGTGGCACTGAAATACGTGATACGTGGCACTGAAATACGTGGCACTGAAATACGTGGCACTGAAATACGTGCAACTGAAATACGTGGTACTAAAATATGTGGCACTGAAATACGTGATACGTGGCACTGAAATACGTGGCACTGAAACACGTGGCACTGAAATACGTGATACGTGGCACTGAAATACATGGCACTGAAATACGTGGCACTGAAATACGTGGCACTGAAATACGTGGCACTGAAATACGTGATACGTGGCACTGAAATACGTGATACGTGGCACTTAAATACGTGATACGTGGCACTGAAATACGTGATACGTGGCACTGAAATACGTGATACGTGGCACTGAAATACGTGGCACTGAAACACGTGGCACTGAAATACGTGATACGTGGCACTGAAATACATGGCACTGAAATACGTGGCACTGAAATACGTGGCACTGAAATACGTGGCACTGAAATACGTGATACGTGGCACTGAAATACGTGATACGTGGCACTTAAATACGTGATACGTGGCACTGAAATACGTGATACGTGGCACTGAAATACGTGATACGTGGCACTTAAATACGTGATACGTGGCACTGAAATACGTGGCACTGAAATACGTGGCACTTAAATACGTGGCACTGAAACACGTGGCACTGAAATACGTGATACGTGGCACTGAAATACGTGGCACTGAAATACGTGGCACTGAAATACGTGCAACTGAAATACGTGGTACTAAAATATGTGGCACTGAAATACGTGATACGTGGCACTGAAATACGTGGCACTGAAACACGTGGCACTGAAATACTTGATACGTGGCACTGAAATACATGGCACTGAAATACGTGGCACTGAAATACGTGGCACTGAAATACGTGGCACTGAAATACGTGATACGTGGCACTGAAATACGTGATACGTGGCACTTAAATACGTGATACGTGGCACTGAAATACGTGATACGTGGCACTGAAATACGTGATACGTGGCACTTAAATACGTGATACGTGGCACTGAAATACGTGGCACTGAAACACGTGGCACTGAAATACATGGCACTGAAACACGTGGCACTGAAACACGTGGCACTGAAATACGTGGCACTGAAATACGTGGCACTATGACTGTCAGAAAATGTTCATTAAACGGTTAGGGGTGAGGTTAGGGGTAGAGTTAGGGTTAGGGTTTGGATCCCTTTATCACCTTGATGGTGGTGGGTGGCTTTTCAGTGTGTTTTCTGTTTTTTTCGATAAAAATGCATGCGTTTTTAACGCAAAGAAACGCATGTGCTTAAAAACGCAAGAAAATACTGCAGGTTGTATTTCTGAAAATGAACGCATGCAGAAAAAAACCGCATGCGTTTGAAAACGCGACCAAACGCGTACAAAAAAACCGCATGCGTTTTCAATGTTAAATATAGGGAAAAAACGCATGCGTTTTTTGTGCAAAAAACGCTGCAGACAAAAACGGAAGTGTGAAACCAGCGACGCTTTTTATAGCAAAAAAGTTTTTGCGTCTCCACATTTTGAGACCTATAATTTTTCCACATTTGCTCCACAGAGTCATGTGAGGTCTTGTTTTTTGCGGGACGAGTTGACGTTTTTATTGGTAACATTTTCGGACACGTGACCGTTTTGATCGCTTTTTATTCCGATTTTTGTGAGGCAGAATGACCAAAAACCTGCTATTCATGAATTTCTTTTGGGAGAGGCGTTTATACCGTTCCGGGTTTGTTAAAATTGATAAAGCAGTTTTATTCGTCGGGTCAGTATGATTACAGCGATATCTCATTTATATCATTTTTTTTATGTTTTGGCGCTTTTATACGATAAAAACTATTTTATAGAAAAAATAATTATTTTGGTATCGCTTTATTCTCAGGACTATAACTTTTTTATTTTTTTGCTGATGATGCTGTATGGCGGCTTGTTTTTTGCGGGACAAGATGACGTTTTCAGCGGTACCATGGATATTTATATCAGTCTTTTTGATCGCGTGTTATTCCACTTTTTGTTCGGCGGTATGGTAATAAAGCGTTGTTTTTTGCCTCGTTTTTTTTTTTTTTTTCTTACGGTGTTTACTGAAGGGGTTAACTAGTGTGGCAGTTTTATAGGTTGGGTCGTTACGGACGTGGCGATACTAAATATGTGTACTTTTATTGTTTTTTTTTTTTAATTTAGATAAAGAAATGTATTTATGGGAATAATATTTTTTTTTTTTTTCATTATTTTGGAATATTTTTTTTTATTTTTTTTTACACATTTGGAAATTTTTTTTTTTACTTTTTTACTTTGCCCCAGGGGGGGACAATACAGATCGGTGATCTGCCAGTTTGCATAGCACTCTGACAGATCACCGATCTGCGAGAAGTGCAGGCTGCTTCACAGTGCCTGCTCTGAGCAGGCTTCTGTGAAGCCACCTCCCTCCCTGCAGGACCCGGATCCGCGGCCATCTTGGATCCGGGTCTGGAGCAGGCAGGGAGGGAGGTAAGACCCTCGCAGCAACATCGCGTTGCTGCGGGGGGCTCAGGGAAGCCCGCAGGGAGCCCCCTCCCTGCGCGATGCTTCCCTGCATCGCCGGCACATCGCGATCATGTTTGATCGCGGTGTGCCGGGGGTTAATGTGCCGGGGGCGGTCCGTGACCGCTCCTGGCACATAGTGCCGGATGTCAGCTGCGATATGCAGCCGACACCCGGCCGCGATCGGCCGCGCTCCCCCCGTGAGCGCGGCCGATCGGCTATGACGTACTATCCCGTCGGCGGTCATACGGGCCCACCCCACCTCGACGGGATAGTACGTCAAATGTCGGGAAGGGGTTAATGTGGCTTCAGCCTAAATCACATTATTATTAAATCCCGTTATTTAAAATAGAAAATGAGAATGCTGGGTCTGGGGGAAAATGTGTGTAAATGGGTAAGTAACTGGCTTAGTGATAGAAAGCAGAGAGTGGTTATAAAAAATGGAATAATCTCTAATTGGGTCCCTGTGACCAGTGGGGTACCGCAGGGGTCGATGTTGGGACCTATTCTCTTCATCATATTTATTAATGATCTGGCGGTAGGTTTACACAGTAAAATATTGATATTTGCAGATGATACAAAACTATGTAAAGCAGTCAATACAAGAAAAGTTAGTATTCTGCTACAGATGGTTCTGGATAAGTTGGAAACTTGGGCCGAGAGGTGGGAGATGCAGTTTAACAATGATAAATGTAAGGTTATACACATGGGAAGAAGGAATCAGTATCACCATTACACACTGAATGGGAAACCACTGGGTAAATCTGACATGGAGAAGGACTTGGGGATCCTAATTAATGATAAACTTATCTGGAGCAGCCAGTGCCAGGCAACGGCTGCCAAGGCAAACAGGATCAAGGGGTGCATTAAAAGAGGTCTTGATACACATGAAGAGAGCATTATGCTGCCTCTGTACAAATCCCTGGTTAGACCGCACATGGAGTACTATGTACAGTTTTGGGCACTGGTGCTCAGGAAGGATATAATGGAACTAAAGCGAGTACAAAGAACAGACAACAAAATTAATTAAGGGGATGGGGGAACTATAATACCCAGAGAGATTAGCAAAATTGGGATTATTTAGTCTAGAAAAAGACGACTGAGGGGCGATCTAATAACTATGTATAATTATATAAGGGAACAATACAAATATCTCTCCAAGAATCTGTTTACAGTATACCAAGGAAGGTGATGGCCATAAGGGGGCTTCTCTGCGTCTGGAGGAAAGAAGGTTTTCCCACCAACATAGAAGAGGATTCTTTACAGTTAGGCAGTGAGAATCTGGAATTCCTTGCCTGAGAAGGTGGTGATAAGGAACTCAGTCAAGAAAGGCCTGTCATTGCTGTGATAAAGCTTGAGTCAAAAACAAATCACCTGGATGTGATAATATTCCAATAGAGCTAATGAAGTCTTCTGAAGCAGCAGTTGAAATCATCACATGCCTGTGTCATCAGATATGGGCAACTGGTAAATGGTCAAAGGACTGGACAAGATTGGTGTTTATTCCTATTATGAAGAAAGGAGATACTACAACTTGAGATGGGTGAACCCGAACAGTAAAGTTTGGTGTCCGTAACGAACACCTACTGTTCGGGCAGGGACACCGAACACAGACATCTATGTTACTGTTTGCGTTTTGCCACCCGAAAACTGGGTGTTTGTTCTCCCTCCAGTGAGAGGTGAGTTCACCACATTTCATTGGGTGAATTTCACTGCGGTGAATTTGAACTGCAGTGAACTCACCTCTCACTGGAGGGAGGTCACTGCAGTATTTAGCTCAACTGGGAATGCAGCTCAGTGACCAGAGGTTACCTCGATGAGGGCACCACTGTTCACCAATGATGCGCTCATATCAACTCATTCATCAGTGGTTTTCAGCCAGGACGGTCCCATCTTGGTTGAAAAATATTTCTCCCCATACATGGATTACGGCGTGGGACAGGTGAGGGATATTGTTGTTTACTATTTTTGTTTTCTTAAAAGAGATGAGGGATTCAATAGAATGGGCATTAGGTGAGTATAACTGTGTTTGTTATTTTTAAATAAAAAAAGGAAAAGCGTGATTTGTTTTTATTTCAAGTAAAAGACTTTATACTTGCTGTGTCTTTACTTACAATACAACTATCAGATTAGTAATGGAGAGGCATCTTATAGGCCAAAGCGAAAGAATTGGCACATCTAATAGATGTGCCTTTTCTGGGTGGCTGCAGGCTGCTATATTTAGGCTGGGGGGTCAATATCCATGGCCCCTTACCAGCCTGAGAATACCAGCCCCTAGTTGTCTGTTTTAGCAAAGTTTTTTGTCAAAAATGGGGGAGATTTTTAATTATTTATTTAAATAGTTAAAAAAACAGTGTGGGGACTCCCTCCTACAGAGCATTCATCCATCAAGTCACCATGACTCGAGATTGAGCTCTAGGTTGTTGAATAATAAAAAAATAATAATGTAGCACAGAACTTGAATTTTGCATCTGATTTCCATACAGCAATTATTATTATAATTTATTTATATAGTACCATTGATTCCATGGTGCTGTACATGAGAAGCAAATTACACAGCAATGGGTAGTAAAATGGCCCCACAGTATGCAAATCTTTTCATGGCCAAGCTTGAAAGCGACTTTTTGTCCTCATGTCCCATCAGGCCTCTGGCCTACTACCGCTACATTGATGATATTTTAATCATCTGGACGGAGTATGAGCCACAGCTATCCATGAACAGTTTAATCAATTTCATCCTTCCATCAACTTAACAATCAACTACTCCTGCACTGAAATTAACTTTTTGGACACCATCATTAAGCTGCAGAACAATGAAATAGAAGCATCCCTGTATCAGAAGCCAATCGACCACCCAACATACCTTAAATGGGACAGTTTCCATCCAAAACACATAAAAACTCTATTGTCTACAGCCAAGCCATCAGATACAATCGTATATGATCCAACGCCACCATGGATAGGAATGAACACCTTTGTCACCTCAGAAAGACCTTTTTGTATCAGGGCTAGCTACCATCCAAGAACAATTCAAAACCAAATTACAAGAGCAACTAGAATATCAAGGAATCAGCTGCTACATTACAAAGCTAAAGAAGAATGTAATTGGGTGTCTCTAGTAGTCACCTACAATCCAAATCTGGAGGTGCTAAGGGGAGCTGTAGGGAAATTACAACCTTTACTAAAAAAGATGCCCACTTGCAATCCATTTTTCCAGACCCCCCACTACTGTGTTTTAGGCAGCCCCCAAATCTAAGAAGTATCATTGTCAGAAGCTCCCTGTCCTCTGAATCAATTGCAGGAACCCTTCCTTGCAACCAGAAAAAAAATAAACCTGTCCATTTATAACAACCGTGGACAAGATAAAGATCCCCAATTCACATCAGAACTACAAGATCCCAGGTACTTTCAACTACATCACATCTAATGTGGTGTACCTAATTATTTGTACTAAATGTCCAACTGGGGGGTCTATATGAAGGGGAGACAGGGCAAAAACTGAGCACAGGGATGAACTCTCATCGCCACACAATAAGAGAAAAAAGAATTGATCTACCTGTGGCAATGCATTTTTGTCTCCCTGATCACAGCATTATGGACATTAAATTACTTATATTAAAAGGTATCTTCAAATCTCAGAGAGACAGAATAGTCTGGGAATATAAGCTGATCATGACCTTTGACACACTCAGTGCAGGAATGAATGTGTCGCATGGATTTATGTCTTTTTACATAAATTAAGGAATTTGCTCCTCAGACCATATGGGGGCATCATAACATAGAACCAAACTCAATCAGAGGACAATAAAGCATATACACTGCTTATCTATGAACTGTTCCAATATTTATGGACGTAACTGTTTATCACTCACATAATGGTAGTTCTGCTTCATGTCACCTGCCTTATCTATGGCATTATTTCTGTGCTGTGTTGTGCATAAATATGTGATTCAACATAGTCTTATCAGTTTATGCCTGATAAAGTGACCTGAGTAGTCTCGAAAGCTTGCAATTTGTTACCATCTTTTCAGTTAGCCATTAAAAGGTATCAACCACTGAGGACTCTCAGTTCTAAATATTTTTTCATATTCTGCAAACATTTTCCTAGGGCTTTTGATTTCATTATACTTACATAAAACATCAAATTAAGTATCCCATGATTTTTTTTTCCTCTCCACAAAACCCTATTGTGTTTATTGTTTGAAAATTAATGATCTCACTAAATAGGAACAATAGTTTAAGGCTTGTAATTGTACAATAGCCCAACAAACCACTTTATCTTTAACTCAAAACCCTGAACATTTTATGTGCTTCATCTTATCAGGCCATTGTAGGATTTCATCTTTTTCTGTTGAGTTTTCTATGTGTGCTGCCTAGCTGCCCGGTCCCTTTATTGTACCTTTCTCAAAGCTACACATTATTTATACCATGATGGATGGAGTCATGATACGCCTGACGTGGGGCACAGCTGACATTATTGCATTAGACATATGTGAAAATAATGCTACTATTGTCAGCCTTTTCTTTATTTCAGAGTACATGAAGCGATGGACTATTGCAACATCACGTGTGCCCTAATTAGGTGTGTCTAATGATGAATATATGTTTAAAGCAGGGTTATTATCCCTGACTGATTCTTCATCCAGCCTTTGCTACACATCTACAGGCTGTGTTCTTCGTTTGTTACAAACCCGCAAACACACTCCATTGAACAGGCTCTCCAGATGTTTCAAGCCACCCACAGTAGCTTGTCAATAGGTCATAAAGTTGTGAACCAAGGAATGATTTGCAAAAGAATTGGAGATTACAGCAAGGGGAGTTTTGAATAAAAAAGGTCTCTGTTGGTGGTACGGCTGGCTCACTGCTATCCTTTATTTTCTATAGCAATCTGTATAGCGCTGGCTATAAATTTCACACTATCATGAAAGAATTATTGCCTCAACTTCCTTTTAGTACATTTTTTATTAAATGTGTAATGTGCTATATAGACCTGTAAGGCAAGCAAAAACATACACATTTATAATATATGCCATTTTTCTATCCAGTCCAGTCACAGGGCAAAATACTGTATTAACATAAATTCAATCAAATTATCCAAAACCTCTTAGCAAGAAGACTCCGCTTTAGAATCATACATGGTAGAATATGTGTTTTCCATAAAATGTAGGCAAAATACATATGGTTATAATTAAATAATATGAACATAAGTGCAATATAAACCTGAAAAATCTCTGCGATAAATTAGAGAATTATAGGCTTATGGCGGAAAGTTAATATAATACATGATAAAATGTCGTACTAATGCATAGAAACCATATACCAGCTGTATGTGAACTGGAGGCTAAAGGGCTTTACTTCTATATTGTACAATGAAAAACCGTTCATAATGTAAAGAGTAATTGCTTTATGGGGGAAGTTACATTTTATGTGTAATAGATTATATCAGATATTTCTTAGTTAATAGAGCAGCCTGGTTTGTAAAATAAGGCTTTTTATTGCTTTTTGCTTAAAACCTATACTAAAAAATTATTAGGATGTTACACAATTTAAATTTGCTGTACCAAGGATGACCAAAAGTAAAAGTTTTCAACTGTATAATAAATTTATAACACATACAGGCAAGTATTTACCACTAGGAACTGGAAGGCCGGTGCCTAGGGGCTGCAGGTCACGGGGCGCGGCCCCAGGCTAAAGATTTAAAAATAAAATAAACATTTTAAAATCTCCCTTATGAACACTGGAGTCTTTGCGGAGGATAGGGGTGTGTGGGATGAGTTGTCACCCTACATTAATTTATATTAGTGTCTTTAAGACACTAATACAAATGAAACTCCATGCACGCTGGCACTTCCGGGTCAGTGGAGCTCCCATCAGTTTATCTCATCACACTGTTGATGTTACTGCAGACCGGCGCAGAGCAGGAGAAGCCAATGGAGCCGGGGGCATTGAGCCGGAGATACAGGGGGCAGCCAGGGATGGGATGCATGTCTTCGAAAAAGGAGGCCGCATGGGGTGGGATGTCTCTGACAAGCAGGGATGCATGGGGTTGGATGTCTCTGAAAAAGGGATCAGCGTGGGATAAGGTGTCTCAGACAAAGGGGGCCACATGGGGTGGGATGTCTTTGAAAAAGGGACCACATGAGATGGTATGTTTCTGAAAAAGGGGCAGTGTGGCATCATTAAGGGACAGCATGGGTTGGGATCACTATAGAAAAGGGGCAGTGTGAGGTGAAATGATTATAGAAAAGGGGCAGTGTGGAGTGAGATCACTATGTAGAAGGGGCTAGCGTGGGTTGGGCTCAGTATGTAGTAGTAGCATTGGGGCTCAGAATGGATAAATGGGCTCAGTATGGAGTGGGCTAACTTGAGGGAGACATTTCAAATAGGGAGCAGCATGGGGGTGGGGACAGTGTGGAGATTGCAGATCATAACTGAGGAGGGGGTGATGGGTAGAATTCATAAGGGAGGACAGTGTGATGCTCATAGTATATAAGGGAGGATGGCATGGTGGTCAAAGTATATAAAGGGGGATAGTGTGGTGGTCATAGTATATAAAGGGAGATGGCATGGTGTTCATGGTGTATAAAGAGTGGTGGCGTGGAGATCATAGAATAGAAAGGACGATGGAGTAGTGGTTATAGTGTATATAAAGTGGGACAGCATGGTGGTAATAGTATATAAGGGGAGGCGGTGTGGTGGTAATATTTCATAGGAATGGTTAGTGTGGATACCATGAATCATCAGAGGGACAATGTGGGGATATTTTTTGAGCAGGGATCACAGTGAAGGGCAGTTATTTATTTGGGGGAACAACATTGGGCCTATTTAAAGCACACCATGGTTAGGTCTTTTTATTCAGGAGCATTATAATGACACATATTTTGAAGGGCACAGTATCGCTATGGGTGCAAAAGACCGGAGAAGATGGAGATCTGCAGAGACTAGCTGTGGCTGTGTAAAGTCATCGTTTCACCAGGACCTGTAAGGTATTTACATAAAAGAGTGGCTAAATACATTAGCTGAATGCCGTTTTAAATGACCACTGATTTGCTATATGAAGCAGATTGTCATTTGTCAGTCGTTTAATTGCCTGTTTAGACATTCCGGGACCGCACTCTCATGTGCTGCAAAGAAAGATGATGTTTAAAAGGTGTCTGTCATCCCCCCCCCAATTGACAAGTAAACTTCCTAAACATTTTTAGGGAACAAAGTTAAATGGGTGGTCCAAAGGAAAAGTAATTTTCATTCTTAAATCCCTATCTATTTAGCGACATAATCAAAATTATTTTGTAACTATTTTCTAACATACTTGCATTAAAAATTCCCTATTCCTCCCTAACCACACTACCTAACTGCTTTCCTGTTTTTTCCCCTACTTCCTTTTTGAAGACGCGTCGTTTTAAAATCCTAGTTCATGCTGGGATACACAAAGCATTATCAGGGGGCAGTGGCTGTGGTCACTGTCACAGCTCCTGCCCCCTCCCTGAAACGAAGGGTCATCAGTGACGCTCATTACAAGGGCTAGGCTACTTCATGTGTGCTGCGACAGCGCACCTCTGTTGCTGGCTCAGATCAGTTGTATGAGCTGGCAGCAGAGCAGTGTCACAATACCTGGCATCCAGAGACCAGTGACATCACTTGCAGGGGAGGCGCTGATCTCTGCATGCCGGGTATTCTGACACCACTCTGTTGCCAGGTCATGCAACTGATCAGAGCCAGCAACAGAGGCACACTGTCACAGCATGCAGGAACTAGTGTGAGGAATAGTTGGGTCACTTTGTTCAACAAATTTATATGTTTGGAAACCTGAACCAGTTATAAAAAACTCCAAAAACTGAACATATGATCAGCATGAAACTTTTACACTGCAACGCATTTATTCAGCCTTTTAAGAATTTATTTAGCACTTTTTCAGGTGGATAACTGAGCGGATCCGCCTGAAAAAGATGTTGTGTACACATACCCTTAGTATGACTTACCAGCAGGGGGGCATGAAAAGTTAAAGTGACTAGGGCAGCGTGAACACCAAATATGGCCTTGAATACATATGTTGTATTAAGGGTATGTACCCATTGAGTTGTTTGAGGATTTCTTTGCAGCAGGTTTGCTCCAAAAAAACAATTGTAAAATCACTAAAAAACTGTTGCAAATTGTCTCTTCAGAGAGGAAGAGGACTAGAACTCTAGTGCCACCTGTTGGAAGTAGCAATCCTAACAGTCAATGCCGATCCTTTAACGAGCCTTGTCACCTGACTTAGGATAAAAGCCAAACCAGAATCTCAATTTGCATACACTGTGTTTCATCATTGCTGCAATAACATCATTCCCAGTGGACCCCTTAAAGCAGCGTCGGTCATCCCTGACCAAATACCACAGGCGGCATCACGAACATTCTTTATTTAAAACAACCCCTTTAAAGACCTTTCCTTTAACTTGGATGCCCAGGGCCACGGACCGGGTCGCTGCCACCGTGACTACCCCTTTAACGACCCGGTACCGAGTATCCTCTAGGCCCTAGCGGGCCCTCCATATGTTTATACATATACAGCTCTGGCAAAAATTAAGAGACCATCACATCAAATCCTTGTCACGGACAGCCCAATCTCCAGACCTGAACCCCATTGAAAACCTCTGGAATGTAATCAAGAGGATGATGGATAGTCACAAGCTATCAAACAAAGAAGAACTGCTTAAATTTTTGCACCAGAAGCAGTGTGAAAGACTGGTGGAAAGCATGCCAAGATGCGTGAAAGCTGTGATTAAAAATCATGGTTATTCCACAAAATATTGATTTCTGAACTCCTCCTGAGTTAACCCCTTCCTGACCTGTGACACAGCGTATGCGTCATGAAAGTTGGTGCCAATCCGACCTGTGACGCATATGCTGTGTCACAGAATGATCGCACTCCTGCAGGTTGGGTGAAAGGGTTAACTGTAATTTCACCCGACCTGCAGGGACAGGAGGAGTGGTACTTCAGCCCGGGGGGGTGGCTTTGCCCCTCCGTGGCTACGATCGCTCTGATTGGCTGTTGAAAGTGCCTGTTTCACTTTCACTTTCAATCAGAGTAATTGCAATATTTCACCAATGAAAATTGGTGAAATATTACAATCCAGCCATGGCCGATGCTGCAATATCATCGGCCATGGCTGGAGAACACGATCTGCCCCCACCACTGATCTCCTCCCCTCCGTCCTGTCCTCTACTGTCCTCTGCTCCCCTCCGTCCTCCTGTCCGCTCCCCCCATACTCCGATCCCACCCCCCCATACTTACTGAGCTCCGGTGTCCCTCCCGGTATCCGTCAATCTTCTCCATGGGGGCCACCATCTTCCAAAATGGCAGGCTAATGCGCAGTGCGCCAGCCGAATCTGCCGTCTGGCAGATTCATTCCAGGTACATTTTGATCACTGTGATAGAACCTATCACAGTGATCAAAATAAAAAAAATTGTAAATAACCCCCCCTTTATCACCCCCATAGGTAGGGACAAAAATAAAATAAAGAAAATATATTTACTTTTATTTTTTCACTAAGGTTAGGGTTAGAACTAGGGTTAGGGTTGCAATTAGGGTTAGGGCTGCAAGTAGGGTTAAGGTTAGGGTTGCAATTAGGGTTAGGGTTGCAGTTAGGGTTAGGGTTGCTATTAGGGTTAGAATTAGGGTTAGAATTAGGCTATGTGCACACGGTGCGGATTTGGCTTCGGATCTGCAGCGGATTGGCCGCTGCGGATTCATAGCAGTTTTCCATCATGTTTACAGTACCATAAGTATACATACACTGTGTTCCTGTTGTGAATTCCGTTCTCGGGCTCCCTCCTGTGGTCATGAGTGGTACTGTGTGAGTTCTGTTCTTGGGCTCCCTCTGGTGGCTTTGAGCTATACGGCTGGTGTCTAGCTGGGCTCAGCTGCCTCATTTTCTGCTAGTCTGGCTCCTATTTAACTCCACCTGGACCTTTACTGGTTGCCTGCTGTCGTTATATTCAGTAGTGGTTCAGATCTCTCTTGGACTCCCCTTGTGACCTGTCTCCTTCTGGAGAAGCTAAGTTTGCTAGTTCATGTTTGTTCATTATTTCCTTGAAAATGTTTCTCAGTATATTATGAGTTCAGTCCAGCTTGCTTATATGTGATTTCCTCGCTCGCTGGAAGCTCTGGGTGCGGAGTTGCGCCCCTCACATCGTGAGTCGGTGTGGGGGTTTTTTGTATTCTCTGCGTGGATAATTTTGATAGTATTTTATACTGACCGCACAGACTCCTTGCTATCTTCTGTCTATTTTTAGTTAGCGGGCCTCATTTGCTAAAACCTATTTTCACTCCTACGTTTGTGTTTTCCCATTAACTCACCGTTATTATTTGTGGGGGGCTGTCTAAAACTTTGGGGTAATTTCTCTGAGGCAAGTGAGGCTGTATTTCTCTCTAGGGGTAGCTAGTTTCTCAGGCTGTGAAGAGGCGTCTAGGTTTTCAGGTACGCTCCACGGCTGCCTTTAGTGTGTGTGGATAGGTTCAGAGTTGCGGTCAGTATAGTTCCCACATTCCCAGAGCTTGTCTTATTTTCTGGTTTACCTATCAGGTCAGTTTTGTGGTCCTTACCACCAGGATCATAACAGTTCCAAATTATTATGCAAATTGGATTTAAGTGTGTTAAAGATTTAATTGTTTTGTTTTTCAAATAAACTCGTGGATGGTATTGTGTCTCAGGGCTCAATGAATCACTGAAATCAATCTTAAACACATGTGATAATTAGTTTTCCAAGTGATTCTAATTAAAGGAAAACTACCCAAAAATGATGTTCCACATTATTATGCAGGTCACAGGTTTCAAGCAATATGGGAAATAAAAAGGATCTCTCTGCTGCTGAAAAGCGTTAAATAGTGCAATGCCTTGGACAAGGTATGAAAAAATTAGATATTTCATGAAAACTTAAGAGTGATCATCATACTCTGATGAGATTTGCGACTGAAACAGAGCACAGACAGAGTTCATGCAAATAAAGGCATAATGAGGAAGTTTTCTGGCAGACAAATTCATTGGATTAAGAGAGCAGCTGCCAAAATACCATTACAAAGCAGCAAACAGTTATTTGAAGCTGCTGATGTGTCTGGAGTCCCTCGAACCTCAAGGTGTAGGATCCTTCAAAGGCTTGCTGTGGTGCATAAACCTACTATTCAGCCATTTCTAAACTGTTCACAAGCAGAAATGGTTGCAGTGGGCCCAGACATACATGAAGACTAATGTTCAAACAGTCTTGTTTACTGATGAGTGTCGAGCAACTCTGGACGGTCCAGATGGATGGAGTAGTGGATGGTTGGTGGATGGCCACCATGTCTGTTATGATCCCAATGGCAGAGGATCTCAGAGATTTCAGCAAAGTCTGCAAACATAAATACCAGCTCATAGGGAAGTGGTAACTAGGCTGACCGTATATCTGATCCTAGCACAACCAACTAACAGTAGCCGGGGAACGTACCTACGTTGATCCTAGACGTCTCGCGCCAGCCAGAGAACTAACTAACCCTGTCAGGGAAAATAAGACCTCTCTTGCCTCAAGAAGAAAGACCCCAAAGTTATAGCACAAGCCCCCAACAAATAATAACGGTGAGGTAAGAAGAAAAGACAAACGTAAGAATGAACTAGATTTTAGCAAAGAGAGGCCCACTGACTAATAGCAGAAGATAGTAAGATGACTTATACGGTCAGCAAAAAGCCCTACAAAATATCCACGCTGAATATCCAAGAACCCCCGAACCGACTAACGGTGAGGGGGGAGAATATCAGCCCCCTAGAGCTTCCAGCTAAATCAGGAATCACATTTTGTACAAGCTGGACAAAAATAAGAACAATGCAAATAAACAAAAATAAGAAAGCAGGACTTAGCTTATCTTGCAAGGAACCAGGACCTGAAGACAGGAGCAAACAGAAATGAACTGATTACAACGATGCCAGGCACTGGACTGAGAATCCAGGAAGTTTAAATAGCAACACCCCAGGCCTAACGAACCAGGTGAGTACCAACCTGGGGAAAGACAATCCAAGTGCCAACCACTAGTGACCACAAGAGGGAGCCAAGAAGTATAGTTCACAACAGTACCCCCCCTTTAAGGAGGGGTCACCGAACCCTCACCAAGACCACCAGGGCGATCAGGATGAGCAGCGTGGAAGGCACGAACCAAATCGGCCGCATGAACATCAGAAGCGACCACCCAGGAATTATCCTCCTGACCATAGCCCTTCCATTTGACCAGATACTGAAGCCTCCGTCTAGAGAGACGAGAATCCAAGATCTTCTCCACCACGTACTCCAACTCGCCCTCAACCAACACTGGAGCAGGAGGCTCAACAGCAGGAACCACAGGCACAACGTACCGCCGCAACAAAGACCTATGGAACACGTTGTGAATGGCAAACGACACCGGAAGATCCAAACGAAATGATACTGGATTAAGAACTTCCAAAATTTTATAAGGACCGATAAAGCGAGGCTTAAACTTAGGAGAGGAAACCTTCAGAGGGACATACCGAGAAGACAACCAAACCAACTCCCCCACACGAAGTCGGGGACCCACACCGCGGTGGCGGTTGGCAAAACGCTGAGCCTTCTCCTGTGACAACTTCAAGTTGTCCACCACATGATTCCAAATGCGCTGCAACCTATCCACCACGGAATCCACCCCAGGACAGTCAGAAGGCTCAACATGACCCGAGGAAAAACGAGGATGAAAACCAGAGTTGCAGAAAAATGGCAAAACCAAAGTAGCGGAACTAGCCCGATTATTAAGGGCAAACTCAGCCAATGGCAAGAAGGTCACCCAATCATCCTGGTCCGCAGAAACAAAACATCTCAAATAAGCCTCCAGTGTCTGATTAGTTCGCTCCGTTTGGCCATTAGTCTGAGGATAAAAGGCAAATGAAAACGACAAATCAATGCCCATTTTAGCACAAAAAGATCGCCAGAATCTGGACACAAACTGGGATCCTCTGTCGGACACGATATTCTCAGGAATGCCGTGTAAACGAACCACATTCTGAAAAAACAAAGGAACCAGATCGGAAGAGGAAGGCAACTTAGGCAAGGGCACCAAATGGACCATCTTGGAAAAACGATCACACACCACCCAGATGACAGACATTCCCTGAGACACCGGAAGATCAGAAATGAAATCCATGGAAATGTGTGTCCAAGGCCTCTTCGGGACGGGCAAGGGCAAAAGCAACCCGCCAGCACGAGAACAACAAGGCTTAGCCCGAGCACAAGTCCCACAGGACTGCACAAATGACCGCACATCCCGTGACAAGGAAGGCCACCAAAAGGACCTGGCCACCAAATCTCGGGTACCAAAAATCCCCGGATGCCCTGCCAACACCGAGGAATGAACCTCGGAAACAACTCTGCTGGTCCATCTATCAGGAACAAACAGTCTGTCGGGTGGACAAGAGTCAGGTTTACCAGCCTGAAATCTCTGCAACACACGTCGCAAATCAGGAGATATGGCCGACACGATTACTCCCTCTTTAAGAATACCAGCTGGCTCCGAGACTCCAGGAGAGTCAGGCACAAAGCTCCTAGAAAGAGCATCAGCCTTCACATTCTTTGACCCAGGCAGGTACGAGACCACAAAGTCAAAACGAGAGAAAAACAATGACCAACGAGCCTGTCTAGGATTCAGGCGCTTAGCAGACTCGAGATACATCAGATTCTTGTGATCAGTCAAGACCACCACACGATGCTTAGCACCCTCAAGCCAATGACGCCACTCCTCAAATGCCCACTTCATGGCCAACAACTCCCGATTACCAACATCATAGTTCCGCTCAGCAGGCGAAAACTTCCTAGAGAAAAAAGCACATGGTCTCATCACAGAGCAACCAGAGCCTCTCTGCGACAAAACAGCCCCAGCACCGATCTCAGAAGCATCCACTTCAACCTGAAAGGGAAGTGAGACATCAGGCTGGCACAAAACAGGCGCCGAAGTAAACCGGCGCTTCAGCTCCTGGAAGGCCTCCACGGCTGCAGGAGCCCAATTAGCCACATCAGAACCTTTCTTGGTCATATCTGTCAAAGGTTTAACAACGCTAGAAAAGTTAGCGATAAAACGACGGTAGAAATTAGCAAACCCCAAGAACTTCTGAAGACTCTTAACAGACGTGGGTTGAGTCCAATCATGAATAGCTCGGACCTTAACTGGGTCCATCTCCACAGCAGAAGGGGAGAAAATAAAACCCAAAAAGGAAACCTTCTGCACTCCAAAGAGACACTTTGAGCCCTTCACAAACAAAGCATTATCACGCAAAACCTGAAACACCATCCTGACCTGCTTTACATGAGAATCCCAATCATCAGAAAAAAACAGAATATCATCCAGATAAACAATCATAAATTTATCTAGATACTTCCGGAAGATATCATGCATAAAGGACTGAAACACTGAAGGAGCATTAGAGAGCCCAAAGGGCATCACCAAGTACTCGAAATGACCTTCGGGCGTATTAAATGCAGTTTTCCATTCATCTCCCTGCCTAATGCGCACAAGGTTGTACGCACCACGAAGATCTATCTTGGTGAACCACTTGGCACCCTTAATCCGAGCAAACAAGTCCGACAATAGTGGCAAAGGATACTGAAATTTAACAGTGATTTTATTCAGAAGCCGATAGTCTATACAAGGTCTCAAAGACCCGTCTTTCTTGGCCACAAAAAAGAATCCCGCACCAAGAGGGGAAGAGGATGGACGAATATGCCCCTTCTCCAAAGACTCCTTGACATAAGAACGCATTGCGGCATGCTCGGGTACATACAAATTAAATAATCGCCCCTTAGGAAATTTACTACCAGGAATCAAATCTATAGCGCAGTCACAGTCTCTATGAGGAGGAAGAGCACTGGACCTGGACTCACTGAATACATCCTGATAGTCACACAAATACTCAGGAACTTCTGAAGGAGTAGAGGAAGCAATAGACACCGGCGGAGAATCGCAATGAATTCCCTGACAACCCCAACTCGACACAGACATAGCCTTCCAATCCAAAACTGGATTATGGGTCTGTAACCATGGCAGACCTAAAACGACCAAATCATTCATTTTATGCAGAACAAGAAAACGAATCACCTCCCGATGTTCAGGAGTCATGCACATGGTCACTTGTGTCCAATACTGCGGTTTATTTTCCGCCAGTGGCGTAGCATCAATTCCTCTAAGAGGAATAGGAATTTTTAAAGGCTCCAGGACAAAACCACAGCGCTTCGCAAACAACAAGTCCATAAGACTCAGGGCAGCACCTGAATCCACAAACGCCATAACAGGGTAGGAAGACAATGAGCAAATTAAGGTCACAGACAAAATAAATTTAGGCTGCAAATTACCAATGGTGACAGGACTGACAACCTTTGTTAGGCGTTTAAAGCATGCTGATATAACATGTGTAGAATCACCACAGTAAAAACACAGCCCATTCTGACGTCTATGATTTTGTCGTTCAGTTCTAGTCAGGATTCTATCACATTGCATTGAGACAGGTGTCTGTTCTGACAACACCGCCAGAGGATTAGCGGATTTGCGCTCCCGCAAACGCCGATTAATCTGAATAGCCAGCGCCATAGAATCATTCAGACTTGTAGGAATGGAGAAACCCACCATCACATTCTTAATAGCTTCAGAAAGGCCATTTCTGAAATTTGCGGCCAGAGCACACTCATTCCATTGAGTAAGCACGGACCATTTCCGAAATTTTTGGCAATACACTTCAGCTTCATCTTGGCCCTGAGAGATAGCCAGTAAAGCTTTTTCTGCCTGAATTTCAAGATTAGGCTCCTCATAAAGCAATCCGAGCGCCAGAAAAAACGCATCAATATTTGCCAATGCCGGATCTCCTGGCGCCAACGAGAATGCCCAATCCTGAGGGTCGCCACGCAAGAAGGAGATAACAATTTTAACTTGCTGAGCTGAATCTCCAGACGAACGAGGTTTCAAAGATAGAAACAATTTACAATTATTCCTAAAATTCCTGAATTTAAATCGATCTCCAGAGAACAGCTCAGGAATAGGTATCTTAGGCTCTGACATAGGACTGCTAACAACAAAATCCTGAATGCCCTGCACTCGTGCAGCAAGCTGATCCACACTAGTAATCAAGGTCTGAACATTCATGTCTGCAGCAAAGCTTCAAGCCACTCAGAAAAAAAAGGGGAAGGAAGAAAAAAAACAAAAAACTCAGAACTTCTTTTCTTTTAATCCCGCTTCTGCAATGCATTAACTATTCACTTGGCCTGGCATACTGTTATGATCCCAATGGCAGAGGATCTCAGAGATTTCAGCAAAGTCTGCAAACATAAATACCAGCTCATAGGGAAGTGGTAACTAGGCTGACCGTATATCTGATCCTAGCACAACCAACTAACAGTAGCCGGGGAACGTACCTACGTTGATCCTAGACGTCTCGCGCCAGCCGGAGAACTAACTAACCCTGTCAGGGAAAATAAGACCTCTCTTGCCTCAAGAAGAAAGATCCCAAAGTTATAGCACAAGCCCCCAACAAATAATAACGGTGAGGTAAGAAGAAAAGACAAACGTAAGAATGAACTAGATTTTAGCAAAGAGAGGCCCACTGACTAATAGCAGAAGATAGTAAGATGACTTATACGGTCAGCAAAAAACCCTACAAAATATCCACGCTGAATATCCAAGAACCCCCGAACCGACTAACGGTGAGGGGGGAGAATATCAGCCCCCTAGAGCTTCCAGCGAAATCAGGAATCACATTTTGTACAAGCTGGACAAAAATAAGAACAATGCAAATAAACAAAAATAAGAAAGCAGGACTTAGCTTATCTTGCAAGGAACCAGGACCTGAAGACAGGAGCAAACAGAAATGAACTGATTACAACGATGCCAGGCACTGGACTGAGAATCCAGGAAGTTTAAATAGCAACACCGCAGGCCTAACGAACCAGGTGAGTACCAACCTGGGGAAAGACAATCCAAGTGCCAACCACTAGTGACCACAAGAGGGAGCCAAGAAGTATAGTTCACAACACATGTCCCAACAAGGCTGCGACATCAGCAAGGAGGTGGAGGAGTCATGTTTTGGGCTGGAATCATGGGGAAACAGCTGGTAGGGCCCTCTAAGGTTCCTGAAGGTGTGAAAATGACCTCAGCAAAGTAAATAGAGTTTCTGACTGACAACTTTCTTCCATGGTCTAAAAAGCAGAAACGTGCCTTCAGGAACAAAATCATCTTCATGCATGACAATGAATACCTCTGAGTAATTGGCTGCTATGGGCATAAAAGGAGATAAACTCATGGTGTGGCCACCATCTTCCTCTGACCTCAACCCTATAGAGAACCTTTGGAGTATCATCAAACAAAAGATCTATGAGGGTGGGAGGCAGTTCACATCAAAACAGCAGCTCTGGGAGGCTATTCTGACTTCATGCAAAGAAATACAAGCAGAAACTCTCCAAAAACTTACAAGTTCAATGGATGCAAGAATTGTGAAGGTGATATCAATGAAGGGCTCCTATGTTAACATGTAACTTGGCCTGTTAGGATGTTTTGGAGTTAAATAGCTTTTTTGTTCAGTGAATGTAACCTCCTAATGCTGCAAATTCCACAAATGAGCTTTTTCAATTCTTTAAAACATATCAAATGTTTAGAAATACTACTGTGCCTAATAATTTGGAACAGTGCATTTTGAGTTTTTATTCATTTTGAAGATTATACTGTTATCATTGGGAGGTTTCTTCAATAAAATTCGATGTATACTCTAACGGGTGATGACTTTTATTAGACTGACTGTCATTTGCACTGACCATTTAGGAAAATCCGAGAAAAATGTCATTTGCATAATAATTTGGAACATAGTGTATACAGTACAGACCAAAAGTTTGGACACACCTTTTCATTTAAAGATTTTTCTATATTTTCATGACTATGAAAATTGTACATTCACACTGAAGGCATCAAAACTATGAATTAACACATGTGGAATTATATACTTAACAAAAAAGTGTGAAACAACTGAAATTATGTCTCATATTCTAGGTTCTTCAAAGTAGCCACCTTTTGCTTTGATGACTGCTTTGCACACTCTTGGCATTCTCTTGATGAGCTTCAAGAGGTAGTCACCGGGAATGGTCTTCCAACAATCTTGAAGGAGTTCCCAGAGATACTTAGCACTTGTTGGCCCTTTTGCCTTCACTCTGCAGTCCAGCTCACCCCACACCATCTCGATTGGGTTCAGGTCTCGTGACTGTGGAGGCCAAGTCATCTGGCGTAGCACCCCATCACTCTCCTTCTTGGTCAAATAGCCCTTACACAGCCTAGTGGTGTGTTTGGGGTTATTGTTCTGTTGAAAAATTAATGATGGTCCAACTAAACGCAAACCGGATGGAATAGCATGCTGCTTCAACATGCTGTGGTAGCCATGCTGGTTCAGTATGCCTTCAATTTTGAATAAATCCTCAACAATGTCACCAGCAAAGCACCCCCACACCATCACACCTCCTCCTCCATGCTTCACGGTGGGAACCAGGCATGTAGAGTTCATCCGTTCACCTTTTCTGCATCGCACAAAGACATGGTGGTTGGAATCAAAGATCTCAAATTTGGACTCATCAGACCAAAGCACAGATTTCCACTGGTCTAATGTCCATTCCTTGTGTTCTTTAGCCCAAACAAGTCTCTTCTGCTTGTTGCCTGTCCTTAGCAGTGGTTTCCTAGCAGCTATTTTACCATGAAGGCCTGCTAAACAAAGTCTCCTCTTAGCAGTTGTAGAGCTGTGTCTGCAGCTAGAATTCTGTGTGGCATGGACCTGGTCTCTAATCTGAGCTGCTGTTAACCTGCGATTTCTGAGGCTGGTGACTCAGATAAACTTATCCTCAGAAGCAGAGGTGACTCTTGGTCTTCCTTTCCTGGGGCAGCCCTCATGTGAGCCAGTTTCTTTGTAGCGCTTGATGGCTTTTGCCACTGCACTTGGGGACACTTTCAAAGTTTGCCCAATTTTTCGGACTGACTGACCTTCATTTCTTAAAGTAATGATGGCCACTCGTTTTTCTTTACTTAGCTGCTTTTTTCTTGCCATAATACAAATTCTAACAGTCTGTTCAGTAGGACCATCAGCTGTGTATCCACCAGACTTCTGCACAACACAACTGATGGTCCCAACCCCATTTATAAGGCAAGAAATCCCACATATTAAACCTGACAGGGCACACCTGTGAAGTGAAAACCTTTCCCAGTGACTACCTCTTGAAGCTCATCAAGAGAATGCCAAGAGTGTGCAAAGCAGTCATCAAAGCAAAAGGTTGCTACTTTGAAGAACCTAGAATATACAACATAATTTCAGTTGTTTCACACTTTTTTGTTAAGTATATAATTCCACATGTGTTAATTCATAGTTTTGATGCCTTCAGTTTGAATGTACAATTTTCATAGTCATGAAAATACAGAAAAATCTTTAAATGAGAAGGTGTGTCCAAATTTTGGTCTGTACTGTACATATATACATATACATAAGTATAATATACATAAGCATACATATACATATACACTTACCATACAGTAAGCCTATGGAAAACCAAATCCGCTGTGCCCATGGTGCGGAAAATACCGCGCGGAAATGCTGCGTTGTATTTTCCGCAGCATGTCAATTCTTTGTGCGGATTCCGCAGCGTTTTACACCTATTCCTCAATAGGAATCCACAGGTGAAATCCACACAAAAAACTCTGGAAATCCGTGGTAAATCCGCAGGGAAAATGCAGTGCCTTTTACCTGTGGATTGTTCGAAAATGGTGCAGAAAAATCCTCACACGGATCTACAACATGGGCACACAGCCTTAGGGTTAGGGTTTGAATAAGTGTTAGGGTTGGAATTAGAGTTAGCGTTGGAAATAGGGTTAAGATTAGGGTTAGCGGTGTGTTGGGGTTAGGGTTAGGATTGTGGTTAGGGTTATGGTTAGGGTTGGGATTAGGGTTAGGAGTGTGTTGGGGTTAGGGTTGTGGTTAGAGTTGGGATTAGAGTTAGGGGTGTGTTGGGGTTAGGGTTGTGGTTAGGGGTGTGTTGGGGTTAGGGTTGAGAACAGGGTTATGGCTAAAGTTGGGATTAGGGTTAAGGGTGTGTTGGGGTTAGTGTTGGAGTTGGAATTGAGGGGTTTCCACTGTTTAGGCACATAAGGGGTCTCCAAACGCAACATGGCGCCACCATTGATTCCAGCCAATCTTGCGTTCAAAAAGTCAAATGGTGCTCCCTCCCTTCCGAGCCCTGACGTGCGCCCAAACAGTGGTTTACCCAAACATATGGGGCATAAGCGTACTCAGGAAAAATTGCACAACGACTTTAGTCTAATTTCTCCTGTTACCCTTGAGAAAATAAAAAAATGGGGGCTAAAATATTATTTTTGTGGAAGGAAAAAAATGATTTTTTGTTTTCACGGCTCTGCGTTATAAAATTCTGTGAAGCACTTTGGGGTTCAAAGTTCTCACCACACATCTAGATAAGTTCCTCGGGGGGTCTAGTTTCCAAAATGGGGTCACTTGTGAGGGGTTTCTACTGTTTAGGCACATCAGGGGCTCTGCAAACGTAACATGATGCCCGCAGACCATTCCATCAAAGTCTGCATTCCAAAACGTCACTACTTCCTTTCCGAGCCCCGACGTGTGCCCCAACAGTGGTTCCCCCCACATATGGGGTATCAGCGTACTCAGGACAAACTGCACAACAACTTTTCGGGTCCAATTTCTCCTGTTATTCTTTTAAAAATAAAAAATTGCTTGCTAAAAAATAATTTTTGAGGAAAGAAAAATTATTTTTTATTTTAATGGCTCTGCGTTATAAACTTCTGTGAAGCACTTGGGGGTTTAAAGTGGTCACCGCACATCTAGATTTGTTTCCAAAATGGGGTCACTTGTGGGGGAGCTTCAATGTTTAGGCACACAGGGGCTCTCCAAACATGACATGGTGTCCGCTAACGATTGGAGCTAATTTTTCATTCAAAAAGTCAAATGGTGCTCCTTCCCTTCCAAGCCCTGCCGTGTGCACAAACAGTGGTTTACCCCCACATGTGAGGTATCAGTGTACTCAAGAGAAATTGCCCAACAAATTTTAGGATCCATTTTATCCTGTTGCCCATGTGAAACTGAAAAAATTGAGGCTAAAAGAAATTGTGGAAAAAAGTACTTTTTCATTTTTACGACTCAATTTGTGAAGCACCTGGGGGTTCAAAGTGCTCACTATGCATCTAGATAAGTTCATTGGGGGGTCTAGTTTCCAAAATGGGGTCAATTGTGCGGGAGCTCCAATCATTTGGCACACAGGGGCTCTCCAAACGTGACATGGTGTCCGCTAAAGATTGGAGCCAATTTTTTATTCAAAAAGTCAAATGGCGCTCCTTCCCTTCCAAGCCCTGTCGTGCACCCAAACAATGGTTCCCTTCCCACATATGGGGTATCGGCATACTAAGGACAAATTGTACAATAATTTTCGGGGTCCAGTTTCTCCTTTTACCCTTGGCAAAATAAAAAAATTGTTGCTAAAAGATCATTTTAGTGACTAAAAAGTTAAATGTTCATTTTTTTCCTTCCATGTTGCTTCTGCTGCTGTGAAGCACCTGAAGGATTAATAAACTTCTTGAATGTGGTTTTAAGCACCTTGAGGGGTGCAGTTTTTAGAATGGTGTCACTTTTGGGTATGTTCAGCCATATAGACCCCTCAAACTGACTTCAAATGTGAGGTGGTCCCTAAAAAAAATGGTTTTGCAAATTTTGTTGTAAAAATGAGAAATCGCTGGTCAAATTTTAACCCTTATAAACTTCCTAGCAAAAAAACATTTTGTTTCCAAAATTGTGCTGATGTAAAGTAGACATGTGGGTAATGTTATTTATTAACTACTAGATGGCAGCCCGATTCTAAAGAATCGGGAGTCTAGAATCCATATATACTTTATTTATTCAAATGTAAGAATAATAGTAAGAAAGAACAAAAAATGGCTGCACTCACCAGCTCTTGACAATTCTTGACAGTACGGCACATTTCTGATTGGTCGCTCGCGGCAGGCGGTAACCAATCAGAAAAGTGCCGCGCACCACGAAGGCATATATCTTTGTCCACCCTGAGCGGGTGTAGGACGCTGGTGACGTCACTTATTTCCGGACATTATCTCCGGACAAAGCCACGGAAGTTGGCACAAATTGCCGGAAGTAGTATTCTAGGCAATTATATATTAGATTTTAATGTTATCAGTGTTTACCTTTGAACGTTTATATTGTATTGTCCTGTCACCAGCCATGTGTACGATTATCGGCTGAAAGCCTCTCTGGAACCAATAATCACCCCATGTAAAGGTATCTTTATAAGTTAAAGATTCAGAATACTATGACTTTTATCATATCCTGAACAGTCAAGTTTTTTATGAACCGTTAAGGTTTTCTGGTTGAAGTAAAAAAAACTCTGAGTGTTTACAGTTTGAAACCATAAAATGTTGAAAAATTATGTCATTCTTGAGTATATCACTCAATGGTGCTCATAAACGTGTCAAATTTGATCTATAATATACTTTAATATACGTTACTTTAATCTTTAATATACTTAAGAACAGGGCCCCAGACATCACACAGGGGGTCTGAAACACCGCACAGTGGTCCAAAATATCGCTGTGCTCTGCCTGGGGCCCCATATGCTGCCTGGGGCCCCTGTGCTCTGCCTGGGGCCCCATATGCTGCCTGGGGCCCCTGTGCTCTGCCTGGGGACCCTGTGCTCTGCCTGGGGCCCCATGTTCTGCCTGGGGCCCCTGTGCTCTGCCTGGGGCCACTGTGCTCTGCCTGGGGCCCCATATGCTGCCTGGGGCCCCTGTGCTCTGCCTGGGGCCTCATATGCTGCCTGGGGCCCCTGTGCTCTGCCTGGGGCCCCATAGGCTGCCTGGGGCCCCTGTGCTCTACCTGGGACCACTGTGCTCTGCCTGGGGCCCCATATGCTGCCTGGGGCCCCTGTGCTCTGCCTGGGGCCCCTGTGCTCTGCCTGGGGCCACTGTGCTCTGCCTGGGGCCCCATAGGCTGCCTGGGGCCCCTGTGCTCTGCCTGGGACCACTGTGCTCTGCCTGGGGCCCCATATGCTGCCTGGGGCCCCTGTGCTCTGCCTGGGGCCACTGTGCTCTGCCTGGGGCCCCATATGCTGCCTGGGGCCCCTGTGCTCTGCCTGGGGCCCCATATGCTGCCTGGGGCCCCTGTGCTCTGCCTGGGGCCCCTGTGCTCTGCCTGGGGCCCCATGTTCTGCCTGGGGCCCCTGTGCTCTGCCTGGGGCCACTGTGCTCTGCCTGGGGCCCCATGTTCTGCCTTGGGCCACTGTGCTCTGCCTGGGGCACCATAAGCTGCCTGGGGCCCCTGTGCTCTGCCTGGGACCACTGTGCTCTGCCTGGGGCCCCATATGCTGCCTGGGGCCCCTGTGCTCTGCCTGGGGCCACTGTGCTCTGCCTGGGGCCCCATATGCTGCCTGGGGCCACTGTGCTCTGCCTGGGGCCCCATATGCTGCCTGGGGCCCCTGTGCTCTGCCTGGGGCCCCATATGCTGCCTGGGGCCCCTGTGCTCTGCCTGGGGCCCCTGTGCTCTGCCTGGGGCCCCATGTTCTGCCTGGGGCCCCTGTGCTCTGCCTGGGGCCACTGTGCTCTGCCTGAGGCCCCATATGCTGCCTGGGGCCCCTGTGCTCTGCCTGGGGCCCCTGTGCTCTGCCTGGGGCCCCTGTGCTCTGCCTGGGGCCCCATGTTCTGCCTGGGGCCCCATGTTCTGCCTGGGGCCCCTGTGCTCTGCCTGGGGCCACTGTGCTCTGCCTGGGGCCCCATATGCTGCCTGGGGCCCCTGTGCTCTGCCTGGAGCCCCATATGCTGCATGGGGCCCCTGTGCTCTGCCTGGGACCACTGTGCTCTGCCTGGGGCCCCATATGCTGCCTGGGGCCCCTGTGCTCTGCCTGGGGCCACTGTGCTCTGCCTGGGGCCCCATATGCTGCCTGGGGCCCCTGTGCTCTGCCTGGGGCCACTGTGCTCTGCCTGGGGCCCCATATGCTGCCTGGGGCCCCTGTGCTCTGCCTGGGTGTAGGACACTGGTGACGTCACTTATCTCCGGACATTAGCTCCGGACATTAGCTCCGGACATTATCTCCGGACATTAGCTCCGGACATTATCTCCGGACATTAGCTCCGGACATTATCTCCGGACATTAGCTCCGGACAAAGCCACGGAAGTTGGCACAAATTGCAGGAAGTAGTATTCTAGGCAATTATATATTAGATTTTGTGTCACATAACTCTCTGGTTTAACAGAATAAAAATTCATAATTTTTGCCAAATTTCCATTTTTTTCACAAATACACGCAAAATTATCGACCTAAATTTACCACTAACATGAAGCCCAATATGTCACAAAAAACATTCTCAGAACCGCTAGGATCCGTTGAAGCATTCCTGAGTTATTACCTCATAAAGGGACACTGGTCAGAATTGCAAAAAATGGCCAGGTCATTAAAGTCAAAATAGGCTGGGTCATGAAGGGGTTAAAACATTAGTATTGTTGTTTCTAAATGATTATGAACTTGTTTTCTTTGCATTATTTGAGGTCTGAAAGCACTGTTTTTTGTAATTTTGACCATTTCTTCTTTTCAGAAAAAAATACTAAATGTATTGCTTGGAAATTAAAAGACATGTTGTCATAAGCTCATAGAATAAAAGAACAATTACCATTTTACTCAAAAATATACCTATAAAGAGAAAAATCAGACAAACTGAACATTTTGCAGTGGTCTCTGAATTTTTGCCAAAGCTGTATGGAGTGCATTGAAAGGTCCATCTATTTGTAAATTTGTCTGTGGAAAAACTGATTTTAAGGACCTCTGCTGCTTATATAGTTGTGCTTATTTAGACATTAAGTGTGAAGATACAGGATTTTAATAGAAATGTTTGTGGTCAGAAAGGGTCAAGGGTAATTTTATTTTCCTAATAGCAGCTCATGGTAAAAACAAACTTTTTTTCAATTTGTTTAACAGTAACAAGATCCTGCCAAACAAATTTCTATGTTTTGGCTTCCTGGACCCCTGGGAACATGACATGGGCTGGGGAGGAGACACATCTACATTTTCAGCTTTACAGTTTCTAAATGGATTTAACCCCTTAATAACCAAACCAATTTTTATTTTAATGACAAAGCCAAATTTTACAATTGTTTTTTTGTGACATATTGTACTTCATGATAGTGATAATATTTCTTAGTTATGATTTGCATTTATTTGGTAAAAAATAATGGAAATTTGGCGAAAATTTCACAATTTTCAAACTTTGATTTCTTATGCCCTTAAATCAGAGAAATATGGCAAACAAAATACTTAATAGATTGCTTTTGAAACACAATTTTTTTTGTTAGGAAGTTATACGGGTTAAAAGTTGACTGGCGATTTTGAATTTTTCCAACAAAAATTACAAAACCATTTTTTTTAGGGACGACATCACATTTGGAGTTACTTTGGGGGGGGGGGCTGTAAGACAGAAAATACCAAAATGTGACACCATTCTAAAAACTAAACCTCTCAAGGTGCTCAAAACCACATTCAAGAAGTTATTAACCCTTCAGATGCTTCACAGGAACTGAAGCAATGTGGAAGGAAAAAATTAACATTTAATTTTTTTCACCAAAAATTAAATTTAAACCCCAATTTTTCTTATTTTAACCAAAAAGGTAACATGTTAAAATGGAACACAAAATTTGATGCACAATTTTTCCTGTATATGCCAATACCTTATTTGTGGGGGAAATCTACTGTTTGGGCGCACAGCAGGGCTCGGAAAAGAAGGAGCGCCATTCAACTTTTAGAATGTAAAATTTGCTGAAATAATTAGCGGACAACATGTCGTGTTAGGAGACCCATTGATGTGTTTCATTAAGTCCATTTTGGAAACCCCACCCCTCAAACATTTTATCCAGGAATATAGTGAGCATTTTGAACACACAGATATGACACAAAATTTGATAACATTAGGTTGTCATATTGAATATGTCATCATTAGTGTTGAGTGCAAGTGCTCGCTACTCCAGTCTGCATTGGGTGCTTCGGTATTCACCGAGTATCGTGGGTGCTCGAGTGGCATGCTCAAGTTCTTGCATACCCTAGCTCTTAATGCAAACTCGAGTAGCAAACACTTGCGCTCAACACTAGACAACATATTGTCAATTTTTTTTTACTTTTGAAAAAAAAATTCTATCCCCAACCCTAACCCCAACAGTAACCCTAACACAGCCCTAACCATAACACAACCTTAACCCAACCCTAACCACAGCTTTATCTGCAACCGTAACCCCAACTGCAAAGAATGGATAAAATAAAAATATTTTATAATTTTTATCAAACTAAAGCGGTGACAAAGGTGGATATGATTTACTATTTTGCTTTTATTTTGATCACTGTGATACGGTCTATCACAGTGATCAAAAGAAAACAATAGGAAAAATTTCCTGTTTTTGCTGGGTCTCACCTGGCAGATCTCGGCGGGCGTCCACCATTTTTTCTAGGAAGATGACGCGGGGCTGGAAGATGAATCAGGAGGGTCCTGGGATGGCGGAGGTACCGGGGGATCTCGGGGAGCATAAATTCTCTCTCCTCTGACAAGTATATCATGTCAGAAGAGAGAGAAATCATTGAAACAGTGGGCACACTTTTTTTGTGTGTGATTGCCGTTCACTGAATAATGGTAATGATGTGATCAGACACCAGAAAATCTGGCCCTGATTATTTTATCCTGGGTCTCAGCTACCCCCGGTAGAGATTTTCTGACTCTGAGGAGCGCTACAGCCTTATTCCCAATCGCCATTTTAAAACAGCGATGAGGGACTAAGTATTCTTATCGGCCGCCGTTTTAATACGTACACACGGTCGTTAAGAGTTTAAGGATTCATGCAGAGTGTACTACAATGCATGAGTATTATTATGTCATATGTCAGGTCCCCTTCTTCGCAGTAGGCTGGAAACTTGTGCCTGTTTTATTGACTGCAGATGATGTCTTTGAAATTCAGTCATTTTCTCCCTCCATGGGTATATGCACACGGCTTATTTTAGACATATGCAAAACAGACACCCTGGCATCTTTTGTTCTTTACCATCTTTTTTGGAGTATTTTTGGTAGTTTTTTACAATGTCTTTAGCTGACAGTTTTTTATTTTAACTTGTATTGAATAAACGGGTGAGTGGCTTCCAGTTAGGAGCTGCCTTGAAAAATGGTCAGGTCACTTCTTTTAACCACTTAATGTCTTTGAAAACCTGAATCAGTTAAAGACTGACTATATGCACATCAAGTGCTTTTAAGATTCCAATGAATATGTTCATACTATTTAACATTTATTTAGCGCTTTTTCAGCCAAGTCACAGATTAATAGGGCATTCACATCATGCGGCCCACTTGCCCATCACTTCCCAATAACTTGTTCGTGTGGTTCCAATGGGTTGCCATGACAGACCGGAGTTTGCTGAACACCTCCATATGCCTGCCATAATGGTGCTCTCATGAAGTCCATAGCTGGTTTTAATAGAAAACCATTATTTTTGCTATATACCATGGCATGAAAAAAATTAATCAAGTGAAACAGTTTTTTTTAGTATAGAGCACTTGTATTAAATGCAAAGGAGTAAATGATAAACAATATTTTAAAGCAAAAACCAATGGGAAGGGAAAATAGAAAAAACCTAAAGTTTGTTGTGACAATGGTATTGGCACCCCTTACATTAAATTAGTATGCAATCATATTTTGACAAATGAGAATCACCTGTGATTAATTGTTGTTGCCCATATGACATGACTTATCCAATGAATGATGACTTCAGTGTTTTAAAAAGCCACATGGTAGGCTCTGTTCCTTTGTCACAATGGTGAAGACAAAGGAGCTGGCAGAGGACATCAGAACTGCTATTATTAGCAAACACAAGACTTCCAAAGGGTATAAGGTCATCTCCAAAGACCTTACTATCCCAATTTCAACAATGTGCAATGTTACTAAGATGTTTTCCAAGCATGTAACCATCAAGAGCTTATCTGGACATGGGTGAAAGAGGAAAATTGACAAGAGATGTCTTCGAAAGTTGATGCGAATGGTGGAAAAAAACATGTCAAACATCCAAAGACCTGAAGGCCAACCTTGAACAGTCTGGGGTTACGGTATCAACAAGTACCATATGCTGCACATTAAACCAAGCAGAGCTTTATGGGTGAAGACCAATGAAGAAATGATTGCTCAAGAAAAGACATAAAAAGGAACGACTGATCTTTGTCAAAGGGTACCTTGACAAAATATAATTCTTCTGGGAAAATGTTCCATGGACAGATGAAAAAAAATAGAGCTTTTTGGCAATGCAAAGCAACAGTTTGTATACACATGCTACAATGAAGGTTATAAGCAAAAGAACACCCTATAAACAGTTAAGCATGATGGAGGACCCATAATGCTGTTGGGCTGCTCTGCTGCATTTGGTACTGGAGGTGTAAGGACTTGGACTGTACATCTGTTTCTGTCTGCTGTTGCCCTCAGTTCAGTTACTTTTGCCCTTACCTAAGATGGAGTCACTGGCCTCACGGGGGCCATCTTGCTTCCTGTCAGACTTTTCCTGTTCCTGTCTGTGGTGTATATAAGGGAGCTCTGTATATTACTCATTGCTTGAGTATCTTGTTCCTGACTTGTGATCAAGCTGGAGAACTGCTATCTTGCTGGTTTCTTCGTTACTTTGGGATACCCCGTCTGTCTCCGGATCTACGTCTCTTCATCGTAAAGACTTGTTTTCCTGGATCTGCTCTGCACTCGTCTCTGCTGCTGGACTGTTCCCTGCTAGGAGGCTTGGTCTGGTCTCCAGGTCTCTGGACCTGATATACTTGGACTTCCACGGTCTGTACACGTGCTTTCTGCTTATCCGGCTCTGTCTGCTACTAACCTGCTGTGTTATAGCTGTTTACCTGCATACCATCATAAATATTCTTGAACTTTTAACCTATTGTCTCTCGGCCTCTTTTCTGACCCATGATATTGATTTCCACTGCACTCAGCACTAAGTTCATAACAGGAGGCCTTGAGCGTATCACAGGAATCATGAAATCAGAGAATTATTAAGAGATTTTAGAGCAAAATGTCCTACCCAGTATAAGAAAGCTTGATTTGTGATATTGACTGACCTGAGTTGGAGTAGTGATATTGCAACCTCTAGAGGAAGCACCACCAGGTAGCGAAGTCAGGGAATTGCCAGAGGTAGGTTAGAAAGCAGCAGTGTAGTTGGGGGATAAGCAGGAATCATAGTCAGGAGATAGCCAAAAATGGGCCGATGCAAATTGTAATAACTTTATGCCTTTTCCATCCACCAAGGAGGTGCTGACAAAGACTTTATCTCAGACAGAGCTGGAACCTATGCAGGTTGACGCAGTATGGAGGAAACCCATTGATGCACGTAAGGAATATCGTTTTAAGGAGAATTTATGTTTTTACTGCGGTAAATCGGGTCATTATATTTCAGAATGCCCCGGGAAAAATCGCAAGTCCGCAGCTGCGGTAACTGGACTTGACTTTTCGGATGTATCTTCAGTGTGTTCTCTTCTGCACAGACAGGAAATATCTGCTGAAAACTTTGATTTTCCTGATGACTCATCGGTAACATCATCACCTGTGGACATAGCCTTACTTTCTGTAAGTTCTACCACGGCGAGGAGTGATTCGCTCTGTTGCGTTTCCATCAAAATTTGGGGTGTTCCTGCTGGCTCACCTGCTCCGCCATGATAGACTCTGGAGCTTGCAGCAATCTTATGGACATCTCTTTTGCTGAAAAACATGGCATACACTCACGAAAAAGAGACTCTCCGGTGTTTATGGAAACTGTGGACGGGTCTCCACTAATATCTGGGCCGGTGAAACTCGAAACAGTCCCATTAAAGATCCGTGTGGGCGCGGATCATTCTGAAAATATGTCCTTTTTGTTGATTTCTTCTCCTAATTTTCATCTTATTTTAGGTTTGCCCTGGTTGCGGCTGCGAAATCCGACTATCAATTGGACAACGAAGGAATTACAGTTTCCAAATGAATTAGCAGTATCCGGAGAGCTGGCTCCAGTGAGGACAGCAGTCACGGTCGACTCGACATTGCCGGTAGAGTATCGGGACTTAAGTGATGTGTGTGACAAAAAAAATGTGGATAAATTACCGCCACATCGGCCATATGTCTGCCCCGTGGAATTATTGCCTGGTGCCGTGATTCCTTTCGGGAGTATTTATCCATTGTCTGGGCCAGAGTTAAAAGCTCTCAAGGAGTACATAGATGAAAATCTAGCTAAAGGTTTTATACAACCATCTTCCTCCCCAGCAGGTGCTCCAATCTTCTTTGTCAAAAAAAAAGATGGCTCACTCCGACCATGCATTGATTACCGGGAACTCAGCAAAATCACAATTAGGAACTCTTATCCACTCCCACTAATTCCCGAATTACTTGAGAGAGTGCGACATGCCAAAATCTTCACAAAATTGGATCTTTGTGGAGCGTACAATTTAGTACGGATTCGTCCAGGCGATGAGTGTAAAACAGCCTTTCGGTCACGTTATGGACATTTCAAGTATCTCGTTATGTCTTTTGGCCTCCGTAATGCACCGGCTACATTTCAGCATTTGGTGAATGATGTTTTCAGGGATATACTCAAAATTTTTGTTGTAATTTATTTGGATGACATTTTGATTTCTTCCAGCAATATCGAGGACCATCAGCGACACGTGAGAATGGTTTTGGATCGTCTACGGCAGAATCATTTATACATCAAACTGGAGAAATGTGAGTTTCACAGAACAGAAATTCAATTCTTGGGATATGTTATTTCTCCCCAGGGTCTCAGCATGGAAGCAAGCAAGACACAAGCCAATCAAAAGTGGCCAACTCCCAAGTCAGTGAAGGAAGTACAGCGATTCATCGGATTCGCCAATTTTTACAGACGCTTTATTAAAAATTTTTCCGTGGTTGTTGCGCCTATCACTCAGTTAACCCAGAAGAAGATGCCATTTGTCTGGTCTTCCCAAGCTCAAACAGCATTTTCTACATTGAAATCTAAATTTATGACAGCTCCTATTCTTGTCCACCCTGACCCAGACAAGGCCTTCATAGTAGAAGTGGATGTCTCGGACTGTGCTGTAGAGGCCATACTCTCTCAAAGAACAGGTGAGAAAGATCTCTTACATCCGTGTGCCTTTCTCTCGCAAAAACTGTCATCCACAGAAAGGAATTACAATGTTGGCAATAAGGAACTGTTAGGCTAGGTTCACATTGCGTTAGGGCAATCCGTTTAGCGCTAGCGCTAGCGGATTGCGCTAACGCAATGTTTTTTTAGGGGCCGCGTTAGGGGTCGCGTTAACGTCCCCGCTCTCGCAGATCCCCGATCTGCAAGAGCGGGGAACGGACCTCGGGCGCGCCGCGGACGCTGCAAGCAGCGTCCGAGGCGCGTCACAGAAGAACGGCACATCACTAGCGTGAGCCGAAAAAGGCACGCGCTAGTGATGCGCTGCAGGAGAAATTGACATTGCTGTCAATGGGCACGCTAACGGACCCGTTGCACGGCGTTAATTGCGACATTTTCGCCGTGCAACGCTGTCCGTTAGCGTTAACCCATTAACGCAATGTGAACCCAGCCTTAGCCATCATAACCGCATTTAAAGAATGGAGACATCTGTTACAAGGAGCATCCCAACAGATTGTTATACTCACGGATAGTGTTGAGCATTCTGATACTGCAAATATCGGGTATCGGCCGATATTTGCTGTATCGGAATTCCGATACCGAGTTCCGATATTTTTGCGATATCGGAATCGGAAGTGTTCCCAGTCATCTTCGGCGTGTGCAGTGCGTATGGTTCCCAGGGTCTGAAGGAGAGGAAACTCTCCTTCAGGCCCTGGGATCCATATTCATGTAAAAAATAAAGAATAAAAATAAAAAATATGGATATACTCACCCCTCCGAGAACCCTGGCTGTCACTGCTGCAAGCGTCTGCCTCCATTCCTAAGAATGCAGAGGGTGAAGGACCTTCGATGACATCGCGGTCTTGTGATTGGTCCGTGACCGCTCATGTGACCGGTCACCTGACCGCGATGTCATCGAAGGTCCTTCACGCTCTGCATTCTTAGGAACGGAGTCAAACGCTTGCAGCGGTGACAGCCAGGGTTTTCGGAGGGGTGAGTATATCCATATTTTTTTTTTATTCTTTATTTTTTACATGAATATGGATCCCAGGGCCTGAAGGAGAGTTTCCTCTCCTTCAGACCCTGGGAACCATCCAGGATAGCTTCCGATACTTGTGTCCCATTGACTTGCATTGGTATCGGGTATCGGTATCGGCGATATCCGATATTTTTTGGATATCGGACGATCCCATCCGATACCGATACCTTTGAGTATCGGAAGGTATCGCTCAACACTACTCACGGATCATCGGAATCTCAAATTCATGAGGTCGGCAAGATGTCTGAAACCTAGACAGGCTCGGTGGAATCTTTTTCTTAATCAATTTGATTTTGTCATTTCCTATAGGCCGGGCTCGCGTAATAAGAAAGCTGATGCATCATCCAGGATTCATTCAGATGAAGCAACTTCAGCTTCATCTTCAAGGACCATTCTATCTGAGAAAGTTTGTAAGCATCTTGCATAATCAGGATCTTCTAACTGAGATTAAAGAGGCTTATGCTGCGGATTCGCTTTTGAGTCAACCACCCACTCAGGAAAATTTGACTTTCAAGAATGGACTTTGGTTTCAAGGACAGCGTCTGTATATCCCAGAAACAGTAAAACTGAGTGTGTTGAAATTAATGCATGACTCTAAGTTTGCCGGGCATAGGGGAGTTCAGAAGACTCAGGAATTTCTGTCTCGTTTTTTCTGGTGGCCGACCTTTCGGAAAGATGTTCTTCGGTACGTCTCATCATGTGAGGTATGTGCCAGGTCAAACGTTCCTCATTCTTCACCTACAGGACTGTTGCAACCTCTGCCTGTTCCATCTCGTCCCTGGGGGTCTATTTCAATGGATTATATTGTGGAGTTGCCTTTGTCACAAGGAAAACCCACGACTCTTGTAGTAGTAGATCGGTTGACTAAAGCTGCTCATTTTATTCCCTGTGCTGGTGTTCCAACAGCTAAGCAAACAGCAGATCTTGTTGTGCAAAATGTTTTTCGTCTACACAGAGCTCCGGATGAAGTAATATCTGATCGTGGAGTTCAATTCACTTCACGGTTCTGGCAAAGCTTTTGTGCTGCTCTGGACATCAAAGTAAAATTATCATCTGCCTTTCATCCACAGTCTAACAGCCAAACAGAGTGAACCAACCAAACTTTGGAGCAGTATCTGCGTTGCTACTTGTGTCATTTTCAAGATGATTAGGTGAGTGTTGTGAATTCTGCTCTTGGGCTCCCTCCGGTGGTTGTAAGTGGTAGCGCTACTGTCTCTGAATCACAGCATTTATCAGGTGTTTTCACTTTTTGCAATTTGGACAGGGCTATTTAGTCTTGCTTCCCCCTTTGGTCAGTGCCAGTTGTCTATTGTTCCTGGAGGATTCACATTCCTGCCTGGTCTCTTCTGCTTTGCAGTTCTTTTCAACAAAGATAAGTTCTGGCCTTGATTTTGCTGTCCACATGCTGTGGTCTTATTGTTCAGTTATTTTCCATGTTTTGTCTTGTCCAGCTTGGTCTGTATAAGGATTTGTTTAGCCAAGCTGGTATCTCTGGAGATGCAGATATACCCTCCATGTCTTTAGTTAGCTGTGGAGTTTTTGTATTTTCTGTGGTGGATATTTTCTAGTGTTTTTATACTGACCGCATAGTACTCTGTCCTGTCCTTTCTATTTAGCTAGAAGTGGCCTCCTTTGCTAAATTCTCATTTCCATCTGTGTATGTTTTTTCCCTCTCCTCTCACAGTCAATATTTGTGGGGGGCTGCCTGTTCTTTGGGGATTTTCTCTGAGGCAAGATAGTTTTCCCTTTTCTATCTCTAGGGGTAATTAGTCCTCCGGCTGTGTCGAGATGTCTAGGGAGCACTAGGTACATTCCACGGCTACTTCTAGTTGCGGTGTTAGGTTCAGGGTCTGCGGTCAGTACAGGTACCACCTTCTCCAGAGTACGTCCCATGCTGCTCTTAGGCCACCAGATCATAACAGGTGAGTCTACTGCCGTTGGCCGAGTTCACGTATAACAACTCTCAGAATGCTTCCACCAAATTATCTCCATTCTTTGCTAATAAGGGATATCATCCCAGTATTCTCCCTCGACTTCCCATAGACATGTCTGTGCCTGCGGATGCTGACCGCATTGCATCTTTACAGCTAAATTTGGACGTTCTATAAACACCTTAGTTTCAGCACAGGAAAGATTCAAGAAGGCAGCAGACAGATTTCCTAAGCCAGCACCAACATACAAGGTAGGAGACATGGTCTGGCTCTCCACAAAAAACTTGAAACTCAGAATTCCGACTTCCAAGTTGGGGCAAAAATATGTTGGCCAATATAAGATCAGCGGTATTGTGAATCCTGTAGTCTGTCGACTCAAGTTGCCTAACTCTTTAAGAATTCATCCTGTTTTTCATGTTTCCCTGCTTAAACCAGCAGTGCCTAATTCTTTTCCTGGATGCACCTCTGCTCCTCCTGATCCAGTCCTCATTGACGGGCAAGAGGAATTCATTCTGGAGAAAATCTTGGATTCACGGATTCATAGGAGACGTCTTCAATATCTGGTGAAATGGCAGGGATATTCGGCTGAGGAGAATTCCTGGGAACCTCTGGAAAACATTCATGCTCCTCATCTGATCAGACTGTTTCACAGCAGATACCCCAATAAACCAGACTTAAGATCGTCCAGAGGATGTCTTTTAAGAAGGGAGTAATGTAAGGACTTGGACTGTACATCTGTTTCTGTCTGCTGTTGCCCTCAGTTCAGTTACTTTTACCCTTACCTAAGATAAAGTCACTGGCCTCACGGGGGCCATCTTGCTTCCTGTCAGACTTTTCCTGTTCCTGTCTGTGGTGTATATAAGGGAGCTCTGTATATTACTCATTGCTTGAGTATCTTGTTCCTGACTTGTGATCAAGCTGCTATCTTGCTGGTTTCTTCGTTACTTTGGGATACCCCGTCTGTCTACGGATCTACGTCTCTTTATCGTAAAGACTTGTTTTCCTGGATCTGCTCTGCACTCGTCTCTGCTGCTGGACTGTTCCCTGCTAGGAGGCTCGGTCTGGTCTCCAGGTCTCTGGACCTGATATACTTGGACTTCCATGGTCTGTTCACCTGCTTTCTGCTTATCCGGCTCTGTCTGCTACTAACCTGCTGTGTTATAGCTGTTTACCTGCATACCATCATAAATATTCTTGAACTTTTAACCTATTGTCTCACGGCCTCTTTTCTGACCCATGATATTGATTTCCACTGCACTCAGCACTAAGTTCATAACAGGAGGCCTTGAGCGTATCACAGGAATCATGAAATCAGAGAATTATCAAGAGATTTTAGAGCAAAATGTCCTACCCAGTGTAAGAAAGCTTGATTTGTGATATGGACTGACCTGAGTTGGAGTAGTGATAATGCAACCTCTAGAGGAAGCACCACCAGGTAGCGATGTCAGGGAATTGCCAGAGGTAGGTTAGAAAGCAGCAGTGTAGTTGGGGGATAAGCAGGAATCATAGTCAGGAGATAGCCAGTGGTCGGTACACAGAGCAGCAGTGTAGTTGGTTGGATAAGCAGGAAATGTCAGGAGATAGCCAGAGGTTGGTACACAGTAGCAGCAGTAGAATTTTGAGATTAAGCAGCAGGTGGAAAGAAACTAGACTAAAGGCTGGGAGCTCAATTATCTTGCAAGGAAGGAAGTGCAGTGACAGGTTTAAGTAGGGTGTTCACTCAGGAGATCACAGGGTTGAGCCAAACAGGATCTCAGGGTGGATCCAATCAGGAACTCAGGGTGGAGACCATCAGGAACAACACAGGTACTAGTAGCTGATTTAGAAAGGAACTGTACAGCGAGCTGAATAGCTCAGAGGGAAGACCTGCCGCCTGATGTACAAGAGCTGCTAGGTTCAAATCCTGACAATTTGAGACAAAGGTCATGGGTCCTCCAGCAAGACAATGACCCAAAGCACACACCTAAACATACACAGGAATGACTGAAAAAGAAAAAATGGACTGTTTTAAAATGCCCATCAATGAGTGCTGACCTCAATCATACTGAAAATCTTTAGGGTGAGCTTTTTTCTGCCAAAAAGAACTCTGAAAACATTTAAGAGTTTGAACAAACTGCAAAGGAAGAGTGGGAGAAAATACCAGCTTAGAAGTGCAACAATCTTATTGATGGTTACAAGAAACATTTGGAGGCTATCATCAATGCCAAAGGGTGTGCAGTCAAGTATTAATTTCCAGTCTCAGCCATTGTAGCCAGTACTAGTCAGCAGTGAGCAGAAGTCCTGCTTTTCCCCTTCTGAGCATGCCCAAGGTAAGACCTCTCATTAGAGGTCAAGGGTTACATGCTCAGGTACTGCAGCAGCTACCATTGGTCCTCTAGGAAGGTCCTGAAGTTGCTCAGGTACTGTGGCAACTCCCATTGGTCCTCTAGGAAGGTCCTGAAGTTGCTGCAGCTATAAAAGGTTTGTATAGCCGCACAGCCATGCGCTAGTATCAACTAAAGTTATATGTTCTGCGCCAGTGTGGTCTTATGCATGTGGATTGAGGGTCCGGCTGAAATAAGCCCCTAGAATAAAAGCACCTCCGGTGAGGAGTTTTGTGTGAGTGGATTCAGGTCCCGGCTGAAATAAGCCCCTAGAATACTGGCACCTCCGGTGAGGAGTTGTGTAAGCTTTGCTGACTGCTTGACCACTGTTTACTCTATTTGCTAGCTGTTCCCCTGTGAGGTTAACAGGGCACAGCGTTCTCTTTTCTCAAGCGTCTTTGTGAAGAAACAGAGTTTGCTTATACCGCCATATAGTACCGACATCTACTAGCAGCAGGTTTCACTCCTGCACGGTGGACCCCGGGTTGCGAACCCACCTGCTATTCAATATATATTTACTAAGTGCGTTCCGCCAACCCTAACATAATACTAGCACCAGGGTCTGGCTAGTAAATGGTGGACACACAGCAATCCATGAGGTACATCAAGCAGCTGGAGGGTAGGTTGGCGGCACTCAAGCGCACAACCTCAGCTGTGGATGTAACCGCAGTTGCTGTTCAGGCTGCTAGCATGGCTGCAGCAACCTTGTCCACTGCCACCCCTGCTCTGACTCTATCTCGCCTCCCGCTGCCAGAAAATTTTTCTGGTGATAGTAAGTCTTGTAAGGGTTTTGTGAGCCAGTGCTCTATTCATCTCGAGCTTCTGGCTGCACGTTTCCCCACAGAGCGGGCTAAGGTGGGATTTATTGTGTCTCTCCTGTCGGACAGGGCGTTGGAGTGGGCTATGCCGCTGTGGGAGCGTGGCGATCATGTGGTGCAGAGTGCTTCGTTGTTCCTGAGCACTCTGAAGCAGGTCTTTTTAGGACCTCGTGTCACCCATGATATGCCGCTCCAACTGTTGGCATTGACCCAGGGTTCGTCCTTGGTGAGCCATTTTGCCATCCACTTTCACACCCTAGCATCTGAGCTGGAGTGGTCGGATAAAGCCCTTATTCCGATATTTTTGAGGGGGCTGGCTGACCACGTGAAGGACGCTTTGGCCACTAGGGAGATTCCCGCCACACTGGAGGTAATAGCAGTGTCCACTTGTATTGACCTCCATTTTCATGAGCGGAGGTTAGAGCGAGCCCAGTGTAGGCAGAGGTTTCGGCTGGCTCCCACCTTCGCCAAACTTTTGGAATGTCCAGTCCATGCCCCTGAGTCATATGAGGCCATGTAAGTGTCATGAGAGGGATCTAAGTCCCGGACCGCTCGTGCACTCCAGGTTTGTCATATTTGCCAGCAGTCAGGACATCTTGCCGCCAGATGTCCCCAGTGGTCGAGGAAACATCAGCGTCTAGTGGTAGTAGGTGGAGGTACACTAGACACGGCGATGTTTGCCTCCAAATTGTCCTTTAAGGGGAAAATTAATATTGGCTCATTTACCCACTCGGTAGAGCTCTGCGTGGATTCTGGGGCGGAGGGCAATTTTATGTCTTCTGCCTTCACCCAACGTCACGCAATTCCCCTGGTAATGTTGGCTCAACCAGTAACCATACGAGTAGTAAATGGGTCGACACTGCCCTCACAGATAACACACCAGACCATCCCTTTTTCTCTGTCCATGTCCCAATCTCATCAGGAAATTATAACTCTGCTCATCATTCCTGAGGGAATTGCAACTAGTGATGAGCGAGTGTACTCGTTGCTTGGGTTTTCCCGAGCACGCTCGGGTGGTCTCCGAGTATTTGTAACTGCTCGGAAATTTCGTTTATGTTGACGCAGATTTACGGCTGCTAGCCAGCCTGAGTTCATGTGGGGGTTTCCTGGTTGCTAGGGAATCCCCACATGTACTCAAGCTGTCTATCAGCTGTAAATCATGCAGCCGAGGCAATCAATACTATATCTGCGAGCACTTAGAGATCTTGGAGATCACTAATTGTAACTAGTGATCAGCGAGTATTCTTGTTGCTCGAGTTTTCCCGAGCACGCTCAGCTGGTCTCCGAGTATTTGTGACTGCTCCGAGATTTAGTTTTCCTTGCCGCAGCTGCATGATTTGCGGCTATTGGACAACATGATTACATGTGGGGATTCCCTAGCAACCAGGCAACCCCCACATGTACTCAGGCTGGCTAGCAGCTGTAAATCATGCAGCTGCGTCAACAAAAACTAAATCTCCGAGCAGTCACAAATACTCAGAGACCACCCAAGCGTGCTCGGGAAAACTCAAGCAACGAGTATACTCGCTCATCACTAATTGTAACACAAGTTATTTTTTTCTTTTACAAATTTCTAATTTATTTCTCCACAAAAACTTTGGAAGTTGCATAACTTCCTGGTCCCCACCACACTACCACACATAATCCCGCCCCCCACCACATTACCACACACAATCCCGCCCCCCACCACATTGCCACACACAATCCGCACCACATCACCACACACAATCCTGCCCCCCACAAATCCCGCTCCCCCACCACATCACCACACAATCCCGCCCCCCCCACATTACCACACATAATCCTGCCCCCCACCACATTACCACACATAATCCCGCCCCCCACCACATTACCACAAACAATCCCACCCTCACCACACTACCACACATAATCCCGCCCCCCACCACATTACCACACACAATCCCGCCCCCCACCACATTGCCACACACAATCCGCACCACATCACCACATACAATCCCGCCCCCCACAAATCCCGCTCCCCCACCACATCACCACACAATCCCGCCCCCCCACATTACCACACATAATCCCGCCCCCACCACATTACCACACATAATCCTGCCCCCACCACATTACCACACATAATCACGCCCCCCCACCACATTACCACACATAATCCCGCCCCCCACTACATTACCACACACAATCCCACCCCCCACCACATTACACACACAATCCCGCCCCCACCACATTACCACATACAATACCGCCCCCCACCACGTTACCACACATAATCCCGCCCCCCCACCACATTACCACACACAATCCCACCCGCCACCACATTACCACACATAATCCCGCCCTCCTACCACGTTACCACACACAATCCCGCCCCCCACCACATTACCACACACAATCCCGCCCCCCACCACATTACCACACACAATCCCGCCTTCCCACCATGTTACCACACATAATCCCACCCCCCACCACATTACCACACACAATCCCACCCCCCACCACATTACCACACACAATCTGCACCACATCACCACACACAATCCCGCCCCCCACAAATCCCGCTCTCCCACCACATCACCACACAATCCCGCCCCCCCACCACATTACCACACATAATCCCACCCCACCACATTACCACACATAATCCTGCCCCCACCACATTAACACACATAATCACGCCCCCCACCACATTACCACACATAATCCTGCCCCCCCACCACATTACCACACACAATCCCGCCCCCCCACCACATTACCACACACAATCCCGCCCCCCACAAATCCTGCTCCCCCACCACATCACCACACAATCCCGCCCCCCACCACATTACCGCACATAATCCTGCCCCCACCACATTACCACACATAATCCCGCCCCCACCACATTACCACACATAATCACCCCCCCACCACAATACCACACAATCCCACCCCCTCACCACATGACCACACACAATCCTGCCCCCCACCACATTACCACACACAATCCCGCCCCGCACAACATTATCACACACAATCCCGCCCCCCAACCTCATTACCACACACAATCCCGCCCCCACCACATTACCACACATAATCCCGCCCCCCACCACATTACCACACATAGTCCCACCCCCCACCATATTAACACACATATTCCCGCCCCCCACCACACTACCACACATAATCCTGCCCCCCACCACATTACCACACATATTCCCGCCCCCCACCACATTACCACAAACAATCCCGCCCACACCACATTACCACACATAATCCCGCCCCCCCACCACATTACCACACATAATCCCGCCCCCCACCACATTACCACACATAATCCCGCCCCACCACATTACCACACACAATCCCGCCCCCCCACCACATTACCACACACAATCCCACCCCCCCACCACATTACCACACACAATCCTGCCCCCCACATTACCACACATAATCCCGCCCCCCAGATTACCACACGAGGCTCCGTCCCCACACATTACCACACAAGGCTCCGTCCCCACACATTACCACACGAGGGTCCATACCCACACATTACCACACGAGGCTCTGTCCCCACACATTACCACACGAGGCTCCATCCTCACACATTACAACACGAGGCTCCGTCCCCACACATTACCACTTGAGGCTCTGTCCCCACACATTACCACTTGAGGCTCTGTCCCCACACATTACCACACGAGGCTCTGTCCCCACACATTACCACACGAGGCTCCGTACCTCCACATTACCACATGAGGCTCCGTCCCCACACATTACCACATGAGGCTCCGTCCTCACACATTACCACATGAGGCTGCATCCCCACACATTACCACACGAGGCTCTGTCCCCACACAATACCACACGAATCCAGTTTGCTTTTGATTTTACACTGTGAATAAAATGTATTAGTATTATTCTGATTTTTAATTATTATTATTATTATTGTTATTAACTTCATTTTAAGTTAATTTAACACCTGCGTAAGCGCTATTGAATGTTGTCATTATTTACTTTAGTTTAATCACTAGCAGCGTTAATTAGATAGCAGTGAGCACACCGAGCGTTAGCTGGCTGGAAACAGCTAGTATATACATACAGTTAGGTCCATATATATTTGGACAGAGACAACATTTTTCTAGTTTTGGTTATAGACAATACCACAATGAATTTTAAACAAAACAATTCAGATGCAGTTGAAGTTCAGACTTTCAGCTTTCATTTGAGGGTATCCACATTAAAATCGGATGAAGGGTTTAAGAGTTTCAGCTCCTTAACATGTGCCACCCTGTTTTTAAAAGGACCAAAAGTAATTGGACAGATTCAATAATTTTAAATAAAATGTTCATTTTTATTACTTGGTTGAAAACCCTTGGCTGGCAATGACTGCCTGAAGTCTTGAACTCATGGACATCACCAGACGCTGTGTTTCCTCCTTTTTGATGCTCTGTCAGGCCTTCACTGCGGTGGTTTTCAGTTGCTGTTTGTTTGTGGGCCTTTCTGTCTGAAGTTTAGTCTTTAACAAGTGAAATGCATGCTCAATTTGGTTGAGATCAGGTGACTGACTTGGCCATTCAAGAATATTCCACTTCTTTGATTTAATTGACTCCTGGGTTGCTTTGGCTTCATGTTTTGGGTCATTGTCTATCTGTAGGATGAAACGACGACCAATCCGTTTGGCTGCATTTGGCTGGATCTGAGCACACAGTGTGGCTCTGAATACCTCAGAATTAATTCGGCTGCTTCTGTCCTGTGTCACATCATCAATAAACACTAGTGACCCAGTGCCACTGGCAGCCATGCATGCCTAAGCCATCACACTGCCTCCGCCGTGTTTTACAGATGATGTGGTATGCTTTGGATCATGAGCTGTACCACGCCTTCGCCATACATTTCTCTTTCCATCATTCTGGTAGAGGTTGATCATGGTTTCATCTGTCCAAAGAATGTTCTTCCAGAACTGTGCTGGCTTTTTTAGATGTTTTATAGCAAAGTCCAGTCTAGCCTTTTTATTCTTGATTCTTATGAGTGGCTTGCACCGTGCAGTGAACCCTCTGTATTTACTTTCATGCAGTCTTCTCTTTATGGTAGATTTGGATATTGATACGCCGACCTCCTGGAGAGTGTTGTTCACTTGGTTGGCTGTTGTGAAGGGGTTTCTCTTCACCATGGAGCTTATTCTGCGATCATCCACCACTGTTGTCTTCCGTGGACGCCCAGGTCTTTTTGCATTGATGAGTTCACCAGTGCTTTCTTTCTCAGGATGTACCAAACTGTAGATTTTGCCACTCCTAATATTGTAGAAATTTCTCGGCTTGTTTTTTTCTGTTTTCGCAGCTTAAGGATGGCTTGTTTCACTTGCATGGAGAGCTCCTTTGACCGCATGTTTACTTCACAGAAAAACCTTCCACATGCAGCACCACATCTCAAATCAACTCTAGGCCTTTTATCTGCTTAATTGAGAATGACATAACGAAGGGATTGCCCACACCTGTTCATGAAATAGCCTTGGAGTCAATTGTCCAATTACTTTTGGTCCCTTTAAAAACAGGGTCGCACATGTTAAGGAGCTGAAACTCTTAAACCCTTCATCCGATTTTAATGTGGATACCCTCAAATGAAAGCTGCAAGTCTGAACTTCAACTGCATCTGAATTGTTTTGTTTAAAATTCATTGTGGTAATGTCTATAACCAAAATTAGAAAAATGTTGTCTCTGTCCAAATATATATGGACCTAACTGTATACACACACAAGTATAATATCCGTGTGATCATGCTGACCTAGAGAATCATATTTCCAGGTCAGTTTTACTGCACAATGAAAGCCTTAAAACTAAACCTAAAAAACAATTGCAGAATTAAGTTTTTTGATCAATTTCACATCACTTGGAAATATTTCTTCCTGTGTTCCAGTACACAGTTTAATGCCAAAATGAATGGCGTCATTCAAAACTAGATCTCATCCCTCAAAAAACAAGCCTTTATACATTATGTAGATGAAAAAAAGAAGAAGAAAAATTGTAGAAAAATTACTTGGCTATTGAGGAATTGACAAAAACTCAAAAACGTAAAATTGTCTGGTCGGGAGGAGATAAAGAAATTAAATTGTGAAATGTATTATGTTAATTGCTAATCACTCTTCACATGATATTTAATATCTAATTGCCCAACTCAACTAGAGGTCTGCATGTAGTGGAAACATGAAAAAAAGCTTAGAACAAGGACAAATTCTTATCTCCACAAATTTAAAGAAAAAACAATAGATCTAGAATAGAATAGCATAGCTACTGGGGAGCCGTGGGTGTGGATGCACCAGTACCCGCGATCACAGGGGCCCAACCGAAGCTACAGCTACTATAAACTGTATTAGTGTGCACTGCGCACCAATACAGTTAAACTCTGAGGTAGAGCAGAGAGACACAATCTCCCTCAACTACCACTCAGCATCCATGATTTGCAGACTTCAGGTCGATTTAAGCCTACAGTCTACAGAAAAGCAGGGAGAAGCATAGATGAGGCAGGGGTGAGGCAGCATGATGGTGTCATCATGCCGGGACTCTGCATCTCCAGGATATTACCTCGTTGCTCTACCAACGCCTTGGTCCTGCCTGCTGGCAGAGTCTTCAGGAGCCATGGTTAGTCGAGTATAAGATGTTTTTATTTTATTTTAATAGTGCTTGTGGGAGGACTATGGGGGCTTTGCATATAGTGGGGGAAGTGCTGCTGAGGCCATGATTACAGTGTGGGGGCTACTGGAATACTGGGGGCCATGCACACAGTATGAGAAGGATAATGTGAGGCCATGCATACAATAATACAATGTGGGGTGCTACTGGAGGCCATGCATACAATGTGGAAGGGCTACTATGGGGCCATACATGCAATGTATGGGGCTACTGGTAAGCCATGCATACAATGTGGGGGCTACTGGGAGCCATGCGTACAATATGGAAGGGCTACTATGGGGCCATGCATACAATGTAGGGGGGCTACAAGTAAGCCATGCATACAGTGTGGGGGCTACTGGAATGCTGGAGGTATGCATACAGTATGAGAAGGCTACTGTAGGGCCATGCATATACTGTGGGATGCTACTGGTGGAAATGCATACAATGTGAGATCTAATGCATACAATGTGATAGGGCTACTGTGGTGCCATGCATACAATGTGAGGGGCTACCAGGGGGACTGCATACAGTGTGGGGGGCTACTGGAGGCCATGCATACTGTGTTGGGGACTACTGGATTACTGGGGGCCATCCATACAGTGTGGCAGGACTACTGGAAGCAATGCATACAATGTGGGGAGGCCAGTGTGGGAGATAACAGGAACACTGGAGGCCATGTATACTGTGTGGGAGATTACTAGACTAATGGGAGCTATCCATATGGCATGGAGGGACTGCTATGGGCCAAGCATACAGTGTTGCATGTCTACTGGAAAACATCTTATAATGTGGGGGCCTACTTAGGACCAGCCATACAGTGTGGGGGCTACAGGGGGGCCAAGCATACAGTGTGGAGTGACTATACTGAGGGCCATGAATACAGTGTGTGGGGACTTCTGAGGGCCAATCATACAGCTTTGTGGGACTACTGGGGGCCATCTTACAGTGTAGGGGACTACTGGGGGACATCAAATAGTGTGGAGAGATACTGAAGGCCATCATATAGTGGGGGCTACTGGGAGCTGTCATACAGTGTTGGGGGGCTACTTGGTGCTGTCATACAGTGAGAGGGGCTTCTGTGAGGTCCATCATGTTGTGTATAGAAAGTTGAGTGCCCAAACTGATGTGTATGTGGGAGCTGTGGGAGGTATCATGCTGTGTAGAGGGGAACTATATATGGGGGAATCGGAACATTATTAAATGTTAAATGCGCACTTAAGGAGCATAATTGTCGTAGGGCAGTCAGGGTATTGTGACTGTTAACTGGACACACTGCAGGCATCATTACTTTCTAAAAGCAAAATGTGGGCACTGTTTTCTTGAGCATTTTCACAGGGCATTAATATTTTCTAAAGCGCAATTTCACCATCTAAAGGGCCGAAAGAAGGTATTTCACTTTGTAAGATGCTCAGTGATGGGCATTATTGTGTGGAGTACTTAGAGGATAAATAATAGGGACACATATGACAACAACTCAATATTGGGGTATCAGCAAGATGAGGAGTTTTGTGCCGGTTGGGAATAGAAAAAATATCCCATCACACAGTTTTTTTAAACACTGCAAAAGTTTCAGAAAGATTTAGAACATCCACCTGACAGACCCATAGTGGCATTCCCAGAATCCATCATTTCACCACTCTCCATCTTTCTGGAGAGAATTTTGACTGTACTAATCCAGAAAACACCATCTTTTTTGCTGGACACAGGGGCCTTTCTGAAAATTATTAGAAATTTGGGTTCTGTGCACAATGAAGCCATCTTGGTCTTGTTTGATGTCAAGGACCTGTACATCCACACACACAGTCCATCAAATCAGCTGATCATCTATTATCTTCATCAGGGATATATACGGTAAAATTTAACTATGTCCTGAACTCCTGAACTCGGTCCTCACAAAGAATTATTTTTTGTTCCAGGACTCCTACTAACTTCAAATCAAGGGAACTGCCATGGGCTCCAACGTGGCCCCCATATGCCAATTGTTATATGGCAAAATTTGAAGAGAGAATAATTTTATACCAATCTCCTCTTTCAAACTCATGCATTGACATGGAAACAATATATTGATGACATATTTTGCATTTGGGGAGGCACATTGGAAATACTGGATTAATTTTTTGCAACTCTCAATTCCTCATAGCTCGGCCTGAGCTTCAACATGACACGAGACTACCACCAAGCCCAATTTTCTAGACAAGTTAGCACTCAAAGAGGCACAGGGTCTACTTATTACACCAAGCCCACTGACTGCAATAGCCTTTTGTATTTTCATAGCCTTCATCCCACACCAATGAATCAATTCATAAGTCACAGTTTCAAAGGGTGAGAATGAAGAATAGTTACAGATGACACATTCTGTACACAAAGGTTGAGCGAGATGTGTTCTAAATTACAAGAAAGGGACTATCCCAAACACATATTACAGGAATCTATGAACCCTATCATCTCCACACGCCCTAAGATTACAAATCGCATCCCATTTGTACATACCTACTATCCATTTACATACATATTCCATAAGGCTGTTAGAAAACATTAAGAAAAAAGGGGGCAAATAGTCCGCTCACCTTTCAGGGTGTGGAGCTTTCAATTTCTTGCATGAACAGAGCCAGAGCAGCTGTAGCATGAACATAGGAAAAAGGAAGTGTTCATCGAGGAAATTTTTTTTTAAAAAAAACATAGCTTTTATTTTAGTCATATAAAAATGCTCCATAAAGGACTGATTGGCAATATGCCAGTGCAAAGATGGAGGTCTCAGATATACACGTTTCGACAAAGAGTCTTATTCATGATCATAATAAAAGCTGTTTTAAAATTAAATTATTTTTATTTTTTTCCTCGCTGAACTCCTCTTTTCTCCTATATTAGAAAACATTGGAACATTTTACAAACAGAACACCCAGACATCCTGGAGTTCAAACAACCCTTTCTACCATGCTTCAAACGGGCACCTAAATTTAGGGATTCCCTAAGAGCCTCATATTGGAACAGCATGCCACTCGAGTAAACAACGCTTTCTTCAGAACCCCAAAACTGGAACATTTCCATGTCTACAGTGTCACCAGTGTAACAATGTCCTTAGGGGCAACTCTATTAATCATCCCTACACTGGTAATCTCTTACTATTACCCCATCATTTTATTTCCACAGGCCATAACATTTCACAATAAAGATTCCAGGTCATTGAACAGTTCCCCTTCCCCCCGAGATGAGGAGGCGATCAAGTTGGCATCTTAAAATGTAGGGAGTTCTAATGGATTCATGAACTTCAAACACTTGCTCCCAAGGGCCTTAACAGGGAATATGACCTTCTATCCTTCTTATAACTATAACCACTCTTTATGCAAAATGACCACATTGAGCTAGGACATCATATCTCCAAATAGAGTCACACAGTGCTTTATACAACTCTACAATTCCCGGAATATGTTAGTTATGTTGTGTTTTATTATATTGTACATAATTAATTATATTGTTTTCAGGAGATTCAGATTTCATGATGCATATTAATTCATTCCATTCTGGAATTGTTAAAAAAACTTTCAGTGTGAATATAACATATTTAATGATAATACATAACTAATTTTGTCTATACTCTTTTCAGAGTCACGTGCTTCGAATTCTTCTGCAAGCTTCCTGATCCCTTCCCTTGGATTCCCCCTTCCACCTGCTCGACTGCCTTTCACATCTTTACATTCCAGTTTTGCTGTATCTAAATATGGTGGAAAACACAGCAATAGCCTGCGGAACGCCCACTCCATTCAGAGATGCATTCTTCCTGCTGGTGTAATGCATTATGAATACTAAGAACACTACTTCTGGCCATTGGAACGCACTGCCGTGTCACTTCCAGTGACGTCACATCCAGTCTCACAATATTAACGCTATGACAATTGGAAGCACAGCTCCAGTGGCCCCAGCCCAACTTTCTTAAACTAGCATCCTTACTACATATACCGCATGGATACCGCATTGTGACCTGGACCTTCACCCCTCCATCCACGGGTAGGCAACACACTATCTATGTAGGACTTGTGGACATAGGCATTATATTTTGTGGCTATAAGGTGGATATTTATATTTGGCATGGACTCAATTACTCTTTTCTTATACTGGGCATTAGGTACATGGATTGACCCTAAACCAGCGGTGGATAACACGCTTAGTGTTGTGGCCACAGCACCAGTATCCCCTTCGTTTAGGCACTACAACTTAAGTATTTGCCAATATGAACTTCACTGTCTATTGTGACTGTAAGTTTCACACATAGTTGATACCAGCTTTATGGATACTTGTATATGTTTTTCTTTGCACTGAATATTAGGTACAAGGATCTAACTTAACCAGCGGTGGATACCGCGTTTGCTATTGTGGTTACAGGATTTCTACTACCTTTCAGTAGGCACTTTATTAATCAGACCTGTACTTAGTGCATACCCTAATACACACTATATTGAAATATGGTCTTGTTCCACAAAACAACACTGAGTGCTAACACTTCCCTATTTTGCCAGCATGACTTTGATCAGTAAGGTAGGTTTCTTCCCTTAAGGTACCTTCACAATAAACGACTTTGCAGCGAGAACGACGACGATCCGTGATGTTGCAGCATCCTGGATAGCGATCTCGTTGTGTTTGACACGCAGCAGCGATCTGGATCCCGCTGTGATATCGCTGGTCAGAGCTAGAAGTCCAGAACTTTATTTCGTCGCTGATCACCCGCTGTCATCGCTGGATCGGTGTGTGTGACACCGATCCAGTGATGTGTTCACTTGTAACCAGGGTAAATATCGGGTTACTAAGCGCAGGGCCGCGCTTAGTAACCCGATATTTACCCTGGTTACCATTGTAAAAGTTAAAAAAAACCCACTACATACTCACCTTCTGATGTCTGTCACATCCCCCGCCGGCGGCTTCCCTGCACTGAATGTGTCAGCGCTGGCCGGCCGTAAAGCAGAGCACAGCGGTGACGTCACCGCTGTGCTCTGATTTATGGCCGGCCGGCGCTGACACATTCAGTGCAGGTTAGCCGCCGGTGGGGGACGTGACAGACATCAGAAGGTGAGTATGTACTGTTTTTTTTTTACTTTTACAATGGTAACCAGGGTAAATATTGGGTTACTAAGTGCGGCCCTGCGCTTAGTAACCCGATGTTTACCCTGGTTACCCGGGTGCTGCAGGGGTACTTCGGCATCGTTGAAGACAGTTTCAACGATGCCGAAATCGTTCCCCTGATCGTTGGTCGCTGGAGAGAGCTGTCTGTGTGACAGCTCCCCAGCGACCACACAATGACTTACCAACGATCGCATCGCTGGTCGTGATCGTTGGTAAGTCGTTTAGTGTAACGGTACCTTTACACCTTCTACCCTCATTCTCCCTGGAGTATTATATAGTGATTTTCAGATGGAAAACCCTTACTCATACTATAGGGGATTACAATCAAACGGACTTAATGTTAGTTAATACTCTGTATTTTCCTCCCAATTAATCTGTCATGATTGACTTTATTTGGATGTATATACTTCAGTTACCCTTTTTTTTACATGTTTTTGTTTTTGTCATAGTACACTGAGGAAGGTCTAAATAACCGAAACATCTGTTGTATTTTACAATATTATGAACTACATTAAAATTATCTTCAGATCATCCATTTGAGTGCCAAGTTTACTCTACTATATTACGGTTTGGGGCCCTACTTGAGCACTTCATCCATTAGTGCCACGATTTACCTTTACATTGTGTCTAGAGGCAGACCTATACAATATTAAACTTAGTATTTAATGTCGTAGCTGCACATTTAATATGGCTTTGTGTAAAATTCAGAAACATAGGTTTATATGTGTTAACTGATAATATAATGGTTTTATAACTGATACAATGGATGGGTTTTACACCTTAGGCATGAGCGAACATCAAGAAAGAGAATAGCAGGGGGTAAACACATTCCTGGACTCCTACAGTGGAATTAAATGGATTAACTACTTGCAAGGATATTGTCATGGGCTTATCAATTGTAAGCCACACATCTCAGGCCATGCACTGTCACTTTTTATGCTACATCTATAATTGTGTGATAATCATAATTATGCTCACAATGGGAGAAATGAAGAAAGACAATTTCATCAAAGAAGCTCAGGGAAATTAGTAAAGACTAATTACTGTAGACCTTTACATAAAGTTATTATATAATATGTCTACCATACCAGTATTTGAAATAATTTTATACACTGCTCAAAAAAATAAAGGGAACACTTAAACAACAGAATATAACTCCAAGTAAATCAAAATTCTGTGAAATCAAACTGTCCACTTAGGAAGCAACACTGTTTAGCAATCAATTTCACATGCTGTTGTGCAAATGGAATAGACAACAGATGGAAATAATTGGCAATTATCAAGACACACTCAATAAAGGAGTGGTTCTGCAGGTGGGGACCACAGACCATATCTCAGTACCAATGCTTTCTGGCTGATGTTTTGGTCACTTTTGAATGTTGGTTGGGCTTTCACACTCGTGGTAGAATGAGACGGACTCTACAATCCACACAAGTGGCTCAGGTAGTGCAGCTCATCCAGGATGGCACATCAATGCGAGCTGTGGCAAGAAGGTGTGCTGTGTCTGTCAGCGTAGTGACCAGAGGCTGGAGGCGCTACCAGGAGACAGGCCAGTACACCAAGAGGCGTGGAGGGGGTCTTTGCAGGGCAACAATCCAGCAGCAGGACCACTACCTCAGCCTTTGTACAAAGAGGAACAGGAAGATCACTGTCAGAGCCCTGCAAAATTACCTCCAGCAGGCCACAAATGTGCATGTGTCTGCACAAATGGTTAGAAATCAACTCCATGAGGATGGTCTGAGTGCCCAATGTCCACACCTTGCAGGACGCTTGGCATTTGCAATAGAACACCAGGATTGGCAAATTCGCCACTGGCGCCCTGTGCTCTTCACAGATGAAAGCAGGTTCACACTGAGCACATGTGACAGACATAACAGAGTCTGGAGACGTCATGGAGAGCGATCTGCTGCCTGCAACATCCTTCAGCATGACCGGTTTGGCAGTGGGTCAGTAATGGTGTGGGGTGGCATTTCTTTGGAGGGCCGCACACCCTTCCATGTGCTCGCCAGAGGTAGCCTGACTGCCATTAGGTACCGAGATGAGATCCTCAGACCCCTTGTGAGACCATATGCTGGTGTGGTTGGTCTTGGGTCCAATGCAGAACAATACCAGACCTCATGTAGCTGGAGTGTGTCAGCCATACCTGCAAGATGAAGGCATTGAAGCTATGGACTGGCCCGCCCATTCTCCAGACCTGAATCCAATTTAACACATCTGGAACATCATTTCTCGCACCATCCACCAGCATCAGGTTACACCACAGACTGTCCAGGAGTTAGCAGATGCTTTAGTCCAGGTCTGGGAGGAGATCCCTCAGGAGACCATCCGCCTCATTAGGAGCATGCTGTTATGATCCGGTGACCCTGGAGCCGCATGAGACTATCTCTGGAGTAGGTGGAACCTGTACTGACCGCAATACTAATTCTGACACCGCAACTAGAAGTAGCCGTGGGATGTACCCAACCAGGCCTAGACACCTTAACACAGCTGGAGGACTAAATACCCCTAAAGATGGAAATGGGAAATCCTAATTTTGCCTCAGAGCAGAGCCCCAAAGGATAGGCAGCCCCCACAAATATTGACTGTGAATTTAAGAGGAAATACGTACACAGGCAGAAAAGACAGAGTTTAGCAAAAGAGGACCTTCTAGCTAGATAGAAAGGATAGGACAGAGTTCTAAGCGGTCAGAATTAAAACACTAGAAAAATCCACAGCAGAATACACTATACACTACATCTAACTAAAGACATAGGATGTATATCTGCATCTCCAGAGAAACCAGCATGACAGAAAAATCCAAACAAGTCAAGCTGGACAAAAACACAATAGATTGCACTGCACATAAAAGCACACTGCATGCGTGCTATAGAGAACCAAAACAGGGCACTTATCTTAGCTGAAATGACAGCAGGGCAAGTGGAGCCAGACAGAGATGCAATCCCTCCAAGATACAATGGACAACTGGCAGGGATTGATGGATCCTACAAACCTAAATACCTAATAGAGCTGCAATAAGCAGAAACACCTGCCCAGCTTATAATCCAGAGACCACTGCACTACCACTAAAACCACCGGAGGGAGCCCAAGAGCAGAATTCACAACAGTACCCCCCCTTGAAGAGGGGTCACCGAACCCTCACCAGAGCCCCCAGGCCGATCAGGACGAGCCAGATGAAAGGCCCGAAACAAATCAGCAGCATGGACATCAGAGGCAAAAACCCAAGAATTATCCTCCTGGCCGTAACCCTTCCATTTGACAAGGTACTGAAGCTTCCATCTCGAAAAACAAGAATTCAAAATCTTCTCAACCACATACTCCAACTCCCCACCAACCAACACAGGAGCCGGAGGATCAACAGAGGGAAGAACGGGCACCACATATTTCCGCAACAAAGATCTATGGAAAACATTATGGATAGCAAAAGATGCCAGAAGGGCCAAACGAAAAGACACCGGATTGATAATCTCAGAAATCCTATAAGGACCAATAAACCGAGGCTTAAACTTAGGGGAAGAAACCTTCATAGGAACATGATGGGAAGACAACCAGACCAAATCCCTGACCCGAAGCCGGGAACCAACACACCGACGACGATTAGCAAAACGAAGCGCCTCCTCCTGAGACAACACCAAATTGTCCACCACATGAGCCCAAATCTGCTGCAACCTGTCAACCACAGAATCCACACCAGGACAATCAGAAGGCTCAACCTGCCCTGAAGAAAAACGAGGATGAAAACCAAAATTACAAAAAAAAAGGCGAAACCAAGGTAGCCGAACTAGCCCGATTATTAAGGGCAAACTCGGCCAATGGCAAGAAAGCCACCCAATCATCCTGATCAGCAGACACGAAGCATCTCAAATAAGTTTCCAAAGTCTGATTGGTTCGCTCGGTTTTGCCATTTGTCTGAGGATGAAATGCAGAAGAAAAAGACAAATCAATACCCAGCCTAGCACAAAAGGCTCGCCAAAACCTAGAAACAAACTGGGAACCTCTGTCGGACACAATATTCTCCAGAATACCATGCAAACGAACCACATGCTGAAAAAACAATGGAACCAAATCAGAAGAGGAAGGCAACTTAGGCAAAGGCATCAAATGAACCATCTTAGAAAACCGGTCACAAACCACACAGATAACCGACATCCTCTGGGAAACAGGAAGGTCCGAAATAAAATCCATAGAAATATGCGTCCAAGGCCTCTCAGGGACCGGCAAAGGCAAAAGCAACCCACTAGCGCGGGAACAAGGCTTAGCCCGCGCACAAGTCCCACAGGACAGCACAAAAGAACGCACATCCCGCGACAAAGAAGGCCACCAAAAAGACCTACCAACCAAATCTCTGGTACCAAAAATACCAGGATGACCAGCCAACACCGAACAATGAACCTCCGAAATCACCCTACTAGTCCATTTATCAGGAACGAACAGTTTCCCCACTGGACAGCGGTCAGGTTTGTCAGCCTGAAATTCCTGAAGAACTCGTCGCAGATCAGGGGAAATGGCAGAAAGGACCACCCCTTCCTTTAGAATGCCGACTGGTTCCAGGACCTCCGGAGAATCAGGCAAAAAGCTCCTAGAGAGGGCATCAGCCTTAATGTTCTCAGAACACGAAAGATACGAGACCACAAAATCAAAACGGGAGAAAAACAAAGACCATCGAGCCTGTCTAGGATTCAGCCGCTTGGCAGACTCGAGGTAAATCATATTTTTATGATCGGTCAAGACCACAATACGATGCTTGGCTCCCTCAAGCCAATGTCGCCATTCCTCGAACGCCCACTTCATAGCCAACAATTCCGGATTGCCGACATCATAATTACGTTCAGCAGGCGAAAACTTTCGGGAAAAGAAGGCACATGGTTTCATCAAGGAACCATCAGAATTCCTCTGAGATAAAATGACCCTTGCCCCAATCTCAGAAGCGTCAACCTCAACCTGAAATGGAAGAGAAACATCTGGCTGACGCAACACCGGGGCAGAAGTAAATCGGTGTTTAAGCTCCTGAAAGGCAGAGACAGCCGCAGAGGACCAATTCGTCACATCAGCGCCCTTCTTCGTCAAATCGGTCAGGGGTTTAACCACACTGGAGAAGTTAGCAATGAAACGGCGATAAACATTAGCAAAGCCCAAAAATTTCTGAAGGCTCTTCACGGATGTGGGCTGAATCCAATCATGAATGGCCTGAACCTTAACCGGATCCATCTCTATAGATGAGGGAGAAAAAATAAAGCCCAAAAAAGAAACCTTCTGCACTCCAAAAAGACACTTAGACCCCTTCACAAATAAAGCATTGTCACGAAGGATCTGAAAAACTATCCTGACCTGTTTCACATGAGACTCCCAATCATCGGAAAAAATCAAAATGTCATCCAAATATACAATCATGAATTTATCAAGATAATTCCGGAAGATATCATGCATGAAGGACTGAAAAACAGATGGAGCATTAGAGAGCCCGAAGGGCATCACAAGGTATTCAAAATGGCCCTCGGGCGTATTAAATGCAGTTTTCCATTCGTCACCCTGCTTAATACGAATAAGATTATATGCCCCTCGAAGGTTAATCTTAGTATACCAACCAGCCCCCTTAATCCTAGCAAACAAATCGGAAAGCAACGGCAAAGGGTATTGAAATTTGACCGTGATCTTATTCAAGAGGCGATAATCAATACAAGGTCTCAAGGAGCCATCCTTCTTGGCAACAAAAAAAAAACCCGCTCCTAATGGTGAAGAAGATGGCCGAATATGCCCTTTCTCCAAAGACTCCTTAATATAACTCCGCATGGCGGTATGTTCAGGCACAGACAGGTTGAAAAGTCGGCCCTTAGAAACTTACAACCTGGAATCAAGTCAATAGCACAATCACAGTCCCTATGTGGTGGAAGGGAACTGGACTTGGGCTCATTGAACACATCCTGAAAATCAGACAAGAACTCTGGAATTTCAGAAGGGGAGGAAGAGGAGATTGACATCAATGGAACGTCACCATGGACTCCCTGACAACCCCAACTAGTTACAGACATAGATTTCCAATCCAACACCGGATTATGTACCTGCAACCATGGAAAACCCAGCACAATAGCATCATGCAAATTATGCAACACCAAAAAGCGACAATCCTCCCGATGGGCTGGCGCCATACACATGGTTACCTGTGTCCAAAACTGGGGTTTATTTTTAGCCAAAGGTGTAGCATCAATGCCCCTTAAAGGAATAGGGTTCTCCAAAGACTGCAAGGGGAAACCACAATGTCTAGCGAATTCAAAGTCCATTAAATTCAAAGCGGCGCCAGAATCTACAAACGCCATGACAGAAAATGATGACAATGAGCAGATCAATAAATAAACGTAACCCAGCACTCAACTTAGCGGTGATGAAAATAAAGAAGATTTATTCATCCAATGTAAGCCAAACGTTTCGGTCCCTGACCGGGACCTTCATCAATGACTGTAAAAGTGTATACAGATATATACAGTGAATAAAGTAAATGAACAAAAACAAAGTATATACAAAATATATCAAACAAAATACATCTGGTATGCGCTATTTGAAAAGGAACCGTGGCAAATAGCTGAAGTAGAATACAATCATAAATAGGAAGACATGTACTATACTGGACTAACCACATAAGCTGTGAACATACCGTATGAAGGAAGGGACGTGATAATATGGCTGTGCTCGCCTACAACGAAGAAAACGGTGATGGTGTAATATGAGGGGCCAAAGTGTGAGGCCATAAGTAAAGGGTAGGAGCAGAGGCTGCAAGAGCTGGGACTTACCAAAAGGAAGGATGCAGTAAGTATGATTGAGATGAATGGAGGACTAAGCCTGTGTGAGAGATATAGCATATATTAGGGGAATGTCCACATGCGTATGTCTGCGCTGTGTCACAGAGGACAACATGGCGCCAGGAAATGAAATAAGATTAGAGCCGAGTTTTACCTGTGTCCAGTTGGCCGCGGCATCCACCGCTGTGTTGGGGGTAAAGAGGAGGGAAATCAAGTTTAAATAAAGGACTCGGCGTGTAGTTCCGGTTTCCGGGAGGGGAGACTGGGCGCATTGTGTCTCTGTGCGTCTGTGTGTCTCTTATCCTCAATATTCAGCCATACAGCACACTGCATTCTGACAGGTGCATATATCTCTACCCACACAACCTATCATTTGCGCATGCCCCAGCAGGTGGAACGCATGTCCATACTGCCGTTCTCTAACAGTGACACGCATCCTCTTACCACGCCCTCTCTTATGTCATGTCCGCTTCTGCGCAATGCGCCCGGTCTCCCCTCCCGGAAACCGGAACTACACGCCGAGTCGTTTATTTAAACTTGATTTCCCTCCTCTTTACCCCCAACACAGCGGTGGATGCCGCGGCCAACTGGACACAGGTAAAACTCGGCTCTAATCTTATTTCATTTCCTGGCGCCACGTTGTCCTCTGTGACACAGCGCAGACATACGCATGTGGACATTCCCCTAATATATGCTATATCTCTCACACAGGCTTAGTCCTCCATTCATCTCAATCATACTTACTGCATCCTTCCTTTTGGTAAGTCCCAGCTCTTGCAGCCTCTGCTCCTACCCTTTACTTATGGCCTCACACTTTGGCCCCTCATATTACACCATCACCGTTTTCTTCGTTGTAGGCGAGCACAGCCATATTATCACGTCCCTTCCTTCATACGGTATGTTCACAGCTTATGTGGTTAGTCCAGTATAGTACATGTCTTCCTATTTATGATTGTATTCTACTTCAGCTATTTGCCACGGTTCCTTTTCAAATAGCGCATACCAGATGTATTTTGTTTGATATATTTTGTATATACTTTGTTTTTGTTCATTTACTTTATTCACTGTATATATCTGTATACACTTTTACAGTCATTGATGAAGGTCCCGGTCAGGGACCGAAACGTTTGGCTTACATTGGATGAATAAATCTTCTTTATTTTCATCACCGCTAAGTTGAGTGCTGGGTTACGTTTATTTGTTATTATGGTTTGGGAACCTACCCAGGCACCACTACGTTAGTTGTGCACACGACGTTCGTACTAATGAGCAGATCAATGTCACAGATAACAGAAATTTAGGTTGTACGGTACCAATGGTAACTGAACTAGCGATTCTCTTAGTACGCTTAGGGCAGACGAAATGACATGAGAAGCATCGCCACAGTAAAAACACAACCCATTCTGACGTCTGAATCCCCGTCGTTCAGCTCCAGACAGAATCCTATCGCACTGCATAGGCTCAGGTCTCAGGTATCTGCTCTGAGGACAACGCCACAGCGCGCACAGCTCTGCACTCACGCAGGCGCCGATCAATCTGAATGGCCAGAGCCATAGAATCGCTCAGACCAATAGGCGTGGGAAACCCCACCATAACATCTTTAACAGATTCAGAAAGACCCTTTCTGAAAATGGCCGCCAAAGCATCCTCATTCCATTTGGTCAGCACAGACCATTTTCTAAATTTCTGACAATACAATTCTGCCGCTTCTTGACCCAGAAACAGGGTCAACAAGGTCTTCTCAGCATGATCCACAGAATTTGGTTCATCATATAATAACCCTAGAGCCTGAAAGAAGGCTTCTACATTAAGCAAGGCAGGATTCTCAGATTCCAGGGAAAATGCCCAATCCTGAGGATCGCCACGCAGCAGGGAGATGACAATTGTAACCTGCTGAATGGGATCACCAGAAGAACGAGGTTTCAGAGCAAAAAACAGTTTACAGTTATTTTTAAAACTCAAAAATTTAGACCTGTCCCCAAAAAATAACTCAGGAGTAGGAATCCTAGGCTCTAATACCGGAGTCTGAATAATATAATCGGAAATACCCTGTACCCTAGCAGCTAGTTGGTCTACACGAGAAGCTAATCCCTGAACATCCATGCCAGCACACAGCTCCTCAGTCACCCAGAGGAAAAGAGGGAAGGAAAGACAAAACAGACTATAGAAAAAAAAATGGCTCAGGACTTTTCTTCCCTTCTTCTGAGATGCATTTAACTCATTGTTGGCCAGTTGTACTGTTATGATCCGGTGACCCTGGAGCCGCATGAGACTATCTGGAGTAGGTGGAACCTGTACTGACCGCAATACTAATTCTGACACCGCAACTAGAAGTAGCCGTGGGATGTACCCAACCAGGCCTAGACACCTCGACACAGCCGGAGGACTAAATACCCCTAAAGATGGAAATGGGAAATCCTAATTTTGCCTCAGAGCAGAGCCCCAAAGGATAGGCAGCCCCCACAAATATTGACTGTGAATTTAAGAGGAAATACGTACACAGGCAGAAAAGACAGAGTTTAGCAAAAGAGGCCCTTCTAGCTAGATAGAAAGGATAGGACAGAGTTCTAAGCGGTCAGTATTAAAACACTAGAAAAATCCACAGCAGAATACACTATACACTACATCTAAATAAAGACATAGGATGTATATCTGCATCTCCAGAGAAACCAGCATGACAGAAAAATCCAAACAAGTCAAGCTGGACAAAAACACAATAGATTGCACTGCACATAAAAGCACACTGCATGCGTGCTACAGAGAACCAAAACAGGGCACTTATCTTAGCTGAAATGACAGCAGGGCAAGTGGAGCCAGACAGAGATGCAATCCCTCCAAGATACAATGGACAACTGGCAGAGATTGATGGATCCTACAAACCTAAATAGCTAATAGAGCTGCAGTAAGCAGAAACACCTGCCCAGCTTATAATCCAGAGACCACTGCACTACCACTAAAACCACCGGAGGGAGCCCAAGAGCAGAATTCACAACAGCATGCCCAGGGATTGTAGGGAGATCATACAGGCACGTGGAGGCCAAGCACACTACTGAGCATCATTTCCCTATCTTGAGGCATTTCCACTGAAGTTGGATCAGCCTGTAACTTCATTTTCCACTTTGATTTTGAGCATCATTCCAACTCCAGACCTCCGTGGGATATTAGTTGTGATTTACGTTGATCATTTTTAGGTTTTATTGTTCTCAACACATTCCACTATGTAATGAACAAAGATTTACAACTGGAATATTTCATTCAGTGATATCTAGGATGTGGAATTTTAGTGTTCCCTTTATTTTTTTGAGCAGTGTATATTAAATAAGTATAAGAAAAAATATATATGTATACTGTATATAAATAAATATCTCAATTTTTCTCACATTTGACTACACATGTACAAGAGCCGTATTGCTGAGCATATACTGTATATTCAGAATATTCACAGGTTTATTGGTTTGAGAATGAATATAAAGGGTTTATCTTATCATAGTAAAAACAAGCTCCTATGCAATTTTCTTGTTACTAAAATCTCAACATTGTCAAGACCAAAGTGATTTTTAATTTTATTATTTACTGCTCGTTGTCTACGTTACCAGCCACCACTGTTGGTTATAAGTGGTGGTCATTCTCCTAGGAAGGAGCACAGTGCTTGCAAGCTTTTATCTATAGAGTTTGTAAGCACTGTTCGGAAGCTGATCAGATTGCATTTTCAGTGCTGCTATGCTTTTAGGCTGCTGCAGAGGCAAAACTGACTCTGCTTGCAGCATCGGGCAGAGCATGAGTCCAGCCAGTGGTGCGATGATGCCACTTCTCTAAATTAACAATCAAGTGGGAGCACACCGACTTCCAGGAAGTAGGAAGCCAGGTGCTCATGAAGACTGAAGCTGATAGAACCTTTTTAAAGTACAAGTAACATTAGCCACCACACATCTCTGAGTTCTGCATTTACAGTCAAAGATTCATGAACTTTTCTCCAATGCAGACAAGTTAAAGTGAAGAATGTTAACTTGCAAGATGGGGCTTCTGATAACTATAGTAAAGTTGCTGTCTACTACATGTACATTGAACTGCTATGCATTGGAAAATAATTAAAATTAGAGGTCTATAATTTTTTATCGTAGGTACACTTCAGCTGTGAGAGACAGAATCTTAAAAAATCTAGAAAATCACATTGTATGATTTTTATATAATTAATTTAAATTTTATTGAATGAAATAAGTATTTGATACAATAGAAAAACAGAGCCTAATATTTGGCACAGTAACCTTTGTTGGCAATTACAGAGGTCAGACGTTTCCTGTAGTTTTTGACCAAGTTTGCATACACTGCAGCAGAAATTTTGTCCCACTCCTCCATATAGATCTTCTCCAGATCTTTCAGATTTCAGGGCTGTCACTGGGCAACATTGAGTTTCAGCTCCTTCCAAAAATTTTATATTGGTTTCTAGGCTGGAGACTGGCTAGGCCACTCCAGAACATTGAAATGCTTCTTATGCAGCCACTCCTTATTTGCCCTGGCTGTGTCCTTCGGGTCATTGTCATGCTGGAAGACCCAGCCAGGCAGGGCCGGCTCCAGGTTTTTGAGGGCCCCGGGCGAAAGAGTCTAAGTGGGCCCCCCCTTTAACACATACCACGATTCATGATTACATATATACACAGCCATGTAGTATATAGCAAAGCCACGTAGCATATAACACAGCCATGTAGTATATAACACGGCCCACGTAGTATATAGAACAGCCATGTAGTATAATACAGCACAGCCCACGTAGCATATAACAGCCCATATAGTATATAGCACAGCCACATATTATATAACACAGCCCATGAAGCATATAACAGCCCACGCAGTATATAACACAACCCACGCCGTATATAACAGCCCACACCGTATATAACACACGCAGCCCACGCAGTATATAGCACAACCCATGCCATATATAACAGCCCACACCGTATATAACACACACAGCCCACGCCGTATATAACAGCCCACACTGTATATAACACACACAGCCCACACCGTATAACACACACAGCCCACGCAGTATGTAGCACAGACTGCCAGCCATTTAGACAGACAGACAGTCTAGGCTAGGACTAGTCAACCAGGCCTGGCTCACAGCAGGCTGCAATTACGACCCCCCCGCCCGCCCCCGCAATGCGTTGGGACCAGGTCCAGGAACTTGGAGGAAGACTCACTCGCCGTTGCTTCCATTGTGTGGACACAGCCTGGGACCAGGTGCACCGTCCGTGCACCTGACTGCTGCTCCTGCCCGCTCCTCTTTCTGATTGCCGCTGTGCCTGTGCTGCCGCTGGACGCCTGGACCTGTCCTGGAAGGTGGATGCTTGGATGACAGCAGCCGGATCTCTTCTCACCGCCGGCCCGGAAGTGACTCGCATCCATGTTGATGGCGGCGCCGGCGGTGACTGGTGAGTATTGCAGGTGCAGCTGTGTCCCAGCAGCAGGCCCGGCCCGGAAGTGACTCTGGCTGCGTTGTATCCATGGTGACGGACGGTCCCGACTCCCGGAGGGTGAGTATTTCGGCTGCAGCTGCGCACCGTAAATGGGCCCCCCCGTTTCGCCAGGGCCCCGGCACTTGCCCGGGTACGCCGGGTGCTGACGCCGGCCCTGCAGCCAGGGCTTCTTAAAGAAAAACTAACAGGTCCGTCAGAGCCAGAATTCTTGCTGATTGGTAGGTGATCAAATACTTATTTCATGCAATAAAATGCAATCTAATTGTTTAAAAATCACACAATGTGATTTTCTGGTTTTTATTTTTAGATTCTATCTCTCACAGTTGAAGTGTACCTGCAATAAAAATTACAGACCTCTCCATTATTCGTAGATGGCAAAACTTGCAAAATCGGCAGTGTATCAAATACTTATTTTCCCCACAGCACGTACAGCTCCAAGGATCCACTTTGTTGTTTTTATCAGAATGAGACTCCACAAGTCAAATATTGATGGTCTACCTTATGGACTAAAGATGACTGGATCTTTTGAAATTCATATTTGCTCAGTTTGCCAAACTTTCCTCAAAAAATGCCATGAATCTCAATACTAAAAAGTCCCAAATTGCCCAGAAAAAGGGGTAAAGAGAGAGAGGGAGAAGGCGAGATAAATTCAGTCACCTCACAGTAAGTAACTATATAGTTACAGCACTCCCCCATATATCACTTGAAACTGTGGATCAGTATTAACAGACTGACACTACCACTCCCATTTCAATCTGCTTTAGCAATGTCATAGTACACAACAATCAGATTAGACCGTTTTCTATCCGTATTTGACATTGGATGTGTATTCTGTCCTTCAATCCCTACACCGTTCAAGCATAAAATGGTGCTCCTTTACCAGACCTCATCTTTTATGCTGCCTGTGATACCCCTTGTTTTGCTAACCTAGACTATGTGATGTGATATCTGCAGGGCATCATGGTGAAGCCTATGTGGCAGCATCAGTGGCCTTTAGCCCATTCTCTGAGTGTTCAGTGTGTGAAATGGCACCATGGCATTATTTTTTTAAGGCCTTCCTCAATCCTCATTAAACAAATCAGAGTGTTCAAATATGCAGGTACCTGGATTGATCCATTCCTCTTTACTAATGTCAAACTTCGTTGTCAATTGTATAAAGAAAGTCAATATCTTCCAGACAGCTTATCAAACATCAAAGCAGAATTGAGGTAGAATCTTAGAATCTTAGGTTACATCACCACTGTCAGTATTAGGAAGTGCTTTAGACACAGCACATGTCTGCTCCATTCAAAGCGCTGCCGGCTTTTGAATGCGGGTGATTCCGCATGTGTTCATTGAACTGTACGGAATCACTGCGCCCAATACATTGGACAGGTGAAATTTATCTTGCGGAGACTGAGCGTCTCGGCAAGATAAATAGACATGCTGTGGTCTGGAAAGACACGCCGCATGTCCATTTATGCAGGAATGCCGCAGGCGTCTCTGAACACATAGTGGACATGAGATTTCTTGAAATCCCATCCATTATGCTGTAACATCTGGCTGCTGTGGGTTGGACGCTGTGGATGTACGCAGCATCCAACCCGCAGCAATTACTGACAGTGGGAACATACCCTTACAGTTTTACATCTGTTTTTCTCTGACATTAAACTTTGGTGGAGGCTCTAGCAATCAAGAACTTCTTGTAATCTGATGAAATATGAATGATAAATAAGGTATTATTCATCCCTTAAGCAGATTTATTTTCAGATTCCCTCAAAGTCTGCCTAGAAAGAAACATAAAGATCATGATATTTTATCCTGCAGTCCTTAACCTCTTTAGGGTGGTTTGCACGTTAATGACCAGGCCAATTTTTACAATTCTGACCACTGTCCATTTATGAGGTTATAACTCTGGAACGCTTCAACGGATCCCAGTGATTTTGACATAGTGTTCTTGTGACATATTGTACTTCATGTTAGTGGTAAAATTTATTTGATATTACCTGCGTTTATTTGTGAAAAAACAGAAATTTGGCGAAAATTTAGAAAATTTTGCAATTTTCCAAATTTGAATTTTTGTGCCCTTAAATCACAGAGATATGTCACACAAAATACTTAATAAGTAACATTTACCACATGTCTACTTTACATCAGCATTGTTTTTGTTATGGAGTTATAAGGGTTAAAAGTTGACCAGCAATTTCTCATTTTTATAACACCATTTTTTTTTAGGGACTACATCACATTTGAAGTCACTTTAAGGGGTCTATATGATAGAAAATAACCAAGTGTGACACCATTCTAAAAACTGAACCCCTAAAGGTGCTCAAAACCACATTCAAGAAGTTTATTAACCCTTCAGGTGTTTCACAGGAATTTTCGGAATGTTTAAAAAAAAATGAACATTCAACTTTTTTTCACCAAAAAATTTATTTAGCTCCAATTTGTTTTATTTTACCAAGGGTAACAGCTGAAATTGGACCCCAAATGTTGTTGTACAATTTGTTCTGAGTTTGGTGATACCCCATATGTGGGGTAAACCACTGTTTGGGCGCATGACAGTGCACAGAGGGAAGGAGCGCCATTTGACTTTTCAATGCAAAATTGACTCGAATTAAGATAGGATGCCATGTCATGTTTGGAAAGCCCCTGATGTGCCTAAACATTGAAACCCCCCACAAGTGATACCATTTTTGGAAAGTATACCCCCTAAGAAACGTATCTAGATGTGTGGTGAGCACTTTGACCCACCAAGTGCTTCACAGAAGTATAATGTAGAGCCTTAAAAATAAAAAAATCATATTTTTTCACAAAAATGATATTTTCGCCCCCAAATTGTTTTATTTTCCCAAGGGTAGTAGAAGAAATTGGACCCCAAAAGTTGTTGTGCAATTTGTCCTGAGTACGCTGATACCCCATATGTGGGGTAAACCACTGTTTGGGTGCATGGCAGAGCTCGGAAGGGAAGGAGCGCCATTTGACTTTCCAATGCAAAATTGACTGGAATTGAGATGGGATGCCATGTCGCGTTTGGAGAGCCCCTGATATGCCTAAACATTGAAACCCTCCCAAGTGACACCATTTTGGAAAGTAGACCTTATCTAGATGTGTGGTGAGCACTTTGAACCCCCAAGTGTTTCGCTACAGTTTATAACGCAGAGCCGTGAAAATAAAAATTATTTTTTTTTTCCACAAAAATTATTTAGCCCCCAGTTTTGTATTTTCCCAGGGGTAACAGGAGAAATTGCACCCCAAAAGTTGTTGTCCAATTTGTCCTGAGTACGCTGATACCCCATATGTAGGAGAAAACTACTGTTTGGGCTCATGGCAGAGCTTGCAAGGGAGGGAGCGCCGTTTGGAATGCAAACTTAGATGGAATGGTCTGCAGGCCTTACATTGCGTCTGCAGAGCACTGATGTACCTAAAAAGTAGAAACCCCCCACAAGTGACCCTATATTGGAAACTAGACTCCCCAAGAAACTTATCTAGATGTGTTGTGAGAGCTTTGAACCCCCAAGTGTTTCACTGCAGTTTATAACGCAGAGCCGTTAAAATAATTGTTTTTTTTCCACAAAAAAATATTTTTTAGCCCCCAGTTTTGTATTTTCCCAAGGGTAACAGAAGAAATTGGACCATAAAGTTGTTGTCCAAATTGTCCTGAGTACGCTGATACCCCATATGTGGGAGAAAACTACTGTTTGGGCGCATGGCAGAGCTTGGAAGGAAAGGAGCGCCATTTGGAATGCAGACTTAGATGGAATGGACTGCAGGCGTCACATTTCGCTTGCAGAGCCCTTGATGTACCTATCTACCTATGTACCATATTGGAAACTAGACCCCACAAGGAACTTATCTAGATGTGTTGTGAGAACTTTGAACCCCCAAGTGTTTCACTGCAGTTTATAATGCAGAGCCGTGAAAATAAAAAATCATTTTTTTCCCACAAAAATGATTTTTTATCCCCCCAAAATTTTTATTTTCCCAAGGGTAACCAGAGAAATTGGACCCCAAAAGTTGTTGCCAAATTTATCTTGAGTACACTGATACCCCATATGTTGGGGTAAACCCCTGTTTGGGCGCACGGGAGAGCTCGGAAGGGAAGGAGCACTGTGTTACTGTTTCAATGCAGAATTGGCTGGAATTGAGATCGGACGCCATGTCACGTTTGGAGAGCCCCTGATGTGTCTAAACAGTGGAAACCCACCAATTCTAACTGAATCCCTAACCCAAACACACCCCTAACCCTAATCCCAATCCTAACCATAACCCTAACCACACCCCTAACCCAAACATGCCCCTAACCCTAATCTCAACCACATCCCTAACCCCAACACACCCCTAACCCTAATCCCAACCCTATCCACACCCCTAACTCCAACACACCCCTAACCCTAATCCCAATTATAACCCTAACCACACCCCTAACTATGACACACCCTTAACCCTAATCCCAACCCTAATCGCAACCGTAAATGTTATCCAAACCCTAACCCTAACTTTAGCCCCAACCCTAACCCTAACTTTAGCTTCAACCCTAACTGTTGCCCCAACTCTAACCCTAACTGTAGCCCAATTCCTAACCCTAACTGGAGCCCCAACCCTAACTTTAGCCCCAACCCTAACTGTAGCCCTAACCCTAACTTTAGCCCAAACCCTAACCCTAACTTTAGCCCCAACCCTAGCCCTAACCCTAGCCCTAACCCTAGCCCTAACCATAACCCTAATGGGAAAATGGAAATAAATGCATTTTTTAAAATGCTATTATTTTTACCTATCTAAGGGGGTGATGAAGGGGGGTTTGTTTTACTTTTATAATGGGTTTTTTAGCAGATTTTTATGATTGGCAGCTGTCACACACTAAAAGACGCTTTTTATTGCAAAAAATAGTTTTTGTGTCTCCACATTTTGAGAGCTATAATTTTTCCATATTTTGGTCCACAGAGTCATGTGAGGTCTTGCTTTTTGCGGGACGAGTTGACGTTTTTATTGGTACCATTTTCAGGAACGTGTCATTTTTTGATCACTTTTATTCCGATTTTTGTGAGGCAGAATGAACAAAAACCAGCAATTTGTGATTTTCTTATGGGGAGGGTGCTTATACCATTCCACGTTTGATAAAATTGATAAAGCAGTTTTATTCTTCGGGTCAGTATGATTGCAGCGATACCTCATTTATATCATTTTTTTATGTTTTGGCGCTTTTATACAATAAAACTTATTTTGTATAAAAATAATTATTTTTGCATTGCTTTATTCTGAGGACTATAACTTTTTTATTTCTTCGTTGATGATGCTGTATGGTGGCTTGTTTTTTTGCGGGACAAGATGAAGTTTTCAGCAGTACCATGGTTATTTATATCCATCATTATGATCGCGTGTTATTCCACTTTTTGTTGTTTTTTGCCTCGTTTTTTTTTTGTACGGTGATCACTGAAGGGGTTAACTAGTGGGACAGTTTTATAGGTCGGGTCGTTACGGATGCGGCGATACTAAATAAGTGTACTTTTATTGTTTTTTTTTTATTTAGACAAAGAAATATATTTATTGGAACAATATATATATATATATATATTCTTTATTTAGGGTTTTTTTTTTACACGTGTAAATATTTTTTTTTTTACTTTGTAACATTGCCCCAGGGAGACATCATTTTACAGTGACAGATCGCCGATCTGACACTTTGCAGTGCACTGTGTCAGATCAGTGATCTGACAGGCACTAAAAGAGGCTTGCTGGCTCCTGCTCTGAGCAGGCGCTTGCAAGCCACCTCCCTGAAGGACCCGGAAGGCCCCCGCGGCCATTTTGGATCCGAGGCCTGCAGTGAGGAGTTGGTAGGAGACCTTCGGAGCAACGTGATCACATCGGGTTGCTCTGAGGGTCTCAGGGAAGCACACAGGGAGCCCCCTCCCTGCGCGATGCTTCCCTATACTGCCGGAATGCTGCGATCATCTTTGATCACAGTGTGCCGGGGGTTAATGTGCCAGGAGAAGTCCGTGACCGCTACTGGCACATAGTGCCGGATGTCAGCTGTAATAATCAGCTGACACCCGGCTGCGATCGGCCGCGCTCCCCCCGTGAGCGTGGCTGATCACGCTGGACGCACTATTCTGTCCATGGGAAGTAGGGACCACCCCACATGGACGGAATAGTACGTCTAATGACAGAAAGGGGTTAAAAAGCCCAATCGATATTTTTTCAAAATTTCAATAATATTGCATAATTTATGTTATCTGTAACAGGAGGTGTTTCCTATTTGGGAAATGCTCATAACATGTACTGTTAGGGTACTTGGATTATGCAACTGAGAAAAAACACCTAGCAGTAAGAAAGGTCAGAAGTGGAAAGATACAAAAAGTTTTCTCAAGCCAGAGGAATGCCTATTACATAATTCGACTTTGCCGTCTTGTATCACACTTTTAGATTGTGTGAAATACAAATCGGGGTCAATTTATATTTGAATATAATAAAGTTCATTTCTCGTAAAAACTTAAATTATATTTAATATGCCTGGGAACATGTAAAGCTGCCAAACACAGAAGCAAGATAGTCTCTATGACTTCAGTGGATTCTCAGCCCTTGATTACAATTTGATTTCCTTTGGCATACAAAGACAATCTATTTTAGTGAACAATGTTCTTCCTTTACTAAGAATGAGATCTTGTTTCTTGGCTGACTGCCCGATCATTCGCATACACAACCAATTTCTTAAGGCAGTAGCTGAAAAATTGATTTTGAATTAATGTAGAATACAGTTAGGAAAATGGACCTGGGAATTAGTTAATTGTATATGAGGTCCATTGTTTCAAGAAATTAGTAATCAGAAAACTAAACCCATTGCCCTTTTCATAATTCATAGCCCCAAAATGAACAACTGGTATAAGGTCTATGCCAGCAGTTTTAAAGAAAATAATGGACAAGTGTAGGAGGCTCCAAAGTGCAAAGGTCGGGAGGAAGGGAAGTAAGGAATATAGGTTAGAATTATTAATACAGGAAATTACAATTACAATGTTTATGGAGTCACAAGACAATGAAATTCTGTCTTACCCATATGTCTCAATAGCTGATTCAGGGAAAAAGAAAACAGAACAAATCAAAGCCACTTCAAGAAAATTCCACAATATATGTGTTTATTATTACATTATAAACTGTAATGCAAAGGTCAGAAATACTGATGTAGAAACCTTAGGAAGTCAAGGTACAAAAAATGTCACAAAATCGTGCTGTCAAAGATGTAAAAAATACATGTGTCAGCTACTTATGGCATAACAAAACAAAAATCTCACACACTCACCTCTTAAATCCCTGCTTCAGATTTTCCCTGTGGTCATCTACATTGCAGTAGTGATAACATGTTGTAAAGACATGTGACTACTGCAGCTGATTACTGGCCACAATGACCACATGCCATTCTTGAGAAATATATGATCATATCCTGTAGTTAAAGGGGGTTTTCCACAATATTCATTTCAACCAATAGATCTTGGAATAAAAATAAGTGCCACAATTGGATGTTAGACAAATGTCTCATGCTGTCCTGTCTGTATATTCTCTTTTGCTTCCTTACCTGCCCTGGAGCTGAGGTTTGATCAGACCATGTTCCTGCACGATCAGACATGGCCATTACACAGTACACAGCAGATGCACATTTATAAGATTATCTCAGCACAAGAACATTATTTTAACACATCCAATTGTGGAACTTACTTTTATTGCAAGATCTATTGATTAAATGTACTTTGTTTCTGGGACAACCCCTTTAACGGCATGATAACAAAACTATTTGGCGGCAGTAGTCACATGTTTAGTAAATTGAACAAATAGATGTTGGAGAACTGAAGAACAAGAAAATTTATATTTTAATTATATTAATTATATTTTTAAGCTTGAAGGGCCAATTAAAATATATGCATAGATGAGGACACACATTGCATACTTAATAGATTTAATATTAAAGGGAATCTGTCACCACATTTCACCTATCTAAACCATTAATAAGGACATACAGGTTATAGACTGCTGAAAACAGTCCTACCTGTGTGTCTCATATCAGATGTGTTGTTGCTGAGAAATCATCTTTTATCACTTTACATAAATGACCTCTTCCAGGCTCTGGGAAGGATGGTGCCTGGAAGATAACTCTGCCTCCAGAGCTTGTTTTGCATGATGGGGAGTTACCAGTGTGATGTGTGATGGTTACCACTGGTACCAATGTTGATGTGTGATGGCCGCTCTCTGCTCTCCTGATAAGTAACTCATCTGCAGGTTCCTCTCAGCTTCAGCTTCCATCTAACAGGCAGACAGGGTTGCAATATTGTTGTAATACAGCAGGGCTGAGAGAGAAGCAAAAATGCGTTGCAAGAAGACAAATTTCATTTCTCCTGTTCTGTGTCAGTTATTTGTCTCACACTGGTAACGTCCCCTTCATGTAAAATAAGCTCTGGAGGCAGAATTATCTCCAGGCACCATCCACCCCAGAGCCTGGAAGAGGTCACTTACATAAAGGGAAAAAAAATTGTAATTTTTGGACCATAATAATGAGATCCCATCATACTCCTAATTGATTTGTCTAATAGCCGTAAGTGTGGTAGATTTCTAGAATAAACCATCACTTTTTATTGGAAACGAAGGGGTCACTATGCTGTTGCCTCTTCAATCCCAGGATCAATGTGGTTCCTAGAAATTGGGAAGTTGGAACCTCGAAAGTCTGGTCATGTCCTATCAAAATTACATCATTTTTTGTAAAATTTAAAATCTTTTCATTTAGGTGACTAAAATACAAAAATGGAATTGTACTGTTAAAACCTATTTGCAATTCTTATCATATTTGAATAGATTAGCAAAACATGTCACGTAATATTTGATATGACATGTAGGGGCCATGTAATGTCTGTTCCTTATACCATTTGTTTTGCTGATAAAATGTTCGCATAAGGCTGGCCACACATTTCTTAAGTAGAATTCAATATTCACTCACGTAACTAAATATCCCTGAGGAAGATGCAGGAAAGTATTTCTCTGGCGCGTCTTTAAAGGGCTGGACGGACAGTGAAGTGGATTCTTTTTCCCAGCAGAGGCTAAATTTATCTCTATTGTGTGTTTTTTTCACAGAGTATGAAAACTGGACATAGGCCATTTTTGATAACAATACAGTATCTTAACAGAGGATGCCAGCACTACGCACAGGGTCATCTATATTGTCATAGGATCATTCCCTTCAAAGTATACAAACAATTGCATAACATCAGAGCATTTTTTCCATGTAAACATGAGGAACGTGACTTCTGCTCAACATGACACTAAACCAAATTACCTTCATGAGAACAGAACCCTGAAGGTTTCACTTCCACTTCATCAGCACAAGACAGTGAAATAGCAATTCTCTAAAAATGGTTTCATAGTTCTTGTTAATTGGTGGCTGGAATTAAATGATTGACCAAGAACGGGGTTCTCTACCGGGGTGAAAACCCATATTACCACATAGAAAATCTCTTGGGAATGGAAACAATCTGTCCTTTTTCTTAAAATGAAATAGGAGATGGTCTTCAAAGCTGGTATGTTACTTGTATAAAGCTTTACTAAAGACACAAAAGGTTGCAAAAAATGGCAAATGTCTCATTGACCAATGTGGACAATAAAAATCTCAATAGGAAAAAGAAAGCAAGGATGTGGGTAATATATCGTTAATGCCAAACAAGTGGCTTGAACTTATGGACCTATGTCTATTTTAAACCTATACTACTCTGTAACTATGTAAGTTTGCTACATAAGACCATAATTTCCTACCACAAAATATGCATCAGTTGACTAACACTGAAACTACTCTTCTACAAGAGTCATCTGCGCCTTCTAAAGGCCCCGTCTCACTAAGCGATTTACCAACGATCACGACCAGCGATACGACCTGGCCGTGATCGTTGGTAAGTCGCTGTGTGGTCGCTGGAGAGCTGTCACACAGACCGCTCTCTCCAGCGACCAACGATCAGGGGAACGACTTCGGCATCGTTGAAACTGTCTTCAACGATGCCGAAGTCCCCCTGCAGCACCCGGGTAACCAGGGTAAACATCGGGTTACTAAGCGCAGGGCCGCGCTTAGTAACCCGATGTTTACCCTGGTTACCAAAAAAAACAAACAGTACATACTCGCCTTTCGGTGTCCAGGTCCCTTGCCGTCTGCTTCCTGCTCTGACTGAGATCCGGCCGTACAGTGAGAGCAGAGCGCAGCGGTGACGTCACTGCTGTGCTCTCACTTCTCACTGTACGGCCGGCAGTCAGTGAGAGCAGGAAGCAGACGGCAAGGGACCTGGACACCGAAAGGCGAGTATGTATTGTTTTTTTTTTTTTACATTTACGCTGGTAACCAGGGTAAACATCGGGTTACTAAGCGCGGCCCTGCGCTTAGTAACCCGATGTTTACCCTGGTTACCAGTGAAGACATCGCTGGATCGGTGTCACACACACCGATTCAGCGATGTCAGCGGGGCCTCAACGACCAAAAAAAGGTCCAGGCCATTCCGACACGACCAGCGATCTCACAGCAGGGGCCTGATCGCTGGTACGTGTCACACATAGCGAGATCGCTATGGAGGTCGCTGTTGCATCACAAAACTTGTGACTCAGCAGCGATCTCGCTAGCGATCTCGCTATGTGAGACGGGGCCTTTAAGCTTACCATACACAGTAGACTAATGTAAGCTGAACCCACTGATATCAAGCCGACAGTCTATTGTGTATGGAGGCCCAGCATAATTGATTGTCTGAGAATTAAGTATCTGGCATGTCCAATTTCAGACTGACAATCCTTTTGTTCTCCCGGAGATAAGTCTCTGCCAGACATGTAGGTCAGTGACTTTCTACTAGAGAACACAAGAAGGCTTGACCACACAATCACTCCAGTGCATGGGAGAGCCATGACGGCTGCCAGGTGAACATATGGCCAAATCGCTGTTCTGTCAACAGGCGTCTAATATGTATGACAGGCTTTATCGCCAGTTTGTGGCAGCTGTGACAGCGCCCATTACATGCACATAATTTTATATCAAAGCACTATAGTTCATGATACATTACATGAATTAAGATATTCTGTGCTAATATGGCCAACTATTGATGTGATTGGTTCTCCCAGAATTACTACCAGTACATCTATGTCGGCCTTCACCACCACTGTACTGCAATTACCCAATTGCATTCCATGGGGATTTGATTTTTATCATCAATATTTATGTAATACCATACTCTTAGGTTTGCTGAGTGCCTTAATGAAGAGAAATGTAACACTATAGTTTATTGTTACCTAAAAGGAAATGTTTGTGTGTGTGAGCGTCTGTGTGTGTATAGTCATGTGTGAATTCCCGCTTACCTTTCACATTTCAGGAATTCAGTATAATTAATTTCTATGCAGTTTTGTGCAGTTTATTTTTTGTTCCCTTTTGTTTATGTTATGTTGAGTATGTCTGAACTGAAAGAGTATACCCTTTAGCTTCATTACTTCTCTGTAGTAATTAATCAAAGTTTACCATTTTACACTAAAGGAAAATTACTACCAGTTCTCTCAACGAAAATAATCATTAGACTTAATCTAGAGTCATTTTATGCCACTGAAAAACAGGAGCTGCGTTGATAAAGCTGCTTAGATTGGGTGTAGTCCACATCGGTACATTTTCCAGTACTCAATGAATAATTAGTATAACAGAGTTTCCTTCCTTGCGGCAGGTTAAACACATTTAACTTGAATCTAACACTGCTTGTTGTTGTGACCTCGAGGAATATTTCTAAGGCAAGCATTTCCCATAATACCCATACCATACATTCAGATTGGATATTGAATGATTAATGTCTCAGTGTCATGTGTGAATTTTTCCTCTAGCTTGCATAGTGTAAAAAGACTAATTTATACAATGTATATACATATTCAGCACAAAATTGCACCATAAATCTAAATTATCATGTTGTCGAAGTGTTAGTGCTTGTGTTACCAGTGTTTAATCAGGCAAACGGCAATTAACAACATTTATGTAAGTCTTTTTTTCCGTAAAACTATTTGGCACACTAAAGTCTTCAGAAATTATGATTATAAGAAATCCACTGGGAAAAACTAGCAAAACTGGTCCATAAGAAAAGTGCAATTGTTACTCATGCAAACCAATAAGATTTCAATTCTTTTTTTTCAGAGGGCTTTTAGAAAATTAAAGCAACAATCTGATTGGTTGCCAAGAGTAACTCCATTCTTCCTTGCATCGGTTTTGATACGTCATCTCTGCTGTGTTGAAAAGGTTAGGACCAATACAGAAAATAATAAGCTACATTTAGCAGTTCAAGGGCTGTGCAGGAAGGGTCCTGATGAAGGACTGAGATTTAGAAATTCTACATAAAATATTTGACATGTCATGCTAAAAAGGTAAGATGCTGTAGTTCAATACTACAATAAGAGTAAAGACCACCATACACACTCAATGAAAGACAGCCAAACATGCCGATTTTGGTGGGGACTGTCTGACCAATTGCTGTGCAACCAGGTCTCTTGGCTCTCGACAATTCCGCATTTCAGCTTGGGGACATTGCAGAGTGGTCACTGTGCTGTTCCGTCATATTGTGCTGGACTTTGTGGTGCCACAGACTTTTTCAAGCCTGTGTTATCACTTCTGTTGGTGCTGCTGCTGTTCATGTAAGAAGAAAGATGACATTCCTGATCCATTCCTGTTCACTGAATTTTCCTAATCCACCCCAATCACACACTCCCCTCTTTCCACCCTATTTCCCCACTTCCTAACCCCTTCCCCACCCCTCTTCTGCCTCTGAGTGCTAATTGCTTGATCACTTGATTTTTGCCAGTTTTTTTCTTGTGCGTACGTCCTGCAGCAACCAAGCGCTGATCAGTAAAGCAGACCACTGTTCAGCATCTGTGCTCGCTTTTGGCCAGGACCTTTTTTTCCTGTTCATTATTTTTTAGCCCTTTCTTGCACCACATCCGTGCGTGCATCCTGCAACCATTAAGCACCAGTCAGTGATGAAAACGGCATGCGTAAAAATTGTTTAGATTAATTGATAAGACTAGATTAGGGACACTAAAAATATACCATAGTAATCTGTGCTTGCTACAGTATTTTTAACTGAATTTAGTCAATGTTAGTGTCACATAGAGCGGAAAAAAATAATCCCATCTGTGCATGCATCCTACAGCCTTTTAGTGCCTATCAATGGCGCACATAACTAATTGGCATCCGTTGTTTTTTTGTGTGAAAAAATAATTTAAAAAATAAGTTAGATTTGTTGATAGAACTTTATTAGGGACAGTAAAAATTTATTGCAATAATCATCGTCTCCTACAGTATTTTTTACTGAATATAGTCAGGGTTAACTCACTTATGCCAACCTGATGCACTCTACACAACTCACTTATGCAAACCTGATGCACTCTACACTCCTCACACATGCGAACCTGATGTAGGGTTGAGCGACTTTTCCTTTTTTGGGGTCGAGTCGGGTTTTGCGAAACCCGACTTTGTCAAAAGTCGAGTCGAGTGAAATCGGCAGATTATTGCGAAAAGTCGGGGATCGACCGAAACATGAAACCCAATGCAAGTCAATAGGGAAGCATAGTCGGCAGTGAGTGGAGGCCAGGAAAACACCTACAGTGCCCATTTTAATGGCAAAAACATCCATTCTTGTTACTGAAGCTTGTCATTCTTAATTTACTTTATAATAATAGATAGGCATTGGAAATTGGGGGTCATTTGGCTAAAGTTGTGGGGGATAGGGCTGGTTCAAGTTTTTAGTGGGCCCAGGAAACGTGGACTATGTCACGGCAGTGGAGCAGTGAGAGGTAAGTATGTCAAGTTTGCAAGTGCTGTGATCCTGAGCAAGCAGGGGGGGCCCACTAGTTGGCATTGGCACTGGCACAGGGCCCCTCAAAGTACAGCGGTGTGTTTGCACGGCGGGGGCGCCTCCCACCAGCAGCGACACTTTTGCGTACTCTGAGGGGCCCTGTGCCAGTGACGTCGCCAACGAGTATGCCCCCCACCTGATGAAGGAACCTGCACTTTCATCTGCACCTTCCTCTTTGTCCCTGTGTAAGGTGGTATAGCATGCGGGAAGGGGAACCTTACTTTCAGCAGGGACAGATTGGCTGTGTAGAGTGCAAGGGGAATGTAGTGGTCTGGGTCAATGTACCAGCAGATTCATCTAGCAGTGGCTGGGCAATAGGCAGGATGAGGAGGAAACACAGATATAGGGCCAAAGAATAAAGTAGGCTAAATGCAGTTCAAAATTGGTAACAGGACTAACCAGGCGGCATTGCTTTGTTCAGTGGAGGACAACTGTAATGAGAGGCTGACACAGTTAGTAGGCCCAAGTAATAAAGTGGGCCAAATTAAGTTTAAAATTGGTAACAGGAGTAAACAGGCGGCACTGCTTTGTTCAGTGGAGGAGAACACCAAGGAGTGGCACACACCGTTACTAGGCCCCAAACAAAGTAGTAGAGCAACTGCAGTGTGACATTAAAAAATACTTAATGAGAGCCTGAAGGTTGAAGCTCAGACAAGGAAACCTGGAGGAGAACACCAAGGAGGAGGAGAACACCAAGGAGCGGCAGACACCGTTACTAGGCCACAACCAAAGTAGTAGGGCAACTGCAGTGTGACATTCAAAAATACTCAATGAGAGCCTGAAGGTTGAAGCTCAGACAAGGAAACCTGGAGGAGAACACCAAGGAGGAGCAGAACACCAAGGAGCAGCAGACACCGTTACTAGGCCCCAACCAAAGTAGTAGGGCAACTGCAGTGTGACATTAAAAAATACTTAATGAGAGCCTGAAGGTTGAAGCTCAGACAAGGAAACCTGGAGGAGAACACCAAGGAGGAGGAGAACACCAAGGAGCAGCAGACACCATTACTAGGCCCCAACCAAAGTAGTAGGGCAACTGCAGTGTGACATTAAAAAATACTTAATGAGAGCCTGAAGGTTGAAGCTTAGACAAGGAAACCTGGAGGAGAACACCAAGGAGGAGGAGAACACCAAGGAGCGGCAGACACCGTTACTAGGCCCCAACCAAAGTAGTAGGGCAACTGCAGTGTGACATTAAAAAATACTTAATGAGAGCCTGAAGGTTGAAGCTCAGACAAGGAAACCTGGAGGAGAACACCAAGGAGGAGGAGAACACCAAGGAGCAGCAGACACCGTTACTAGGCCCCAACCAAAGTAGTAGGGCAACTGCAGTGTGACATTAAAAAATACTTAATGAGAGCCTGAAGGTTGAAGCTCAGACAAGGAAACCTGGAGGAGAACACCAAGGAGCGGCAGACACCGTTACTAGGCCCCAACCAAAGTAGTAGGACAACTGCAGTGTGACATTAAAAAATACTCAATGAGAGCCTGAAGGTTGAAGCTCAGACAAGGAAACCTGGAGGAGAACACCAAGGAGGAGGAGAACACCAAGGAGCGGCAGACACCGTTACTAGGCCCCAACCAATGTAGTAGGGCAACTGCAGTGTGACATTAAAAAATACTTAATGAGAGCCTGAAGGTTGAAGCTCAGACAAGAAAACCTGGAGGAGGACACCAAGGAGCGGCAGACACCGTTACTAGGCCCCAACCAAAGTACTAGGGCAACTGCAGTGTAACATTAAAAAATACTTAATGAGAGCCTGAAGGTTGAAGCTCAGACAAGGAAACCTGGAGGAGAACACCAAGGAGGAGGAGAACACCAAGAAGTGGCAGATACCGTTACTAGGCCCCAACCAAAGTAGTAGGGCAACTGCAGTGTGACATTCAAAAATACTCAATGAGAGCCTGAAGGTTGAAGCTCAGACAAGGAAACCTGGAGGAGAACACCAAGGAGCGGCAGACACCATTACTAGGCCCCAACCAAAGTAGTAGGGCAACTGCTGTCTTATATAAACAACTACTTAATGAGAGCCTGAAGGTTGAAGTTCAGCTTTTTCAGTGGAGGACAGCGTGATTGAGTGGCGCCGCAGACAGACAAAGGTAGTATGTGTTAACTAAAAAAGTTGGCTCTATGCATTTTTAAATTAGTTACAGGGGTACACAGGCAGCATTGGTGTGGTCAGTGGAGGACAATTGGAAGGAGGGACCTCAGACAGACTTCCTAGGCCTAAAATAATAAAATAGGCTCTATGCAGCTTCCATTAGGTGGCAGGGGTACACAGGCAGCATTGGTGTGGTCAGTGGAGGACAATTGGAAGGAGGGACCGCAGACAAACTTCCTAGGCCTAAAATAATAAAATAGGCTCTATGCAGCTTCCATTAGGTGGCAGGGGTACTCAGGCAGCATTGGTGTGGTCAGCGGAGGACAATTGGAAGGAGGGACCACAGACAGACTTCCTAGGCCTAAAATAATAAAATAGGCTCTATGCAGCTTCCATTAGGTGGCAGGGGTACTCAGGCAGCATTGGTGTGGTCAGCGGAGGACAATTGGAAGGAGGGACCGCAGACAGACTTCCTAGGCCTAAAATAAGAAAATAGGCTCTCTGCAGCTTCCATTAGGTGGCAGGGGTACACAGGCAGCATTGGTGTGGTCAGTGGAGGACAATTTGAAGGAGGGACCGCAGACAGACTTCCTAGGCCTAAAATAATAAAATAGGCTCTATGCAGCTTCCATTAGGTGGCAGGGGTACACAGGCAGCATTGGTGTGGTTAGTGGAGGACAATTTGAAGAAGGGACCGCAGACAGACTTCCTAGGCCTAAAATAATAAAATAGGCTCTATGCAGCTTCCATTAGGTGGCAGGGGTACACAGGCAGCATTGGTGTGGTCAATGGAGGACAATTTGAAGGAGGGACCGCAGACAGACTTCCTAGGCCTAAAATAATAAAATAGGCTCTATGCAGCTTCCATTAGGTGGCAGGGGTACACAGGCAGTATTGGTGTGGTCAGTGGAGGACAATTGGAAGGAAGGACCGTAGACAGACTTCCTAGGCCCAAAATAATAAAATAGGCTCTATGCAGGCTCCATTAGGTGGCAGGGGTACTCAGGCAGCATTGGTGTGGTCAGCGGAGGACAATTGGAAGGAGGGACCGCAGACAGACTTCCTAGGCCTAAAATAAGAAAATAGGCTCTATGCAGCTTCCATTAGGTGGCAGGGGTACACAGGCAGCATTGGTGTGGTCAGCGGAGGACAATTGGAAGGAGTGTCTGACACACTAAGTACTCCCAAAAACAAAATAGATGTTAATGTCTCCCAAAAAAAACAACCCCCCCCCAAAAAAAAAGGGTGGCATACTTAGGTACAGGGGTGTGCTCCTATGCTGACTTTCTGACATTGTAATTTGGCGCAAAGTATTTACTGGTGTAAATGTAGGACAGGGCCCCTGACTATTTTAACTAGCATCATACATGTCAACAAATTGTTATTGTCTGTGCCAGCCATTGAAGGATTTCAGCGCATAGACTAAACAGTGGTGGAGCATCGAGAGATAATTTTGAACGTGGTAGAGCACAGTTTGACCTGGGTGGGGGAAACTCTCTCCTGGATGGCGGTACAAGCCCAGGGCCCCTCATGTTACAACGGTGTGTCTGACGCTGGGTGCACGCCACCACCACCAGAGACACTTCATTGTACTATGAGGGACCCAGTGCCAGTGCCGTCGACCAAAAGTGGGCACACCCACCTCTTCAGACAAACGGCACTATGACGGGTGCTTGCGCCAAGTGGCGAGACCACGGCCCCGTGGGGGGAGTTAGGCCATTTAGGGAGGTGTAAACATGTCGTATGCTGGACAAACAGCAGCAGCAAATTAAGAGATTGGAACAGTCAGTAATACCAGTCCCAAAGCAAGACCTTTTTACAGGAAAGCTAGGTGTCAGCCGGGAAAGGTGGGGCAAAATAATTAGAAATCCATGAGTGGTTCATTTTAATGAAGGTTAGATCATCAACATTTTGGGTAGCCAGATGAGTCCTTTTTTCGGTCAGTATAGAACCAGCAGCACTGAATACTCTTTCTGATAGCACACTAGCTGCTGGGCAAGCAAGCTCCTGCAATGCATATTCGGCCAATTCAGGCCAGGTGTCTATTTTGGATGCCCAGTAATCAAAGGGGAATGACGGTTGAGGGAGAACATCGGTAATGGAGGAAAAATAGTTAGTAACCATACTGGACAAATTCTGTCTCCTGTCACTTTGAATTGATGCTGCAGTACCTGTCGTGTCTGCGGTCATTGCGAAATAACTCCACAACCTGGTCAGAAAACCCCTCTGTCCTACGCAACTTCTGATTTGTGCACCTCTAACACCTCTGCCCTGTTGCCCCCTGCAGCTTGTGTGAGAACCATCACCGGCGCTGTGTGCTGGGAATGCCTGAATCAAACGGTCTACAAGAGTAGCTTGTTTGGTTGCCAATATTTGTTCGAGGTTCTCATGTGGCATGATATTTTGTAATTTGCCTTTATAGCGATGATCAAGGAGGCAGGCCAACCAGTAATCGTCATCGGTCATCATTTTTATAATGCGTGGGTCCCTTTTGAGGATACCCAAGGCATAATCCGCCATGTGGGCCAATGTTCCAGTTGTCAAGTCAGTGCATATGCTGGGTTGAGGAGCACTTTCGGGCAAATCAATGTCACTTGTCTCCCTCAAAAACCCTGAATCCGGCCTTACACCGCCAGCACTTTCTATTGCCCCCTGAGAAGCTTCCTCATCCAAAAAATACTCATCCCCATCATCCTCCTCATCCTCCTCCTCTTCGCCCACCACCTCGTCCTGTACACTTCCCTGAGCAGACAATGGCTGACTGTCATCAAGGCTTCCCTCGCCCTCGGCTGCAGACGCCTGCTCCTTTATGTGCGTCAAACTTTGCATCAGCAGACGCATTAGGGGGATGCTCATGCTAATTACGGCATTGTCTGCACTAACCAGCCATGTGCATTCCTCAAAACACTGAAGGACTTGACACAGGTCTTGGAGCTTCGACCACTGCACAGCTGACAACTCCATGTCTGCCATCCAACTGCCTGACCGTGTATGTGTATCCTCCCACAAATACATAACAGCATGCCTCTGTTCGCACAGTCTATGAAGCATGTGCAGTGTGGAGTTCCACCTTGTTGCAACGTCGATGATTAGGCGATGCTGGGGAAGATTCAAAGACCGCTGATGGTTCTGCATACGGATGGAGTGTACGGGCGAACGGCGGATGTGAGATCAAAGTCTGCGCACTTTCATCAGCAGGTCGGGTAACCCCGGATAACTTCTCAGGAAGCACTGCACCACCAGGTTTAAGGTGCAAGCCAGGCAAGGAATGTGTTTCAGTTGTGAAAGGGCTATGGCAGCCATAAAATTCCTTCCGTTGTCACTCACTACCTTGCCTGCCTCAAGATGTACAGTGCCCAGCTATGACTGAGTTTCTTGCTGCAAGAACTCGGACAGAACTTCCGCGGTGTGTCTGTTGTCACCCAAACACTTAATTGCCAATACAGCCTGCTGACGCTTGCCACAAGCTGTTCCATAATTGGACACCTCGTGTGCAACAGTGGCAGCTGCGGATGGAGTGGTCGTGCGACTGTGGTCTGTGGATGAGCTCTCGCTTCTGCTGGAGGACGAGGAGGAGGAGGGGGGACGAACGCCTACAGCCAACTGTTTCCTACACTGTGGGCTAGGCAGAACTGTCCCAATATTACTGTCCCCTGTGGACCCTGCATCCACCACATTAACCCAGTGTGCCGTGATGGAGACGTAACGCCCCTGGCCATGCCTACTGGTCCATGCATCTGTTGTCAGGTGCACCTTTCTACTCACAGATTGCCTGAGCGCATGGACAATGCTTTCTTTTACATGCTGGTGGAGGGCTTGGATAGCTTTTCTCGAAAAGAAGTGTCGACTGGGTTAGTTCGTAGCGTGGTATAGCGTAGTCCATCAGGGCTTTGAAAGCTTCGGTTTCAACTAACCGGTAGGGCATCATCTCTAACGAGATTAGTCTAGCAATGTGGGCGTTCAAACCCTGTGTACATGGATGCGAGGATGAGTACTTCTTTTTCCTAACGAGAGTCTCATGTAGGGTGAGCTGGACTGGAGAGCTGCATACGGTGGAACTAGCGGGGGTGCCGGTGGACATGGGTGACTGAGAGAGGGTTGGTGATGGTATTCTTGATGTTGCCCTACATACAGTTTTTCCGACCACGAACCTGGTGATTCCCTGACTGCTTTGGCCTTGCGATGACACCCCCACATTACCTGCAGGTGGTGTGGTAAACGGTGGGCTTACAGTGAGGGAAGGGATGTCGCGTTGCTGACTAGCTTCATTGTGAGAGGGTGCTACAACGTTAAGGGACGTTTGGTAGTTTGTCCAGGCTTGCAAGTGCATGGTGGTTAAATGTCTATGCATGCAACTTGCATTTAAATTTTTAACATTCTGACCTCTGCTGAAGGTCTTTGAGCATTTCTTACAGATGACTTTGCGCTGATCATTGGGATCTTGGTTAAAAAAATTCCAGACTGCACTCTTCCTATTGGATACCTTTTCAGGCATTGCACACTTAGCTACTTTAACCTGATGGCCACGCTGTCCTACAACTGGTTTTGGTTTTGCCACACGTTTTTGGCCAGATACGGGCCTGCCAGATGGAACCTGTTGTGATGTTGATGCCTGCTGCGGCTCCTCCTCCTCCGCTTCAGAGCTAATGCCGTCTGCACCCTGTTCCCCCAATGGCTGCCAATCGGGGTCAACAACTGGGTCATCTATGACCTCCTCTTCTGTGTTCTGTGCACCTTCCTCTGGGACACCGTGTAAGCCGGTGCTATAGCGTTCGTGACGGGGCTCCATAGTCTCATCGGGGTCAGATTCTGGATCAGTACACTGCGAGGGCAATGTTCTGATCTGAGTCAAAGGAACAGCATTATAATCTGGCTGTGGCTGTGCATCTGTGCACTCCATGTCCGATTCATCTTGTAATGGGCATGGTCTGTTAACAATTTCCCTTTCTAACCCAGGCACGGTATGTGTAAAGAGCTCCATGGAGTAACCAGTTGTGTCGCCTGACGCATCCTTCACTGTTGTTCTTTGTGAAGGACACAAGGAAGCGACTTGTTCCTGACCGGGAGCATCCACTGACGACGCACTGCTCTGACATTTGGCACTTTCCGAGGAGGAGGCGAAAGAGCTAGAGGCAGAGTCAGCAATGAAAGCCAATACTTGTTCCTGCTGCTCCGGCTTCAAAAGCGGTTTTCCTACTCCCAGAAATGGGAGCCTTCGAGGCCTTGTGGAGCCTGACGATGACGCAGGCTCAACAACTCGAGACTTAGGGGCTATATTGCTTTTCCCACGACCACCTGATGCTCCATGACCACCACCACTACCATCATTACCAGCTGGCAATGAACGCCCACGGCCACGACCTCTTCCACCAGACTTCCTCATTATTTGAAAAATGTAACCTAACTAACAACCGTTAGGTGGTCCTGTAAAACCAGGTAGAAGGTGTACGTGAACTTGTTGTGAATGTAAATCTCCCTTTTTTATGTGTGGCAGAATGCAGTGAAAAATCAGGCCCACTGTTATACAGTAGGTTTTCTGTGCAGAAAAACAAAGAAATATGCCACACACAGGACTGGCACTAATGCAGATTTGCCAATCTTAATCTCCCATTTTTATTTTTTTTTTATGGGAGAATGAGGAAAAAATCAGGCACACAGTTATACAGTAGGTTTTCTGTGGCAAAAAAAAGAAAGACAGATGCCACACACAGGACTGGCACTAATGCAGATTTGCCAATCTTAATCTCCCATTTTTTTTTTTTTATGGGAGAATGAGGAAAAAATCAGGCACACTGTTATACAGTAGGTTTTCTGTGGCAGAAAAACAAAGACATATGCCACCCACAGGACTGGCACTAATGCAGATTTGCCAATCTTAATCTCCCACTTATTTTTTTTTTTATGGGAGAATTAGGAAGAAATCAGGCACACTGTTATACAGTAGGTTTTCTGTGGCAGAAAAAGAAAGACAGATGCCACACACAGGACTGGCACTAATGCAGATTTGCCAATCTTAATCTGCCCCTTTTTTTTCAGGGAGACTAGTGAATAAATCTGGGCCACTGTATTACAGTATATTTTCTGTGGCAGAAAGTGGCTTGAAGAGATATACCAAAAAAAAAAAAAAGGGACTGTACTACAATTACTATCTCCCTACAGTAATCTCAGAAAAGTGTGGCAGGCAGCAATAAAAAGGACTGCTGCACACAAAAGTCAAAAGTGTGGACAAACAAACAAGATAGCTGTGCAGAAAGGAAGGAGCAACAGGATTTGTGCTTTGAAAAAAGCAGTTGGTTTGCACAGCGGCGTACACACAGCAACGCAGCTATCAGGGAGCCTTATAACCTACAGAGCTGATGAAGAGAAATCTAGCCTCCACTGTCCCTGCAAAGAAAAGGTGGTGTTGGACAGTGGAAATCGCTACAGCACACATGGTTTTGGGGTCAATTTACCCTGCCTAACGCTATCCCTGCTTCTGAGAAGCGGCAGCATCCTCTCCCTATGCTCAGATCAGCAGCAGTAAGATGGCGGTCGGCGGGAACGCCCCTTTATAGCCCCTGTGACGCCGCAAAAAGCAAGCCAATCACTGCCATGCCCTTCTCTAAGATGGTGGGGACCAGGGCCTATGTCATCACGCTGCCCACACTCTGCGTGCACCTTCATTGGCTGAGAAATGGCGCTTTAAGCGTCATAGGAAACGCGACTTTGGCGCGAAGATCGTGTACCGCATGGCCGATCCCACGCTGGGATCGGATCGGGTTTCATGAAACCCGACTTTGCCAAAAGTCGGCGACTTTTGAAAATGACCGATCCGTTTCGCTCAACCCTAACCTGATGTATTCTACACAACTTACATATGCCACCACATTATAAAAGTCACATGCCAGGAAAATACTAGATCAGTTCCACATCAGGCACTCTATAAATGTGACATGATGCTAGCAGACAATTCCATTAAAGTCTGCATTCCAAAATGTCAAACAGTAGTTTTCCCCCACATACACTGTGTTCCAAATTATTATGCAAATTGGATTTAAGTGTGATAAAGATTTAATTGTTTTGTTTTTCAAATAAACTCCTGGATGGTATTGTGTCTCAGGGCTCAATGGATCACTGAAATCAATCTTAAACACATGGGATAATTAGTTTTCCAGGTGATTCTAATTAAAGGAAAACTACTTAAAAATGATGTTCCACATTATTAAGCAGGTCACAGTTTTCAAGTAACATGGGAAAGAAAAAGGATCTCTCTCTGCTGCTGAAAAGCATCAAATAGTGCAATGCCTTGGTGAAGGGATGAAAACATTAGAAATTTCCCGAAAACTTAAGCATGATCATCGTACTGTTAAGAGATTTGTGGCTTTATCTGAGCACAGATGTGTTTGTGCTGATAAAGGCATAATGAGGAAGATTTCTGCCAGGCAAGTTCATCGAATTAAGAGAGCAGCTGCTAAAAAGCCATTACAAAGCAGCAAACAGATATTTGAAGCTGTTGGTGCCTCTGGAGTCCCTCGAACCTCAAGGTGTAGGCTCCTTCAAAGGCTTGCTGTGGTGCATAAACCTACTATTCAGCCACCCTTAAACAGTCTTCACAAGCAGAAATGGTTGCATTGGGCCCACACATACATGAAGACTAATTTCCAAACATTCTTGTTTACTGATAAGTGTTGAGCAACCCTGGATGGTCCAAATAGACGGAGTAGTGGATGGTTGGTGTATGGCCACCATGTCCCAACAAGGCTGCAACAACAGCAAGGAGGTGGAGGAGTCATGTTTTGGGCCGGAATCATGGAGAAACAGCTGGTAGGGCCCTTTAAGGTTCCTGAAGGTGTGAAAATGACCTCTGCAAAGTATAAAGAGTTTCTGACTGACAACTTTCCTCCTTGGTATAAAAAGCAGAAATGTGCCTTCAGGAGCAAAATCATCTTCATGCTGACAATGCACCATCTCATGCTGCAAAGAAAACCTCTGAGTCATTGGCTACTATGGGCATAAAAGGAGATAAACTCATGGTGTGTCCACCATCTTCCCCTGACCTCAACCCTATAGAGAACCTTTGGAGTATCATCAAGCAAAAGATCTATGAGGGTGGGAGGCAGTTCACATCAAAACAGCAGCTCTGGGAGGCTATTCTGACCTCATGCAAAGAAATATAAGCAGAAACTCAATGGATGCAGGAATTGTGAAGGTGATATCAAAGAAGGGTTCCTATGTTAACATGTAACTTGGCCTGTTAGGAAGTTTTGGACTTAAATAGCTTTTTGTTCAGTGAATGTGACCTCCTAATGCTGCAAATTCCACAAATGAGCATATTCAGTTCTTTAAAACATATCAAATATTTAGAAATTTTACTGTGCCTAATAATTTGGAACACTGCATTTTAAGTTTTTATTCATTTTGGAGAGTACACTGTTATCATTGGGAGGTTTCTTCAATAAAATTTGATGTACTGTATACTCTAACGGGTGATTACTTTTATTAGACTGACTGTCATTTGCACCGACCATTTAGGAAAATCAGGGAAAAATGTCATTTGCATAATAATTTGGAACATAGTGTATGTGGTATCGGCGTACTCAGGAGAAATTGCAGAACAAATTTGGAGAACAGTTTCTCCTGCTACCATTGTGAATAAAACTGGGGCTAAAAGAAGACTTTTGTAGGAAAATGTGATTTTTTTTTTATTTTCATGGCATTAAGTTATAAACTTCTGTGAAGCACCAGGGTGTTCAAGGTGCTCACCACACATCTAGATAAATTCCTTGAGGGGTCAAGTTTCCAAAATAGGGTCACTTTTTGGGATCTCCACTGTTTAGGCACATCAGGGGCTCTCCAAATGCGACATGGCGCCCACCCTTGATTCCAGTGATTTTGGCGTTCAAAAAGTGCTCCTTCCCTTCGAAGCCTTGCCTTGTGCAGAAACAGTAGTTCTCCCATACATGGGATATCGACGCACTCAGGGAAAATTACACAATTATTGGAGTCCATTTACTACTGTAACCCTTGTGAAAATAAAAAATTGGGTTCTTAAAACATTTTTGTGGGAAAAATGTGATTTTTTTTCATTTTACCGCTCTACATTTTACACCTTTGTGAAGCACCAAGGGATCAAGGTGCTCATCACACATCTAAATAAATTCCTTGAGGGATCTATTTTTAAAAATTTTGAGGTCCATTTTCTCCTGTTACCCTTGTGAAATTCAAAAATGGGGACTAAAAGATTTTTGTAGGAAAAATGTGATTTTTTTTATTTTCATGGAGCAAAGTTATAAACTTCTGTGAAGCACTAGGGTGCTCAAGGTGCTGGCCACAAATCTAGATAAATTTCTTGAATTTGAGGCTAAAAAAATGTGATTTTTTTTATTTCACGGCTTTATATTATAAATCTCTGTGAAGCACCTGGGGGTTCAAGATGCTCAGCACACATATAAATTTCTTGAGGGATCTACTTTCCAAAATGGGGTCACTTGTGGGAGGTTTCCACTGTGTAGACACATCAAGGTCTCTCCAAACACAACATGGCCTTCGCTCTCGACTCCAGCCATTTTTGTGTTCAAAAAGTCAAATGGCGCTCCTCCCTTTCTGAGCCCTGCCATGTTCCCAAACAGTAGTTTTTCCCCAACATGCAGGGTATCAGCATACTCAGGAGGAAACTGCACAACACATTTTTTGTGAAAAAAAAGTAAATTGTTAATTTTTTCCTTCCACATTGCTTTAGTTGCTGTGAAGCACCCAAAGGGCTAATAAACTTCTTAAATTATTATGATTATTATTATTAATATTATTATTATTTATTATTAAAGCAAAATTTATTCCATGACGCTTTACATGTGAAAAAGGGTATACTTAACAAAAACAAATACAATAATCTTGAACAAAATGAGTCGCCAACTGGTACAACATGAGGTCTCACAATCTACAAGGGATGTGTGGGGAAACAGTAGGTAGGTAAGGGTAGAGCTGGTTATGCACTGATTTGGTAGAACGATGTTACGACAGGTTGTAAGCTTGTCAAAAGAGGTAGGTGGTTTTGAGGATTTTAAGAGGTGCAGTTTTAAGAATGGTGTCAATTTTTTGGCATTTTGTGTCATATAGGCCCCTCATAGTCATTTCAAATGTGATGTAGTGTCTAAAAAATGGTTTTGTTAATTTTGCTGGAAAAATGAGAAATCACTGATCAACTTTTAACCCTTATAACGTCCTAACCAAAAAAATATGCTTCCAAAATTCTGCTGATGTAAAGTAGACATGTGGGAAATGTTATTTACTAACTATATTGTGTGACATAATTCTCTGGATTAGGGGCATAAAAATTGAAAGTTTGAAAACTGCAAAGGTCATTTTGAACAAATTTTACCACTATTATGAAGTTCAATATGTCCTACTGAATAGACTGTTAGAATTTGTATTACAGCAAGAAAAAAGCAGCCAAGTAAAGTAAAACGAGTGGCCATCATTACTTAAAAAAATGAAGGTAGGTCAGTCAGTCTGAAAAATTGGGAAAACTTTGAAAGTGTCCCCAAGTGCAGTGGCAAAAACCATCAAGCGCTACAAAGAAACTGGCTCACATGAGGACCGCCCCAGGAAAGGAAGACCAAGAGTCACCTCTGCTTTTGAGGATACGTTTATCCAAGTCACCAGCCTCAGAAATTGCAGGTTAACAGCAGCTCAGATTAGAGACCAGGTCAATGCCACACAGAGTTCTAGCAGCAGACACATCCCTACAACAACTGTTAAGAGGAGACTTTGTGCAGCAGGCCTTCATGGTAAAAGAGCTGCTAGGAAACCACTGGTAAGGACAGGCAACAAGCAGAAGAGATGTGTTTGGGCTAAAGAACACAAGGAGTGGACATTAGACCAGTGGAAATCTGTGCTTTGGTCTGATGAGTCCAAATTTGGGATCTTTGGTTCCAACCACCGTGTCTTTGTGCAACGCAGAAAAGGTGAACGGATGGACTCTACATGCCTGGTTCCCACCGTGAAGCATAGAGGAGGAGGTGTGATGGTGTGGGTGGGCTTTGCTGGTGACACTGTTGGGGATTTATTCAAAATTGAAGGCATACTGAACCAGCACAGCATCTTGCAGTGGCATGCTATTCCATCCGGTTTGCTTTTAGTTGGACCATCATTTATTTTTCAACAGGACAATGACTCCAAACACACCTCCAGGCTGTGTAAGGGCTATTTGACCAAGAAGGAGAGTGATGGGGTGCTATTCCAGATGACCTGGCCTCCACAGTCACCAGACCTGAACCCAACCGAGATAGTTTGGGGTGAGCTTGACCACAGAGTGAAGGCAAAAGGGCCAACAAGTGCTAAGCATCTCTGGGAACTCCTTCAAGATTGTTGGAAGACCATTCCCGATGTCTACCTCTTGAAGCTCATCAAGCGAATGCCAAGAGTGTGCAAAGCAGTCATCAAAGCAAAAGGTGGCTTACTTTGAAGAACCTAGAATATAAGACATAATTTTAGTTGTTTTACACTTTTTTGGTAAGTATATAATTCCACATGTGTTAATTCATAGTTTTGATGCCTTGAGTGTGAATGTACAATTTTCATAGTCATGAAAATACAGAAAAATCTTTAAATGAGAAGGTGTGTCCAAACTTTTGGTCTGTACTGTACAACATACAACATAGAATAACATGCACCAAATATGGACCCAGTCAGTGGAAAGAATAGCAGAGAAATGTTATTGATATATATATATTTTATTTAATGGTAAGAATAGAGGTACAATATAAAAACAGTATAAAAAGTGTGAAAAAATCATATATATATATATATGTATACTTTTTTAATTTTTTTCACGGGCACATATCAAAAAGGATGTTGCTTTTATAAATACATATTTTGTGTATAATACAATATATCATTGCTTAAGGGCTGGTTTATAAATATATACTGGATATCCCTATCATAGAAATAAATAGATAAATAGAGTAGGGATCACATGCACCATAAAACGATATATAAAAAGTTATAAAAAGTGAGAATATATAAAAAGATAATTTTTAAAAAAATATATATAAGCAACCATGTGCTTGTAGCATATAAGGAAAAAACGGTGCAAAAGTGCAAATAGTGTCAACTAGTGCAATTACAATGTGCAAAGACAAAATATTTCACAGAGAGGGTGCTAAATGAGCATATGATCCAATACTACTTACATATGAAGCTAGGGAATTGTCTCCAGAACCGCCACAAAATTTGATAATGTGCTCCCCGACACGTGTTTCGGACCCAACAAGTTCCTTCGTCAGGGGGTTCCCCCTGACGAAGGAACTTGTTGGGTCCGAAACACGTGTCGGGGAGCACATTATCAAATTTTGTGGCGGTTCTGGAGACAATTCCCTAGCTTCATATGTAAGTAGTATTGGATCATATGCTCATTTAGCACCCTCTCTGTGAAATATTTTGTCTTTGCACATTGTAATTGCACTAGTTGACACTATTTGCACTTTTGCAGCGTTTTTTCCTTATATGCTACAAGCACATGGTTGCTTATATATATTTTTTTAAAAATTATCTTTTTATATATTCTCACTTTTTATAACTTTTTATATATCGTTTTATGGTGCATGTGATCCCTACTCTATTTATCTATTTATTTCTATGATAGGGATATCCAGTATATATTTATAAACCAGCCCTTAAGCAATGATATATTGTATTATACACAAAATATGTATTTATAAAAGCAACATCCTTTTTGATATGTGCCCGTGAAAAAAATTAAAAAAGTATACATATATATATATATATATATGATTTTTTCACACTTTTTATACTGTTTTTATATTGTACCTCTATTCTTACCATTAAATAAAATATATATATATCAATAACATTTCTCTGCTATTCTTTCCACTGACTGGGTCCATATTTGGTGCATGTTATTCTTTGTATTACTAGTGGGTTCACTATATTTCTCTACACAGGTGGTGACCAGTCTCTATTTTATTTTATTTCAGTTATATTTGATGAGATATCAGAATATATATCAGTTTATTATATAGACTGGTTCTCTCCACATCTGTGTTGATTCTGTTTAACATACAACATATAACATACAGTACATACAATATGCAGTACATACAATACATACAACATAAAACATACAGTACATACAACTTATAACATACAGTACATACAACATACAACATATAACATACAGTACATACAACATACAGTACATACAACATATAACATACAACATACAGTACATATAACATATAACATACAGTGCATAAAACATACAACATATAACATACAGTACATACAACATACAACTTATAACATACGATACATACAACATACAACATACAGAACATACAAAATACAACATATAACATATAGTACATACAGCATACAACATTCAGTACATACAACATACAACATATACATACAGTACATACAACATATAACATACATTACATTACATACAACATACAGTACATACAACATACAACATATAACATAACATAAAGCATACAGGACATACAACATACAACATATAACATACAACAAACAGTACATACAGCATACAATATTCAAAGCATACACAAAACATGCATTACATACATACATTACATACAGTACATACAACATAGAGTACATACTCACCAATCACCTTGATCCCGAAGCCATTGATCACCTGTAAAAAATCTATCTATATAATCGTCTAAGGGGTAATTCCATCTGTTTGTCTGTCTGTCTGTAACAGAAATCCTGTGTCGCTGATCAGTGACAGGCTTAGTCCGGCAGCGAATTGGCCCCTCCCTACTCTCCTTCAGTCAGTGCCCCCTCCCTACTCCCCTCCAGTCAGCGCCAGTGTGACGCCTCATCCCAGACCAAATTTTTACTATTGATGCTGCCTATGCAGCATCAATAGTAAAAAGATATAATGTTAAAAATAATAATAAAAAAATGTGCTATTCTCACCTTCCGACGTCCACCGATGCGCGCGATGCAGCCGCCAGCTTCCGTTCCCAGAGATGCATTGTGAAATAACCCAGATGACTTAGCGGTCTCGCGAGACCGCTAAGTCATCTGGGTAATTATGCAATGCATCTCTGGGAATGGAAGCTGGCGGCCGCATCGCGTGCATCGGGACAGCTTCGGTGGACGACGGAGGGTGAGTATATAACTATTTTTATTTGAATTATTTTTTTTAACAGGGATATGGTGCCCACACTGCTATATACTACGTGGGCTGTTGTGAATTCTGCTCTTGGGCTCCCTCCGGTGGTTATAAGTGGTAGTGCTGCTGTCTTTGGATCGCAGCATTCATCAGGTGTGTCCACTTATTGCAAGTCTGACTGGGCTATTTAGTCTTGTTTGACCCTTTAGTCAGTGCCAGTTGTCCATTGTTCCTGGAGGATTCACATCCCTGCCTGGTCTCTCCTTCTTTGCTGTTCATTTCATCAAAGTTAAGTTCTGGCCTTGTTTTTTTTGCAGTCCACATGCTGTGGGCCTTATTGTTCAGTTCTTTTTCATGTTTTGCCTTGTCCAGCTTGGTCTGTATAAGGATTTGTTCAGCCAAACTGGTATCTCTGGAGATGCAGATATGCCCTCCATGTCTTTAGTTAGATGTGGAGATTTTGTATTTTCTGTGGTGGATATTTATTAGTGTTTTAATACTGACCATATAGTACTCTGTCCTATCCTTTCTATTTAGCTAGAAGCGGCCTCCTTTGCTAAATCCTGATTTCAGTCTGCGTATGTTATTTCCCTCTCCTCTCACAGTCAATATTTGTGGGGAGCTGTCTATCCTTTGGGGATTTTCTCTGAGGCAAGATAGTTTTCCCTTTTCTATCTCTAGGGGTATTTAGTCCTCCGGCTGTGTCGAGATGTCTAGGGAGTGTTAGGTACATTCCACGGCTACTTCTAGTTGCGGTGTTAAGTTCAGGGTCTGCGGTCAGTACAGGTACCACCTTCTCCAGAGTGCGTCTCATGCTGCTCCTAGGCCACCAGATCATAACAGTACAACTGGACAACAATGAGTTAATCGCATCTCAGAAGAAGGGAAGGAAAGTGCTGAGCCATTTTTTTTTCTGTAGTCTGTTGTGTTTTTTTTTCCCTCTTTACCTCTGGGTGGCTCAGGAGTTTGGCGCTGGCATGGATGTTCAGGGATTGGCTTCTCGTGTGGATCAACTTGCTGCTAGAGTACAGGGTATTTCCGATTATATCGTTCAGACTCCGGTTTTAGAGCCTAGAATTCCAACTCCTGATTTGTTTTTTGGGACAGGTCCAAATTTTTGAGCTTTAAAAATAACTGTAAATTGTTTTTTGCTCTAAAACCCTGTTCCTCTGGTGATCCCATCCAGCAGGTTAAAATTGTCATATCTCTGCTGTGTGGTGACCCCCAGGATTGGGCATTTGCCCTGGAACCTGGGAATCCAGCTTTGCTTAATGTAGACACCTTTTTCCAGGCGCTTGGGTTATTGTATGATGAACCTAATTCAGTGGATCATGCTGAGAAGACCTTGTTGGCCCTGTGTCAAGGTCAAGAAGCGGCAGAATCGTATTGCCAGAAATTTAGAAAATGGTCTGTGCTGACTAAGTGGAATGAGGATACCTTGGCAGCAATTTTCAGAAAGGGTCTTTCTGAATCCGTTAAAGATGTTATGGTGGGGTTCCCCACGCCTGCTGGTCTGAGTGATTCTATGTCTCTGGCCATTCAGATTGATCAGCGCTTGCGCGAGCGCAGAGTTGTGCACACTATGGCGTTGTCTTCCGAGCGGAGTCCTGAGCCTATGCAGTGTGATAGGATTGTGTCTAGAGCTGAATGACAAGGATTCAGACGTCAGAATAGGTTGTGTTTTTACTGTGGCGATTCTGCTCATGTTATTTCGGATTGCCCTAAGCGTACCAAGAGAATCGCAAGTTCCGTTACCATCAGTACTGTACAACCTAAATTTCTGTTATCTGTGACCCTGATCTGCTCATTATCGTCATTTTCTGTCATGGCATTTGTGGATTCAGGCGCCGCTTTAAACTTAATGGACTTAGAATTTGCCAGACGTTGTGGTTTCCCCTTGCAGCCTTTACAGAGTCCTATTCCTTTGAGGGGCATTGATGCTACACCGTTGGCTAAAAATAAACCTGTTTTGGACACAGCTGACCATGTGCATGGCGCCAGTTCACCAGGAAGATTGTCGTTTTCTGGTTTTGCATAATTTGCATGATGCTATTGTGCTGGGTTTCCCATGGTTACAGGTGAATAATCCGGTGTTGGATTGGAAATCTATGTCTGTGACTAGTTGGGGTTGTCAGGGGGTTCATGGTGACATTCCTTTGATGTCAATTTCCTCCTCCCCCTCTTCTGAAATTCCTGAGTTTTTGTCAGATTTCCAGGATGTATTCGATGAGCCCAAATCCAGTTCCCTTCCACCGCATAGGGACTGTGATTGTGCTATTGACTTGATTCCAGGCTGTAAGTTCCCTAAGGGCCGACTTTTCAACTTGTCTGTACCAGAACATGCCGCCATGCGGAGTTATGTTAAGGAGTCTTTGGAGAAGGGGCATATTCGGCCATCTTCTTCACCATTGGGAGCAGGTTTTTTTTTTGTTGCCAAGAAGGATGGCTCCTTGAGACCCTGTATTGATTATCGCCTCTTGAATAAGATCACGGTCAAATTCCAATACCCTTTGCCTTTGCTTTCTGATTTGTTTGCTAGGATTAAGGGGGCTAGTTGGTTTACTAAGATTGACCTTCGAGGGGCATATAATCTTGTTCGTATTAAGCAGGGTGACGAATGGAAAACTGCGTTTAATACGCCCAAAGGCCATTTTGAATACCTTGTGATGCCATTCGGACTCTCTAATGCTCCATCTGTGTTTCAGTCCTTCATGCATGATATATTTCGGAATTATCTTGATAAATTCATGATTGTGTATTTGGATGATATTTTGATTTTTTCAGATGATTGGGAGTCTCATGTGAAACAAGTCAGGATGGTATTTCAGATCCTTCGTGATAATGCCTTGTTTGTGAAGGGGTCTAAGTGCCTCTTTGGAGTACAGAAGGTTTCTTTTTTGGGCTTCATTTTTTCTCCCTCATCTATAGAAATGGATCCGGTTAAGGTTCAGGCCATTCATGATTGGATCCAGCCCATATCCGTGAAGAGCCTTCATAAATTTTTAGGCTTTGCTAATTTTTATCGCCGTTTCATTGCCAACTTCTCCAGTGTGGTTAAACCCCTGACCGATTTGACGAAGAAAGGCGCTGAGCATGTGACGAATTGGTCCTCTGCGGCTGTTGCTGCCTTTCAGGAGCTTAAACGCCGATTTACTTCTGCCCCTGTGTTGTGTCAGCCAGATGTTTCTCTTCCTTTTCAGGTTGAGGTTGACGCTTCTGAGATTGGGGCAGGGGCCGTTTTGTCTCAGAGGAATTCTGATGGTTCCTTGATGAAACCGTGTGCCTTCTTTTCTCGAAAGTTTTCGCCTGCGGAACACAATTATGATGTCGGCAATCGTGAGTTGTTGGCTATGAAGTGGGCATTTGAGGAGTGGCGACATTGGCTTGAGGGGGCCAAACACCGTATTGTGGTCTTGACCGATCATAAGAATCTGATTTACCTCGAGTCTGCCAAACGGCTGAATCCTAGACAGGCCCGATGGTCCCTGTTTTTCTCCCGTTTTGATTTTGTGGTCTCGTATCTTCCGGGATCTAAGAATGTTAAGGCTGATGCCCTCTCTAGGAGCTTTTTGCCTGATTCCCCTGGGGTCCTTGAGCCGGTTGGCATTCTGAAGGAAGGGGTGATTCTTTCTGCCATCTCCCCTGATTTGCGACGGGTTCTTCAGGAGTTTCAGGCTGATAAACCTGACCGCTGTCCAGTGGGAAACTGTTTGTTCCTGACAGATGGACTAGTAAAGTGATTTCCGAGGTTCATTGTTCTGTGTTGGCTGGCCATCCTGGGATTTTTGGTACCAGAGATTTGGTTGGTAGGTCCTTTTGGTGGCCTTCTTTGTCACGGGATGTGCGTTCTTTTGTGCAGTCCTGTGGGACTTGTGCGTGGGCCAAGCCTTGCTGCTCCCGCGCTAGTGGGTTGCTTTTGCCTTTGCCGGTTCCTGAGAGGCCTTGGACGCATATTTCTATGGATTTTATTTGAGATCTTCCGGTTTCCCAGAGGATGTCGGTTATCTGGGTGGTTTGTGACTGGTTTTCTAAGATGGTTCATTTGGTACCTTTGCCTAAATTGCCTTCCTCTTCTGATTTGGTTCTGTTGTTTTTTCAGCATGTGGTTCGTTTGCATGGCATTCTGGAGAATATTGTGTCCGATAGAGGTTCCCAGTTTGTTTCTAGGTTTTGGCGGGCCTTTTGTGCTAGGCTGGGCATTGATTTGTCTTTTTCTTCCGTATTTCATCCTCAGACAAATGGCCAAACCGAGCGAACTAACCAGACTTTGGAAACTTATTTGAGATGCTTTGTGTCTGCTGATCAGGATGATTGGGTGGCTTTCTTGCCATTGGCCGAGTTTGCCCTTAATAATCGGGCTAGTTCTGCTACCTTGGTTTCACCCTTCTTTTGTAATTCTGGTTTTCATCCTCGTTTTTCTTCAGGGCAGGTTGAGCCTTCTGATTGTCCTGGGGTGGATTCTGTGGTTGACAGGTTGCAGCAAATTTGGGCTCATGTGGACAATTTGGTGTTGTCTCAGGAGGAGGCTCAGCGTTTTGCTAACCGTCGTCGGTGTGTGGGTTCCCGGCTTCGGGTTGGGGATTTGGTCTGGTTGTCTTCCTGTCATGTTCCTATGAAGGTTTGTTCCCCTAAGTTCAAGCCTCGGTTTATTGGTCCTTATAGGATTTCTGAGATTATCAATCCAGTGTCTTTTCGTTTGGCCCTTCCAGCCTCTTTTTCCATCCATAATGTTTTTCATAGATCTTTGTTGCGGAAATATGTGATGCCCGTTGTTCCCTCTGTTGATCCTCCTGCCCCGGTGTTGATTGATGGGGAGTTGGAGTATGTGGTGGAGAAGATTTTGGATTCTCGTTTTTCGAGGCGGAAGCTTCAGTATCTTGTCAAATGGAAGGGTTATGGCCAGGAGGATAATTCTTGGGTTGTTGCCTCCGATGTTCATGCTGACGATTTGGTTTGTGCCTTTCATTTGGCTCGTCCTGATCGGCCTGGGGGCTCTGGTGAGGGTTTGGTGACCCCTCCTCAAGGGGGGGGTACTGTTGTGAATTCTGCTCTTGGGCTCCCTCCGGTGGTTATAAGTGGTAGTGCTGCTGTCTTTGGATCGCAGCATTCATCAGGTGTGTCCACTTATTGCAAGTCTGACTGGGCTATTTAGTCTTGTTTGACCCTTTAGTCAGTGCCAGTTGTCCATTGTTCCTGCAGGATTCACATCCCTGCCTGGTCTCTCCTTCTTTGCTGTTCATTTCATCAAAGTTAAGTTCTGGCCTTGTTTTTTTTTGCAGTCCACATGCTATGGGCCTTATTGTTCAGTTCTTTTTCATGTTTTGTCTTGTCCAGCTTGGTCTGTATAAGGATTTGTTCAGCCAAACTGGTATCTCTGGAGATGCAGATATGCCCTCCATGTCTTTAGTTAGATGTGGAGATTTTGTATTTTCTGTGGTGGATATTTTTTAGTGTTTTAATACTGACCGCATAGTACTCTGTCCTATCCTTTCTATTTAGGTAGAAGCGGCCTCCTTTGCTAAATCCTGATTTCAGTCTGCGTATGTTATTTCCCTCTCCTCTCACAGTCAATATTTGTGGGGGGCTGTCTATCCTTTGGGGATTTTCTCTGAGGCAAGATAGTTTTCCCTTTTCTATCTCTAGGGGTATTTAGTCCTCCGGCTGTGTCGAGATGTCTAGGGAGTGTTAGGTACATTCCACGGCTACTTCTAGTTGCGGTGTTAAGTTCAGGGTCTGCGGTCAGTACAGGTACCACCTTCTCCAGAGTGCATCTCATGCTGCTCCTAGGCCACCAGATCATAACAGTGGGCTGTGTTATATACTGTGTGGGCTGTGTTATATACTATGTGGGCTGTGCTACATATTATGTGGGCTGTATTATATACTGCCTGGATGCTATATAGTACATGGGCAGTGTTATATACTGCGTGGGCTGTGATATATACTGCATGGGCTGTGTTATATACTATGTGGGCTGTGCTATATATTACGTCGGCTGTGTTATATACTGCCTGGCTGCTATATACTACGTGGGCAGTGTTATAATCTGCATGGCCTGTGTTATATACTATGTGGGCTGTGTTATATACTATGTGGGCTGTGCTATATATTACGTGGACTGTTATATACTGCCTGGCTGCTATATACTACATGGGCAGTGTTATATACTGCGTGGCCTGCGTTATATACTATGTGGGCAGTGTTATGTACTGCGTGGGCTGTGTTATATACTACGTGGCCTGTGTTATATACTGCGTGGCTGTGTTATATACTACGTGGCTGTGCTATATACTACGTCGCTGTGCTAAGCGCGACGTACATATATACATACATATTCTATAATACCCGATGCGTGTTATATACTACGTGGGCTGTGCTATATATATTACGTCGGCTGTGATATATTCTGCCTAGCTGCTATATACTACATGGGCAGTGTTATATACTGCGTGGGCTGTGTCATATATTATGTGGCCTGTTATATACTACGTGGGCTGTGTTATATACTACGTGGCCTGTTATACAGTTACATCCATATATATTTGGACAGAGACAACATTTTTCTAATTTTGGTTATAGACATTACCACAATGAATTTCAAACAAAACAATTCAGATGCAGTTGAAGTTCAGACTTTCAGCTTTCATTTGAGGGTATCCACATTAAAATTGGATGAAGGGTTTAGGAGTTTCAGCTCCTTAACATGTGCCACCCTGTTTTTAAAGGGACCAAAAGTAATTGGACAGATTCAATAATTTTAAATAAAATGTTCATCTTTAGTACTTGGTTGAAAACCCTTGTTGGCAATGACTGCCTGAAGTCTTGAACTCATGGACATCACCAGACGCTGTGTTTCCTCCTTTTTGATGCTCTGCCAGACCTTCACTGTGGTGGTTTTCAGTTGCTGTTTGTTTGCGGGCCTTTCTATCACATAATACACACACATGTTACAACATGGTGATGCAAACTGTTATTGGCTCCTCTGGCAATATGGATTTTCTAAATCATAGATCTGGATGAGAAACAAATACCATAGATGACAGCGAAGAGGAGAGGGTCTTGACAGATGACACGTGGATCAGCAAAGGACCAAGTCTGCAGGGTATGCAGTACAGCAAGCAAACAAGCACAGCAGGTAGGAAGGATAAAGCAGAGCCAGGTGTGCAATATCACACGCGAACAGTAACTGTATGGGACACTGAAATCTTCCAGCAGGAAAACAGTTTACCACATTAATTTAATATCTTCCAGCAGAGCAATGGCTAAAAATAGGAGTAACAGAGAAGTACAGTGTCTTGAAAAAATATTTATACCCCGTGAAGTTTTCCACCATTTATCACTTAACACCTACAAAATAAAATGTATTTTAATGGCAATTTATGTGATATACCAACACAAATTAGCAATTATTTGTGGACTGTAAAGGAAATGATACATGGTTTTCTAAATATTTTAAAAGTGTAAAACTGAAAATTGTAACGTGCATTTGTATTCAACTCCCCAAGTAAGTACATTGTAGGACCAACTTTTAATGCAATTATTTACTGCAAGTCTCTTGTGGTAAGTTTCAACCAAATTTGCACATCTAGAGGCTGAATTTTTTTTCCATTCCTCTTTGCAAACTAGCTCTAGCTTAGGCCCCTTTCACACATCAGTATAGGCTTCCATTCGAGCAAATGACGGATGGCGACGGATCCGTTGCTGTCCGTTTTTCCGACATAGACAAAAAACATTACTTTTTCAGTTGTCTCCAGCCGCCGGACAAACAATTTTCGACGGATCGGGCGAACGACGGGTGAAAGGTGAAGCCATCCGTCGCAATCCATCGCTAATACAAATCTATGAGAAAAAAAACAGATCCGGTGGCATCAGTCGCCAGATTTGTTTTTTTCAAAATTCAACGGATTGCGACCGATAGCAAAAAAACTGATGTGTGTAAGGGGCCTTAGTGTGATTGGATGGAGAGCATATGAGAACAGCAACTTTCAAGTCTTGCCACACATTCTCAACTGGATTTTGTTCTGGACTTTGACTGGGCCATTCATACACATGAATATGCTTTGAGCTAAACCATTCCATTGTAGATAGGGCAGTATGTTTAGGGTCGTTGTCCAGCTGGAAAGTGAATGCAACAGTCTCAAGTGTTTTGCAGCGTCTAACAAGTTGTCCTCTGCAATTTCTCTGCATTTAGTTCCACCCATCTTCTCATCAGCTTCCCTCTCTCTGCTGAAGAAAAACATCCCTATAGCATGATGCTGTCATCACCATGTTTGACAGTGGCATGGTGTTTTTTTTAGGGTGATGATGTACAGCGTTAGTTTTCTGCCACACAAAGCTGTGTCCCATACATGTTTTTTGCAAACCTTTAAATTAAACTTCTTATGGCTTACTTTCAAAAATGGTTTCTTCTTGCTACTTTTTCATAAAGACCAGATTTGTGGAGTATACAATTAATAATTGTTCTGTGGACAGATTCTCCCACCTGATCTGTGGATGTCTGCAGCTCCTCCAGGGTGACCATGGACCATGTCTTGGTAGATTTGCAGTTGTGCCATATGTCTTTTTGGATGATAAATTGAACAGTACTTTGTCAGATGTTCAGAGTTGGGGCTATATTATAACCTAACCTTGCTTTACTCTTCTCCACAACTTTATCCCTAACTTGTCTCGAGGGTTCCTTGGTTTTCATAATGTTGTTTCAGTCCTAATGTTCTCAAACAAACATCTGAGGCCTTCACAGAACAGCCATAGTTTGGCTGCCGTCACACTAGCAGTATTTGGTCAGTATTTTACATCAGTATTTGTAAGCCAAAACCAGGAGTGGAACAAATAGAGGAAAAGTATAACAGAAACATATGCACCACTTCTGCATTTATCACCCACTCCTGGTTTTGGCTTACACATACTGAGGTAAAATACTGACCAAATACTGCTGGTGTGACGGCAGCCTTATACTGAAAATAAATTGCATACAGGTGGACTCAATTTACTAACAATGTCATTTCTTGAGGCAATTACTCTGGATTGAATTCACGAGTACCAAACTATAAGGGGATGAATACAAATCCACATCAACATTTTTACATTTACATTGTTAAAATAATTAGAAAACCATGTATCATTTCCTTTACACTTCACAAATATTTGCTACTTTGCACAAAAAGAAAAACAAGAGCATGAACCGCACCTCCTAAAATCATATGTTGATCTAAAGCCGCTAGGCAAAAATTTATATAAATAAACATGAGGTTCTTAGTTTAACATTCTGATCAGACTGTATGAAGCCCACTGCTACGTCATGGCAAACCTCGTAGTGGGTCCTACCGCCCTAATGGAGCAGAGCCATGCGGCGATCACCACCACAGCGGCAATGCACAAGCAGGGCAGATGACCTGGTGCCCCACAGCACCCATGCTGAAAGACTGAGACCCCATGACTTCAGAACGCGCAGCCCCACCAGCACAAAGCCACAGCAACAATGGTGTGGGTGCTGTGTGGTGGCCATTGTTTCTAGGAAGGAAATCGTTAACAACAAGAAATCAGTGAAGTTGATGCAATGAAGATGATGCACCACCACATTATGGGTATCAAGCCGAGCATTCCAACATGAACAGTTTCCTGGAAAGTGGATTGGTCATCGTGGGTCAGTTGAATGGCCACCAAGGTCTCCCGATCTGACCCCTTAGATTTTTATCTTTGGGGTCATCTGAAGGCAATTATCTATGCTGTGAAGATACGAGAAGTGCAGCATCTGAAACAACAGATACTGGAAGCCTGTGCTAGCATTTCTTCTGCGATGTTGCTATCAGTGTGTCAAGAATGGGAGAAGAGGGTTGCATTGACAATCCAACACAATGGGCAGTACTTTGAACACATTTTATAAGTGGTCATAAACTTGTAAATAACTCATGAAAGACTAAAGTTACTTTAATTTTTCTTGTGAAATTCTCAACAAGTTTGATGTGTCACATGACCCTCTTTCCATTGGAAAAAATAAAGTTGGATACAAAATGGGCAACTTCAAAATGGCCGCCATGGTCACCACCCATCTTGAAAAGTTTTCTCCCTCCCATATACTAATGTGCCACAAACAGGAAGTTGATATCACCAACCATTCCCATTTTATTTAGGTGTATCCATTAAAATGGCCCGCCCTGTAGTCTTAAAAGGCCTAGGGTGATGATGTCTGATGAGTTCAGTGGGTTACCTGAGAAGAATGGCATAGACTACTGCAAAAAGCATATAACACAGGAGAAGCGAACAAGTCCCAATGATGTTGCCAGGACAGGTGAGTAACACTCGGTGATGCTCTGCTTTACTTCCTCTGGCACTGTAAACCTGCAGCCTCGAGATGGCAAAAGAGATTCAATCATGTATTATGAAAACCGAGGAGAAAGCCTTGTGTGAGAAAGTTGAAGTTCGGGTGTCAGTGGTCCTTCTAACAGGACAGTTGTCAAAGTCCACCATAGCTTGATTTCAGAAGTCCTAGACAATTTTGGAGTGGTCATCATATTTGCCTGACTTGAACCTCTTATAAAATGAGGAAGTCTGCCTCCGTGCCATTGCTGTGTGTGGCATCTGTCTCTCATTGTGTGGCACCGAAAACCACTGTGTAATACTTGGCCATTTTTTTTGGGGGGGGTACATTCTCCCTTTTCAAAAAAAAAAATTAGTGGGAGATAAATATTGGCAACTCTGCCTCTGTGCCAGTCCTGTGTGTGGCATCTGTCTCTCATTGTGTGCCACCAAAAACCACTGTGTAATACTTGGCCATTTTTTTTTTTTTGGGGTACATTCTCCCTTTTCAAAAAAAAAAATTAGTGGGAGATAAATATTGGCAAGTCTGCCTCCGTGCCATTGCTGTGTGTGGCATCTGTCTCTCATTGTGTGCCACCAAAAACCACTGTGCAATACTTGGCCATTTTTTTGGGGGAAGTACATTCTCCCTTTTCAAAAAAAAAATTAGTGGGAGATAAATATTGGCAAGTCTGCCTCCGTGCCATTGCTGTGGGTGGCATCTGTCTCTCATTGTGTGGCACCGAAAACCACTGTGTAATACTTGGCCATTTTTTTATTTTTGGGTACATTCTCCCTTTTCAAAAAAAAATAATTAGTGGGACATAAATATTGGCAACTCTGCCTCTGTGCCAGTCCTGTGTGTGGCATCTGTCTCTCATTGTGTGCCACCGAAAACCACTGTGTAATACTTGGCCATTTTTTTATTTTTGGGTACATTCTCCCTTTTAAAAAAAAAATAAGAGTGGGAGATTAAGATTGGCATTTCTGCTTGAGTGCTGGTCCTGTGTGTGCCATCTGTCTCAAATTATTGGGGCACAGAAAACCTAGTGTGTAACATTGGGCCTGATTTTCCTTTCAGTGTCAGGCACCTATAAAGGTATATATAAATCCTACAGAAGTTTGAGTTCACCTTATAAGTTGTTTTACTGTAACAAATAGCGTTACTTTGGTTACGTTTTGCAAACAATGAGGAAGTCTAGTGGAAGAGGTCGTGGCCGTGGGCGGTCATTGTCAGCTGGTAATGATGGTAGTGGTGGTGGATAGGGTTGAGCGAAACGGGTCGATCATTTTCAAAAGTCGCCGACTTTTGGCTAAGTCGGCGTCTCATGAAACCCGATCCGACCCCTGTGCTTGTCGGCCATGCGGTACGCGACTTTCGCGCCAAAGTCGCGTTTCAATGACGCGAAAAGCGCCATTTCTCAGCCAATGAAGGTGAACGCAGAGTGTGGGCAGCGTGATGACATAGATCCTGGTCCCCACCATCTTAGAGAAGGGCATTGCAGTGATTGGCTTGCTGTCTGCGGCGTCACAGGGGCTATAAAGGGGCGTTCCCGCCGACCGCCATCTTACTGCTGCTGATCTGAGCTTAGGGACAGGTTGCTGCCGCTTCGTCAGAAGCAGGGAGAGCGTTAGGCAGGGTCCACTAACCACCAAACCGCTTGTGCTGCAGCGATTTCCACTGTCCAACACCACCTTCGGTGTGCAGGGACTGTGGAAGCTATTTTTTTTTTTTTTTCCCCTCAGCGCTGTAGCTCATTGGGCTGCCCTAGAAGGCTCCGTGATAGCTGTATTGCTGTGTGTACGCCACTGTGGAAACCAACTGCTTTTTTCAAAGCACATATCCTCTTGTTCCTTCCTTTCTGCACAGCTATCTTTTTTGTTTGTCCACACTTTTTATTTAATTTGTGCATCAGTCCACTCCTATTGCTGCCTGCCATACCTGGCTTACATTACTGCAGGGAGATAGTAATTGTAGGACAGTTTTTTTTTTTTTTTTGTTTTTTTTTTGTGGGAGATTAAGATTGGCATTTCTGCTACAGTGCCATCCCTGTGTGTGCCATCTCTCACTGAGTGGGCCATAGAAAGCCTATTTATTTTTTCCGTGATTTGTGTTCTAAAATCTACCTCAACACAAAAACACTACATCAATCAGTGGGAGAAAAATATTGGCCTCAGTCAGGGCTTGTGTGCCACTGCTGTGTGTGCTATCTCTCATTCAGTGGGCTATAGCAAGCCTATTTTTTTTTTTTTTTTTTTTTTTTAATATTATTTGGTTTCTAAAGTCTCCCTGAAAAAAAAAAAAAACCTAAAAAAACAGTGGGAGAGTAATATTGCCCTTTCAGCTTGTGTGCCAGTCTTGACTCCTGGGTGTGCCACCTCTCTCCCTCTCATTCAGTGGGCCATAGAAAGCCTATTTATTTTTTTTTTTAAATATTATTGGGTTTCTAAAGTCTCCCTGAAAAAACAAAAAATACATAAAAAAACAGTGGGAGAGTAATATTGCCCTTTCAGCTTGTGTGCCAGTCTTGACTCCTGGGTGTGCCACCTCTCTCCCTTTCATTCAGTGGGCCATAGAAAGCCTATTTATTTTTTCCGTGATTTGTGTTCTAAATTCTACCTCAACACAAAAACACTACATCAATCAGTGGGAGAAAAATATTGGCCTCAGTCAGGGCTTGTGTGCCACTGCTGTGTGTGCTATCTCTCATTCAGTGGGCTATAGCAAGCCTATTTTTTTTTTTTTTTTTTTTTTTTAATATTATTTGGTTTCTAAAGTCTCCCTGAAAAAAAAAAAAAAACCTAAAAAAACAGTGGGAGAGTAATATTGCCCTTTCAGCTTGTGTGCCAGTCTTGACTCCTGGGTGTGCCACCTCTCTCCCTCTCATTCATTGGGCCATAGAAAGCCTATTTTTTTTTTTTTTTTAATATTATTTGGTTTCTAATTCTCCCTGAAAAAAAAAAAAAAAACCTAAAAAAACAGTGGGAGAATAATATTGCCCTTTCAGCTTGTGTGCCAGTCTTGACTCCTGGGTGTGCCACCTCTCTCCCTCTCATTCAGTGGGCCATAGAAAGCCTATTTATTTTTTTTTTTAAATATTATTGGGTTTCTAAAGTCTCCCTGAAAAAACAAAAAATACATAAAAAAACAGTGGGAGAGTAATATTGCCCTTTCAGCTTGTGTGCCAGTCTTGACTCCTGGGTGTGCCACCTCTCTCCCTTTCATTCAGTGGGCCATAGAAAGCCTATTTATTTTTTCCGTGATTTGTGTTCTAAATTCTACCTCAACACAAAAACACTACATCAATCAGTGGGAGAAAAATATTGGCCTCAGTCAGGGCTTGTGTGCCACTGCTGTGTGTGCTATCTCTCATTCAGTGGGCTATAGCAAGCCTATTTTTTTTTTTTTTTTTAATATTATTTGGTTTCTAAAGTCTCCCTGAAAAAAAAAAAAAACCTAAAAAAACAGTGGGAGAGTAATATTGCCCTTTCAGCTTGTGTGCCAGTCTTGACTCCTGGGTGTGCCACCTCTCTCCCTCTCATTCAGTGGGCCATAGAAAGCCTTTTTTTTTTTTGGTTTTTTTAATATTATTTGGTTTCTAAAGTCTCCCTGAAAAAAACAAAAAAAACATAAAAAACAGTGGGAGAGTAATATTGCCCTTTCAGCTTGTGCGCCAGTCTTGACTCCTGGTTGTGCCACCTCTCTCTCTCTAATTGTGGGCCATAGAAAGCCTTTTTTTTTTTTTTTTTTAAATATTATTTGGTTTCTAAAGTCTCCCTGAGAAAAAAAAAAAAATAAATTAGGTGGGAGATTAATATTGACATTAGTGCTTGAGTGACAGTCCTGCGTGTGTGTCATCTCTGTGATTTTGTGCCACAGAAAACAGAGTGTGTAACATTGTGCCTGATTTTCCTTGTGGTCTCACCAACCTGTTAAGGGATATTGAAATCATACTGAAGTTATAGCTCACCGTGTAAGTTGTTTGACAGCAACAAATAAAGTTACTTTGGTTAAGATTTTAAAACAATGAGGAAGTCTGGTGCAAGAGGTCGTCGTGGGCGTTCATTGTCAGCTGGTAATGATGGTAGTGGTAGTGGAGCATCAGGTGGTCGTGGGGATAAAAATATTCCACCTAAGTCTGGAGCTGTGGAGCCAGTTTCGTCGTCAGGCTACACAAGGCCTCGAACGCTCTCTTTTCTGGGAGTAGGAAAACCGCTTTTAAAGGCGGAGCAGCAACAGTTGGCTTACATTGCAGACTCAGCCTCTAGCTCTTTTGCCTCCTCTTCCGAAACTGGTAAATGTAAAAGCAGCGCGTCGCTTGTGGATGTTCACGGTCAGGGACAAGTCGCTTCCTTGTCCTCCTCAGCAAAAACTACAACAAGAGAGAAGGATGCAGCAGGCGACACAACGGGTCACTCCATGGAGCTCTTTACACATACCGTCCCTGGCTTAGAAAGTGAAACATTTAACAGGCCATGCCCATTACAAGTATATTCTGACATGGAGTGCACTGATGCACAGCCACAGCCAGAGTACTATGCTGCTCCTTTGACTCAGACCACCACATTGCCCTCTCAGGGTACAGATCCACAATCAGACCCTGATGAGACTATGTTGCCCCGCCACGAACGCTATACCACCGACCGACACAGTGACACAGACGAAGTTGCACACGAGCTCGAAGAGGAGGTAATAGATGACCCAGTTATTGACCCCGATTGGCAGCCATTGGGGGAACAGGGTGCAGGCGGCAGTAGTTCAGAAGCGGAGGTGGAGGAGGGGCCGCAGCAGGCATCAACATCGCAACAGGTTCCATCTGCCGGGCCCGTATCTGGACCAAAACGCGTGTCAAAGCCAAAACCTGTTGGAGCACAGCGTTGCCATCCGGTTAAAGCTCAGTCTGCAATCCCTGAAAAGGGATCCGAGTCTAGGAAGAGTGCAGTCTGGCATTTTTTTAAACAACATCCAACTGATCAGCGCAAAGTCATCTGTCAAAAATGTTCAACTAGCTTAAGCAGAGGTCAGAATCTGAAAAGTCTAAATACTAGTTGCATGCATAGACACTTAACCACCATGCATTTTCAAGCCTGGACTAACTACCAAACGTCCCTCAAGGTTGTAGCACCCTCGGCCAATGAAGCTAGTCAGCAACGCAACATCCCTTCCGTCACTGTAAGGCCACCATTTTCCGCACCACCGGCAGTATCTGTGCAGGTTTCTTTGCCAGCCAAAAGCAGTCAGGGTCAGGGAATCACCAGTTTTGTAGGAGGAAATATTGCATCTAGGGCACCGGCGGAAACAATACCGTCTCCAACCGTCTCTCAGTCTGCCATGTACACCGGCACACCCGAAAGTTCCACGATCTACAGCTCTCCAGTCCAGCTCACCCTACATGAGACTCTGGTTAGAAAAAGGAAGTACTTATCCTCGCATCCGCGTACACAGGGTTTTAACGCCCACATAGCTAGACTAATCTCGTTAGAGATGATGCCCTACCGGTTAGTTGAAAGCGAAGCTTTCAAAGCCCTGATGGAGTACGCTGAACCACGATACGAGCTACCCAGTCGACACTTTTTTTCCAGAAAAGCCATCCCAGCCCTGCACCAGCATGTTAAACAGCGCATCGTCCATGCACTCAGGCAATCTGTGAGTACAAAGGTGCACCTGACTACAGATGCATGGACCAGTAGGCATGGCCAGGGACGTTATGTGTCCATCACGGCACACTGGGTGAATGTGGTGGATGCAGGGTCCACAGGCGACATCAATTTAGGGACAGTTGTGCCTAGCCCACGGTCTAGGAAACAGTTGGCTGTAGGCGTTCGCACCCCCTCCTCCTCCTCCTCGTCCTCCTGCAGAAGCTACAGCTCTTCCACAGAACGCAGTCGGCCAACCACTCCATCGGCAGATGACACTGTTGCACACCAGTTGTCCCATTATGGGCCAGCTACTGCCAAGCGTCAGCAGGCTGTATTGGCTATGAAGTGTTTGGGCGACAACAGACACACCGCGGAAGTTCTGTCCGAGTTCTTGCAACAAGAAACGCAGTCGTGGCTGGGCACAGTAGATCTTGAGGCAGGCAAGGTAGTGAGTGATAACGGAAGGAATTTCATGGCTGCCATCTCCCTTTCCCAACTGAAACACATTCCTTGCCTGGCTCACACCTTAAACCTGGTGGTGCAGTGCTTATTGAAAACTTATCCTGGGTTCTCCGACCTGCTCCTCAAAGTGCGTGCACTTTGCTCACATATCCGACGTTCGCCTGTACACGCCAGCCGTATGCAGACCTATCAGCGGTCTTTGAACCTTCCCCAGCATCGCCTAATCATAGACGTTGCAACAAGGTGGAACTCAACACTGCACATGCTTCAGAGACTGTGCGAACAGAGGCGTGCTGTTATTTATTTGTGGGAGGATACACGGGCAGGCAGTAGGATGGCAGACATGGAGTTGTCAGGTGTGCAGTGGTCGAAGATACAAGACATGTGTCAAGTCCTTCAGTGTTTTGAGGAATGCACACGGCTGGTTAGTGCAGACAACGCCGTAATAAGCATGAGCATCCCCCTAATGCGTCTGCTGATGCAAAGTTTGACGCACATAAAGGAGCAGGCGTCTGCACCAGAGGAAGAGGGAAGCCTTGATGACAGTCAGCCATTGTCTGGTCAGGGCAGTGTACAGGACGAGGTAGCGGGCGAAGAGGAGGTGGAGGATGAGGAGGATGATGGGGATGAGTATATTTTTAATGCGGAAACTTTCACGGGGGCACAGGAAATTGGTTGCGTGTCACGGCCGGGTTCTGGTTTTTTGAGGGACACAAGTGACGTAGATTTGCCTGCAACTGCCCCTCAACCAATCACAACCGGAGATTTGACAAGTGGAACTTTGGCCCACATGGCGGATTATGCCTTACGTATCCTACAAAGGGACACACGCATTACGAAAATGATGAACGATGACGATTACTGGTTGGCCTGCCTCCTTGATCCACGCTATAAAGGCAAATTGCAAAATATTATGCCACATGAGAACTTGGAACTAATATTAGCAACCAAACAATCAACTCTTGTTGACCGTTTGCTTCAGGCATTCCCAGCACACAGCGCACGTGATCGTTCTCACACGAGCTCCAGGGGGCAGCAGACTAGGAGTGTTAGGGGTGCACACATCAGAAGTGGCGTTGGACAGAGGGGTTTTCTGACCAGGTTGTGGAGTGATTTTGCTATGACCGCAGACAGGACAGGTACTGCTGCATCAATTGAAAGTGACAGGAGACAACATTTGTCCAGTATGGTTACTAACTATTTTTCATCCCTTATCGATGTTCTCCCTCAACCGTCATTCCCATTTGATTACTGGGCCTCCAAATTAGACACCTGGCCAGAATTGGCAGAATATGCATTGCAGGAGCTTGCTTGCCCGGCAGCAAGTGTCCTATCAGAAAGAGTATTCAGTGCTGCAGGTTCAATATTAACCGAAAAAAGGACTCGTCTGGCTACCCAAAATGTTGACGATCTAACATTCATTAAAATGAACCACAACTGGATTTCGAAATCTTTTGCCCCACCTTGCCCGGCCGACACCTAGCTTTCCTATGAAAAGCTCTTGCCTGTGAATTACTTTTCTAATGTCTAATTTGCTGCAGCTGATTGTACAGCATACGACATGTTTACACCTCCCTAAATGGCAAAACTCCCCACACGGGGCCGTGGTATCGCGACTTGGCGCAAGCACCCGTGAGACTGCTGTTTGTCTGAAGAGGTGGGTGTGCTCGCTTTTGGTTGACGGCATTGCTACTGGGTCCCTCATAGTACAATGTAGTGTCTCTGGCGGTGGTGGTGCGCACCCAACGTCAGACACACCGTTGTAACATGAGGGGCCCTGGGGCGGTCCCGCCGGCCTCAAGAGAGTTCCCCCCTACCCCAGCTCAAAATGTGCTCTACCACGTGCAAAATTATGTCGCACAGCTCCACCAATCTTTAGTCTATTCGCTGACATCATTCAATGTCTGGCACTGACAATACAAATTTGTAGACATCTATGATGCAACTTAAAGTAGTCTGTGTCTGTGTCCTATATTGGCACCATTAAATAGTTACTGCCAAATTACTATGTCAGAAACTCAGTAGATGAGCCCACCCCTGTACCTAAGTATGCCACCTTTTTTTTTTGTTTTGGTTGTTTTGCGAGACATTAACATCTATTTATATTTTGGGAGTACTGGGACAGACACTCCTTGCACTACTCCTCCACTCACCACCAAGCTGCCTGTGTATCCATGTAACCGCTGTAAAACTGCCATGAGCCTATTGTTTGTTATTTTAGGCCTTTGATAGCCTGTCTGCGGTCCCTACTTTAAATACTCCTCCACTGACCACCAAGCTGCCTGCCCGTGTATCCATGTAACCGCTGTGAAACTGCCATGAGCCTATTGTTTGTTATGTTAGGCCTTTGATAGCCTGTCTGCGGTCCCTACTTTAAATACTCCTCCACTGACCAGACCACTGCTGCCCGTGTACCCCTGGAACCAATTATAAAGTGCCTACAGCCAGCCCATTTTCTTATGTTAGGCCTTTGAAGCCTGTCTGCGGTCCCTACTTTAAATACTCCTCCACTCACCACCACCAAGCTGCCTGCCCGTGTATCCATGTAACCGCTGTGAAACTGCCATGAGCCTATTGTTTGTTATGTTAGGCCTTTGATAGCCTGTCTGCGGTCCCTACTTTAAATACTCCTCCACTGACCAGACCACTGCTGCCCGTGTACCCCTGGAACCAATTATAAAGTGCCTACAGCCAGCCCATTTTCTTATGTTAGGCCTTTGAAGCCTGTCTGCGGTCCCTACTTTAAATACTCCTCCACTCACCACCACCAAGCTGCCTGCCCGTGTATCCATGTAACCGCTGTGAAACTGCCATGAGCCTATTGTTTGTTATGTTAGGCCTTTGATAGCCTGTCTGCGGTCCCTACTTTAAATACTCCTCCACTGACCAGACCACTGCTGCCCGTGTACCCCTGGAACCAATTATAAAGTGCCTACAGCCAGCCCATTTTCTTATGTTAGGCCTTTGAAGCCTGTCTGCGGTCCCTACTTTAAATACTCCTCCACTCACCACCACCAAGCTGCCTGCCCGTGTATCCATGTAACCGCTGTGAAACTGCCATGAGCCTATTGTTTGTTATGTTAGGCCTTTGATAGCCTGTCTGCGGTCCCTACTTTAAATACTCCTCCACTGACCAGACCACTGCTGCCCGTGTACCCCTGGAACCAATTATAAAGTGCCTACAGCCAGCCCATTTTCTTATGTTAGGCCTTTGAAGCCTGTCTGCGGTCCCTACTTTAAATACTCCTCCACTGACCAGACCACTGCTGCCCGTGTACCCCTGGAACCAATTATAAAGTGCCTACAGCCAGCCCATTTTCTTATGTTAGGCCTTTGAAGCCTGTCTGCGGTCCCTACTTTAAATACTCCTCCACTCACCACCACCAAGCTGCCTGCCCGTGTATCCATGTAACCGCTGTGAAACTGCCATGAGCCTATTGTTTGTTATGTTAGGCCTTTGATAGCCTGTCTGCGGTCCCTACTTTAAATACTCCTCCACTGACCAGACCACTGCTGCCCGTGTACCCCTGGAACCAATTATAAAGTGCCTACAGCCAGCCCATTTTCTTATGTTAGGCCTTTGAAGCCTGTCTGCGGTCCCTACTTTAAATACTCCTCCACTCACCACCACCAAGCTGCCTGCCCGTGTATCCATGTAACCGCTGTGAAACTGCCATGAGCCTATTGTTTGTTATTTTAGGCCTTTGATAGCCTGTCTGCGGTCCCTACTTTAAATACTCCTCCACTCACCACCAAGCTGCCTGTGTATCCATGTAACCGCTGTAAAACTGCCATGAGCCTATTGTTTGTTATTTTAGGCCTTTGATAGCCTGTCTGCGGTCCCTACTTTAAATACTCCTCCACTGACCACCAAGCTGCCTGCCCGTGTATCCATGTAACCGCTGTGAAACTGCCATGAGCCTATTGTTTGTTATGTTAGGCCTTTGATAGCCTGTCTGCGGTCCCTACTTTAAATACTCCTCCACTGACCAGACCACTGCTGCCCGTGTACCCCTGGAACCAATTATAAAGTGCCTACAGCCAGCCCATTTTATTATGTTAGGCCTTTGAAGCCTGTCTGCGGTCCCTACTTTAAATACTCCTCCACTGACCAGACCACTGCTGCCCGTGTACCCCTGGAACCAATTATAAAGTGCCTACAGCCAGCCCATTTTCTTATGTTAGGCCTTTGAAGCCTGTCTGCGGTCCCTACTTTAAATACTCCTCCACTCACCACCACCAAGCTGCCTGCCCGTGTATCCATGTAACCGCTGTGAAACTGCCATGAGCCTATTGTTTGTTATGTTAGGCCTTTGATAGCCTGTCTGCGGTCCCTACTTTAAATACTCCTCCACTGACCAGACCACTGCTGCCCGTGTACCCCTGGAACCAATTATAAAGTGCCTACAGCCAGCCCATTTTCTTATGTTAGGCCTTTGAAGCCTGTCTGCGGTCCCTACTTTAAATACTCCTCCACTCACCACCACCAAGCTGCCTGCCCGTGTATCCATGTAACCGCTGTGAAACTGCCATGAGCCTATTGTTTGTTATTTTAGGCCTTTGATAGCCTGTCTGCGGCCCCTACTTGCAATACTCCTCCACTGACCACAATGCTGCCTGGAGTGCCTGCCTGTGTATCCATGTAACCGATGTAAAACTGCCATGACTGCCTACTGTTTGTTATTTTAGGCCTTTGATAGCCTGTCTGCAGCCCCTACTTGCAATACTCCTCCACTGACCACACCAATGCTGCCCGTGTACCCCTGGAACCTATTTAAAAGTTCATAGAGCCTAGTTATATATTTTATTTACTATTAATAAGGCCATGATGGACTACGCTGTACCACGCTACAAGCTAACCAGTCGACACTTCTTTTGCGAGAAAAGCCATCCCAACCCTCCACCAGCATGTAGAAGACCGCATTGTCCATGCACTCTGGCAATCTGTGAGTACAAAGGTGCACCTGACAACAGACGCATGGACCTGTAGGCATGGCAACGGAAGATTACGTGTCCATTACGGCGCAATGGGTTAATGTGGTGGATGCATGGTCCACAGGGGACAGCCTACTAAGTCTGTCTGCAGTCCCTAATTCAAATTGTCCTCCACTGTCTAAATCGGAACTTCCACCTTCTGGCTTTCGGCCTATAGTATCAGAAATTAAACTGCATTTGGCCTTCAACTTTGGTTAGGGCCTACTAACGGCTTCTGCCCCTCCCTGGTGTTGCCCTCAACTAAATAAAGCTGAGCTTCAACCTTCTGCTCCAAATTACCATTTTGAAAAATGCAATAGGCTTTTCAGGCCTACTAAAGGTGTCTGTCTGTGTGCCCCTGCCTGGTGTTGTCCTCAACTAAATAAAGCTGAGCTTCAACCTTCCGGCTCTCATTATGTGGTTTTAAAAAAAAAAATGGTGGTTAGGGCCTACTAACGGCTTCTGCCCCTCCCTGGTGTTGCCCTCAACTAAATAAAGCTGAGCTTCAACCTTCTGCTCCAAATTACCATTTTGAAAAATGCAATAGGCTTTTCAGGCCTACTAAAGGTGTCTGTCTGTGTGCCCCTCCCTGGTGTTGTCCTCAACTAAATAAAGCTGAGCTTCAACCTTCCGGCTCTCATTAAGTGGTTTTAAAAAAAAAATGGTGGTTAGGGCCTACTAACGGCTTCTGCCCCTCCCTGGTGTTGTCCTCAACTAAATAAAGCTGAGCTTCAACCTTCCGGCTCTCATTATGTGGTTTTAAAAAAAAAAATGGTGGTTAGGGCCTACTAACGGCTTCTGCCCCTCCCTGGTGTTGTCCTCAACTAAATAAAGCTGAGCTTCAACCTTCCGGCTCTCATTAAGTGGTTTTAAAAAAAAAATGGTGGTTAGGGCCTACTAACGGCTTCTGCCCCTCCCTGGTGTTGTCCTCAACTAAATAAAGCTGAGCTTCAACCTTCCGGCTCTCATTAAGTGGTTTTAAAAAAAAAAAAATGGTGGTTAGGGCCTACTAACGGCTTCTGCCCCTCCCTGGTGTTGTCCTCAACTAAATAAAGCTGAGCTTCAACCTTCCGGCTCTCATTAAGTGGTTTTAAAAAAAAAATGGTGGTTAGGGCCTACTAACGGCTTCTGCCCCTCCCTGGTGTTGTCCTCAACTAAATAAAGCTGAGCTTCAACCTTCCGGCTCTCATTATGTGGTTTTAAAAAAAAAAATGGTGGTTAGGGCCTACTAACGGCTTCTGCCCCTCCCTGGTGTTGTCCTCAACTAAATAAAGCTGAGCTTCAACCTTCCGGCTCTCATTAAGTGGTTTTAAAAAAAAAAAAATGGTGGTTAGGGCCTACTAACGGCTTCTGCCCCTCCCTGGTGTTGTCCTCAACTAAATAAAGCTGAGCTTCAACCTTCCGGCTCTCATTAAGTGGTTTTAAAAAAAAAATGGTGGTTAGGGCCTACTAACGGCTTCTGCCCCTCCCTGGTGTTGCCCTCAACTAAATAAAGCTGAGCTTCAACCTTCTGCTCCAAATTACCATTTTGAAAAATGCAATAGGCTTTTCCGGCCTACTAAAGGTGTCTGTCTGTGTGCCCCTGCCTGGTGTTGCCCTCAACTAAATAAAGCTGAGCTTCAACCTTCTGCTCCAAATTACCATTTTAAAAAATGCAATAGGCTTTTCCGGCCTACTAAAGGTGTCTGCCCCTCCCTGGTGTTGTCCTCAACTGAACAAAGCTGAGCTTCCACATTCTGGCTTTCGCCCTATACTATCAGATATTAAACTGCATTTGGCCTACTAGTGTGGTTAGGCCCTTGAAACAGTGTCTGCTGCTCTTGGGTTTGCTACTCCACTGAACAAAGCAATGCCGCCTGTTTAGTCCTGTTACCAATTTTGAACTGCATGTAGCCTACTTTATTCTTTGGCCCTATATCTGTTTCCTCCTCATCCTGCCCATTGCCCAGCCACTGCTAAATGAGTCTGCTGGTACATTGACCTAGACCACTACATTCCCCTTGTACTCTACACAGCCAGAATCTGTCCCTGCTGAAAGTAAGGTTCCCCTTCCCGCATGTTATACCACCTTACACAGGGACAAAGAGGAAGGTGCAGATGAAAGTGCAGGTTCCTTCATCAGGTGGGGGGGCATACTCGTTGGCGACGTCACTGGCACAGGGCCCCTCAGAGTACGCAAAAGTGTCGCTGCTGGTGGGAGGCGCCCCCGCCATGCAAACACACCGCCGTACTTTGAGGGGCCCTGTGCCAGTGGCAATGCGAACGAGTGGGCCCCCCCCCTGCTTGCTCAGGATCACAGCACTTGCAACTTTTAAATACTTACCTTTCCCTGCAACACCGCCGTGACGTAGTCCGCATTTCCTGGGCCCACGAAAAACTTGAGCCAGCCCTACTCCCCCCACAACTTTCCCCCAATTCCCTATGCCCAACTATTATTATACAGTTAATTAAGATTGGCAAGCTTCAGAAACAAGAATGGATGTTTTTGGCATTAAAATGGGCACTGTAGGTGTTTTCCTGGCCTCCACTCACTGCCGACTATGCTTCCCCATTGACTTGCATTGGGTTTCGTGTTTCGGTCGATCCCCGACTTTTAGCGATAATCGGCCGACTGCACTCGACTCGACTCTGGACAAAATCGGGTTTCCCAAAACCCTACTCGATCTTAAAAAAATGAAAGTCGCTCAACCCTAGTGGTGGAGCATCAGGTGGTCGTGGTAAAAGCAGTACAGCACCTAAGTCTCGAGTTGTTGAGCCAGGTTCGTCATCTGGCTACACAAGGCCTCGAACGCTCTCTTTTCTGGGAGTAGGAAAACCACTTTTGAAGCCGGAGCAGGAGGAACAAGTATTGGCTTTCATTGCTGACTCTGCCTCTAGCTCTTTCGCCTCCTCCTCGGAAAGTGCCAAATGTCAGAGCAGTGCATCGTCAGTGGATGCTCCCGGTCAGGAACAAGTCGCTTCCTTGTGTCCTTCACCCAGAACAACAGTGAAGGATGCGTCAGTCGACAGAACAGGTTACTCCATGGAGCTCTTTACACATACCGTTCCTGGGTTAGACAGTGAAACAGTTAACAGGCCATGCCCATTCGAAGTTGAATTGGACATGGAGTGCACAGATGCACAGCCACAGCCAGATTACTATGCTGTTCCTTTAACTCAGACCAGAACATTGCCCTCGCAGTGTACTGAGGCAGAATCAAACCCAGCGGAGACTATGGTGCCCCGTCATGAACGCAATACCACCGGCTTACACGGTGACACAGACGAAGTTGCACACGACATAGAAGACGAGGTCATAGATGACCCAGTTGTTGACCCCGATTGGCAGCCATTGGGGGAACAGGGTGCAGGCGGCAGTAGTTCTGAAGCAGAGGAGGAGGAGCCGCAGCAGGCATCAACATCACAACAGGTTCCATCTGCCGGGCCCGTATCTGGCCAAAAACGCGTGGCAAAACCAAAACCAGTTGGAGGACAGCGTGGCCACCCGGTTACAGAAGCTCAGTCTGCAATGCCTGAAAAGGTATCCGATAGTAGAAAGAGTGCAGTCTGGCATTTTTTTAAACAACATCCAAATGATCAGCGCAAAGTCATCTGTCAAAAATGTTCAACTACCTTAAGCAGAGGTCAGAATCTTAAAAGTCTAAATACAAGTTGCATGCATAGACACTTATCCACCATGCATTTGCAAGCCTGGACTAACTACCAAACGTCCCTAAAGGTTGCAGCACCCTCGGCCAATGAAGCTAGTGAGCAACGCTACATCCCTTCCCTCACTGTCAACCCACCATTTCCCGCACCACCTGCAGTATCTGTGCAGCTTTCGTCGCCAGGCCAAAGCAGTCAGGGAATCACCAGGTTTGCAGAAGGAAACACTGCATGTAGGGCACCGGCAAGAATACCATCTCCAACCCTCTCTCAGTCACCCATGTCCACCGGCACCACCGCTAGTTCCACGATCTCCAGCTCTCCAGTCCAGCTCACCCTACATGAGACTCTTGTTAGGAAAAGGAAGTACTCATCCTCGCATCCGCGTACGCAGGGTTTGAACGCCCACATTGCTAGACTAATCTCATTAGAGATGATGCCCTACCGGTTAGTTGAAAGCGAAGCTTTCAAAGCGCTGATGGACTACGCTGTACCACGCTACGAGCTACCCAGTTGGCACTTCTTTTCTAGAAAAGCCATCCCAGCCCTCCAACAGCATTTTAAAGACCGCATCGTCCATGCACTCAGGCAGTCTGTGACTACAAAGGTGCACCTGACAACAGATGCATGGACCAGTAGGCATGGCCAGGGACGTTACATGTCCATCACGGCACACTGGGTGAATGTGGTGGATGCAGGCTCCACAGGGGACAGCAATATTGGGACAGTTCTGCCTAGCCCACGGTCAAGGAAAGAGTTGGCTGTAGGCGTTCGCCCCCCCTCCTCCTCTTCCTCCTCCTCATGCAGAAGCGAGAGCTCGTCCACAGACCGCAGTCGCACATCCACTCCATCCGCAGCTGCCACTGTTGCACACCAGGTGTGCCATTATGGGACAGCTAGTGGCAAGCGTCAGCAGGCTGTATTGGCAATGAAGTGTTTGGGCGACAACAGACACACCGCAGAAGTTCTGTCCGAGTTCTTGCAGAATGAAACTCAGTCATGGCTGGGCACTGTACATCTTGAGGCAGGCAAGGTAGTGAGTGATAACGGAAGGAATTTCATGGCTGCCATAGCCCTTTCCCAACTGAAACACATTCCTTGCCTGGCTCACACCTTAAACCTGGTGGTGCAGTGCTTCCTGACCTACTCCATAAAGTGCGCAGACTTTGCTCGCATATTCGCCGTTCGCTGTACACTCCAGCCGTATGCAGAACTATCAGCGGTCTTTGAACCTTCCCCAGCATTGCCTAATCATCGACGTTGCAACAAGGTGGAACTCCACACTGCACATGCTTCAGAGACTGTGCGAACAGAGGCGTGCTGTTATGTTTTTGTGGGAAGATACACATACACGGGCAGGCAGTTGGATGGCAGACATGGAGTTGTCAGGTGTGCAGTGGTCGAAGCTACAAGACCTGTGTCAAGTCCTTCAGTGTTTTGAGGAATGCACACGGCTGGTTAGTGCAGACAACGCCATAATAAGCATGAGCATCCCCCTAATGCGTCTGCTGATGCAAAGTTTGACGCACATAAAGGAGCAGGCGTCTGCAGCCGAGGAAGAGGAAAGCCTTGATGACAGTCAGCCATTGTCTGGTCAGGGCCGTGTAGAGGACGCGGTAGCGGGTGAAGAGGAGGTGGAGGACGAGGAGGATGATGGGGATGAGTACTTTTTGAATGAGGAAGCTTCTCCTGGGCCAACAGAAATTAGTGGCATTGCAAGGCCGGGTTCTGTTTTTTTAAGGGAGACAAGTGACGTAGATTTCCCTGTAACTGCCCCTCCAACCAGCACAACCGCAGATTTGACAACTGGAACTTTGGCCCACATGGCGGATTATGCCTTACGTATCCTCAAAAGGGACACACGCATTATAAAAATGATGAGCGATGATGATTACTGGTTGGCCTGCATCCTTGACCCTCGCTATAAAGGCAAATTGCAAAATATTATGCCACATGAGAACCTCAAACAAATATTAGCAACCAAACAAGCTACTCTTGTAGACCGTTTGATTCAGGCATTCCCAGCACACAGCGCCGGTGATAGTTCTCACACAAGCTGCAGGGGGCTACAGGGCAGAGGTGTTAGAGGTGCACAGATCAGAAGTGGCGTTGGACAGAGGGGTTTTCTGACCAGGTTGTGGAGTGATTTCGCAATGACCGCAGACAGGACAGGTACTGCAGCATCTATTCAAAGTGACAGGAGACAACATTTGTCCAGTATGGTTACTAACTATTTTTCATCCCTTATCGATGTTCTCCCTCAACCGTCATTCCCATTTGATTACTGGGCATCCAAATTAGACACATGGCCTGAATTGGCAGAATATGCATTGCAGGAGCTTGCTTGCCCAGCAGCTAGTGTGCTATCAGAAAGAGTATTCAGTGCTGCTGGTTCAATATTAACCGAAAAAAGGACTCGTCTGGCTACCCAAAATGTGGATGATCTCACCTTCATTAAAATGAACCACTCCTGGATTTCAAATTATTTTGCTCCACCTTTCCCGGCTGACAGCTAGCTTTCCTATAAAAATTGCTTGCTTGTGGACTGGTCTTACTGAGTGTTCCAATCTCTTAATTTGCAGCAGCTGTTTGTCCAGCATACGACATGTTTACACCTCCCCCAATGGGAAAACTCCCCCCACGGGGCCGTGGTCTCGCCACTTGGCGCAAGCACCTGTTACAGTGCTGTTTGTCTGAAGAGGTGGGTGTGCCCGCTTTTGGTCGACGGCACTGCCACTGGGTCCCTCATAGTACAATGTAGTGTCTCTGGCGGTGGTGGTGCGCACCCAACGTCAGACAAACCGTTGTAACATGAGGGGCCCTGGGGCGGTACCGCCGGCCACAAGAGAGTTCCCCCCCCAGCTCAAACTGTGCTCTACCACGTTCAAAATTATCTCGCACAGCTCCACCAATGTTTGGTCTATGCGCTGACATCATTCAATGCCTGGCCCTGACAAACAATACCAATTTGTTGACATCGATGATGCTAGTTAAAGTAGTCTGGGTCAGTGTCCTATATTGACACCAGTAAATAGTAATTTACTGCCAAATTACTTTGTCATAAACTCTGCAGATGAGCCCACCCCTGTACCTAAGCATGCCACCCTTTTTTAATTTATTGCTGTTTTGCGAGACATTAACATCTATTTATTTTTTGGGAGTACTAACTGTGTCAGACACTCCTTGCAATACTCCTCCACTGACCACAAAGCTGCCTGTGTATCCATGTAACCGATGTAAAACTGCCATGAGCCTATTGTTTGTTATTTTAGGCCTTTGATAGCCTGTCTGTGGTCCCCACTTGCAATACTCCTCCACTGACCACAATGCTGCCTGGAGTGCCTGCCTGTGTATCCATGTAACCGATTTAAAACTGCCATGAGCCTATTGTTTGTTATTTTAGGCCTTTGTTAGCCTGTCTGCGGTCCCTACTTGCAATACTCCTCCACTGACCACAATGCTGCCTGGAGTGCCTGCCTGTGTATCCATGTAACCGATTTAAAACTGCCAAGAGCCTATTGTTTGTTATGTTAGGCCTTCGTTAGCCTGTCTGCGTCCCTTCTTGCAATACTCCTCCTCCGCTGACCACAAAGCTGCCTGTGTATCCATGTAACCGATTTAAAACTGCCATGAGCCTATTGTTTGTTATTTTAGGCCTTCGTTAGCCTGTCTGCGGTCCCTTCTTGCAATACTCCTCCTCCGCTGACCACAAAGCTGCCTGTGTATCCATGTAACCGATTTAAAACTGCCATGAGCCTATTGTTCGTTATTTTAGGCCTTTGATAGCCTGTCTGCGGTCCCTACTTGCAATACTCCTCCACTGACCACAATGCTGCCTGGAGTGCCTGCCTGTGTATCCATGTAACCAATTTAAAACTGCCATGAGCCTATTGTTTGTTATTTTAGGCCTTCGTTAGCCTGTCTGCGGTCCCTTCTTGCAATACTCCTCCTCCGCTGACCACAAAGCTGCCTGTGTATCCATGTAACCGATTTAAAACTGCCATGAGCCTATTGTTTGTTATGTTAGGCCTTCGTTAGCCTGTCTGCGGTCCTTTCTTGCAATACTCCTCCACTGACCACAATGCTGCCTGGAGTGCCTGCCTGTGTATCCATGTAACCGATTTAAAACTGCCAAGAGCCTATTGTTTGTTATGTTAGGCCTTCGTTAGCCTGTCTGCGGTCCCTTCTTGCAATACTCCTCCACTGACCACACCAATGCTGCCCGTGTACCCCTGGAACCTATTTAAAAGTTCATAGAGCCTAGTTATATATTTTATTTACTATTAACCCCTTCCCGACATTTGACGTACTATCCCGTCGAGGTGGGGTGGGCCCGTATGACCGCCGACGGGATAGTACGTCATAGCCGATCGGCCGCGCTCACGGGGGGAGCGCGGCCGATCGCGGCCGGGTGTCGGCTGCATATCGCAGCTGACATCCGGCACTATGTGCCAGGAGCGGTCACGGACCGCCCCCGGCACATTAACCCCCGGCACACCGCGATCAAACATGATCGCGATGTGCCGGCGATGCAGGGAAGCATCGCGCAGGGAGGGGGCTCCCTGCGGGCTTCCCTGAGCCCCCCGCAGCAACGCGATGTGATCGCGTTGCTGCGAGGGTCTTACCTCCCTCCCTGCCTGCTCCAGACCCGGATCCAAGATGGCCGCGGATCCGGGTCCTGCAGGGAGGGAGGTGGCTTCACAGACGCCTGCTCAGAGCAGGCACTGTGAAGCAGCCTGTACTTCTCGCAGATCGGTGATCTGTCAGAGTGCTATGCAAACTGGCAGATCACCGATCTGTATTGTCCCCCCCCTGGGGCAAAGTAAAAAAGTAAAAAAAAAAATTTCCAAATGTGTAAAAAAAAATAAAAAAAAATATTCCAAAATAATGAAAAAAAAAAAAATATTATTCCCATAAATACATTTCTTTATCTAAATAAAAAAAAAAAAAACAATAAAAGTACACATATTTAGTATCGCCACGTCCGTAATGACCCAACCTATAAAACTGCCACACTAGTTAACCCCTTCAGTAAACACCGTAAGAAAAAAAAAAAAAAAACGAGGCAAAAAACAACGCTTTATTACCATACCGCCGAACAAAAAGTGGAATAACACGCGATCAAAAAGACTGATATAAATATCCATGGTACCGCTGAAAACGACATCTTGTCCCGCAAAAAACAAGCTGCCATACAGCATCATCAGCAAAAAAGTAAAAAAGTTATAGTCCTGAGAATAAAGCGATACCAAAATAATTATTTTTTCTATAAAATAGTTTTTATCGTATAAAAGCGCCAAAACATAAAAAAAATGATATAAATGAGATATCGCTGTAATCATACTGACCCGACGAATAAAACTGCTTTATCAATTTTACCAAACCCGGAACGGTATAAACGCCTCTCCCAAAAGAAATTCATGAATAGCAGGTTTTTGGTCATTCTGCCTCACAAAAATCGGAATAAAAAGCGATCAAAAATGGTCACGTGTCCGAAAATGTTACCAATAAAAACGTCAACTCGTCCCGCAAAAAACAAGACCTCACATGACTCTGTGGAGCAAATGTGGAAAAATTATAGGTCTCAAAATGTGGAGACGCAAAAACTTTTTTGCTATAAAAAGCGTCGCTGGTTTCACACTTGCGTTTTTGTCTGCAGCGTTTTTTGCACAAAAAAACGCATGCGTTTTTTCCCTATATTTAACATTGAAAACGCATGCGGTTTTTTTGTACGCGTTTGGTCGCGTTTTCAAACGCATGCGGTTTTTTTCTGCATGCGTTCATTTTCAGAAATACAACCTGCAGTATTTTCTTGCGTTTTTAAGCACATGCGTTTGTTTGCGTTAAAAACGCATGCTTTTTTATCGAAAAAAACAGAAAACACACTGAAAAGCCACCCACCACCATCAAGGTGATAAAGGGATCCAAACCCTAACCCTAACTCTACCCCTAACCTCACCCCTAACCGTTTAATGAACATTTTCTGACAGTCATAGTGCCACGTATTTCAGTGCCACGTATTTCAGTGCCACGTATTTCAGTGCCACGTATTTCAGTGCCATGTATTTCAGTGCCACGTATCACGTATTTCAGTGCCACGTGTTTCAGTGCCACGTATTTCAGTGCCACGTATCACGTATTTCAGTGCCACATATTTTAGTACCACGTATTTCAGTTGCACGTATTTCAGTGCCACGTATTTCAGTGCCACGTATTTCAGTGCCACGTATCACGTATTTCAGTGCCACGTGTTTCAGTGCCACGTATTTAAGTGCCACGTATCACATATTTCAGTGCCACGTATTTCAGTGCCACGTATTTCAGTGCCACGTATTTCAGTGCCACGTATTTCAGTGCCACATATCACATATTTCAGTGCCACTTATCACATATTTCAGTGCCACGTATTTCAGTGCCACGTATTTCAGTGCCACGTATTTCAGTGCCACGTATTTCAGTGCCACGTATTTCAGTGCCACGTGTTTCAGTGCCACGTATTTAAGTGCCACGTATCACGTATTTCAGTGCCACGTATTTCAGTGCCACGTATTTCAGTGCCACGTATTTCAGTGCCACGTATTTCAGTGCCACGTATTTCAGTGCCACGTATTTCAGTGCCACGTATTTCAGTGCCACGTATTTATGTGAATATCACTTATTTCAGTGCCACTTATTTAAGTGCCACGTATTTCAGTGCCACGTATTTCAGTGCCACGTATTTCAGTGCCACGTGTTTCAGTGCCACGTGTTTCAGTGCCACGTATCACGTATTTCAGTGCCACGTATTTCAGTGCCACGTATTTCAGTGCCACGTATTTCAGTGCCACGTATTTCAGTGCCACGTATTTCAGTGCCACGTATTTCAGTCACGTTTAGGGTTAGGGTTAGGGGTAGGGTTAGGGTTAGGGCTAGGGTTGGAGGTAAAGTTAGGGTTGGGGCTAAAGTTAGGGTTAGGGTTTGGATTACATTTACGTTTGGATTAGGGTTGGGATTAGAATTATGGGTGTGTCAGGGCTAGGGGTGTGGTTAGGGTTACCGTTGGGATTAGGGTTAGGGGTGTGTTTGGGTTAGGGTTTCAGGTAGAATTGGGGGGTTTCCACTGTCCAGGCACATCAGGGGCTCTCCAAGCGCGACATGGCGTCCAATCTCAATTCCAGCCAATTCTGCGTTGAAAAAGTAAAACAGTGCTCCTTCCCTTCCGAGCTCTCCCGTGCGCCCAAAAAGGGGTTTACCCCAACATATGTGTTATCAGCGTACTCGGGACAAATTGAACAACAACTTCTGGGGTCCAAGTTCTCTTGTTATCCTTAGGAAAATAAAAATTTGGGGGGCTAAAAATCATTTTTGTGGGAAAAAAAAGATGTTTTATTTTCACGGCTCTGCATTATAAACTGTAGTGAAACACTTGGGGGTTCAAAGTTCTCACAACACATCTAGATAAGTTCCTTGGGAGGTCTAGTTTCCAATATGGGGTCACTTGTGGGGGGTTTGTACTGTTTGGGTACATCAGGGGCTCTGCAAATGCAACGTGACGCCTGCAGACCAATCCATTTAAGGCTGCATTCCAAATGGTGCTCCTTCCCTTCCGAGCTCTGTCATGCGCCCAAACAGTGGTTCCCCCTGACATATGGGGTATCAGCGTACTCAGGACAAATTGGACAACAACTTTTGGGGTCTAATTTATCCTGTTACCCTTGTGAAAATACAAAACTGGGGGCTAAAAAATCATTTTTGTGAAAAAAAAAAAATAATTTTTATTTTCACGGCTTTGCGCTATAAACTTTAGTGAAACACTTGGGGGTTCAAAGTTCTCAAAACACATCTAGATAAGTTCATTGGGAGGTCTAGTTTCCAATATGGGGTCACTTGTGGGGGGTTTGTACTGTTTGGGTACATCAGGGGCTCTGCAAATGCAACGTGACGGCTGCTGACCAATCCATTTAAGTCTGCATTCCAAATGGCGCTCCTTCCCTTCCGAGCTCTGTCATGCGCCCAAACAGTGGTTCCCCCCCACATATGGGGTATCAGCGTACTCAGGACAAATTGGAAAACAAATTTTGGGGTCCAATTTATTCTGTTACCCTTGTAAAAATACAAAGCTGGGGGCTAAAAAATCATTTTTGAGAAAAAACAAAAAAAATTATTTTCACGGCTCTGCGTTATAATCTGTAGTGAAACACTTGGGGGTTCAAAGCTCTCAAAACACATCTAGATAAGTTTCTTAGGGGGTCTACTTTCCAAAATGGTGTCACTTGTAGGGAGTTTCAATGTTTAGGCACATCAGGGGCTCTCCAAACGCAACATGGCGTCCCATCTCAATTCCAGTCAATTTTGCATTGAAAAGTCAAATGGCGCTCCTTCCCTTCCAAGCTCTGCCATGCGCCCAAACAATGGTTTACACCCACATATGGGGTATCAGCGTACTCAGGACAAATTGCACAACATTTTTTGGGGTCCAATTTCTTCTCTTACCCTTGGGAAAATAAAAAATTGGGGGCGAAAAGATCATTTTTGTGAAAAAATATGATTTTTTATTTTTACGGCTCTGCATTATAAACTTCTGTGAAGCACTTGGTGGGTCAAAGTGCTCACCACACATCTAGATAAGTTCCTTAGGGGGTCTACTTTCCAAAATGGTGTCACTTGTAGGGAGTTTCAATGTTTAGGCACATCAGGGGCTCTCCAAACGCAACATGGCGTCCCATCTCAATTCCAGTCAATTTTGCATTGAAAAGTCAAATGGCGCTCCTTCCCTTCCAAGCTCTGCCATGCGCCCAAACAATGGTTTACACCCACATATGGGGTATCAGCGTACTCAGGACAAATTGCACAACATTTTTTGGGGTCCAATTTCTTCTCTTACCCTTGGGAAAATAAAAAATTGGGGGCAAAAAGATCATTTTTGTGAAAAAATATGATTTTTTATTTTTACGGCTCTGCATTATAAACTTCTGTGAAGCACTTGGTGGGTCAAAGTGCTCACCACACATCTAGATAAGTTCCTTAGGGGGTCTACTTTCCAAAATGGTGTCACTTGTAGGGAGTTTCAATGTTTAGGCACATCAGGGGCTCTCCAAACGCAACATGGCGTCCCATCTCAATTCCAGTCAATTTTGCATTGAAAAGTCAAATGGCGCTCCTTCCCTTCCAAGCTCTGCCATGCGCCCAAACAATGGTTTACACCCACATATGGGGTATCAGCGTACTCAGGACAAATTGCACAACATTTTTTGGGGTCCAATTTCTTCTCTTACCCTTGGGAAAATAAAAAATTGGGGGCGAAAAGATCATTTTTGTGAAAAAATATGATTTTTTATTTTTACGGCTCTGCATTATAAACTTCTGTGAAGCACTTGGTGGGTCAAAGTGCTCACCACACATCTAGATAAGTTCCTTAGGGGGTCTACTTTCCAAAATGGTGTCACTTGTAGGGAGTTTCAATGTTTAGGCACATCAGGGGCTCTCCAAACGCAACATGGCGTCCCATCTCAATTCCAGTCAATTTTGCATTGAAAAGTCAAATGGCGCTGCTTCCCTTCCAAGCTCTGCCATGCGCCCAAACAATGGTTTACACCCACATATGGGGTATCAGCGTACTCAGGACAAATTGCACAACATTTTTTGGGGTCCAATTTCTTCTCTTACCCTTGGGAAAATAAAAAATTGGGGGCAAAAAGATCATTTTTGTGAAAAAATATGATTTTTTATTTTTACGGCTCTGCATTATAAACTTCTGTGAAGCACTTGGTGGGTCAAAGTGCTCACCACACATCTAGATAAGTTCCTTAGGGGGTCTACTTTCCAAAATGGTGTCACTTGTAGGGAGTTTCAATGTTTAGGCACATCAGGGGCTCTCCAAACGCAACATGGCGTCCCATCTCAATTCCAGTCAATTTTGCATTGAAAAGTCAAATGGCGCTCCTTCCCTTCCAAGCTCTGCCATGCGCCCAAACAATGGTTTACACCCACATATGGGGTATCAGCGTACTCAGGACAAATTGCACAACATTTTTTGGGGTCCAATTTCTTCTCTTACCCTTGGGAAAATAAAAAATTGGGGGCGAAAAGATCATTTTTGTGAAAAAATATGATTTTTTATTTTTACGGCTCTGCATTATAAACTTCTGTGAAGCATTTGGTGGGTCAAAGTGCTCACCACACATCTAGATAAGTTCCTTAGGGGGTCTACTTTCCAAAATGGTGTCACTTGTAGGGAGTTTCAATGTTTAGGCACATCAGGGGCTCTCCAAACGCAACATGGCGTCCCATCCCAATTCCAGTCAATTTTGCATTGAAAAGTCAAATGGCGCTCCTTCCCTTCCAAGCTCTGCCATGCGCCTAAACAATGGTTTACACCCACATATGGGGTATCATCGTACTCAGGACAAATTGTACAACAACTTTGGGGGTCCATTTTCTCCTGTTACCCTTGGTAAAATAAAACAAATTGGAGCTGAAATAAATTTTGTGTGAAAAAAAGTTAAATGTTCATTTTTATTTAAACATTCCAAAAATTCCTGTGAAACACCTGAAGGGTTAATAAACTTCTTGAATGTGGTTTTGAGCACCTTGAGGGGTGCAGTTTTTAGAATGGTGTCACACTTGAGTATTTTCTATCATATAGACCCCTCAAAATGACTTCAAATGAGATGTGGTCCCTAAAAAAAAATGGTGTTGTAAAAATGAGAAATTGCTGGTCAACTTTTAACCCTTATAACTCCGTCACAAAAAAAAATTTTGGTTCCAAAATTGTACTGATGTAAAGTAGACATGTGGGAAATGTTACTTATTAAGTATTTTGCGTGACATATGTCTGTGATTTAAGGGCACAAAAATTCAAAGTTGGAAAATTGCAAAATTTTCAAAATTTTCGCCAAATTTCCATTTTTTTCACAAATAAACGCAAGTTATATCGAATAAATTTTACATTTAACATGAAGTACAATATGTCACGAGAAAACAATGTCAGAATCGCCAAGATCCGTCAAAGCGTTCCAGAGTTATAGCCTCATAAAGGGACAGTGGTCAGAATTGTAAAAATTGGCCCGGTCATTAACGTGCAAACCACCCTTGGGGGTGAAGGGGTTAATAAGGCCATGATGGACTACGCTGTACCACGCTACAAGCTAACCAGTCGACACTTCTTTTGCGAGAAAAGCCATCCCAACCCTCCACCAGCATGTAAAAGACCGCATTGTCCATGCACTCTGGCAATCTGTGAGTACAAAGGTGCACCTGACAACAGACGCATGGACCTGTAGGCATGGCCACGGAAGATTACGTATCCACTACGGTGCAATGGGTTAATGTGGTGGATGCATGGTCCACAGGGGACAGCCTACTAAGTCTGTCTGCAGTCCCTAATTCAAATTGTCCTCCACTGTCTAAATCGGAGCTTCAACCTTTTGGCTTTCGGCCTATAGTATCAGAAATTAAACTGCATTTGGCCTTCAACTTTGGTTACGGCCTACTAACGGTGTCTGCCCCTCCCTGCTGTTGACCTCCACTGTATAAAGCTGAACTTCAACCTTCTGGCTCTCATTAAGTGCTGTTTTTTAAAAAACTTGGTGGTTACAGCCTACTAACGGTGTCTGCCCCTCCCTGGTGTTTGCCCTCAACTGAATAAAGCTGAGCTTCAACCTTCTGGCTTTCGGCCTATAGTATCAGATATTAAACTGCATTTGGCCTTCAACTTTGGTTACGGCCTACTAACGGTGTCTGCCCCTCCCTGGTGTTGACCTCCACTGTATAAAGCTGAGCTTCAACCTTCTGGCTCTCATTAAGTGCTGTTTTTTAAAAAACTTGGTGGTTACAGCCTACTAACGGTGTCTGCCCCTCCCTGGTGTTTGCCCTCAACTGAATAAAGCTGAGCTTCAACCTTCTGGCTCTCATTAAGTGCTGTTTTTTTAAAAAACTTGGTGGGTACAGCCTACTAACGGTGTCTGCCCCTCCCTGGTGTTTGCCCTCAACTGAATAAAGCTGAGCTTCAACCTTCTGGCTCTCATTAAGTGCTGTTTTTTAAAACCTTGGTGGTTAGGGCCTACTAACGGTGTCTGCCCCTCCCTGGTGTTGTCCTCCACTGTATAAAGCTGAGCTTCAGTCTTTAGGCTTTTGGCCTAAAGTATCAGATATTAAACTGCATTTGGCCTATTAGTGTGTTTGGGCCCTTAAAACAGTGTCTGCTGCTCCTGGGTTTGCTACTCCACTGAACAAAGCAATGCCGCCTGTTTAGTCCTGTTACCAATTTTGAACTGCATTTAGCTTACTTTATTCTTTGGCCCTATATCTGTTTCCTCCTCATCCTGCCCATTGCCCAGCCACTGCTAGATGAGTCTGCTGGTACATTGACCTAGACCACTACATTCCCCTTGCACTCTACACAGCCAGAATCTGACCCTGCTGAAAGTAAGGTTCCCCTTCCCGCATGTTATACCACCTTACACAGGGACAAAGAGGAAGGTGCAGATGAAAGTGCAGGTTCCTTCATCAGGTGGGGGGGCATACTCGTTGGCGACGTCACTGGCACAGGGCCCCTCAGAGTACGCAAAAGTGTCGCTGCTGGTGGGAGGCGCCCCCGCCATGCAAACATACCGCTGTACTTTGAGGGGCCCTGTGCCAGTGCCAATGCGAACGAGTGGGCCCCCCTGCTTGCTCAGGATCACAGCACTTGCAACGTTGAAATACTTACCTCTCCCTGCTCCACCGCCGTGACGTAGTCCACGATTCCTGGGCCCACTAAAACTTTGAACCAGCCCTACCCCCCACAACTTTTGCCAAATGACCCCCAAGTTCCAATGAACAACTATTATTATAAAGTTAATTAAGATTGACAAGCTTCAGAAACAAGAATGGATGTTTTTGGCATTAAAATGGGCACTGTAGGTGTTTTCCTGGCCTCCACTCACTGCCGACTATGCTTCCCCATTGACTTGCATTGGGTTTCGTGTTTCGGTCGATCCCCGACTTTTAGCGATAATCGGCCGACTGCACTCGACTCGACTCTGGACAAAGTCGGGTTTCACAAAACCCGACTCGATCTTTAAAAAATGAAAGTCGCTCAACCCTAATTATAATATAATAGTTTTGAGACTTTAGTAGTCATTAAAAAATTGCATTTTGTATTTAATTTGGAGAAATCACTTATTACATTTGTTATGTTTATTATTGCAATTATTGATTCATTTGGTGCAGATGAAAGGCATTTGCCAGTGAACGCACCGAATATTTTCAAAATTCACATACATATTAAATTCTTTTAGATTGCAAGCTCCATTGAGTCAGAGGTGAATTAAAATATTCACTATTTAACATTGCAGAATATTTCACAGCTGTACAAATAAAAGATAATACTGTATTACGACTGATTACAGCTACTACTAATACTAATAAGAGTATGGTAGATATTGATACAACAAATACACATAGTATTCCTGGTGAAGCTTATCTTGCTTGCTGTACTTATCAGTTGGTGTAGGTTCCTCTTCTAACTTTCCACCACCTCATAATATTACTTCCTGATTTTTTTATATAAAATATGGAACTTTTTTTTTTAAGAACCAGAAACTAATCAATGCAACTAAATGATCACATAGTTCCTGTTTGTCTTAGAAGTTAGAGTCCTCAATTTAGCTCTGGCCTTCAGACCCATTCAGCTAGATATTCAATCTCATTTTCTTCTAAGTCAAAGTTACTAGAAAATGTCAATATGCAAATTGCCTCTCCTGCCTCCCAGAGGAGCATTGCACGGCGAATAAGCCTCCTTACCTTGACAATCCAGCTGGTATGTCACTCTCCATAAGGAGAAACGTTACCCCTTAAGGCCCCGTCTCACTTAGCGACGCTAAAGCGATCCCGACAATGATACGACCTGTTAGGGATCGTTGCTGCGTCTCTATGTGGTCGCTGGTGAGATGTCAAACAGTGAGATCTTCCCAACGATCACTGCTGCGATCTCACTGTTTGACATCTCACCAGCGACCTGTAGCGACCTGTACAACGATGTCAAATGGGAGCTATTATGACGATTCAGTGTCTGAGTCGTCAACGAGGTCATTGGTAAGGTGTCAAACACAGCGATGTGTGCTACCCAGCGGGACCTCAACGATCAAAAAAAGGTCCAGGCAATTCCGACACGACCAGCGATCTCACAGCAGGGGCCTGGTCGCTGCTACGTGTCACACATAGCGAGATCGCTACTGAGGTCGCTGTTGCGTCACAAAACTTGTGACTCAGCAGCGATCTCGCTAGCGATCTTGCTTAGTGAGACGGGGGCTTTAGAAAATGTCAGAAATAAACTAAAAAAGTTAAAAAATGCAATTTACTTGAATGTCCACATAGGATAATATCATACACTAAAATTGATCACACCCCAAAACTTGGTGACAGATATACTTTTATTCGGTGTTATTGCCAATGTGTCAATGCAATAGCAGCCAATTAAGTCAGCAAGGTTGAAAACAGCGTCACTAATAACCAAGGAGAAGAAAAGAAGGTTCCTGTCTTTATTTTGACCATTCTTAAGAATTAATAGTAGTTATACTGGTGATAGGTCACACCTTTATAATACCATATAAACAAATTTAAAGACTAGTAATTCTGAGAACTTGCAGTTTTCTTCACTTTCACATATTTGTCTCATTTCTAGCTCCATAAAGTAAGAAGAAATTAGACTAAGACGGAAATGTTAATTGTTCACAGCTGTTACTGAGCAAGTATATTATGCATAAATGATACAGACATCATAAAGATTTCACATTTATAAAGATATAACGAGTCATAGTAAAGGTTTTCAAATTACAGGTTTCAAAAAAATTTGAAATTTTGGTAAGGCTCTAAACATTTGCATTCCACCAATTCATATATAATGGGTTTTGATATTCAAATCAAACTAAAGGTATTTATCGATATAATTTAATTGTGCAAAGAATAGCAATAGTTAAAGGTGTTGTTCGCTAATCGGACTGACCCTTCTCAATTGCTATACTCAACTCTGGTTCTGATGCAGTTCTAGCGATGTCAGCTCCTGGTCTCCCGTGGCTTGCGTGACATTGTTATGAGTGAAACTGACACCCACAAGCAATGAGAGCTGCTGATCTCTGGCTTCCTCTGAATATCAGTTATGTCAGAAGGATGTGAGAGCGAATTGGTTGCTGAATGGCTGCAGGGCTTGCATGATATAGCAATGTCACACTAGCCCGGGGAGAACAGTTGCCGACATCACTTGAATGGGGCCAAGACCAGAGGTGAGTATACAGTTGTGTGAAAAAGTGTTTGCCCCTTCCTGATTTCCTATTCTTTTGCATGTTTGTCACACTAGGGTGCCAACCTCCGCACCTAGGTAGGTGCTCTGTTAGAGTGGGTATCTAGGGACAGGTCACTCATTTCTACACATCGGCTGAGCAAGACTTGTGACACAGTAGCACTATTATATCTTCACTACTTGAGTCATGACTATTTATGGTGCTATTAGCTTTGTCCTATGAGGTTTAATACTGGGCGCACCTCTGTGTATATGTATACATCATTGATGGAGGTAGTTTTCTAGTATCCTAATACTATTGTCTACCAGTCAGTTAGAGAATGTAGGGGTTGCATCAGTGCTTTTTCTCCTCATTTTCTCACAGCCCTGTCTATTGAGGCATTTTCAGCTAGAGAAAGTCATTTTTGGGATTTTTATCCATATGTAATAAACGTTATATTTTAATAGGGGTTTGTTTTGGTAAGCTATAGTCAATCTTGCCTCCATTATATCATTTTTTTTTAACAAATCTCTATGCATCTTATCACATTCTTCTACATATCTGATGACAACAATAACATCAGTGGCAAATTATTACACAAATCAGGAGAAAGGTTCGAAAAGTCAGGCAATAAAGGAAGTATTCATAAGAATTTGGAAAATATGAATTTGCAAAAAAAATATTTTTAAAAATTAATGGAAAATGTTGAAAATACTCTAAATATGCCAATATATTATTTGATCCATACAATTTTTTACTTTTACTGATAAAACCTATCGAGATGCCATGCGGAAGATACAGAACTGTAGAAAAAAACTATCTATTTTGTATCTATTTCTGTTTGTATTTTTCATTTTCACTACCTTCCAATCAGCTGTAATTTTTTGCCTCGTCTGACATCTCAGTTCTAAACACCATCAGCTGAGTCTCTTCCAATTGTTCTGTGACATGCGTTCTGTTTAATTAGTACCTCAGATATGAAATTAAAATGATACTTCACATCTGCTCCCTGATAATATCTTGTATCAAGAATGCTATTACCAAGTCCTGGATCATGATCTAACAACTGAGCTATTGGTGGGTATCAGAGCTTGAAAATATTCCTTTTACCGAGTCGTGGAATTAATTGCATCTCTTTTGCTATAGTGCTGACAGTCTCATATTAAAATTAATGAACCGCAACAAGACAAATAGAATATGCATGTTGTGTTTAATTATATATTGTTCCTGTAATAAAGGGGCACTAGGGGGATACAGCAGTAAATTTGTGTGTTTATTTAGATTACGGGTGGAATTTGGCCTAAAAGAGATGTCCCCTAAGGCTCACCTTAGATTATGTCAGGTACGGAGCCTTATAATAATAATACATATAGAAGAGGTAGACAGAAAAGCTTTGTAGTAGTATTAATTACCGTACATCCTCATAAACAGTAACCAATGCCCAATAATTCCTACATTTCATATTGTAACCTGGTCACTAGATTCTTACTGCTGATGCCTTACTCCTGCAAATATCAAATGATTCAAATGTATATTTTACATATTTCCAAACATTCCAATTTTTGTTAACGATCTTTAGGTGTTTGGCCAGGTGATATGTTTCCTTCTCCTTCTAATCGCATAGGGAAAAAATACTAGAAGACAGATTTAACCACTGAGCATCAATCATTGTCTACATTGAGATTCTAGATCTCTATCCGTAATGGTACACTATTGTGCAAAAGTTATAAGTAGTTGTGGAAAAATGCAACAAAGTAAAAATGCTTTAAAATCTAGAAGTGTTCATTTTTATCAATTAATAAAATGCAGAGTGAATGAAGAAAAGAGAAATCTAAATCAAATTAATATTTGGTGTGGTACACTCGTACAAAGTCAGGGATTTTTTAGGATTATAGTCCTAACATATGTCATAACGATCATTTTCATACTGTATGTAGATTAAAACACAATTATTAACTAAAATCAAAACTACTGTGTAGGAGACTTAAAACTGGGTGAAGAATAGCCAATCTTTGCTACAAAAGTAAGGCTGTAACAGGTCATGCACCATGGCAAGACTGAGCACAGCAACAAGACACAAGGTAGTTATACTGCATCAGCAAGGTCTCTCCCAGGCAAAGATTTAAAAAAAGATGGAGGGGTATTTAAGGTTTGCTATATAAGCACTTTTGAAGAAGCACAAACAAATGCAGATCGTTCAGTGTCCATAGGCTGCCATTATTCTCGGCTGCAGCAGTGAGAGTCCTGTTTATACAGGATGATGCACCATTGAGAATGATGATCTTTAATGAAAACCAAAAGATCATTTTACCCAATGAATGAACATTTTGCTTTTCCATCAGGTCATTAGCAGCCTGTTTGCACTGAAATATTATTGGGAAAGTAGAGATGGACGAATCAGAACTGTAAAGTTCAGGGTCCGTACCGAACACTTAATGTCCATGCACAGACCCCAAACGTGGACTTCTCATGTGTGCCCCCCAGCCTAAAAATAGCAGCCAGCAGCCATCCTTTGAAAAGCGCATCTATTAGTGTCACATGTGTGTCAGAGGCAACAGTGTCATGATTCTCAATGGCGAGAGAACATAGCCCAGCATATATGAGAACTAGCTCTTGGAAGATGGAAACTATACTGACCATGAACTAAACCTGCCGCACAACTAGAAGTGGCCGGGTAGCATGCCTACGTTTTTTATCCCTAGATGCCCAGCGCCAGCCGGAGAACTACCTAATCCTAGCAGAGGAAAAGACAGTCCTGGCTCACCTCTAGAGAAATTTTCCCAAAAGGCAGACAGAGGCCCCCACATATATTGGCGGTGATTTTAGATGAAATGACAAACGTAGTATGAAAATAGGTTTAGCAAAATCGAGGTCCGCTTACTAGATAGCATGAAGACAGAAAGGGCACTTTCATGGTCAGCAGAAAACCCTATCAAAACACCATCCAGAAATTACTTTAAGACTCTAGCATTAACTCATAACACCAGAGTGGCAATTTCCGCTCACAAGAGCTTTCCAGACACAGTAACGAAACAGCAGCTGTGAACAGGAACAAAATGCAAAAACACACAAGGACAAAAGTCCAACTTAGCTAGGAGTTGTCTAGTAGCAGGAACATGCACAGAAGGCTTCTGATTACATTGTTGACCGGCATGAAACTGACAGAGGAGCAAGGTTATATAGCGACTCCCACATCCTGATAGGAGCAGGTGAACAGAGGGGATGATGCACACAAGTACAATTCCACAAGTGGCCACCGGGGGAGCCCAGAATCCAATTTCACAACAGTACCCCCCCTCAAGGAGGGGGCACCGAACCCTCACCAGAACCACCAGGGCGATCAGGATGAGCCCTATGAAAGGCACGGACAAGATCGGAGGCATGAACATCAGAGGCAGTGACCCAAGAATTATCCTCCTGACCGTATCCCTTCCATTTGACCAGATACTGGAGTTTCCGTCTGGAAACACGAGAGTCTAAGATATTTTCCACAACGTACTCCAACTCACCCTCAACCAACACCGGAGCAGGAGGCTCAACGGAAGGCACAGCCGGTACCTCATACCTGCGCAACAATGACCGATGAAAAACATTATGAATCGAAAAGGATGCAGGGAGGTCCAAACGGAAGGACACAGGGTTAAGAATCTCCAATATCTTGTACGGGCCGATGAACCGAGGCTTAAACTTAGGAGAAGAAACCCTCATAGGGACAAAACGAGAAGACAACCACACCAAGTCCCCAACACAAAGCCGAGGACCAACACGACGACGGCGGTTGGCAAAAAGCTGAGTCTTCTCCTGGGACAACTTCAAATTGTCCACCACCTGCCCCCAAATCTGATGCAACCTCTCCACCACAGCATCCACTCCAGGACAATCCGAAGATTCCACTTGACCGGAGGAAAATCGAGGATGAAACCCCGAATTACAGAAAAACGGGGACACCAAGGTGGCAGAGCTGGCCCGATTATTGAGGGCGAACTCCGCCAAAGGCAAAAAAGCAACTCAATCATCCTGATCCGCAGACACAAAACACCTCAAATATGTCTCCAAGGTCTGATTAGTCCGCTCAGTCTGGCCATTAGTCTGAGGATGGAAAGCAGACGAAAAAGACAAATCTATGCCCATCCTAGCACAGAATGCCCGCCAAAATCTAGACACGAATTGGGTCCCTCTGTCAGAAACGATATTCTCCGGAATACCATGCAAACGAACAACATTTTGAAAAAACAGAGGAACCAACTCGGAAGAAGAAGGCAACTTAGGCAAGGGAACCAGATGGACCATCTTAGAGAAACGGTCACACACCACCCAGATGACAGACATCTTCTGAGAAACAGGCAGATCCGAAATAAAATCCATCGAGATGTGCATCCAAGGCCTCTTCGGGATAGGCAAGGGTAACAACAATCCACTAGCCCGAGAACAACAAGGCTTGGCCCGAGCACAAACGTCACAAGACTGCACAAAGCCTCGCACATCTCGTGACAGGGAAGGCCACCAGAAGGACCTTGCCACCAAATCCCTGGTACCAAAGATTCCAGGATGACCTGCCAACGCAGAAGAATGAACCTCAGAGATGACTCTACTGGTCCAATCATCAGGAACAAACAGTCTACCAGGTGGGCAACGATCAGGTCTATCCGCCTGAAACTCCTGCAAGGCCCGCCGCAGGTCTGGAGAAACGGCAGACAATATCACTCCATCTTTAAGGATACCTGTGGGCTCAGAATTACCAGGGGAGTCAGGCTCAAAACTCCTAGAAAGGGCATCCGCCTTAACATTCTTAGAACCCGGTAGGTAAGACACCACAAAATTAAACCGAGAGAAAAACAACGACCAGCGCGCCTGTCTAGGATTCAGGCGCCTGGCAGACTCAAGGTAAATTAAATTTTTGTGGTCAGTCAATACCACCACCTGATGTCTGGCCCCCTCAAGCCAGTGACGCCACTCCTCAAAAGCCCACTTCATGGCCAAAAGCTCCCGATTCCCAATATCATAATTCCGCTCGGCGGGCGAAAATTTACGGGAAAAAAAGGCACAAGGTCTCATCACGGAGCAGTCGGAACTTCTCTGCGACAACACCGCCCCAGCTCCGATTTCAGAAGCGTCGACCTCAACCTGAAAAGGAAGAGCAACATCAGGCTGACGCAACACTGGGGCGGAAGAAAAGCGGCGCTTGAGCTCCCGAAAGGCCTCCACAGCATCAGGGGACCAATCAGCAACATCAGCACCCTTCTTAGTCAAATCAGTCAATGGTTTTACAACATCAGAAAAACCAGCAATAAATCGACGATAAAAGTTAGCAAAGCCCAAAAATTTCTGAAGACTCTTAAGAGAAGAGGGTTGCGTCCAATCACCAATAGCCTGAACCTTGACAGGATCCATCTCGATGGAAGAGGGGGAAAAAATGTATCCCAAGAAGGAAATCTTTTGAACCCCAAAAACACACTTAGAACCCTTCACACACAAGGAATTAGACCGCAAAACCTGAAAAACCCTCCTGACCTGCTGGACATGAGAGTCCCAGTCATCCGAAAAAATCAGAATATCATCCAGATACACAATCATAAATTTATCCAAATAATCGCGGAAAATGTCATGCATAAAGGACTGGAAGACTGAAGGGGCATTTGAAAGACCAAAAGGCATCACCAAATACTCAAAATGGCCCTCGGGCGTATTAAATGCGGTTTTCCACTCATCCCCCTGCTTGATTCGCACCAAATTATACGCCCCACGGAGATCAATCTTAGAGAACCACTTGGCCCCCTTTATACGAGCAAACAAATCAGTAAGCAGTGGTAACGGATATTGATATTTAACCGTGATTTTATTCAAAAGTCGATAATCAATACACGGCCTCAAAGAGCCGTCTTTCTTAGACACAAAGAAAAAACCGGCTCCTAAGGGAGATGACAAAGGACGAATATGTCCCTTTTCCAAGGACTCCTTTATATATTCTCGCATAGCAGCGTGTTCAGGCACAGACAGATTAAATAAACGACCCTTAGGGTATTTACTACCCGGGATCAAGTCTATGGCACAATCGCACTCCCGGTGCGGAGGTAGTGAACCAACCTTGGGTTCTTCAAAAACGTCACGAAAGTCAGACAAGAATTCAGGAATCTCAGAGGGAATAGATGATGAAATGGAAACCAAAGGTACGTCCCCATGAGTTCCTTTACATCCCCAGCTTAACACAGACATAGCTCTCCAGTCGAGGACTGGGTTATGAGATTGCAGCCATGGCAATCCCAGCACCAAAACATCATGTAGATTATACAGCACCAGAAAGCGAATAACCTCCTGGTGATCCGGATTAACACGCATAGTCACTTGTGTCCAGTATTGTGGTTTATTACTAGCCAATGGGGTGGAGTCAATCCCTTTCAGAGGTATCAAGGCCTCCAATGGCTCCAAATCATACCCACAGCGTTTGGCAAAGGACCAATCCATAAGACTCAAAGCAGCGCCAGAGTCGACATAGGCGTCCGCGGTAATAGATGACAAAGAACAAATCAGGGTCACAGATAGAATAAACTTAGACTGTAAAGTGCTAATTGAAACAGACTTGTCAGGCTTCTTAGTACGCTTAAAGCATGCTGATATAACATGAGTTGAATCACCACAATAGAAGCACAACCCATTTTTTCGTCTAAAATTCTGCCGCTCGCTTCTGGACAGAATTCTATCACATTGCATATTTTCTGGCGTTTTCTCAGTAGACACCGCCAAATGGTGCACAGGTTTGCGCTCCCGCAGACGCCTATCGATCTGAATAGCCATCGTCATGGACTCATTCAGACTCGCAGGCACAGGGAACCCCACCATAACATCCTTAATGGCATCAGAGAGACCTTCTCTGAAATTCGCCGCCAGGGCGCACTCATTCCACTGAGTAAGCACAGACCATTTGCGGAATTTTTGGCAGTATATTTCAGCTTCATCTTGCCCCTGAGACAAGGACATCAAGGCCTTTTCCGCCTGAAGCTCTAAATGAGGTTCCTCATAAAGCAACCCCAAGGCCAGAAAAAATGCATCCACATTGAGCAACGCAGGATCCCCTGGTGCCAATGCAAAAGCCCAGTCCTGAGGGTCGCCCCGGAGCAAGGAAATTACAATCCTGACCTGCTGTGCAGGGTCTCCGGCAGAGCGAGACTTCAGGGACAAAAACAATTTGCAATTATTTTTAAAATTTTGAAAGTGAGATCTATTCCCCGAGAAGAATTCAGGCAAAGGAATTCTAGGCTCAGACATAGGTGCATGAACAACAAAATCTTGCAAATTTTGTACCTTTGTGGCGAGATTATTCAAACCTGTAGCTACACTCTGAAGATCCATTTGAAACAGGTGAACACAGAGCCATTCAAGGATTAGAAGGAGAGAAAGAGAGGAAGGCTGCAGCATAGGCAAACTAGCAAGTGATTCAATTAAGAGCACACTCAGAACTAGAGGGAAAAAAAAAAAAAAAATTGTAGCAGACTTCTTTTTTCTCTCCTTTCTCAGCCAGTAATTTAACCCTTTTTTGGGCCGGTCAAACTGTCATGATTCTCAATGGCGAGAGAACATAGCCCAGCATATATGAGAACTAGCTCTTGGAAGATGGAAACTATACTGACCATGAACTAAACCTGCCGCACAACTAGAAGTGGCCGGGTAGCATGCCTACGTTTTTTATCCCTAGATGCCCAGCGCCAGCCGGAGAACTACCTAATCCTAGCAGAGGAAAAGACAGTCCTGGCTCACCTCTAGAGAAATTTTCCCAAAAGGCAGACAGAGGCCCCCACATATATTGGCGGTGATTTTAGATGAAATGACAAACGTAGTATGAAAATAGGTTTAGCAAAATCGAGGTCCGCTTACTAGATAGCATGAAGACAGAAAGGGCACTTTCATGGTCAGCAGAAAACCCTATCAAAACACCATCCAGAAATTACTTTAAGACTCTAGCATTAACTCATAACACCAGAGTGGCAATTTCCGCTCACAAGAGCTTTCCAGACACAGTAACGAAACAGCAGCTGTGAACAGGAACAAAATGCAAAAACACACAAGGACAAAAGTCCAACTTAGCTAGGAGTTGTCTAGTAGCAGGAACATGCACAGAAGGCTTCTGATTACATTGTTGACCGGCATGAAACTGACAGAGGAGCAAGGTTATATAGCGACTCCCACATCCTGATAGGAGCAGGTGAACAGAGGGGATGATGCACACAAGTACAATTCCACAAGTGGCCACCGGGGGAGCCCAGAATCCAATTTCACAACACAACAGACAGTCGCTCTGGATCTGGCTGCAGAAGGTCTCTGCATTTGGCATTGCAGACACCTTCTAAATCCTTTTGACTTTTGGACCCAGTGGCAACCTCTCTGTGGCTGTAATGGACACACCTGGACCTGGGTGTTTATAGACTCTCAGTCTGCTTCAGGGAGCCGCCCGTGATCTTCACATTTTCCCTTGTAAAGGCTTGGAGCTATAGCAGCTGACTTACTTCCTCTCTGGTGCTCTTGAATGATGTTTGGAGTTACTTTTCTGGAGTATGCTCAAGCTAAGTTTCTTCTCCCTTATTTGTCTCCCTTCTTGTCTTTAGTGTACAGTGGGAACTGACCAGTGCCATCCCCCTTACCTATTCAGGGCCTAGCTCTAGGGATATACAGGGCTTAGGTTTCCTGCTTGGTGATTGGTGTGGAACCAATATAGGGATGGTAGGGGAGGTAGGGTGCTATTAGATATGCCTAGGGGTCTCCACTCCCCTTTCCCTAGAGTTTGGGCTTCCTTCCCATCATCCCCTCGTGTGTAGTCTTCCTACACTGTACGTGACATTATCACCGGCCATGCATATTTTAAAGAAAAAAAATGATATGTGGCTTTATTTATTTGTGTGTTTTTTTTTCCATGGGTGTGTTTTTTTTTCTCTTTTCTCCCTTGGTTATGGATTCGGTTGCAGATCGCTGTCTGTCTCTGGAGGTGAATGACCTCTGCTATGAGGTTCGGCAGTAGCACGAGTGGCTGCAGGTAGCTGATGTTGGGGCCTCTGCAGGTAGGCTGATCCAGCTGGAACCCAAAGTTGCCCTCCTGGACAGGTTTTCAGGAGGTAGGGACAAATTTATTGTGTTCAAGGAAGCTTTGCAAACTGTATTTTAACCCCCAGAGGTATTTTCGTTTTTGCTTTATCATTTTTTGCTCCCCTTCTTCCCAGAGCCATAACTTTTTTTATTTTTCCGTCAATATGGCCATGTAAGGGCTTGTTTTTATGAGACGAGTTGTACTTTTGTATGACACTATTGGTTTTAACACATGGTGTACTGGAAAATGGGGAAAAAATTCCAAGTGTGGTGAAACTGCAAAAAAAGTGCAATCTCACAGCTATTTTTGCTTTTACTTTTTTACTATGTTCACTAAATGCTAAAACTGCCATTATGATTCTCCTGGTCATTGCGAGTTCATAGACACCTTACATGTATAGGTTCTTTTTTATCTAAGTGGTGAAAAAAAATTCCAAACTTGCGCCATATTCTGATACCCGTAGAGTTTTCCATTTTTCCTGGTCTCAGGTTGGGTGAGGGCTTATTTTTTGCGTGCCAAGCTGATGTTTTTAATGATACCATTTTGGTGCAGATACTATCTTTTGATCGCCTGTTATTGCATTTTAATGCAATGTCATGGCGAGCAAAAAAACATAATTCTGGCGCTTTGACTTTTAGGCCGGCGTCACACTAGGCGTATGAAAATACGGTCCGTTTTTTACGGCTGTAATACGCAGTAATTGTCCCAAAACACTGTTCCGTATTCAATGTGAGGATGCGATTTTTACGCACAAATTTATCCGTGTGTCATCCGTATGGCGATTTTTTCTCGCAGGCTTGCAAAATGGACATATCATGGATCCATCGGCTCAAATATTCTTAAAAACATATATACAGTCTTTATATATATATATATATATATATATATATATATATATATGTCAGTGAGACATATATATATATATATATATATATATATATATATATTTATTTATATTTAATTCAGCGCTAGATAGCAGAAAAGCCGGTAATTCAATTGCCGCCTTTTCCTATCTCCTTCACAAACCCGACAGGATATGAGACATGGTGAGAGCCTGGTAACTTTTCAGAATATGTCTCGCTGACAAACGCAGCATGCTGTGATTTTCTACGCCCGTAACATACCGTATAGTACGGATGCGTAATAGGCCAGCCTCACACTCAGGGTATCAAAATACGGTCCGTATTTTACGGCCGTAATACGCAGAAAAGTCCCCAAAATAGTGATACGTATGTCATCCGTAGGCAGGGTGTGTCAGCGTATTTTGCGCATGGCATCCTCCGTATGTAATCCGCATGGCATCCGTACTGCGATAATTTCTCACAGGCTTGCAAAACCGACATCTAATGGATTTATGTGCTCAAATGCTCGTTAAAACATATATACAGTATGTATATATAGTGTATATATGTCATTGAGACACACATATATATATATATATATACTGTATTTAAATTTAATTCAGCGCGATATATGTGAAAAGCCGGTAATTCAATTGCCGGCTTTTCATTTCTCCTTCACAAACCTGACAGGATATGAGACATGGTTTACATACAGTAAACCATCTCATATCCCTTTTTTTTTGCATATTCCACACTACTAATGTTAGTAGTGTGTATGTGCAAAATTTGGGTGCTGTAGCTGCTAAAATAAAGGGTTAAATGGTGGAAAAAATTGGCGTGGGCTCCCGCGCAATTTTCTCCGCCAGAGTGGTAAAGCCAGTGACTGAGGGCAGATATTAATAGCCAGGAGAGGGTCCATGGTTATTGCCCCCCCCCCTGGCTACAAACATCTGCCCCCAGCCACCCCAGAAAAGGCACATCTGGAAGATGAGCCCATTCTGGCACTTGGCCACTCTCTTCCCACTCCCGTGTAGCGGTGGGATATGGGGTAATGAAGGGTTAATGTCACCTTGCTATTGTAAGGTGACATTAAGCCAGATTAATAATGGAGAGGCGTCAATTATGACACCTATCCATTATTAATCCAATAGTACTAAATGGTTAATAAAACACACACACATGATTACAAAGTATTTTAATGAAATAAAGACACATGTTGTTGTAATATTTTATTAGACTCTTAATCCACCTGAAGACCATCGTCCTTAAACAAAGTCAAAAAAACAAACAACAATATTCCGTACCTTCCGTCGTTATGTCCCACGATGTAAATCCATCTGAAGGGGTTAAATCATTTTACAGCCAGGAGCTGTGCTAATGCACTCGCTCGTGCCTGTAAACCCCGAGTACTGAAAGGAAAGCTGGGTGATCTGTAGTTACCTTGAGTTGCGGTGATGCGCCCTCTGCCCTCTGTCCTCATGAACTGGAGCCTTGGAAAAGTTCCCACGCTCGAGTTCATATGAGGACATCCAGCAGAGGGCGCATCACCGCGACTCAAGGTAACTACAGATCACCCAGCTTTCCATTCAGCACCCGGGGGTTTACAGGCACGAGCGAGTGCTTTAGCACAGCTCCTGGCTGTAAAATGATTAAACCCCTTCAGATGGATTTACTTCGTGGGACGTGACAGATCATCAGAAGGTATGTATATTGTTGGTTTATTATTTTTCAGAGCAAGGGTCTTCAGGTGGATTGAGAGAGCAATAAAATATTAAAACAACCTGTGTGTTTATTTAATTAAAATACTTTTTAATAATGTGTGTGTGTTTTTTAACCCTTTCATACAATTGAATTAATAATGGATAGGTGACATAATTGACGCCTCTCCATTATTAATCTGGCTTAATGTCACCTTACAATAGCAAGGTGACAATAACCCTTCATTACCCCATATCCCACCTCTACACGGGAGTGGGAAGAGAGTGGCCAAGTGCCAGAATAGGCGCATCTTACAGATGTGCCTTTTCTGGGGTGGCTGGGGGCAGATGTTTGTAGCCAGGGGGGGCCAATAACCATGGACCCTCTCCTGGCTATTAATATCTGCCCTCAGTCACTGTCTTTACCACTCTGGCGGAGAAAATTGCGCTGGAGCCCACGCCAATTTTTTCCGCCATTTAACCCTTTATTTTAGCAGCTAGAGCACCCAAATTTTGCACATACACACTACTAACATTAGTAGTGTGGAATATGCAAAAAAAAAAGGGATATGAGATGTCTCATATCATGTCGGGTTTGTGAAGGAGAAATGAAAAGCCGGCAATTGAATTACCGGCTTTTCACTAACACCGCTACGTATTTCCCGCAAGTCACACTGCTGGTCCGTGTGGAATCTGTATTTTTCTCGCCCCCATAGACTTTCATTGGCGATTTTTTTTGCGCAATACGGTGACAAACGCAGCATGCTGCTATTTTCTATGGCCGTACAAGACCGTATATTACGGATGCGTAATATACGGCAGATAGGAGCTGGGCCATAGAGATTCATTGGGCCGTGTGTAATGCGTATTTTACGGACGTAGTTTATGCGCTCATACATCCGTAAAACTCGCTAGTGTTAGGACCGCCACATACAGCAGATAGGAGCTGCCCCATAGAGAATCATAGAGCCCTGTGCAATGCGTATTTTCTGGACGTATTTTCTGCGCTCATACGTCTGTAAAACTCGCTAGTGTGACGACGGCCTTATTCTCACTATGCCGTTTAACGATCAGGTTCATCCTTTTTTAATTGCTATATCGGGCGATTCTGAAAGCGGTAATACCTAATTTGTGTGTGCTTGATTTTTTTATTGTTTTACTTTGAACATTTATATATTTATTTTTTTATATATTTTTAAAAACATTTTTTTACTCTTGGGATGCTTCAATAGTCCCCAAGGGAGGCTAGAAGCTGCCATAACTTGATAGGCTCTGGTACATACAGACGATGATCAGATCGCCTGTATGTAGCAGAATTGCTTACTTGCTATGAGCGTCGTCCATCGGGCGGTGCTCATAGCAATCCGGCATTGACTACCATAGGGGTCTGCAGGAGACCTCTGGTTGTCATGCCAACCCATCGGTGACCCGCGATTGCCAGAAGCGTATGTTAAATGACGCTGCCTGCGTTTGACAGCAGTATTTAATGGGTTATCAGATATGGGTGGATCGTGATTCCACTCGCAGCTGTTCTGGGCACATGTCAGCTGTTCAAAACATGTGTTACTATTACGTCTGATGTCAGAAAGGGGTTAAACTTCGTCCCTTATCCCCTCGTGTTGCACTTAGTCTTCCCACACTGTGCATGGCAATCAGATGCACAAATTCTGGAGCTTTGCCTGACTCTTCCCACTTTCCCTGGTGCAGTGGTAAGTGTGGTAATATTCGTGGGGTTGATGTCTATAAGACGCCCCCATTACTAACCTCATAGTTAGGCCGGCGTCACACTAGCGAGTTTTATGGACGTATGAGAGGTGCAGAAAATAGGGATTGCATACGGTACAATGATTCTCTATGGCCCAGCTCCTATCTGCCGTATTTTACTGATCCGTATTATACGGTCTTGTACGGCCGTAGAAAATCGCAGCATGCTGCGTTTGTCACTGTATTGCGCAAAAAAATCGCCAATGAAAGTCTATGGGGGCAAGAAAAATACGGATTACACACGGACCAGCAGTGTGACTTGCGAGAAATACGCAGCGGTGTTCTATAGAAAAGCCGGTAATTCAATTGCTTTTTCTTTCTCCTTCCCAAACCCGACATGATATGAGACATGATTTACATGTTTTCTCTAGTAAACCATGTCTCATATCCTGTCGGGTTTGGGAAGGAGATAGCAAAAGTTGGCAATTGAATTACCGGCTTTTATGCTATCTAGCGCTGAATTAAATAAATATATATATATATATATATATATATATATATATATATGTGTGTGTATATATGTGTCTCGATGACATATATATATATACAGTTGTATGAAAAAGTTTGAGCACCCCTATTAATCTTAAGCTTAATGTTTTATAAAAATTTGTTTTTTTGCAACAGCTATTTCAGTTTCATATATCTAATAACTGTTGGACACAGTAATGTTTCTGCCTTGAAATGAGGTTTATTGTACTAAACGAAAATGTGCAATCTGCATTCAAACAAAATTTGACAGGTGCATAAAATATGGGCACCCTTATCATTTTCTTGTTTTAAATACTCCTACCTACTTTTTACTGACTTACTAAAGCACTTTTTTTGGTTTTGTAACCTCATTGAGCTTTGAACTTCATAGCCAGGTGTATGCAATCATGAGAAAAGCTACTTAAAGTGGCCACTTGCAAGTTGTTCTCCTGTTTGAATCTCCTCTGAAGAGTGGCATCATGGGCTCCTCAAAATAACTGTCAAATGATCTGAAAACAAAGATTATTCAACATAGTTGTTCAGGGGAAGGATACAAAAAGCTGTCTCAGAGATTTAACCTGTCATTTTCCACTGTGAGGAACATAGTAAGGAAATGGAAGAACACAGGTACAGTTCTTGTTAAGGCCAGAAGTGGCAGGCCAAGAAAAACATCAGAAAGGCAGAGAAGAAGAATGGTGAGATCAGTCAAGGACAATCCTCAGACCACCTCCAGAGAGCTGCAGCATCAACTTGCTGCAGATGGTGTCACTGTGCATCGGTCAACTATACAACGCACTTTGCATAAGGAGAAGCTGTATGGGAGAGTGATGCGAAAGAAGCCGTTTCTGCAAGCACGCCACAAACAGAGTCGGCTGAGGTATGCAAAAGCACATTTGGAGAAGCCAAATTCTTTTTGGAAGAAGGTCCTGTGGACTGATGAAACCAAGATTGAGTTGTTTGGTCATACAAAAAGGCATTATGCATGGCGGCAAAAAAACACAGCATTCCAAAAAAAACACTTGCTACCCACAGTAAAATTTGGTGGATGTTCCATCATGCTTTGGGGCTGTGTGGCCAATGCCGGCACCGGGAATCTTGTTAAAGTTGAGGGACACATGGATTCCTCTCAGTATCAGCAGATTCTTGACAATAATGTTCATGAATCAGTGACAAAGTTGAAGTTACGCAGGGGATGGATCTTACAGCAAGACAATGATCCAAAACACCGCTCCAAATCTACTCAGGCATTCATGCAGAGGAACAATTACACTGTTCTGGAATGGCCATCCCAGTCCCCAGACCTGAATATCATTGAACATCTGTGGGATCATTTGAAGAGGGCTGTCCATGCTCAGCGACCATCAAACTTGACTGAACTGGAATTGTTTTGTAAAGAGGAATGGTCAAAAATACCTTCATCCAGGATCCAGGAACTCATTAAAAGCTACAGGAAGCGACTAGAGGCTGTTATTTTTGCAAAAGGAGGATCTAGTAAATATTAATGTCACTTTTCTGGTGAGGTGCCCATACTTATGCACCTGTCAAATTTTGTTTGAATGCAGATTTCACATTTTCTGTTAGTACAATAAACCTCATTTCAAGGCAGAAACATTACTGTGTCCAATAGTTATTAGATATATGAAACTGAAATAGCTGTGGCTAAAAAAAAACAATTTTTATAAAACATTAAGCTTAAGATTAGTGTTGAGCATTCCGATGCTGCAAGTATTGGGTATCGGCCGATACTTGCTGTATCGGAATTTCCGATACCGAGATCCGATATTTTTGTAATATCGGATATCGGTATCGAAACAACATTAATGTAAAAAGGTGTAAAAGAAAGAATTAAAATAAAAAAAATCGCTATACTCACCTGTCCGACGCAGCCGGGACCTCGGCGATTGTAAGCGGCAGCGTTGTTTCTTTAAAATTCGCGCTTTTACTTGCTTACGTGAATTCCCGGCTTCTGATTGGTCAGGGCGGCCATGTTGCCGGGACTCGGACCAATCACAGCAAGCCGTGACGAAATTACGTCACGGCTTGCTGTGATTGGTCCACGTCCCGGCAACATGGCCGCCATTAACCAATCACAAGCCGTGACGTCACGGGAGGCTGGACACGCGCTTATTTTGAAAAGCGCGCGTGTCCAGCCTCCCGTGACGTCACGGCTTGTGATTGGTCACGGCGCCATATTGCCGGGATGCGGACCAATCACAGCAAGCCGTGACGAAATTACGTCACGGCTTGCTGTGATTGGTCCGCGTCCCAGGAACATGGCCGCCATTAACCAATCACAAGCCGTGACGTCACGGGAGGCTGGACACGCGCTTATTTTGAAAAGCGCGCGTGTCCAGCCTCCCGTGACGTCACGGCTTGTGATTGGTCACGGCGCCATATTGCCGGGATGCGGACCAATCACAGCAAGCCGTGACGAAATTACGTCACGGCTTGCTGTGATTGGTCCGCGTCCCAGGAACATGGCCGCCATTAACCAATCACAAGCCGTGACGTCACGGGAGGCTGGACACGCGCTTATTTTGAAAAGCGCGCGTGTCCAGCCTCCCGTGACGTCACGGCTTGTGATTGGTCACGGCGCCATATTGCCGGGACGCGGACCAATCACAGCAAGCCGTGACGTAATTTCGTCACGGCTTGCTGTGATTGGTCCGAGTCCCGGCAACATGGCCGCCCTGACCAATCAGAAGCCGGGAATTCACGTAAGCAAGTAAAAGCGCGAATTTTAAAGAAACAACGCTGCCGCTTACAATCGCCGAGGTCCCGGCTGCGTCGGACAGGTGAGTATAGCGATATTTTTTATTTTAATTCTTTATTTTACACATTTATATGGTTCCCAGGGCCTGAAGGAGAGTTTCCTCTCCTTCAGACCCTGGGAACCATCAGGAATACCGTCCGATACCTGAGTCCCATTGACTTGTATTGGTATCGGGTATCGGTATCGGATTGGATCCGATATTTTGCCGGTATCGGCCGATACTTTCCGATACCGATACTTTCAAGTATCGGACGGTATCGCTCAACACTACTTAAGATTAATAGGGGTGCCCAAACTTTTTCATATAACTGTATATATATATATATATATATATATATACTGTATATATGTTTTAACGAACAGTTGAGCACATAAATCCATTAGATGTTGGTTTTGCAAGCCTGCGAGAAAATATTGCAGTGCGGATGCCATACGGATTACATACGGAGGATGACATGCGCAAAATACGCTGCCACACCCTGCCTACGGATGACATACAGATCACTATTTTGGGAACATTTCTGCGTATTACGGCCGTAAAAAAATGACCGTATTTCCATACACTGAGTGTGACGCCGGCCTTAGATTGTAAAAAAAAACACAGCCAGAATAAAATCCTTTAATTGAAATAATGACACAGACTGCTTAATTTGAAACTAAAAAAAGCGAAGCCCATGTCACATGTAAAAGACAGAAAATAATAAACAAGCATAATACTCACCTTCACATCTAATCCATCCACGCCCATGTCCCCTGTAAAAGAAGAAAACTAATAAACAACCATATCCCTCACCTGTCTGACTTAAAGATAATCCGTATCTGTCCACGAAGATCCCGATAACTTGGATAGTGGCCACATCAGTGATGCAACCGCTAGCCATGCCAGCCAGCTCATACTGAGACAGGAGCATTATCATGATTTATTTATTTATAGCAGAGTTGCCAGCTGATGAATACTCCCATCAGCGGTGCCTGCTCTCGCTGTTATCAGCAACAGCAGGCATACGCAGACGAGAGTAGTGCTGGGAAGAGCGCTGAGATCTCATCTCCTGAGATTTTTGTGCCGAGATCTACACCTGCGCATGCGCCTCCCCAGCAGCCATTTTCCCGGAGTCCACCATATAGTAAACCATGTAAGTGAGGGGGGTCTGGGCTTTCACAAAATGTCAACAGAGCCCCTGCACTACCAAAGACCCGCAGTGGCGCACATCCGAACACACCCTCATCTCAGCCTGTGGCCTGCAGCAACGCTCTACTCTTGCCTCCTCTAGCAGCGACCCTGAGACTCCGCAGCCACCACGTCCGGAAAGCAATAAGACACATGGATTATAAGAAGCGCCACCATTTTATTAAAAAAAGTTTTTTTCCTATTTTTCTCCTCAAAGTTTAGGGTGCGTCTTATAATCCGGTGCGTCTTATAATCCGTAACTGTTTTTTTAACTTTTTAAATTAAAAGTACACATCGAAATAAGAACATTTGTAATACAGTATATCCTATCAGAGAAACCTGCTTATTTCACCTTCTGGACTGGTCTTTCCTTTTCCTTATTTTCAATTTATTGTTAAAATCTATATTCATTGAATTCAGACTTTCCCATTACTGAGATAGGAGAAGACATTTGGTGCTCATAAAGTTCTATGAGGAGGGAGGCGCTAGAGACAGACAGTTAGAAACATTCTGCTACAAGTTCTCTTTAACCCCTTCATGACCTTGGGATTTTCTGTTTTTCTGTGTTCGTTTTTGCTCCCCTCCTTCCCAGAGCCATAACTTTTTTATTATTCTGTCAATATGGCCATGTGAGGGCTTATTTTTTGCGGGATGAGTTGTACTTTTGAACAACATCATTGGTTTTACCATGTTGTGCACTAGAAAATGGGAAAAAAATTCCAAGTGTGGTGAAATTGCAAAAAAAGTGCAATCTTATGTGTGTTTTTTGTTTGGCTTTTTTGCTAGCTTCACTAAATGCTAAAACTGATCTGCCATTATGATTCTCCAGGTCATTACAAAGGTTATTTTTTATCTAAGTGGTGAAAAAAATTCCAAACTTTGCAAAAAATAAATAAAAATTGCGCCATTTTTCGATAGCGTCTCCATTTTTCACGATCTGGGGTCGGGTGAGTGCTTATTTTTTGCGTGCCGAGCTGATGTTTTTAGTGATACCATTTTGGTGTAGATACGTTCTTTTGATCGCCCGTTATTGCATTTTAATGCAATGTCACAGCGACCAAAAAAACCCGTAATTTTAGCATTTCGAATTTTTTATCGCTACGCCGTTTAGCGATCAGGTTAATCCTTTCTTTTGGTTGATAGATCGGGCGATTCTGAATGCGGCGATACCAAATATGTATACGTTGATTTTATCTTTATTATTTTATTTTGAATGCGGCGAAAGGGGGTGATTTAAACTTTTATATTTTTTTTATTTATTTCATATTTTTTTAAACATTTTTTTTACTTTTGCCATGCTTCGATAGCCTCCATGGGAGGCTAGAAGCTGGCATAGCCTGATCGGCTCTGCTACATAGCAGCGATCATCAGATCGCTCCTATGTAGCTGAATTACAGGCTTGCTATGAGTGCCGACCACAGGGTGGCGCTCACAGCAGTCCGGGATCAGTAAACATAGAGGTCTCGAGGACCTCTATGACTACCATCCTGATGCATCTATCTATCTATCGTACTATCCCGTCCGACGTCAGAAAGGGGTTAAACAACAATTACACTTTAGGGTAAGTTCACACAGGTCATTTTTTTTCTGCAGCAAAACCTGATTTTCTTGGCAGGAAAGAAGCTGTGTCAAAAACGCAGGTTTATTAGGTTTGTGAACGAGTGTTTTTTGTGTTACTCTTCTCCAATTGTATATTATAAGAAAAAGTACTTTGATCATTGTCGTAGTTTTCAACTACTGTTTTTCTTGTAAAATTCTCTTCTCTTTAATAAAACTATATTTACCCCCCAAAAAAAAACGCAGGTTTATTTGCATTTTTGGTGCCTTTTTGTTGCATAGTTGGTGCCTTTTGTGGTGCGTTTTTTTGGTGCTTTTTTTTCTCTTTGTCCATGCTAATGTCCTGATTTTCAGCAGAAAAAAATGCAGTAAATTATGATACCTGCGTTTTTGCTGGGTTTTAGCTGTGTTTTTTTTCTCTGTTTTTGCTTTTGCTCTATGTCCAAAAAATGCAGCAAAGCACAAACTACTGATCACACAAAAAACCAATGTGTGTGCATGAGATTTCTGAAATCTCATAGGCTTTGCTGGTATTGTAAAAAGGAGCTGATAATTAGCTTTAAAAAACGCAGCAAAAAAAAGCAGCAAAATGCCTTGTGTGAACTTACGTTTAAGGCAATGTGCACACAGTGCCTTTTTGATGCATTTTTTTCCTTGCAGAATTGGCCCAAAAATGCTAGGGAATCAACTTGATGGATGTAGATAGTTCATAATTAAGTAATGTGATGAACACTTTTAGCATAATTAATAGAATGAGTGTCTATTAGATGGTGTCATGCAGTCAAGCACCGAGAACGTCAGCTTTCCTCATTCTTCAATGGAAACATCCTTACTGATACAGGAAACTGTCAAAATTGGCTGAGATCTGTAAATGAGTCAAAATTGAATTGGAGGAATAAGAAACCATTGGCTATGTGCTGCTAAATTTAGATTGTCATCAGTCACAGGCAGATGTCTGCACATAAGGACTATTGTGAATTTTACTGTGTCAGCTGTATGTACTAATGGAAGTATTTTGGATGTACTCTTTAAAAAATATTTAGCATTCTGTATAGCAAAACCAAAAGAAATTAATTGCAGTATAAGTTGGAATACAGCACATGCAACATCTAGGAGCATGTTCACACTGACCAAGTAAAAAGTAATAGTGCAAATAAATAACATAGGGCACTTAGTAAACACTGTTTCTGATTAAAAAAAAGTGTAAAAGTCATCCCACCAGCAACAAGGTGTACCCAATCGGGACGGTCCTAACCTAAGTGCCCTATGTTATTTATATGCACTATTGTTTTTTTTACATACAGCAGGGTATAGGCTCATTTTTTATACCAGTTAATGTATTTCTACAGCCAACTTGTAAGCTCTTCAGCGCTTCATCACTATGAAAAGACAACAAGACCACCTAAACCTACCACAGCCTTGAAATAAAAGTCGCTGTAACCTGTTTATGAGGGTCCTAAGCGCCCACCAATGCCAGATGGCATGGAGGAAAAAGAGATCAAGCATGTTGAATTTTAACGTACCTAACCCTTTGTTCCTGTGGGTGATAAGCTGCGGTCAGAGGGATATACCTGTGGGCTATTTCTCTGGCTCTTTGCTCATGTTAAGGCCATTTTAACTGGTGGCTATCTTACTGGTGGATGCAAGCAGCAGTCCTTTATACCTAACTATGTCTAGATTTCATCCCAAGGCCAGGAGCCAGACTACCGTAGAATATGGGCGAGTTCTACGCGAGAAAACTTTGCATAGCACTCAGACCAGTGTTAATCTATGGGGCAGCTCACATCACCGTTTATTTTTTTCCGGCGTATTCGACATGCAGCATACTGAGATTGTACGCGTATATCGTCCAGGACTCGCCAATGCAAACCTATCGGTGCGAGGAAAAAGTCGGACATCACACGGACCATCCGTCTAGCTTGCGACAAATACGCACACATTTTCCTCATTTCAGCCCATTAAGCAATTTCATTCAATAGGGAAAGTCAGTGAGAAATGTAAAGCCATACCGATGTCATACGGATGTCATACGGATGCATAGATGCGAGGAAACCTCATCATCGCATTGCAAACGCATTACACATGGATGACCATACGGAGAACACTCGTGCAACTCTCGGCAGGGAGACTGATTTTTCATATGTTTAGTATGACGCCGGCCATATAAGAATATTCTAGTAACATTACTCTTGCTTCATCAATACACCTCCATTTATCCCTCTGACTTAAACGTAGATCGTACATTTAGCTGAATGTTTCTAATCTTACTAGTAACAGAATTTCTTCCCAAGCAAGATTTTCCCTAATAACTGGTTTCATATGCGAGTTCCATTCTACTCCTAAGAGCATTAAAAAAACAAGTGTTTTGACTGGTAAAATATGATGCAAGATCTTTTGTGGACAGCTCTCCACATTTCCTCCACATATTCTACATTTCATTGGGATGATTTAACTGCCAGGTGTACATAGGATTAGTCTAATCTTCTCCAGAAATCTTCCTTTAATAAATCTTCATTATTTCAATGAGCATGCTAATGTACAGAACCAGGATAAGTCAAGAGCATTGCTACTGTATGCAGAGCTTAGACCATAAAGTCACTGATTTTCATTAAAAGATATGCCCAGAGATTGCATTTCACTACATATGCTCCACATTAAAGTGTGCAATTACTATAAAGCTCAGATAAGACTACTGAAATATGATGCTTTCTATAACCTGGGAGAGAGATCTTCTACAAAACTGTTCTTCCTTAAGGCAGTTCTCATCTTCAGTATAATTCTACTGGCTGCACAAGAAATTACGAAGTCGCAGATCTTTTCTAAGCAGGGGATGGGAATTTCATTGACTCATTGAATGAAATAGAAAAAAATTCTGGCTAGTCTCGGAATCTATTCATCGGGGGTAGATGTCCCTCACTCTCTAAAGACTCAGTTATGAAGAATTACAAAAGCAACAGAAGCAAAAATACGACAGTAAAATAACATCTAATCAAATGATCCTAAAATCTATTTGGAATAATTTGGTCAAGCTGGCCTTATTCAAAAATCATCTGTCTAGAGACAGGAACACATGAAAGATCTTGACAGATGTGAATAATTTCATGATGGAACTTCCAGTGAATGTTGGGTGAAGTCATTAACTTAACTGTAAAGTGCTTCATATCAGATGACATACCAGTTCAGAAGTAATGCATCAACTGCTGTGTCTTCATCAATATTCTCTTTTGACTGAGGTCACAGAAGTGCGCACTTTGTGTTATTTTTGAGGGGATGCATGAAGATATAACTATAGTTCCATTTAAAGTAGTATTTATACAACCAAAGCAGCGGCCCCATAAAATCCATCTACTTTTATATTAATTGAGTATAATTTAGATGAAGTAAGGAGAGATGCATGGAATCGCATATAAAAGTTTGGACACCTCTGGTCAAAATTACAGTTATTGTGAACAGTTAAGCAAATTGAAAGTGAAATTATCTCTAAAAGGCCAGAAGTTAAAGATGACACATTTCCTTTGTATTTTAGGCAAAAAACAATAATAATAAAAAAAAATATATATATATATATATATATATATATATATATATATATATATATATATATATATATATATTAGTTCTCATCATTTAGAAGAAAAATACGCTAATACAAACGTTTGGGCTGCCTGCATGGTTAGTACCTAGTAACACCCCCTTTTGAAAGTATCACAGCTTGTTAATGTTGTATGTAGCCAGCCAAGAGACTTTCAGTTCTTGTTTGAGGTAATTTCATCAATTCTTCAGTGGAAAATTCTACTAGTTCTGTGAGATTCCTGGGTCATCTTGCATGCTATTTTGAGGTCTAGCCACAGATTTTCAATGATGTTCAGATTAGGGGACTGTGAGGGCCATTGTAAAACCTTCAGCTTGCGCCTTTTGAGGTAGTCTATTGTGGACTTTGGTGTGTGTTTAAGATCATTATCTATTTGTAAAAACGATCCTCTTTTCAAGTTCATCTTTTTTACATCTAGAATTTGTTGAAATTTCATTGAATCAATTCTTCCCTCTACTTGTGAAATGTTCCTTGTGCTTCTTCCATGAAGGCCATATTTGTGCAGGTGGCTCTGAACAGTAGAAAATGTACAACAAATCCAGACTCCAAATCCAGTTAAATCTTTCTGAAGTTGTTTTGCAGTCAAGCTGGTGTTTTGGTTTGCCTCTCTAGGAATCCTACAAGTAACTATCACTGACATTTTGTTTGGTCTTCAAGACCTTATCTTGACTTCCACTGTTCCTGTTAACTGTCATTTCTTAATGACATTTTGAACTGAGGAAAGGGCAAATTGAAAATGCTTTTTTTTATCTTCTTAGAGCCTTCTCCTGCTTTGTGAGCCACCATTTTTATTCACAGAGTGATAGGCAGCTGCTTAGAAGAACCCATGACTGGTGTCTTTTGGCATAAGGTTAGAGGAGGCTGGCTTTTTATAAAGCTAGGAAATTTGCATAGTTTGGCCTTTCCTAACAATGATAGTGAACAAGCCATAACCCTAACAGGCCAATCAAGGGCTAAAACTTTGAACAAAGTTATCTGAGCACACAAATCTCGAAGGGAGTCCTAAACTTTTGCATTGGCACATTTTCCTTTTTGTATTTTTCAAAATGAAAAAACGAGACTATATGTATATTTTTTGCATAAAATACAAAATAAATTTGTCATCCTTAACTTTAGGCCTTTTAGAGATCATTTCATTTTCAACTTGCTTTACTGTTTAGAATAGCAGTAATTTTGACCAGGCATGCCCAAACTTTTACTTGCTAATGTACAGTATGTATTTAATTCATAGAATCACAAAATCATTGCATACTAGAGTTGGAAGTGAATTTCAGGGTCATCGTTTCTAATATCCTTCTCAATGCAGGATTCACTAAACCATCTCTCAGACAAATGTCTATCCTGTCTCTGTTTAAAGTCTTCCATTAAAGGAGAATTCACCACTATGGATGATTGAACGTGTTTGGTGATACTCAGCTATCACTTGAGTATCACGGTGCTCAGATGTGCTCATTACTTGGCATGCAATGGGTGGTGCTTGATGTAAAACTCGAATCCCCACCCCGTGTCTTTAGCACCTGTTACAGTACGCAGCCAATAAGCATGAGGGGATTGCCTGTGAGTCACTGTAATGCCACAACCATTTTGGTTGTGGTATTACTGTGGTTGGCTGGCCGTCTGACATCATTAAAGTTTATAAATGTACAGGCACCACCCAACTTGGCACACTGACGCCAATGCACAGCTCTGTGACACTACGTATTGGAGGGAGAGAGTGCTTGTCTAGGCCTGTGTGCACAGTATAACGAATAATAGGTCAGTAATCTTAATACTGGTGCTGAAGCTGAGAAATCACACTAACAGCCCTTCTAATGGCTAATCATTTGCTTTGCTGTTTGTATCAGATACAATTTGCATTTAACCTAGGGAGGGAGAGCAAATCGCAGGAGCAGGGTGAGTGGAAAAAATGTATTATATTTTGATTCATCAAGTATTACATAACACACCCATACATCATTGAAACATTTTCCTGGGCTTCATTTCTCAAACATACACTATTCCCGAGTGTGAAGTACATTTCTGTGATCTCTTAAACTGAGAAAAAGCTTTTCAAAATTTTCAAGACTTCCATTTCTCATTTCTACAGTGTTACATGGTCTATGAAAATTTCTGTAGTCTGTAAAACTGAAAAAAAAAGGTAAAATCTTTTTTAGGCTTCCATTTGTTAGCAATAGCAAAAAAGAGGACTTGAAAATCCTCCAAAAATACAGCAAAAAGGCAGAGATCCATTTGTCAGCCATACTGTGTTATGTGGTCTGTGAACAGAAGAATGCAATTAAATATGTCTCAGAGGAGTTTCTACTTAAAGTGGGTTCCTTGCACCAGGAATGTGTTTCATGTTTTGTTCTGAACAATCTGCCTGAGGGACTGGTGTTGGGGTTCCCCTGGTTACAGTTACATAATCCTGTGATAGACTGGGAATCTCAGGACATTGTCAAATTGGGTCCTAATTGTGTTGAAAGTTACCTTACTTCTGTACTTGTTTCATCCGTTAATCTGGAAGGTATTCCGGAGTACCTGAAGGATTTTGAGGATGTTTTTGACGAAAAGGAGGCCAAGGTTTTACCACCACACTGCCCTTTTGACTGTGTTATTTATCTGGTTCTATGTGCTAAATTGGCCAAGGCCCATTTGTACAACCTCTCTGGCCTGGAGCGAACCGCTATGAAGGAGTATATTTCTGAAAGCCTATGTAAAGGCCACATCCGTCCCTCTGTCTCTCCTGTGGCGGCTGGATTCTTTTTTGTAAAAAAAAAGATGGTGGTTTGCACCCGTGCCTCGATTTTTCGGGAATTAAATAAGATTACAGTGAGAAATACCTATCATCTCCCATTCTTCCATGATTTGTACAATCAATTGTCAGGGGCCAAATAGTTTTCTAAATTGGACCTCAGGAGAGCATATAATCTAATCCGTATTCGGGAGGGGGATGAGTGGAAAATGGCATTTCTCACTTCTGAAGGGTTATTTGAGAATTTGGTTATGCCCTTTGGTATCACTAATGCGCCAGCTGTGTTTCAGAATTTTATCAACCATATATTTTCTGATTTTATTGGGTGCTTTATGGTGGTGTATTTAGACGATATTCTTGTGTTTCATCCAACAAACAAGTCCACATGGATCATCTACATGTGGTTCTCCAGAGGTTACAGGAGAACTCACTTTTTGCGAAACCTGAAAAATGTTAATTCGTTGTCAAAGAATTGTCCTTTCTGGGGTTTATTCTGGCTGACAAGGGGTTTTGTATGGACCCTGGGAAGGTACGGGCCATTGTGGATTGGGTGCAACCCAAAGACTTAAAGGGTCTTCAATGTTTTTTGGGGATTGCAAACTATTATAGGAAATTCATTTAGGGGTTTTAACAGGTGGTCAAGCCCCTCACGGATCTGACTCATAAGGGGGCTAATCTAAAAAACTGCTCCGGCTCAGCTCCGGCTTTGGCTTCATTTGCTTTATTAAAGAAATGCTTCATGTCTGCTCCTGTATTGGTCTGGCCTGATCCGTCTGAGCTGTTCATCGTTGAGGTGGACGCATCGGAGGTGGGGGGGGGCAGTGTTGTCCCAAGGACCGGCCACTTTGACTAACTTGAGGCCCTGCGCCTTCTTGTGCCTACATCTCAAAAAAAATCTCTCCCACTGAGAAGAATTATGATGTTGGGAATCGGGAGCTTTTAGCTATCAAGTTGGCCTTTGAAGAATGTTGGCACTTTTTGGAGGTGGCTGTTCATTGGATCACGGTGATTATGGACTACAAGAATCTGTCTTATATCGAGTTGGCCAAACTTTTGACTCCCAGACAGGCTAGGCGGTCACTTTTTTTTCACGCTTTAATTTTTCTATCACTTTTCGGTCTGGTTTCAAGAATGTCAAGGTGGATACCTTATCTCGCAGCTTAGATCCGATATCACCTCCCGAACCTCTTTCCTCCCTTCTTCAGCACGGGTTGGTCATGGCAGTTGTGTCCTCAGAATTGGAGCGGGAGACTTGTGAGGCTCAGTCTCTTGCTCCTCCGTCATTGCCTAACAACAAGCTCTTTGTCCTGGTTCAGTACCGGTTGAGGGTGCTCCAGGAGTTCCACGATTCTGCTCTTAGTCTGCATTCCGGAATCTCAGCCACTCATAGAGCCATTGCTAGGCTGTTTTGGTGGTCTTCTATGGCTTCTGATGTCACCGTGTTTGTGTCTTACTGTAATACTTGTACCCGTGCTAAAGCTTCCCATAACCGGCCGGTCGGGGAATTGTTCCCATTGCCAATTCTAGATAGACCTTGGACTCATTTGTTCATGGATTTTTATTTTTTTAAATTCTTTATTTAAGTTTTCAAGTAACATAGACAAAAAACAAAACAAATATGCTCACAAATACAACTCAAATATATGGTGATTGAAAAGAACAAGATGCACTAAGAAATACAAGAAGTTGATGCAAGTATAGCTGAAAAAGGAGGAGTGAGCATAAGAACAAGAACAAACTGTTTCAGGCCTAGGAAGAATAGCCCAAAATTTAGTCATTAACCATATATGGTAGGTAAATAAAGGCTAGAGGGAGTGACCGGAGGAGTCATCGTAGGCAATTTATTCATTGATGAGGGTGAGGAAGGACATAGGGCTCATACAGAGAGTGAGTCAGATGAGGTGGGGAGACAACTGAGATGGTGGGCACGTCCCAGGTCCTCGGAAAGCGGGAAGGAGAAAACAGAAGTTGCACTTAGCAATGCGTCAGCCAGAGTGAGATGAGAATTTAATCCAGGGAAGCCAAGATTTTTGGAATTTTTCATGTGAGCGAGTTTCCCAGCTAGATAGTTCTTCTGAGCGAAATAAGTCTTGAACCTTAGAAGTCCATTCTTTCAGTGTTGGGGGGGCTGGTTGCCTCCAGTGTGTAGAAATTAAGTGTTTGGCAGCTGCGACTAAAATAGGTAGCAGCTCATGTTTCCCTGGTTTAAAAGATGTGGAAGGGAGGGAGAGTAATACATTCTGGGGAGACAAATCTTGTGACATTAGGCCCATGTTTTGTAGAGATTTATTTATGTCGGTCCAGAATTGTGATAACCCCGGGCATTTGTCCATGGATTTTATTACTGATCTCCCTCGTTCCAATGGCAAGACTGCGGTCTGGGTAGTGGTAGATAGATTCAGTAAACAGGCGCATTTTGTACCTTTGGCGGGACTGCCTAAAGCTGAAACCCTTTCTAGGTTGTTTGTTGAGTACATGGTGCGATTGCATGGTGTGCTTTTGAGTGTTGTTTCTGGTAGAGGGGTGCAATTTGTGTCCAAATTCTGGACACCTTTTTGTAAAAGGTTAGGTATTAGCTTGGCCTTCTCCTCGGTCTATCATCCCGAAACCAACGGTCAGATGGAGAGGACCAATCAGTCTCTTGAACAAATTTTGCATTGTCTTGCCACGTCCTAGCAGGATGATTGGTGTTCTTTGTTACCAGTGGCTGAGTTTGCCTTTAATAATCGTATTAATCAGTTCATGGGCACCTCTCTGTCTTTTTGTAATTATGGCTTTCACCCCATTTTGGTGAGTTTTCCAGGATGGACGTCCAGGGGCTGATTCAGCCTTTCAACACTTGAGGGAGGTATGGAGGGAGGTCCAGATGGACATTGGGGAAGCTCAGGGCAAACATAAACTGTTTGCGGATAAGCGGCAATCTACAGGACCTATTTTCCTATTGGGAGATAAAGTATGGTTGTCTACCAAGAACATTTGGTTGCGGGTTTTAGGTCCTTATGTGGTAATTGAGGTTGTTAATCCAGTTGCCTTTCGCTTACGCCTACCTCCATCATTTCAGATTCCCAATGTGTTCCATAAGTCTCTCCTGAAGTCATTTGTACCTTCCTCTGATGGGTCTCCATCTCCTCTGCCTCCGGTTTCTGTGGATGGGCAAATCGAGTATGGGGTGGAACGGATTGTGGATTCGTGCATGGTCCGCAGTTTTCTGCAGTATTTGGTCCATTGGAGGGGTTACGGTACTGAGGATCGATCCTGGGTCCCGGCTCGATCTTTTCATGCCGATCGATTGGTTTGGGCTTTTCATGTGCGGAATCCTGGGAAACCTGGGGGTCTGGTGGTCCCCCTTGAGAGGATGGTACCGTCATGATCCAGACCAAGTTTTGAGTCCTGTTTTCCCTTTTTCCTGGTCTGGTCATGTCAAGAGTTAACCTTTCCCAGCTTCAGTCTGGGCTCAGGTTGGTTATTTATCGCTGCTGCTTCCTGCAGGCAATGTCAGTAAGGGTATGTTTCCACGTTCAGAATTGCATCAGGATTTGATAAGGATTTGATGCAGGTAAAATCTGCACCAAATCTGCACCTGAGGTCACTGGCAGGTCACCTGCATTTTTCATGCGTTTTTTGACTCGTTGTTTGATGCGTTTTTCATGCGTTTTTTTCATGCGGATTTGTGTGTTTTTGTAAGCTCAATAAAGATATACAAAAAAAAAGGGTAATGTCATTTCTTGTACAACCTCTTCATTTACATACTCAATTGAAGAATAATGTTTACACATACAGACAGATAGATGATAGATAACAGATAGATCGATAGATAGATGATAGATTATGGGATAGATAATAGATAGATAATAGATCTATCGTATCTATCGTATCTATCTATCGTATCTATCTATCTATCTATCTATCTATCTATTGTATCTATTATCTATCTATAAATATATCTATCAATAGAAATATCTATAGATAGCTAGAAAGATATATCAATAGATAGATAATAGATAGATAAATAGATAGATGATAGATAATAGATAACTATTTTTTATTTTAATTCTTTTTTTCACAGCAATATGGTGTCCACACTGCTGTACACTATGTGGGCTGTGTTATATACTATGTGGGCTGTGCTATACTACGTGGCCTGTGTTATATACTACATGGGCTATGTTATATACTACGTGGGCTGTGTTATATACTACGTGGCTGCTATATATTACGAGGCTGCTATATACTACGTTGCTGTGCTATATACTATGCGGCCGGCTGCGACCAATCAGCGATATTGGCACGGAATTTAACCCCCACTCACAACGCGATGTACATACATGCATACATATTCTAGTATACCCAATATGTTAGAATCAAGCCACCATCTAGTATATATATAATCGTCTAAGGGTCTGTTTGTCTGTAACGGAAATCCCGCATCGCTGATTGGTCACGCCAGCCGCTGTGACCAATCAGTGACAGGTGCAGTCCGGCCGCGAATTGGCGCGGGATTTAAACTACGCTTCACTGATTGCTCACACCCGGCCGGAAACATTCAGCGATATTGCAGCGGGATTTAAACCCCACTTCGTAAATAAACTACATACATATTCTAGAATACCCGATGCATTAGAATCAGGCCACCATCTAGTAGATATGTAATAGCAAGGCCGATGTTTATTAATGAACGTTTAATTTAAAAAAAAGGGGAAATAAATTACGTGGGCTCCTGCGCAATTTTCTGCACCAGAGGGGGAAAGCCGATGGCCGGGGGCCAATATTTGTAGCCTGGGAAGGGGGTAATACCCATGGCCCCTCTGCAGTCTATGAATATCAGCCCGCAGCTGTCTGCGTAGCCATTACTGGCTATTAAATTAAGGGGTCCCCCCAAAAAATGACGTGGGGTCCCCTTATATTTTATAGCCACAAAAGCTATGCAGACAGCTTTGGGCTGATATTCATAGCCTAGAGAGGGGCCATGGTTATTGCCCCCCACCCCGGCTACAAATACCAACCCACAGCCGCCCCAGAAATGGTGCATCTGTAAGATGCACCAATTCCGGCACTTAGCCCCTCTCTTCCCACTCCTCTGCAGCGGTGGGATATGGGGTAATAAGGGGTTAATGTCACCTTGCTATTGTAAGGTGACATTAAGCCTGGTTAATAATGGAGAGGCGTCAGTAAGATGCCTATCCATTATTAATCCAAGAGTAGTGAAAGGGTTAAAAAAATAAAGACACAGACAGAAAAAAAGTATTTTAATATTCTTAATTTAACCATACTTACCATACTCGATCACCTGCAAAAAAATAAAAATAATAAACCAACCGTATACTACCTGTTCGCCGTAGTCCAATTAATAACAAATGTCCCACGATGATCTCCCCTATAGAACAGTGACATTGGGTGATGTCACTGCTCTATAGGCCCTCCAGTGACACACTGACAGGAGACAATGGCTCCTGCTGTGTATCACTGAGGTTACCTTAGTTCAGGGTCTCACTTTATGGCAAAAGCTGCTTGGGAATTTTCCCACACAGCAGTGCCACAAGTGAGACTAGGGACTATTTCTCACAGGGGCGTAGGAATACATTGCTGAAGGATACCTTCCGTCATTGTATTCCTGGAGCCCCTGTAGAGCGGTCGCATCAGCTGATGTGGCTGCTCTCCATGGGAAATCGTTGTGGGACACTCATTTTAATTGGATATCTGTGGACTCATGGAGTATAGTGTTTGTTTATTATTTTAATATTTTTTACAGGTGACAATGGCTTCAGGAATCGAGGTGACAAGGTGATGGTGAGTATGTACTCTATGTTTAATGTACTGTGTGTCTATATGTATGTTGTGTATGTATGTGTTGTATGGTGTATGTTGCATGTTGTATATTGTGTGGTGCGTGGCGCATGTCGCATGTTGCATGTCGTATGTCGCATGGTGCATGTTGCATGGTACATGTTGTATGTCGCATGGTGCATGTTGTATTCGCATGTCGCATGGTACATGTTGTATGTCGCATGTTGCATGTCACATGGTACATGTGGTATGTCGCATGTTGCATGTCGCATAGTGCATATTGTATGTCGCATGGTGCATGTTGTATGTCGCATGTTTCATGTCGCATGGTACATGTTGTATGTCGCATGTCGCATGGTGCATGTTGCATGTCGCATGGTACATGTTGTATGTCGCATGGTGCATGTTGTATGTCTCATGTTGCATGTCACATGTTGCATGGTACATGTTGCATGGTGCATGTCGCATAGTGCATGTTGTATGTCGCATTTTGTATGTCGCATGGTGCATGTTGTATGTTGCATGCTGCATGTGACATGGTACATGTTGTATGTAGCATGTTGCATGTTGTATGTTGCATGGTGCATGTTGTATGCTGCATGGTGCATATTGTATGTCGCATGGTGCATGTTGTATGTTGCATGGTGTATGGTGTGTGTTGTATGTTGTGTGTTGTATGTGCACAGTCTAGACGAGTCCAGCTCTGCTACATCTGGATGCCTGACATCCAGATGTAGCAGAGCCTGTAGATGATCACCGGAGATAACTCTCCAGCGATCACCTACACTGCAGTGTTCTCACAATCAGCTATTCAGCTGTTTGTGAGAACCAGACTAGTGACCGTAGATAACTCCCGGTCACGTGCACCGCAGTTCTCGCGATAAGATAAGTTATCGTGAGAACTGCAGTGGACGAGGGACTTCCGGCGGCGGGACAGGTGAGCCGGCAGACATGCGTAGTAAGCTGCATTTACGCAGTTACTACGCATGTGACTAATCATTAGATGCGGTTTTACCACATCTAATGATAGTCTATGGTAAACTTATGGTGTGGTGACGGAGCGTCGCCGCATTGTAAACAGACATGCTGCATTCTGAAAAGACGCACCGCATGTCCATTTATGCGGGTCTGCCGCCTGCGTGTTTTACCGCATAGTGGAGACGGGATTTCATGAAATCCCCTCCACTAAGCTGTAACATCTGGATGCTGTGTGTTTGACGCTGTGACTCTAAGCAGCGTCAAACACGCAGCGTTTCCTGAATATGGAAACATACCCTTATAGTTATTGCCTAGGGCTGCTGTAGCTGACTCCGATTGCTCTGATTTGTTGTGCTGCGTTTGCAGTCTGAACCCGTGTCTTTGTTTTCACCTATTCCCGTCTTGACTCAGTGTTTCCCTTTAGTATGCTGACTCCCTGGTTTTGACTTGGTTTGTATCCTGACCTGCTTCTGTCTTTTGTCTCCTGGCTTATCAGCTCCTGACTAGGGTTGAGCGACTTTTCATTTTTTCAGATCGAGTCGGGTTTCATGAAACCCGACTTTCTCAAAAGTCGGGTCGAGTGAAATCGGCCGATCTTATTGAAAAGTCGGGGTCGGGGATCGGCCAAAACACGAAACCCAATGCAATTCAATGGGGAAGCATACTTTTTTAATATTTGCTTCAGCGTGATAATGTTGAAAAGCCGGTAATTCAATTGCCGGCTTTTCATTTCTCCTGCCTAAACCCGACATGATATGAGACATGGTTTACATACAGTAAACCATGTCATATCCCCCTTTTTTTTGCATATTCCACACTACTAATGTTAGTAGTGTGTATGTGCAAAATTTCGGCGCTGTAGCTATTACATTTAAGGGTTAAATCGCGGAAAAAATTGGCGTGGGCTCCCGCGCAATTTTCTCCGCCAGAGTGGTAAAGCCAGTGACTGAGGGCAGATATTAATAGCCAGGAGAGGGTCCATGGTTATTGGCCCCCCCGTGGCTAAAAACATCTGCCCCCAGCCACCCCAGAAAAGGCACATCTGGAAGATGCGCCTATTCTGGCACTTGGCCACTCTCTTCCCACTCCCATGTAGCGGTGGGATATGGGGTAATGAAGGGTTAATGCCACCTTGCTATTGTAAGGTGACATTAAGCCAGATTAATAATGAAGAGGCGTCAATTCTGACACCTATCCATTATTAATCCAATTGTATGAAAGGGTTAAAAAACACACACACACATGATTAAAAGTATTTTAATGAAATAAACACACAGGTTGTTTTAATATTTTATTGCTCTCTCAATCCACCTAAAGACCCTCGCTTGGAAAAATAATAAACCAACAATATACATACCCTCTGATGAACTGTCACGTCCCACGAGGTAAATCCATCTGAAGGGGTTCAAATAGTTTACAGGCAGGAGCTCTGCTATAATGCAGCTGTGCTTGTGCCTGTAAACCCCGGCGAATGAAGGAAATGTAGGTCAATGACCTATAGTTACCTTCAGACGCGGTGATGCGCCCCCTGCTGGATGTCCTCATATGACCTGGAGCGTGGGAAAAAGTTCCCAGGCTGCAGTTCATGAGGACATCCACCAGGGGGCGCATGCTGATCGTACTTCAGCATCTTCCAAAACATTGCACTTCTTGTGACAGCACCCCTTGCCTCTGTGCCGGCATGATGGGAGGGTCTGAGAAAATTGTCCCAGAACTTTGCCATTGCTCCCCTGCTTGAGCTGGATTGTACTTCTATCTCTCTTGCTTGGACTCTTTGGTTGTACAACAAACTCTGACATCAGCTGCTAGCGTTTGCAGATGGGAATTTTTTCAGTAATTCCATTAGAAGGGCCCTCTGGTACTGCAACATTTTAGTACACGTCTCTGCCTCTGGAATAAGAGATTGAAAGTTCTCCTTGTAGCATGGGTCTAGAGGTGTCACCAACCAGTAATGAGTGTCACCAAAAATTTTAATAATGCGAGGGTCACGGGAAACGAAGTGCAACATAAAGTCAGCCATGCGTGCCAGACTGCTAACAGGCAAGACTTCCTCGTCCTCATCAACAGGACGACTGACCATGCTGTCCATCCCATCCTCCTCCTTCCTGTCCTCAGGCCATCCACTCTGAACAGACTGTATGACAGCTGTGCTTGTAGTACCTTCTGTAGCGCACGAAAGTAGCTCCTGTTCTTCCTCGTCTTCCTCATTGTCTGCCAATCCACATTGGGACGACATGAGGCTGGGCTGAGTGTAATCACCCTGTTCTGTTTCCTTGCTCCACGTCCTCGTGCTCCACCTGCAATGCATCCTCTTTAATTGTGAGCAGAGAGGTTTGAAGAATGCAGAGAAGCGGGATGGTGACGCTAATTGTGGCATCATCACCGCTCACCACCTTGGTGCAGTCCTCAAAGTTTTGGAGGATGGTACATATGTCTGACATCCATGTCCACTCCTGAGGTCTTATGTGTGGAGTCTGAACTGAATAATGATGGCCTTGGTGATGCTGGTAGTCAACAACTGCCCTCTTCTGCTCGCAAATCCTTTCCAACATATGCAGTGTAGAGTTCCAACACGTGGGGATGGAGCGCCCCCGCACCGCCGCAGGGCCGAGGGGGGATACCCGGAGCCGGGCCTCTAATTCTCAGTCTCGGGGTTGTCACGGTGGCTAGACCCGGTCCGTGGCCCTGTCCGTCAGTGGGGGACGTCCGGTGTAATAGGTGGTAGTAACGGTAGCGATGGAGCGGTGCAGTTGTGGGGTGTAAGTCACGGTAAATAACGAGGACACCAGGTTGCAGTCTCTTTACCTCTTTACTGGAGATCTCTGAGTCCTCAGTCCAGAACACGGTTCACCAGGCTACGCAAGTCCGGCCGGTCCAATGGCACCTCCAGAGTTCTCCTCTCAGGTGGAAATCTGTGCCTTCCTTCTAGCGCTATGTGTTGTAGTCCTTCCCTGCTGTGCTCACGGAAAGTGACCCCACAACGGTTGTGTCTGTTTCTTAAGTTCCCTCACAACTCGATTTGATGTTCCTCTATAATCCACCCCTTCCCTGTATTCAGGTTGGAATGGCACCCGTTTGTCAGGTAGGCCTGGAGTTCTTCCGGGACCCTAGAGTCGCCCCTCTCCCGCAATTGCCCCCCAAGACTTCATAGGTGATATGTGGTAGACAGCCCGCCTGAGACCGACTGTCCTGCCGCTGTTTGGAGTATGGCTTGAAGCTGTATTCTAATCCACTCCCTCGGCGTTCCGGCCACCGGTATTGCGCCTCAGCAGGGTGCTGCCTCTTTCAGCACAACCCCTGCTGGTATTCTCCTTCTGCTTGATCTCGTTTCTCACTCAGCACAATCTATCTCGCTTCTAGTCCTTTCTTGAGTCCCGCCGCTTCCAGGAGCCTGCGCGGACCCGTTACGTTCTTTCAATGCCAAGCCTCTGCCAGGATCCCACCCCTGGCAGAGACCCTACAGTCTCTCCCTTCACAACACCCCCTGCCACAGGGTGTTGCTCCGTTCAATCCCGTCAGCGTTCTCTCTAACTTCCTGCCTGACCCCCAGTTTACCCACTATGGTGGGGAGTGGCCTAATGAATAGCACCCTTAGCTCCCCCCGGAGGCCCAGCTGTGAAACATATTGGTGTCTGTGATACCTGATTGGAGGAACTCCTTCAGTGCCATCGAACGTACCATGGCTCCCCTTAGTGGTAGAGCCACAGTACTGCAACGACCAGAACTCTGGGGCGCTGCACTCCCCCCTGGTTAAACACAGTACTCCGGGACTGGGAAGAAAAACAACAATACAGATTAGCAAAAAGACATACAATTTTGTTGAGTGCAAAACGATAAGTATACTTGAACAGGCTTCCCTTTATGGGAGGTGAGGACACTTTTAACGTTACAAACATGGTCAACATTATAAATTACAGGCTATACATAACTCCTGTTACCCAACCGGGTATTCTACTTAGTGCAAATTCTGGAACAATAAATTAACATTGCCTTTAAGAAACATACACTCTTAGTTTACCAAAGGCCTTCCTATAATCACATTACAGGGTAAGGTAACTTCACATTCTCCTACTTTGAACCTGCAGGACCGCCTGTCCCTATGGCACCAGACCTACTGCCTCTCCTTTCTTTTACAGGACCGCCCTGTTCATCCAGGGCCTACTGCCTTTCGCTACTATACATAGTATAGACATAACATTCCTTTCGTTTAAAGAACTCTGAGCCCGCTCTACTCGGCTCCTTTAAGGACTCACTCTCTAACCCCTACGGGTTCACTCTCTGTCCTTAGTAACAAAGTAACTTTCTATGGGGACGCAGGGTTTACCTTCTATCCTCACCTTCATTATTACTTCGCTTACTTTCAACTATGCAGACCTCTATCTCTACCCCTACGGGCTCTCTGCATCTTTTCTTTCTGCAAAACATTATTTAGATTTCACATTTCAACAAATTCAACACATATAACTTAGCATGTAAAACAGTTACATTTCTTTTCAAGGCATCATTATGGCATTACTGTTCTGCAACAGTATCTCTCTCAAGTTCAGTTTCTCACATCCCCTTTAAGAGGGGACCAAGTCTTTCTGAGGTAGCTCGTTTTCTCAGCCTACCAGTCCATGCAAAGGTTCCGGTATGGTATCTTCGCAAAGTGTCTTTAACTAGAACCGGTAGGAAAGGTATCTTCACAAAGTGTCTTTGGCTCAAACCAATAGGGCAAATATCTTCGCAAAGTGTCTTTGGCTAAAACCAGTAGGGAGCACCTTTAAGAAGGTGCAAACTGTTTACAAAAGAAAGTTTGAATCATGCACAGTCCATGATTTCTGCAGTTCTTTAAACTTGTGCAAAATTTTAGGAAAACTCAGAACAAACACAGGGATCCCGGGTCAACAAAGGGATCCATTAACCCTGGGCGGGTTTAGCAGCAACAGGAACAGTTAAAACAATAAAGTAGCAACTATGTACATTTTCATAACATTGAAAGCTATATCTTACTGAGGTTCTACGGGAGGTGACCTTCTTCCTGGCTTCACCAGACTCACAGATCGGTCCGGTGAGCCAGGACGCCGTCCTGGCTCCAGTAAAGATAGAATCCCTCTCCGGGAGATCCTTCTCGTCGGTAGGCGTACCCGCCTCTCCGGGGCGCGGTGAGGTCGAACTTCCCCTGGTTCCGCGGGGTCAGGTCCCGCTGCCTTTCCTCCAGGACTATCCTCTTCTGGTATCCCAGCAGCAGCCTGGAGGGCGACACATCGTTGGACCCCCCGGGCAAACCAGCCCGTCTCACTGGTGTTCTTTCTCCACCTCGTATAGGTGACGGCGTCCCCCGGCTCCAGGTTACAATCAAACCGCCTGCCAGAAGGTTCCACCTCTTCTCGGTCCACCCGGACCTGGATCGGCTCCCCGATCTCCTGTATGACCCCTCTCCCTTGCTGGGGATGGAAGGCCACCACAACACCCCAGTGTGAGGGCGGAATCTCGGGGACACTAACCAAGTCCACTTGTTCTGCAGGCTGGGGCCGGCTCCGCCACTCTGCCATAAGGCGCCGTAAGTGCTCCGCATCCGGCATGATCTTCAGACCCGGTGCAGGTAGGGTGCTTTCAGCCGGGCCCGGGTAAGGAGCAATGGGAGGCAGCTTAATCTCGGTGGGTTGGCCCACCCGGGTGAGCACGCGGGCATCGGCCCTCAGTCGGCGGGCCAGCTGGCGGGCCTCGGCCGCAGCCACACGTTCCTCCGATAACGGCGTCGGAGGTCGGCCCATCGGGGACTCGGTAAGAGTCAGACCTCCCAGCAGCGGTGCCTCGGAGCCTATCTCGGACGCCGCGGCCTCAGACTGAGCCGACTCAGCTCCGCGTGGTGCTTCCGGTGCCGCCATTTCTTGCTCTTTTCCCGCGTCTCCTTCCCGCGGTCTCTTCCGTGGGCGGCCCCGTCCCCATGGTCTCCACCCTCCGACCAAGATCAGGAGGCGTACCTCAGCTGTTGACGGGCACGTCCTCAGGACACAGAAATACTTAGACTGGGCGGCCATTATCCTTCGCGCTCTCCAGCTCGTCTACGCCCACTCCACGCCCCTCTTCTCTTCCTGCGCTCTCCTCAGCGCTGCAATGGCGGCGGATTTTGGCGGCAAATGGCACAGCACACAGTCTTGCAATAAAGTACAGTCCAATCACAGTAAATCACAGTCTCTAGGCACACATGACCTGATTCTTCAGGCTTAAGTAGATCCTGTTCGTGACGCCAAGTTGGAGCGCCCCCGCACCGCCGCAGGGCCGAGGGGGGATACCCGGAGCCGGGCCTCTAATTCTCAGTCTCGGGGTTGTCACGGTGGCTAGACCCGGTCCGTGGCCCTGTCCGTCAGTGGGGGACGTCCGGTGTAATAGGTGGTAGTAACGGTAGCGATGGAGCGGTGCAGTTGTGGGGTGTAAGTCACGGTAAATAACGAGGACACCAGGTTGCAGTCTCTTTACCTCTTTACTGGAGATCTCTGAGTCCTCAGTCCAGAACACGGTTCACCAGGCTACGCAAGTCCGGCCGGTCCAATGGCACCTCCAGAGTTCTCCTCTCAGGTGGAAATCTGTGCCTTCCTTCTAGCGCTATGTGTTGTAGTCCTTCCCTGCTGTGCTCACGGAAAGTGACCCCACAACGGTTGTGTCTGTTTCTTAAGTTCCCTCACAACTCGATTTGATGTTCCTCTATAATCCACCCCTTCCCTGTATTCAGGTTGGAATGGCACCCGTTTGTCAGGTAGGCCTGGAGTTCTTCCGGGACCCTAGAGTCGCCCCTCTCCCGCAATTGCCCCCCAAGACTTCATAGGTGATATGTGGTAGACAGCCCGCCTGAGACCGACTGTCCTGCCGCTGTTTGGAGTATGGCTTGAAGCTGTATTCTAATCCACTCCCTCGGCGTTCCGGCCACCGGTATTGCGCCTCAGCAGGGTGCTGCCTCTTTCAGCACAACCCCTGCTGGTATTCTCCTTCTGCTTGATCTCGTTTCTCACTCAGCACAATCTATCTCGCTTCTAGTCCTTTCTTGAGTCCCGCCGCTTCCAGGAGCCTGCGCGGACCCGTTACGTTCTTTCAATGCCAAGCCTCTGCCAGGATCCCACCCCTGGCAGAGACCCTACAGACTCTCCCTTCACAACACCCCCTGCCACAGGGTGTTGCTCCGTTCAATCCCATCAGCGTTCTCTCTAACTTCCTGCCTGACCCCCAGTTTACCCACTATGGTGGGGAGTGGCCTAATGAATAGCACCCTTAGCTCCCCCCGGAGGCCCAGCTGTGAAACATATTGGTGTCTGTGATACCTGATTGGAGGAACTCCTTCAGTGCCATCGAACGTACCATGGCTCCCCTTAGTGGTAGAGCCACAGTACTGCAACGACCAGAACTCTGGGGCGCTGCAGGGACATCACACACTAGTCGGTGATGCGGAAGCAGCAAATGCTGCTGAAGCACGGCAAGGGCGGCTGAAGCTGTAGCTGACTTTCTAAAATGGGCAGACAGGTGGCATACTTTCACTAGCAGATCGGCAGCTCCAGGTAGCTTTTGAGAAAATGTTGAACAATGAGGTTAAGCACATGGGCCAGGCAAGATACATGTGTGAGCTCACCTTGCCTCAGAGCCGCCACCAGGTTCCGGCCATTGCCACACATGACCATGTCTGGCTGTAGGTTCAGAGGTGTCATCCAAAAATCTGACTGCTCTTTCAGCACTGTCACACAACTCTTCAGCATTGTGCGGTTTGTCACATAAGTAGATTAGCTTCAGCACAGCCTGTTGCCGCTTGGCTGAGGCAGTGCTGCAGTGCTTCCAGCTTCTGGCTGATGTGCTTATTTCAGAGATGGAGGCTGAAGTGGAGCAGGTGCAGGAGCTGCAGACTGTGGGAGCAACCCTGATTGACGTAGGGCTGGCAAACCTCAGAGTGGGGAGGATGTGTTCCATCCCAAGGTCCGACTGGGTCCCAGCTTCCACTATGCTAACCCAGTGTGCCATCAGTGTGATGTACCATCCCTGCCCACAAGCACTTGTCCACATATTCGTGGTTAGGTGGACTTTCCCAGTAAAAGCATTGTTGAGGGCATGGGTTATGTTGTGGGACACGTGCTGGTGTAATGCTGGTACGGCAAAATAAATAGCAATAGTGGCGACTGGGGACCGAATACCTTGGGATGGCCGCCGCCATCAGGTTGAAGAAAGATTCCATCTCAATGAGCCTCAAAGGTAACATTTCGAGCGCAAGCAGATGAGAAATGTTAGAATTTAGTACTGTGGCCTGTGGGGCGTTAGCTGGGTATTTCTGCTTGCGTTCCAATGACTGGGGTATAGACAACTGAAGGCTGCGCTGGGACAAGGACATGGACGGTCTTGATGATGGTGCTGGTTGACTTTGGTTAACAACAGGAGCAGCGCTAGAGGCATCTTCACATGCACCTCGGACTGGGGAGAAGCAGTGGTGTCACCTGCAGACAGTGTTCCTGGAGCCTGGGGTTCAGCCCACAAAGTCAGGTGCTTTTGCTGCCATGTGCCTGATCATACTGGTGGTGGTCAGGCTGGTAGTTTTGCTACCCATGCTGATGCTGGCATGGCAGGTGCTGCAAATGGCCTGTTTGGAGTTATCGGCAGAGTCTTTAAAAAATAACAAGACTCTGGAAGATCTAACAGTTGGAATGTCAACTTCCGTCATGTTGGTGTTGCAGGGAACGGAGCACGCCTTCAGTCTGCGGCCACCACACTGCTTCTTCCTGCCTGTTGGGGTGCTATGCCTCCTTCCCCATGTGTGCTGCTGTCCTTGCTCTGAATGTTCTACTGCCAGGTTGGGTCAGTTACTGTGTCATCCACAACCTTGTCTTCCACGTACACACCCTGCTCCTCCTGACTTTCTGGCAATTGTGTCTCATCATTGTCCACCTCTTGTAACACTTTCCCATCACTGCCTTCGTGTGACGGTGGCTGTTCAAGCCTTTGGGCATCGCTGCATGCGATCTCATCCAGCCATTTCAAGTTGACCGGCCGAGAGTCTGAAATCTTTAAATGGAAAACTGAACAGCTCTTCAGAGTGTCCAAGTGTGGGATCAGTTGTCTCAGGGCACTCAGCATGGTGGGAGGAAGGAGGATCAGGGTGAGTAATGTGCTGTCCACACTCATGGCTACTTAGACTTGACCGTGTGGAAGACGTGGTGGTGGTGGTGGTGACGGCTAAGTGACTGGAAGCATTATCCGCTATCCAACCAACAACCATTTTACACTGCTGCTGCTTCAATAGTGGTGTGCTGCGGTCCCCTAGAAACTGGGACAGGAAGGTCGAGCGAGAAGATGTGGGTTTTTGTTGTGGCCCACTTTCAGCTTGGCCACGGCCTCGACCTCTGCATGCACCATCAACATCACATCCACTTCCCTGTCCCTTCCCTTGCCCATTTTAAATGGACTACTGAAATATTTGAAATGTCAATACAAATGGATTAATTTTGAGAAAACTTATAAGTGATCAGTATTAGTGATTAGCAAATATACTCGTTACTCGAGATTTCTCGAGCATGCTCGGGAGTCCTCCGAGTATTTTTTAGTGCTTGGAGATTTAGTTTTTCTTGCCGCAGCTGAATGATTTACATCTGTTAGCCAGCATAAGTACATGTGGGAGTTGCCTAGCAGACAAAACAATGTAATGTATGCCTGCAAAGCAAGGATTTTGGAACCACAGATACACCAGGTGTCTGACGGAGATAACAGACTGTTTAAATATGTGGCCTTTTTAAAAAAAAAAAAATTTAGACCACAACAAATAATGAGTAGACCAAGGCTAGCGGACCAAAAAATGCAATGTATGCCTGAAAAGCAAGAATTTGGAGACCACAGATAGACCAGGCATCAGATGGAGATAACAGACTGATCAAAATGTGGCCTTGATTTTTTTGAGCAAACCAAAATTGTGTCAATAAGTAGGCTATGACACACACAAAAAAATTGGAGTATTAAAATTGTAAAATATTTAGCGCAATGATACGTGATGCATGTGGCGTACAAATCACAGTGATAAATATAAGAACTGTAGCTAAATATTTTTGCTGCCAGCTACATATTTGGGGGGCAAATGTTGTAAGACACTCCAAAAAATAATACAGTACCAAAAAAAAGGCAAGATTTTTCTGCGCACTCACATCTGATGCCTGGAACAAAAAAAAATTTAAATTGTTAGATTTTCACACTCTTGTATTGCAATTACCTGGCTGTAGTCTGCAGCGTGACTAAGCAAATAAATGTAGAAAGAGGGTTATGGATTGCTTTCTAACAAAATTAGCAGGTATAAGCTGCAAAAAAAAAAAAATTGCCACGTACACCTGCAGCTACGTACATATAAAATACACAGCTGCAGACAGGAATGGAGCTTTTTGAGGTATGTAGTGAGATCTATATACTCACATACAGTGCCTGCAGGCCTTACACTGATGTGGATATGTGCACACAGACTCCCCTGCCTACCTAGCACTGCAATCTATGTACCCCCGAAATAGCCCTAAGGGTCCCTTTCCACTTGCGAGAGAAAAAACGGTCCGTAATCTGGACCGAAAAAACGGATGTAACGCATGCGATTGTCATGCGAGTGTCATGCGAGTGCAATGCGATTTTTAACCCCTTCCTGACATCTGACGTACTATCCCGTCGAGGTGGGGTGGGCCCGTATGACCGCCGACGGGATAGTACGTCATACGCGATCGGCCGCGCTCACGGGGGGAGCGCGGCCGATCGTGGCCGGGTGTCAGCTGCCTATCGCAGCTGACATCTGGCACTATGTGCCAGGAGCGGTCACGGACCGCCCCCGGCACATTAACCCCGGCACACCGCGATCAAACATGATCGCGGTGTACCGGCGATATAGGGAAGCATCGCGCAGGGAGGGGGCTCCCTGCGGGCTTCCCTGAGACCCCCGGAGCAACGCGATGTGATCGCGTTGCTGCGAGGGTCTCCTACCTCCTTCCTGGCTGCAGGTCCCGGATCCAAGATGGCCGCGGCATCCGGGTCCTGCAGGGAAGGAGGTGGCTTACCGAGTGTCTGCTCAGTGCAGACACTTGGTAAGCCTGCAGCCCTGCACAGCAGATCGCAGATCTGGCAGAGTGCTGTGCACACTGTCAGATCAATGATCTGTGATGTCCCCCCTGGGACAAAGTAAAAAAGTAAAAAAAAAATTTTTCCACATGTGTAAAAAAAAAAAAAAAAAAAAAAATTCCTAAATAAATAATAAAAAATATATATATATTATTCCCATAAATACATTTCTTTATCTAAATAAAAAAAACAAAACAATAAAAGTACACATATTTAGTATCGCCGCGTCCGTAACGACCCAACCTATAAAACTGCCCCACTAGTTAACCCCTTCAGTAAACACCGTAAGAAAAAAAAAAAAAAACGAGGCAAAAAACAACGCTTTATTACCATACCGCCGAACAAAAAGTGGAATAACACGCGATCAAAAAGACTGATATAAATATCCATGGTACCGCTGAAAACGTCATCTTGTCCCGCAAAAAACAAGCTGCCATACAGCATCATCAGCAAAAAAATAAAAAAGTTATAGTCCTGAGAATAAAGCGATACCAAAATAATTATTTTTTCTATAAAATAGTTTTTATCGTATAAAAGCGCCAAACATAAAAAAATGATATAAATGAGATATCGCTATAATCGTACTGACCCAAAGAATAAAACTGCTTTATCAATTTTACCAAACGCGGAACGGTATAAACGCCTCTCCCAAAAGAAATTCATGAATAGCAGGTTTTTGGTCATTCTGCCTCACAAAAATCGGAATAAAAAGCGATCAAAAATGGTCACGTGTCCGAAAATGTTACCAATAAAAACGTCAACTCGTCCCGCAAAAAACAAGACCTCACATGACTCTGTGGAGCAAAATGTGGAAAAATTATAGGTCTCAAAATGTGGAGACGCAAAAACTTTTTTGCTATAAAAAGCGTCGCTGGTTTCACACTTGCGTTTTTGTCTGCAGCGTTTTTTGCACAAAAAAAACGCATGCGTTTTTTCCCTATATTTAACATTGAAAATGCATGCGTTTTTTTTGTACGCGTTTGGTCGCGTTTTCAAACGCATGCGGTTTTTTTCTGCATGCGTTCATTTTCAGAAATACAACCTGCAGTATTTTCTTGCGTTTTTAAGCACATGCGTTTGTTTGCTTTAAAAACGCATGCATTTTTATCGAAAAAAAACAGAAAACACACTGAAAAGCCACCCACCACCATCAAGGTGATAAAGGGATCCAAACCCTAACCCTAACTCTACCCCTAACCTCACCCCTAACCGTTTAATGAACATTTTCTGACAGTCATAGTGCCACGTATTTCAGTGCCACGTATTTCAGTGCCATGTATTTCAGTGCCACGTATCACGTATTTCAGTGCCACGTGTTTCAGTGCCACGTATTTCAGTGCCACGTATCACGTATTTCAGTGCCACGTATCACGTATTTCAGTGCTACATATTTTAGTACCACGTATTTCAGTTGCACGTATTTCAGTGCCACGTATTTCAGTGCCACGTATTTCAGTGCCACGTATTTCAGTGCCACGTATTTCAGTGCCACGTATTTCAGTGCCACGTATCACGTATTTCAGTGCCACGTGTTTCAGTGCCACGTATTTAAGTGCCACGTATCACATATTTCAGTGCCACGTATTTAAGTGCCAAGTATTTAAGTGCCACGTATTTCAGTGCCACGTATTTCAGTGCCATGTATTTCAGTGCCACGTATTTAAGTGCCACGGATCACATATTTCAGTGCCACGTATTTAAGTGCCACGTGTTTCAGTGCCACGTATTTCAGTGCCACGTATTTCAGTGCCACGTATTTCAGTGCCACGTATCACGTATTTCAGTGCCACGTGTTTCAGTGCCACGTATTTAAGTGCCACGTATCACATATTTCAGTGCCATGTATTTAAGTGCCACGTATTTAAGTGCCACGTATTTAAGTGCCACGTATTTCAGTGCCACGTATTTCAGTGCCACGTATTTCAGTGCCACGTATTTAAGTGCCACGTATCACATATTTCAGTGCCACGTATTTAAGTGCCACGTATTTAAGTGCCACGTATTTCAGTGCCATGTATCACGTATTTCAGTGCCACGTGTTTCAGTGCCACGTATTTAAGTGCCACGTATCACGTATTTCAGTGCCACGTATTTCAGTGCCACGTATTTCAGTGCCACGTATTTCAGTGCCATGTATTTCAGTCACGTTTAGGGTTAGGGTTAGGGGTAGGGTTAGGGCTAGGGTTGGAGGTAAAGTTAGGGTTGGGGCTAAAGTTAGGGTTGGGGCTAAAGTTAGGGTTAGGGTTTGGATTACATTTACGTTTGGATTAGGGTTGGGATTAGAATTATGGGTGTGTCAGGGCTATGGGGTGTGGTTAGGGTTACCGTTGGGATTAGGGTTAGGGGTGTGTTTGGGTTAGGGTTTCAGGTAGAATTGGGGAGTTTCCACTGTCTAGGCACATCAGGGGCTCTCCAAGCGCGACATGGCGTCCAATCTCAATTCCAGCCAATTCTGCATTGAAAAAGTAAAACAGTGCTCCTTCCCTTCCGAGCTCTCCCGTGCGCCCAAAAAGGGGTTTACCCCAACATATGTGTTATCAGCATACTCGGGACAAATTGAACAACAACTTCTGGGGTCCAAGTTCTCTTGTTATCCTTAGGAAAATAAAAATTTGGGGGGCTAAAAATCATTTTTGTGGGAAAAAAAGATATTTTATTTTCACGGCTCTGCGTTATAAACTGTAGTGAAACACTTGGGGGTTCAAAGTTCTCACAACACATCTAGATAAGTTCCTTGGGAGGTCTAGTTTCCAATATGGGGTCACTTGTGGGGGGTTTGTACTGTTTGGGTACATCAGGGGCTCTGCAAATGCAACGTGACGCCTGCAGACCAATCCATTTAAGGCTGCATTCCAAATGGCGCTCCTTCCCTTCCGAGCTCTGTCATGCACCCAAACAGTGGTTCCCCCCCACATATGGGGTATCAGCGTACTCAGGACAAATTGGACAACAACTTTTGGGGTCTAATTTATCCTGTTACCCTTGTGAAAATACAAAACTGGGGGCTAAAAAATCATTTTTGTGAAAAAAAAAAAGAATTTTTATTTTCACGGCTTTGCGCTATAAACTTTAGTGAAACACTTGGGGGTTCAAAGTTCTCAAAACACATCTAGATAAGTTCCTTGGGAGGTCTAGTTTCCAATATGGGGTCACTTGTGGGGGGTTTGTACTGTTTGGGTACATCAGGGGCTCTGCAAATGCAACGTGACGCCTGCAGACCAATCCATTTAAGGCTGCATTCCAAATTGCGCTCCTTCCCTTCCGAGCTCTGTCATGCGCACAAACAGTGGTTCCCCCCCACATATGGGGTATCAGCGTACTCAGGACAAATTGGAAAACAAATTTTGGGGTCCAATTTATTCTGTTACCCTTGTAAAAATACAAAGCTGGGGGCTAAAAAATCATTTTTGAGAAAAAAAAAATTATTTTCACGGCTCTGCGTTATAATCTGTAGTGAAACACTTGGGGGTTCAAAGCTCTCAAAACACATCTAGATAAGTTCCTTAGGGGGTCTACTTTCCAAAATGGTGTGACTTGTAGGGAGTTTCAATGTTTAGGCACATCAGGGGCTCTCCAAACGCAACATGGCGTCCCATCTCAATTCCAGTCAATTTTGCATTGAAAAGTCAAATGGCGCTCCTTCCCTTCCAAGCTCTGCCATGCGCCCAAACAATGGTTTACACCCACATATGGGGTATCATCGTACTCAGGACAAATTGCACAACATTTTTTGGGGTCCAATTTCTTCTCTTACCCTTGGGAAAATAAAAAATTGGGGGCAAAAAGATCATTTTTGTGAAAAAATATGATTTTTTATTTTTACGGCTCTGCATTATAAACTTCTGAGAAGCACTTGGTGGGTCAAAGTGCTCACCACACATCAATATAAGTTCCTTAGGGGGTCTACTTTCCAAAATGGTGTCACTTGTAGGGGGTTTCAGTGTTTAGGCACATCAGGGGCTCTCCAAACGCAACATGGCGTCCCATCTCAATTCCAGTCAATTTTGCATTGAAAAGTCAAATGGCGCTCCTTTCCTTCCGAGCTCTGCCATACGCCCAAACAGTGGTTTACCCCCACATATGGGGTATCAGCGTACTCAGGACAAATTGTACAACAACTTTGGGGGTCCATTTTCTCCTGTTACCCTTGGTAAAATAAAACAAATTGGAGCTGAAATAAATTTTGTGTGAAAAAAAGTTAAATGTTCATTTTTATTTAAACATTCCAAAAATTCCTGTGAAACACCTGAAGGGTTAATAAACTTCTTGAATGTGGTTTTGAGCACCTTGAGGGGTGCAGTTTTTAGAATGGTGTCACACTTGAGTATTTTCTATCATATAGACCCCTCAAAATGACTTCAAATGAGATGTGGTCCCTAAAAAAAAATGGTGTTGTAAAAATGAGAAATTGCTGGTCAACTTTTAACCGTTATAACTCCGTCACAAAAAAAAATTTTGGTTCCAAAATTGTACTGATGTAAAGTAGACATGTGGGAAATGTTACTTATTAAGTATTTTGCGTGACATATGTCTGTGATTTAAGGGCATAAAAATTCAAAGTTGGAAAATTGCAAAATTTTCAAAATTTTCGCCAAATTTCCATTTTTTTCACAAATAAACGCAAGTTATATCGAATAAATTTTACCACTAACATGAAGTACAATATGTCATGAGAAAACAGTGTCAGAATCGCCAAGATCCGTCAAAGCGTTCCAGAGTTATAGCCTCATAAAGGGACAGTGGTCAGAATTGTAAAAATTGGCCAGGTCATTAACGTGCAAACCACCCTTGGGGGTGAAGGGGTTAATCGCATCATCCATTTTTTTGTAATCGCATCATCTTTATGACATCCGTATTACTGTCCGATTTGTACGCACCGGTGTCCTTTGAAAAGCCGGCAAATCAGTGCTGTATACAGTAAAATCACACTGACAGGTTAGAATAGAATAGATATATACACATAGAATGTGTATATATACATATATATATATATATATATGTCAGTGAGACACCTATATATGTATATTTATATTTAATGCAGCGCTAGATAGCATAAAAGCCGCTAATTCAATTGCCGGCTTTTGCTCTCTCCTTCACAAACCCGACAGGATATGAGACATGGTTTACATACAGTAAACCATCTCATATCCTTTTTTTTTTTGCATATTCCACACTACTAATGTTAGTAGTGTGTATGTGCAAAATGTGGCCGCTGTAGCTGCTAAAATAAACGGTTAAATGGCGGAAAAAATTGGCGTGGGCTGCTGCGCAATTTTCTCCGCCAGAGTGGTAAAGCCAGTAACTGAGGGCAGATATTAATAGCCTAGAGAGGGTCCATTGTTATTGCCCCCGCCCCCAGCTACAAACATCTGCCCCCAGCCACCCCAGAAAAGGCACATCTGGAAGATGCACCAATTCTGGCACTTGGCCACTCTCTTCTCACTCCCGTGTAGTGGTGGGTAGGGTTGAGCGACTTTGACTTTTTTAGAGTCGAGTCATGTTTCGCGAAACCCGACTTTTTGAAAAGTCGAGTCAGGTGAAATCGGCCGATTACTGCGAAAAGCCGAGGATCGGCCAGAACACGAAACCCTATGCACGTCAATTGGGATTTTTTTTTTCTCTCTCTCTCTCTCTCTCTCTCTCTCTCTCTCTCTCTCCTCCGTCCCAGCCCCGAAAATTTCGTTTTCCACATTGCAAATCCCTGCTGCGCACAAGCGATAAAATGATCATAGGCGTGCACGCCCCTAACCCCTATGTCATCACTCTGCCCACACTCCTTCATTGGCTGAAAAAATGGCGCTAAACAAGTCATACGAAACGCGACTTTGGCACCAAGATCGCGTACCGCATGGCCGACCCCACACAGGGATCGGGTCGGGTTTCAGGAGACGCCGACTTTGCCAAAAGTTACCTTGAGTTGCGGTGAGGCGCCCTCTGCTGGATGTCCTCATATGAACTCGAGCGTGGGAACTTTTCCAAGGCTCCAGTTCATGAGGACATCCAGCAGAGGGCGCATCACCGCGACTCAAGGTAACTACAGATCACCCAGCTTTCCTTTCAGTACCCGGGGTTTACAGGCACGAGCGAGTGCATTAGCACAGCTCCAGGCTGTAAAATGATTTAACCCCTTCAGATGGATTTACATCGTGGGACATAACAACGGAAGGTATGGAATATTGTTGTTTGTTTTTTTTACTTTATTACAGAACGAGGGTCTTCAGGTGGATTAAGAGTCTAATAAAATATTACAACAACATGTGTCTTTATTTCATTAAAATACTTTGTAATCATGTGTGTGTGTTTTATTAACCATTTCGTACTATTGGATTAATAATGGATAGGTGTCATAATTGACGCCTCTCCATTATTAATCTGGCTTAATGTCACCTTACAATAGCAAGGTGACATTAACCCTTCATTACCCCATATCCCACCGCTACACGGGAGTGGGAAGAGAGTGGCCAAGTGCCAGAATTGGCACATCTTCCAGATGTGGCTTTTCTGGGGTGGCTGGGGGCAGATGTTTGTAGCCGGGGGGGGGGGCAATAACCATGGACCCTCTCTAAGCTATTAATATCTGCCCTCAGTCACTGGCTTTACCACTCTGGCGGAGAAAATTGTGCGGGAGCCCACGCCAAATTTTTCTGCCATTTAACCCTTTATTTTAGCAGCTACAGCAGCCAAATTTTGCACACACACACTACTAACATTAGTAGTGTGGAATATGCAAAAAAAAGGGATATGAGATGGTTTACTGTATGTAAACCATGTCTCATATCATGTCGGGTTTGTGAAGGAGAGAGCAAAAGCTGGCAATTGAATTAGCGGCTTTTATGCTATCTAGCGCTGCATTAAATATAAATATACATATATAGGTGTCTCACTGACATATATATGTATATATACACATTCTATGTGTATATAGAATGTGTATATATCTACTCTATTCTAACCTGTCAGTGTGATTTTACTGTACACCGCGCTGAATTACCGGCTTTTCAAAGGACACCGGTGCGTAAAAATCGGACAGAACTCGCATGGTGCGAGTGCTGTGCGATTTTTTTCTCGCACCCATTGACTTGCATTGGCGAGTCTCATCCGAGAATCGCAGCAATACGCAGCATGCTGCGATTTTTTTCTCAGCCGACCCAGATTTTTCGCAGTTCGATTTCGGCTGAGAAAAAAATCGCAAATGAAAAGACACCTATTAAATAACATTGGTCCGAGTGCAATCCGATTTTTTTATCGGATTGCACTCGTCCGTTTTCCTCGCAAGTGGAAAGGGACCCTAAAAAGAACTGTTGGTTTATCAGGATTTGTGGATTGAACACTAGTAGACCCACACTAATTAATAAATGGTCGAATCTGACCCTATCTCAGCAGCAGCTCTTTCTACACTAGCTGAGTCCAGAGCAGAATGCGGCGAGCAGGGTGACACCAGGTCTCTTATAGACCTGATGACACTGTGCAGCCAGCCAATTACTGTAATACCACAACAAAGATGGCTGCATTATTACAGTGCATGGCAGACAACCTTGCATGCTGATTGGCGCTCTATAAAGCACCAGAATTAAAATGAGGAGACCCGAGCTCCCGCCGAATAATCCCGGAAATACTCGGTGCTCACCGAGTACACTGAGCATAGTGATACTCGGGCGAGTACCGAGTAGTGGTGAACACATTCGCTTATCACTAGACGAGATATATAGTGAATTCAGTTATCTCATTGCCAGTCAGATAAGCAATACTCATTAATGAGTCAGTGGAAAGGGTAGGTGTATGTGAGTGTCATGAAAAGGTAAGTAAATGCTTCTTTATGTGTCACCTGCACTGGAGCTAATATTATCCATTATTAGGAACAACCTGATTTGAAAATCAGAAGCAACCCAATTAGAAATAGTATATGGGGCATATTTTTAAACAAACAAAAAATTGTATTAATTCATATCATTCAATAAATCCATAATGTGTCTCCAATGGGAGAATAAATCACATTGACCTCACCCATAGAAGATGGCCGACCACTGCGACAAAAAGAACACCAGAGTATATTTGAGTGATCCATATAGGTTCAATAATTGGCTTGTAGTATTCCCCCTCAGTCACAGATTTGTAGTATTCACCCAACGCTTTTCTATTCATTAGGGCTCATCAGGGGCTTGTCATATGCATGCAGTTAAGATAAGGTCCTGCCACTGTCTGCAGTTAACAGGACAAAGTGGACCGGGTCTATTGTTCACCTAGTGTGCCTTTTTTAAGGAATGCACGCTGGACTTGCACATGTAATTTTCCTAAGTTCTGCCGTGTCACTTCTGGTCTGTGTCTGTAATTGAGTTGGACGTATCCCTTCACATATATATTGGCTAGTCTTTATCCCTTCAGATATTTGTAGACAGCTATTAAGTCTCCTCTCAGCCTTCTTTTTTGCAAACTAACATTCCCAGATCATTCATCTGTTCCTCATAGGACATAGTTTGCAGTCCGCTCACCATCCTTGCAACTCTTCTCTGAACTTGCTCCAGTTTTTTGATGTCTTTTTTAAAATGTGGTGCCTAGAACTGTATACAGCATTCCAGATGAGGTCTGACCAAGGAGGAGTAGAGGGGGATAATGCACGTGATCTACACTCTATGCTTCTCTTAATACATACTAGAAATGCATTTTGCCTTTTTCTGCTGCATCACAATGTTGACTCACGTGAAGTCTGTGATCTATTAGTATACACAAATCTTTATCACACATGCTTTTGCTTAGTTCTATTCCTCCCATTCTGTCTCTGTGAAATACTATTCTATTAGTAACTGCCCATTGTTCCAGCGTATCAAGATCCTTTGTTTTCTCTAGTGTTAGCTATTCCTCCTCATTTTACACCATCTGCAAATTTGATTAGTTTACATTCATTTCCCTTTTCTAGATCATTTATAAAAATGTTGAACAACACTGGGGCCAAGACAGAACCATGTGCTATCCCACTTGTAACACTCTTCCAATTGGATGTGCAACCATTTATTACCAATCTTTGAGTACAATCACTGGCCCAGTTTTAAATCCACCTAACCGTAGCCTTGTCATCCCATACCTGGTCATTTTTTTTTTAATAAGGATAGTATAAGATACTTTATCAAGTGCTTTGCTGAAGTCAATATATATTATATCTACCGCATTTCCCTTACCCACCCAGTCAGCGATTCCATTATAGAAGGAAATTGGATTAGTCTGGCATGATTTTTTTTGCTACAAACCCATGCTGGCTCTGGTTAATTACTGTATTCTTATCCAAGTACTACCATACATGCTGTTTAATAATTTGCTCAAAGATCTTTCCTGGTATAGAAGTAAGGCTTACTGGCTTGTAATTACAAGGGTCCATTTTCTTTCTTTTTTTGAATATAGGGACACTATTTGTCCTTCAATCTTCTGGGATTGTTCAAAGATTCTAGTGGTTCTTCAATTCCTCATATACACTACCAAATATTTTTTCCATCTTAGCAACACATTTCTAACCATAATATCAGACAGTATTAATTTTTTCTTTAGACAACCTCTCTGCCATGAGCAAACTGACATTGTAATACATTTCTACCGAATATTGTAATATATATGACATTCTAAACTGAAATCTAGGATACCAAGCTCATTCTAAGATCAGTCACATAATAGCATAAAGTAATAATGGAAATACTGTATACATGTATGGATTCCAAGCTCTTTCTGGAAGATTCAGATTCTGTGGGAGTTGCAGCCTTCTGGCTAGTATGTAGTCACTTATTTCCGGCTTTCTGCTCCTCAGTTTTTCTGGCTCTTCCTATAGAACAGAATGAGCACTTGACACTAGTTATAAAGTGAAGTACAGTTAGTACTGGAACAATGCCCACTGTCCCTGCAACTCAGCAAGCTACTTCTGATTGAATTACAGAGCGCGCACCTCTATGACCTTCTCTGCACTTGTGCGGTATTTCCTGAGCCCTATTTTCACTGTCCACCCTGCTGTTTCACTGTTTGATTCACAACCTCAAGAACTGAGTAAGGAAGGTTTTAATTGATCCTCTTAATTATCCTCTTGCACAGGAATCCAAGTTGTGATGTTGTCAGTAGGTACAATATGGATTAGTAGTCTTTTCTGGTATACATGTAGAACACATTTACCAAACCACCATTAATCAAGCAGCTGTTTACATTTTCTGCTTACCATCTGTAAAGTGATTTTCATGATGGCAATATATACAAAATCCCATGCCACATCATGTGATACTGTGGATTTGCCAACATGACTTAAGAACTTCCAGGGAATCTTAGCTCCTGGGCAAACATCTCTATGTATGGCACAAGCAGTACTGTCCAGAAGGAATTCAGCACACTAGCGTTCTCTTTATGGTATTTAACAAAGCTGGGTGACGGATAGCCTTTTTGGCACAATATACGCCATTAAAGAAACATTTACTTAAGTGCAATGAATAGGAATTGACAGCTAGATTTATAACTTGCAAGTAAGGTACTGGGAAACTAAAAAATCTATTTCAACGTAAAGGCATAATATATATTCATTGATCCCTCAATGTCATAATCAATGCTTGACTTCTTTCCTGCCCTGGTCCTTTATCTGATCTACCCCTACTTGCTATGTAGGCTGAGAGCAGCATGATGTAGGGGCTGAGATCCTGATTCCAGTAATGTGTCACTTACCGGTCTGCATGCTGTCATGCTGATACAATCACTGTTTTCTTTGCAGGAGAGCTAGCAGTGCTCAGATAGCTGAGCTTTGTATAACCCTGGCCACATCACTGATTGGCAGGGGGGAAGGTGGACAGTTGCCCCATGTGCAGCCGGCAGGGGGGCACCATCGAGCTGCCTGATGTGATAGTCCGAAGTGTCTACCTGGTGGCTGCATTTTGCCACCCCCCCTATTGGGAGTTGGAAATTCTCTGAGTCTGCTGTCAACCTGACAGACAGCTCAGAGAAGTTGCAGTGCGCCGGCTCCCATCAATAGGGTGGGATGGGTGCAGTTACAGTGTAGAGGGTGAAGGGGAATGTATGTAGACACAGTATGTAGAGTTATGGGTTGAGGACACAGTATGGGGTGCAAGGGGGATGGGTGTGGACACAGTATGGGGAGCAAGGGAGGGATAAGTGTGGAAAAAGTATTGGGAACAGGGGGGTCAGTAGAAAGAAATAATGTGAGGAGACAGCATGAGATGAAAAAAATGTGAGGGCACAGAATAGAAACTGGGTAGTGTGGGGGGATGGAATGGAGAGGGGGAAGAATGGGGTGACAGGGTGAGGCCACAGCCAGGAGGGGACACTTTGCCAAGGAGGGGGAGTGTGATGAGGGAGCACAGTATAAAGACTAGGCAGTATAGGGGTACACAGTGTGAGAGTATAGCCTGAAGATAGGGCCTAGAATAGAAAGGAGATGGAAGTGTGTAGGGCCTGTTCCATAAGAGGGGCAGTGTGTGGGTCATATTTTGTGTGAGGAACACAACAAGGAGCAACTATTTATTTAGGGGCACAGCCTAGGGCAGATATTTTTATTCAGGAGCATTATAATGACACTGCTATTTTTAAGGGTATTGTGTGGGGGCATGTGCTGCACAAGACCAGAAAAGATGGAAGTCTGCAGAGATGAGCTGTGGCTCTGAAAAGTTATTATGGCGTCTGGACAAGATGAAGAAAAAAAACTGAACAACTCCAATCAGAGATAACATCATCTATAAGCTACCTGGATGTAAATATTTGTGATATTGACTAATTTTCATCAGTACTGTAGTTCCTGTGTGGTCCCCAGTCTAATGATGACTAATAGTAACAACTTCCAGTATCTCCTTACCATCATTAAGGAGGTACTGGAAGTTGTAGGTTCATGCAATGATTTCACAGTATAAGTATAGTCAATTAGAGTATACAATCCTGTATTCACCGCCAACCTCTAATATATCAATATAAAATTAGATTTTTATTCAATAATTCTACAAATACAATAAATACCCAATTGTGAGTAAACACCACCACCAACTTAAAATACAGAGGCACCCAGGGGAGGTGCCTGTCCCTATATATAGCCTATCTCACCCTGCCTGACAGCGGAGCTTGGCACCCTATATCCTGCGCTCTGGCGCCCCCACTCGGCGATGGCTCTCCCTGTCTGCCCAATTGCGCCCAACAGTGGCAGGGGAGTGAAAAAGGATGCCTAAAGGGTGAGAAAGATAGTTGTAAGGAGATATGCTGTTTGTCCTATAATAGAGCTAGCTAGAGCTGGTCACATCACTAAGCTAGCTATAGTTTGTTGTATAGACCTCCACTTCTATTAATAAACTTTTTTTATATATATATAAATGCTTGCTGTATTGATAAATCTTCTTGCATGAATGCCTAACTGCTGATTAAACAGTCCACAGTAACCAAAGCGGATATTCTCAGAATAAAGACCTATTGTCTATAGATAGATGAAATGGAACAGAAGATAGTGAGAGAAATATCTTATCTTTATCTTATTCCTACTGTACATATAAGATGTTTAAGGTACACCAAACCAAGTACATTCCTTATAGAAAAAGGTCAGATGGACATACTAATATGGATATAATATAAAGCAATAAACCCATTTAGTGATGTAAGCAGTTAACAATATATCTTTAGTAGCATCATACTAGAATTGATACGTAACCAACAAGCTCAAAACCCACAGGCATAATATATGCAAAAAGACAGCATATTCACTTATCCATATATAGTAATAGTGCGATGAACTATACACACTACAAACCACGATAGTGCAACAAAACCACACTCAACGCGTTTCCCCTCTACTGACGTTCATCAGGAGTAAATAAATCACACAGAGCCAAAAAGGCCAAACTTTGTTGCAAAACTTAGATAGAATATAGCCAGCGATACTTAGCTTAGCTGTGATATTGGTGAGACAGGCATGATGGCCGGACTCTATGAGACAATCCTCCCCTGTTTATGATGCATGGTTTATGCAATACAAATGTACATGGGTCTGAACTCACATCACAATTGATGTACCATGTACTGATGGTTCTGGTGCTAAATTCATGTTCTGATGGTGCTCCCAGTGATGTGTTGATGTAATGATGGTGGTTCTTGTCATGTATTCCTGCACTACTGAGGGTTTTATGTTTCTGTACTGATAGAGATTATACGGATATATTACTGTACTGCTGGTGGCTCTAAAGATACATTTCTGTACTGCTGGTGGTTCTGATGATGAATGTTTGGTGATTTATTTCTGTACTGATGAGGGTTGTGATGCTGTGTTTCTGTGTTAAGATTATGGGACACATGGCTATGTTAATAAATTGTTGTGCTGTCTGACAATTTAAGGGTTACTCACGGTCATGTGCCAACTAGACATGCGTGGCCTCGCTCAATGAAAATTAATTGAGCGAGGCTGGACACGTCTAGTCGGAATATGGGCAGATGTATACAAATCGCATACTTGTGCTCACATGACCGTTCACTCTTGCCACTGGCAATGGAAAATCCTAAAAGTGTGCAGTGCATGCGCTATGAGAATTCAAAAGCCTGCATTCATTTAGAGTGACTGCACACTTTCATCTCAACTGTGGACAAGCCCTTCATTATAAAGTGAAGTATTGAAGAATGTCAAGACTAGCAGCATGTAATATACTCACTGTCAGGATTCAGCTCTGCTTGCTGGTTCCAGCAGTCATCACATGGCCACATCACTCATATGCGGTTTTCATACTAATGGTCATGTGGCAATGAACATTTCTTCCTTCACCAGCTGTTCAGTGAACTTTAAGAGAATTAGGAACAGCATCTAGTTGGCACGTGACTAAGTGTACAAATCGCATATGCATGATTGGTCACATGGCAACTACTCAAACCACTTGAGGGGAGGCCAAACTGAATTCTTGCCCCGGGTTCTGGAAAACCTAGATACACCTCTGGCAATATACATTGACATAAAGCTGCTATTCAGTGCTGGAGTGAGGATTCACAGAGCAGTTGACTAGAAGGCACGAGACAACTGGACCATTAGTGACAATCTCCTGATGATAAGACACTGATTGGATTGAAACAGCAACACACAGCCTACTAAGTGACACATCGCAGGAATCAGGCTCTCGGTTCCTACATTAGGTTGCTCTCAAATTACATAGCAAAAAAACAGTTAACTGATTCCCTTTAAGAGGAAGATTAAGGAGATAAACAATATATACAGACAAGGAAACCAAGAAATGGTCTATAAGTAACCATATGGATCAACCTTAGAATACAGGAGTTACTAATAGCAGTGTATGGGACAGAAGACAACTGGCAGATATGCTCCTCAGTTCCTTCTACTAATAACATGGGTGCGCATTTACATGTATTTCTACAAACCTTTGTTGTCCTAAGGTGATATATTGCCATTAGGCAACTGTTATATGATGGAGATACAGTTAATTTCCTTAATTTTCCATCTATTTACATGAATATCAAGAATGAGATAACTTCAGGGAAGCTAGCAATATTCATCAGCATAGCGAGAGAACAGTCCATGTACAGACATAGTGCGTGCCATCTGCTACCCATAAAAGAGGTCACCTTACATTTTTTTACATTCATATCAACACATGCGACATTGATCTATGTTTGTAGGGTTTATTAAATATTATCTGTAAATAGATCTAAATTCCATTTTACATATTATTATTTCATGTCTATTGTTCATTGTTTTATGTCGTCTTCCTCAGAATTAGTTGTGTTTTTCTCTTTGTATGATTTCCTCCATTTGCCTGGTATTTTAACCTATGGCAGATTTTATCTGTGCAAATCTGTATGCAAAGTCTGCAGCAGCGCATCTTGTTTTCATGTACTTTCTTCTGCAAAAGAATGTGTGAAATAGCAAAACTGACTTGATTGAAATGAAACAAGCCAGATAAAGGTCGCGCCTGTCGAGATGAAAACAGCAAACGGATCCAATAAGAGCGGATAAAACAAAAGTATTATATTAAAAAATACTTGTTATTAAAAACCACTACGCTTTATGGTTGCATCCAGCCTTCCTCAGGGGTAACACCTGATACACCTGAGGAAGGCTCAATGCAGCCGTAACGCAGAATGGTTTTTAATAAAAAGTACTTTTTATATAATATTTTTATTTGATCTGCTCTTATTGGACTGTCTTCATGATTTTTGCCCGTTACCGGGTTTGTTTTACGTCAATCAGCTCTGTTGGGAAATGTTCGCAGTACTCCAGGTTGGCTGCACCCTCTGGAATCCACTATAACGCAATTGGAGTTATGCCTATAGCGCAACTCTGCCAGGTTAGAATATCTTCCACAATTGGTTTTATATTTTTAACTTACTATGCTCAGAAAGCGTTCCTGTTAGTGATGAGCGAGTATGCTCGTTACTTGGGTTTCTCCGAGCATGCTTGGGTGGTCTCCGAGTATTTCAGCGTGCTCGGAGATTTAGTTTTTGTCTACACAGCTGCATGATTTGCGGCTGCTAGCCAGCCTGAGTACATGTGAGGATTGCCTCTTTGTTAGGGAATCCCCACATGTATTCAAGCTGTCTAACAGCCGCAAATCATGCAGCTGTGTCGACATAAACTAAATCTCCAAGCACGCTGAAATACTCGGAGACCATCCGAGCATGCTCGGAGAAACCTGAGTAACGAGCATACTCGCTCATCACTAGTTCCTGTCTCTCCTTTTTCCACCAAAAAAACAGGCTTTTGCTCCCACACAACATAGAAAATTACAGCGCCAGTAAAACAAAAGACAATGTTAGTTTACTATTACAGACACAATGCAGGACTCAGGCCCGGCCTCTCATGTCCTTCCTGAGGACTGGTAATTTCCTTCCAGACACCAGTGTTCTTTCCCAGAGAGCTGATCAGCGTTCTCAGGCTCTCCTTCTTGTCCTGTACCGTAGACGCTAATCCCCATAAATTTCCATACACAGAAAGCCGCTTTATTTATTTCTTTCATTTTGAAGCATACTTTCCACCTACTGGGTTAACATTATATTGACTGAGCTGCGTTCTCTTACACTGCAGCACTGCATATGTGCGCTAATTGATTTCCACTTTCTCACTGCTATAATTTGAAACGTCTGCAGTTGCGTCTAATGACAGATAATGATGGATTGCTGCACTGCCTTGTGTATGACTTCCATTCTCTCTGATCATGTTTGCCATTTAACTCATTCTTTGGCTTTGAAGACAACGTGACTGTAGCACTTAAAAGTAGATAGAAAAGTGAAGCCTCTTTAATTCCTCTTTGAATAACCGGCACATGATAAACAGCAGTAATGCTATGAATGCTTTTCATGTTTATAAGAAACCTCAAGTTCAGATTCTTTATGTACCAAGCTGCAATGTTATTAACCAATAGATGTATAACTACTAGTGTTGAGCATTCCGATACTGCAAGTATCGGGTATCGGCCGATACTTGCTGTATCGGAATTTCCGATACCGAGATCCGATACTTTTGTGGTATCGGGTATCGGGTATCGCAACAACATTAATGTAATAATGTGTAAAAAAGAGAATTAAAATAAAAAATATCGCTATACTCACCTGTCCGACGCAGCCGGGACCTCAGCGAGGGAACCGGCAGCGTTGTTTGTTTAAATTTCGCGCTTTTACTTGGTTACGTGAAGTCCCGGCTTGTGATTGGTCAGGGCGGCCATGTTGCCGGGACGCGGACCAATCACAGCAAGCCGTGACGAAATTACGTCACGGCTTGCTGTGATTGGTCCGCGTCCCGGCAACATGGCCGCCATTTACCAATCACAAGCCGTGACGTCACGGGAGGCTGGACATGCGCGTATTTTGAAAAGCGCGCGTGTCCAGCCTCCAGTGACGTCCCGGCAACATGGCCGCCATTAACCAATCACAAGCCGTGACGTCACGGGAGGCTGGACATGCGCGTATTTTGAAAAGCGCGCGTGTCCAGCCTCCAGTGACGTCCCGGCAACATGGCCGCCATTAACCAATCACAAGCCGGGACGTCACGGGAGGCTGGACATGCGCGTATTTTGAAAAGCGCGCGTGTCCAGCCTCCAGTGACGTCCCGGCAACATGGCCGCCATTAACCAATCACAAGCCGTGACGTCACTGGAGGCTGGACACGCGCGCTTTTCAAAATACGCGCATGTCCAGCCTCCCGTGACGTCCCGGCTTGTGATTGGTTAATGGCGGCCATGTTGCCGGGACGTCACTGGAGGCTGGACACGCGCGCTTTTCAAAATACGCGCATGTCCAGCCTCCCGTGACGTCACGGCTTGTGATTGGTAAATGGCGGCCATGTTGCCGGGACGCGGACCAATCACAGCAAGCCGTGACGTAATTTCGTCACGGCTTGCTGTGATTGGTCCGCGTCCCGGCAACATGGCCGCCCTGACCAATCACAAGCCGGGACTTCACGTAACCAAGTAAAAGCGCGAAATTTAAACAAACAACGCTGCCGGTTCCCTCGCTGAGGTCCCGGCTGCGTCGGACAGGTGAGTATAGCGATATTTTTTATTTTAATTCTTTCTTTTACACACTAATATGGTTCCCAGGGCCTGAAGGAGAGTTTCCTCTCCTTCAGACCCTGGGAACCATCAGGAATACCGTCCGATACCTGAGTCCCATTGACTTGTATTGGTATCGGGTATCGGTATCGGATTGGATCCGATACTTTGCCGGTATCGGCCGATACTTTCCGATACCGATACTTTCAAGTATCGGACGGTATCGCTCAACACTAATAACTACAGAATTATTATTCATAATATCATACTATTATCATTGAATAGATGATGATTCCTCTCAGAATTCCACCCTGCATTAGTGGGAATGTACCTGTAATAGAGAACAGAACATTCACATACCCCCGGCAGGGGTACGGGCAGCTTAGGATCAAACTGCCTAAGCTTAAGGAACACTTCTGGTAACAAACACACGGTATTGAGTCGCCCATCAGGGCCATGGGGTACTCTGTACCGAGTCCGGTCGCAATTAAAGGGGTGGTCACGGTGGCAGCGACGCGATCTGTGGCCCTGTGCGCCCAAGTAAAAGGGACGGTCTTTCAAGGGGTTGTGAAAATAACGAAAGTTTGTGACACCACCTGTGGTTCTCGGTCAGAGGTGACCGACACTGCTTAAAAAGGGTTCCTCTGGGGGCCATGGTGCTGCAGCAAAGAAGGTGTCGCTTCCCACAGGTGAAGCGGTGTCCCCAGGGCTCCCGATGTATTTGGCAGGGATGGTGAAAGCCGCAAATAATTGGAGGACACAGGGTTGCAGTCTTTACCTGGTTTACTGAGTGGTATTCAGCCTCAGTTCAGGGTACCAGTTACACGTGTAGCTGGAGTCCAGGCAGCCCGAAGACAGGTGGAAATCCCCTTGACAGGTCAGTTTTGGAGCCTTCCACTATGCGCTGGTCTGTGGTCCCTTGCTGCCTGTAGCTCTCTAACAAGGCCCTCTTTCTTCCCTGTCCAGGGACAGTACCTGCACGGTAGGCAACTTGAGCCATCTCTTTTGGGTCTCTGTTCACGGTGACTCTGGACTCTGATTGCTGCTGTACCTCAGGTATTATGTGGGCAAATCCCTTTTAGTTTCCTGCCCTCCGGTTCTGCAGTGGGGCTTGCAGTGCCCCTCAGCCTCGGGCTCTCGGTACCCGGTTTCTGCGCTCAGCTTAGAGAGGCCCAGTAGCAGTCTTTCTCTAGCTCCTAAGTACCTCTGTGCTCCTTCACTGTCTGCTACCAACTGTCAATTGTCTGCTTGTCTGCCTAGCAACTGACTCATCCTACCGACCACAGACAGCAGCTCCCCTCAAGTCGAGTGTAGAGCTCCCCCTTCTGGCCTGGAGTCAGAATGTGTTGCATGTAAGGTTACCTGCCAAAGGGATTCCTCCTGTCTCCAGGCATGGCATTACCCTCCCCAAGAGGAAGGCAATACCACTGTGGTACATGAACTCCTGGGGTGCCACATTATTGCTTTTCATACAGCTCCCTAAGAAAGACTAGGTGTATGCGCATTAAAGAGTGACTCGGGTTTGTTTCAAAATACGCGCATGTCCAGCCTCCCGTGACGTCCCGGCTTGTGATTGGTTAATGGCGGCCATGTTGCCGGGACGTCACTGGAGGCTGGACACGCGCGCTTTTCAAAATACGCGCATGTCCAGCCTCCCGTGACGTCACGGCTTGTGATTGGTAAATGGCGGCCATGTTGCCGGGACGCGGACCAATCACAGCAAGCCGTGACGTAATTTCGTCACGGCTTGCTGTGATTGGTCCGCGTCCCGGCAACATGGCCGCCCTGACCAATCACAAGCCGGGACTTCACGTAACCAAGTAAAAGCGCGAAATTTAAACAAACAACGCTGCCGGTTCCCTCGCTGAGGTCCCGGCTGCGTCGGACAGGTGAGTATAGCGATATTTTTTATTTTAATTCTTTCTTTTACACACTAATATGGTTCCCAGGGCCTGAAGGAGAGTTTCCTCTCCTTCAGACCCTGGGAACCATCAGGAATACCGTCCGATACCTGAGTCCCATTGACTTGTATTGGTATCGGGTATCGGTATCGGATTGGATCCGATACTTTGCCGGTATCGGCCGATACTTTCCGATACCGATACTTTCAAGTATCGGACGGTATCGCTCAACACTAATAACTACAGAATTATTATTCATAATATCATACTATTATCATTGAATAGATGATGATTCCTCTCAGAATTCCACCCTGCATTAGTGGGAATGTACCTGTAATAGAGAACAGAACATTCACATACCCCCGGCAGGGGTACGGGCAGCTTAGGATCAAACTGCCTAAGCTTAAGGAACACTTCTGGTAACAAACACACGGTATTGAGTCGCCCATCAGGGCCATGGGGTACTCTGTACCGAGTCCGGTCGCAATTAAAGGGGTGGTCACGGTGGCAGCGACGCGATCTGTGGCCCTGTGCGCCCAAGTAAAAGGGACGGTCTTTCAAGGGGTTGTGAAAATAACGAAAGTTTGTGACACCACCTGTGGTTCTCGGTCAGAGGTGACCGACACTGCTTAAAAAGGGTTCCTCTGGGGGCCATGGTGCTGCAGCAAAGAAGGTGTCGCTTCCCACAGGTGAAGCGGTGTCCCCAGGGCTCCCGATGTATTTGGCAGGGATGGTGAAAGCCGCAAATAATTGGAGGACACAGGGTTGCAGTCTTTACCTGGTTTACTGAGTGGTATTCAGCCTCAGTTCAGGGTACCAGTTACACGTGTAGCTGGAGTCCAGGCAGCCCGAAGACAGGTGGAAATCCCCTTGACAGGTCAGTTTTGGAGCCTTCCACTATGCGCTGGTCTGTGGTCCCTTGCTGCCTGTAGCTCTCTAACAAGGCCCTCTTTCTTCCCTGTCCAGGGACAGTACCTGCACGGTAGGCAACTTGAGCCATCTCTTTTGGGTCTCTGTTCACGGTGACTCTGGACTCTGATTGCTGCTGTACCTCAGGTATTATGTGGGCAAATCCCTTTTAGTTTCCTGCCCTCCGGTTCTGCAGTGGGGCTTGCAGTGCCCCTCAGCCTCGGGCTCTCGGTACCCGGTTTCTGCGCTCAGCTTAGAGAGGCCCAGTAGCAGTCTTTCTCTAGCTCCTAAGTACCTCTGTGCTCCTTCACTGTCTGCTACCAACTGTCAATTGTCTGCTTGTCTGCCTAGCAACTGACTCATCCTACCGACCACAGACAGCAGCTCCCCTCAAGTCGAGTGTAGAGCTCCCCCTTCTGGCCTGGAGTCAGAATGTGTTGCATGTAAGGTTACCTGCCAAAGGGATTCCTCCTGTCTCCAGGCATGGCATTACCCTCCCCAAGAGGAAGGCAATACCACTGTGGTACATGAACTCCTGGGGTGCCACATTATTGCTTTTCATACAGCTCCCTAAGAAAGACTAGGTGTATGCGCATTAAAGAGTGACTCCATTCAAAATTAGGGAAGAAAATGCTAACCCTAAGGGTATGTGCCCACAATCCCGAACTGGCAGCGCTTTGAACACAGCTAATTTTCGCTGTGTCCAAAGCACTGCCGTCTTTTAGATAGACCCATCCCAAGGCCTTACTAACCCCTGCTCTCTATTCTCTCTTTCTACGTTCTCTGATCACTAGTAGAGATGAGCAAATTTGTTTTGGTCAGGGCTTATTCGGCAAGCTATAGCGCTTACCGAATAAGCTGCAGAAGGAACCTGGACACCTGGATCACACCGGCTGATCAGCTATTCGGTTCCGCAGCTGCATGTGTCACAGCATGTGGAGAGCCCAACAAGCAGGCTCTCCATGCATGTGTTGTGACTGTCACACAGCCGCGACACATGCAGCTGCGGAGCCGAACAGCTGATCTGCAGGAGCGATCCAGGAAGCCGGATTCCATCTGTAGCTTATTCGGTAAGCGCTATAGCTTGACAAATAAGCCCTAACCTGATCAAATTCGCTCATCTCTAAATTCACTAGTCCTTTTATCATCTGGCCAACACATCCCATGGACTCAGTAGCACTGTATATCTGGGCAAACACAGATTCTGGCTAGTGACTGGTTCATTTTTGTTTCACCTCTACTTTCCCATAGATTGTAAGCGCTTGCGAGAACGGCTCTCACTTCTCTTGTTTGAAGCGTTGAATTATGCATTAGGGTACGTTAACACTGGCTGATTGTGGCCGTTAAACAATCACTGGTCTGCTAAATCAAAGCCAATCAGTGGTATTTGATAAACTTTTTAGTCTGCTCATATTTCCATGTGCCCAAAACGATCAAGAGGACATTCATTATATGCCCATAGACTGCGACTGTAATCGATGTGCTGCCAAGAACAATGGTTTTCTATAAAGCTTAAAAATCATTTCACCTGACAAATGAGCATTCTGTTTGCTTGTTTGGTGATTGGTATCACGTGTAGACAGGCCAATAAACCAGAAATGTGCACTTTTAGAAATGCTCATGTCCAATAATCATCCACCTTAAATACACCCTTATTCTGTAATATCTATGTACCCTGAGACTTGTAAAGTTCTGCAGAATATTTTGATTTAAGAATATTAAAAATACTGTTATTTTCATTATTGTTGTCATTTTTATGATCATTTTAGGCAGCAAGTTTTCTTAAAGATCATTATTTATCTTCATCTACAAAGATGGAGATCTAGAAATGACGTCAGATCTATTCCATCTGCAAACATTTAAAGGACATGCATTTATAGACCAGTGTTTGATCTCTAGATAATAGCTATTATAGTCTCTTTCTGGGTTGTGTTAAAAAGACCATACAATATAAACTGATTTTTACAGCTACAACACAAAGCCAAGTAAATGGTCAAACCAGTGAACCTTGAGATGATCCACTTACAAATTCTGGCCAGTTGATGAATGCTAGATAATTAGGGATCTTTCTGTGTAACATGCTTGGACATTTGGTTCCGCTTACAGTCTTGGCAACACATGAGGTTTTGCAGCTGCAGGCAGTCATACATAATAGTTTCTGCCATTTTATGCTGTTTCAATTAATGAAAATATTCTTGATACAACTTTCACAAGAGTAAATGGTGTCAGTAATAAAGAGTGGGGGAAAGTTACTCATTAAAGCATTTTCTATGTTGGTGTATTAAGAGTCGGCTTCCAAAAAATCTATTTATTTTTTTTCCTTCTGCTAACACCTAGCCACTTTCTGAAAATGCACAAGAGCAGTGGAAAAAAGAGAAAAAATATTTTGGTGCAAAACAGGAGTGCGCCAAAATCTGCACCTTTTTGTATCAGAAAATTAGCACAAATCAAAATTTGGGGAATATGGTGTATTCAAATTTCAAAACGCTTGCTCGCCTAATGTTAAAAGGGTCCTCTAGATAAGTCGTTGGGATCTCACCCAAGTTCAAAGGAAAAGTCATCACAGTCACTCAGAGCTGGTGTGCTAAACCCCTTGGTGAAAGAGCCAATTTGGTACTTAATGACTGAGCCAATTTTTACAATTCTGGCCACTGTCACTTATGAGGTTATAGCTCTGGAATGCTTCAACGGATCCCTCTGATTTTGAGATTGTTTTTATGTGACATATTGTACTTCATGTTAGTGGTAAAATTTATTTGATATGACGTGCGTTTATTTATGAAAAAATGGAAATTTTGAAAATGTTGTAAAACTCCTACACAACCCTAACCCCAAGACAACTCTAGCCCCAACCCTAACCCTAGCCCCAACCCTTACCCTAGCCCAACCCTAACCCTAGTTCTAACCCCCACCCTAATCCTAGCCCCAACCCTAACCCCAACCCTATCCTTAGCCCCAACCCTAATCCAACCCTAACCCTTGCTCTAACCCTAGCCCCAACCCTAACCCTATCCCAACCCTAACCCTAGTTCTAACCCCAACCCTAACACTAACATTAGCCCCAACCCTAATCCTAGCTCTAACCCCAACTTTAGCCCCAACCCTAACCCTAATGTAAATATGGAAATAAATACATCTTTTATTTTATTATATTTACTTAACTAAAGGGGTGACAAAGGGGGTTAGATTTACTATGTTTTTATTTTGATCACTGTGATAGGGTCTATCACAGTGATCAAAATGAACCAATAGGAGAAATTTCCTACTGTTGCCAGGTGCCGGCCGGCAGATCTCGGCCAGCGCACTGGCCACCATTTTCTTCCCGAAAGAAGACGCCGAGGGCCGGGGGACATCACCGGGTGATGCAGGAGGTGCCGGAGGCACCGAGGGGCTCAGCGAACCCCATTTCTCTCTCCTCTGATGTGCTAGATCATATCAGAGGAGAGAGAAATAAATAGGAAATCGGACCGACCCGAATCATGTTCTCTGGGGTCTCAGCTACCCTCGGTAGCTGAGACACCGGAGATCTTCCGATGCTTGGGGGCACTATCCATATATTTCTCAGCACCATTAAAAAGCAGTGGTGACACTAATCTAAGTTCCTTGTGCTTGGTATTATACTCACCAGGTTTATTCTGATTTCATGTCAGATATTGAGAAAAACATGCATGTGTGTCTTTTTATAGAGTCAGATAAATAGGATTGTGCCAAATGAAACACAAAACATGCGTCCATCCATGGCGCCGATGGGCACACGAAACCCCACAAAGACTGCAATCACGACCACTAACTCAATACATAACTGGCACCTTTTTCTTCTCTGTTGTGTACAAGTCTGTAAATTAAAATTTGGAAAATAGGGAGTCTTATGAGTGAAATGTGTGATTCAGTTTCACTCTTAGGTTTGGGTCACACGGCCATCTGTTCTCTCATGCGAGAGAATCTGGGCGATTATGCTAATGTAACTCAGATCCGAGTGTCACTTTAGTATGATTCCATTCTCTCACATGAGAGAATCGTATCACAGGTGCGGAGAAGATGGATAACTTAATTTTTACATCTTCTCCATTCTTTGTGTCCTCGATAATCGGACTGCACTCGGATGACATCCAAGTGCAGTCCAGTGTTTCATAAGTACCCATAGACATGTATTGGAGCACATGGTCAGATCGTCAGATGCACTTGCAGCATGCTCCTATTGTTTTCTCATGCTGAATCGGCATGAGAAAATAATCGCAGATCTGCACTGCTCCATAGTATAACATTGGGCCGAGTGCTATCCGATAAAACATCACATAGCGCTTAGCCATGTTATACACTCATGTGAGCGCACCCTATCTCTTAAGCCTATTTTACGCATCAGTTTTTTATGTTCTCCCGTGTTTACGTGGGTTAACTCCAGGTACTCCGGTTTCCTCCCACACTCCAAAGACATACTGATAGGGAAATTAGATTGTTAGCCCCAATGGAGACAGTGCTGGTAATGTATGTAAAGTGCTAGGAAGATGATAGCGCTATATAAAAATAAAGATTACTATTATTCAGTTTGCTGGCCTCATTATTGGTCCATGAATCCGTTTTTATGATCCTTGTTGCATCTGCTTTTCTATCATGTAGAAGAACAATTTTTAGCTTCTCCTATTCATTAAACAGTAAAATATGAGCAGCAGACAGATGACAACTGGGTACTATCTGTTTTTTTTCATTGGGCCATGGACTTGGCAAGTTTGATTTGCAAAATTGATCAAATTAGAGGATATTTTTTCTTGTTCGTTTTTTGTGTGGACAATTGGTGCAACCCATGTACAAAAAAACATGAATAGCACACATTTCAGAAAAACTGATGTGATAAAGAGTCCTAAGACAAGGGTTAATGGTTAATATTGACATTTATGTGGTGACACGAGAGTTCCTGTCTTTTTTCTCTCCAAAGAGACTATTTGCATATTTTTATTCCCAGTGGAGCATAAAGGTACCGTCACACTCAGCAACGCTGCAGCGATATAGACAACGAGACGATCGCTGCAGCGTCGCTGTTTAGGTCGCTGGGGAGCTGTCACACAGACAGCTCTCTCCAGCGACCAACGATCAGGGGAACGACTTCGGCATCGTTGAAACTGTCTTCAACGATGCCGAAGTCCCGCTGCAGCACCCGGGTAACCAGGGTAAACATCGGGTTACTAAGTGCAGGGCCGCGCTTAGTAACCCGATATTTACCCTGGTTACCATTGTAAAAGTAAAAAAAAAAACAGTACATACTCACCTTCTGATGTCTGTCATGTCCCCCGGCGTCCACAGGGTTACGCGCTGCTGCTCAGAGCTTCCTGCACTGAATGTGTCAGTGCCGGCAGTAAAGCAGAGCACAGCGGTGACGTCACCGCTGTGCTCTGCCGGAGCTGACACATTCAGTGCAGGAAGTTCTCGGCAGCAGCGCGTAACCCTGTGGACGCCAGGGGACGTGACAGACATCAGAAGGTGAGTATGTAGTGTTTTTTTTTAACTTTTACAATGGTAACCAGGGTAAATATCGGGTTACTAAGTGCGGCCCTGCACTTAGTAACCCGATGTTTACCCTGGTTACAAGTGAACACATCGCTGGATCGGTGTCACACACAGCGATCCAGCCATGGACAGCGGGTGATCAGTGACGAAATAAAGTTCTGGACTTCTAGCTCCGACCAGCGATGTCACAGCAGGATCCAGATCGCTGCTGCGTGTCAAACACAACGAGATCGCTATCCAGGATGCTGCAACGTCACGGTTCGCTGTCGTTCTCGCTGCAAAGTCGCTTAGTGTGAAGGTACCTTTACCTATAGGACTTCTTACACTGTCTTGACCCAAAGAAAAAGTAGAAACTTTAGCCCTTTAGATCCCCTGTCAGAGGACACTAACCCAGACAACCAGTAGTCCTGCTTTGCACTGATGAGGGGCAAAAACCCCAAAACATGTGTTCAAATAGAGTTCCTGATTTGGCTTCTTAAACTAAGGGTATGTGCACACGTCAGGATTTCTTGCAGAAATTTCCTGAAGAAAACCGGAAATTTTCTGCAAGAAATCCGCATTTTTTTTTTGCGTTTTTTTCCCGTTTTTTTCGCGTTTTCTTTAGTATTTTGCAAGTGAAATTAGCTTGCAGAATGCTAAAGTTTTCCAAGCAATCTGTAGCATCGCTTGGAAAACTGACTGACAGATTGGTCACACTTGTCAAACATAGTGTTTGACAAGTGTGACCAACTTTTTACTATAGATGCTGCTTATGCAGCATCAATAGTAAAAGATAGAATGTTTAAAAGTAATAAAAAAATTAAAAAAATGGTTATACTCACCTGCAGACAGCCGATCTCCTCAGCGGCGTCCGTTCCTATAGATGATGTGTGTGTGCAGGACCTTCGATGACGTCGCGGTCACGTGAGCGGTCACATGACCGGTCTCGCGACCAATCACAAGACCGCGACGTTATCGCAGGTCCTTCACCACACACCAGCTATAGGAACCGAAGCGGCAGCGTGCACCAGAGAGGCGGGAAGACTCCGGGGGTCATCGAAGGTGAGTATATCACTATTTTTTATTTTAATTCTTTTTTTTTACCAATTATATGGTGCCCAGTCCGTGGAGGAGAGTCTCCTCTCCTCCACCCTGGGTACCAACCGCACATAATCTGCTTACTTCCCACATGGTGTGCACAGCCCCGTGCGGGAAGTAAGCAGATCAATGCACTCCTAGGTGTGTGGAACCCCGCAATTCCGCAAATTTAATGAACATGTTGCTTTTTTTTCCGCGATGCGATTTTTTTGTGGAAAAAAATGCAACATTTGCACAAAAAATGCGGAATACCCTGAAAATAATGAGAGGCATATGTTAGCGTTTTTTTCGTGTTTTTATCACGTTTTTATAGTGAAAAACGCGAAAAAATTGCGAAAAATACTGAACGTGTGCACATGGCCTAAGGGTACCGTCACACATTGAAATTTTCATCGCTGCGACGGCACGATTCGTGACGTCGCAGCGTCGTATAATCATCGCTCCAGCGTCGTAGACTGCGGTCACACGTTGCAATCACGGCGCTGGAGCGATGCCGAAGTCCCCGGGTAACCAGGGTAAACATCGGGTAACTAAGCGCAGGGCCGCGCTTAGTAACCCGATGTTTACCCTGGTTACCAGCGTAAACGTAAAAAAACAAACCGTACATACTCACCCGTCGGTGTCCTTCAGGTCCCTTGCCGTCTGCTTCCTGCTCTGAGTGCAGCCGTACAGTGAGAGCAGATCGCAGCACCGCTGCGCTCTGCTCTCACTTTCCGGCCGGCACTCAGAGCAGGAAGCAGACGGCAAGGGACCTGAAGGACACCGACGGGTGAGTATGTACGGTTTGTTTTTTTACGTTTACGCTTGTAACCAGGGTAAACATCGGGTTACTAAGCGCGGCCCTGCGCTTAGTTACCCGATGTTTACCCTGGTTACAAGCGAAGACATCGCTGGATCGCTGTCACACACAACGATCCAGCGATGTCAGCGGGTGATCAAGCGACGAAAGAAAGTTCCAAACGATCTGCTACGACGTACGATTCTCAGCAGGGTGTCTGATCGCAGTAGCGTGTCAGACACAGCGATATCGTAACGATATCGCTAGAACGTCACGAATCGTAACGTCGTAGCGATGGAAATTTCAATGTGTGACGGTACCCTTAGTCATGTGAGAAGGCTCTTTAAAGGCTCAACATTGACTTTTAAGATTACTACCCCCAATAGGTGACACTAGATCTCTGAAGAGGCTATTTGCATGTTTAAAGAGCACTTAGTATCATAGAACCAGGCCATTTTAATATGTATGGGGCTACAAAAATGGTAAAAATGTTGTATCCTGTGAATTCGCAGATTCTAAATATGTTCACTGTGGAAAACAAAATCTGACCCCATGACACACTTCACACAAGAGCAATCAGCTGGTAATCGTGAATTGACTTGATACGTTGCTTGTAGAGACCCCTGAGAATATATTCTCCGTACATAGTATTCTTGTATACAATAGAGAGGTCTGACAAAATCAAATGATAAATAGGTAATGGTAAAGGAGAACATGGATATTTTGTACAATGTACATAATATATGTTGTACTCAGCAGGATATTGAGGAAATTCCATAATAATTCATTTATTTTACTTGGACATTTATTTTGGTATGTGGGTAGGTTAAAATAAAAAATCTAAATTACTAGAGGGGATTTCATGAATTCTAGTCAGTTCAGTAATTGTGCTTGGAGATGGACTATGGCAGATATACTGCAAAGATTTCGGTGCGGCATTTGAGTTGTCTAATTAGATAGAGGAAAGGATAAACATTTACCACTTTACAACATGTGATTAACAGCTGTACAAATACAAGAGGAATGAAATCACAATATATGTTCATATGATTTCTATAGAAAATAAACGCATAAAACCAGCATTATTTAAGTTAGAGATCCCACTCTCTCTCTAATCTTCTGTACTCCTCGCCTTCTCAATGGTATCACTGTGCTGAAGATGTGGACCTTTAATGAAAGAGCCTTACAAAAGTCTTAAACATGCTATGTTAATACAAGTAACATTGACTCTCAGCTCTTGTATCTTCCTATAGCAATCAGATCAATTAGGCAGAACACTATCCAGCTATGTAAACCAGGAATATTGAAAACGGGTGTAAGATGACTAGCTGCACTGAGCTCGGCTACAAACATCTGTTTTCTAATTTAAATTTTTTTTTTTTTCGTACTTTTACCATAAGGAGAACAGGAAGGTTGTAAATTTAAAGGTTGAAAAACATGGAGCAAGGCATCGGCTAACACATGGCAGAAACATAATAGCAACGGTTAATACTAACACTATTTTATTGAAATCTCAGTGAGCTGTCAGAGTCACAATGAGGTCCCCGGTGCCCTAAAATATGAAAAAAAAAGCAGAAATGCCTCAAGGGGGGAAATTATAATGACATTTATAGAAATACCATTTTCCGATCCATATAATACAATTATTGTTTTTCTTTAAGAGTAAAAGTTACATTCAATCAAATAAAAATGGAATAAACAAATGTATAAGCTACCACATAATGTATTACTTCATACTGAATCACTTCCCTAAACCAATAATGAAACCTAAAAAAAATAATTGTAAAAAATATTTCAGATTATGTTTAATTACACAAAACATTATTCTAGTTAGGCCATACATATTAGCTGCTGGCTAAATGGTTTCCAAAAACTATCTCCCTGTCTCCCCATAAACATATACACTTATAGCACCCATATGTGCATGCTGCTTTCAGTAGGATCATAGGTATCTCTGGCAGTGTCCTATCTCTCAAGGGAGCAAATGTTTGGACATCTTGAAATCACTAACATCACTGATAGTAGAAAACAGGAGCTGTGCCTGGCACAATCTCCACAGCAGCTCAGTTTATCTGCAATGCTTAATTATTGCAGATTATTAAAACAGTGATGACACAATAACATTTTGGAATACCACACTGGAACTAAATGATAAAGTAAAAAAATTGTTTAAAGAATTGTAAATATACAGTGAGGAAAAAAGTATTTGATACTTTGCCGATTTTGCAAGTTCTCCCATCTACAGTGAATGCAAAGGTCTGTAAATTTTATTGTAGGTAGACTTCATCGGTGAGAGACAGAATCTAAAAAAAAAAACCCAGAAAATCACATTGTAAGGTTTTTAATTAATTAATTTACATTTTATTGCATGAAATAATAATTTGATCACCTACCAACCAACAACCAACCAACCATTCTGGCTCACACAGACCTGTTAGTTTTCATTAAAGAAGCCCTCCTACTCTGTACTCATTACCTGTCTTAATTGCACCTGTCCACACAATCAATAAATCACACTTCAACCTCTCCACCATGGCCAAGACCAACGAGCTATCTAAGGACCCCAGGGACAAAATTGTAGCTGCAGAAGGTTGGCTTTGCAGACTCCTTCCTAGTCCTTCTGATTTTAGGACCCAATGGCAACCTCCCCTGGCTCTAGTTGACACACCTGGACCAGGGTGTTTATAACTCCCAGATTGCTGCTGGGAGTTGCAGGTGATATTAACATTTCCATTTTCCTGTTGAGGCTTGGAGCTACAGCAGACGGCTATATTCCTCTTTGGTGTTTGGAGGAATAGAGCCTTAACAAGCTAAGTGTTGCCCTTGTTTGTGTATCCCATCTGTTTTTAGTGGTAGTGGGAATTGACTAGTGCATCCTGTACTTCCCTATGCAGGGCTTATCAACAGGGTCAGGCAGGGATTAGGTATCCTGCTCAGCGATAAGTGTGGAACCTATATAGAGATGATTTGGGCAGACAGGGTGATGTTAGATCTGCCTAGGGGTCTCCACTCCCTCCTTCCCTAGTGTTGGGTTCCCTTCCCCTTATCCCTTTGTGTTGCACTTAGTCTTTCCTACACTGTGCATGACATTATCACCGGCCATAAGAACTTGTCATATTAACCCTAGGCAGGGTAGATGGTACCTGTTTTTTGCTAGGTTCAATTTTGTGGTCACTTTCTGTCCAGGGGTCAAAAATGTCAAGGCTGATGATTGCTCCAAGAGCTACCCTGGTGGTGGTGACCATGAGGACCCTGCCCCGATTTTGCAGAAGGGGGTAGTCATTACAATGTTGTACCATGAGCAGGAGGGTCTGGTGTTGAAGGCCCAGGGGGATGTCCCTGCCTCCTGCTCTCCAGGAAGGTTATTTGTACCATCAAATCTGTGCCGCAAAGTAATAAGAGAACATCACAACTCTGTGCTTGCTAGTCATCCAGGTGGTAAGGAAACCACGGACCTCCTTTCTCATCGTTTTTGTTGGCCAGGGTTGTATCGGGATGTGGTTGAGCAAGTATGTGCTTGTAGTGTCTGCGCATGTTCCACAGTATCGCATACCCGTCCATCTGGTACTCTTCTTCCACTACCTATTCCCAGCAGACCAAGGACACACTTGTCCATGGATGTTATTACTGACCTAACAGTGTCTGCAGGCAAGACTGTGGTTTTTGCAGCTGTAGATAGGTTCAGTAAAATGGTCCATTTGGTCACAATACCGTCACTTGTGGTGTTAGATCGGGGAACCCAATTTGTTTTCAAGTTCTGGAGGGCTTTCTGTTCTCGACTGTGGGTGCAGCTGTCCTTTTCCTCTGCCTTCCATCCCCAGTTGAATGGGCAGACCAAGCGCATTAACCAGAATTTGGAGACCTACCTTAGGTGTTTTGTCGCCGAAAATCAGGAGGATTGAGCATCGTACTTACCGCTGGCAGAATTTGCTATCAATAATCACTGGCAGGAATTTACAGGCAGGTTACCGTTCTTTGGTGCATACGGTTACCATCCTGAGTTTGGTAATTTTAGCAGGGGGAGGGGCTTCGGGAGTTCCTGAAGAGTAATGTATTGCATCTTCACTTTCCTCAGTGTGGCTGGGGGGGTTCTGAGTAATTTGAAGATTATGGGACGCAGGTAGAAATGTATGGCTGACAGAAAATGTGTGCCAGCTCTGGACCTGAGTGTGAATGACTTGAATGACGTGTGGTTGTCTACCAGGAATATCAGGTTGAAGGTTCCTTCCTGGAAGTTGGGACCTAGATTAATTGGTCCCTATAAAATAACCACAGTCATTAATCCAGCAGTGTTTTATCTTGAACTATCTCAGGATCTTAAAATCCACAATGTCTTCCACAGGTCTTTGCTGAAGAAATATGTGGAACCTCTTGACCCCTCACCTCTGCCCCAGTAATGGTTGATGGAAATCTGGAGTTTCATATTTCGAGGATTCTAGATTCTCACCTCCAATGTTGTTTCCTACAATACTTGGTGCACTAAAAGGGTTATGGCTGAGAGGAAAGGATGTGGGTCTCGACATCAGAGGTGAATGCCTCCATTCTGGTTGTTCATTTCAAACCTCTTGTCCCCAGAAGCCTGGTCCTGAGTGTCTGGAGACCACTCGCAGAAGGCGAGTTACTGTCACAGGTGTGTCAGATGCTGCAGAAAGTCACATTACATCTAGCTGCAGAAAGTCTGAGTGGTTGACTTTGCAGACTCCTTCTAAGTCCTTCTGACTTTAAGACCCAGTGGCAACCTTCCCCGGCTCTAGTTGAGACACCTAGACTGGGGTGTTTATAACTCCCAGTTTGCTGCTGGGAGTTGCCGGTGATATTTCCATTTCCTTGTTGAGGTTTGGAGCTATAGCAGTCGGCTGTCTTTCTCTTTGGTGTTTGGAGGATGTCTGTGTTTCTCTCTGAGTCTCCTAAAGCTAAGTGTTCCCCTTGTTTGTCTATACCATCTGTCTTCCACATTCTCAAACATTACCATTAGTAACACACTATGCCGTCATGGATTAAAATCCTGCAGGGCACACAAGGTTCCCTGCTCACGCCAGTACATGTCCAGACCCGTTTGAAGTTTGCCAATGACCATCTGGATGATCCAGAGAAGGTATGGGAGAAGTCCATGTGGTCAGATGAGACCAAAATAGAATGTTTTGGTATCAACTCCACTTGCTGTGCTTGAAGGAAGAAGAAGGATGAGTACAACTCCAAGAACACGGTCCCCACCATAAAGCATAGTGGGGGAAACATCATACTTTGGGGGTGCTTTTCTGCAAAGGGGACAGGACGACTGCATCGTATTGAAGGGAGGATGGATGGGGTCAAGTATCACGATATTTTGGCCAACAACCTCAGTAAGAGCATTGAGGATGGGTTGTGGATGGGTCTTCCAGCATGATAATGACCTGTAACACACTGCCAGAGCAACTAAGGATTGGCTCTATAAGAAACGTTTAAAGGTCCTAGAGTGGCCTAGGCACTCTCGAGACCTAAACCCAAAAGAAAATCTTTCGAGAGAGCCGAAATTCAATGCTGCCCAGGGACAGCACTGAAACCTGAAAGATCTGGAGAAGATCTCTAGGGAGGAGTGAGCCAAAATCCCTGCTACAATGTGAGCAGACTTGGTCAATAACTATAGGAAACATCTGACCTCTGTAATTGCAAATAAAGGTTTCTGCACCAAATATTAAGTTATGTATTTCTATTGTATGAAATACTTCTTTTATGCAATAAAACTCTAATTAATTATGTAAAAATTATAAAATGTGATTTTTAGTGTTTTTTTTCTTTTAATATTCTGTCTCTCACAGTTGAAGTGTACCTACGATAAAATTTACAGACCGCTCCATTCTTATATATATTATGGTAGGTCGACTAAATCAGTTGCTTAAAGAAGTAGTCACAGGAACGGTTTCCATTTAAGTTTTCAACTGGTTTATTAACCCCTTAGTGACAGAGCCAATTTGGTACTTGACCAAGCCAATTTTTACAATTCTGACCACTGTCATGTTATGAGGTTATAACTCTGGAACGCTTTAATGGATCCCGCTGATTCTGAGACTGTTTTTTGTGACATATTGTACTTCATGTCAGTGGTAAAAATTTATCCTATATTACTTGTGTTTATTTATGAAAAACGGAAATATGGCAAACATTTTTAAAATTTTGCAATTTTCAAACTTTGAATTTTTATGCCCTTAAATCAGAGAGATATGTCACACAAAATAGTTAATAAATAACATTTCCTACATGTCTACTTTACATCAGCACAATTTTGGAAACAATTTTTTTTCGTTAGGAAGTTGACCAGCGATTTCTCATTACAACAAAATTTACAAAACCATTTTTTTAGGGACCATCTCACATTTAAAGTCACCCTGCGACTGTGCGTATCTGGGAAACATTTTTGAATTGAAGTCGGCAGGAAGTGGAGATGACTTGGATATATGGTTTGAAGGAGAGATCAGGGTCAATGATTACACCTAGGCAGCGAGCTTGTGGGACTGGGGAGAGTGAGCAGCCATTTACTTTAATGGATAGGTCCATTGGGGGGTCAAGTGAGATGGGGAAAGATGTTGAATTCTTTTTTGTCTATATTAAGTTTTAGAAATCTAACAGAGAAGAAGGATGAAATAGTGGACAGACATTGTAGGATTCTGGTTAGTAGGGAGGTGATATCTGGTCCAGAGATGTAGATCTGTGTGTCATCAGCATGGAGGTGATACTGAAAGCCGTGAGATTCTATGAGCTGTACCAGGCTGAAGATGTAAATGGAGAAGAGCAGGGTCCCCAGAACTGAACCTTGCGGCAATCCGACAGATAGGGGTTGAGGTGAGGAGGTGGTGTGTGAGTGGGAGATGCTGAATGTCCGGTCTGGTAGGTATGACAAGATCCAATAGGGCCAAGTCTGTGATGCCATGAGATGAGAGGGTCTGTAATAATAGGGAATGGTCCACTGTGTCAAAGGCAGAGGGACGGGTCCAGGAGGAGGAAGACAAAGGAATGTCGATTGGCTTTGGCGGTTAATAGGTCATTGGTGACTTTAGTTAGGGCAGTTTCAGTAGAGTGATGCGGTCGGAAGCCAGATTGTAAGTGGTCAAAGAGGGAGCAGGAAGAGAGATGGGAGGACAGTTCAAGATGGAAGTGTTGTTCCAGTAGTTTTGAGGCATAGGGGAGAAGTGATATGGGGAGATAGCTAGATTCAGAGGATGGGTCAAGAGAGGGCTTTTTGAAGATGAGGTCCAATGTGTGGCCATCTTTGTGAGTGGCTGCACAAGACCATTGAGCAAGGCCGAAGGAGGAAGTGAGAGATAGAAGTTTAGTGGCAGCTGAGAGGTAAGTGTCAATGGAGATGTTGAAGTCGCCGATGATGATAGTGGGGATGTCAGAAGAGAGGAAATGAAGTAGCCAGATAGTGAAGTGGTTGAAGAAGGTGGTGGCTGGCGATGGGGGCGGTAAATGACAGCTGTTCGTGTAACTGGACATTGTTCCAGAAAAACTATTATTGAGAACAGAAGGAAAGGTGTATAATATAAAATCAATTCCAATATTGTTTCTGCCATTCCAGGCATTGACCTTTTCATCACATATCAAAAGGTAGATTAAGGGTGGATTTAAAGTGTGCTCTTGTTTTATGAGTTGTCTACTTTACTGGAATTAAAGGAAGTTGTTTTCTAGCCAATAAGGATATTACAATACACCGCTCATCAATCTCTGCTGCAGTGTCAGGTGCCTGACGTGTAAATCAACTTGATAAAAAGTATCTGCAGATGAAACATTTTGCTTCATGTGTCAAGAGGAGAAAGTTATTAATGCACAACAGACAAAGGCTCTGCGGCATTTCTGCCAGCCTCCTTTGTGTCTACGATATGGCATTGATGCCTTAGATAGACATTATGCAGAATTATCTACATGCCTGGTCATCATAGAACCACAATCACAGTCCCCATACTTGTAGCCTAACAAAAATCAAACTTGATCGCAGGAGGACAAGACCATACATGGTGATGACGAATTGAAGTGAAAAGTGCGTAAGTAGATGTGGAGATTATGCTAGCAGGGTTTTCAACTCATCCCCTTAATTATCGACTCTTGTAATTTACACATTTTGAGTGGCTAATCTAATGCAGGTGACATACAGATTGTATCCGGTTACACATATAAGCAAATGTGTCTGCAATTATAGGAACGATCAGGTAACCTTGTAGAAAGGAAGACTAAATATTTACATCTATTTACAATCTTAAACATTTTTCAAATCATTAATCACATTCATAAAACTATAGCAATTACTGCAGAACCCACATAAATCCAGATGCAATCCTCTTCAAGCATGCATTGGGCAAGTTCTAAAGTTTTCTTGATACTAATTTTATTTCTTACAAAGTTTAAACTATATCTTAAAAAAACAAAACATTGGTAAACTGAAATCTGTCTTCTGGCTTGTGTACTCATTAGGCTTGCTACTATTAGGCTGTAGTGGTAGAGACACAGATTCCAGCAATGAGTCACTTACTGGGATGCCTGCTGTAGTTTTGATAACATCATTGTTTTCATCAGCGGGAGATAATCACTAGAGGACTAGTAAACCTGCTGTCATGTAGTCAAGCATACTCATATTCTCTGTATAACCCCGCCCACACCACTGATTGGCAGCTTTCTGATGAACACTGTACCTGGGCATAATGCTGCCAATCACTGGTGTGGGTGGGGTTATACAGAGATCTACATTCAGAGAACTGATAGATCTACAGCAGATAAAACAGGGATTTAATCAAAATGACAACCAGCACCCAAGTAAGTGACACATGGCTGGAATCTGGGTCTCTGCCCCTTTATTATGCTGATCTCAGATGGGGTATCAAAGAATTGGTGACAGATTTCTTTTTAATCTGTTTCAACTGCAAACCACAAGGCCTTTCCGATCAGCCACGTGATCTTGACTAAATGATAGCGCATAGAAAAAGTGGAAAAATGGCAGTAGAAGCCTGTTGTACATAGGAATCTGTATGTCATGTCCTACCTGCCCAGTTTTGAGGTTTCAGCTTGCCCCGATGTCATAATGTTGACATCAGACAATTTCTCATACATTAACCCCATACTAGTCCTATCTAAACATAATAACAAAAGTAATTATGGCATTGCTTTCCATAATATAAACCTATTCAAATGGTATAATTTCAACTTAACCCCATAAGTACCAGCTATTTTTTTGTTTTTGCGCTTTTGTATTTCTCCTCTTGTTTCAAGAGTCATAACATTTTTCCTTTACACGAAACGGCAGTACAAGGACTTGTTTTTGTGAGACAAGTTGCAGTTTTAGTGACACAATTCATTTTACTGCTTAGTGTCCTGAAAATTGGGAATCAAATTTCAAGTGGGGTTAATTGGTGAAAAAAAAATTGCCATTGTTTTATGGCTTTACTTTTTACTCCATTTTTTTGTTTATGAGGCTGCAAGCTAAGGTTGGGAGACCCGCGATCAGTCTAGGCATTTACAGATAGAAATCCACCTGGCTGAACCCGGCCTGTCATGGGGGTATGGCTCTGTTTAAATACAAAAATTAACTGCCTTCAAAAAATATTTCCCAAAAATGTAACTATGAAAAAAGTAAAAAAAATACAATAAGAATAATTCTTTTACAGGGCACACTGCATAGACAGACTCAATAAAAAAAAATGTTTAGGTTCATTTTCATTTAAATGTTTTTTATATTTACATTTTTAAAGTGTTTATTTCAAAGATTTGAATTTTGCAATAAAATATATATCCATACCCCTGTGGTAGATTCTCAAAAATTTATATTCATACGCATTTGTAGGTACTCTTTAAAGTACTTGATCGACCATATTGCCAGCCCAACTATCAATCCTTAGGAACACACTGCCTCTGGTAGATCCATGGCCATGAGTGATTTCTCCTGAAGATACCAATTTGAGAAAACCTTCATCTTTTATCAATGCTACTCTGGTCCTGCACTGTCATCTTATGACTGCAAATTCCGACTGACCGGAAGTCAGAGGTAATTGTCAAAATTGTTCAATGTAAGTCTATGAGAGTCTTGTTCCAGCCTTGTTCTGGCTCTCATAGTCTTACATTGAGTGATGACTTCCAGATCATTGGAGTGATTCGGTAGGTCACAAACTGCTGGAGACCCACTGGAGTGGCGCTGATAAAAGATGAAGATGGTGGCTAGTAGGAGTAAGACTAGGGGCAGGGAACTTAGGTTAGTTTCTCCACTCCAGAGCAGCAATAAAAAAATGCTGGAGTGGCACTTTAAGACTAACAGGGCCCTGGCACTAATTTCACATCAGGATCTAGTGTGTAGCGTCAAGCTATAACTTTTCATCAGACTAAAAAATGTACTTGTATAGAAGTATAATGTCTGGCAGCTACCTAGAATGTCTCTGACAAGCTTTGCTCTTTGATGCCACTGTAAATTCCTACTGGAAAAAACGTACTTAACAAATCCAGACAACAGTGTCCCTACATAATGTATTTGTTCAAACCTATGCTGAACCCACCGATCTGCCCAATTCCCTCTTGATCAGAGAAGCACAAACATTTCCTTTAATGGCTTGTTCTTCACCATAATCAACAAGCAGCTCATAAGCAAAGTATATCTCAGGCACGTATCGTCCTGCTGCATAAGGCTGAAGCAGAACACTAAAGCGAAACCTTACTATGCAATTTCAGACTTCCTACTAAAAAATGCATTTAGACACATAGAATGGAATCAGTGATAAGATGCCTGTCCTATTTCAGATAAGACCTTTCTGTATAAAAAGTGAGTCATTATATCAGATTCTTCTTCCACGAGATCTTGACCAGAGGGCTGGTGCAACATGCATATTATTAATGTTTTAGGTCTAATTATGTAAGAAAGAGATAAATAACATCCTTTCCATCCCTACGCAACACCAGTCATTAAAGATTCATTCTTTGCAGTATATATTGTAGACAGAACAATGTGCCATTATTGCTCTGCAATGAATCCACTCTAATGAATTATATTTTGGGCTTTGCACATTGTAGATTCAGCCCCTTTGTGTTTTTATTTTGTAAGGGCTTTTGCTTGGCACAGAAGAGTATAGTCAAAGGAATACAAGGAATATGAGGTCTGCATGATCAAAATACACTCCTTGGCTTCATTCCAGCTGCCAAAAACTGCTGTTATTTTAGCTTGACAGATAACTCATTTATATTTGAAGCTGTCTATGGGGCAGTTTAAATCAAGTATTCTGTACATATTCTACAGTTCTAAGACAAGGCAGGATTCTTCCATTATTATTCCAATGTAATTCATGCTTATTGCTTACAAGAATTAAAGCGCAAGAGCCCGTTGTGTTAACAGCTCTGGGTTGTATAAAAAAAAGCAGCTTGAAGTTTTTCCTTGGCGCACCACCTAGTCAAAGATGAGGCTACGTATAAGTGATTACATAAAAACGCAAAACAGAAATCAAGTATTTTTTATTCCAATGGCGGAATAATCACTGCATCACTCAATTACCTTAATGTGCGACTATCATGTTAAGTAGCTGTGCCTCGGTCCACGTACAGTACAGTTATATAATACATACAGAAGTAAAGCCCTACTGAAACATAAAGGTAACATAGAGGATATGAAGATATATCTACTATGTATATAGTTGTGTGAAAAAGTGTATGCTCCTTCCTGATTTCCTATTGTCTTGCATGTTTGCCACACGTAAATGTTTCAGATCACCAAACAAATTAAAATATTAGAAAAAGATAACTCAATTAAACACAAAATGCAGTTTTTATCCCCTTCACCACATGCGCCATACATGTACGGCTCCTGCCGGGTCCCCCCTTTGATGTGGGCTCTGGCGCTGAGCCCACATCTTTTCAGGCACATGTCATCTGATTTTATTAGCTGACATGTGCCTCTAACAGCCATGGGTGGAATCGCGATACAACTGTGGCTGTTAACATGTTAAATGCCGCTGTCAATCTGTCACAGCAGCATTTAACTTATGTCGGAAGTGCATCACTAATTCTGCACATCAGTGCCCGTGTCACATGACCTTCCGGATTGCTGATGGGTTGGCATGACAACCCGGGGTCTGCAGGAGACCCCTGTGCTTGTCATAGCCGGATTACTATTAGTGCTGTGCAGCTGTCGGGGCTCATAAAAAACCGATCAAAAAAACGCAGGTTGGATTTTTTTCATCAGATGCAGAGTCCTCAGATGCAAATGCAAGTACATCGGATATTTCTGTGGAGAGTAACACGTGGGAGAACAGGAGAAAAATATATAGACTGCCAAAAAACGGAAAAGGAGTGGGAGAAAACATAAAAAACACTCCGAAAATGGTAACCAGATACAGGGGCAAGCAAAAGAAATAACTAAATGCACTGTGGTCAATCTTTCATCTACAAAATTAACGAATGACCAGTTGGATGTTCTGTCTTTAGGATTGAACTTTGTGCCAGATGTAGAATTTGATTTGTTCATGACTATCTTAGATGTCAATAAATTTATTCGTAACATTACTATAAAAAAACATTTTCTTAAAAATGAGGATGAATTTAGTGAAAACATTACAAAACAACAAATTAATGAATTCACTAATATGGATTTTAAGGAACAATTAGCGCTCCTGTGTTTACAAGATCTGTCTACACAGGGTGCAATGAGTAATGCATGTGAAAATCAATCAAAAACTCTGAAAACGAAAAATCCTTACTTCTATCCGATACAATCTAGGGTAGATTGTATGGATAAATTCCAAGAGTTAATAGAGAAGGATTTAAAAACATTAAAGGATAAAAAAATGAATAATAAAGAGAAAGGAAATCAAAATCTTACATCAAAGCAGAGAAAAGCCCTCAGAGAGTTAAAAAATATGAAAGAAATTGTTTTCAAAAAAAGTGATAAAGGGGGCATGATAGTGGTCATGGGCAAAAAAGATTACATAGAAAAAATGTTGGAACTTTTGAACGACAATGAAACTTATGGAAAATTGAAGGGAAATCCCTCTAAAGATTATAATAAAATAATTCAAAGTATCATTGATGAAGGCCTCAGTCTGGGTGTTTTGAATAAAAAACAGGCTGAATATTTGTATGTTCCGTGTCCAAAAATGCCCATACTTTATGGATTACCAAAAGTACACAAAGGAGAAGGCTTACCTGCTATGAGGCCCATTGTGGCCGGGATTGGTTCTATGAATGAACATCTGTGCGAGTGGTTGGATTCTATTCTCCAACCACTTGTAATTAGATTGCCTGGTTATATAAAGGATTCCAGAGAAGTACTAAGAATTTTTTCTAACAAATTATGGCAAAAAAACTTTTCATGGCTATGCTGTGATGTGGTGTCACTTTACACCTGCATACCACACACGCTAGCCATGGAAGCTTTACAATTTCATTTAGAACATCATAGCGCATGTACTCAGGATCTTATAAATTTTGTTCTACAGGTTGCGTTTTTTTTATTGGAACATAATATTTTTTCATTTGAAAACGAAATATACCGACAGAAAACCGGTGTTCCAATGGGGGCGAAATATTCCCCCTCAATGGCAAACCTTACGATGGCCTTTTGGGAACATAAATATATTTATTCCACTGACAATCCATTCTGTGAGTCCCTGATCTGGTACGGCAGATACATAGATGACACCCTGATAATTTGGGGGGGTGATGTATCTGCCGTGCCAGATTTTATTAAATAAATGAATGCCAATACTTATGGAATTAAATTCACCTATAAATGGAATCATAATGAGATATCCTTTTTGGATCTAGTTCTTTTGGGCCTGGAAAATGAAATCATAAGAAGTAAAACGCATGTAAAACCCCTTAGTGGGAACACAGTATTACATGCAAAAAGTAGCCATCCTAGGCACACCATCAAATCGATTCCAGTAGGCGAATATACAAGGCTTAAAAGAAATTGTAGTGAGACTGAATTCAGGGATCTCGAATTCGAAAGATTAGAAGCCAGATTAAAAGAAAGAAAATATCCAAACTGGACATTAAAGAGAGCACATAAAATAGTAAATAATAAATCAAGAGACAGTTTGCTAACATTTAATCCGGAAAATAAAAACAAAAAAGAGAGAACTAAACAAAAGCCATATATTTGTTTTCAATTCAGTACCGAATTTAATGAAATTAAAAAGATAATATATAACAGGTTGCCTATTTTGCGAGAAGATGATGCACTTTCTGAAATTTTAAAAGATGGTCTTAATGTGGTAGCCAGAAGAGCGCCAACTATTGGCAGCTCCCTATCTCCCAGCTCTCTTCCATCAAAATCGCTTTCGAAAACCTGGTTAGAATGTAGAGGCTTCTATAAATGTGGCGTTACCGCATGTAGCACATGCCGTCATGCGCTAACTAAAAATAATTTTCAAAATAAAGAAAAAACTTATCAAATTAAAGATTTCATTAATTGCCATACCAGCAATGTTGTCTATAAAGTAGACTGCACTGTGTGTAATGTATCCTATATTGGATGCACTACAAGAAAATTAAAAACCAGAATAACGGAGCATTTAAGGGATCTCACCAGTAGTAACGCCATAAATAGAAATACTTCAGCTGTTGCCAAACATTTTAATGTATATCACTCTGGTAATGTGTCCAACATGACTATTCAGGGAATTGAGAAAGTTAGTTTACCACAACGAGGTGGAGACATTAAAAGACGTCTGCTAACTAGGGAAGCGTTTTGGGTGTATAATTTACAAACGAGACACCCTGGTGGTTTAAACAGCAGAAAAAATGAAATTATGTACCATTATTGCTAACTTTCCATTTCCCTTTTCCTTTTCTTTTTCTATGTTTTTTGTGTTTTTTTTTTTTTTTCATAATAATTTTTCATGTATTTAATGTTTTATAAATTTATATGAATGTTCCATTTTTGCATTGCTTGAGCAGGACTATTTCATTTGCCAAATCTGTGGTACAAGTCATGTGATCTGAACTCAGCATTGTATTGGTTCATTATTTTTATAAAATAGTCACTGTTTCTTTGTTGAAGCATGCATTGATTAAGATCGGCAGCGATCGAAACGCGTTGCATGGGCTCTGTACCCCCACATTTGTATTACAGCAAGGATTTATTATGTCACTGGATTTTAACCATTAATAAAGAATCTCTTTTATTGGAGCTGGAGCACCTTCTGTTTCTACTTTGTAATTATCCCTCGTCTGGATCCGAGACGAAGCTCCGTGCGCCTGCAAGGATCGGTGAGCTGGCCATGGCTTTTTAGCCATCATCTTATTTTGTTTTTGTATAGCATGTGAGCATTTCTGCTACACAGAGCAGGGCTGAAGCCCTGCTGTGTGTAGCACTGGAGATTGCATGATCGTAGCTTCAAGTCTTCCAAGGAGACTATTGAAGCTAGTAAAAAGTAAAGAAAAAAATGTTTTTAAAAATATAAAAAAATATATATATAAAAGTTTAAATCACCCCCCACTCAAAATAAAACAATTAAACAATTTTTAAAATACACATATTTGCTATCACCACATTCAGAATCACCCAATCTGTTGTGAATTCTGCTCTTGGGCTCCCTCCGGTGGTTGTTGGTCGTAGTGCACTTGTCTTGGGGTTGTAATCCGGGCAGGTGTTTCTGCTGATTGCCTAAATTGCCTTCCTCTTCATATTTGGTTCCGTTGTTTTTTCAGCATGTGGTTCGTTTGCATGGTAATGAGAATATTGTGTCCAACAGAGGTTCCCAGTTTGTTTCTAGGTTTTGGCGGGCCTTTTGTGCTAGGCTGGGCATTGATTTGTCTTTTTCTTCTGCATTTCATCCTCAGACAAATGGCCAGACCGAGCGAACTAATCAGTCCTTGGAGAACTATTTGAGATGCTTTGTGTCTGCTGATCAGGATGATTGGGTGGCCTTTTTGCCATTGGCCGAGTTTGCCCTTAATAATCGGGCTAGTTCAGCTACTTTCGTTTCGCCTTTCTTTTGTAATTTTGGTTTTCATCCTTGTTTTTCTTCTGGGCAGGTTGAGCCTTCTGACTGTCCTGGTGCGGATTCTGTGGTTGACAGGTTGCAGCAGATTTGGGCTCATGTGGTGGACAATTTGGTGTTGTCTCAGGAGGAGGTTCAACGTTTTGCTAACCGTCGTCGGTGTGTTGGTTCCCGGCTTCGGGTTGGGGATCTGGTTTGGTTGTCTTCCCGTCATGTTCCTATGAAGGTTTCTTCCCCTAAGTTTAAGCCTCGGTTTATTGGTCCTTATAGGATTTCTGGGATTATTAATCCGGTGTCTTTTCGATTGGCGCTTCCGGCCTCTTTTGCTATCCATAATGTCTTCCATAGATCTTTATTGCAGAAATATGTGGTGCCCGTTGTTCCCTCTGTTGATCCTCCGGCCCCTGTGTTGGTTGATGGGGAGTTGGAGTATGTGGTTGAGAAGATTTTGGATTCTCGTTTTTCGAGGCGGAGGCTTCAGTACCTTGTCAAATGGAAGGGTTATGGCCAGGAGGATAATTCTTGGGTTTTTGCCTCTGATGTCCATGCTGCTGATTTGGTCCGTGCCTTTCATCTGGCTCATCCTGATCGGCCTGGGGGCTCTGGTGAGGGTTCGGTGACCCCTCTTCAAGGGGGGGTACTGTTGTGAATTCTGCTCTTGGGCTCCCTCCGGTGGTTGTTGGTGGTAGTGCAGTTGTCTTGGGGTTGTAATCCGGGCAGGTGTTTCTGCTGATTGCAGCTCTATTAGGTATTTAGGTGTGCAGGCTCCATGAGTCAGTGCCAGTTGTCCATTGTACTTGGAGGGATTGCATCTCTCTCTGGCTCCTCATGCCTTGCTGCCAAATTCAGCTAAGATAAGTGTCTGTTTTTTGTCTCTGTGCACACATGCAGTGTGCTTTGCAATTCAGTGCAATTTATTGTGTTTTTTGTCCAGCTTAGACTTTGTTTGGATTTTTCAGTCATGCTGGATTCTCAGGAGATGCAGATATACTTTCTATGTCTTTAGTTAGATGTGGAATATTTGTATTATCTGCTGTGGATATTTTTAGGATATTAATACTGACCGCTTAGAATTCTGTCCTATCCTTTTCTATTTAGCTAGAAGTGCCTCTTTTGCTAAATCCTGTTTTTCTGCCTGCGTGTGTCTTTCCTCTTATACTCACAGTCAATATTTGTGGGGGGCTGCCTATCCTTTGGGGTTCTGCTCTGAGGCAAGATAGAATTCCCATTTCTATCTATAGGGGTATTTAGTTCTCCGGCTGTGTCGAGGTGTCTAGGACATGTTAGGTACATCCCACGGCTACTTCTAGTTGCGGTGTTAGTTTAGGGTTTGCGGTCAGTACAGGTACCACCTACTCCTGAGAAAGTCTTTCATGCGGCTCCAAGGTTACCAGATCATAACACCAATCTATCAATATATAAAAAGCATTAATCTGAACAGTAAATGGAACGAGAAAAAAAAAATTAAAACGCCAGAATTATGTTTTTTGGTCACCGCAAATTTGTTTTGTGATCTGAAACATTTGAGTGTGACAAATATGCAAAAAGTGACATTTTTATTGATACCATTTTGGTGTAGATACAATGTTTTGATCGTCCTTTATTGCATTTTAATACAATGCTGCGGTAATTAAGTGATTTCTTGATTGAGAACAGGTGTGGCAGTAATCAGGCCTGTGTGTGGCTAGGGAAATTGAACTCATCTTACCAAAGATGTGACAAACCACAGTTAATTTATGTTTTAAAGTGGGGGAGGTGCAAACTATTTTTCACACGGGGCCCTGTAGGTTTGGATTTCTTCTTCACTTACTAACAAAGACCTTAATTTAAAAACTGAAGATTGTGGTTATCTGTGTTATCTTTGCCTAATATTTAAATTTGCCTTGTGATCTGAAACATTTACGTGTGACAAACATGCAAAAGAAACTTCTAGCAAAATTCAAAATACCAGTTAGCCTATACTATCCCAATATGTGCTAGCAGCAATGTCTTTCTTCCTAAGGCCCCTTTCACACATCAGTTTTTTGCTATCAGTCACAATCCGTTGGCTCGACGGATCGATAGACCCGTCGCAGATTGTGAAAAACTGATGTGACGAATCCGTTTTTTTTGCCGTATCCGACTAGCTGATCTGGCTAATTGAATCCTAAAAAAATCGGAGCATGCTCCGGTTAAAAATACAGAATCCCTCGCTGGATTCCGTCATTTGACTGATCCGGCACCCATAGGCTTCCACTCTAGCAAATGACGGACGTTTTTTCGACGGACACAAAAGACTTTACTTTGTCCGTCGTCTCCAGCCACAGGATAAACAATTTTCAATGGATCTGGCAAACGACGGATGAAACGTGAGGCCATCCGTCACAATCTGTCACTAATACAAGTCTATGAGAAAAAAACTGATCCGGCGGCATACTGTACTGTACTGTACTCCTGAATAAGTTTTGTACCATGACAGCATAGACCTGTGGAGCTGGCCACCTCAACCTACGTTCTTGCCACATTGGGATACAACATTAGGCATCTGAGTTTTAATATTAACCTCTTCTTATTCCTCTTATCTCCCAGGCCAGTTGAATAATCCAGTTGGAACCAACACTGACCCTACATGCGCTTTACCTACTATACCAGGTCTCTATGGACTACCTTTTTCTATGTTCATTTTATCACCGGTATCCCTTTTCACCATAGCACTCATTGTTTTATCTCCGTCTGTGTAATTCTACTTTTATACAATTTTGTCTCCTTGACGAGAATCCAGCTCTAGCCTCCAGCACACTGGGTACTGATTGCGCCTCACTACATTTGGGAACTTTTTTGCTATTATTTTTTCTGCTCTTTGAATGAGACATACTACGTTTTCGTCTGTGTTTTATTCTTTGTTTTTTACTTTATTTTCCATGTACTGATATGTGCATAGTTGTTATATTTTATTTTTCTGTTTTTGTGTGGTGATTCACTTATGTATATCTTTTCAATTTTTTCCATACCAGTAAAATTGTTCTGATGAAGGTCCGGATGTGGACCAAAAACGTTCAAACTTATATCTTTGTGGATGCACATTAAAGGATCTTATTCTTTACACCAAAATTCTTCTTGAGTGCCAAGTTTTCTTTCTTATTTTGATCCTTATTTCCCACTGTCAAAGTGGTCACAAGTGTATATGGTTATGCAGTTGGGTGATACCTAAAGTCACGACACAGCTGTCGGGTGACCCGGGACCAGGAGATCCTTTCATGTCCCTAACACTAGGGGGCACCCTAGCTAGCCCTACTCCCTGGCATACTTCTGAAGGTGTAGATCCCGGTGCCACCACCCTTGCCTTATCTCCTGAGTTAGCCCTCCATCTGTTCTCTTCCCCCGCCCAGGGAAGAGGGGCGCTACCGTGCACCGTTGTACACCAACCCGACAAAAAAGGCAACTCAAACAAGGGTTAACAGAAAACTCCAGGCATACAAAATATTCTCTTACATATAACAGAGAAATGCACCAGGGCATGGAGATAGGGGAATAAACCAAAATAGAGAAGGATAGGGAATTACAACACACACAAACCAAGCAACAGTCACTGATAACTCCTCCAACTCTCCTCATTTGAATTCTCCTCCCTCCGTTAGACATGCAGCAAATGCTAGCCCTGACATAGTCTAAATTATAAAGGGGAAAGGAGTGGCTAACCGAGCTCAGCTGTGAACACAGGGATTTCCAACATGGCCGATTAACCCCTGTTCTGCCAGAAGGAATAAACACATTTAAATTGAAGGAGAAGTGCTTCTTCTCAGAGCCGGAGTAGGAGCAATCAGACGCAGTGGTCTTCTAGCTCCACACCGTTGCAGTAACCCCGTGACACCTACGCTATCTCATGTAGGTGGACAACATTAGAGAGTTAAGGAAAAGGAAGCTGAAAAGTACATTTAAAAAATGTAAGTGCTCACAAGAATGCCGAATTTTATATTGGGTGTTGTTATGACTGTTATTGATGTTTGTTTCATGTGGAAATTCAGCATTTATTATAAAGTTAGAGGGGTTGCCCAGGCTTGGGGTTCAAGTCTGAAGTCAATCTATGTTATTGCAAACCTTTGAATCCTCTTAGCGTGCAGTGTGCACATTGTCAGGATTCTCCGGTGCTGGAGTCAGGAAATGTTGAGAGTGTGAATGCAAGTATGCCAACTAGACATGATCGGCCTAACTCAATATAAGTAATAAGTGAATTGAGCGAGGCCAGACACAGTCTAGTAGGAATGCGGCTGGAAATATGCAAATCACATATTTGCGATCACATGACCACCTGCTCCTATTGCCAGCACAAGAAAATCCTGATAACATGCAGTGAGAATTCACAAGTCTACAGTCACATAAAGTGACTACAGACACATGAACCCCAAGCCTGGACAACTTGTTTAGCTCAGAACTAGCCTGATTAATTATTGTGGTCTATTACTTCATTGTTTTCTTGTAACCATGCATACACTATGTACAAAAAAAGTAGAGAGAAATTAAAAAATTTGTAAAAATGTCTTCATGGAGATTTTATGTTCTCCCTGTTCCTGTATGGGTTTCAACCTACGCTCCAGACATATATTTCTAGGTCAATTGTCTTTAATGTAAAACTACAGCCATTTTTCAGATAACGATATGAGTGACTATAACATGTGTATATTTGCTGTAGATTATCTTCTCCACTTAGAAACAACGGGACATCACATAATACACGAATGAAATGACTGATTCTACCAAGTGATGACAAAAAGTATTGCAATGACTTTTCCAGAACAAGGATTGGAAAAATGTGTTATAATTCCAGAGGCAAGAAGCCAAATTGCTTTAAATGTAATATTCATGTTTAAAATGTAATCAGGGAAATAGAGATGAAAAGTTGTTAGTGTTTTTAATGGATTTTCGTTGAAAAATGCGATGCTTAGATGTGCTGTAATAATGGCATGTTAATTACATTTCTCTCATAACTTATTCAGAGCATGGCAATGAAATAATAAGGTGTAGTTACGCTCCTGTTCTGGGCATCCATCACCTTGAGCCTATGTAGGTATGGTGACATTTAGGAACAAATGGCGAGAGATGTGCTAACTGCCCACAAGAGTGTGACTAATGGAGGGCAGGTGGAGGCAGCCTCCTCTATTCAACACTGTCCACTTTCTTCAGCATGATGACTCAAGACACAGCTGTCCTCTATTTTCCTCCATGGGACTTGCTTTACTAACTCTGACCCTGACACATATAACATGAAACAATTAATATGGCATTTGTTAAAAATTGTATAGGCAATATGTAAAACAATAAACTTTTCTAATTGTCCTTGCTGGTTATTGTAGACCTGGGAACTCCACAGCTGCGGAGCACAATGGAGTCCTGCTCACACAATCTAGCATTCCAGCAGCTGTGCGCTGAAGTCTGAATAAAGTAGGAGTAATGGAGAACCAAGACTTAAAAAATGGGAAATCAACGTGCAATTGTTATTAGATTTCTGGCCACCAAAGCATAACTCGATTATATTTGTTATCATTGTTTATTCATTGGCACATACGGCTCGGAATCCCAACCATCTCAGGGCATTAGTCACTGCTTATCTTCCTTACTAGACTAAATCTTGACAAGAAATGCTACTTGTACCCACGGTTTCCTTGAGAAAACAGAACTTGCACAACAATGCCTCTTCCCATTTTTCTTTCGTATTTGTTATGCCTGGTGGAACCAGGAAGCCTCTATTGTGTCAGGCCGCCCAGTCTGTATGATAGTATTCTACTTTTCACTTGCTGACATGGTTTACTTCCTGGCTCTTAGGTTCTCATGAGATTTTCCCATATATATAAGTTTAATATAAAAGAATACTGTATGTCAACACTTTAGTAATTCATTTCACTGCCAGCCGCGATTGCTAAAAAACATATGGGACCTCTTAAGGTTATGACAGAGAATTATTGTTTTACATGTAAAATCCTCCTCTAAACATAATTATTTCGGTGGAGAAGAAACTGATATAGTGACCACTATTTTATTGTATATGTAGGGAAAAAAAAACATAATGTGCTGTTTTCCAAAAAGGAAGTACAACATATATAACCAAAGTAATATACCATTAAAAAAATTAATGAAGCATGCAAGCAATAAATGTTTATATAGAAAATGAAAATAAATCCACTTATCTACCACATGGAAATATACGTAAGAACGGAACATAGAGCAGAGAAATCCACTGAAGAAAATACATTGTAGTTTATGAATAATTGCATACAACTGTATATTCTTGTAGATATAAAAACATATATGGCATAATCCTACCTCCTTCTAACTGGATAGCTGAACTTGAAAAAATGATGTAAGAGCTATGGGTGATACGATCATCTCCCAAAGTCTCTGGAGTGAAAGGTCACTTCACTTAGGTTCAGTGGAGAATGCAATATCGGTATATAAGCAATCATAAAAGGTGATTTGCATATCAAAGAATTATGGCATGAACTGTATTTGATCTGTTCCATTATTCTTAAATCCTACAAGAATATTAGATGGAAGTTGTTTGAATCTGATAAAAATGGAAGCTAGTCTAATGTGTATGGGGATCTCCCAACTCTCCCCTGACCGATGAGGGAGATAAGGGCTGGGCAGTTTGAATTTCAACACCCTGTCCTTTTGGTATTTTGGAGATAAGCTACTGCCTGATCTGTCTGACAGCGGCTTTCTCCACTCTCCTTTTTAAAAACACATGAATTTTTGGCTGAGCCAGATAATTATGTGTATGAAGGAGTTTGGAGAGATAGCTGATGGTTGAATGAGTCGGTAGTTATCATATCACATGTGTATGGTGGCTTTTCAAGACATTCAGATCTTCTTGATCGTTTATTTCTATATGATAGTTACCTTAAATGACACAATCCAATTGTTTTCCTGGATGAGATCCCTAAAAGACGTGAGAACAGTTTTAATGCTAGAAAAATTGGTGGATGTCCCTGATTTTGAACTGAAAAAGGTCTTTCTATGGCTTGGTGCAAGCAATGCTCCTAAAGAGGCCTTAAGACATTCAAATTGTAAATTTTCACACTTATACATTGATCTGGCCTTTGATGGATAGCATTCATGGATTAGCTTCTTACTGGTAGAGTGAATAAATAGGTAACTGGGTCAGTACCAGAGAGGGAAAAACATTGGCAGAATTATATACTAGGGATATTGTCAGGTGATACCCTAATAACAGTTCTTTTGAAAGCAACCTAAAAGAATTTTCCAGAATTGATGGCCTATTATTAATTGAGGCTATCAAAGCCTAATTGTTGTGGCTCTTCTTCATGAGCCAAAGGCTATCCATTTTATACAAAGACACAACACACAAAAGTTTAGCCATTTCTGGCACTGCAGCTCAGTTCTGTGCACTTAAGCTGGACTAAAGGCCCCTCTAAACCAAAGACTAAAGTTACCTGTATACACCGATATTTGTGAGATCAGCTAACAGTCTAATGTGTATGTGACTTCCCGACATTCACCTGACAGATGATGTCAGGAGAGTGAATGATCCAGCACGGTAGACTTCTAACAACCGATCCTTTTGTTCTCTGGGAAATAAACCATTTCCAGGAGAGTCTGGCAGCAGCTCTCTCATAGAGAACACAGTAGTGTTCAGCCATGCTACCATTTCGTGTGGATGAGGAACTCAAGAGAGATAGCTGTCAGCCAAATGATGGCTCAGCTAAAAGCCATCAAATGTGTGCAGGGGCTTTAGTGTGTGAGGTTAAAATAAATACTGGGTACAACGCCCAGTGCAGACAAGCTTCTGTGCCGACATTGGTAGGACTATGGCAATCATTATACTCTTGAACAGAGGACTTAGCATTTGGACCATATCAATAAAACATTAATGACCAATCTTATGGATAAGACATGAATGTAATCCATATAAATCCTTTTAATTACCATCTATTAATGATATAAGTACCTTTAAAGTGAACCTGACAGCTGATACAGGTTGCCCAATGAACATATGATCTCATCCAGGTATGTACGACAGAGAGCAACACATTTTAAGCCACACGGTATTGAGCTGCGCTGTAGACTAGTTGATTAGATGGGTCGGTGGATTCTCCCCGCCCAATGCCCTCCAGTCACAGGTCTCTGCCTACATGCACTTATAGTTTCTGAAGTGACTTTTATGGGATTTTTGCAAATATTGTGTTAGGGTTGGTGGAACACACTGAATATATATATGAGACAGTAGGTGCGTTCACAACCCAGGGTCCACCGTGCAGGAGAGAAACCTGCTGCTAGTAACAGGCGGTACTATATGGCGGTATAAGTGAACTCTGTTACTTCACAGATTCACTAAGAAAAGAGAACGCCGTGCCCTGTTAACCTCACAGGAGATCCCAGCTACCTAATAGAGCCAACAGTGGTCATGCAGTCAGAATAGCACACAAGCAACTCCTCTCCGGTGGAGCCGGAATTCTAATGGCTATACGCCAGCCCTGAATCCACATACAGAAAACTCCTCACTGGAGGTGCCGGTATTCTAGGGGCTTATTTCAGCCAAACCCATGACCACACTGGCGCTGAGCTCATAACATAGGTTTGATACTAGCACACGGCTGTACGGTCATGCAAACCTTTTATAGTTTTAGCACTCAAGGACCTTCCTAGTGTTCCAACAGGAACCGCTTGAGGACCTGCGCATGTGACCCCTGACCTCCAATGGGAGGTCGTCCCGTGGGCATGCCCAGTATGGGAAAAGCAGGACTTAGACCCAGAAAGAGCTGTTCGCTGCTGATCAGTGCTGGCTACAAGGACAGAGCCTGGAAGGGCAGGAGTAACCAGTCGTCCAGTATCAGCCTGAGTCAGACGCTGGGACCGATGTCTCTGCTGAGCAGGCTCCACTATGGCTGGAGAAGAATGGGAGATCGCAGTGGAGATGGTTCGAGATTCTCCCTGTGCAGAAGCGGGAACTCGACACCTAACATTTTGTATAGAAAAGGTGATAAATTAGGTGTGTTCATAGGGCCAACTTTTTCAAGATAAAGAATAGCTCAATATGTTTGGACACTACTGAAAGAATTTCAGCTGCTACAGGAGACTTCATACATTGTCACTTAGATGAAATAAAGGTACAATGCTCAACATTTGGTGGACATTCAGTAAATATTATAGATTGTGATTAACTTTTATATAAAATTCTCTTAATTTGCCTTTCCCAAATATCTCAGGTGATACATCACTGATATCGTTGTGCTGTATAGTAAATAGATTATATTTTGAAAACCCAAAGAGGGCATTTGTTTTTCAGTAATTGAGTATTTGCCCAAATAATTCAAGAACTCTTGGTCATAACATCAGAACAGAAATGAATTACTAAATACGAGATGTGTTTATATCAACAAGCAACAAGTACTTTGTATTCAAGTAAAAGCCCCCAAAAATGTGTATTATCGCTAAGGGGCAGCTTGAGCTCATCTCACAGTGAGACATATTTACAATACTTGCTTAATAATTTCTACATTAAATCTTTTCTACTACTTAGATGTAAAGCACTTTCATCTAAGAATAAATGATGTAGCAAATCAAAATAGAAAATACAAAGCAAACTGAGACATAAAACCAAAACTCTGGTCTCCGGCCAGATTTGTATTTGTGCCTTGCTGATTTTACTTTATATAGTGTACACAAATGATCATGGGTTCTATGTTTTTTTAATAAGAAGATTTTTCTTTCATTTCTTCTTTCTTCATTCTTTCTATTTTCTGTGACTTAGATGTATTGATTTAATGGCACTTTTATGTCTTTTACTTGTGTTCTTTTACGTTAAACAACTAACACATTGTTTAATACAATTTTAGGCTTACCATAGTGTAGATAATATTGAGAGGTTCTTATAAACAAAACTTGGTGAGAACAAAATAAAAGGAAAACAGATTTTTACTTATATCACATTTAATACTTATTACGGCTCATGTCCATTATGTGTATGTAGGAAATGGAATATGATGCAACGGCTATTCCTCCCTTTCTAGTTTGCTAATATGTTTCTGCCAGTGGAGAGGAAGAATCTATCACAGGTCTAAACCACCATTAATTAGTTAAAGATGGAGCCAGATGGAATCCGTAAGCTAACAGTGACAACTAGGCTCCAATTCATCAAAGATTTTACCAAAAAGTGGCATATAAGCTTTGAAAAGTAGCAAAATTGCAGTGCAACATCGGGTTCGTTTCCATCAGTTTCTCCTGGCTCCACCAAAATGGACAGAACAGAGGGAGATGGACAGCAGGGGACACAGTGGTAATTCATGACAAGCTGTGGCATTCCCTGGCATGGCACACAGAGGTGTGTACACAATCGTCAGATGCCCTAGGTTCACGATGAGGCATGCGTCTGACTTCACGACACCGCCATCAATACAAGCGAGAAGATCGCTGGACTTGATTAATTGGATCATAGTCTTCTTGTCGCTCAATACTAAAATTACTGACCAGAGAAAAATATTAGGGTAAGGCTACATGCAGACTTTTATTCACTACAAAAAAAAATGCTAATAATTGCTAATATCACTGTTTATAAGAATGCACTGAGTAGGCAAAAATTTCTTAAAATTGCTCTAGTGAACCGATTTGCTGCCCATTTCCTTAAAGAAATTTCAGAGCTATTGGACTGAAGTGAATTTAGAGAGGTTTTACAAACTACTCGTAGCATTCTTGCATCACAGCAATTTTTTGTAGAGATAAAAAGTTTGAGTGTAGCGCTAGTCTTATGTATTCCTATGGACAAAGATTTTTTTTATTGAGAGTCATGAAGTTCTAGCTTTGCAGCAGCAGATGTGTCTATGAGACTTAGTTATTCCCTGCTTGCAAGCCGTTTTTTATTTTTAGCAATTAAATCTAGAGAGTGAAACATTCTTTTCATGTAATTGGTCCAATCTAATTGGATTGTTGATTTTTTTAATACAAATTATTTACAAAATTATTGGCACAGTTATCATGCATGCTATAGTTGCTGTTAATGATGACCTTTCACAGCATTTTTTATTTTAAACTGCACAGTTCATTTAAAATGGGTTGAAGTACTGATTACAAATTTTTTTTCTCTGCAGAGATATGGATTTTTGAAGTTTACCAGAGATTCTTGTTTGGAGACGCTTACTTTTTCCCCTATATGACATTGCCCATTCATAAGAAGGCAGCATCATAGAGGGGGAAAAAGGAAAATGCCCACAGAGAAAGTAAAAAAAAAGTCATTTTCAGGATAATGTGGTGAGACTTAATATGTCTCACTTCAACCTTCTCTGAACTTCTCACTGTGATGAGTGAAAGTGATGAGCAGTTTCTGTCTTTACAGCACCGAGTTAGGAGAGCTGCAGTGTGGGTGCAGCAGGCAGTGAACATCATATTGGGATCAGCTTTTGTCACCTACAATGCTCCATACCATCTATCTCCTTATTACTCAAAGCATGTAGTATTTCTTAAGCACTCTATGTGATAAACACTACTACTAGAATCATCGCAACTTCTCCGGCGCTTCCAAACTACAACTTTCCTCCTTATCTGATGCTGTAATGACATGAAGCAGTGAAGAGTTCTCAGCATATTCAAGTGAGACACAGCCATTTTTTGCGTGATCTGATGAGAGTTGATGTTTTGACTTTCTCTCAATAGGTGTTTGCTTTTCCCTCCTCTATATTGCTGCCGCTTATGATTGGGCAGCGTGATAGAGGTGAAAAATTGAATGCCTCTCTGAGAAGAATCTCTGTTACCATCCATTTATTTATAGGAGAGCTTTTCATAACCATTGTATTAAGGAATATGTTTTACAGCATACGGAAGGGTGTTCTGGACATGGTTGAGATCTGTGCAGAGGCGATTATGCATGGAAGGGGAAGAATTGAGTTGTGAACACCATCTATTGTCAATGGTGGATTCTAGTGTGAAAATATCATCCTATTATATGGCCTTGTTGCCAAACAGAAAACTGCAAAGTCAGAAGGCAATGATCATAAAAAGCTTTGCATAACGATATATTAATTGCAAAAACATTTTTTTCACATGCATAATATCACTCTAGGGGTTTTAGAGTACATTTGAGGCAAATTTTCTGACTTTTTCGATAAGTCGTAAATCCTGAATCAATTGCAAAATAGTGAGCCGAAAAAATAGAACACTTACAAAATACTATAAAAATGGCACAAATTAAGAAAAGAATTAGAATAAACTGAAAACTAGGCAGAAAACACAAAAAACTAGTCCAAAAAAGTTGCAAATGCAATAATGAAATGGGCCCTGGCACTTGTAGCACAGAAATGGTAAATCCCAGGAAAGCAGTGAAGTATAGGTAAGAGGATAATTGAAGAGAAGTTACCTGGAATGCAGAGGCAAGGTGTGAACAGGATCAAGAACAGGTGTGAGGAATCCTAGGTGAAAATGACATGCCTGCTCTGTAAAAGTTGAATTTTTGGTGACATTAGACCTTCCAACATGACAATGCTGCTAAGCATGTCTCAAACTCCACCAAAGCTTGGTTTCAGAACAAGTCCTAGAAGATTCTGGAGTAGTCATCTCAATCACCTGACTTGAAGTTCATTACAAATTTTGATTAAGATTTGAAGAAAGCAGTTACAGCATGCAAACCCAAAAATAATAGTGAACTGAAAGCCGTTACCAGTAAGGAATGGGATATTATTCCTCATGAAGAAGCTGGTGTTTGGCTATACATCATGTTAACAACAGGTCATAACAGTGAAGGTGCTTCATTTAGCACTAAATATACTTGTCATGAAGGAGCTGAATAATACTGAGACTGCAGCAATTATTATAAGTGAAATTTTCAGTTGAATTTGAAGAAACCACTTGTTATATTAGTTCTTTCGTGAGAAAATAGTGAATGTTATATCATTTTCACAGTTGTATTTTGGTCAGTATTTTCAAGCATAGGTATAGAAGAAAGATTTATACTGGTTTTGGCCTAAAAAAGCTGATGCAAAGTACTGGGCAACGCTGTGTGCATGAGGACTGTAATAAATTCTTTGTTAATAAAATCACACAAATTATCACTTCAGTAGGACATTTAAAACTGAACCGTAGCAAAATGACCTTGACGATATACAACATTTCATTTTCTACCACGTGATTCCTTCTACTAAAGCACAATAAGTACAAATTTACATTTGCTAATCACGCTCTCCTTCCCAAGGTACTTCTCTGATCCAAGTAAATGATAATAGAATTAATACTCGTACTGACGTGAAATACATACACAGTTCCATTCTGAGCATATTCCAGCACACACATGCTTCCTGTGTAGAGACTGACTTCCTCGTTTTCTCTCCCCAAATCTCGGCTCTCTATCAATAAAGTGGCATATTTTGAAATTTCCCAGAGTCCTTGGAACGGAGAACAATGATTCTCACATAACCACATATATTGCAGGGTAACAAACATTATTTTAGTCTTATCAACAAAAACAGATGGCAACAATGGTCTGCATAGTCCACAATCCTTCTGTCAAAATCCCCCCAAAATGGTTCTTATATTCTTTGGCTTTTTAAGTATAATAATATGTAAGCCCCTTTGGCACTGAATGGTTAAACAGAGCCCGGTTTTACCTCTGGGAATAAGTGAGATAAACAAGTTGGACATTGCAAAAATTATTTTTGATTAAACTTTACCTCCTGACATAGATTTTTAAGAACACCATCACTCATTATATGACTGTGAATTCTAACAGACCTTGGAAACCTGATATTCCATTTATTCCAGTTTCCTTATGCAGAAAGCACACAGCGTGTATCTGGTTTTAATATAGCACTGTAGCTTTCCAGATCTCAATAACTAATACCTTTTTACTAATAATCAGATTCACAATAAACAGACTAATAACGCGACTTTTTAATTCCTTGCATTAAGTATGGCAGACAAATCGTGCTATCACAAATTACATGCTTTACAAATGTTCCCACTTGTTACTGTGCATCATATGACAAATTCTGCACTGGTGCAAAACAAAAGGTGCCAGAAAATCAGTCATTATTACAGATATGTAATGACTCAAGTAATAGCTATTAGACTCGACAGCTGGAATTTGTCATATCGAAGTAGCTCACCATAGGAACAATGAGAGGGTTCTCACATTGCACAGGAGTGCTATAAAGGAACAATCCAGGGGTTTATTGCATTTAACGCTCAATATATTTGATTTTCACTTTTTTATTTCCATTATTTTTAACTTGGTTCCACATAATCATTCACAAGATTAAAAAGGCTAAATGTCAACGTTCCCCTCTCCTAATTCACATGCCTGGGATTTACCGGATAGACTGCAATGCAAGTTTCTCGAGTGGAGTTAATTTTGTAGAATTTAGAGTGTTGCAAAGACACTTTGGAAAGGTATCTGCAGACTTTCAGATTACAAGGCCGATATCTTCCGATATTGTTGGAGATACAGTACATATTCTTTATTATACTGGCCTTGATTCATTATAGTGCCATCTATTACAGATGAGCAGATCAGTCAAAATTTGAATTTGTCTGTTCGTGCGGATTTTCCTGGAAAATTCAATTCGCAGAGGAGTTTTTTTTTTCGTGAATTTAATGTCAGTTATTATGCTTTGGAGTCTCTCAAGACCCCAGAGCAAAATAAATGTAATATGTAGACAATAAAAAAAACTTATATAAACAAAGAAATGAGGTACTGCCGAGCTACAAATATACACAAATGACAAAAAATGGCTTAAACACAGAGAGGTGTGTACACTATGAATTGACAGTCCTAATGACATACAACAGAAGGCAAAATACTGAATCCACTATATTGCCACAAAAAGGTGCACTTGTTATAAGGGGTATTATTTGTGAGTCCAGGTTCAATCCATAAAATCAAATCGTTTATTTCATGAATAAAATAGATATGGCAACATTAAAATATGACTTGGCATGATTGGGGATAAGGGGTGCAAGGAGGTGAAATCGGGCAAGTTACGAACAACTGCAATTTTAGTGTTGCCATTTTCGTAACAATTAATTCCAGTTTATGACAGAGACAAGACTTTGAGCTTCTCCACACGAGAAACTTACCGGGTCTCCATCAAGTGTGTGCTGCCTTATATAGCCCAAAGGCCCACCCACATAGATGTTACATAGGATAAAGGAGGTCTCTCCAGACCCCAGAGCAATAAGTAGTATGTAGAAAATGAAAAAATACTTTTACTCACCCACCACTCACCTCTCCGGCCCCTCCACTTCTTACTGTCACCTGTTTTATCAAATCTTCAGATTGTTGTCACTTGCGTTGAATACTCTGGGCCTCTTTTGGTGGCCTCGAGCCAAAGGTCATGTCATGACATCAGGGAATTCAATGCAAACAGCAGCAATCTGAAAATGCAATGAGGATCTTACGTATTACAGTTAGGAGCAAAGAGGTTGGAGAGGTGAACGGTAAGTACATGATTTTTTTTGCTACACTTTAGTGGCCTTTTACAGTTCAGAAAAATGGTGGCCAAAGGCTGGCACTTTGCTTAATCTGGGCACAAGTGAGTTACAAAAATATCCACATTTTGGCAATTGCATATTTTTGAAAAATTTGGGTATACAGTTGTGTGAAAAAGTGTCTTCGCTCTTCCTGATTTCCTACTCTTTTGCATGTTTGTCACAATTAAAGGTTTCAGATCACCAAACAAATTTAAATATAAACACAAAATGCAGTTTTTAAATCAAGGGCTTTATTACTAAGGGAAAAAGAAATCCAAACGCCTATCTCTTCATACTAACCCACTCCTTCCCTATCCCTTTGTAAAACATAGTACAACACTTCTGTAGTAATTTACTCAGCCTCTCACTAATCACATTTATTGTAGAAGATCTCTCTAATAACTCTGATGTGCAATTCATCTTAACAACACTTCATTGGTTCTTTACAGCTGGGTAGTACAAAGTCCTTTTTTTGCATATGGAGATCACATTTTACATGTGATGTTGTGATGTTGTACAGCAAGAAAAAAAGACAATTCTAAAGTTTTGATTTTGTTTTTTAATTTACAGTAGGGTTGTCCACTACTGGAGAAATCCTGGCGAAAACCCAGTTAATTATTTCAGGATGCTGATTAAAATAAAAACAGTCTATACTCACTTCCTGCTGTGTCACACCACTGTCACAATTCTACCGCTGTTCCCGGAGAGTGATATGACATTGTTGTGTCATATGAAGGCTACTGCCACTGTTGGGCCGCGGTTCATCATTATCCCATAAAGATGGACATCTGCTTTATGCATGTGATACAACAAGTTACGTCCCAAAAATGCCAACATTGCTGGAATGGAGCCTCTGAAGGAAGTGATTTTGATAACTCAGTCTGGCAATACCAAATATGTTTTTTAATGTATTATTTTTAATGGGGAAAAATTAGGTTTCCATAAAACAGGAGAGAATTACGCTCAGCTGATGAAGTTGCACCTTTGCAACATGTTCAATGCACAAGTCGGCCGCTGCAGGACACGGGTACAAAGACCGGAAAAAATTTGTTGATCCATGTATAATGAGTCTGTACCTGTGCTGCTGATGAAGTCATGCAGGACCTCTTCCTCACGAAAAGGTTAGGTTTTGTCCTGAGGAAGAGGTCCTGCGTGACTTCGAAACGCGTTGACTTTAAAAACCTGTTAAAATAAAAGTTTTTTAAAGGAAATCTCTGTAGCCTGCAATTTTCATCAGCTGCGCAGGTACAGACACATTATACCTGGATCAACAAAAATGGTTAAAGACCGAAAAAAAGGACAATTTTTGACATTGCGCAACATTTTTTATTTGTGTGTGAGATTTTTATGAATTTGGTGCCATAAAAATCAGTGATTACCACCAGATCAAAAAAAAAAGTGACTTAAAAGAACTGCAAATGATTAATCTGGCCCCTGGTTCCTTAATGGGAATCTGTCAGCTGATACATTCTGCCCAATGTGGGCAGGATGTATCAGCCACTGCCTGTTCAATCACAGCCATATATGCTGGTCTCTACCTACCCGCACGTATAGACAGAGGCTTGTCAGTAACATGCAGAAAAAGAGAGATGAACAGCACAGCTTTACAACTCCGAGGACACTAGGGCTAATTAAAACTCCAGGGACACGGGTGCCAATCAGCAAAGTCAAGCATATGTCCAAATTCACCATGTAAAAAAAGAGAGCATGGCACTTACTGTCCCAAATGAATGTCCTTTAAATATGGATACATGTAAAACAGAGGCAGGGAGGCATTCCAGTGGAAAACATACCACACAATGGCCGTTTCGCGCTGATTTGCGCTTCTACTGGTCCTAGGTGATGAGGAAATGACGAGGCTCATATGCAAGTGCAAAGTCACGTCAACTCCTACGTCATTCAAATCAATGAAAGACCCCCCTCACCTGTACAAAACTCAGTGAACAGCAACAAAGTAAAAACAAATCAATAAATTAAAATCACATTTAAAGTGCAATTAAAATTGTATCAGAGTTACAAGAAAACAGACATATCTATCTTATCATTAAATCCTGTGGCACCTTGTGCTCGAGTACATAGAATCCACCAAGCTTCTTTTCTCAATAATAGTCTATGGAGATCTCCTCCACTTGCAGTCAATTTAACTGTCTCAATCCCTGCAAATCGCAGGGCTTCAGGGTTACCAGCATGGGAATCCCTGATGTGATTGAGTAACCTAGGTACCCCCTTACCAGATAGAATTGAGTTAAAATGCTCTCTGAAACGAACAAACAGGGGGCGAATAGTTTTTCCATATAGTGAAAACCGCAGGGGCAAAAGATTACATAAAAGAGATAACAGGTGCGGCATGTAATAAAGTCTCGCACTATACGTGTAATGCTGCCTATATTCAAATGTCTAGTTGTTAGATGAAGAGAAGAGAATGAACAATTCCCACATTTATGGTTACCAATTAGTATGCTCCTCTTTAACCAATTATTAGACTCTCTTTTAATTCTATTCTGGACTACTAGATCCTTTAAATTTTTAGTCCTCCTATTTGTCACCAGCGATCCTCTTGCTACTATATCTGCAATTTCCACATCTTTTTCCAAAAAGTTTTTCCAATAAGTACCAGTTTTTTTAATCACTGTCCTAATTAGTCTATCCTTAGGGCCAAATTCAAAGTTGAAAATAAATCTTTTACCTTTTTTATTGCATGTTGCCCGATGTTTCTTTCTCACCATAAGGTCATCATCATTTGACACATTAGCTGTAATGACACCAATGGTGTCACTGGCGCAGCCTAGGTGGCGCTATCAGATGGTATGGGAATGAACGCAGGGAGTGGGGAAACAAGGCACACAGTGCACAAGGACCTGAGACTAAACAGTGAGCACAGGACCTGGAACAAAGCAGTCACCTGATGACAGGAGGCGGAGTCACCACGCGTGCGGCCAGGGAAGGCACCTGGGAGCGCAGAGTACAGGGCACAGAACGTAAACATAGTCAAAGGAGAGCCAAGGGTCAAAAACCAGATGAGAGCGATTTACCTAGGGATAAGACAGAGTAAACCGAGACGAGCCAAGTGATCAGCTAACCAGGAAGGACAGGGCAGTACAATGCAGGATACAGAGGCAAAAGTCAGGGGACAAACCGGGTCATACACAGCAAAAGCTCACATGCACAGAGGCACAACGATTACGGACGAGTAACCTGGGTCAGCAACCGCAAACCGAGTATACGGAAGTATCACCGACACCAAACCCAGGAACTACCAACATTAAATAGCTGCCCCAGAACCAAAGAGAGACAGACTAGAATTAACCCTGATCGGACCAGGATGGAGGCGGAACCATACTGTAAGAGTCATGACATTAGCCCTCTCCAAAGTTGCGTCTAACACCCTTTAAGGGTATCCCCTCTCGAGAGCGGTGCGTTTTCCACTTGAACTCTGTTAGGGCTAGCGGAACGAACCGAGTAAATATAGATGTTTATTATTATTGATGCGTTCGCAGCCTGGGGTCAACCATGCAGGGGAACGTGCTGCTAGTAAATGGTGGCACTATTTGGCAGTATAGACTAGCTCTGTTACTTCACAAAGTAGCCATGATAGGAAAGCACTGCGCCCTGTTAGACTTCACAGAAGCACAGGCTAACTGCCCAACAGAGAGCAGTCAGTGGTCATGCATGCACACAATCTCCTCACCGGAGGTGCCGGTATTCTAAGGGCTTTTTTCAGCCAGGTCCCTGAATACACTCAAACACACAATCTCCTCACCAGAGGTGCCAGTATTTTAGGGGCTTATTTCAGCCGGATCCCTGAATACAATCTCACATGACCACACTGGCGCAAAGCACATAACTCAGAAAGATACTAGCGCATGGCCATGCGGACATGCGCACCTTTTATAGCTGCAGCAACTACAGGACCTCCCAAAAAAGGACCAATGGGAAGCTGCCACAGAACTTGAGCAATGTCAGGACCTTCCTAGAGTACCAATGGGAATAGCTGCAGTACCTGAGCATGTGACCCTTGATCTCCAATGAGAGATCTTACCCTGGGCATGCTCAGAAGGGGAATAGGACTTAGTCCCAAAGACGTCTGCTCGCTGCTGACCAGTACTGGCTATAATGGCAGAAGCTGGAAAGGCAGCAGTAACCCTTCGCACAGTGTCAGACTGAGCATGACGCTGGGACCGATGCCTCCACTGAGCAGGCTCCACCGCGACAGGAGAAGAATGGGAGACCGCAGCGGAGATGGCTCGAGATTCCCCCTGTGCAGAGGCAGGAACTCGACCCCTAACAAACACCTCTCTGCCTCTGTTTTACATGTACATAACATGATAAAAGGACATTCATTTGGGACTGTGAGTGCCATGCTCTCTTTCTGCAGGGAAAAGCCGTCAGGGACTCCCTGTCCGACCAGTGTACAGTGCAGCTCCATCCTCAGTGGCTTTTAAAAGTATGTTTTTTCCTGAAACACCATCGAGTTTCAGAGACAAACATTTATGGCTGGGATCACACAGCCAGTGGCTCATACATGCTGCTCACGGTTTGGGCAGCATGTATCAGCTGATAGGTTCCCTTTAAACACTGAACCACCCACTGACCGTGTACTAATTCCAGCACGCAGAATGCAATATGGAAATACTGTTTTTTGAAGGTCTATGTTTAATACAGTATTTTAATGGCAGGATGGCTCTCCTGTGCCAAGGAAACATTAAAACTTTAGTGCCCAAACAGCTTGTTCTGCCAATGGCTGTGTAAAATTCCTTGTGCTTTTTCTTCCATCATCAGACAGCCAAGACAAGAAACTATTAGTTTAACATTCACATCTTTATTTAATTCCCTTAGCTTTTGTAAAAGTGTAACCTTCCCCGCCTGTGAAGTCTTACTCCTCGCTATTAGGTCAACTCTGACCGTAGATCACATCACACAATATTTATTCTAAAAGCAAGAGGTCAATTAACATTGCAGAAATATCTTTACTGGGGCTTTCAAATGAGAGGAGATGACATTCAGACGCTCAAGCTGAATTTAACTTTGGGGCTTTATATGTATAAGAGTGACGGCTGGTGATAATCAGGTCATGTTCTTCTCAGTTATGTTTACACTGTTATTAATTCTGATAATTACAAAAACAAATTATAGCCTTCATTTGACTCTTACTTCTGGAATGCTTAGATGTATCTGACCAAGAACGATAAGACCTTTCACTATTCCGTGGAAGCTCACTTATCAAAGAAGGAAACAGTACATCAGTTTAACGAATGGTGTTAATTGATGGTGAAAAAATATAGCTGTACAGTTTGCAGTATCAGCAGGAATTCATCTCAGATTACAGCTCCTGCTGTCCATACATACTTCTTACAGAGAACCTATGTGAATGTTTGCACTTCCTTTGGATTTGGAGTTGAAACATTTATTACAGTGTTGCTCAAGGCGACAGAGAAATCTGGTAATATGCTGAGAACAGGGACCTAAATGTTCAGCCTGTTGCTAATTATCAGAGTGTAGAAGTCATGGAACTTTTTTGAGATACACAAGCTGGGTCATATTAGCCCATGGGGGCTGTCTGGCCTGTGGTAAACCCTGCATAGTCTAATTTGAATCCTATTTACATCTCCCATTCTGTGTATAGAACACACTTATACACTTTTTATAAAGCTTGGTATAGTCTACCTAGACTTACATACCTGATAACTGGGGAACATATCAAGGATATAAGCATTGTGTTTTGGAAAGTGCATGATAGCTAGGACACACAGACCGCGCTAGCAGCAGCTCATTCACCAGTGGTTCTCAATCTGGACAGTTGCATCTTGGCACTGTCCAGGTTGAAAACTATTAATCCCACAGACATGGACTACAGCGTGGGACAGAATGACAGACAGGTATGGTATATTGTTGTTTTTTTATTTTAGTTTTATTACAGGAGAACGAGGACTTCGGTAGAATTAGGCGTTAGGTGTTGTGAACTATACTTCTTGGCTCCCTCTTGTGGTCACTAGTGATTTGGCACTTGGATTGTCTTTTACCAGGTTGGTACTCACCTGCTTCGTTAGGCCTGGGGTGTTGCTATTTAAACTTCCTGGATTCTCAGTCCAGTGCCTGGCATCATTGTAATCAGTTCATTTCTGTTTGCTCCTGTCTTCAGGTCCTGGTTCTTTGCAAGATAAGCTAAGTCCTGCTTTCTTATTTTTTGTTATTTTGCTTTGTTCATATTTTTGTCCAGCTTGTACAATATGTGATTCCTGATTTTGCTGGAAGCTCTAGGGGGCTGATATTCTCCCCCCTCACCGTTAGTCGGTTTGGGGGTTCTTGGATATTCAGCGTGGATATTTTGCAGGGTTTTTTGCTGACCATATAAGTCATCTTACTATTTTCTGCTATTAGTCAGTGGGCCTCTCTTTGCTAAAATCTAGTTCATTCTTACGTTTGTCTTTTCTTCTTACCTCACCGTTATTATTTGTTGGGGGCTTGTATTACTTTGGGGTCTTTTCTCTGGAGGCAAGAGAGGTCTTATTTTCCCTGATAGGGTTAGTTAGTTCTCCGGCTGGCGCGAGACGTCTAGGATCAACGTAGGCACGTTCCCCGGCTACTGTTAGTGTTTGTGCTAGGATCAGGTATATGGTCAGCCTAGTTACCACGTCCCTATGAGCTGGTATTTATGTTTGCAGACTTTTGCTGTAATCTCTGAGATCCTTGCCATTGGGATCATAACAGTATGCCAGGCCATGAATAGTTAATGCATTGCAGAAGTGGGATTAAAAGAAAAGGAGTTCTGAGTTTTTTTTTCTCCTCTTTCTTCCTTCCCCTTTTTCTCAGAGTGGCTGTAAGCTTTGCTGCAGACATGAATGTTCAGACCTTGATTACTAGTGTGGATCAGCTTGCTGCACGAGTGCAGAGCATTCAGGATTTTGTTGTTAGCAGTCCTATGTCTGAGCCTAAGATACCTATTCCTGAGCTGTTCTCTGGAGATCGATTTAAATTTAGGAATTTTAGGAATAATTGTAAATTGTTTCTATCTTTGAAACCTCGTTCGTCTGGAGATTCAGCTCAGCAAGTTAAAATTGTTATCTCCTTTTTGCGTGGCGACCCTCAGGATTGGGCTTTCTCGTTAGCGCCAGGAGATCCGGCATTGGCGGATGTCGATGCGTTTTTTCTGGTGCTCGGATTGCTTTATGAGGAGCCTAATCTTGAAATTCAGGCAGAAAAAGCTCTACTGGCTATCTCTCAGGGCCAGTGTCACGCCCTACAGATGGGTCTATCGGGTGGACCCTCTGGACCGCAAATACAGCGGTTGCTGATACCAGGAAGGGAGAGCCAGACCAAGAAAGCAGGTTAAAAGCTTTATTGTAAAGTAATACAAATACTAGGGGAGACTCCCCAAAGGAGGGCCACAGGACCACAACACCAGGGTGCCTCTACGGAGTCCAAGGCTTGGAGTGACCCCTATACAGGGATTTCCCCTTGACCACCAATAGAGGGTCCGATGAAGCAGACACCTGTGTTAAACCGACCTAGGAGGCTGGGGAGAAATGAACTGAAAAGACAGGGCAGAACGTGGAACTAGGAAGCAGGGTGAAGACTGCAGGGAACCGTCCAGGATCCAGGACACAGGATGCCGAGAAGGCCAGACACGATCCTAGGGGAAAAAGGAACACAGAGTAAGGCAGGCAAACTGGATTGGTAAGCATAGCAGGACAAGACCTGGAGCAGCAACTTCAGGATAATAGAAGTTGCCCAGGCGGAGTCCAGGAGTGACTGAGATCCTTTTATCCCTCCAGCCTGCAGGTGATAGGCCGGGAGGAGGGGCAGTGAGTAGGAACGGGCTGGCCGTTTAAGAAGCCAGAGAGCTGGCCTGCCCGCCCCCTATGCACTCCCTAGGAGAGGGAGAGGAACGAGGAAGTGCAGCAGACATGGGAGCAAGGACCCGGGCAGCATGTCTGCAGGGATGGGCCCCGGAGCGCCGGCGGATGACCGGAGCGTGACCCTGCTGGCTCAGGACAGAACCGGAGGAGGTAAGAACAGGCGGGGAAGAGAAAGTAGGTGCCCCGGACCGCGAGGTGGTGACAGTACCCCCCCCTCCAGGCCCCCCCGGGCGGCGACTGGCAAGGAACCGACGTAGGAGACGAGGAGCATGGATGTTGCCCTCCGGTTCCCAGGACCTCTCCTCAGGACCAAACCCCTTCCAGTCGACTAGGTACCATGTGGCACGCCCTCTCTTCTTCACGTCCAGAATGGCACTGACCTCATACTCATCATTGGCCGATATAGGAGGAGGACGCTCTCCCGGATCCTGGGAGAAGCGGTTGAGGATCACAGGCTTGAGGAGGGAACGGTGGAAAGAATTATGTATTCGCAGAGAAGGAGGCAGTCGTAGCTGATAGCACACATCGTTGAGTCTCCGGGACACCTCGAACGGTCCGATGTACCGAGGTCCGAGCTTGAAGGAGGGCACCTTAAGGCGGACGTACTTGGCTGATAACCATACCTTGTCACCCGGTTGAAACATCTGGGCATCAAGTCTTCTTTTGTCGGCATGGTCCTTCATACGCTGGGATGCTTTCTCAAGAGCTACACGAGTCTTGTTCCAGATGTCGGCGAAGTCACGAGCCACGGCCTCTGCTGCAGGATTGGTAGTAGCGATGTCCAAGGGGGTCGGGATCCTCGGGTGCTGCCCATATACAATAAAGAATGGAGTGTTACGTGAAGACTCACCAACATGATTATTGTACGAGAACTCCGCCCAAGGCAGTAGGGACGTCCAGTTGTCGTGGTGTGCGTTGACAAAGTGCCGTAGATAACCTGCCAACACCTGGTTTACCCGTTCCACCTGTCCGTTAGTCTGTGGATGATAAGCCGAAGAGAAGTCCAAGGTAATATCGAGTTTCCTGCAGAGAGACCGCCAGAATCGGGACACGAATTGAACTCCCCTATCGGAAACAATGTTGGAGGGTAACCCATGCAACCGGAGGATATGTAGAACAAACAACTCGGCCAGCTTGGGTGCCGAAGGAAGACCAGGCAGAGAAACGAAGTGACCCATCTTGGAAAATCTGTCCACCACGACCCAGATGACAGTATTCCCGGAGGATGCAGGAAGATCCGTGATGAAGTCCATCGCAATGTGTTGCCATGGTTTTGATGGTACAGGCAAGGGCAAGAGTTGACCGGCGGGAAGCCATTTGGGGGTCTTGTTGCAGGCACAGGAAGAACAGGCAGAGACGTAGTCTGTCACCTCTTGACGCATCCCAGGCCACCAGTAGTACCGGCCGATCAACTGTAGGGTCTTAGTCAGACCCGCGTGCCCAGCTAGTAAGGAGGAATGTCCCCAGCGGAGGATGCGTTCTCGATTAGGTTCAGGCACCAGCGTCTTCCCTGGGGGTACCTGCGACAGTTGGAGCGGTGCAACCATGATCACCTTGGATGGATCGATGATGGGACGAGGTTCCTCCTCATGATCGTCGGTAAGAAAAGAGCGGGAGAGGGCGTCAGCCTTGACATTCTTATCTGCGGGACGAAAATGAAGACGGTAATCAAACCGAGCAAAGAATAAAGACCAACGGGCCTGGCGAGGATTGAGCCTCTGGGCAGAGTGGAGATAGGCCAAGTTCTTGTGGTCAGTGTAGATCACCACCGGGTGCACTGCTCCCTCTAGGAGGTAACGCCACTCCTCCAAGGCCATTTTGATGGCAAGCAACTCACGGTCACCAATGGAGTAATTCCGCTCACAGGGGGAAAAGGCCCTCGAAAAGAAGCCGCAAGAGACCTTACGTCCGGAGGTGGCTCTCTGCGTGAGGACGGCCCCGGCACCTGTGGAGGATGCGTCCACCTCCAGAAAGAACTGCTTCTCAGCGACGGGCCTGTGCAGGGCTGGTGCGGAGGAGAAGGCCCGTTTGAGTGCCTGGAAGGAGCACTCAGCCTCTGGAGCCCATCCATTAGCAGGTGTTCCCTTGCGTGTGAGTGCAGTGAGGGGCTTGACCAGATCCGAGAAGTGCGGGATAAACTGCCGGTAGTAGTTGGCGAATCCCAAGAAGCGCTGGATGGCTTTGATCCCGACCGGCCGAGGCCAGTTCATGATGGCCGACACTTTATCAGGATCCATCTCCAGCCCAGAGTCAGAGACGATGTATCCAAGGAACGGCAGAGAAGACCGCTCGAAGAGGCATTTCTCATACTTGGCGTACAAGCGGTTCTCCCGTAATCGAAGGAGAACTCGTCGGACGTCTCTTCTGTGTGTGGGTAGGTCTGGGGAGAAAACCAAGATGTCATCTAGGTATACCACAACACATACGTACAGCAAGTCACGGAAGACGTCGTTCACGAACTCCTGGAAAACGGCTGGTGCATTGCACAGTCCGAAGGGCATCACCCGGTATTCGAAGTGACCATCACGGGTGTTGAAGGCGGTTTTCCACTCGTCACCGGCCCGGATGCGGACAAGGTTGTAAGCCCCTCGCAGGTCCAGCTTGGTGAACAATCGGGCTCCCCGGAGCCGATCGAAGAGTTCTGGAATAAGAGGCAGAGGGTACTTATTCTTTACCGTGATGGCGTTTAATCCACGGTAGTCAATGCAAGGACGCAAAGATCCGTCCTTCTTTTTCACGTAGAAGAACCCGGCTCCGACAGGGGATGTGGACCTCTGGATGAATCCCCGGGCCAAGCTGTCTGTGACGTATTCTGACATCGCCTGAGTCTCAGCAGGGGACAGTGGGTAGATTCGTCCTGTAGGAAAAGAGGCACCTGGAACCAAATCGATGGGACAATCATAAGGCCTGTGCGGGGGCAAGACCTCTGCTTCTCGTTTATCGAAGACGTCCGCATATGCCCAGTAGGCCTCCGGAAGTCCAGGCAAGGACGTAGGTGAGGGAGGCAAACGGATAGGCCGGACGGACAGCAGGCAATGGCTATGGCAGGCCGAACCCCAACGCTGGATCTCCCCACTTCGCCAGTCTATGACTGGCTCATGCATACGCAGCCATGACAGACCGAGCAAGAAAGGTGGGGAGAGAGTGGGTAGCACGAGAAAGGCAATCCTCTCTGTATGGAGAGCTCCGATCTGAATTTCCACCTCACTGGTAATGCCCTCAACGGAGTCTTGTAGGGGTCTCCCATCAACGGAGGTGATGGTGCGGGGATGCTGTAGGGGGTGTATAGGGATGCCGAGGCGGAGAGCCATGTCTCGCTGAATAAAGTTACCTGCAGATCCCGAGTCCAAATACGCCAACTCTGAGAACCGCCTGTCACCAATTTTCACCTGTATGGAAACAGTTAATGGTAGAGAGGTATCACTCTCACCTAGGATGGCCTCTCTTACCTGTCCTAGGTGGAGGAGTTTTCCGGTCTTCTGGGACATTGCCGGCGGAAGTGGTTGGAGCCACCACAATAGAGACACAACCTCCGGGCGACTCTTGTTGTGAATTTGGATTCTGGGCTCCCCCGGTGGCCGCTTGTGGAATTGGACTTGTCATCCTCTTTCCTGTTTCACCTGATTCCATCAGTAGTGGGTGTCGCTATTTAAGCTCATTTCTCTGGTGGTTTCTTGCCGGTCAACAATGTTATCTGATGCCTCTCAGTGCTTGTTCCTGCTCCTAGACTACTACTAGATAAGTTGGACTTTTGTCCATGTTTTGTTTTGCCTATTTGTTCCAGTTCACAGCTGAAGTTTTGTTACTGTGTCTGGAAAGCTCTCGTTGATCAGGGATTGCTACTCTGGCGTTATGAGTTAATGCCAGAGTTTAAGGTAATCTCTGGATGGTGTTTTGTTAGTGTTTTTCTGCTGACCATGAAAGTATACTATCTGTCTTCTGCTATCTAGTAAGCGGACCTCAAATTTGCTAAGACTATTTTCCTGCTGCGTTTGTTGTTTCATCTGAACTCACCGTCATTATATGTGGGGGGCTACTGTCTTCTTTGGAATATTTCTCTAGAGGTGAGCCAGGTCTTATATTTCCCTCTGCTAGCTATTTAGGTCTTAGGCCAGAGCTGGGCATCTAGCGATAAATAGGAAATGCTACCTGGCTATTTCTAGTTGCGCGGCAGGCTTAGTTCATGGTCAGTATAGTTCCATCTTCCGAGAGCTTGTCCCTCTATAGGCTTGCTATGATCTCTGCCTGCAGAGATCATGACAGTTTGACCGGCCAGTAAAGTGTTAAAGACCCAGGTTGAGAAAGGAGAGTTATAAGAAGTCTGCTGAAATTTTTTTTTTTTTTTTCCTCCAGTCTGCCTTGCTGCAGTCTTTTCTCTCTCTCTCCTCCTAATCTCTGTATGCTCTGTGTGCACCTGACAATAATGGATCTCCAGAGTGTAACTGCGGGTTTGAATAATCTCATCACGAAAGTACAAAATTTACAAGATTTTGTGGTACATGCTCCGGTATCTGAGCCGAGAATTCCTTTGCCGGAGTTCTTCACAGGGAATAGAGCTAGCTTCCAGAATTTCCGAAATAATTGTAAGCTTTATTTGTCCCTGAAGTCTCGTTCAGCTGGAGACCCTGCTCAGCAGGTTAGGATTGTGATTTCCTTGCTCAGGGGTGACCCTCAAGATTGGGCCTTCTCATTGCCAGCAGGGGATCCTGCGTTACGCGATGTGGATGCGTTTTTTCTGGCCTTGGGCTTGCTTTATGAGGAACCTCATTTGGAACTTCAGGCAGAAAAAACTTTGATGGCACTATCTCAGGGGCAAGACGAAGCTGAAGTTTTCTGCCAAAAATTCCGTAAATGGTCTGTGCTTACTCAGTGGAATGAGTGCGCCTTGGCGGCAACTTTCAGAGAAGGTCTCTCTGATGCCGTTAAGGATGTTATGGTGGGGTTCCCTTTGCCTGCAGGTCTGAATGAGTCCATGACAATGGCTATTCAGATTGATAGGCGTCTGCGGGAGCGCAAACCGGTGCACCATCTGGCGGTGTCTATGGAAAAGACGCCAGAAAGTATGCAGTGTGATAGAATTCTGTCCAGGAGCGAGCGACAGAATTTTAGACGGAAGAATGGATTGTGTTTCTATTGTGGGGATTCTACTCATGTTATATCAGCATGCTCTAGGCGTACAAAGAAGCTTGATAAGTCTGTTTCCATTAGCACCATTCAGTCTAAGTTTATTTTGTCTGTAACCCTGATTTGCTCTTTGTCATCCATTGCCACGGACGCCTATGTTGACTCTGGCGCCGCTCTGAGTCTTATGGATTGGTCCTTTGCCAATCGTTGTGGTTTTGATTTAGAGCCTTTGGAGACTCTTATTCCTCTGAAGGGGATTGACTCCACCCCATTGGCTAATAATAAACCACAATACTGGACACAAGTAACCATGCGTATCAATCCGGATCACCAGGAGATTATTCGTTTCCTGGTGCTGTATAATTTACATGACGATTTGGTACTGGGATTGCCATGGTTGCAGTCTCACAACCCAGTCTTGGACTGGAGAGCAATGTCTGTGTTGAGCTGGGGATGTAAGGGTATTCATGGGGACGTACCTTTGGTTTCTATTTCGTCGTCCATTCCCTCTGAAGTCCCTGAGTTCCTCTCTGATTATCAAGACGTCTTTGACGAACCCAAGCTTGGGTCGTTACCTCCGCACCGTGAGTGCGATTGTGCCATAGATTTGATACCGGGTTGTAAATATCCAAAGGGTCGTTTGTTTAATTTGTCTGTGCCGGAACATGCTGCTATGCGGGAATATATAAAGGAGTCTTTGGAAAAGGGACATATTCGTCCATCCTCTTCTCCCTTGGGAGCTGGGTTTTTCTTTGTCTCAAAAAAAGACGGCTCTTTGAGACCATGTATTGATTATCGGCTTCTTAATAAGATCACTGTTAAGTATCAATACCCATTGCCATTGCTTACTGATTTGTTTGCTCGTATAGAGGGTGCTAAGTGGTTCTCTAAAATTGATCTTCGTGGGGCGTATAATTTGGTGCGGATCAGGCAGGGGGATGAGTGGAAGACCGCATTTAATACGCCCGAGGGCCACTTTGAGTATTTGGTCATGCCTTTTGGTCTTTCTAATGCCCCTTCAGTTTTCCAGTCTTTTATGCATGATATTTTCCGCGATTTTCTGGATAAGTTTATGATAATATATCTGGATGATATTCTGATTTTTTCTGATGACTGGGACTCTCATGTCCAGCAGGTCAGGAGAGTTTTTCAGGTTCTGCGGTCTAATTCTTTATGTGTGAAGGGGTCTAAGTGCGTTTTTGGGGTCCAGAAAATTTCCTTTTTGGGGTATATTTTTTCTCCCTCTTCCATTGAGATGGATCCCGTCAAGGTGCAAGCTATTTGTGACTGGACTCAGCCCTCCTCTCTTAAGGGTCTTCAGAGATTTTTGGGCTTTGCCAACTTTTACCGCCGATTTATTGCTGGTTTTTCGGATGTCGTTAAACCACTGACTGATTTGACCAGACAAGGCGCTGATGTTGCTAATTGGTCCCCTCATGCTGTAGAGGCCTTTCAGGAGCTTAAGCGCCGTTTTGCCTCTGCCCCTGTGTTGCGTCAGCCTGATGTGAATCTGCCTTTTCAGGTTGAGGTTGACGCTTCGGAGATCGGAGCTGGGGCAGTGTTGTCGCAGAAAGGTTCCGACTGCTCCGTCATTAGGCCTTGTGCCTTCTTTTCTCGCAAATTTTCGCCCGCAGAGCGGAATTATGATGTTGGGAATCGGGAGCTTTTGGCCATGAAGTGGGCGTTTGAGGAGTGGCGCCATTGGCTCGAGGGGGCTAGACATCAGGTGGTGGTATTGACTGACCACAAAAATTTGATTTATCTTGAGACTGCCAGACGCCTGAATCCTAGACAGGCGCGCTGGTCTTTATTTTTTTCTCGCTTTAATTTTGTGGTGTCATACCTACCGGGTTCTAAGAATGTTAAGGCAGATGCCCTTTCTAGGAGTTTTGACCCGGACTCTCCTGGTAATTCTGAACCCACAGGTATCCTTAGGGAGGGAGTAATTTTGTCGGCCGTTTCTCCTGATCTGCGGCGGTCCTTGCAAGAGTTTCAGGCGGATAGACCGGATCGTTGTCCGCCTGATAGACTGTTTGTTCCGGATGATTGGACCAGCAGAGTCATCTCTGAGGTACATTCTTCTGCATTGGCAGGTCATCCCGGAATTTTTGGTACCAGGGATTTGGTGGCAAGATCCTTCTGGTGGCCTTCTCTGTCACGAGATGTGCGAGTCTTTGTGCAGTCATGTGACGTTTGTGCTCGGGCCAAGTCTTGTAGTTCTCGGGCTAGCGGACTGCTGTTGCCCTTGCCTATTCCTAAGAGGCCTTGGACACACATCTCGATGGATTTTATTTCAGATCTGCCTGTTTCCCAGAAGATGTCTGTCATCTGGGTGGTCTGTGACCGTTTCTCTAAAATGGTCCATTTGGTTCCTCTGCCCAAGTTGCCTTCTTCTTCTGAGTTGGTTCCTCTGTTTTTTCAGAATGTTGTCCGATTGCACGGTATTCCTGAGAATATTGTTTCTGACAGAGGTACCCAATTTGTGTCTAGATTTTGGCGGGCATTCTGTGCTAGGATGGGCATAGATTTGTCTTTTTCGTCTGCTTTTCACCCTCAGACTAATGGCCAGACCGAGCGGACTAATCAGACCCTTGAGACATATCTGAGGTGTTTTGTCTCTGCTGACCAGGATGATTGGGTTGCTTTTTTGCCATTGGCAGAGTTCGCCCTCAATAATCGGGCCAGTTCTTCCACCTTGGTGTCCCCGTTTTTCTGTAATTCGGGGTTTCACCCTCGATTTTCCTCCGGTCAGGTGGAATCCTCGGATTGTCCTGGAGTGGATGCGGTGGTAGAGAGATTGCATCACATTTGGGGGCAGGTTATGGACAATTTGAAGTTGTCCCAGGAGAAGACTCAGCGTTTTGCCAACCGTCATCGTCGTGTTGGTTCTCGGCTTTGTGTTGGAGATTTAGTGTGGTTGTCTTCTCGTTTTGTCCCTATGAGGGTCTCTTCTCCTAAGTTTAAACCTCGGTTCATCGGCCCTTATAGAATATTGGAGATTCTTAATCCTGTTTCTTTCCGTTTGGACCTCCCTGCGTCCTTTTCCATTCATAACGTTTTTCATCGGTCGTTATTGCGCAGGTATGAGGTACCTGTTGTACCTTCAGTTGAGCCTCCTGCTCCGGTGTTGGTTGAGGGTGAGTTGGAGTACGTTGTGGAGAAAATTTTGGACTCTCGTGTTTCCAGACGGAAACTCCAGTATCTGGTCAACTGGAAGGGTTACGGCCAGGAGGATAATTCTTGGGTCAATGCATCTGATGTTCATGCTTCTGATCTTGTTCGTGCCTTCCATAGGGCTCATCCTGGTCGCCCTGGTGGATCTGGTGAGGGTTCGGTGCCCCCTCCTTGAGGGGGGGGTACTGTTGTGAATTTGGATTCTGGGCTCCCCCGGTGGCCGCTTGTGGAATTGGACTTGTCATCCTCTTTCCTGTTTCACCTGATTCCATCAGTAGTGGGTGTCGCTATTTAAGCTCATTTCTCTGGTGGTTTCTTGCCGGTCAACAATGTTATCTGATGCCTCTCAGTGCTTGTTCCTGCTCCTAGACTACTACTAGATAAGTTGGACTTTTGTCCATGTTTTGTTTTGCCTATTTGTTCCAGTTCACAGCTGAAGTTTTGTTACTGTGTCTGGAAAGCTCTCGTTGATCAGGGATTGCTACTCTGGCGTTATGAGTTAATGCCAGAGTTTAAGGTAATCTCTGGATGGTGTTTTGTTAGTGTTTTTCTGCTGACCATGAAAGTATACTATCTGTCTTCTGCTATCTAGTAAGCGGACCTCAAATTTGCTAAGACTATTTTCCTGCTGCGTTTGTTGTTTCATCTGAACTCACCGTCATTATATGTGGGGGGCTACTGTCTTCTTTGGAATATTTCTCTAGAGGTGAGCCAGGTCTTATATTTCCCTCTGCTAGCTATTTAGGTCTTAGGCCAGAGCTGGGCATCTAGCGATAAATAGGAAATGCTACCTGGCTATTTCTAGTTGCGCGGCAGGCTTAGTTCATGGTCAGTATAGTTCCATCTTCCGAGAGCTTGTCCCTCTATAGGCTTGCTATGATCTCTGCCTGCAGAGATCATGACAGACTCTCTCCTCACGCTCCCGGGGACTCAGCCGGAGACGATCCACCTCCATGGGTTCGGGTGCTTCGGCAGACGAGGCGTTACCTGGTAACAGGGGCCTCTGAAAAGAGGGTGCCAATCGAGGTGGTCTTCTCTCCTGGGCTCTCTCCTTGGTGCGTTCTTGTAGGCGGCGGTCCATCCGGACGGCAAGGGAGATGTATTCGTCCAGGGTATCGGGGAGGTCTCGTACGGCAAGCTCGTCCTTCAGGCGACTGGATAACCCTCTCCGGAAGACACCGATCAGGGGCTCGTCAGACCAGCGAAGCTCCGAAGCCAAAGTGCGAAACTGTATGGCGTATTGGCCAACCGAGAGAGTACCTTGCTGTAAGCTGAACAACTCCTCCGTGGCCGAAGCCACTCGACCTGGCTCATCAAAGATCTTCCGGAAGGTGTCCAAGAAGGACCGCAGATCAGATACAATGGGGTCCTCTCTCTCCAGTAGTGGGTTGAACCAGGCCAAGGCCTCGCCCTCCAGGTGTGATGCCAGAAAGGCCACTTTCGCCACATCCGTAGGGTATTGATGAGGGAGAAGCCTGAAATGCAGCTGACATTGGTTGATGAAACCCCTGCACATTTTTGGATCCCCAGAGTACCTGGTGGGTTTGCAGAGACGAGGGGAAGAGAAGACGCCTCCTACGGCAACGGGATCCAACACGGGTGCAGTAACCGGGGCAGGAGGAGACCGCTGTAGATTCGAGAGCCGCTCGTCCACAGACGTCATGTACTCCAGCATCTGGGTCTGTATCCGTCCTTGTTGATCCAGCTCTTGATGTAGATCTGCAAGATGAGAGGAGTAAGATGCATCCACCCCCTGAGGGGAACCTAGACGGGCCTCAAGGGTCCGCATGAACACAACAACCTGTTCCTGGCTCTGGCGGAGACTAGCAAGCTCCCTCTGAGCATCGAACCTGGCATCAGCGGGGTCCATGGCCTGGGCAAAATCTGTCACGCCCTACAGATGGGTCTATCGGGTGGACCCTCTGGACCGCAAATACAGCGGTTGCTGATACCAGGAAGGGAGAGCCAGACCAAGAAAGCAGGTTAAAAGCTTTATTGTAAAGTAATACAAATACTAGGGGAGACTCCCCAAAGGAGGGCCACAGGACCACAACACCAGGGTGCCTCTACGGAGTCCAAGGCTTGGAGTGACCCCTATACAGGGATTTCCCCTTGACCACCAATAGAGGGTCCGATGAAGCAGACACCTGTGTTAAACCGACCTAGGAGGCTGGGGAGAAATGAACTGAAAAGACAGGGCAGAACGTGGAACTAGGAAGCAGGGTGAAGACTGCAGGGAACCGTCCAGAATCCAGGACACAGGATGCCGAGAAGGCCAGACACGATCCTAGGGGAAAAAGGAACACAGAGTAAGGCAGGCAAACTGGATTGGTAAGCATAGCAGGACAAGACCTGGAGCAGCAACTTCAGGATAATAGAAGTTGCCCAGGCGGAGTCCAGGAGTGACTGAGATCCTTTTATCCCTCCAGCCTGCAGGTGATAGGCCGGGAGGAGGGGCAGTGAGTAGGAACGGGCTGGCCGTTTAAGAAGCCAGAGAGCTGGCCTGCCCGCCCCCTATGCACTCCCTAGGAGAGGGAGAGGAACGAGGAAGTGCAGCAGACATGGGAGCAAGGACCCGGGCAGCATGTCTGCAGGGATGGGCCCCGGAGCGCCGGCGGATGACCGGAGCGTGACCCTGCTGGCTCAGGACAGAACCGGAGGAGGTAAGAACAGGCGGGGAAGAGAAAGTAGGTGCCCCGGACCGCGAGGTGGTGACAGCCAGGATGAAGCCGAAGTGTATTGCCAAAGATTTCGGAAATGGTCCGTGCTTACTCAATGGAATGAATGTGCTCTGGCCGCAAATTTCAGAAATGGCCTTTCTGAAGCCATTAAGAATGTGATGGTGGGTTTCACAATTCCTACAAGTCTGAATGATTCTATGGCGCTGGCTATTCAGATTGATCGGCGTTTGTGGGAGCGCAAATCCGCTAATCCTCTGGCGGTGTTGTCTGAACAGACACCTGTTTCAATGCAATGTGATAGAAACCCCGATCCAGCAATGCAATGTGATAGAATCCTGACTAGAACCGAACAACAAAATCATAGACGACAGAATGGGCTGTGTTTTTACTGTGGTGATTCTCCACATGTTATATCAGCATGCTCTAAACGCCTAACCAAGGTTGTCAGTCCTGTCTCCATTGGTAATTTGCAGCCTAAATTTATTTTGTCTGTGACTTTAATTTGTTCATTGTCTTCCTACCCTGTTATGGCGTTTGTGGATTCAGGTGCTGCCCTGAGTCTTATGGACTTGTCGTTTGCCAAGCGCTGCGGTTTTGTCCTGGAGCCTTTAAAAATTCCTATTCCTCTCAGAGGAATTGATGCTACGCCACTGGCGGAAAATAAACCGCAGTTTTGGACACAAGTGACCATGTGCATGACTCCTGAACATCGGGAGGTGATTCGTTTTCTTGTTCTGCATAAAATGAGTGATTTGGTCGTGTTAGGTCTGCCATGGTTACAGACCCATAATCCTGTTTTGGATTGGAAGGCTATGTCTGTGTCGAGTTGGGGTTGTCAGGGAATTCATTGCGATTCTCCGCCGGTGTCTATTGCTACTTCTACTCCTTCAGAGGTTCCTGAGTATTTGTGTGACTATCAGGATGTATTCAGTGAGTCCAGGTCCAGTGATCTTCCTCCCCATAGGGACTGTGACTGCGCTATAGATTTGATTCCTGGCATTAAATTTCCTAAGGAACGATTATTTAATTTGTCTGTACCCGAGCATGCGGCGGTACGTTGTGCCTGTGGTTCCTGCTGTTGAGCCTCCTGCTCCGGTGTTGGTTGAGGGCGAGTTGGAGTATGTGGTAGAGAAGATCTTGGATTCTCGTCTCTCTAGACGGAGGCTTCAGTATTTGGTCAAATGGAAGGGCTATGGTCAGGAGGATAATTCCTGGGTGGCCGCCTCTGATGTTCATGCGGCCGATTTGGTTCGTGCCTTCCACGCTGCTCATCCTGGTCGCCCTGGTGGTCTTGGTGAGGGTTCGGTGACCCCTCCTTAAAGGGGGGGTACTGTTGTGAACTATACTTCTTGGCTCCCTCTTGTGGTCACTAGTGATTTGGCACTTGGATTGTCTTTTACCAGGTTGGTACTCACCTGCTTCGTTAGGCCTGGGGTGTTGCTATTTAAACTTCCTGGATTCTCAGTCCAGTGCCTGGCATCGTTGTAATCAGTTCATTTCTGTTTGCTCCTGTCTTCAGGTCCTGGTTCTTTGCAAGATAAGCTAAGTCCTGCTTTCTTATTTTTTGTTATTTTGCTTTGTTCATATTTTTGTCCAGCTTGTACAATATGTGATTCCTGATTTTGCTGGAAGCTCTAGGGGGCTGATATTCTCCCCCCTCACCGTTAGTCGGTTTGGGGGTTCTTGGATATTCAGTGTGGATATTTTGCAGGGTTTTTTGCTGACCATATAAGTCATCTTACTATTTTCTGCTATTAGTCAGTGGGCCTCTCTTTGCTAAAATCTAGTTCATTCTTACGTTTGTCTTTTCTTCTTACCTCACCGTTATTATTTGTTGGGGGCTTGTATTACTTTGGGGTCTTTTCTCTGGAGGCAAGAGAGGTCTTATTTTCCCTGATAGGGTTAGTTAGTTCTCCGGCTGGCGCGAGACGTCTAGGATCAACGTAGGCACGTTCCCCGGCTACTGTTAGTGTTTGTGCTAGGAACAGGTATATGGTCAGCCTAGTTACCACATCCCTATGAGCTGGTATTTATGTTTGCAGACTTTTGCTGTAATCTCTGAGATCCTTGCCATTGGGATCATAACAGTTAGGTGAGTAAAACTGTGTTTGTTATTTTTAAATAAAATGGAAAACTGTGTTTAGTCTTATTTCTAATAAAGGACTTTATTCTGGCAGAGTCTTTATTTACCAGGTAACTATAGGATTAGTAATGGTTAGGTGTCTTATAGACACCTCTCCATTAGTAATCCGTGGGCTTGATGTCACCTGACAATACAAAGGTGACATCGACCTCACAAATATGAACCCCACTTGCCACCGCTACAGGGCAATGCGAGAAAACATTCCATAGCACCCAGCCCAGTGTTAATCTATGGGGCAGCTCACATCAGCGTTTATTTTCTGAGCCATATTCGGTGTGCGTGTAAAATCGCAGCATGCTGCAATTGTCACCAAGACTCGGCCGACACTCACCAATGCAAGCCTATTGGTGTGAGAAAAAAATCACACAGCACTTGGACCATGCGAGGGATGTCTGATTTAAGTGCACCAATATCCTTTGAAAAGATGGCAATTCATGTGCGCATACAGTAAAATCACACTGACAGGTTAGAATAGAATAGGATAGATTGAATAGATATATACATAGAATATATATATACTGTATATATACACAGTATATATACACTCACTGGCCACTTTATTAGGTACACCTGTCCAACTTCTTGTTAACACTTAATTTCTAATCAGCCAATCACATGGCGGCAACTCAGTGCATTTAGGCATGTAGACATGGTCAAGACAATCTCCTGCAGTTCAAACCGAGCATCAGTATGGGGAAGAAAGGTGATTTGAGTGCCTTTGAACGTGGCATGGTTGTTGGTGCCAGAAGGGCTGGTCTGAGTATTTCAGAAACTGCTGATCTACTGGGATTTTCACACACAACCATCTCTAGGGTTTACAGAGAATGGTCCGAAAAAGAAAAAAAATCCAGTGAGCGGCAGTTCTGTGGGCGGAAATGCCTTGTTGATGCCAGAGGTCAGAGGAGAATGGGCAGACTGGTTCGAGCTGATAGAAAGGCAACAGTGACTCAAATCGCCACCCGTTACAACCAAGGTAGGCCTAAGAGCATCTCTGAACGCACAGTGCGCCGAACTTTGAGGCAGATGGGCTACAGCAGCAGAAGACCACACCGGGTACCACTCCTTTCAGCTAAGAACAGGAAACTGAGGCTACAATTTGTACAAGCTCATCGAAATTGGACAGTAGAAGATTGGAAAAACGTTGCTTGGTCTGATGAGTCTCGATTTCTGCTGCGACATTCGGATGGTAGGGTCAGAATTTGGCGTAAACAACATGAAAGCATGGATCCATCCTGCCTTGTATGGAGCATCTTTGGGATGTGCAGCCGACAAATCTGCGGCAACTGTGTGATGCCATCATGTCAATATGGACCAAAATCTCTGAGGAATGCTTCCAGCACCTTGTTGAATCTATGCCACGAAGAATTGAGGCAGTTCTGAAGGCAAAAGGGGGTCCAACCCGTTACTAGCATGGTGTACCTAATAAAGTGGCCGGTGAGTGTATATGTCAGTGGCACACACACACATATATATATATATATATATATATATATATATATATATATATATATATATATATATATATATTACAGGTCCTTCTCAAAAAATTAGCATATAGTGTTAAATTTCATTATTTACCATAATGTAATGATTACAGTTAAACTTTCATATATTATAGATTCATTATCCACCAACTGAAATTTGTCAGGTCTTTTATTGTTTTAATACTGATGATTTTGGCATACAACTCCTGAAAACCCAAAAAACCTGTCTCAATAAATTAGCATATCAAGAAAAGGTTCTCTAAACGACCTATTACCCTAATCTTCTGAATCAACTAATTAACTCTAAACACATGCAAAAGATACCTGAGGCTTTTAACAACTCCCTGCCTGGTTCATTACTCAAAACCCCCATCATGGGTAAGACAAGCGACCTGACAGATGTCAAGAAGGCCATCATTGACACCCTCAAGCAAGAGGGTAAGACCCAGAAAGAAATTTCTCAACAAATAGGCTGTTCCCAGAGTGCTGTATCAAGGCACCTCAATGGTAAGTCTGTTGGAAGGAAACAATGTGGCAGAAAACGCTGTACAACGAGAAGAGGTGACCGGACCCTGAGGAAGATTGTGGAGAAGGACCGATTCCAGACCTTGGGGAACCTGAGGAAGCAGTGGACTGAGTCTGGTGTGGAAACATCCAGAGCCACCGTGCACAGGCGTGTGCAGGAAATGGGCTACAGGTGCCGCATTCCCCAGGTAAAGCCACTTTTGAACCATAAACAGCGGCAGAAGCGCCTGACCTGGGCTACAGAGAAGCAGCACTGGACTGTTGCTAAGTGGTCCCAAGTACTTTTTTCTGATGAAAGCAAATTTTGCATGTCATTCGGAAATCAAGGTGCCAGAGTCTGGAGGAAGACTGGGGAGAAGGAAATGCCAAAATGCCTGAAGTCCAGTGTCAAGTACCCACAGTCAGTGATGGTGTGGGGTGCCATGTCAGCTGCTGGTGTTGGTCCACTGTGTTTCATCAAGGGCAGGGTCAATGAAGCTAGCTATCAGGAGATTTTGGAGCACTTCATGCTTCCATCGGCTGAAATGCTTTATGGAGATGAAGATTTCATTTTCCAGCACGACCTGGCACCTGCTCACAGTGCCAAAACCACTGGTAAATGGTTTACTGACCATGGTATTACTGTGCTCAATTGGCCTGCCAACTCTCTTGACCTGAACCCCATAGAGAATCTGTGGGATATTGTGAAGAGAAAGTTGAGAGACGCAAGACCCATCACTCTGGATGAGCTTAAGGCCGCTATTGAAGCATCCTGGGCCTCCATAACATCTCAGCAGTGTCACAGGCTGATTGCCTCCATGCCACGCCGCATTGAAGCAGTCATTTCTGCCAAAGGATTCCCGACCAAGTATTGAGTGCATAACTGAACATTATTATTTGATGTTTTTTTTGTTTGTTATTAAAAAACACTTTTATTTGATTGGACGGGTGAAATATGCTAATTTATTGAGACAGGTTTTTTGGGTTTTCAGGAGTTGTATGCCAAAATCATCAGTATTAAAACAATAAAAGACCTGACAAATTTCAGTTGGTGGATAATGAATCTATAATATATGAAAGTTTAATTGTAATCATTACATTATGGTAAATAATGAAATTTAACACTATATGCTAATTTTTTGAGAAGGACCTGTACATAGATAGAAGAAAAGCCGGCAATTCAACTGCAGTGTAAAGTACAATCACTGCAGGAGCCGATAGGATAGAAGAGATGGATTACATACAGTAAATTTAAATAGAATAGGTAGATATACAGATGTCAGTGACAAATACAGTTAGTACAGTGCGTGTCCAGCTTACTGCATATGTATTTAATTAATAAAAATGTATTTGTGGAAAAAAATGGCTGCTATAGAAGTAAGGCTCACTGGCCTGTAATTTCCCAACTCTATCTTCTTTCCTTTTTTGACGACAGGGACAACATTTGCCCTTCTCCAATCTTCTGCAACTTCTCCTGTCCTCCATGATTTTTCAAAGATTCTGGCTAGTGGTTCTGCAATTTCCTCTGCTATCTCTTTCAGTACCCTAGGATGTAATTCATGTGGACCAAGAGATTTGCTTCAATTTACCAGGACCTACTAATTTCATAAGACTCAACTTGAATTCAATCAATTCTATCACATCTAATTATACAAATATATGTTTCTTTTTTTATATTTAAGTAATGTGTGTGTAAATATTTGGCTATATATATATATATATATATATATATATATATATATATATAAAACTTCCTTCTCACCACCCAATAGGGGTGGTATTTGTTGCTCTTTCTCATTCTCAGGTCCTCTACCAGAAGCCTGGGAGTATGAGGGTTCTGCGAAGGTTGTTAGTTGTTCCAAGCATTGCGCTTTTCTGGACAGAGAGTTCAGATGTTGCTCCTGGGATCAGTTGTAGCCATTTTCCCAACTTAGGGGTCACTGCTCCAAGTTCTCATATCACCACTGGAATCACTGTTGCCTACACCTTCCACATCTTCTCCAGTTCTCATTTGAGGCACTGATATTTCTCCAGCTTCTCATATTCCTTCTTTCTGATGTTGCTGTCACTTGGCACTGCCACATGTATCATAATTTCTGTCTTCTGATCCTTGTCTACTATCACAATGTCTGGTTGATTAGCGAACACCTGCTTATCCATCTGGTTCTTGAAGTCCCACAGGATTTAAGCCCTTTCATTCTCCACCACTTTTTCTGGGGTCTCCCACTTGGACTTATGGGAATTTAGCCCATATGCTGTGCAGATGTTCCTGTATACAATTCCTGCTATTTGATTGTGGCATTCGGTATACGCTGTTCCTGCTTGTATTTTGCATCCTGCCACTATGTGTTGGACTGTTTCTGAGGTTTTTTGCATAGTCTGCACTTTGGGTCTTGTCTTGTGTGGTAGATTCCAGCTTCTATGGATCTGGTACTTAGTGCTTGCTCTTGCGCCTCTGTGCTGTCTCAGAGTCCAGCTTTCTCCAGCCATTGGTAGTATTTCTTCATGTAAACCACTTGCATTTTCTGTCAATGATACATCCCATGCAGCTGCTTGTCTTGACATGGCGCTTCATGTTTCTGTTCTTCCTTCCAGATCTGTTGTTGCTGCTGCTTTAGGCTTTCTCTCAGAATCTCATCTTTTGGTGCCATTTTTCTGATGTATTCCTGGATACTCCTTGTTTCATCCATGATGGTGGCTTGGATTCTTATCAAGACTCGACCACCCTCCTTTCTGTTGGTATACAATCTTTGGGTGTTAGACTTAAGGTACCTTCACACTAAGCGACTTTGCAGCGAGAACGACGATGATCCGTGACGTTGCAGCGTCCTGGATAGCGATCTCGTTGTGTTTGACATGCAGCAGCGATCTGGATCCCGCTGTGATATTGTTGGTCGGAGCTAGAAGTCCAGAACTTTATTTTGTCGCTGATCACCCGCTGTCATCGCTGGATCGGTGTGTGTGACACCGATCCAGCGATGTGTTCACTTGTAACCAGGGTAAACATCGGGTTACTAAGCACAGGGCCGCGCTTAGTAACCCGATGTTTACCCTGGTTACCCGGGTGCTGCAGGGGGACTTCGGCATCATTGAAGACAGTTTCAATGATGCCGGAGTCGTTCCCCTGATCGTTGGTCGCTGGAGAGAGCTGTCTGTGTGACAGCTCCCCAGCGACCACACAACGACTTACCAACGATCGCATCGCTGGTCGTGATCGTTGGTAAGTCGTTTAGTGTAATGGTAGCATGTCTGTACATCTGCTATGTGCCCTAATGGTAATTCCACTCCAACAGTGGAATATATAATAATATATAATTGCCAGACCTGAAATAACAATCACTTTTCACCTATTGTGTCCCCCCCATTTCCTTGTAGATTGTAAGCTTGCGAGCAGGGACCTCACTCCTAATGTCACTGTTTAAATTGTCGTAACTCGTACCGAATTTATTGTTTGTACATGTCCCCGCTTAATTGTAAAGTGCTGTGGAATATGTTGGCGCTATATAAATAAAAATTATTATTATTATTATAAAAGTCTTGACCACCTTGCCTCTCTTTATAACCAATGGGTGTCCTTCTACAGTCCAAAGGACATCCCGATGTCTTCGCTGTATATCCTCGTCAGGTGCATCAGTGAATTGATGTCTCGCTCGTTTTTCGCATACATACATACTTGATGTCAACCATGTAGGGGAGGTGGCTGATGGTGCTTCCACTCTTGAACTTGTATCCATAGCCAGACTCTGTAATTATCTAAGGGTGTTCAAGCCTATGCAGAACAGCAATGGGGAAAGTGCATCACCTTGGTATATGCCGCATTTGATTGTCACTTGTGCTAATTGTCTTGAGTTGACTTCCAATATTGTTGTCCATAGCTCCATTGAGTTTCTGAGGAAGTTTCTTAATTTCCTGTTGACATTGTAGAGAGCCAACCATTCACAGATCCATGTGTGTGGCATTGAGTCATAGGTTTTCCTGTAGTTATTTAAGGCTGTGCTGATATTATTCTGTCTGGATCTTGAGTCTTGAATGACTGCTCTATCTACTATGAGCTGGTGCTTAGAGCCTCTGGTGTTGGTCCCAATGCCTTTCTGAGTTGGATTCATGTACTGGTTCATATGGTTCTGTAATTTGGTGGCTATGATGCCTGACAGGAGTTTCCATGTTGTTGTAAGGCAGGTTATTGGGCGGTAGTTGGATGGAACTGTTCTTTTGTGAGGATCCTTTCATGATCAGCACTGTTCTTCCTTGTGTTAGCCAAACTGGGTGGTGACCTGCTTCTAGCAGATGGTTTATCTGCTTTGCCACGTGTTCATGTACTGCTGTTATTATATACTGTATATCCTCATAAATACACTTACATACATGTATAGTTATTTCAACATTTAGAATTTTGTTTGTAATGCTCTACTTTTTCCCAAATCCATTATCCTTGAATCACTTATTTATTATGCACAAACATGAGTTTATAATAAATATTTCTTCAGATCGCATTAAAGTTTGGAAGTGTGATTTCAAAAACAAGCAAGAACAAGGAAATATTATTAAACTTGTATTTGCTAAGAGAAAGATAAACCTTTTGTGCACGGTGAAATCTATGACCGTTTTATCTTTAACAGAATGTGAATAAAATGCTAAATAATAGAAATGAAATGCTAACACAGGAATCAAGCAAAGTTCACGTACGGCTGATCACAAAAGCATAAGTCACTGAGTATATTGACTGCCTATCAACTTAATTTAAAGCTTGTGTAGGCTTGTGTGGGCTGACAATTTCTTTTATTTTACATAAAACACCTATTGTTTTTATTAATGTACAAAGGAAATAGCTGAAGAATGTCTTGGTGTACAAATATTCTTCAATTAAGAAGATTTATTTGTTTAAATTGCATTTTGACCAGTTTTATGAATAAATTAGTGAACAATGTAAAGGTTAAACAAATAAATAATCTTGTGTGATGGCACTTTAAAGCACACGGAAGACTAAAGCTGCATATACACTGAAAGATAATCGTGAACAAATATTCCTAAAAGCACTCATTTCTGTATTAATTTATCGTGTAAACAGGCTGTCAGTATCGATCACTTGATGAACGAGCAAAAGGATCATTCTTTGGATGAAATAATCTTTTGCACAGTGCAAAAGATCATCATTCTTAGTGGTCAGTTGTTCTAGCACTGCCTAGAACCATGGAGCCTATGGTCACTGACCAATCTGTTATACAGTGCCTTGCAAAAGTATTCGGCCCCCTGGAACTTTTCAACCTTTTCCCACATATAATGCTTCAAACATAAAGATACCAAATGTAAATTTTTGGTGAAGAATCAACAACAAGTGGAATACAATTGTGAAGTTGAACGAAATTTATTGGTTATTTAAAATTTTTGTGGAAATTCAAAAACTGAAAAGTGAGGCGTGCAATATTATAAAGTTCCAGGGGGCCGAATACTTTCCCTAGGCACTGCACATCGCTTACTATGCATCATTTTCTTTGGTCAGTCTGTGTAAACAGGCTATCAAACACCCGCTAATATCTGAAGGTTTACTATTCAGAAATTGATGCATGTAAACTGACCCTAAGGCAGCCAGGATGGAAAATGCTCATAAAAGAGTGCACCCAAGTAGATTTCCATTTATTATCTTTTGAAACAAAAATGTCACTACAAGGTTTTCTTTTCTTTAGCCAAACCCAAAATTGGTTTAAATAGAAATTTGAAAATTTAAAATAAATTGAACATTTTAATACATGAAAGTAGTTATTTTACATTTTCAATGATAATGGGTGACAAATGAACAATTTTTCTGAGCGGATTCTTGCAAAGACAGATCATTCATAGAAGGGCAATTTTTTTCAGACGATGAAGTCTGAGGTCCATGAATGTTCAACTAAAAAGATCATTTGTAAAGTATTTGAATAAGTTTTCAATTTCGGAAGTGTTTCCTGAAGTGGTTTCGAAGAGTTACTGAAGCATTTTGGAAGAGATTTTTTACCTTGAAACCTTTTTTGCATCTTTTTCATTGAACAGTGTCCAGCTTGGAGCAGATTCCATCAGGAGCCGCTTCAAATAAGTGACTGACGCTTTTCTTTTTTCCTAAAAAGCATTTTTTAAACCTGAAATGGAAAAAAAACACTCAAAAGTCTGAACCTTTGATCAGCAAAATGGTTATACAATATAAATGACTAGAACGTTTTTCAAACATTTTTGAATGCCTTTTAGGTGTTTTTTTGGCGCGTACCTGCTAAAAAAAAACTCTTCAAAAAATCAGGTGTACAACCGTTTTTCCTACACATTCTTAAGAATCATTAAAAGAAACACAAAGGTTTATTAAAATGATGCTTGACTGAAAAAAAGGAAATGATAACCACTTCATAAAGACACTGTAAATTCTCCAATTTGAACCATGTAGATAATGAACTATTGCAATTTCTTGATTATTGGACTGATATAATCTGAATTATTGATTTAGCTTAATGAAAGTAATTTCAAACTTACCCTCTGATTTTTTAACTCATCTGTCACCTACCACTTATATTTTTACACTGAGTAGACTGTATACAGTATATATACACACATAGCACTTGTACAGTTTATCTTAACATGAGTGTTTCTACAAATTTAAATCCAGCGGAAGACTTCTTAGAGAGAAATGTGTAAATCCTTTTCATTTGGCTGAGTGCAAACTAGTTGATGGTGGTCATTTTTTTCCCTTTCTGAGACTGTTGTGTTTAATTGGGCATTATAGAAGACAGTGTTAACTGCTATAGACCTCATCAGTGGCATTTTTGCAGCCAGCTCAGTGATCTGAAGCACCAATTACTTTCAATGGAAAGCCATTATCTCTCCCTCGCTGCTATAGTTATGAGACACCTTCATTTTAGATACACGTTTCAATTTATTCTAAACAGACCAATCCCTGCTTTACATATGTATTTCTAAAGTAAGAAAGTATTGTAATTTATATTAGACAAGACCTATAAACTTTATTAAGTATAGTATTTATAGCGCAGTTGTCACAGAAGTGGATACAGACAATATATGGGCTCTTTTTAGTCCAATAGCTCTTCATAATGCACAATTCCACCTGCTTTGGAATCAGATGTGGCCCCTTTACCTCTTGGGTAAATGGATGCCTAGGTCTACTGGTAAGATCTTAGTGATACCGTATAACTTGTGCACACTTTAAAGGGAATCTGCCACCAGCAAAAACGCTATTAGCCTGCAGATATGGAGTTTATCTGAAGGTTAATAGCGTTACTAACCTGCCTGGTGCCTGTATGGAGTGGAACACTGTGATGAGAAAATGAACTTTATTCTCCCCTGCAGCATCCAGTTTCAGTCACAGGGGCGGCGCTGGAGCTGGTTCAGTCACCGTTCTGAAAATACAGAGTGATGGCTGTAGCCGCGCCCCAGCACTGACTGACAGATGGCCCCAATGCAAAGCCAGTGTCAGTCAGAGCCCCCATGACTGAAACCGAACGCCGCCGGGAAGAATAAAGTTAATTTTCTCCCCGCAGCGTTTGGCTATGTGCAGGTGCCGGGCAGGTTAGTCTCTGGTTGGACTCTGATATCAGGACCAGCAGTGATATTGACAATTTTTTGGCAAATCAAAAGTTAGTGCAGTGGCCAAATATTGCTAACATTTTTTTAATTATTCACAAAGATATTGGGAGTTTTTTGGGATACCGCTGTTTTGGCAACTCCACAGACATTAAAAGGATCAGAAAGGTGCAGGTGTGACCGGCACTCAACACAAACTTCTCCTTACAGTGAAAAGAATAGGGGGTCAGAAACCCAATTCTATTGACCAGTGGAGGTCCTTCATGGAACAACCTGTTTAAATGGGTTGTCCCTATTATGCACACAGGATAATGCACTCTGCTGATGGGTGTCCATTTAACATTAAGAATTACACTCTGAAATGCCCCATTTCAATGGTGCAATTTTGGGCAGTCCCATAGACAATGAACATAGGGGGGGGTCGAATTCAAAGCTATCATTCTATTCAAATCACACTTTTCAGATGCTTATGCTTGAGATTGGAGAGACCCCAGAGATGGCCCGCCATCAATCAGATAATCTATTCTCTGGATAGATCATAACTTACTAAATTATGTCAACTCCTTAAGTTTCTGGGTGGATTTTTACGTGAGAAATACCTGATATATAGAAAATGCTCACTTTCAGTTAGACTTAAAGGGGATTTCTGGTGAAAACATGTTATTACCTTTCAACAGTATAGGTGATAACTGGTTAATCGGTAGGGACCCAACTGCTAGGACTCACACTCACTGGAAAAATAAGGATCTTTCATCCTCATTAGAATGGAGCTGCAGTGTGCATGTGCGACTGCTGCTCAATTGATTCCCTGTCATACTGGCGAGTGCTGTGTTCAGCCTTTTCCGGAAGCCCTCATAGGCAATGAATGGATTGGCGGTCGTTAGACCAACCTGCTGCTCCATTTTGTAAAGGAAGTAAAGATTCCCCAGAAGGGTTAAAAAAATCTCTGTTTTTGCAATTGCCAGTGGTCGGACCTGTACCAATCAGTAAGTTATCACTTGCAGATAGTTGATAACTTGTTTTCAATAAATAATTACTTTAATACCTGTAGGATGGTTCTACATTACTAAATTGAATGTCATTTCTGAACCTTTTATACAGTTGGCTGTTTTAGAGCTCAATTTTGTACTTTCTCCGATAGAGATACCTGTGACCTGTGTGTACCACAGTATGCCTGAGATTTCTTACAGAGATGTATGGAGATTTACGTCTGAATCGCTCAAACATCATGGCATGTTCTAATCAAGTGAAATATATTTTTACCAATACTTTTAGCGAAAAATATTTATTTTTGCAAGTTACTGCTAGAGCCTTTCTGGCATCACACAGAGGTTCTGAAATAAGTTGTATGGCCTCTGTATGCTGCCATACAAGTATACGGCTCCGCCATGAATTTCAGGCTTTGTCTCTTAATTTAACGAGATGACAACTGTTAAAGAAGACATGACCTGCCTGGTGTGGACAATCCACCTGTTCCAGCACAACGATCCACTTGTCAGACAGAAATATGATGCTGTTTGGCAAATTAGTTTTGCTGGAAGGTTAAACAAGCAGTGAAGTAGACAAAACTTTAGTTAAATGACTTGGGTGAAACTGGCCAAGGGTTTGGTGGAAGCAAACCACTTACTCAAGTTGTCTCTCATGGCTGACCTAACATGATAAAACCTAAGAATGGGCAACTTTTGTGTTATTCCACATTAACAGGAAAATAAGCAAAAACACCAATCTGTGGGAAACAACCAAAGAGTCTTTAGCTAATGCTATTTACAAAATGCTCTGAGAGTTTACAGCTTCCCATATGCTAGGGAAACCGTTACACTACAACCCAATGTCTGGAGGCTTCAGACAATATGGCAAGGAAGTTAATGCAATTGAACCAAGGAAACAGCTCTGACTACACACTCTATAAAATAACCGTAATTCATCATTCAGAAAACAATGGAAAGAAAATGTTCCTGCTTTGCCAGTTATAACATTATCAATCAGCTTTCTCTGACAGGTTAATGCTGTTGTGAATATTAGGCTTGCAACATTAAAAGTAACCTTAGTCTCCCTACATGAGCATTTCTAGATGGGACACAACCATCACTCATGAAAGTGCTGCATGGGTGAGAAGATAAAGTGATATAAGCTCGTCACTGCCAGACTGACCATCAACACACTGCAATGCGCAACCAGTAAAAGATCCCCTGGCAGTGAAATGTTAAAGTGATACGTAGAAGCCCATTACACCGGTTCATCTTGTAGAAAATAATGTGCTTGTAGTCATAGTTCAATGCTTCTCAAATGAAAGAAAGGAATTTAAATGTTATCTCCAAATATCCCTTCCTGAAACAGAAAAACGCTTTTCTCTTTACCACTTTCGATTCCCAACAGGTGTAAGTGTTCCTGGCACTGCATTAACACGCTATTCTGGATAAATGTAATATAGCAATATCATTCTCCTGACATACATAGGAAATAATAGAACTTGCCATAGGGGGAGCATACTGGATGATGAGATCACCTTTGTGAATGACATTTGAAAGAAGTCATGTAGAAGAAATGGACGTATTTTAGAGAAGTAATGACTCCACAAGTGCCCAAAAGACCTATCTCTTATATTACAAAATCTGCATTCTGTGAGTGCTGCAGTAATGAAGACACAGTCTTTCTATGACTTCTCCTTTTGGGGTAAGAGGATTCCTAGAAATGTTACAGGCTATAAGGAGTTTGATCACGCTAGTCGTAGATTGTCACTGAAAACTGATATTCTTGGTTCCAGGTCACATATGAATTATTTGAGCATTTAGGGGGAAATCATTCTGAGTTTTTTATCCCTGATTAAGGGCATATAAAAGTAACATTTCAGATATTTGAAGAACTTACGCCAGTCCCATCACTTTTGTACAAAGTGGAAGAAGTGAAGACAATCAGAGCCCAGTAAATGAATTACGGTACATTTTTTCATGCTTGAAGTACATTTCTGATTAAGGATCCTGGGCATCCCAAGACCTGTATAGCCATTAATAAATTAGCGTATCTTACTCCAGCTCACTTTTGAACAAGAAATGAGTAAAAAACACAATCTTGAGGAGTTCCCCCTTAGTTTTTTTCAATTTACAAGATGTTGAAAAGCAATATTAAAATGATAGTGAACCTGTCTTCTGATTCATGCTGCCCAATACACAAGCAGCATGAATTACGGTCTGGCTGTGCTATTATAGTTGCGTATCTTTTACTCTGAAATGCTGTTGCATTTCAGACAAAAATGCTTTCAAACATTGGCCGGGCACTATGTGTCTCGGCTGACTAGTCCTAAGCAGGTCCTAGAAAGATTATTCCAGCCTCACTCCTTTAGTCTGATGGGACCATCCCTTTTTATGGGAGTGAGGTCCATCATGTAAAATGGATCAAGATATGTAGAAGCCACCGGGGACCATCCTTGGAATAGTTGGACAAGACACTTAGGGTACTGTCTCACATAACGATTTACAAACGATCACGACCAGCGATACGACCTGGCCGTGATCGTTGGTAAGTGGTTGTGTGGTTGCTGGGGAGCTGTCACACAGACCGCTCTCCAGCGACCAACGATGCCGAGGTTCGCTGGTAACCAGGGTAAACATCGGGTTACTAAGCGCAGGGCCGCACTTAGTAACCCGATGTTTACCGTGGTTACCAGCGTAAAAGTAAAAAAAAAAAACCGTACATACTCACCATCTGATGTCCGTCAGGTCCCTTGCCGTCCGCTTCCTGCTCTGACTGAGATCCGGCCGTACAGTGAGAGCAGAGCGCAGCGGTGACGTCACCGCTGTGATCTGCTCTCACTTTCCGGCCGGCAGACAGTCAGAGCGGGAAGCGGACGGCAAGGGACCTGACGGACATCAGATGGTGAGTATGTACGGTTTTTTTTTTTTTACTTTTACGCTGGTAACCACGGTAAACATCGGGTTACTAAGCGCGGCCCTGCGCTTAGTAACCCGATGTTTACCCTGGTTACAAGCGAACGCATCGCTGGATCGCTGTCACACACAATGATCCAGCGATGACAGCGGGAGATCCAGCGACGAAAGAAAGTTTCAAACGATCTGCTACGACGCACGATTCTCAGCAGGGTCCCTGATCGCTGCTGCGTGTCAGACACTGCGAGATCGTAACTATATCGCTAGAACGTCACGAATCATGCCGTCGTAGCGATGAAAATGCCACTGTGTGACGGTAGCCTTAGTCTCTGGCGGGCTTTTCAAGGTATGTTTTCTCTGAATCAATACAGAGCTTCAAAGTACTACATAAATGGCTTCATTTGCAAAGCAAGACTCCTTGGTGGTTTGGGCTTCAAGAATCAGATAACATGGTCCTTTTAAATGTGCCATTAATCCCCATGGGTAGACAAACTACTGTAGTCTTTTGAAGACAGATAAAGCAATCTAGGACAGGGGCACTTCTAGTGTTGGCAAACTACAACTCCCAACATGCCATGACAGCTGTCTGGCAGCCTGTGGATGACAAGGAATGCTAGGAGTTGTAGCTTCTCAACAGCTGGAATACTGAAGGTTGACAATCTCTGCTCCAGGATCTCATGGGATATTTTAAGCAGTTAGGCAATAAGAACTAGGATGGATATCAATGGAAAAAAGATGTCTCCCATTCCACATCACTAACAATTTGCACTCACCGTGAATAAAGGGAGGGGATGGGAGATATAGTCCATCTGCTGGATGTTCTTTCAATAGGTCAAGGACTAGACATACTCTACTTTCCATGTGTGCGGTGTAATAAATATACATACACTCACTCCCTGACCCCAAAGCACCACATCATTATAAAGTTTACATTGTATTTCTGGAAAATAAAGTTTGTAGGTACTAGACACATTTTAGTGATGCTTTTGATCTGTTTTAGGTGATTTAAATGCCTTCTTCAACATTTCAATACATGACCCTGCACTCACAAGATCATTACCATTTTCCAACTAAACACGGAAACATAGTGCAGGGTGAGGGAAATGGAAGGAAAACTAAATATTATTATTCTTTCAGAAAATACAATGCATGCTATACAGCATAAATATAAATCTTGACAACACATCTTAGCATATAAATTGAATTTGGGCTATGGAAATGTATTTAGCTGTCATCTAAGCCAAAGTATAAATTAGGCTGATTTTCATTTAGAGATTTGAACTTCAATAGAGACTATGGTAAAAGGAAATACTGGAAATGTTGTAGGTCATAAAAAAGTTTATTAAAATTATCCAGAAAAGTACAAAACAAATAATAAAACTCATTAATAATTCCATTGAAAACTGCCTTAAACAATACACAGCACATAGAATTTGATTTAGAAACATTGTAGTACAGTTGTGTACTGATTGTAATTAGGTTTTCGTATAAGGACCTGTTTTTTGGGTTACTGGCACTGCAGCCCTACTGGCATTCACACTCGATTCGATGGCCTGAGTACTTGGCAATTGCCAGAATCCACTAACTTCAACACAACTAGGGCTAAAAACTGTTTCAAATCTCAAAGGAAAAAATCATCAGCGTGTGTATGAGATTTCAGAAATCTCAATAACTCTATTGGTACAGTAAAATACTGTGGGTATTTTTGTGGCAAAAAACATTAGGAGAAATTAAAGTGAAAAATACAATGTGCGAACATACTTTTAGGCTATATTCACATGTTGCATTTTTGCTGCATTTTTTAATGCAACGTTTAAGCAGTGTTTAAGCTGCTCACAAAAAGCAGGTTTCGCTTAGTTTTTGCTGCGTTTTTATTGCTGAGTTTTTTTCAGGGAACATTTGTCGCTTGCACATGCTGATAAGGTTAAAAAAGGTTTTGGCATAAAAAAACACAGCAAAACCTCATATGCTTTTTTTTTTGCAGTGTTTTGTGCACTACCCATTGTTTTCAATGGGTGAAAACTGCTGAAAAAATGCTAAAAGACGTGACATGCTGTATTTTGCAAAAACACAGCTCTTTGACAAAACAGAAAAAAACCAAGGTGTGTGCATGAGTTTTCTGAAATCTCATAGACTTTGCTGGTACAGAGAAACGCAGCTGAAAATTCCCATTAAAAACACTGCAAAAACACAACGTGTGAACACGGCCTTACAATGGTTATTTTTACAGTGTCTTAAAATAAATCCTGCAAGTAAGTCCCATGATGCTCTGGATAGAAGGCGAGAAAGCACTGCAGACTAATGACAGCTGAGCTCCTGCACCCATGGTTGGGACTGCAATCGAGAGTGACTGAGACAATCGGGTACCAATTATGGACTGGGGGAACTGTGTGAAAACTGACCTGAGATCCTAGAAATGACCCCCGGATTGTCTGTTTTCCTTGAATGCTGTTTAGACACATTAAGCTACAGGACATTCACAGGGTACAAAGGAACAATACAAAGTCTGCAAATTCAGACGCTAAAAATGCTGTTTTTTATATTTGTGAAGCAAAAATTAAAATAACATAGGGATTTTTGTATATTCTCTCCTTAAAAGAAACAAGGAAGTTACAACCTATCCCAAATAAAAAGTCTCACACAGACGCTTCAATTAAAAAAAATGATGACCAGTGAAATGCAGAGCTGCCGGAACAAAAAAATGTAGCTGTCATTTGGGGGTCAATGAAATAATTCAGTTTTTACTCTCTTTCCTTCCACAGTTAAGAGGTTATTTCGATTACAATTAGTAAATAGTTTTAATGAGCAACCTAAGACTTTTTCTTCTTTCTCGGCAACCTATTTTCAGAAGATTTGGGTCAATTACCTTTAATACACAGCAGGAAATTGTGTCCTATCCATTGTATTAATTTATTGCCTTTCTCTCTAATGAGTTAGATATTATAGAGCTTGTGGTTTGTACTTATGGGGTCACACAAGATAATGGTGTTAGAGGTACAGATCACTTTGGTTGTATTATCTTTATTGTTGTAAGAACTTTTTTTTACAAATTACCGCAAGTCAATGCCATTATGTATTCATGTAGTCACATTCAATCATCTCAACCTTCCCTACATTTCTTCCTCTAAACCCTGCAACCTCCTATGATGAGAGAAGAGGATATATTACATATAGATGTTTCCATGTAGGCAGAATACCATCAAATTGTTTATTCGTGCACAGAGCATTAGACACTGGAGCCTTGTGAGGAGGATTTTGTAACTGCAAAGTAATTTATCCAAGACATAGCAATCTTGCCCATACACTACCTTCACCTAGCAAAGTGCCATTGAAATGACACTGCAATAAGTGGTCATTAAGTTATGTTTTACTAAAGAATCTATCTTGTGTAGCACGCTGACACTAAGCAAATACTCCCCATACAGCAGGCAATGTTCAGGAAATATAGTATTATTGGCAGCTCATATAAGACCTCATTGATACATCAAGATTTAAAGACATACATGAAAGAAATGGCACCAGTGTCGTCAGTGAGTTGCATAAATGTGTCATCTGTGTGTCCTTTTTTACCATCAGTGTGTCATCCATGTGTCCTCTTTTGTACCATCAGTGTGTCATCCGTGTGTCCTTTTTTACCATCAGTGTCGCCCATGTATCCTTTTTGCACCATCAGTGTGTCATCCATGTGTCCTTTTTTACCATCAGTGTGTCATCCATGTGTGTCCATTTTTATCACCAGTGTGTCATCCGTGTGTCCATTTTTACCATCAGTGTGTCATCTGTGTGTCCATTTTTACCACCAGTGTGTCACCCGTGTGTCCATTTTTACCATCAGTGTGTCATCCGTGTGTCCATTTTTACCATCAGTGTGTCATCCATGTGTGTCCATTTTTACCATCAGTGTGTCATCAGTGTGTCCATTTTTACCATCAGTGTGTCATCCATGTGTCGGTTTTACCATCAGTGTGTCAACCTTGTGTCCTCTTTTTTTACCATCAGTAGGTCATCCATGTGTGTCCATTTTTACCATCAGTGTGTCATCCGTGTGTCCATTTTTACCATCAGTGTGTCATCCGTGTGTCCATTTTTACCACCAGTGTGTCATCCGTGTGTCTATTTTTACCATCAGTGTGTCATCCATGTGTGTCCATTTTTACTACCCGTGTGTCAGCCGTGTGTCCATTTTTACCACCAGTGTGTCATCCATGTGTCCATTTTTACCATCAGTGTGTCATCCATGTGTGTCCATTTTTACTACCCGTGTGTCATCTGTGTGTCCGTTTTTGCCATCAGTGTGTCATCCGTGTGACCATTTTTACCATCAGTGTCATCCGTGTGTCCATTTTTACCAACAGTGTGTCATCCATGTGTGTCCGTTTTTGCCATCAGTGTGTCATCCATGTGTGTCCATTTTTGCCATCAGTGTGCACACAGATGCTGTCTATGTGCTGTATGTGTTTTTGATGGACCATAGACTTGTATTGGCCCATTTCATCTGTGCTACCTAAAAAAGGTGACATGTCTCCATATGTTTTGCATGGACGGACAAGTTGCTAAAAAATGTGGACATCTGCTTAGCGCATAAATTATAATGGGCACGTGTTGTATTCATGAAAAAAACAGATATAACACATACGTGCAACACGGATGTCTGAATGGGAAATAATAGATAGACGCACTAGGTCCAGAAGAGTGAGAGGTATTACAGAGTGACTCTCTGTTGTGACATGGTGAATGGGTCATAAGGCAAGAGAAAGCTCTATGCTCTAAGCTCTATGTGTCCTGTCATGGAATATGAGCAGGGGCCATTGTGAAAGCCAATTCAATGCAAGACAAGCCCACGTGAAACAAAAAGAATGGTATGAATGATGTTAAGGAAGCCTCCTATGAAGATTTTATTTTCTCTAAATCTGTGCATTCGTATATGTAGTGTAGTAGGAGAGTGTTAATATCCAGTACTCATCTACTGTCGCCATCTCTGGTATCGAGCACTGTTCTTTTCCTTTTCGTTCTTCAGACTACCCAGCTTACTCTATGCTTTATGCATGAACCAAAATTCTGACGTGTCATAGACTTACATAGTAAAAGTCACCTCTGACTCCCACACGGAGCGCAGCGTGACCTGAAAAGTCTGAAGAGTGGTGACGTCACTCAGAAGAGGAGCGGAGCGCCACTGATATCAGAGCAGATAGTGATCAGTGAGTGTATTAACACACTACATTACATACAGAATAAAAAATTCATGCGGGGGCTTCTTTCCTGATAAGCATGATTTTAATGATGATCATAATATATTTTTACTTCCATAACTATACATAAATGGTGACCTGAGAAAGGATAGAAATCTTCTACTTCTCAGCCAATTCCCCTACTAGCACCTTAGGAATCTGCATAATGGTATGAATATTTAATGTATGGATTGCATAATTATATGGACACCACACTGAGCCTAAACATTCCTCCAATTATGGCCAACTTAAAAAAAACATTCCCAGCAGTGATAGGGAAACAAGAAACTCATCGCTACATAGCTAGGTAGAAAACGTTACCATAATAGTGGTGGGTGAAGTCCCAGGGCCTAATCCCGGTCCCCAACAAATATAGAGTAAAAATAGGCAGCATTCCAAGATCAAGGTACATAAAGAGGGAAAATGCAGTTATCCAACTCATGACTTACAGCAGCGCTTAATTTCCACCTGGGACCCATGTCAAGTAGTCCTATAATATAACAGAGGGGGCTAAATAACAAAGCGACACCAAGATTACATCATTAGCAATGATCTCATAAAATGTGACATTGCACATGAAGAATATTACATAATTCATGATATATACAATATTAGCAAATTCCTCCAACACATGAGTAAAAATGCAACTAAAAACAATTCTGAGATTCATAAAGCGCAGATACCTTGTATAAGGGAGAATGACCACCATACGTCTGAATAATAAGAATTATTTTATTTCTATAGCGCCAACATATTCCGCAGCATTTCACATTAAAGTAAAAAAAACAGGACTCACCAGACCTGAAACCCGTCCTGTATAATATACTGAAAAGTCGCACATGTCAGACACATGATTGGTCACCGTAAGCCAATAAGTCATCCGCGTTCATCTGTGCTGCACCGAATAATAAAACTAGGTAGATTTATGATAAAATACAAAAACGCTCCGTGAAATGGTTAACTACTTATCAGAAGAAGACAACGCAAGGACTTATATGTACTCGTGATTTCTTTATTCTAATATCCAATGGTTTCTAAGGCTAAATCTCAGAGGCTGAAGCATAATGCGGTAGAGTAAAGCAATGGTAATCCATATTTATTAACACGACAGATGAGCTGTCAATGGACTGTTGTGCATACAAGCAAATCTCCTGCCATCATTCTGGCTTCAGGCGAAAGATTACAAACATATGTCTTAGAACAATAATAGCATTAGCAAAGGATTATTATTGATACCACAATCTTTTGTGAACCGCACATACTGCACAACATCAAGCAAAGGCTGGAATTGGGGAATACACGGCCTGCGCCTCTTTACTGCGGGAATATACGCAGCCTGGAACCTATTACGTTAAGCAGCATGTTCTCTAGGAAGGAGAAATAATCGTGTACAATCCAGTCAATGCCTTTATACCTTTACTTTTCACATAGGACAAACTATTACATGATTTTTGTTAACCCTTTAAGTACACCAAATGCCAAATGCAGTTCTAAGATAACAGCACTCCTTCAATATATTTTTCTGTGGTCTAAAAGTCAAAATCCACAGGGATGTACAAGACTGCAGCTTCCATGATTGAGCAAAAAACATGCACCCTGTACAGAAAGGGGAAGCTCAGGCTATTCCTTTTCATCTGATTATATGTACATGTACAGGTTTCACCCTCTATACAATCCCAGTAAATTAAGGACACAAAGCGGTTACAGCTAGGTAATTTTATTTTTCTTTCAGGATAATTTTTGGACTCCATCTGACAAAGAGTATTAAAAGGGTTGAAGTAAAGGCAATTGGCCATCCAGTCCAAGTTATCAATTGTAGCAGCATTAAAGAGACTACTCCATGAGACAGTTTTAATGCCAAAATGACTGTTTAGAGCTGTTTTAGAGTAATGTTCAGTGGTTTTTTTAGCATTTCTTTCATGTGTAAGGCAGCACGATGGCTCAGTGGTTAGCACTTCAGCCTTGCAGCACTGGGGTACTGGGTTCAAATCCAACCAAGGACAACATCAGCAAAGAGTTTGTATCTTCTCCCCGTGTTTGCGTGGGTTTCCTCCGGGTTCTCCGGTTTCCTCCTACACTTCAAGACATACTGATAGGGAATGTAGATTGTGAGCCCCATCGGGGGACAGGGCCGATAATGTCTGTAAAGCGCTATGGAATTAATGGCGCTATATAAATGAGTAAAATAAATGTGTCCTCTGTGGTGCTGCTGTTAAACTGGGCTGCAGGGGCAAGCGCTGTGCAGAATCAGTCTCCTTTCCCCTCTGGCAGCTTGAGATACTGTGCTTTCTTCCTTGTCAAGAGAAAGCTCAGTTATATGTCATGTTACTGCTCATTTTCAGCACATCAATGACTTCTTTTTCAGACATCTTCCTTGAAAGGGTTTGCCTTCATGGCAAAGATATTTATAGCTGTTTCTAGGCTCTGGCCATTAGAATCAGGGTTACAGAAACATCTGAGTGCAGCTGCGCTGTGTTATTTGAATATCTCCCATGGAAATGAATGAGAGATTCACAAGCATCTTAGTGTACTGAGCTCAGCTGTTCTCCTGATCCTGGCTCTAGTGGCTGGGACCTAGAAGCAGTTATTTCCACCTCAGCCAAGAAAGACAGGAATAGGAATAACCCTTCAAAGGTGTTTTCCTCATCATAAAGAGTGCTGACATAATGCTAAGTTATCTTATCACATTCCAGATTGTGAGGGTCCATCATCACTTGCATGGACAGTCTTGTAATTCACTACACAATAGGTGGCAGTAAGTTCTGCTGTGCTGGGAAACACCGTGAAGGAGATGCTACACCGGTACTACAGCCCCGTCAGTCCCAGAATTAATAGGGGATAATGGCAGAAATCATCATAACGATAAAGTGACTGCATATCTCTAGCACTATGCAATCAGATTTGGAGATGGGACACCCTTTTATAGTTAAGCTACACTTTTGGAAAACTGTTGCCCAAAGTCAAGTTTAGAAACTAAGATATTTTCTAATATGTCTTGATTACAAAAAAAGTCTTCATTATCCTGCAGTCACTCTCTTTGGTCATGTGGACCGGGAACTGTCAGTAAGAAAGTTCCAGTATCAAGGAACCAAACACGTACTGACACATGTCACTGTTAACAAGAAGTGCTGAGTTACTGCTAACAGCTGAGAGGAGGGTGAAGGGAAGGTGATGACTCCTGCATCCATGACATGGCACATACAAGAAACTTGAAGATAATGGGTCAGAGTGCATGTCATCAATGCTGAAGCCCAGTGTTGATGAGGTGGGAATTCACTGCCTAGTCCTTCTCTTGGCAATGGTGGCTTCAGATATGGGTCGTATTGTGTTGCTATTAGCAGACTTTTGTTAGAAAGAAAATGTCACAGAACCTTGGTCCAATGACCACATTGATTTTTCATGGGTGCCTCTTCTGATTAGTAAACTGGCAGAAAAAGTCCTGTGACTATTGGCAGATACGAGCAGGGCTGTGATCTGGTGACAATAGTCGTGTCTGCAAGACCAAGGTTCTGGAAATCTTTTTGCTCATCTCTAATTTTTTTCAGTTAGATTGCATTAAAGGGGTTGTTCCCTTTCAATTAAATTTCTACTCTTGCTGCAGTTTGTTCAAAAACAATAAACCACACTGTACCTACCTTCCCCTAGTCTACCGACAAGTCTCTGCTGCTCTGCTGATAATGGTGAATAGCATTGGCTCTGGTACTGACGCCATGATGACTGCGCACAGCTCAGCGACTCAAAAAGGGGCATTCTGTCAACACTGGCAGAGGCGCTGATTGGCTGCTGAACTGCCGAGGTGATGGTAGCCCCCAGATAATGCCAGTAACAGTGAACAGCAGTGGAGACTTGCGGTGGACCCATAGAAAGTAAGTACAGCAGGGTTTGTTGTTTTATAACAAGGGGAGGAACTTAATTGAAAAGGAAAATAATAATAATGGCCTTACATAAGTTCAGCCTTGATTTTAAATCATGTATCCGATGAGTGTACTACAATTATTACAACCAATGGGAACCTGTCAGGACAATCATACCAATCATACTAGCATTACGGCTGTATAGATCCTAGTAGAACAATAAAAAATGGACCCGTTTTGTAGTAAAACAATGTTCCAGGTTTGCAAATTTACCTTAAGAGGGTCTGAGTCATTGTACGTCAAAGTTAATTTACATAGGGTTTGAAAGCTTGATTTCTCATCACTTGCACATCGGAATACTACAAAACAAGTATAGTTTTTTTATTATACAGCCATGCCATTAGCATCAGTAGCACAATTGCTCTGCCAGCCTCTCTTTAAAGTATAAGGGCCATCTATCATCTAAGGTTTGACCTGTTTTTGTTAATCCTATAATATTCATGATGGAGCAAAGGGGAATTTCAAGGTAATTATAAAACTTTTTCTTTCCCATACAGTCTTTGCATATAATGAAATCCATTGCTCCCAGCCTCGGTGATTGAATTTGTGTTATCAACATCCCATTCACATACGGTAATTTCATGGATTCTGGAAAACATCATATAAGTGACCAACCATAACAGACCACTTCTTTACTCTAATTTAATTAAGTGGAAATTTAACATATTAAGGGCACACTTTAGGAGAAGCCTAAGCATTCGGACAAACCTAGTGCACATTTGTCATCACCGGCAGAGTGGGACTGAACCTGTGATCTATACCTTTAGGATGCATACAACATAGCTTTGTATTATTTTTGTCATTTTTAAAGAGATGCTGTTGGTAATTAGTTACATGTTTCACATGTAGACCTATTGAGATGCAAACAAAAAAAGAAGTAATGACCTTAACCCCATGATCCAGTCAGACAGGAAGAAACTCCAGCAGTAACTGGAGACAGATGACTCCGCAGCAGAAAGGCAATGCTACATTAGCACCAGGAGCCAGACACATGGTGAAGAAGGACAGAGCGGCCTACAATCACGATTACGCCACTATACTAAACATCTTGTCACAACCAGTGAGCTCAGGCTCAATGGAAATACAACAGTGGTCTAAATGTACTCAATAAGATGAATGTATACAGAAGCCCCCAGGAGCCGCTCAAGCATTCCTAAATACTCATACACCTTGACCTTTTTCATCTAGTCTAGTTATTCAATTCAACCATGGACTCAATAGTAAAAGGGTTACTTTATAGCAAGTAAACAATCAACTTGTGTGGGCAAATTGCTACTGGAAACCTAAGCTCATTTTTTACCACCTTAAAATAGTTGTGGTCACTTATAAGTTTGGCAAGGTCAAAATTTTAAACATGAAACACAAATATTGTATTATAATCGGGGGAAAGGAGAAAAAAAAAGAGATACTTGCTACCAGCTCCATAATGCATGACTATCCAGAAAACCTAAGACCCTAAGGTTCCCCACAATGTTTCACCATATACAAATAACAGCTTCTGTAGCCCTAACTGCACATAGTTTAGAATGTAATTAAACTGTGGTATGGGATTAAAAATTTCCAATGATCCCTTATATAGCTGTCAGCAAATAGAACACAGAAGTACCAAGGCAACAAGTTCTTAGCCAAAGTCATAGTCAATCATAGCAGTATTGGGACAGTAGGAGGTCAGAAATATTGCGCCCTAGGCTTGGAATATTTTGGTGATTTTAGTTAAATACAAAAACAGTAAAAAAAATTACAGAATCAGAACATGCGCTGATCTCAGGCCACTAAACGAGCTTGATTGACAATATTGAAGTCGTTCGCTTGTTTCCTGGCCTCTTTACACCAACTGAGAAAGAATCATGGGAACAGAACAATCACTATTAGATCAATCTGTCCCCATACAGTTTCATGTTATCAGCAGCATATCTACAGTTTACACCAGTGATGTGCTGCTGACAATGATTTTTTTCCCACATAAACATTCCAAACACTTGATGAATATGTAGCATTTTGCTTGTTTAGAATAATACACCACATAGTCCTCCTCATAGTATAATGTGCACCACAGTCCACCATATTGTAAAATGCACACCCCATCCCATAGTCCTCCATATAGTATAATGTGCCCCATAGTCCTCCATATATTATAATACACTCCCCATAGTTCTCCACATAGTATAATACACTCCCTATAGTCCTCAATATAGTATAATATACTCACCATAGTCCTCAATATAGTATAATACACTCCCTATAGTCCTCCATATATTAAAATACACTCCTCAGTCCTCCATATAGTATTATACACAAACCATAGTCCTCCATATATTAAAATACACTCCTCAGTCCTCCATATAATATAATACACTCCTCAGTCCTCCATATAGTATAATACACTCCTCATAGTCCTCCATATATTAAAATACACTCCTCAGTTCTCCATATAGCATAATACATTCCTCAGTCCTCCATATAGTATAATACACTCATCAGTCCTCCATATAATATAATACACTCCTCAGTCCTCCATATAGTATAATGCATTCCTCATAGTCCTCCATATATTAAAATACATTGCTCAGTCCTCCATATAGTATAATACACTCCTCATAGTGCTCCATATAGTATAATGCACTGCCATAGTCATCCATGTAGTACAATTTACTTCCCATAGTATAATGCACCCCTTGTTCTTCATATAGTATAATGTATTCCCCATAGTCCTCGATACAGTATAAGGCAGCCCACATATAGTATAAAGCTGACACTCCACAGAGTATAATGCAGCCACCCCACAGAATATAATGTAACCCCCATAGAATATTATGCAGCCCCTCATATAGTATAAGGCAGCCCCTCCATAGAATATATGGTAGCCCCCTCATAGAGTATTATGCAGCCCTCATAGAATATAATGTAGCCCCTCCATAGAATACAATGTAGCCGTTCTCATATAGTATAATGCAGCCCCCCATAGAATATAATTTAGCCCCCTCATAGAGTATGATGCAATCACCCCTCATAGAATATAATAAATTTAATACATAGAATAAATTTAATACATAGAATATAATGTAGCCCCCCATAGAATACAATACAGCCCACCTCCGCATAGAATATAATGTAGCCCCATAAAAGAGTATGGTGAAATCCTCCTTCATAGAATATAATACAGCCCCCCATAGAATATAATGTAGCCCCCTAGAGAATATAACGCAGCCCCAGAGAATATAATACAGCCCCTAATAGAATATATTGTAGCCCCCAGAGAATATAATACAGCCCCCATAGAATATAATGTAGCCCCTCCATAGAATACAATGTAGCCCTTCTCATAGTATAATGCAGCCCGCCATAGAATATAATGTAGCCCCCTAGAGAATATAACACAGCTCCAGAGAATATAATACAGCCCCCCATAGAATATATTGTAGCCCCCAGAGAATATAATACAGCCCCCCATAGAATAAAATGTAGCACCCCAGAGAATATAATACAGCCCACCTCTCCATAGAATATAATGTATGTCATCAAAGAGTATGATGCAATCCTCCCCATAGAATAAAATACAGGCCCCCAATAGAATGTAATACAGCCCCCCATAGAATATAATAAAGCAACTCATAGAATGTAATACAGCCCCCCATAGAATATAATTCAGCACCCCATATAATGTAATGCAGCCCCCCATAAAATATAATACAGCACCCCATAGAAAGTAATACAGCCCCCCGTAGAATGCAATACAGCCCCCTTAGAATATAATACAGCACCCCATAGAATGTAATACAACCCCCATAGAATGTAATACAGCCCCCCCATAGAATGTAATACAAGCTGCCCATAGAATATAATACAGCCCCCATAGAATGTAATACAGCCCCCCATAGAATGCAATACAGCCCCCCATAGAATGTAATACAGACTGCCCATAGAATATAATAAGGCCCCTCTTATGACCCCCGTAAAATGCAATACAGTCCCCTTAGAATATAATACAACACCCCATAGAATGTAATACAGCCCCCCATAGAATGTAATACAGCCCCCCATAGAATGTAATACAGGCTCCCCATAGAATATAATACAGCCCCCCATAGAATATAATACAGCATCCCCATAGAATATAATACAGCACCCCACTAGAATATAATACAGGCCCCCATAGAATGTAATACAGCTCCCCCATAGAATGTAATACAGCACCCCATTGACTGTAATACAGCCCCCCAAGGGAATATAATACAGCCCACCTCCCCATAGAATATAATACAGCCCCCATAGATTATACAGCACCCCATAGAATGTAATACAGCCCACCTCCCTCATAGAATATAATACAGCCCCCATAGAATGTAATACAGCCACCTATAGAATATAATACAGCACCCCATATAATAAAATACAGCACCCCATAGAATGTAATACAGCCCATCTCCCCCATGGAATATAATACAGCCCCCATAGAATGTACTACAGCCCCCCATAGAATATAATACAGCATCCAATAGAATATAGTACAGCACAGCACCCCATAGAATTAATATAGCCCCCATAGAATGTAATACAGCCCCCCATAGAATATAATACAGCCCACCTCCCCATATACTATAATACAGCCCCCAATAGAATGTAATACGGCACCCCCATAGAATGTTGTACAGCCCTCATAATATAATACAGCCCCCATAGAATATAATACAACCCACCACCCCCATAGAATATAATACAGCCCCCATAGAATATAATACAGCCCTCTCCCATAGAGTATAATGTAGCTGTAATAATTATAGGGGATAACTCAGGAGACTCTTTGCGTGGAACAAGACAACTACAGGACACAGATTTATAAGTGGTAAAGTCTAGGATACTTGACACGAATAAATTCTTGTCTTAGTCCAAACACAGATAGATAAGCTTATAAGGCACTTCAAATCATATCTTAGCTCAACCAGGGAGGCCTGGGAAATAGTCTCAGGTATTTGCAGAGCAGCAACAGCTTACATGTCCAGCAAATGCAGATGGAAGTAAACACGAGCAGCAGATGAAGGAGGATTACTGGAAACTGGTGGATGCAGCAGGAACTCAGAGCAGAGTAGCAGGATCACCACACAGGTTCACAGGAGCAGGTATATAGCCAGGGAGTAATCAGAGGTCAGGAGCTGGATGCAAGGCAGAATACTCTAGCAGAGACTGAAGGCTGGGGTGGAGTTTTATAACAGGAAGACACAGTGCACATGAGACCAAAGACGCCATCTTGAAAAAGGGCAGTAATGCACAAAAGGTAATAAAATAATGTTCAGAGTCCTGACATTACTCCCTCCTTAGAAGCGGCCTCAGGACAACCCTGGACCTGGCTTCTCAGGGAATCTCTAATGAAAATGAGAAATCTTCTCTTGGGCATTGATGTTTTCAACAGGTTCCCAAGAGTCTTCCTCAGTGGGATATCCCTGCCATTTTATCAGATATTGGAGCCGATTCCTGCGAATCCTGGAATCAACAATTTCCTCCACCACAAATTGTTCTTGCCCATCAATCACCACAGGCTGCAGAGGTGGCACAACACGTCCCTGGAAGGTATTAGGAGATACAGGCTTTAGTAAAGATACATGAAAAACTGGATGTACCTTCATAGTCCTAGGCAGCTTCAGCCGGCAGGCCACAGAGCTCACAATACCATTGATCTTGAAAGGGCCAATGAATTTCTGTCCAAGTTTTTGTGAAGGAATGTTTAACTTCAGATTTTTAGTTGCTAACCACACGGAATCTCCTACCTTGAACATGGGTGCAGGTTTACGGAATCTATCAGCCGATCTCTTATAACGTTCTTGAGCTGTGGTCAGGGATTCCTTCAGAACCTCCAAATTTTGCCTCATCGCAGTCAGCCTTTCCTCCACTGCCAGAACCGGAGAATTAATTGGAGACCTAGGTAAGATACACGGATGATAACCCAGATTGGCAAAGAAAGGTGTAAATTTAGTGGAAGCGCACTGAGAATTGTTATATGAAAATTCGGCTAACGGCAGCAACTCCAACCAATCATACTGGAGATGGCTGACATAGCATCTTAGATATTGTTCCAGCGTCTGGTTGGTACGCTCAGTCTGACCATTTGTCTGGGGATGGTAAGCGGAAGAGAGACATACATTAATATTGAGTGCAGAGCAAAACCCCTTCCAGAATCCTGAAGTGAACTGTACTCCCCGGTCAGAGATGATTTCATCCGGAACCCCATGCAACCAAAAGACATTCTGTATAACCAAGTTCACTGTATCTTTAGCTGAGGGGAGGCTGGTGCACGGAACAAAATGAGCAGCTTTAGTCAGGTGATCAACTACCACCATGATTGTATTCATGCCCCCCGATGTAGGCAGCTCCACAATAAAGTCCATTGATATAGACCCCCAAGGGCGGGACAGAACAGGTAATGGTTGTAGAAGACCCGTAGGTGCCACATGAGGAGTCTTGTAACAAGCACATACCTCGCAAGAGAGAACATAGTCCTTGGTATCCTTCAGGCAAGTTGGCCACCAGAAGAATCCGCTCAGGAACTCTTGTGTCTTCTGTACCCGCTGTGACCAGCCAACTTGGAGTCATGTACCAACTTCAGAATCTGCAGACGGACGACCTCAGGGACGTAGATACGTCGATCTCTGAACCACATGCCACCCTTAAAGACAAGATTAATATCCACAGGTGGGTTGGCCAGAAATACATCACTGTCATAGGCCTCCCTGCACTCCTTCCACAAGTCCTGATCGTGGATAACTCCGATGAACTTGGCATCAGATAGAATGGTCTTGGACGGGGCTCCAGGTATGGAATCCGCAGCATGGATTCGGGATAAAGAATCAGCCTTCCAATTACGAGAACCTGGACGGTACGAGATAACAAAGTTTAAATTGATTTAAAAATAAGTTCCAACGAGCCTCACAAGAAGAAAGACATCTAGCGGATCTAAGGAACTCTAAATTACGATGGTCAGTTAGCACTATGATCTGTTGTGCAGCTCCTTGCAGATGATGCCTCCATTCTTTGAAAGCCGCAATAATAGCCAGCAATTCCTTGTCTCCCACGTCGTAATTCTTCTCTGCTGAGGTTAGTCTACGCGAAAAGAAAGCACAAGGATGTAGCAGACCCTTCTCTCCAGTTCTTTGGGAGAGAATAGTCCCCAAAGCATTATCAGAATCGTCCACCTCCAGAATGAAAGAAAGTGTTGGATCTGGGTGTATCAACAGCGTTGCTGATGTGAAACAAACCTTAAGTCGATCAAAAGCTTCTTGAGCTTGTGATGACCACTTAAAGGGCTTTTCCTTCTTTGTCAAGGAAGTAACGGGACGGACAATATCAGAAAAATTTCGAATGAAGCGTCTGTAGAAACTTGCAAAACCAATAAAACGTTGGACCTCCTTAACGTTCTTAGGTACCGGCCAGTCAAGGATAGCCTGAATCTTACCAGATTCCATGTTCAGCCCCTGGGGAGAGATGATATAACCTGAGAACTGTATCTCAGAATTATGGAACTCGCATTTCTCCGGCTTAATATATAGATGGTTCTCTTGCAGATGTCTTAAAACAGTTTTGACATGTTCTTCATGTTCCTGTAGAGAGTCAGAAAAGATTAGTATATCGTTCAAATAGATCACCACAAACTGGTCCAACAAATCTCTGAAAATGTCATTAGCAAGGTGTTGAAACGTTGCAGGGGCATTACAAAGCCTGAAGGGCATCACAAGATATTCAAAGTGTCCATACCGGCATCTGAATGCTGTCTTCCACTCATCCCCTGGACGAATACGCACCAAATTATAAGCCCCAAGAAAATCCAGTTTAGAGAACACCTTAGCATGGCGGACTCTTTGCAGTAATTCGGGAATCAGAGGCACAGGGTAATGGTTTTGTACGGTTACCTTATTGAGTTCCCGATAGTCAACACGGGGTCTCAGGGTCCCATCCTTCTTTTTTACAAAAAATATAGGTGCCCCTGCTGGTGAGGAAGAAGGACGTATGAAGCCTTTGGCCAGATTTTCATCAATATACTCCTTTAAGGCTTGAAGCCCAGGTACCGCCAAAGGGTATACGTTACCAAAAGGAATAGCTGCCCCAAGAAGCAGCTCAATGGGACAGTCATAATGCCTGTGTGGAGGAAGCTGATCTGCATTCTTCTTGTCACAGATGTCAGAAAACTCTTTATATGCTGGAGGTAAAGAAAATACCTGTACATGTGGTTCCGTAGCTGTGGACTCAGGGACAGCTTCTGTTAACGCTGAGTTGCTCCTTGTTGGAAAGATAATCTCCTTGGTCTCCCAGTTGATAATTGGGTTCTGAGAACGCAACCAAGGAATGCCTAAAATCACAGGAAAATGAGGAGAAGAAATTAGAAAGAAAGAAAGTTGCTCCTGATGATTAGGCTCCAACAAAATTTCAAGGGGTATGGTCTCCTGATCCACAGGCCCAGAGATTAAAAGGTGATCCATCCACTGTTTCCACGGTAATTGGAGAGGCTCGTTGCTGAATTTCAATACCATGTTCCTTGGCAATTGCGATATCCATGAAATTGCTACCTGCACCAGAGTCAATCATAGCTGCACTGGAAATCCACTGTCCTGAACACAGGATCTTAATAGGGAGAGAACAGTGAGAGTTCTTCTCCTTCAGCTCCTTGGGGGGTGAAGTCATAGAAAGTGAATGGAATACAGCGTTTAAAGGCAGGCTACATTCAAGAGATGTCAGATTCATCATCACAGTTGTCATACTCCCCTACTGCTGCTAGCACCTTGTTAGGCCGTCTAGAAGTGGTCAGACTGGCCGCAGTAGAAACATAGACTTTCACGAAGGCGATGCTCCCGACACTCATTGATCTCACGCCTCTGAACGGAATCAATTTGCATGGGCACCTCCTCCACCTCCTGAGATATTTTACCTGCAGGCTCTTAGGAAGGAAGGGAAAAGTTAGAAATACGGTTATATGCAGCAAACTTCTCCTGCCTACGCTCAGTAAGGTGAATGTCAATGCGCACACAATGCTGTATAAATGTCTCTAGCTCTTGTGGTGACTCAGAGCGAGCTAATTCATCTTTTACAATACTAGACAGACCCCTTTTAAAAATAGGCAATTGTGCATAACTGTCCCAATTGGTATCTACCGCTAATCTCCTGAATTCAGTAGCATATTGAATAACAGAACGTTTAGCCTGGCATAAAGACAAAAAAGCAGATTCAGCGGTTGCACGGCGATTAGGGTCATCAAACATTAATGCCATAGTGGCCAAGAAATCATCCAAGTTATTTAACCGTGGGTCACGAGACTCAATCATCGGATTCACCTAGGCGAACGCTCGTGAGGTCAGCAGCATTATTACACACAATACTTTGGATCTATCATTAGGAAAACGGTCAGCATGCACATCAAAATATATTTTTTTAACAGCAAGAGTCTTATTTAATAATCCGAAAAAAGTTATCAAAGGGGTAGCAACAGATATCAATTCAAAGATTAAAACATAGCTTTTACTAAGTTATTTTTAAAAGTACCATACATATACGTAAAGTGCTGTGTAAAAAAGTGCTAAGTGCATAAATAGTGAAAAAAATACAAAGTGGCAGTATAAAAGAAAACACTAGGTACCACTAAATGTATAACTAGGGGCTTATTCCTTATTCGGAATGTCCCTAAGAGATTGTCTCAATAATTGGGTTCTCTACTATATATTCTATTCCTTATATTACTTGCTATCCATGTCACGATATTCTTGTTTCATTAGGTACAAGCCCAATATACCGTCATGGCCTTGATACACAATACCATTTAGATGTACGCTTCACGTCAGAAAACACATCTTTTTTTTCTTTTTTTTTTTCATGGCATATCAGAATATTGTCAAATGAGACCAATCTAATATCCTAAATATATTACTATCGTTCACTCTCATGAACATTATCCTTCAAATCATTTAGTGGTATACAGTAAGCAAGCTCATCTACATATTTCTGAGATGTCCCATCAATCACATCTCAATCACGCAGCCTCATATCACTATATACTCCGAATACATCAATGCCAGTCAGCTCATAGCATGGGTTCAAATAGTGGATTGAATATACTTTGCGTGAACCATGTATACTCATCTGGGTCCACAGAATATTTCTCTGGGAAAACCCTTCAGTTCAGGCATAGTAGTCACCGGCAATCTTCATTCTCATATTGTTGCACGGTTCCTTGATATCATATTGTCTCCCAACGCGTTTCTTCACATAGATTCATCAGGGGATGGTGACAAAATGAGCAGAGCTGTCACGCTTCTCTGAATACCTGCCTAAAATAGGTGCACTGAAGCGTCACTTTCCGGATGTCGACACTCACCGCTTCCGGGATATAAGGCGCATGCGCCACCTGGCTTCATCGCGGCTGGTAACTGGAACGCAAGCGGTACATCATAGACCGCCGGTGTCACTTCCGGTAATCGAGCGTCTCACCGCTGGAGATTCAGAGCGCATGCGTCCTTCTGGTTGCATTGCGCTAGTTTGACTGGAACGTAAGCAATGTGTCATGAACCGCTGACATCACTTTCAGTCTGCAGGTGACACGGCTCACCATGGACTGTCTGCACTATGCATAACATCCACATCCGTCATGGTCTATGGGTTGCGTCAGTGCCTCAGACAGTCCATATATAAACAAGTGGATTACGTTCCACCCAGATCATGTTGTAACTAGTGTTGAGCGATACTTTCCGATATCGGAAAGTATCGGTATCGGAAAGTATCGGCCGATACCGTCACAGTATCGGAATCCAATCCGATACCGATACCCGATCCCAATGCAAGTCAATGGGACGAAAATATCGGAATTAAAATAAACCCTTTCTTTCCTTGTAGGTTAATTCTACATGAAGGAAAACAACTAAGAATAATGTAGGATGTATTGGGGGAGGTGGCGGAGACATTAAAGGCACAGGGGTTTATCCCAATCAAATAGAATAGCAGTATTTTTAATTTTTTTATGACGTTCGGCGTTAGAAAGAATTTGACTATGTTAATTTTTTATTTATTTTGTCAGATATTGATGTTTCACTACTTCCACGCCCTTCACCCTATTTTTTACTTCTCCCACACTTTCTTCTTCATTATCCTCATCATCAGCTTCTGTGACATCAACTTCTTCACCTTATTCATCTTCTTCTTTTCTACGTATATATATATTTTTTTTTTTACATTGTTCATATTCTTTTTATTTAACTATTATCTTTTTTATATTCAACTTCTTCATCATATTCTTATTTGTGACAGGCATTCCCGTAGTTGTTATCTATAAAAGTTTGAAGATTACACCTTCCGTTCTGCCTGTCACAAAACAGTTACATTTGTCCGCGTTCAGTTTGGCCTGCAGCATCAGGCTTTATCCAGGGGCACCACGAGGAGGAACGGACTCACCCCCATACACTGCTTAGTCTTCTTCTGCTTATAATTTAGATAATATCTTTTGCTCTGATATTTAGTCTTATGCTTAATGTTCTTCTGCTCTTTGTTCTGCAGCCTCTTGTTCTTCTGCTTCTCGGTCTTCCAGGTTGTCGTCGTCATCTCCAGGGTCGTCATCTCCAGGGTCGTCGTCATCGGGGTCGTCGTCATGGGGGTCGTCGTCATCGGGGTCGTCTTCAGGGTCATCGTCTCCAGGGTCGTCGTCATCTCGGTGGTTGTCGTCTCTGGTGTCGTCATCATCTTAGGGGTGGTCTTCCGGGTCATCGTCTTTCGGGTCTTGAACTTGGAAATGTAGCAGAAGGTACAAGAAGGCTGAGAAAATGCCGAGAAACAGCTGATGGAACTGGAACTCGGATGGCTACCCGAAGGTCCAAGAGCCAATGGAACTACCGAGGACCAGCTGACGTTACTGGAACCCGGTTACTAAGCAGGAGGTACCCGTGCCTGAAAGCACTACCAAGGACCACCTGACGTTGGTGGAACTCGGATACCCAGAGGGAGGCACCTAAGCCAAAGGCTCTGCCCGGAACCAGCTGACGGTACTGGAACCAGGATGGGGAGCAGAAGGTACAAGAGCAAAAGACACTGCCGAGAACCAGCTGACGGTACTGGAACCCGGATGGGTAGCCGAAGGTCCAAGAGCCAATGGAACTACCGAGGACCAGCTGACGTTACTGGAACCCGGTTACTAAGCAGGAGGTACCCGTGCCTGAAAGCACTACCAAGGACCACCTGACGTTGGTGGAACTCGGATACCCAGAGGGAGGCACCTAAGCCAAAGGCTCTGCCCGGAACCAGCTGACGATACTGGAACCAGGATGGGGAGCAGAAGGTACAAGAGCAAAAGACACTGCCGAGAACCAGCTGACGGTACTGGAACCCGGATGGGGACCTATTCAAGCTTGTCTTCCTAGGGCCCCAACTGGCGGTGTGTTAGAGCCCAGGGACAGCAGGAGGAGGAGCAGGGGGAGGGGAGTGTAGGCCGAAGCCTGCACAGGCGGCAGCTTTGGGTGTGTTGTGTCTGCGTGGCTTTTGCAGGACACGTTGCCGGCTACACAGCAGGGGAACAGCTGGCGGTGCTGGACCCCACTGACACATTGGCGAGGTGTTTGGCTCTGTGCAGCCAGCACTTCCGGACAGCAACTAGCGTTGTTGGAGCCCGGGCTCTGCAGGTGGAGCAGAGTGTAGGCCGAAGCCTAATTGAACCGATTTCAAAAGTCACCTTTAACCCCCCCTCAGGGGTTACAAAGTAGAAGAGCCACAGCTTATGCAGCAGCAGTGCTGCGCAAGTCAAAGGTTGCTCTTGTAATTTTTCTCCTTGCACACGCTGAATGGAACACGTATAACATTTAGCCCTTTATACAGTCAAACTGTGTAATGGAGGCGAGAGTTCCCTTTGTAATGAGACGCAGCACAGGTGTCAAGAATCCCACCTTGGTGCTGGGTGCAGCCTCCCGAGCGTTGTTATTTGCTGTACAGGAGTCTGCGCTGTCGTGTTATCCCCTGGCCTAGCGCCGTTAGCGCTGCCCATCTTCTGGCATCATGTAATGTCGGCCGGTGCGGTTCGCGATGCCCATGAATCCCAGCCCCGCAGTGTCTTAACATTGTTAAAACACTGCGGGGCTGGGATTCAGGGCCTGGCGCAGCACATATGTTCGCCTCTCACACTCGGGTCCTTACACCCGCTTCAGACTGTGCGGCGTCATCTGATCCCTTATCGCATGCCACGGCCATGAAGCCGCACAGTCCGAAGAAGGCGGAAGGAGAGGAGGGACAGGCGAACTGATGCACTGATCCTGCCCATGAATCACACCCTCGCAGTCCCAATAAATAAGACACCGAGGGGCGTTGTGTGGGTCAGGGCGGCCGCAGAGGCGCAGCCAGCCAAACAATGATGCCAGAAGACGGGCAGCGCTACCAAGGGGGTTGCAGCGTGTCATTACAAAGGAAAGTCACACCACCGGGACGGTTAAATGGTCACACAGAGGACACATTTCAGACGTGTTTTCAGTTCCACATGTGCGAGGAGAATACGTTTCTGAGCCACCTTGCACACATGCAGCATTACCGCTGTACAAGGTGGCTGGATAACGTAAAAACGCCTGGGGGAGGGGGGACAGGTTCCCTTCAATTTCAGTTCTTGTGTCTGCGTGGCTTTTGCAGGACACGTTGCCGGCTGCACAGCAGGGGAACAGCTGGCGGTGCTGGACCCCACTGACACATTGGCTGGTGTTTTTCTCTGTGCAGCTAGCACATCTGGGCCCCAACTGGCGGTGTGTTAGAGCCCAGGGACAGCAGGAGGAGGAGCAGGAGGAGGAGGAGCAGGGGGAGGGGAGTGTAGGCCGAAGCCTGCACAGGCGGCAGCTTTGGGTGTGTTGTGTCTGCGTGGCTTTTGCAGGACACGTTGCCGGCTACACAGCAGGGGAACAGCTGGCGGTGCTGGACCCCACTGACACATTGGCGAGGTGTTTGGCTCTGTGCAGCCAGCACTTCCGGACAGCAACTAGCGTTGTTGGAGCCCGGGCTCTGCAGGTGGAGCAGAGTGTAGGCCGAAGCCTAATTGAACCGATTTCAAAAGTCACCTTTAACCCCCCCTCAGGGGTTACAAAGTAGAAGAGCCACAGCTTATGCAGCAGCAGTGCTGCGCAAGTCAAAGGTTGCTCTTGTAATTTTTCTCCTTGCACACGCTGAATGGAACACGTATAACATTTAGCCCTTTATACAGTCAAACTGTGTAATGGAGGCGAGAGTTCCCTTTGTAATGAGATGCAGCACAGGTGTCAAGAATCCCACCTTGGTGCTGGGTGCAGCCTCCCGAGCGTTGTTATTTGCTGTACAGGAGTCTGCGCTGTCGTGTTATCCCCTCGCCTAGCGCCGTTAGCGCTGCCCATCTTCTGGCATCATGTAATGTCGGCCGGTGCGGTTCGCGATGCCCATGAATCCCAGCCCCGCAGTGTCTTAACATTGTTAAAACACTGCGGGGCTGGGATTCAGGGCCTGGCGCAGCACATATGTTCGCCTCTCACACTCGGGTCCTTACACCCGCTTCAGACTGTGCGGCGTCATCTGATCCCTTATCGCATGCCACGGCCATGAAGCCGCACAGTCCGAAGAAGGCGGAAGGAGAGGAGGGACAGGCGAACTGATGCACTGATCCTGCCCATGAATCACACCCTCGCAGTCCCAATAAATAAGACACCGAGGGGCGTTGTGTGGGTCAGGGCGGCCGCAGAGGCGCAGCCAGCCAAACAATGATGCCAGAAGACGGGCAGCGCTACCAAGGGGGTTGCAGCGTGTCATTACAAAGGAAAGTCACACCACCGGGACGGTTAAATGGTCACACAGAGGACACATTTCAGACGTGTTTTCAGTTCCACATGTGCGAGGAGAATACGTTTCTGAGCCACCTTGCACACATGCAGCATTACCGCTGTACAAGGTGGCTGGATAACGTAAAAACGCCTGGGGGAGGGGGGACAGGTTCCCTTCAATTTCAGTTCTTGTGTCTGCGTGGCTTTTGCAGGACACGTTGCCGGCTGCACAGCAGGGGAACAGCTGGCGGTGCTGGACCCCACTGACACATTGGCTGGTGTTTTTCTCTGTGCAGCTAGCACATCTGGGCCCCAACTGGCGGTGTGTTAGAGCCCAGGGACAGCAGGAGGAGGAGCAGGAGGAGGAGGAGCAGGGGGAGGGGAGTGTAGGCCGAAGCCTGCACAGGCGGCAGCTTTGGGTGTGTTGTGTCTGCGTGGCTTTTGCAGGACACGTTGCCGGCTACACAGCAGGGGAACAGCTGGCGGTGCTGGACCCCACTGACACATTGGCGAGGTGTTTGGCTCTGTGCAGCCAGCACTTCCGGACAGCAACTAGCGTTGTTGGAGCCCGGGCTCTGCAGGTGGAGCAGAGTGTAGGCCGAAGCCTAATTGAACCGATTTCAAAAGTCACCTTTAACCCCCCCTCAGGGGTTACAAAGTAGAAGAGCCACAGCTTATGCAGCAGCAGTGCTGCGCAAGTCAAAGGTTGCTCTTGTAATTTTTCTCCTTGCACACGCTGAATGGAACACGTATAACATTTAGCCCTTTATACAGTCAAACTGTGTAATGGAGGCGAGAGTTCCCTTTGTAATGAGACGCAGCACAGGTGTCAAGAATCCCACCTTGGTGCTGGGTGCAGCCTCCCGAGCGTTGTTATTTGCTGTACAGGAGTCTGCGCTGTCGTGTTATCCCCTGGCCTAGCGCCGTTAGCGCTGCCCATCTTCTGGCATCATGTAATGTCGGCCGGTGCGGTTCGCGATGCCCATGAATCCCAGCCCCGCAGTGTCTTAACATTGTTAAAACACTGCGGGGCTGGGATTGAGGGCCTGGCGCAGCACATATGTTCGCCTCTCACACTCGGGTCCTTACACCCGCTTCAGACTGTGCGGCGTCATCTGATCCCTTATCGCATGCCACGGCCATGAAGCCGCACAGTCCGAAGAAGGCGGAAGGAGAGGAGGGACAGGCGAACTGATGCACTGATCCTGCCCATCAATCACACCCTCGCAGTCCCATTAAATAAGACAACGAGGGGCGTTGTGTGGGTCAGGGCGGCCGCAGAGGCGCAGCCAGCCAAACAATGATGCCAGAAGACGGGCAGCGCTACCAAGGGGGTTGCAGCGTGTCATTACAAAGGAAAGTCACACCACCGGGACGGTTAAATGGTCACACAGAGGACACATTTCAGACGTGTTTTCAGTTCCACATGTGCGAGGAGAATACGTTTCTGAGCCACCTTGCACACATGCAGCATTACCGCTGTACAAGGTGGCTGGATAACGTAAAAACGCCTGGGGGAGGGGGGACAGGTTCCCTTCAATTTCAGTTCTTGTGTCTGCGTGGCTTTTGCAGGACACGTTGCCGGCTGCACAGCAGGGGAACAGCTGGCGGTGCTGGACCCCACTGACACATTGGCTGGTGTTTTTCTCTGTGCAGCTAGCACATCTGGGCCCCAACTGGCGGTGTGTTAGAGCCCAGGGACAGCAGGAGGAGGAGCAGGAGGAGGAGGAGCAGGGGGAGGGGAGTGTAGGCCGAAGCCTGCACAGGCGGCAGCTTTGGGTGTGTTGTGTCTGCGTGGCTTTTGCAGGACACGTTGCCGGCTACACAGCAGGGGAACAGCTGGCGGTGCTGGACCCCACTGACACATTGGCGAGGTGTTTGGCTCTGTGCAGCCAGCACTTCCGGACAGCAACTAGCGTTGTTGGAGCCCGGGCTCTGCAGGTGGAGCAGAGTGTAGGCCGAAGCCTAATTGAACCGATTTCAAAAGTCACCTTTAACCCCCCCTCAGGGGTTACAAAGTAGAAGAGCCACAGCTTATGCAGCAGCAGTGCTGCGCAAGTCAAAGGTTGCTCTTGTAATTTTTCTCCTTGCACACGCTGAATGGAACACGTATAACATTTAGCCCTTTATACAGTCAAACTGTGTAATGGAGGCGAGAGTTCCCTTTGTAATGAGACGCAGCACAGGTGTCAAGAATCCCACCTTGGTGCTGGGTGCAGCCTCCCGAGCGTTGTTATTTGCTGTACAGGAGTCTGCGCTGTCGTGTTATCCCCTGGCCTAGCGCCGTTAGCGCTGCCCATCTTCTGGCATCATGTAATGTCGGCCGGTGCGGTTCGCGATGCCCATGAATCCCAGCCCCGCAGTGTCTTAACATTGTTAAAACACTGCGGGGCTGGGATTCAGGGCCTGGCGCAGCACATATGTTCGCCTCTCACACTCGGGTCCTTACACCCGCTTCAGACTGTGCGGCGTCATCTGATCCCTTATCGCATGACACGGCCATGAAGCCGCACAGTCCGAAGAAGGCGGAAGGAGAGGAGGGACAGGCGAACTGATGCACTGATCCTGCCCATCAATCACACCCTCGCAGTCCCATTAAATAAGACAACGAGGGGCGTTGTGTGGGTCAGGGCGGCCGCAGAGGCGCAGCCAGCCAAACAATGATGCCAGAAGACGGGCAGCGCTACCAAGGGGGTTGCAGCGTGTCATTACAAAGGAAAGTCACACCACCGGGACGGTTAAATGGTCACACAGAGGACACATTTCAGACGTGTTTTCAGTTCCACATGTGCGAGGAGAATACGTTTCTGAGCCACCTTGCACACATGCAGCATTACCGCTGTACAAGGTGGCTGGATAACGTAAAAACGCCTGGGGGAGGGGGGACAGGTTCCCTTCAATTTCAGTTCTTGTGTCTGCGTGGCTTTTGCAGGACACGTTGCCGGCTGCACAGCAGGGGAACAGCTGGCGGTGCTGGACCCCACTGACACATTGGCTGGTGTTTTTCTCTGTGCAGCTAGCACATCTGGGCCCCAACTGGCGGTGTGTTAGAGCCCAGGGACAGCAGGAGGAGGAGCAGGAGGAGGAGGAGCAGGGGGAGGGGAGTGTAGGCCGAAGCCTGCACAGGCGGCAGCTTTGGGTGTGTTGTGTCTGCGTGGCTTTTGCAGGACACGTTGCCGGCTACACAGCAGGGGAACAGCTGGCGGTGCTGGACCCCACTGACACATTGGCGAGGTGTTTGGCTCTGTGCAGCCAGCACTTCCGGACAGCAACTAGCGTTGTTGGAGCCCGGGCTCTGCAGGTGGAGCAGAGTGTAGGCCGAAGCCTAATTGAACCGATTTCAAAAGTCACCTTTAACCCCCCCTCAGGGGTTACAAAGTAGAAGAGCCACAGCTTATGCAGCAGCAGTGCTGCGCAAGTCAAAGGTTGCTCTTGTAATTTTTCTCCTTGCACACGCTGAATGGAACACGTATAACATTTAGCCCTTTATACAGTCAAACTGTGTAATGGAGGCGAGAGTTCCCTTTGTAATGAGACGCAGCACAGGTGTCAAGAATCCCACCTTGGTGCTGGGTGCAGCCTCCCGAGCGTTGTTATTTGCTGTACAGGAGTCTGCGCTGTCGTGTTATCCCCTGGCCTAGCGCCGTTAGCGCTGCCCATCTTCTGGCATCATGTAATGTCGGCCGGTGCGGTTCGCGATGCCCATGAATCCCAGCCCCGCAGTGTCTTAACATTGTTAAAACACTGCGGGGCTGGGATTCAGGGCCTGGCGCAGCACATATGTTCGCCTCTCACACTCGGGTCCTTACACCCGCTTCAGACTGTGCGGCGTCATCTGATCCCTTATCGCATGCCACGGCCATGAAGCCGCACAGTCCGAAGAAGGCGGAAGGAGAGGAGGGACAGGCGAACTGATGCACTGATCCTGCCCATCAATCACACCCTCGCAGTCCCATTAAATAAGACAACGAGGGGCGTTGTGTGGGTCAGGGCGGCCGCAGAGGCGCAGCCAGCCAAACAATGATGCCAGAAGACGGGCAGCGTTACCAAGGAGCTTGTTGCGTGTGTCAATACAAAGTCAAATCACACCTGAGGGACGTTTTAATGGTCACAGAGGACACATTTTAGACGTGTTCACTTCAACATGGGCAAGGAGAATAAGTTTCTGAGCCACCTTGAACACATGCAGCATTACTGCTGTTCAAGGTAGCTGTAAAACATAGAAACACCTGGGGGAGGGGGGACAGGTTCCCTTCAATTTCAGTTCTTGTGTCTGCGTGGCGGTCGCAGGACACGTTGCCGGCTACACAGCAGGGGAACAGCTGGCGGTGCTGAACCCCACTGACACATTGGCTGGTGTTTTTCTCTGTGCAGCTAGCACATCTGGGCAAAAACTGGCGGTGTTAGAGCCCAGGGTCAGCAGGAGGAGCAGGGGGAGCGGAGTGTAGGCCGAAGCCTGCACTCAAGCAAGTTGAAAGGAAACCTTTAATACCCCCCCCCCCCCCCCCAAGGGGTTTGTAGCTGAAAGAGCCATTGTGTACAGCACTAATGCTGGAAAAGGTAAACTTAGCTCTTTTAATTATGGTCCTTGTACATGCGGAACCTAACATTTATGAAATGTGTCTCCTCACAGCGTTAAACCGTCCGGTAGGTGGAACTTTCCTTTGTCGTGTGACGCAGCACAGCCATCATTTTTACCCCCTTGGCGCCGTGCGCCGCCTCCTCAGCGTTGTTTGAATCTGTCCCGGAGCCTGCGCTGTTAGGTTAGCCCTTGGCCATGCACACATGTTGCGCTGCCCGTCTTCTGACCTCATTTGGTGTCAGGCTGGCTGCGCCTGTGCGGGTGCGCTGGCCGAGATCCCGCCTCGCAGTGTCGTCTAATGTAATCCCACCGCGGGCCTGTGATCCGTGCCCGTGCGCAGTGCATATCCTCTCCTCTCACTCCCCTCCCTACGGCTTTTTCAGACTGTGCGGTGTCACGGCCATGGCATGCTATTAGGGACCAGCTGACATCGCACAGTCTGAAGAAGCCGTAGGGAGGGGAGTGAGAGGAGAGGATATGCACTGCGCACGGGCACGGATCACAGGCCCGCGGTGGGATTACATTAGACGACACTGCGAGGCGGGATCTCGGCCAGCGCACCCGCACAGGCGCAGCCAGCCTGACACCAAATGAGGTCAGAAGACGGGCAGCGCAACATGTGTGCATGGCCAAGGGCTAACCTAACAGCGCAGGCTCCGGGACAGATTCAAACAACGCTGAGGAGGGGGCGCACGGCGCCAAGGGGGTAAAAATGATGGCTGTGCTGCGTCACACGACAAAGGAAAGTTCCACCTACCGGACGGTTTAACGCTGTGTGGGGACACATTTCATAAGTGTTTGGTTCAGCATGTGCAAGGAGCATCACGAAAAGAGGCACTTTTTCCCTTTGCATCATTACTGCTGCACAAGGTGGCTCCTTCAGTAACAAACGCCTGGGGGGGGGGGGGGGTCAGGTTCCCTTACATTTAACTTGTTGTGTCTGCGTGGCGGTCGCAGTACACGTTGCCGTATACACAGCAGGGGAACAGCTGGCGGTGCTGAACCCCACTAACACATTGGCGAGGTGTTTGGCTCTGTGCGTACAGCACTTCTGGACGGCAACTAGCGGTGTTGGAGCCCAGGGACAGGTGGAGGAGGAGGAGGTTGGAGGAGGTTGGAGGAGGTAGGAGGGATTGCCACACACACAGCAGGGGAACAGCTGACGTTACTGAACCCCAATAACAGAGGAGGGACTGTTGACTGTGCGTACAGCACTTCTGGACGGCAACTGGCGGTGTTGGAGCCCAGGGACAGGTGGAGGAGGAGGAGGTTGGAGGAGGTTGGAGGAGGTAGGAGGGATTGCCACACACACAGCAGGGGAACAGCTGACGTTACTGAACCCCAATAACAGAGGAGGGACTGTTGACTGTGCGTACAGCACTTCTGGACGGCAACTGGCGGTGTTGGAGCCCAGGGACAGGTGGAGGAGGAGGAGGTTGGAGGAGGTAGGAGGGATTGCCACACACACAGCAGGGGAACAGCTGACGTTACTGAACCCCAATAACAGAGGAGGGACTGTTTACTGTGCGTACAGCACTTCTGGACGGCAACTGGCGGTGTTGGAGCCCAGGGACAGGTGGAGGAGGAGGAGGTTGGAGGAGGTAGGAGGGATTGCCACACACACAGCAGGGGAACAGCTGACGTTACTGAACCCCAATAACAGAGGAGGGACTGTTGACTGTGCGTACAGCACTTCTGGACGGCAACTGGCGGTGTTGGAGCCCAGGGACAGGTGGAGGAGGAGGAGGTTGGAGGAGGTTGGAGGAGGTAGGAGGGATTGCCACACACACAGCAGGGGAACAGCTGACGTTACTGAACCCCAATAACAGAGGAGGGACTGTTGACTGTGCGTACAGCACTTCTGGACGGCAACTGGCGGTGTTGGAGCCCAGGGACAGGTGGAGGAGGAGGAGGTTGGAGGAGGTAGGAGGGATTGCCACACACACAGCAGGGGAACAGCTGACGTTACTGAACCCCAATAACAGAGGAGGGACTGTTGACTGTGCGTACAGCACTTCTGGACGGCAACTGGCGGTGTTGGAGCCCAGGGACAGGTGGAGGAGGAGGAGGTTGGAGGAGGTTGGAGGAGGTAGGAGGGATTGCCACACACACAGCAGGGGAACAGCTGACGTTACTGAACCCCAATAACAGAGGAGGGACTGTTGACTGTGCGTACAGCACTTCTGGACGGCAACTGGCGGTGTTGGAGCCCAGGGACAGGTGGAGGAGGAGGAGGTTGGAGGAGGTTGGAGGAGGTAGGAGGGATTGCCACACACACAGCAGGGGAACAGCTGACGTTACTGAACCCCAATAACAGAGGAGGGACTGTTGACTGTGCGTACAGCACTTCTGGACGGCAACTGGCGGTGTTGGAGCCCAGGGACAGGTGGAGGAGGAGGAGGTTGGAGGAGGTAGGAGGGATTGCCACACACACAGCAGGGGAACAGCTGACGTTACTGAACCCCAATAACAGAGGAGGGACTGTTGACTGTGCGTACAGCACTTCTGGACGGCAACTGGCGGTGTTGGAGCCCAGGGACAGGTGGAGGAGGAGGAGGTTGGAGGAGGTTGGAGGAGGTAGGAGGGATTGCCACACACACAGCAGGGGAACAGCTGACGTTACTGAACCCCAATAACAGAGGAGGGACTGTTGACTGTGCGTACAGCACTTCTGGACGGCAACTGGCGGTGTTGGAGCCCAGGGACAGGTGGAGGAGGAGGAGGTTGGAGGAGGTAGGAGGGATTGCCACACACACAGCAGGGGAACAGCTGACGTTACTGAACCCCAATAACAGAGGAGGGACTGTTGACTGTGCGTACAGCACTTCTGGACGGCAACTGGCGGTGTTGGAGCCCAGGGACAGGTGGAGGAGGAGGAGGTTGGAGGAGGTTGGAGGAGGTAGGAGGGATTGCCACACACACAGCAGGGGAACAGCTGACGTTACTGAACCCCAATAACAGAGGAGGGACTGTTGACTGTGCGTACAGCACTTCTGGACGGCAACTGGCGGTGTTGGAGCCCAGGGACAGGTGGAGGAGGAGGAGGTTGGAGGAGGTAGGAGGGATTGCCACACACACAGCAGGGGAACAGCTGACGTTACTGAACCCCAATAACAGAGGAGGGACTGTTGACTGTGCGTACAGCACTTCTGGACGGCAACTGGCGGTGTTGGAGCCCAGGGACAGGTGGAGGAGGAGGAGGTTGGAGGAGGTTGGAGGAGGTAGGAGGGATTGCCACACACACAGCAGGGGAACAGCTGACGTTACTGAACCCCAATAACAGAGGAGGGACTGTTGACTGTGCGTACAGCACTTCTGGACGGCAACTGGCGGTGTTGGAGCCCAGGGACAGGTGGAGGAGGAGGAGGTTGGAGGAGGTAGGAGGGATTGCCACACACACAGCAGGGGAACAGCTGACGTTACTGAACCCCAATAACAGAGGAGGGACTGTTGACTGTGCGTACAGCACTTCTGGACGGCAACTGGCGGTGTTGGAGCCCAGGGACAGGTGGAGGAGGAGGAGGTTGGAGGAGGTTGGAGGAGGTAGGAGGGATTGCCACACACACAGCAGGGGAACAGCTGACGTTACTGAACCCCAATAACAGAGGAGGGACTGTTGACTGTGCGTACAGCACTTCTGGACGGCAACTGGCGGTGTTGGAGCCCAGGGACAGGTGGAGGAGGAGGAGGTTGGAGGAGGTTGGAGGAGGTAGGAGGGATTGCCACACACACAGCAGGGGAACAGCTGACGTTACTGAACCCCAATAACAGAGGAGGGACTGTTGACTGTGCGTACAGCACTTCTGGACGGCAACTGGCGGTGTTGGAGCCCAGGGACAGGTGGAGGAGGAGGAGGTTGGAGGAGGTTGGAGGAGGTAGGAGGGATTGCCACACACACAGCAGGGGAACAGCTGACGTTACTGAACCCCAATAACAGAGGAGGGACTGTTGACTGTGCGTACAGCACTTCTGGACGGCAACTGGCGGTGTTGGAGCCCAGGGACAGGTGGAGGAGGAGGAGGTTGGAGGAGGTAGGAGGGATTGCCACACACACAGCAGGGGAACAGCTGACGTTACTGAACCCCAATAACAGAGGAGGGACTGTTGACTGTGCGTACAGCACTTCTGGACGGCAACTGGCGGTGTTGGAGCCCAGGGACAGGTGGAGGAGGAGGAGGTTGGAGGAGGTTGGAGGAGGTAGGAGGGATTGCCACACACACAGCAGGGGAACAGCTGACGTTACTGAACCCCAATAACAGAGGAGGGACTGTTGACTGTGCGTACAGCACTTCTGGACGGCAACTGGCGGTGTTGGAGCCCAGGGACAGGTGGAGGAGGAGGAGGTTGGAGGAGGTTGGAGGAGGTAGGAGGGATTGCCACACACACAGCAGGGGAACAGCTGACGTTACTGAACCCCAATAACAGAGGAGGGACTGTTGACTGTGCGTACAGCACTTCTGGACGGCAACTGGCGGTGTTGGAGCCCAGGGACAGGTGGAGGAGGAGGAGGTTGGAGGAGGTAGGAGGGATTGCCACACACACAGCAGGGGAACAGCTGACGTTACTGAACCCCAATAACAGAGGAGGGACTGTTGACTGTGCGTACAGCACTTCTGGACGGCAACTGGCGGTGTTGGAGCCCAGGGACAGGTGGAGGAGGAGGAGGTTGGAGGAGGTAGGAGGGATTGCCACACACACAGCAGGGGAACAGCTGACGTTACTGAACCCCAATAACAGAGGAGGGACTGTTGACTGTGCGTACAGCACTTCTGGACGGCAACTGGCGGTGTTGGAGCCCAGGGACAGGTGGAGGAGGAGGAGGTTGGAGGAGGTTGGAGGAGGTAGGAGGGATTGCCACACACACAGCAGGGGAACAGCTGACGTTACTGAACCCCAATAACAGAGGAGGGACTGTTGACTGTGCGTACAGCACTTCTGGATGGCAACTGGCGGTGTTGGAGCCCAGGGACAGGTGGAGGAGGAGGAGGTTGGAGGAGGTAGGAGGGATTGCCACACACACAGCAGGGGAACAGCTGACGTTACTGAACCCCAATAACAGAGGAGGGACTGTTGACTGTGCGTACAGCACTTCTGGACGGCAACTGGCGGTGTTGGAGCCCAGGGACAGGTGGAGGAGGAGGAGGTTGGAGGAGGTTGGAGGAGGTAGGAGGGATTGCCACACACACAGCAGGGGAACAGCTGACGTTACTGAACCCCAATAACAGAGGAGGGACTGTTGACTGTGCGTACAGCACTTCTGGACGGCAACTGGCGGTGTTGGAGCCCAGGGACAGGTGGAGGAGGAGGAGGTTGGAGGAGGTAGGAGGGATTGCCACACACACAGCAGGGGAACAGCTGACGTTACTGAACCCCAATAACAGAGGAGGGACTGTTGACTGTGCGTACAGCACTTCTGGACGGCAACTGGCGGTGTTGGAGCCCAGGGACAGGTGGAGGAGGAGGAGGTTGGAGGAGGTTGGAGGAGGTAGGAGGGATTGCCACACACACAGCAGGGGAACAGCTGACGTTACTGAACCCCAATAACAGAGGAGGGACTGTTGACTGTGCGTACAGCACTTCTGGACGGCAACTGGCGGTGTTGGAGCCCAGGGACAGGTGGAGGAGGAGGAGGTTGGAGGAGGTAGGAGGGATTGCCACACACACAGCAGGGGAACAGCTGACGTTACTGAACCCCAATAACAGAGGAGGGACTGTTGACTGTGCGTACAGCACTTCTGGACGGCAACTGGCGGTGTTGGAGCCCAGGGACAGGTGGAGGAGGAGGAGGTTGGAGGAGGTTGGAGGAGGTAGGAGGGATTGCCACACACACAGCAGGGGAACAGCTGACGTTACTGAACCCCAATAACAGAGGAGGGACTGTTGACTGTGCGTACAGCACTTCTGGACGGCAACTGGCGGTGTTGGAGCCCAGGGACAGGTGGAGGAGGAGGAGGTTGGAGGAGGTTGGAGGAGGTAGGAGGGATTGCCACACACACAGCAGGGGAACAGCTGACGTTACTGAACCCCAATAACAGAGGAGGGACTGTTGACTGTGCGTACAGCACTTCTGGACGGCAACTGGCGGTGTTGGAGCCCAGGGACAGGTGGAGGAGGAGGAGGTTGGAGGAGGTAGGAGGGATTGCCACACACACAGCAGGGGAACAGCTGACGTTACTGAACCCCAATAACAGAGGAGGGACTGTTGACTGTGCGTACAGCACTTCTGGACGGCAACTGGCGGTGTTGGAGCCCAGGGACAGGTGGAGGAGGAGGAGGTTGGAGGAGGTTGGAGGAGGTAGGAGGGATTGCCACACACACAGCAGGGGAACAGCTGACGTTACTGAACCCCAATAACAGAGGAGGGACTGTTGACTGTGCGTACAGCACTTCTGGACGGCAACTGGCGGTGTTGGAGCCCAGGGACAGGTGGAGGAGGAGGAGGTTGGAGGAGGTTGGAGGAGGTAGGAGGGATTGCCACACACACAGCAGGGGAACAGCTGACGTTACTGAACCCCAATAACAGAGGAGGGACTGTTGACTGTGCGTACAGCACTTCTGGACGGCAACTGGCGGTGTTGGAGCCCAGGGACAGGTGGAGGAGGAGGAGGTTGGAGGAGGTAGGAGGGATTGCCACACACACAGCAGGGGAACAGCTGACGTTACTGAACCCCAATAACAGAGGAGGGACTGTTGACTGTGCGTACAGCACTTCTGGACGGCAACTGGCGGTGTTGGAGCCCAGGGACAGGTGGAGGAGGAGGAGGTTGGAGGAGGTTGGAGGAGGTAGGAGGGATTGCCACACACACAGCAGGGGAACAGCTGACGTTACTGAACCCCAATAACAGAGGAGCGACTGTTGACTGTGCGTACAGCACTTCTGGACGGCAACTAGCGGTGTTGGAGCCCAGGGACAGGTGGAGGAGGAGGAGGTTGGAGGAGGTGTGTCTTCTGATTTAATCCCACTGGGGGCCTGGGATCCATGGCCATGCGCAGTGCATATCCTCGCCTCTCACTCCCCTCCCTACGGCTTCTTTTTCAGACTGTGCGGTGTCACGGCCGTGGCATGCTATTAGGGACCAGCTGACACCGAACAGTCTGAAGAAGCCATAGGGAGATGAGTGAGAGGTGGAGGTTCAGATATGCACTGCGCATGTCCATAGATCCCAGGCCCCCAGTGGGATTAAATCAGAAGACACTGCGAGGCGGGCTCTCGGCCAGCGTGGCCGCACAGGCGCAGCCAGCCTGACACCAAATGATGCCAGAAGACGGGCAGCGCTAAGTGTGCCTGGCCACGGGATAACATAACAGCGCAGGCTCCGGGACGGAATCAAACAACGCTGAGGAGCCGGGGCGCGGCGCCGGGGGGGTAGGAATGACGGCTGTGCTGCGTCATATTACGAAGGAAAGTCCCACCTCCGGGACGGTTTTACGGTATCAGTGGACACATTTTATAAGTGTTAAGTTTTGCGTGTGCAAGGAGCAAAACCAAAATAGCTACCTTTTTCCTTGTGCAGCATTACTGCTGCACAAGGTGGCTCTTTCAGTAACAAACGCCTTGGGGGGGGGGGGACAGATTCCCTTACATTTCAGTTGTTGTGTCAGCGTGGCGGTCGCATGACACATTGCCGGCTACACAGCTGGGGATCAGCTGACGTTACTGAAACCCAATAACACTGGGTCGTATGTTTTGACTGTGCAGACGGCACATCTGAGCCTCAACTGGCGGTGTTGGAGCCCAGGAATTTAAGTTCAGGTGGTAGAAAGATGAACACAACAGGAGACCTGGATAACGTATACAGTGACCTAATTATTTAATCAGGAGGAGGAGTGGCAAATTCCTGCGAGATCCAGGCCTTGTTCATTTTCAGGAAAGTAAGCCGGTCAACGTTATCGGAGGATAGTCGCATGCGACGGTCAGTTAGTACACCACCTGCAGCACTAAAGACACGTTCCGATAATACACTGGCCGCAGGGCAAGACAGCACCTCCAATGCATACTGGCTTAGCTCTGGCCATGTATCCAGCTTTGAGACCCAAAACTTGAAAGGGGAAGAGCCGTCTGGGAGTACAGCAAGAGGGCAAGACATGTAGTCTGTCACCATCTGACGGAACCGTTGCCTCCTGCTGACTGGAGCCGTCTGTGATGGTGTAGACTTTTGTGGCGGGCACAGAAAACTGTGCCACAGTTCGGCCATACTGGTCTTGCCTTGGGCAGAGGCACTGCTTCTGCTCCCTCTTTGTGCAGAGCCTCCACCACTGCCTGGACGCACTGAGCTGCTTTGGAATGCACTAGCAGCACTTCTCTCAGTTGGAATGGAGAAGATGATGGAACTGACCAGTGTGTCTTGGTACTCCCGCATTTTTCGCTCCCGGTTCAACGGTGTGATGAGGCTTTCTACGTTGTCCCGGTAGCGAGGATCGAGGAGGGTGAACACCCAATAATCAGACATGTTGAGAATGTGGTCGATGCGGCGGTCGTTTCTCAGGCACTGCAGCATGTAATCCACCATGTGCTGCAGACTGCCAACTGCCCAAGAAACGCTGTCCCCAGCTGGAGGCGTGATCTCTGCCCGCTCGTCATCACCCCACCCTCGCTGTACACACTGAGTACTGGACAATTCGGGAACTCCCTCCTCTGGACGGATGTCTTCCTCCTCCATTGACTCCTCCTCATCCTCCTCACAAACTGTCCCCTGCCTACGCGTTTGTGAGGAACCACGTGGCGCTGACTGTCCAGAAGATGATGGAAGTGGTGAATCCTCATCCTCCACCTCTTCCACAACATCATCCCTTAGCGCTTGCAGTGATTTTTCAAGCAGGCAGATAAGGGGGACAGTCATGCTGACTAGTGCATCATCTGCACTCGCCATCCGCGTGGAATAATCAAAGGGACGCAAAACCTGGCAGACATCCTTCATAGTGGCCCACTCTGTGGTTGTGAAGTCTGTACGGCGCTGACTGCGACTTTTTTGCGCCTGATACAGCTGGTACTCCATTACAGCTTGCTGCTGCTCACACAACCGCTCCAACATATGTAACGTGGAATTCCACCTGGTAGGTAGGTCACATATGATGCGATGTTCCGGCAGGCGGTGTCGGCGCTGCAGAGCCGCAATGCGCGCTTTTGCCGTGCTGGAACGCCGCAAGTGAGCACACTCTAGGCGGACCTTGTGCAGCAGTGCATCAAGATCCGGATAGTCCCTCAAAAAACTCTGCACGACCAAATTGAGCACATGTGCCAGACATGGGATGTGAGTGAGGTTGCCGAGGCCCAGGGCTGCCACCAGATTTCGGCCATTATCACACACTACCATGCCTGGCTGGAGATTCGCTGGCTCAAACCACACATCGCTCTCCTGCTTGATGGCATTCCAGAGCTCCTGCGCTGTGTGGCTACGATTCCCCAAAAAAATTAATTTCAAGACGGCCTGTTGACGTTTGGCCACGGCTGTGCTCATGTCGGTCGTAACAGGTACACGTTCATCACGGGTCCATGTGGAGGTGGACTGTGACGGCTCCTGCAGCGATGATTCTGAGGAACTGGTGTAAGAGGAGGAGTCAATGCGTACAGAATGGATTCCTGCAATCCTTGGAGTGGGCAGGACACGTCCTGCGCCACTCGCACGGTCTGTACCCGGCTCAACGACATTAACCCAATGGGCAGTGAGGGAAAGGTATCGCCCCTGTCCATGTTGACTGGTCCACGCATCGGTGGTGAGGTGGACCTTGCTACTGACGGCGTTCAGTAGCGCGTGTTTTATGTGTCCCTCCACATGCTTGTGCAGGGCAGGGACGGCTTGCCTGCTGAAGTAAAAGCGGCTGGGCACACTGTACTGTGGGACTGCCAATGACATCAAGTCACGGAAGCTGTCAGTCTCCACCAGCCTGAATGACAGCATTTCCAGTGACAGAAGTTTGGCAATGCCTGCAGTCAGAGCCTGTGCTCGTGGGTGGTTTGACGAGAAAGGCCGCCTTTTCTCCCATGCCTGTACTACCGATGGCTGTAGACTGGGCTGGGAGTGTGTGGTTGACTGGGAAAGTGGTGCTGCGGGTGGAATGACAGCGGGTCTCTGGACAACAGGGCCAGAGGTTCTTCCACGGCGATCCTGGGAGGAAGCCGAACCAGCTGCGTGTGAGCTAGAGGAAGAGGCAACACGAGCTGAAGAGGTGGTAGCTGCCGCTGTTGGTTGGCCTAGCTCTTCAGTGTGTTTGTCTAACTCCGCCGGGTGCCTGTTGCGCACATGTTTCCACATGTTGGAGGTATTGAGGTTGGCGACTTTTTGACCTCTTTTGATTTTTTGATGACACACCTTGCATCTGACATAGCAAATGTCATCTGCAACTGTGTCAAAAAAGGACCAGGCACTGCAAGTCTTGGGAGCCCCCCTTTTGACTTTTGGAAGAGACATGCTCCTTACGGGTGCCAAAGCGGAGGCTGCAGGATCCGCAGTCTTCCCCCTCCCTCTCCCTCTTTGGGCCGTACGGGGAATCTCTTCCTCAGAGCTGCTCCCACCACCTTCCTGTCCCTGACGCCAAGATGGGTCAAGGACCTCATCATCTACACTACCCTCTGCCCCCAACTGCTCCTCCTGGGTAGTCTCAGCAGCAGAGCACGCACCAGTAAGTGGCACCTGAGTGTCATCATCAGCTGATGCGGCCTGCGAGGTGGTGACCGGAGCCACTGGCCCACCCGCCTCTTCAGAGGAAGACAGAAAAAGCTGTTGGGCATCACTGCACCCTGCCTCTTCTTCCATTTCTCCAATGCTGCTTGGCTGGCCCCCTGTTTCCAAGCCAAGAGATGATTCAGAGAACAGAAGTAGAGACTGCTCCTGTCCTGGGATCTCTGTCTGCCTGGGCAATTTTGCAGGTGGTGAAGAGACAGATGGCTGCTCTCCAGTGCTCTGTGTCTGAGAGGATGTGGCACTAATGGAAGTTGATGCATTAGCTGCCATCCATCCCACAACGGCTTCAATTTGGTCTTCACGCAGCAGCGGTGTACGGCGCTCGGCGACAAAGCTGCGCATGAACGACTGTTCCCTTGTGAAAGTGGGTGCTGATGACTCACCGGTGCCCGCAGCAGGCACAGAATCCCCACGTCCCCTCCCTGCTCCGCGCCCACGCCCACGCCCACGTGCCTTAGGGTACTGTCACACAGTACCATTTTGATCGCTACGACGGCACGATCCGTGACGTCGCAGCGATCGTATGATTATCGCTCCAGCGTCGTAGACTGCGGTCACACGTTGCAATCACGGCGCTGGAGCGATGCCGAAGTCCCCGGTAACCAGGGTAAACATCGGGTAACTAAGCGCAGGGCCGCGCTTAGTAACCCGATGTTTACCGTGGTTACCAGCGTAAACGTAAAAAAAACAAACAGTACATACTTACATTCCGGTGTCTGTCCCCGGCGTTCTCCTTCTCTCCACTGTGTAAGCGCCATAGCCGGAAAGCACAGCGGTGACGTCAGACGTCCGGCTGGCAGACGCTCACACAGTGGAGAGAAGCTGAGACGCCGGGGACAGACACCGGAATGTGAGTATGTACTGTTTGTTTTTTTACGTTTACGCTGGTAACCACGGTAAACATCGGGTTACTAAGCGCGGCCCTGCGCTTAGTTACCCGATGTTTACCCTGGTTACAAGCGAACACATCGCTGGATCGCTGTCACACACAACGATCCAGCGATGTCAGCGGGTGATCAAGCGACGAAAGAAAGTTCCACACGATCTGCTACGACGTACGATTCTCAGCAGGATCCCTGATCGCTGCTGCGTGTCAGACACTGCGATATCGTAACGATATCGCTAGAACGTCACGAATCGTACCGTCGTAGCGATCAAAATGGCACTGTGTGACAGTACCCTTACTCACTGCCTTCTTCATCTTGGTTGACTGATAAAGATAAGCAGAAAAGTACTAACGGCTTTGTGTGCTTATTCCTGAGCAACTCCTCCTAACAGGTATAAGACACACTAATTTTCTAAAGTGTGGACTAGACTTGAATATGAGCTAATGTGGCCTACACAAATGTAAAGTGGTGTGTAACTGGTGTGTTTGGTGAACTTTATTATTTATTTATTTTTTGGGGGCTGAACTGACAACGGATAGAGCTGCAATCACACGGAGACCGTGCAGACAGCCGTAAACGGCGCTGCAAGGCCCAAAAACCCTCCTCTACTTTATCCTATGTAGTGTTTTTCCACAAATTAGCTGGAGACGGGTGGAAAGACACTAATAGGATTTTTTAAAATAAATTAGCAGCAGACTACACTACTTTGAAAAAAAAGAAAATTGATTTGGCGGTATGACGCAGTGAAAAACCCTGAGCTGCAGACAACCAGGCTACGGCTGCTCACAGACTACAGGGCGAGCTGCAGTCACACGGAGACCGTGCAGACAGCCGTAAACGGCGCTGCAAGGCCCAAAAACCCTCCTCTACTTTATCCTATGTAGTGTTTTTCCACAAATTAGCTGGAGACGGGTGGAAAGACACTAATAGGATTTTTTAAAATAAATTAGCAGCAGACTACACTACTTTGAAAAAAAAGAAAATTGATTTGGCGGTATGACGCAGTGAAAAACCCTGAGCTGGAGACAACCAGGCTATAGCTGCTCACAGATTACAGGGCGAGCTGCAGTCACACGGAGACCGTGCAGACAGCCGTAAACGGCGCTGCAAGGCCCAAAAACCCTCCTCTACTTTATCCTATGTAGTGTTTTTCCACAAATTAGCTGGAGACGGGTGGAAAGACACTAATAGGAATTTTTGGAAAAAATGTGCAGCAGCCTGCACTACTTCAAAAAAAAAAAAAAAAGGACAGTATGAGGCAATGAACCACCCTCCCTGAACTGAATACAACCAGCTATGGATGGCCTATGTGGCTGCACTCAGACTAGAGAGTGGGCTGCACTCACACACACACACAGAGAGACCTTGCAGATCGCTGTGAAAACAGCGCTACAAGGCAAAAGGAAGGTGAATAGTAGGTGAACACAGCGGTTGCTAAATTAGCCTTTGGAAAGCACAAAGAAGCAAATCGCTATCTCTAAACTGTCCCTCAGTCAGCAAACAGCGTCCTGTCACTAACTGAATTCACAGCAGAGTGATCGCAAAATGGCGCCAGCGACTTTTAAACTGCATCATGACATCATTTCAGCAGCCAATCACAGCCTTGCCAGTAGTTTCATGCCCTCCATGCTAAACAGGATGTGCCCACACTTGGAATCTTTCTCATTGGCTGAATTTCTGAATTTTGAATCATTGAACTTCCGATTCCGGTATCCGATACGCGCCAAGTATCGGAATCCCGGTATCGGAATTCCGATACCGCTAGTATCGGCCGATACCCGATACTTGCGGTATCGGAATGCTCAACACTAGTTGTAACATGTGCAAGTTTGTAGAAATTCTTGGATCCACCATCATTTTATATATACGTATTCTTGATAGGAAACCGCCAAACTGCTACAAGCATAATATTACGCATATACGGATATACAACAGAGCGAGAGAGAATCCAACCATATTGGGAAAGAAATTCAGTTTCTAAAGAAAAATGAAAAAAAAAAAAAATTCCTTGAAAATAAAGAATTTTTCAGGACACAACAGACCTCTCATGGATACATTAAGGGAAAGATAGAACAGGGTGACCCTATCCGCTATGGTCCCTATGAATCCCTATCCTATTCTGGGCCCTACCTATCGCGGAGGTTGGCACCCTAGACCTGCGCAGTGGCGCCCCCACTCGTCGGCGGCTATCCCTGCTACAGGTCCCTATTGTTGACTAAGCTCATATCAAAATATAGCATACATTGATTTAGGTGGGCTAGCTGGTGGCGGTTGCCCAGAGGGTAAAGTCACTTGTGCAGCTATTTGCGTGCTTATGTCCTGAAAAGCCCGTCTATACTGGGACTCTATGCCAGCCAATTTGTTTTCCTTGGCTGCCATGCGGTTGCTTAAGTCCTGCAAAGTTTGTCCAAACACTTGTTGATTTTGTTCAAAGCTTCCAAACTTCTTTTGCAGACCTTCCACATCTTTCTGCAGTGATCTAATTATGGAAAACACCTGCTCTAGTCTGCTTTCTGCAGTCATTGTTCCAGCAGTCTCCTTTTTTTTTAGGCTAGAGTATCCTGTAATAATTATAGGGGATAACTCAGAAGACTCTTTGCGTGGAACAAGACAACTACAGGACACAGTTTTATAAGTGGTAAAGTCTATATTATCACACGGTGAATCAAACTGGTGCAGAGAGAAACTCAAGTCCACAACACTTGGTGTAAATATTAAACGCAGCTTAGCTATAGGAAACTTCAGAGGAAAATGCAATCAAGCAGAAAGTCTATAAAGCACGGTTATTCTTGAGGATACTTGACACGAATAAATCCTTATCTTAGTCCAAACACAGATAGATAAGCTTATAAGGCAGTTCAAATCATATCTTAGCTCAACCAGGGAGGCCTGGGAAATAGTCTCAGGTATTTGCAGAGCAGCAACAGCTTACATGTCCAGCAAATGCAGATGGAAGTAAACACGAGCAGCAGATGGAGGATTACTGGAAACTGGTATATGCAGTAGGAACTCAGAGCAGAGTAGCAGGATCACCACACAGGTTCACAGGAGCAGGTATATAGCCAGGGAGTAATCACAGGTCAGGAGCTGGATGCAAGGCAGAATACTCTAGCACAGACTGAAGGCTGGGGTGGAGTTTTATAACAGGAAGACACAGTGCACATGAGACCAAAGATGCCATCTTGGAAAAGGGCAGTAATGCACAAAAGGTAATAAAATAATGCTCAGAGTCCTGACAGTAGCCCCCCGAGAATGGCCCCACAGTCCAGTACTCATTGATAGATAAAAAAAACACACACACAATCCTCACCTCTCCTCGTGCCCCACGCTGCTCCCAGTACCCCAGGCTCGGCTCCGGTCTCAGCAGCTGCAGTCTGCCCGGCAGCACACAGCAGTTACACGATGATGTGACGTCATTGCGCACCCGCAGTGTCAGAGGCAGAGGGGAATGATGGGAGAGGGAGCGTCATTGACAGTGGTTACTCTGTAGCTGAAATAGTGGAGTTAAAGGTGGACTTACTCCTTGGTTTATCCGATGGCCAGCATACTGCTTCAAAACCCAAATGAATATACTTGACACCTTAACTGGTTTAATGGTAAATAAACCGACCCTTCCAATAAATGGATCCATAATGTGTGCTCTTTGGCCATAGGTATGTGGGAGGGCCATCATTGGTAAGGGATTAGAGGCCTTCATACACATTAGATGAAAACTTGCTCAAACCAGAAAATGTCAAAGGGCCTGATCATCCAATGTTGATAAGATCTCTAGACTCTCATCCAACAGATCATTATCAGAGAAGATAAGGCTGTTGAAATTTCAGGGCCAACCATTTTGCTTTTAGGGGACATAAACTGCTGTACCTGTAGGTAAGAGATGAATGCTTGGCCAAGACGAATGCTCAAGTATATGAGGGAGTTGTAAGCGATGAATGCTTGGCTAACAGCTATCTCAAGTGTATGAAACATTTTGCTCATTCGTTGGGTGGTTTACAGCCTACTTAAACAAAAGACAGAAACATAATGATCAAATACCCTGCAGTAAATAAATAAATAGCATATTGCATGAAAATAATATACAGTATTTAGTTAACATATTTTTTAATCAAAAATGAGAAAGCTATCCTGCCTCATCAAGGCAACAGTAACTGGGGCAGTCCTAACTGGATAAGGGTTGAGACAGACTGAGCCCAACTACTGGACACACAGCCGAGGGAGACGACATAAATAATGCCCAGCTCAAGAGAAGGACAGGACACACCCTTATATGCACATGATGCAGACAGACAGAACAAACCCAAAGGTATGAACTGGGACATAAATTGGTGTGAATGAAGCGTGTAAGGGTACCGTCACACAGTGCCATTTTGATCGCTACGACGGCACGATCCGTGACGTCGCAGCGATTGTATGATTATCGCTCCAGCGTCGTAGACTGCGGTCACACGTTGCAATCACGGCGCTGGAGCGATGCCGAAGTCCCCGGGTAACCAGGGTAAACATCGGGTTACTAAGCGCAGGGCCGCGCTTAGTAACCCGATGTTTACCCTGGTTACCAGCGTAAACGTAAAAAAAACAAACAGTACATACTTACATTCCGCTGTCTGTCCCCCGGCGTCTCAGCTTCTCTCCACTGTGTAAGCACAGCGGCCGGAAAGCAGAGCGGTGACGTCACCGCTGTGCTCGCTTTCTGGCTGGCCGGCGCTCACAGTGCAGAGAAGCTGAGACGCCGGAGGACAGACACCGGAATGTAAGTATGTACTGTTTGTTTTTTTTACTTTTACGCTGGTAACCACGGTAAATATCGGGTTACTAAGCGCGGCCCTGCGCTTAGTTACCCGATGTTTACCCTGGTTACAAGCGAACACATCGCTGGATCGCTGTCACACACAACGATCCAGCGATGTCAGCGGGTGATAAAGCGACGAAAGAAAGTTCCATACGATCTGCTACGACGTACGATTCTCAGCAGGATCCCTGATCGCTGCTGCGTGTCAGACACTGCGATATCGTAACGATATCGCTAGAACGTCACGAATCGTACCGTCGTAGCGATCAAAATGGCACTGTGTGACGGTACCCTAAGAGCATGTTCACACTAGCAACTGAACAGAAAAAAACAAAGACAGAAACATAATAATCAAACATCTACATGCATGTCACTTGACAAACGGTAAAGTTTTAATATTAGAGTTAGGCCTGTCCCAGTTACGTTGCCTTGACGAGGCAGCATGTATTTCGCTTTTTTTTTATGAAAAAAACATGTTAACTAAATACTGCATATTATTTTAATGCACAATGCTACTTATTTACTGCAGAGTATTTGATCATTATGTTTTTTTCTGTTCAGTGGCCAGTGTGAACATGGGCTTACACGCTGAATGCATACCAATTTATGTCCCAGTTCATAACTTCGGGGTTTTTTCAGCCTATTTAAACAGCAAGACCATCATGAAATGAGCGGAATGCTCATTCACAATAGTCTTTCTGTGTAAACGGACCAAAATTAACACACTGCCCATAACTGTAGACAGACCATGACACCAGCACTCTGTGCTCCTCGACAAGTCATGGAGGCTGCGGTAACATGATGTGGACCCAGCGTAGCATCGTAACTGTGCTAATCTGGTTCAGTAGGTTTGTATTTGCAGTATTTCAGATTCTGTATTATAGAAAATGATTTATTTTCCTTTTATATCTACTAAATTCCATAGAAAAGTTTAATCTCTTTCCGATGATTGGTCTCATTAAAGATTCACATATAAAAGCCACAGCAGGTTATCTTCCTGCTTACCATATCCTCCGTCATTATATTACATGCACACAACTATGTGAACTTATGACATGCATCTCACAATAAAATCAAATGTGCTGCTTCCAAGAGCAATTTTATGAAGCAGTCTAGTGTAATAACTACTATCAATCTTAGGATATTAACTGTTCATCCTTGGTCTAAAGCAAACGCTGCTGCAGCAGACTGTTTTTCTTTCAGACAGACAACCTATAGAGATATAAAATTAGCTTGCGGCAAGGGCAATATCCTTCCCTATTTCTAGATGCAACATGTGCACGTTGAATAAGAAAATTAGCTGATAATCCTGTGTTTATTTGATTTTTTTTAATAGCTTGTTAGAAAAAAAACACAATCCTTTTCTTGGCATCTGGGCTTAAACTAATTAAGTTTTGAGGATACTTTACTCTATTGTGTGCAATGGAAAAGTCAGGTCTGTAATTTGTGAAAGATACCAGAACGCTATAAATTAAAAAATAAAATTATTGCAGTTATTATATTTGTTTCCTTACAGTGATACATTGTTCCAGCCTGTAAAAGAAGCATGTTATAGTATTACAGGCAGACTCTGCACACGGCCAGGACCTAATCATATTCTGTTCTCCACTAGTAATGAGCGGGATCTAATTTCCTACCTTCTGACCCCTTTATAATGCAGTATATAGTATCTATAAGGGTAAGCTTTTCTGCCATTTGTACACCTTTAGTGATGGGGACTTGGTTGGAAAAAAATCCCTATTTCATAACTATTAACTTCCGTATATTTAAAAAAAAAAAAAACAACTCTATGATGGGAAAACATCCACATAAAATACATAATGGTACCAGCAATTACTTTTATTCAGAATCAAATCCATTGTGAAATCGATCCCATGCTTATCTAATAATGGAAAACTCTGTAGTCTATGAATTTACTGCATGCTTCGTATAGTTTATGAAGTGGACATAGGCCGTAGGAGTAGAGACAATTTATAGAAAAGCACAGACCCCTTTTCAATATTACGGCAAATTTAGCTAATTAAAGTCTTTTTTCCCTAAAGAATTGGGTGTGATGGCATGACCCAGTAACTGCAGAGCACCCCATTATAAATTTTTTCTCCGTATCATTTATTTTATCCAGTCAGAGAATAATTTGTGACAGAAATATGTAATAATAAGCATTAGATATGGCAAAATATTTTGAAATTTGAAAAGTTCAGCAAATTTTTCCCCAAAAATTTGTTTAAAAATGAATAAATTTGGTACAAATTGCAGGTATTTCAATTTCCCTGAAAATATGTATAACACACTAAGTACTTGAAGGACTGTACCCGAGCCCTTTCGATCTTTTTAATGTCAACACAGGCTTTGTAATGTCAAAGTGACCTCACCATAGAAATGTCAGGTAATACGGTAGTAGCAAACAGCCTATTTAATAACAATAACTGAAAGATTTGTTGCGGTTAAAAAAAAATGGTCCAGATAAAGAAAGCTGTTCAAATTGATATCAGAGGTAACATCATCCTGCTGTGACTGAGATGAGTGATATTCCATGTATTCTAGAATACTCTGCATTTCCTCGCCCGAAATATGCTTACTGGAAGCAAAGGAGACCAATTGGTTTCTTATTACTATGACTTGAACAGCTGGTGGTTGAGGTGCTTCACCTTCTGCTAGCACCTCCAACATCCTTAGCCGAGGTATTGTTTTACTCTTTTACTCATATGTGTGTGGTATTTCCTGAGGAAGAATTCATATATAGACTTCGAAACGCGTTGAATAAAACCACCATTCCTTTTCATCAATACGTCCGGGTTTCCATTTGTTCAGCAGGGTGGACAATATCCACAAAAATCCTTCATATGGTTCCTGATATGGTCAATATTTGATCTGCGGAAGCTGACATTTATATACCCTATCAAAGGGGCACCAGGTGAGCAGTTTTCTGAATAACAGATTCTGAAATTGTCGGATACGACCCTATGTGCGCTTCTTCTACCTTATAGTTTCTTTGTTTGCTGCCAGCAAGGTAGTAATGGTAATAATAATGTTAAAAATTAACCTTTAATAATAATATTAAAATCTGGTTGAGACAAAAACAACAAACCAACATATAATACACTGAGAACCACCCACTGAGCCCAATTGTTTCTGGTAAATATGGGCGCAAGTTATTGCTTAATCAATTCAAAATTATCCCTTAGAGGGTAACTTTATCTACACTATATTATTTCAAAGCAATATAAGAACAGGTGCTCTTTTTATCATACCAATTCTCACTAAAGCAAATGTGATTGTATCAGATGTTTTCAATAGTCCACAGAGGTCGGATATTACCCTACAGGAACCTTATGTCTGTTACATCTGTGCCACATTGCTAGATATATAGCCGCATGATAATTTCAAAAAAGCAACTGTAAAATGGAACAATCTCACCCGGTTCTCATGTAAGACAGACTCTCCCGGTCTTTGTGAGATGCTCGATACAATTCCTCTGTTGGTCCGTAGATGGGGGATAGATGTGCGCACCATCAAACTTTCAGCCCACCAAGCCGGTATTCAACTCAAGGTAATTGTAACCCCCTGGCCTCCCGACGCGTTTCCTTTCATCATCAGGGGAGGATTCAGAACACTGCCACCTCGGGGAGAAGGTGTTTTCCTCACAGGGAATAAACAACCTTCCTATTTAGATTACTCTGGTCAATATTTGATCTGCGGAAGCTGACATTTATATACCCTATCAAAGGGGCACCAGGTGAGCAGTTTTCTGAATAACAGATTCTGAAATTGTCGGATACGACCCTATGTGCGCTTCTTCTACCTTATAGTTTCTTTGTTTGTTTTAGGAAAGAAATGTCTAACCTAGATTTAGGTCTGAGACAGGATGAACTTCATACTAAGTGACTAAATGTATTCAACTTATGTGTATTCAAGATTGTAAGAGCCTCTAAAATTCTAGATTAGGAAATTGCATCATCAGCTATTCCCTAATATCCAGTTTTTACATTATGAGAGGAATATGTTTGCGTGTTAGAGGACAGCTGCCAAGAAAAAAATAAAATTTCCAGTGGTTGCACTCACTACGCCTTAAAAGAAATATATAAGTCACATATGGGGCCTGTAATATGTCAATTCAGACACGAGAGAATCTGTTGTGACGGCTGTCAAGATATATCAACCATCCCCCTGCTCCAGTCAATGGTAGAATATAGTGTTGTAATGGCACCTGGTAGAGGGCTTAAAATGTGGGCGTATTGGTTGCAATAACCTTTCAGCAATGCACATGTGAAGAATATGCTTATAATTTGTGAGCTCCACATTGTGCAGTACAGAGGCTTTAAGAAAGTCCATTCAAATAAAGCAGCAAAATATCTGCCTGAGTTTTGGAGAATGCCTACAGTGGGGGAAATAAGTATTTGATCCATTGCTGATTTTCTTTGCCCACTGACAAAGACATGAACAGTCTTTTCTTTTAAGAGTAGGCTAATTTTAACATTGAGAGATAGAATATCAAAAATAAAATCAAGATAATCACAATGTATACATTATGTACATTTATTTGCATTTTGCAGTGAGAAATAAGTATTTCATCCCCTACTAACCATTAAGAGTTCTGGCTTCCACAGACCAGTTAGACACTCCTGATCAACTCGTTACCTGCATTAAAGACAGCTGTCTTACATAGTCACCTTTATAAAGAGACTCCTGTCCACAGACTCAATTAATCAGTCAGACTCTAACCTCTACAACATGGGCAAGACCAAAGAGCTCTATAAGGATGTCAGGGACAAGATAATAGACCTGCACAAAGCTGGAATGGGCTACAAAACCATAAGTAAGACGCTGGGTGAGGAGGAGACACCTGTTGGTGCAATAGTAAAAAAAATGGAAGAAATACAAAATGACTGTCAATCGACATCGATCTGGGGCACCATGCAAAATCTCACCTCGTGGGGTATCCTTGATCATGAGGAAGGTGAGAGATCAGCCTAAAACTACACGGAGGCAACTTGTTAATGATCTCAAGGCAGCTGGGACAACAGTCACCAAGAAAACCATTGCTAACACATTACGCCGTAAAGGTTTAAAATCCTGCAGTGCCTACAAGGTTCTCCTGCTCAAGAAGCACAAATGCAGGCCCATCTGAAGTTTGCCAGTGAACACCTGGATGATTCTGTGAGTGATTGGAAGAAGGTACTGTGGTCAGATGAGACAAAAATTGAGCTTTTTGCCATTAACTGAACTCGTTTGAAGGAACAGAAATGCTGCCTATGACCCAAAGAACACTGCTGCCACTGTCAAGCACGGAGGTGGAAACACTATGTTTTTGGGTGTTTCTCTGCTAAGGGCACAGAACAACTTCACCGCATCAGTGGGAGAATGAATGAAGCCATGTACCGTAAAATCATGAGTGACAATCTCCTTCCCTCCGCCAGGACATCACAAATGGGTCGTGGCTGGGTCTTCCAGCAAGATAATTACCCAAAACATACAGCCAAGGCAACAAAGGAGTGGCTCAAAAAGAAGCACATTAAGGTCATGGAGTGGCCTAGCTAGTCTACAGAACTTAATCCCATAGGAAACTTATGGAGGGAGTTGAAGCTCCAAGTTGCCAAGCGACAGTCTCAAAATCTTAATAATTTAGAGATGATCTGCAAAGAGGAGTGGACCAAAATTCCTCCTGACATGTGCGCAAACCTCATCATCAAGTACAAAAAACTTCTGATTGATGTGCTTGCCAACAAGGGTTTTGCCACCAAGTATTAAGTCTTGTTTGCCAGAGGGATCAAATACTTATTTCTCATTGCAAAATGCAAATACATACATTTATATAATTTATACAATGTGATTTCTGGATTTTCTTTTGATATTCTATATCTCAATGTTAAAATTAACCTACCATTAAAATTATAGACTGTTCATGTCTTTGTCAGTTGGCAAACTTCCAAAATCAGCAAGGGATTAAATACTTATATCCCCCACTGTATATGTGTATAGTATTCATTCAGATACAGATTATATATTCATATCCATTCAGATATAGATTATCTTTGGATTGCAGTATACACAGATTTCATCTATTCTACTATGAGACATAAAATCAGCATGCAAATATTAATGGAAGGAACTTGCCCCCTATGGTCAGAGAGGTCTGTTGCAGATAGTGTGAACATGACCTTCTGCGTACTATGTATAAGAAAGTAGGAATGTATGGACACTTGTCACATTTGAAAAGTATCTCTAGCCAAAAATGAAACATGAATCCTTGCATGTAATTCTTTGTTCAAAACTTAGTTGCTAGCTATACCGCCATAGTAATGATTTTTAAGGCGAGACAGTTTACCCCCCTGCTTGTCTTTGTTACTCCCCACATAAGGTAGCCAAACATGGAATGGTGGTGGAATACTTGTCCCCATACACCTGAACAATCGCCCAAGGATGAAGGGTAATAGGCTACTGCCAGATAGGTCGAGTGGCTTTTTATATCCAATGAGAGCCGCGGATTGCTCATGTTGAAATCCAACATACCAAATCTTTCTTTCATTGTTATAGTGGTAAAGTCAGGAAACCTCCATTTACATAGGATGGCTTTGCAGTTGAGTAAAAAATGTACTTCGTTTCTCCACCTTTCATCTAATTGGCATAGGCACCCTCTACTTAATAGTGGCTTCTAATTGTCATAGACAATTAAAGTGTCACGGTTCCACCTCTCAGGGTGTCTGGGATGCAGTTACTGACAGCTCGGCCATCCAATCCGGTACAGGGGTGTGATGAAGCTGTCAGTACTTTGACAGCTTGGCCATCCAATCAGGTACAAGGGCGTGCTGAGCTGTCAGTGTGTTGATTGACAGCTCGACTATCCAATCTGAGACTGGGAGACGTCGGCTGTGTCCAAGTGTTCATTATCACAGGTGATTGACATGCTACTTAACTGAGCTGTTTCACCCAGTCCTCTGCCAGACTTACATTCAGCTAAGTGTGGTTTGCTTCCTCTGTGCTTCAAGTTCTGTATGTTGATCTTTCATTTCCTGACCTTGTAGCTAGTTCTGACCATCTGTTTTACCCCTTCTGCTCTGATCCGCTATCCTCCTGGTATTCTGACCTCAGAATGTTACCTGACCACACTTTTGCCTCTTCCTTCTGTTTATGATGTACCCTCCTGGCTTCTGACCTTGGACTCCTTGACCATTCTGACTCCCCGCTGGCCGTGAGAAATGAGTAGCATCACATAAAGCAAACCTGACAGCTGAAACATGCTGCTTAATCCATGGACAGGATGTATCAGACACCATCTGCATGATTTATTCCAGGTTTGATTCTGAAATGCTGTGGTATTATAAAGAAAAACATGCTTTAAAGGCAGGTTATCCCCACTTACTTCCCTTGAGTGATAGGTTTCTCCCTGCATCTATAGGGAGAGACTTGCCAGTCAAGGTCAGTGGGCGGACAGAGCACCAGGGATCGCTTAGTCTCACATGTGGATTTAAAGTGTATTATTCTCTGAAAAGCCCCAGCACAGGCTGTGTCGGGTTCCCTTTAACTGCTGAACTGTGATATCTCTGTCTGAAAGGTCCTGGGAGGGTTGCAGTGAAGGTTTTGAAGACTATAGCTTCAATCAGATGCATTTAGGAAAAATCTGACTTTTCATCAACCATAGCACTTTTATAATACAGCCTCTGGCACATATTCTGGTCTGGTTTTATAATCACTTATAAGCAAATATAGAGAAAATATAATAGGTGCAAAATATTAAATAAACCAAGAATCCCATAAGTATGTCATTATTTTAGGTTACACTCTTATGACCAATAAATAAGAAAAGCATTTTCATGAAAAAATATAGGAATATATGATGCTTTATGATGTGCACACAGTGACTGTGTCCTTACATTGCAAATCTCAGGAACAGACTAATTCTGTGCTGCGCACAGCAGTCGGTGGAAGCTGTTAGGACTGAAATGAAAGCCATCAGCTACAGAACGTATGCTGCCCTAAGTTCTATTTAGGAATAATAGCGTCTCTTCTATATGTGGAATAAATCACTGGGATGTCATTTGACCCCTCGTGCTTATCTTTAGGAGAAAATGTAATGATATTTTTATGACGGTTATTTTTATTGTGCGGTTAGAGACAGATATGTTCATCTGAAAGATAGAGATAGCATCACTGAAAATAGACTTCAACTGCGAGGGACGAAAGACACTTAAGAAAAAACACTGGAGTGGTGCTTTATTTCAGAGTTGGAGCGGTGCTGAACATCAAAGCCCCTGCCCCCTGGCCAGGTGACTTTCAGCAGCACATCATTGTAAAACATTTGATGATGCACTGCTCAAGTCAATGAAAGGCCGCAACAGTCAATCAGCTGGTAGAACGGTGACATCACCATCTCCTGTCTCCGCATAGACCATGAAGTGGCCTGTGTTGTATCCAGTAGGTGAATATGCCTGAGTTTATTATTTTTTAGATAGATTTTTTAACATACGGTATTTTTAAGTATTATCTTGCTTTGACACCCCTTTTATGTTTGTGTCAGTTTCAGAGCATAGAGACCGATGCTCCTAAAGCCTCATTAACCTAATTGGTAGCTTAAACATAAAGAGGTGGTCCACTACAATGTATAATGTGCCCATTGATTTAAACCTTTTAAATAAGTATTTTTAAAAATACCTTATGTTGCCATATTAGCCTGTGATAGGCGGCTCACATGTGACCCCGTCTGCAGCCATTGCTGACAACAGTTGATGTCACGTCAACTTCAGGACTCCCTTGCATCACTGAGGCATGACCAGTCACATGCACTCCCTCTGACTGACTGGACTGTGGGCGGCGTTTCACTGCACATCACAGCCTAGTATCCAGCATGCACTTTTCCTCTCTCTTATGCTTTCAGTGGCGCAAACGCGCGATACTGGGTTGTGACGTGCATTTGATTTGACATTAGCAAATGTCAGTGGCAGCTGCAGATGGGGATCATGTGATTGGGACTGAGTGAGCTGTGATAGCGCCACTCACATGCGAATATGGCAGCATAAGCTATATACAAATATAAAAGGTTTAAATCAATGGGCGCATTATACACTGTAGTGGATCACCTCTTTAAGGCCCGAAAATGCTTTAGATGAAAGTCAGCCAAAGCCACCAACTTCACAATGACCACCCTGCCATCTGCTGTGTGAGGAATAGTGTTGAGCGATACCTTCCGATATTCAAAAGTATCGGTATCGGATTGGATCGGCCGATATCCAAAAAATATCGGATATCGCCGATACCGATACCCGATACCAATACAAGTCAATGGGACACAAATTTCGGAAGGTATCCTGGATGGTTCCCAGGGTCTGAAGGAGAGGAAACTCTCCTTCAGGCCCTGGGATCCATATTCATGTAAAGAATAAAAATAAAAAATATGGATATACTCACCCTCGGACGGCACCTGGACCTCACAGCTGCAAGCGTCTGCCTCCGTTCCTAAGAATGCAGAGTGAAGGACCTTCGATTACGTCGCGGCTTGTGATTGGTCGCGTGACCGCTCATGTGACCGCTCACGTGGCCAATCACAAGCCGCGACGTCATCGCAGGTCCTACACTCACTGCATTCTTAGGAACGGAGGCTGCCAGTTACACCGCTAAGGTCCAGGGTCCGCCGGAGGGGTGAGTATATCCATATTTTTTATTTTTATTCTTTATTTTTTACATGAATATGGATCCCAGGGCCTGAAGGAGAGTCTCCTCCAGACCCTGGGAACCACACACTGGGAACTTCCGATTCCAATTTCCGATATCACAAAAATATCGGAACTCGGTATCGGAATTCCGATACAGCGAATATCGGCCGATACCCGATATTTGCAGTATCGGAATGCTCAACACTAGTGAGGAACCTTCAACTCTCCCCTGACAGGAGATGTACAGTAGAAATTTAGATATTTTTGGTTTCTGGAGAGATAAAATGCTGCAACAGGGGTCTGGCACAGCCTTACTCCTCTCCATCTCATCTCACCTGATAGCTCAAATGTATGGGGGGTTTGGAAGAGATAGCTGTCCACCGAATGACTGTTCAGCTCACACGCGTCACTCATGTGACGCACACTGTGTGCTGCATCTTGTTTGGAGTTAGGCACGTTCCTTCACTTACATCAGATGCTTGTCGGCTGAGTTTAAACTAATAATTTGTACCTAAAAATAAGCGTATGCAATAATTGAGCACTTTTAGGGTATGTGCACACGTTGCGGTTTTTACTGCGGATCCGCAGCGTTTTTGAAGCTGCAGATCCGCAGCAGTTTTCCATGCGGTGTACAGTACCATGTAAACCTATGGAAAACAAAAACCGCTGTGCACATGCTGCGGAAAAAAACACGCGGAAACGCTGCAGTTTATTTTCCACAGCATGTCAATTCTTTGTGCGGAATCTGCAGCGGTTTGAAACCTTCTCCATATTAAAAAAATGCAGGTGTAAAACCGCAGTAGAATCCGCACAAAAAACGAGGAAAATCTGCAGAAAATCCGCGATAAATCCGCAGGAAAAACGCAGTGTTTTTGCCCTGCAGATTTATCAAAATCAGTACGGAAAAATCCGCACACCAGCCCGCAGCGTGTGTACATACCCTTAGGACTTGCCAAATCAAGGTCAGCTTTTTAGAGGCTGACGATCACCCGATGAACAAGAAAAATGCTCAGTCATTGGGTGAAATTATCTGTTTTGTGCTATAAAATTTCATCGTACGCGACGGTGCATCGTTCTGTGTAAGGCCCCTTTCACACATCAGTTTTTTGCCATCAGTCACAATCCGTTGGCTCAACGGATCCGTCGTAAATTGTGAAAAACTGATGCGACGGATCCGGTTTTTTGCCAGATCTGCTAGCCGGATCTGGCGAAAAAGCGGATCCATCGCATCAGTTTTTCATCCGTTTCTTCTGTTTTTTTTAATCCTTTTTTGCAACGGATCCATTTTTTAAAAAAGCCCATGGGAGGCTCCCAAACGTTATTGGCTACTGAAAACCTATATATACAGTGTTTCTACAGCCCACCTTTGACAGGTTGTAGAGCAACTGGTGAAGATGGAAGGTGTGATGGCAAATATTCTGAAGATTTATGTGGATTTCACTTTGGAGGCAAATTGTTTGAAAGCGATTGTTATGGAGAAGGAGCGAGAAAGACATCATGCGTCTGCTGCCTGAAACCTCTTGGCACCCAATGCCATTTGTATGTGTTGGAGATGAAGCATTCCAACTCTCGGAACACCTGCTGAAGCCATACTCAGGCAGTGGATTGACGCCAACTAGAAGAGTTCTTAATTACCGCTTAACACGAGCACGAAGAATGGTAGAGTGCGCTTTTGGGATTCTAACATCCAAATGAGTTCTGTTGACTATAAACCTGAACACTGACTCTGTGGACGAGGTGGTGAAAGCTTGTGTGGTCCTATACAATTTCATAATATGCAAGGAACAGATTGCCATGGATAACAACTTAGTTGAAACCACCTGGAATGATTATCATAATATTACTTTTTAAAGTACTGTGTCAGTTTCAAGAACGAGGGACAAATTTGCAGAGTACTTTATTTTACCTCAAGGAAGAGTAGACTGGCAGGATGAGATAGTTTGATAGCTTTGTCTTGGACCTTGTTTTATCGAAAGTATTGGACCTTGTTTTACCGAAAGTATTGGACCTGGTTTTACCCATATTATTGGACCTGGTTTTACCCAAAGTATTGGACCTGGCTTTACCCAAAGTATTGGACCTGGTTTTACCCAAAGTATTGGACCTGGTTTTACTCAAAGTATTGGACCTGGTTTTACCCAAAGTATTGGACCTAGTTTTACGCAAAGTATTGTACATTATAATTAAATAAATCAGTGAAGGGCTAGAAGGAAATAAGGAGTGCAATAGGGTCTTATCTGGGTATAAAGAGATAAATTCCAATAAAATTTACTCACCAGACCTAGCCCTTACAAAGGCTTATAGAAACTTAAGCTACTGCAGATCCACCGGTCTCCTTGTGACCACACCAAAGATAAAAAAAATGGGATATAGAGATGGATTCTTCTCTACGCCACTAATGAAAATAGAAGTCATTGTGAGTAATCCAATGAAAAGTGGCTTTATTTCAAACCGTTTCGGAGCATCACGGCTCCTTCATCAAGATACCACATGAAATATCAAATATTATTTCATGTGGTATCCTGATGAAGGAGCCATGGTGCTCCGCAAACGCTTTGAAATAAAGCCACTTTTCATTGGATTACTCAATTGGACTTCTAATTTTATGAGCAGCGCAGAGAAGAATCTATCTCTATATCCCATTTTTTTATAATTAAATGAATGAAAGACAAAGCTTTTTATAAATTTTTTATTATTATTATTTACACATTTATTTAAACATTTTAAAAAATCATGTATTGTAGAGTGGAGATAGTACTGGAGGGGCTTACAGATTGGACCACTTCGACAGTGGGAGTGTGGAGAGAGGATTGTTGTGGTGACTAGGGTTGAGCGACTTTTACTTTTTTAGGATCGAGTCGGGTTTCGCGAAACCCGACTTTCTCAAAAGTCGGGTCGAGTGAAATCGGCCGATTATCGCGAAAAGTCGGGAATCGGCCGATTATCGCGAAAAGTCGGGGATCGACCGAAACACGAAACCCAATGTAAGTCAATGGGGAATCAAAGTCGGCAGTGAGTGGAGGACAGGAAAACACCTACAGTGCCCATTTTAATGCCAAAATCATCAATTCTTGTTACTTAAGCTTGTCAATCTTAATTTACCTTATAATAATAGTTAGGCATTGAAAATTGGGGGTCATTTGGCTAAAGTTGTGGGGGGGTAGGGCTGGCTCAAGTTTTTCGTGGGCCCAGGAAACGTGGACTATGCCACGGCGGTGGAGCAGGGAGAGGTCAGTATTTCAACTTTGCAAGTGTTGTGATCCTGAGCAAGCAGGGGGGCACACTCATTCACATTGGCACTGGCACAGGGCCCCTCAAAGTACGGCGTTGTGTTTGATGGCGGGGGCACCTCCCACCGGCAGAGACACTTTTGCGTACTATGAGGGGCCCTGTGCCAGTGACGTCGCCAACGAGTATGCCCTCCCCACCTGATGAAGGAACCTGCACTTTCATCTGTGCTTTCCTCTTTGTCCCCGTGTAAGGTGGTATAGTATACGGGAAGGGGAACCAGACTTTCAAGAGGGTCAGATTCTGGCTGTGTAGAGTGCAAGGGGAATGTAGTGGTCTGGGTCAATGTACCAGCAGACTCATCTAGCAGTGGCTGGGCAATGGGCAGGATGAGGAGGAAACACAGATATAGGCCCAAAGAATAAAGTAGGCTAAATGCAGTTCAAAATTGGTAACAGGACTAAACAGGCGGCATTGCTTTGTTCAGTGGAGGACAACTGTAATGAGTGGCAGACACAGTTAGTAGGCCCAAATAATAAAGTGGGCCAAATAAAGTTCAAAATTGGTAACAAGAGCAAACAGGCGGCACTGCTTTGTTCAGTGGAGGAGAACACCAAGGAGCGGCAGACACCGTAAGTAGGCCCAACCAAACTAGTAGGCCAAATGCAGTTTCATATTCTAAATACAGGCCGAAAGCCTGAAGATTGAAGCTCAGCTTTTTTCAGTGGAGGACAACACCAAGGAGCGGCAGACACCGTTAGTAGGCCCAACCAAACTAGTAGGCCAAATGCAGTTTCATATTCTAAATACAGGCCGAAAGCCTGAAGATTGAAGCTCAGCTTTTTTCAGTGGAGGGGAACGCCAAGGAGCAGCAGACACCGTTACAAGGGCCCAACCAAACTAGTAGGCCAAATGCATTTTCATATTCAAAATGTAGGCCGAAAGCCTGAAGATTGAAGCTCAGCTTTGTTCAGTGGAAGAGAAAAGCAAGCAGCGGCAGACACTGTTACTAGGGCCCAACCAAACAAGTAGGCCAAATGCATTTTCATATTCAAAATGTAGGCCGAAAGCCTGAAGATTGAAGCTCAGCTTTGTTCAGTGGAGGAGAAAAGCAAGGAGCAGCAGACACCGTTACTAGGGCCCAACCAAGCAAGTAGGTCAGATGCAGTTTAAAATTTCCTATAGGCCGAAAGCCTGAAGATTGAAGCTCAGCTTTGTTCAGTGGAGGACAGCTGTATTGAGTGGCACAGACACAGGTAGTAGGCCTAAAATAAAAAAGTAGGCTCAATGCAGTTTAAAATAGGTTACAGGGGTACACAGGCAGCATTGGTTTGGTCAGCGGAGGACGATTGCAAGAAGTGGCGCAGACAGACTTACTAGGCCTAAAATAAAAAGTAGGCTCAATGCAGTTTAAAATAGGCTACAGGGGTACACAGGCAGCATTGGTTTGGTCAGCGGAGGACGATTGCAAGGAGTGGCACAGACAGACTTGCTAGGCCTAAAATAAAAAAGTAGGCTCTATGCAGTTTAAAATAGGTTACAGGGGTACAAAGGCAGTATTGGTTTGGTCAGCGGCGGACGATTGCAAGGAGTGTCGCAGACTTACTAGGCCTAAAATAAAAAAAGTAGGCTCAATGCAGTTTAAAATAGGTTACAGGGGTACACAGGCAGCGTTGGTTTGGTCAGCGGAGGATGATTGCAAGGAGTGGAGCAGACAGACTTACTAGGCCTAAAATAAAAAGTAGGCTCAATGCAGTTTAAAATAGGCTACAGGGGTACACAGGCAGCATTGGTTTGGTCAGCGGAGGACGATTGCAAGGAGTGGCACAGACAGACTTGCTAGGCCTAAAATAAAAAAGTAGGCTCTATGCAGTTTAAAATAGGTTACAGGGGTGCATAGGCAGCATTGGTTTGGTCAGCGGCAGACGATTGCAAGGAGTGGCACAGACAGACTTACTAGGCCTAAAATAAAAAAGTAGGCTCAATGCAGTTCTACACTGGTAGCAGGAGTAAACTGGCGGCACTGCTTTGTTCGGTGGAGGACAACTGGAAGAAGTGGCTGACACAGTAAGTTGGCCAAAATAGTAAAGTGGGCTAAATCTCTGCAAAAAAATGTTTCCTAAATAAACAGGTGGCAAAGCTAGGTACAGGGGTGGGTTCCTCTGCTGAGTAGCAGACAGTGGTAGTTCGCGCACAGTATTAACTGGTCTAAATGGAGGGCAGGGCCCCTGTATATTTTTACTATCATCTATCATTTCAACAAATTTGTATTGGCAGTGCCATTGAAGGATTTAACAGCACAGACTAAACAGCGGTGGAGCAGTGAGAGGTAGTTTTGCAAGTGGTAGAGCACTGTTTGAGCTGGGGGGGAACACTCTCTCGTGGGTGGCAGTATTGGCCCAGGGCCCCTCATATTATGACGGTGTGTCTGACGTTGGGTGTGCACCACCACCGCCAGAGACACTTCATTGTACTATGAGGGACCCTGTGCCAGTGCCGTCGGCCAAAAGTGGGCACACCCACCTGTCCAGGCAAACGGCACTCGCACGGGTGCTTGCGCCAAGTGGTGACCACGGCCCCGTGTGGGGAGTCAGCCCATTTAGGGAGGTGTAAAAATGGCCTATGGTGGACATTCAGCAGCTGCAACTGGAGGAATTGGAGCAGTCAGTAAGAGGAGTCCAAAAGCAAGACCTTTTTACAGGAAAGCTACATGTCAGCAGGGGAAGGTGGGGCAAAATAATTAGAAATCCATAATTGGTTCATTTTAATGAAGGTTAGATCATCAACATTTTGGGTAGCCAGATGAGTCCTTTTTTCGGTCAGTATTGAACCAGCAGCACTGAAGACTCTTTTGGATAGCACACTAGCAGCTGGGCAAGTGAGCTCCTGTAAAGCATATTCTGCCAATTCAGGCCAGGTGTCTATTTTAGATGCCCAGTAATCAAAGGGGAATGACGTGTGAGGGAGAACATCGATAAGGGAGGAAAAATAGTTCGTAACCATACTGGACAAATGTTGTCTCCTGTCACTTTGAATTGATGCAGCAGTACCTGTCGTGTCTGCGGTCATTGAGAAATCACTCCACAACCTGGTCATAAAACCCCTCTGTCCAACGCCACTTCTGATTTGTGCACCTCTAACACCTCTGCCATGTTGCCCTCTGCAGCTAGTGTGAGAACCATCACCGCCGCTGTGTGCTGGGAATGCCAGAACCAAACGGTCTACAAGAGTTGCTTGTTTGGTAGCCAATATTTGCTCAAGGTTCTCATGTGGCATGATATTTTGCAATTTCCCTTTATAGCGTGGATCCAGGGGGCAGGCCAACCAGTAATCATCATCGGTGTTCATTTTGATAATGCGGGGGTCCCTTTTTAGGATACGCAAGGCATAATCAGCCATGTGGGCCAATGTTCCAGGTGTCAAATCACTGCTTGTGCTGGGTTGAGGAGCACTTTCTGGCAAATCAACATCACTTGTCTCCAGCAAAAAACCTGTACCTGACCTTGCAAAGCCACCAGTTTCTATTGCCCCCCGAGAAGCTTCCTCCTCCCATAAATATTCATCCCCATCATCTTCCTCCTCCTCCTCTTCGTTCGCCACCTCGTCCAGGAGAGTTCCCTGAAAAGACAATGGTTGACTGTCATCAAGGCTTCCTTCATCCTCGGCTGCAGATGCCTGCTCCTTATTGTGCGTCAAACTTTGCATCAGCAGACGCATTAGTGGGATGCTCATGCTTATGATGGCGTCGTCTGCACTTACCAGCCGTGTGCATTCCTCAAAACACTGAAGGACTTGGCAGAGGTCTTGTAGCTTCGACCACTGCACACCTGACAACTCCATGTCTGCCATCCAACTGCCTGACCATGTATGTGTATCCTCCCACAAATACATTACAGCACGCCTCTGTTCGCACAGCCTCTGAAGCATGTGCAGTGTGGAGTTCCACCTTGTTGCAACGTCGATTATTAGGCGATGCTGGGGAAGCTTCAACGATCGCTGATGGTTCTGCATACGGCTGGAGTGTACGGGCAAATGGCGGATGTGCGAGAAAAGTCTTCGCACCTTCAGGAGCAGGGCTGGTAACCCCGGATAACTTTTCAGGAAGCACTGCACCACCAGGTTCAAGGTGTGAGCCAGGCAAGGTATGTGTTTCAGTTCTGAAAGGGCTATGGCAGCCATAAAATTCCTTCCGTTATCACTGACTACCTTGCCTGCCTCAAGAAGTACACTGCCCAGCCATGAATGAGTTTCTTGCTGCAAGAACTCGGCCAGAACTTACGCGGTGTGTCTGTTGTCGTCCAAACACTTCATTTCCAACACAGCCTGCTGACGCTTACCAATAGCTGTTCCATAATGGGACACCTCGTGTGCAACACTGGCAGCTGCGGATGGAGTGGTCATGCGACTGCGCTCTGTGGACGAGCTTTCGCTTCTGCTGGAGGAGGAGGAGGAGGGGTGGCGAACGCCTACAGCCAACTGTTTCCTAGACCGTGGGCTAGGCAGAACTGTCCCACTATGGCTGTCCCCTGTGGACCCTGCATCCACCACATTAACCCAGTGTGCCATGATGGACACGTAACGTCCCTGGCCATGCCTACTGGTCCATGCATCTGTTGTGAGGTGCACCTTTCTACTGACTGATTGCCTCAGTGCATGGACAATGCGGTCTTTGACATGCTGGTGGAGGGCTGGGATGGCTTTTCTTGCAAAGAAGTGATGACTGGGTAGGTCATAGCGTGGTACTGCGTAGGCCATCAGGGCTTTGAAAGCTTCGCTTTCAACCAACCGGTAGGGCATCATCTCTAACGAGATTAGTCTAGCAATGTGGGTGTTCAAACCCTGTGTACGCGGATGAGAGGATGAGTACTTCCTTTTCCTAATGAGAGTCTCTTGTAGGGTGAGCTAGACTGGAGAGCTGCATATGGTGGAACTAGTTGGGGTGGTGGTGGACATGGCAGATTGAGAGAGGGTTGGCGAGGGTATTCTTGCTGTTAGACTACATACAGTGTTTCCTACCAACAACCTGGTGATTCCCTGACTGCTTTGGCCTTGCGACGATTCCTCCACATTTGCTGTAGGTGGTGTCCTAAACGGTGGGCTTACAGTGAGGGAAGCAATGTAGCGTTGCTGACTAGCTTCATTCTGAGCGGGTGCACCTACGTTATGGGACGTTTGGTAGTTAGTCCAGGCTTGCAAGTGCATGCTTGTTAAATGTCTACGCATGCACGTTGTATTTAAATTTTTGACATTCTGCCCTCTGCTAAAGGTCCTTGAGCATTTCTTACAGATAACTTTGCACTGATCATTCGGATCTTGGTTAAAAAATTGCCAGACTGCACTCTTCCTACTATCGAATACCTTTTCAGGCATTGCACGCTGTGCTACTTTCACCGGATGGCTACGCTGTCCTAAAACTGTTTTTGGTTTTGACACACAGTTTTGGCCAGATACGGGCCTACCAGATGAAAGCTGTGGCGATGTTGATGCCTGCTGCGGCTCATACTCCTCTGCTTCAGAGCTACTGCCAGTGGCACCCTGTTCCCCCAAAGGCTGCCAATCGGGGTCAACAACTGGGTCATCTATCACCTCCTCTTCAATGTCCTGTGCACCTTCCTCTGTGTCACCGTGTAAGGTGCTATAGCGTTCGGGACGGGGCACCATAGTCTCATCAGGGTCAGGTTCTGGCTCAGTACACTGCGAGGGCAATGTTGTGATCTGAGTCAATGGAACAGCATAATAATTTAGCTGTGGCTGTGCATCTGTGCACTCCATGTCCGATTCATCTTGTAATGGCCTGTTAACAATTTCCCTTTCTAACCCAGGCACGGTATGTGTAAAGAGCTCCATGGAGAACCTGTTGTATCGCCTGACGCATCCTTCACTGTTGTTCTGGGTGAAGGACACAAGGAAGCGACTTGTTCCTGACCGGGAGCATCCACTGACGACTCGCTGCTTTTAAATTTTGAACTTTCCGAAGAGGAGGCGAAAGAGCTAGAGGCTGAGTCAGCAAGGAAAGCCAAAACTTTTTCCTGCTGCTCCGGCTATAAAAGCGGTTTTCCTACTCCCAGAAAAGGGAGCGTTCGAGGCCTTGTGTAGCCAGACGATGACGCTGGCTCAACAAATCGAGCCTTAGGTGCTATTTTGCTTTTTCCACTACCACCAGATCCTCCACCACCACCACCACCATCATTACCAGCTGGCAATGACCGCCCACGGCCACGACCTCTTCCACCAGACTTCCTCATTCTTGGGGAAATGTAACCAAACTAACAACCATTATATGGTACTGTAAAACAAGGTAGAAGGTGTATGTTAACTTGTTGTGAATTTAAATCTCCCTTTCTATATGTGTGGGAGACTGCTGCAAAATTCAGGCCCACTGTATTACACTACACAGTATAAGTGGCAGAAAGTGGCTGGCAGATATACGCCAAACAGAACTGATGCAGATGCACTTAGTGGCAATATAAATCTCCCTTTTTATGTGTGGGAAACTGCTGCAAAATTCAGGCCCACTGTATTACACTACACAGTATAAGTGGCAGAAAGTGGGTGGCAAATATACGCCAAACAGAACGGACGCAGATGCACTTAGTGGCAATATTAATCTCCCTTTTTATGTGTGGGTCACTGCTGCAAAATTCAGGCCCACTGTATTACACTACACAGTATAAGTGGCAGAAAGTGGCTGGCAGATATACGCCAAACAGAACTGACACAGAAGCACTTAGTGGCAATATTAATCTCCCTTTTTATGTGTGGGACACTGCTGCAAAATTCAGGCCCACTGTATTACACTACACAGTATAAGTGGCAGAAAGTGGCTGGCAGATATACGCCAAACAGAAAGGACGCAGATGCACTTAGTGGAAATATTAATCTCCCTTTTTATGTGTGGGACACTGCTGCAAAATTCAGGCCCACTGTATTACACTACACAGTATAAGTGGCTGGAATTGGCTGGAAGATATATATATATATATATACTGTATATAAAAAAAGGGACTGTACTACAATAACAATCTCCCTACAATGATCTCAGGACAAGTATGGCAGCCAGCAATAAAAAGGACTGCTGCACACAAAAGTGTGGACAAATAAACAATAGAACTGTGCAGAAAGGAGCAACAGGACTTTTGCTTTTAAAAAAGCAGTTGGTTTGCACAGCGGCGTACAAACAGCAATGCAGCTATCAGGGAGCCTTATAAGCTACAGAGCTGATGCACAGAAATCTAGCCTCCACTGTCCCTGCAAAGAAAAGGTGGTGTTGGACAGTGGAAATCGCTACAGCACAAGCGGTTTGGGGGTTAATATTTCCTCCCTAACAATATCCCTGCTTCTGACGAAGCTGCAGCAACCTCTCCCTATGCTCAGATCGGCAGAAGTAAGATGGCGGTCGGTGTGACCGCCCCTTTATAGCCCCTGTGACGCCGCAGAAAGCAAGTCAATCACTGTCATGCCCTTCTCTAAGATGGTGGGGACCGAGACCTATGTCATCACGCTGCCCACACTCTGCATCCACCTTCATACGAAACGCGACTTTGGCGCGAAGATGGCCGACAGCATGGCTGATCCCACACTGGGATAGGGTCAGGTTTCATGAAACCCAACTTTGCCGAAAGTCGGCGATTTTTGAAAATGTCCGATCCGTTTCGCTCAACCCTACTGGTGACGGATCGGAAACAACAGATGAGGGGGTGGAGAAAGCAAGATGATGCGTGGAAAAAAAACGGGACTAGGGATGGGATTTGGTAAGGTTTGAGGGGTGTAGTGGAGGGATTGGGAGGCAGAAGAGGTTGTGTTTGGAGAATGATGGGTGTGGAAGGAGACTGGTGGTAGTGGGCAGGGATACAGGTTGGTACATACCACACAAAGATGATACCAAGGTCGTTCATTAATTTAGAAAAATACCAAAACTTTATTGTTTAAAATATAGTGTATGGGGGTACAGGATATGCATATGTAAAGTTGGTCACATCATAGAATGCAATACAAAAATGGCCACGCCAAGATACGGTACCATCTATAAGAATTAACAAAAGTCAAATACAAATAAATCAAGTATAAGATACCACCCCTATAAACGCATCCCCTTATGAGGTCAGCCAATGCTGTAATTAAGTATACTGGTATAACCACAATATTTTAAACGCTAGATGCTGGATGTTAGATTATACAGGTACATAGGTGAGCAGTCAAAATACCTAGGTATGCAGACTATTTAATGTATGAGCAACGGAATAAAGTAATGTCTACAGCTCACCCTTAGTAACCCTAATAGTTCAGCATAGTACTTTGCTATAACGATAAGTCGGAATATTTACCAGTAAGTAGGGGGGTAAGAGAGATGGACTAGTACCCAGCGCGTCCGCCCCGACGCGCGTTTCGGACCTTCCTTCTTCGGGGGGCCTGTGTGTAACCATACTAGAGCCTCTTTTATATATCCACTGCAGCTGCGATAATCACAGCGAGAAGACCGGAAGTGATGCGCCGCACCTTCTAATGACGCGCACCTCCCCATGACAACCGAGACGCTGGAAGGCGTCGGCGTCACATGACCGCAGGTCCGAGGACACCGCTGATCACAGAAAGACGCCAAAGGCCTCCCAGGGTAACGGAAGCAGGAGGAGGCGCGCGTCAAAGTGCGGGACACCTACGGTATCATAGTCAGACCAAATTAAGAGTGAGATATCATTTTATCAGAATCAGATCACGGAGACATAGATATAGGAACACATATAAGGTATAGTCACCCAGGATTGATACAAAGAGAAATATATATGGACCTAAATAAAGAATGTATAACCACAATTAACATAAACCGGCAAGATTATAAGTCATAGTTCACAACAACAATTCTTATATGGTTTCTCCGACTGGTCCCATATTCATACGTCTCCAGCTTCATCATAGATGTCAAATAATCACATTGTGGTTGAGAGAGCAATTAGCTCATATTATTCGAGGCTGCAAAGCGTGGTATACATAAAATTCCATGTAACACTATAATTAAAAAGTGAATAAAAACGAAAAATTAAAAATATTGCATAAAGAGGCTGATTACAAATATGCAAATGCCAAGGCAAAAGATAAAGTGGTATTAATAACAGGCTACCGATCATAGAAATGGGGTAAAACTTATATTTTCATTGAGTCCAGATGGATGGACCGTATCAAGGGTCCAAATCCATCTGGACTCCATTTGTGCCAACCTCTTAGACGCATCACCACCCCGGATCCCAACCTCCAACATATCGATGGCTCGAACCCTCAAGAGACTCCCATCGCAATCATGATATTCCCTAAAATGGCGCGGGAGCGTTTTTAACATGGATATGTCCTCCTGGGTCGCTGCAGCTTCAATACCCCTGACGTGCTCCCTAATGCGTATTTTAAACTGTCTTGTAGCCAGGCCCACATAGATTTTCTTGCAGGGGCATACTGCATAGTAGATAACATATCTATCAAAACAAGAAATCTTCTTCCTGATTTCAAATTGTCGGGAGCCACTTGCATTAGTAAATGTACAGCAAGAATCAACATTGGGGCAGGCTATGCAGCGACCACAGGGGGCACATCCATTTCTCTTTATACTGGCATTCAAAAAGGTGGTTTTAGGTTCCCCCACATAATGGCTATGTACCAGGTAATCGTGGAGATTTTTAGCTCGTCTTGCTGTAATAGATGCCCTTTCAGGCAAAAACCTGGCCACAATGGGGTCGGCTCTTAAGATATGCCAGGATCTTTCCAGTGCCCTTCTCATATGTGGGAAATGCGAGTGGAAGTTGGTCACAAAGCGGACCACCTCTTGTTCCTTATGGTCTCTCCTTCCATATAGGAGGGAACTTCTAGGCGTATGTTTAGCCCTGTTAAAGGCTTTTTTGATTTGTCGGTTGCTATAATTACGTTCCCTCAATCTCTGTTTGAGATCTTCGGCTTGTACCATAAAATCGCTATCTGTGGAACACAATCTACGGAGCCGCAAAAATTGTCCGGTGGGGACCGACTGGATCATGTGACCAGGGTGGGAGGAGGCAGCATGGAGAAGTAGATTGGTAGCGGTGGGTTTTCGAAAGATGTTTGTTTGTATCTCTCCCTGCACGTCCCGTTTAAGTGTAACATCTAGGAATTCAATTTTCTCTTCATCCCATTTATAAGTAACAAAAATGTTACGGTCGTTAGTATTCAAGGATGACATAAAGACTTCAAGCTGTTCACGTGACCCCTGCCAGATCAATAAAATGTCGTCGATGTACCGCGTCCATGAAAGGACGCGGCCCACCGACGACAGTTGATCCGGCAGGGAGAGGTCCCTCTCCCACAGCCCCAGGAACAGGTTAGCATACACAGGGGCAAATGATGCCCCCATAGCTGTTCCCTGGAGCTGCAGGAAGAAGGACCCCTTGAAAACGAAAAAATTATGGGTTAAGGTAAACCTCAATAAATCAAGGACCAATTTCCCAATTGTAGAAGGTAAGTTTGAAGTCCCTAAGAAAAATTCCACTGCCTTTAGACCGTCGTCATGGCGGATACTTGTATAAAGTGATTCAATGTCTGCCGTGACAAACATTGTATCCACATCCAGACAAATACCATCAACCTGCCTCAGCAGGTCCCCGGTGTCCTTAAGAAACGACGGTAAAGTCACAACCAAAGGCTGAAGTTTGGAGTCTATCCAGCGGTTGACATTTTCCAAAAAATTCCCCCTACCTGAAATTATAGGGCGACCAGGGGGCGTCTGCGCGTCCTTGTGGATTTTAGGTAATAAATATAAGGTGGGAACTGTAGGTTCAGTCACCAAGAGGGCATTAGCCACTTCCTTAGTGATAGTTCCCACCTCCTTAGCATTCAAGACGATTGATCGTAGTTGTGTCACGTAGGCGGACAAGGGGTTAAATGTAAGTCTCTTATAGCATGTGGAGTTATTCAATTGGCGAAAGGCCTCCTTTTCATAGAGGACCTTTGGCCATACCACAATATTGCCCCCCTTGTCCGCCGGCTTGAACACCACGTCAGACATATCCTGAAGGACGCGCAGACGTCCCCGCTCCTCCTTCGATAGGTTATCTTGATGTATATATTGTGGAATATTTAAAAATTCCTTCGACACAATTTGTACGAACAAATCGACATTTGGGCATGATGACAATGGGGGGAATTTTTTGGATTTAGGACGTATATTTGGAGGCACCTTACCTCCCTCCGTAGTATTGTGTTCAACCGCCAGATCCTCCAAGGCGCGTAACGCTATTTGTTCTTCCTCTGTGGGGAACAATTCAATTAGATTCCCATCAAAAAAATGTTTTTTAAAAATCAAGGAGCGTGCAAAGAGATGAAGATCCTTTACCGCAGAAAAGGCGTCAAAAGGCGCCGCTGGGGAAAAGGATAGACCTTTTTTAAGCAATGCCATATCAGTAGCCGTGAAAACATGTTGGCTAAGGTTAATTACCTTTTTGTCATGTCTCTGGGACTCCGGGGAACGATATTCACGTCGTTTATACGGATGAAAGAAATCATTTTGCCTCCTCCTAGATGTCCCTGACCTAGTGGTCATGGATGTTCCAGATGTTTCCGAAAGGTCACTCAGTGATGACACCGATGACTGGGAGGGGATACGTTTCATATTTGATTCTTGAGATATTGCCTTCCTCCACAAGTAAACACGTTTATTTTCATAATCACGAAGGTCTCTATTAAGTTTACTCAACTGTGTATCATGAATCCTCTTTACCACACCCTCCAGTGTTTTTTCCATCTGCCCACTAAAGGTATTGAATTTTTCGGGAGTGCAAGTCGCCTTTAAATCATCTTCCATGGTTTTAATTGATAAATCTAATTGCACAATTTTGGTACTATTGAGTTCATTGAGAAGATTCATCAGCACAACAGAGCACCCACTGCATGCCTCCTCCCATCTGGTCACAAACCCCTCGTCCTCCACCGGAAAGGATGGAACCACACGGACTCTCAGGCCTCTAGGTATAATTTTCTTAGTAAGATACTTCTCCAGAAAGGTGCGATTCCACCATAGTTTAGTTCGCTTGATCACCATGTTCTGTAAGATAGATGCTTGGTCGTCCCATTTACGATCGATGACCGTCTGTGAGCCTGGCCCATCACCCCCAAACACCTTATCAATTTGAGAAAGCCATGTTTGTTCTTTGGCTTTAAAGTCCATGTTACCAAATATACCTGTGCAAAACACAGTAAAGATTAAACCATACGTTTTAAAGCAACAACCACACATTTTATAGAATTAATAACACGATAATGTGGAAAAAGTGTCTGGACTATTCCAACCCATCATCAAAACTAGATACATACCACACAAAGATGATACCAAGGTCGTTCATTAATTTAGAAAAATACCAAAACTTTATTGTTTAAAATATAGTGTATGGGGGTACAGGATATGCATATGTAAAGTTGGTCACATCATAGAATGCAATACAAAAATGGCCACGCCAAGATACGGTACCATCTATAAGAATTAACAAAAGTCAAATACAAATAAATCAAGTATAAGATACCACCCCTATAAACGCATCCCCTTATGAGGTCAGCCAATGCTGTAATTAAGTATACTGGTATAACCACAATATTTTAAACGCTAGATGCTGGATGTTAGATTATACAGGTACATAGGTGAGCAGTCAAAATACCTAGGTATGCAGACTATTTAATGTATGAGCAACGGAATAAAGTAATGTCTACAGCTCACCCTTAGTAACCCTAATAGTTCAGCATAGTACTTTGCTATAACGATAAGTCGGAATATTTACCAGTAAGTAGGGGGGTAAGAGAGATGGACTAGTACCCAGCGCGTCCGCCCCGACGCGCGTTTCGGACCTTCCTTCTTCGGGGGGCCTGTGTGTAACCATACTAGAGCCTCTTTTATATATCCACTGCAGCTGCGATAATCACAGCGAGAAGACCGGAAGTGATGCGCCGCACCTTCTAATGACGCGCACCTCCCCATGACAACCGAGACGCTGGAAGGCGTCGGCGTCACATGACCGCAGGTCCGAGGACACCGCTGATCACAGAAAGACGCCAAAGGCCTCCCAGGGTAACGGAAGCAGGAGGAGGCGCGCGTCAAAGTGCGGGACACCTACGGTATCATAGTCAGACCAAATTAAGAGTGAGATATCATTTTATCAGAATCAGATCACGGAGACATAGATATAGGAACACATATAAGGTATAGTCACCCAGGATTGATACAAAGAGAAATATATATGGACCTAAATAAAGAATGTATAACCACAATTAACATAAACCGGCAAGATTATAAGTCATAGTTCACAACAACAATTCTTATATGGTTTCTCCGACTGGTCCCATATTCATACGTCTCCAGCTTCATCATAGATGTCAAATAATCACATTGTGGTTGAGAGAGCAATTAGCTCATATTATTCGAGGCTGCAAAGCGTGGTATACATAAAATTCCATGTAACACTATAATTAAAAAGTGAATAAAAACGAAAAATTAAAAATATTGCATAAAGAGGCTGATTACAAATATGCAAATGCCAAGGCAAAAGATAAAGTGGTATTAATAACAGGCTACCGATCATAGAAATGGGGTAAAACTTATATTTTCATTGAGTCCAGATGGATGGACCGTATCAAGGGTCCAAATCCATCTGGACTCCATTTGTGCCAACCTCTTAGACGCATCACCACCCCGGATCCCAACCTCCAACATATCGATGGCTCGAACCCTCAAGAGACTCCCATCGCAATCATGATATTCCCTAAAATGGCGCGGGAGCGTTTTTAACATGGATATGTCCTCCTGGGTCGCTGCAGCTTCAATACCCCTGACGTGCTCCCTAATGCGTATTTTAAACTGTCTTGTAGTCAGGCCCACATAGATTTTCTTGCAGGGGCATACTGCATAGTAGATAACATATCTATCAAAACAAGAAATCTTCTTCCTGATTTCAAATTGTCGGGAGCCACTTGCATTAGTAAATGTACAGCAAGAATCAACATTGGGGCAGGCTATGCAGCGACCACAGGGGGCACATCCATTTCTCTTTATACTGGCATTCAAAAAGGTGGTTTTAGGTTCCCCCACATAATGGCTATGTACCAGGTAATCGTGGAGATTTTTAGCTCGTCTTGCTGTAATAGATGCCCTTTCAGGCAAAAACCTGGCCACAATGGGGTCGGCTCTTAAGATATGCCAGGATCTTTCCAGTGCCCTTCTCATATGTGGGAAATGCGAGTGGAAGTTGGTCACAAAGCGGACCACCTCTTGTTCCTTATGGTCTCTCCTTCCATATAGGAGGGAACTTCTAGGCGTATGTTTAGCCCTGTTAAAGGCTTTTTTGATTTGTCGGTTGCTATAATTACGTTCCCTCAATCTCTGTTTGAGATCTTCGGCTTGTACCATAAAATCGCTATCTGTGGAACACAATCTACGGAGCCGCAAAAATTGTCCGGTGGGGACCGACTGGATCATGTGACCAGGGTGGGAGGAGGCAGCATGGAGAAGTAGATTGGTAGCGGTGGGTTTTCGAAAGATGTTTGTTTGTATCTCTCCCTGCACGTCCCGTTTAAGTGTAACATCTAGGAATTCAATTTTCTCTTCATCCCATTTATAAGTAACAAAAATGTTACGGTCGTTAGTATTCAAGGATGACATAAAGACTTCAAGCTGTTCACGTGACCCCTGCCAGATCAATAAAATGTCGTCGATGTACCGCGTCCATGAAAGGACGCGGCCCACCGACGACAGTTGATCCGGCAGGGAGAGGTCCCTCTCCCACAGCCCCAGGAACAGGTTAGCATACGCAGGGGCAAATGATGCCCCCATAGCTGTTCCCTGGAGCTGCAGGAAGAAGGACCCCTTGAAAACGAAAAAATTATGGGTTAAGGTAAACCTCAATAAATCAAGGACCAATTTCCCAATTGTAGAAGGTAAGTTTGAAGTCCCTAAGAAAAATTCCACTGCCTTTAGACCGTCGTCATGGCGGATACTTGTATAAAGTGATTCAATGTCTGCCGTGACAAACATTGTATCCACATCCAGACAAATACCATCAACCTGCCTCAGCAGGTCCCCGGTGTCCTTAAGAAACGACGGTAAAGTCACAACCAAAGGCTGAAGTTTGGAGTCTATCCAGCGGTTGACATTTTTTTATTGATCTGGCAGGGGTCACGTGAACAGCTTGAAGTCTTTATGTCATCCTTGAATACTAACGACCGTAACATTTTTGTTACTTATAAATGGGATGAAGAGAAAATTGAATTCCTAGATGTTACACTTAAACGGGACGTGCAGGGAGAGATACAAACAAACATCTTTCGAAAACCCACCGCTACCAATCTACTTCTCCATGCTGCCTCCTCCCACCCTGGTCACATGATCCAGTCGGTCCCCACCGGACAATTTTTGCGGCTCCGTAGATTGTGTTCCACAGATAGCGATTTTATGGTACAAGCCGAAGATCTCAAACAGAGATTGAGGGAACGTAATTATAGCAACCGACAAATCAAAAAAGCCTTTAACAGGGCTAAACATACGCCTAGAAGTTCCCTCCTATATGGAAGGAGAGACCATAAGGAACAAGAGGTGGTCCGCTTTGTGACCAACTTCCACTCGCATTTCCCACATATGAGAAGGGCACTGGAAAGATCCTGGCATATCTTAAGAGCCGACCCCATTGTGGCCAGGTTTTTGCCTGAAAGGGCATCTATTACAGCAAGACGAGCTAAAAATCTCCACGATTACCTGGTACATAGCCATTATGTGGGGGAACCTAAAACCACCTTTTTGAATGCCAGTATAAAGAGAAATGGATGTGCCCCCTGTGGTCGCTGCATAGCCTGCCCCAATGTTGATTCTTGCTGTACATTTACTAATGCAAGTGGCTCCCGACAATTTGAAATCAGGAAGAAGATTTCTTGTTTTGATAGATATGTTATCTACTATGCAGTATGCCCCTGCAAGAAAATCTATGTGGGCCTGACTACAAGACAGTTTAAAATACGCATTAGGGAGCACGTCAGGGGTATTGAAGCTGCAGCGACCCAGGAGGACATATCCATGTTAAAAACGCTCCCGCGCCATTTTAGGGAATATCATGATTGCGATGGGAGTCTCTTGAGGGTTCGAGCCATCGATATGTTGGAGGTTGGGATCCGGGGTGGTGATGCGTCTAAGAGGTTGGCACAAATGGAGTCCAGATGGATTTGGACCCTTGATACGGTCCATCCATCTGGACTCAATGAAAATATAAGTTTTACCCCCTTTCTATGATCGGTAGCCTGTTATTAATACCACTTTATCTTTTGCCTTGGCATTTGCATATTTGTAATCAGCCTCTTTATGCAATATTTTTAATTTTTCGTTTTTATTCACTTTTTAATTATAGTGTTACATGGAATTTTATGTATACCACGCTTTGCAGCCTCGAATAATATGAGCTAATTGCTCTCTCAACCACAATGTGATTATTTGACATCTATGATGAAGCTGGAGACGTATGAATATGGGACCAGTCGGAGAAACCATATAAGAATTGTTGTTGTGAACTATGACTTATAATCTTGCCGGTTTATGTTAATTGTGGTTATACATTCTTTATTTAGGTCCATATATATTTCTCTTTGTATCAATCCTGGGTGACTATACCTTATATGTGTTCCTATATCTATGTCTCCGTGATCTGATTCTGATAAAATGATATCTCACTCTTAATTTGGTCTGACTATGATACCGTAGGTGTCCCGCACTTTGACGCGCGCCTCCTCCTGCTTCCGTTACCCTGGGAGGCCTTTGGCGTCTTTCTGTGATCAGCGGTGTCCTCGGACCTGCGGTCATGTGACGCCGACGCCTTCCAGCGTCTCGGTTGTCATGGGGAGGTGCGCGTCATTAGAAGGTGCGGCGCATCACTTCCGGTCTTCTCGCTGTGATTATCGCAGCTGCAGTGGATATATAAAAGAGGCTCTAGTATGGTTACACACAGGCCCCCCGAAGAAGGAAGGTCCGAAACGCGCGTCGGGGCGGACGCGCTGGGTACTAGTCCATCTCTCTTACCCCCCTACTTACTGGTAAATATTCCGACTTATCGTTATAGCAAAGTACTATGCTGAACTATTAGGGTTACTAAGGGTGAGCTGTAGACATTACTTTATTCCGTTGCTCATACATTAAATAGTCTGCATACCTAGGTATTTTGACTGCTCACCTATGTACCTGTATAATCTAACATCCAGCATCTAGCGTTTAAAATATTGTGGTTATACCAGTATACTTAATTACAGCATTGGCTGACCTCATAAGGGGATGCGTTTATAGGGGTGGTATCTTATACTTGATTTATTTGTATTTGACTTTTGTTAATTCTTATAGATGGTACCGTATCTTGGCGTGGCCATTTTTGTATTGCATTCTATGATGTGACCAACTTTACATATGCATATCCTGTACCCCCATACACTATATTTTAAACAATAAAGTTTTGGTATTTTTCTAAATTAATGAACGACCTTGGTATCATCTTTGTGTGGTATGTATCTAGTTTTGATGATGGGTTGGAATAGTCCAGACACTTTTTCCACATTATCGTGTTATTAATTCTATAAAATGTGTGGTTGTTGCTTTAAAACGTATGGTTTAATCTTTACTGTGTTTTGCACAGGTATATTTGGTAACATGGACTTTAAAGCCAAAGAACAAACATGGCTTTCTCAAATTGATAAGGTGTTTGGGGGTGATGGGCCAGGCTCACAGACGGTCATCGATCGTAAATGGGACGACCAAGCATCTATCTTACAGAACATGGTGATCAAGCGAACTAAACTATGGTGGAATCGCACCTTTCTGGAGAAGTATCTTACTAAGAAAATTATACCTAGAGGCCTGAGAGTCCGTGTGGTTCCATCCTTTCCGGTGGAGGACGAGGGGTTTGTGACCAGATGGGAGGAGGCATGCAGTGGGTGCTCTGTTGTGCTGATGAATCTTCTCAATGAACTCAATAGTACCAAAATTGTGCAATTAGATTTATCAATTAAAACCATGGAAGATGATTTAAAGGCGACTTGCACTCCCGAAAAATTCAATACCTTTAGTGGGCAGATGGAAAAAACACTGGAGGGTGTGGTAAAGAGGATTCATGATACACAGTTGAGTAAACTTAATAGAGACCTTCGTGATTATGAAAATAAACGTGTTTACTTGTGGAGGAAGGCAATATCTCAAGAATCAAATATGAAACGTATCCCCTCCCAGTCATCGGTGTCATCACTGAGTGACCTTTCGGAAACATCTGGAACATCCATGACCACTAGGTCAGGGACATCTAGGAGGAGGCAAAATGATTTCTTTCATCCGTATAAACGATGTGAATATCGTTCCCCGGAGTCCCAGAGACATGACAAAAAGGTAATTAACCTTAGCCAACATGTTTTCACGGCTACTGATATGGCATTGCTTAAAAAGGGTCTATCCTTTTCCCCAGCGGCGCCTTTTGACGCCTTTTCTGCGGTAAAGGATCTTCATCTCTTTGCACGCTCCTTGATTTTTAAAAAACATTTTTTTGATGGGAATCTAATTGAATTGTTCCCCACAGAGGAAGAACAAATAGCGTTACGCGCCTTGGAGGATCTGGCGGTTGAACACAATACTACGGAGGGAGGTAAGGTGCCTCCAAATATACGTCCTAAATCCAAAAAATTCCCCCCATTGTCATCATGCCCAAATGTCGATTTGTTCGTACAAATTGTGTCGAAGGAATTTTTAAATATTCCACAATATATACATCAAGATAACCTATCGAAGGAGGAGCGGGGAAGTCTGCGCGTCCTTCAGGATATGTCTGACGTGGTGTTCAAGCCGGCGGACAAGGGGGGCAATATTGTGGTATGGCCAAAGGTCCTCTATGAAAAGGAGGCCTTTCGCCAATTGAATAACTCCACATGCTATAAGAGACTTACATTTAACCCCTTGTCCGCCTACGTGACACAACTACGATCAATCGTCTTGAATGCTAAGGAGGTGGGAACTATCACTAAGGAAGTGGCTAATGCCCTCTTGGTGACTGAACCTACAGTTCCCACCTTATATTTATTACCTAAAATCCACAAGGACGCGCAGACGCCCCCTGGTCGCCCTATAATTTCAGGTAGGGGGAATTTTTTGGAAAATGTCAACCGCTGGATAGACTCCAAACTTCAGCCTTTGGTTGTGACTTTACCGTCGTTTCTTAAGGACACCGGGGACCTGCTGAGGCAGGTTGATGGTATTTGTCTGGATGTGGATACAATGTTTGTCACGGCAGACATTGAATCACTTTATACAAGTATCCGCCATGACGACGGTCTAAAGGCAGTGGAATTTTTCTTAGGGACTTCAAACTTACCTTCTACAATTGGGAAATTGGTCCTTGATTTATTGAGGTTTACCTTAACCCATAATTTTTTCGTTTTCAAGGGGTCCTTCTTCCTGCAGCTCCAGGGAACAGCTATGGGGGCATCATTTGCCCCTGCGTATGCTAACCTGTTCCTGGGGCTGTGGGAGAGGGACCTCTCCCTGCCGGATCAACTGTCGTCGGTGGGCCGCGTCCTTTCATGGACGCGGTACATCGACGACATTTTATTGATCTGGCAGGGGTCACGTGAACAGCTTGAAGTCTTTATGTCATCCTTGAATACTAACGACCGTAACATTTTTGTTACTTATAAATGGGATGAAGAGAAAATTGAATTCCTAGATGTTACACTTAAACGGGACGTGCAGGGAGAGATACAAACAAACATCTTTCGAAAACCCACCGCTACCAATCTACTTCTCCATGCTGCCTCCTCCCACCCTGGTCACATGATCCAGTCGGTCCCCACCGGACAATTTTTGCGGCTCCGTAGATTGTGTTCCACAGATAGCGATTTTATGGTACAAGCCGAAGATCTCAAACAGAGATTGAGGGAACGTAATTATAGCAACCGACAAATCAAAAAAGCCTTTAACAGGGCTAAACATACGCCTAGAAGTTCCCTCCTATATGGAAGGAGAGACCATAAGGAACAAGAGGTGGTCCGCTTTGTGACCAACTTCCACTCGCATTTCCCACATATGAGAAGGGCACTGGAAAGATCCTGGCATATCTTAAGAGCCGACCCCATTGTGGCCAGGTTTTTGCCTGAAAGGGCATCTATTACAGCAAGACGAGCTAAAAATCTCCACGATTACCTGGTACATAGCCATTATGTGGGGGAACCTAAAACCACCTTTTTGAATGCCAGTATAAAGAGAAATGGATGTGCCCCCTGTGGTCGCTGCATAGCCTGCCCCAATGTTGATTCTTGCTGTACATTTACTAATGCAAGTGGCTCCCGACAATTTGAAATCAGGAAGAAGATTTCTTGTTTTGATAGATATGTTATCTACTATGCAGTATGCCCCTGCAAGAAAATCTATGTGGGCCTGACTACAAGACAGTTTAAAATACGCATTAGGGAGCACGTCAGGGGTATTGAAGCTGCAGCGACCCAGGAGGACATATCCATGTTAAAAACGCTCCCGCGCCATTTTAGGGAATATCATGATTGCGATGGGAGTCTCTTGAGGGTTCGAGCCATCGATATGTTGGAGGTTGGGATCCGGGGTGGTGATGCGTCTAAGAGGTTGGCACAAATGGAGTCCAGATGGATTTGGACCCTTGATACGGTCCATCCATCTGGACTCAATGAAAATATAAGTTTTACCCCATTTCTATGATCGGTAGCCTGTTATTAATACCACTTTATCTTTTGCCTTGGCATTTGCATATTTGTAATCAGCCTCTTTATGCAATATTTTTAATTTTTCGTTTTTATTCACTTTTTAATTATAGTGTTACATGGAATTTTATGTATACCACGCTTTGCAGCCTCGAATAATATGAGCTAATTGCTCTCTCAACCACAATGTGATTATTTGACATCTATGATGAAGCTGGAGACGTATGAATATGGGACCAGTCGGAGAAACCATATAAGAATTGTTGTTGTGAACTATGACTTATAATCTTGCCGGTTTATGTTAATTGTGGTTATACATTCTTTATTTAGGTCCATATATATTTCTCTTTGTATCAATCCTGGGTGACTATACCTTATATGTGTTCCTATATCTATGTCTCCGTGATCTGATTCTGATAAAATGATATCTCACTCTTAATTTGGTCTGACTATGATACCGTAGGTGTCCCGCACTTTGACGCGCGCCTCCTCCTGCTTCCGTTACCCTGGGAGGCCTTTGGCGTCTTTCTGTGATCAGCGGTGTCCTCGGACCTGCGGTCATGTGACGCCGACGCCTTCCAGCGTCTCGGTTGTCATGGGGAGGTGCGCGTCATTAGAAGGTGCGGCGCATCACTTCCGGTCTTCTCGCTGTGATTATCGCAGCTGCAGTGGATATATAAAAGAGGCTCTAGTATGGTTACACACAGGCCCCCCGAAGAAGGAAGGTCCGAAACGCGCGTCGGGGCGGACGCGCTGGGTACTAGTCCATCTCTCTTACCCCCCTACTTACTGGTAAATATTCCGACTTATCGTTATAGCAAAGTACTATGCTGAACTATTAGGGTTACTAAGGGTGAGCTGTAGACATTACTTTATTCCGTTGCTCATACATTAAATAGTCTGCATACCTAGGTATTTTGACTGCTCACCTATGTACCTGGATAATCTAACATCCAGCATCTAGCGTTTAAAATATTGTGGTTATACCAGTATACTTAATTACAGCATTGGCTGACCTCATAAGGGGATGCGTTTATAGGGGTGGTATCTTATACTTGATTTATTTGTATTTGACTTTTGTTAATTCTTATAGATGGTACCGTATCTTGGCGTGGCCATTTTTGTATTGCATTCTATGATGTGACCAACTTTACATATGCATATCCTGTACCCCCATACACTATATTTTAAACAATAAAGTTTTGGTATTTTTCTAAATTAATGAACGACCTTGGTATCATCTTTGTGTGGTATGTATCTAGTTTTGATGATGGGTTGGAATAGTCCAGACACTTTTTCCACATTATCGTGTTATTAATTCTATAAAATGTGTGGTTGTTGCTTTAAAACGTAAGGGATACAGGTTGGGCAGGGAGTACAGATTGGACAGGAAGTGGAGTCACAGATGATGTGGTTGGGAACTGGTATGGGGCAGGAAGCTGGTACGGGGCAGGTTGATGGTATTGTATAGGAGGGGGGAGGGAAAGTGGCTGGAGGGGGCAGGTGCGGGAGGAACTACCGGGGCTGGTGGAGGGGCTTTGGAGTTAACCTGCGCTAGAGCAAACTAGCAGGCTTGCATTACATGCATCTGCTGGTCAGGAGATAGCTTGTCTATGCGCTCGACTACTGCCTGGAAAAAAGAATGATTTGGCGATTTACTTGCATCTAAATGCATCCTATCTAGACGTGTGCTCAACTCAAGCAAACTGTTGTTCATTAGGTTTAATCCAGCAGTAATTTGCTCGGACAACAGTTTGAGAGAGTTCTGGATGGATGCATTTAGATGCAAGAACTTGGGCGCATAGCTCTTTTCCTGACCCCTCTGGTGCTGCCGCCCAGAACCCAAAGGTGTTCTATAGGTGGCAGCAGTGTCAGAGGGGTGGGGTAAAGGAAAAGCTACTTCCTCACCAGCAGCTTCATGTAATGAAGTCTGCCATGATGCTCCAACGCTGGTGGATGGGACCGAGGGACCAGATCTGAGGGAACGTGCTGATGGGTCGGGTCTGTCAAAGTGGTCCCCGGTGGCGGACTCCTGAGGGATCGCTCCAGAAGGTTTCAACTCTGCAGTCTCCCAAGGGTTGCAGACGGTGCTGTGGAACAAATAAATAAAAAATTAATTAATATATTGTTATTGCTTGGCCCTGGCTGAAACAAAAAAAAAGTGACACATGTAAACATTTTTTAGTAAATGGTGTGGGGAATATTTTCCTTCTGCTAACCATAGTCGACCGGAGGAACAACAGGGCTGTAGCATATTTGTACTTGCTCCTGCATCCTCCCGATCCACTCGGGGCCTGCATTTCCTTGTTGAACTCCTTCTTGAAGCGATCCCTGAGTGACCGCCACCGCTTCATAACTCTGTCCCCTGTGAAGTGAAAGCAGAAATTGGTTAGTATACAACACATCACATCCAGCAACATAAGTTACTGAACTGTGAACACTTACGCGCTTGATTCTGGGCCCGAACCGCAAGGTCCTCCCAACTGTCCACAACTTTGTGACATACTTCCTCCCAGAGCCGTAGGGTCACACCATCAGTGTGGTGGTGGTCCCCCATGTTCCACAGCGGCTCCCACTCTTGGACTAGATCGATAAGGAGGTCGATATCTAGACCGGCCTCCTCACCGTCAGAGTCCGGAGCATGCTGTGAAGCCTGTTAAAAAAGACAAAAAACAAAAACATTAGACTCAAATCATCAACATGAAGTGAAAAAATACAAAAAATAAATAAATAAATAAGGTACTTACTCGGTGGCGACCACCCTGACACTCACGCTGAAGACCCTGGGAGGTGCTTTGAGGACCTCTACGTCGAGCCCCAGAAATCAGAAGACAAAAAAAAACAAAAAAACATTATGTGCTTGGATGTAGGCTTAGGTGTTGTGTGTACTGTGATGTCTGTGATGATCTGTTTCTGCGATGCATGTAAGAAACTTAAACATGAGCCCTGTTAAACAAGAATTGATGCATATTGTTAGGTGAACATTACCAAAAAGAAAAAAATATATATATATATTTACCTCACAGCGCTGACGATTCGAGGGAGGGCTCCCAGAAGAAGACATTGAAACTGGCTGGCCTGGTAGGCTGTAGCTGGCCTGGTAGGCTGTGGCTGGCTGGCCTGGTAGGCTGTGGCTGGCCGGCCTGGTAGGCTCTGTGGCTGGCTGGCAGGTTTTAGCTCTGGCGGCAGGTTTTAGCTCTGTGTCTTGCTCTCTGGCTGGCTGATACATGGATGAGTGAAGCCCTACCTGGGTGGGTTTATATACCTTTCCTAATTGGGGGCTGGCAATTGTATCCTAATTAAATTGGAGCATGCACAGTTAAAAATAAATGAAATCCGGCATCATTATAGCACCTATAGCCTTCCATTGTAGCAAACGCTGGACGGCGCCGGATGCGGCGCTGTCCAATTTTTCGCCGGAGACAAAAAAAGTTACTTTGTCCATTTTCTCTGGCCGCCAGATAAACAATTTTAGATGGATCAGGCGAACAACAGATGAAACGTGAGGCCATCTGTCGCAATCCGTCGCTAATACAAGTCTATGAGAAAAAAACGGATCCGGCAGCATCATTTGCCGGATCCGTTTTTTTCAAAATTCGACAGATTGTGACTGACGGCAAAAAATTGATGTGTGAAAGGGGCCTAAAAAGGACTCACGCTGACAAGAACAATGGCAGCCTATTGGCCCTGAGTGATATAGTATAGATCACGTAATAAGCATAGTTTGTTTGGTCCACCAGAATAAGCAGGCATTGAAAAAACAGTAGATCATTAAAAGTTTACCTATCGGTGGACATTGTGTCGCCAAATGATCAGAACAAACAAAGCCCAAGGTTATGTGCATCGGCATGACAGCACCATTTTTGAAGCAAATGACGCAATAAAACGCCGGCTGTGAATTTCCTGAAGAATCTTCCTTGTCTTCTCAATCATTTTTGCGTTTTCTGTTCTAAATAATTTTCTATATAAAACAGTGTCTAGAGGGGTCCAGAATGAAAAAGATGATGTGTGCACATACCCTTAGCAAAGTATTCCACTACCATTAGGGTGATACATACTTTCAACATAATTACACAGGTCGGCCATGCAGGTGCTGACAAGGGTTAGATAGTACACGTCCAAAGTTCAAGCTATCTCTCAGGAAATGATATGTAATTGGGACCTTCTAAAGCAATCTCTTGCACGGTGTGTGCAGATGTTTCTGCATTCTGACTGCAATCCTCTACTACATATTACATCATACTTCAAAAAATCATAAATTACTGCCTAGAGATATGGCAATGCTTCAAAAAAGCAATAAATACATCAAAAAAAGAAATAGAAGCAGATGGCCATAAAATTACAAAATTTTACAAAATCACATACTTTCCCGCAGACGAAGCCACACGCGAAACGCGCGTCCGGGTCGACGCCACGACCCGCAGGTAATTACAACATCGTTGATGTTCGCCTTCTCATGCTGTCCCAATTAACCCATGCATATACCAGGTCCTGTATTTAGGCCATTAATCGTGTGGGTCCTCGGCTCCTAATCATTGAAACCACTGGGTTTATATATGTAATATGGGAAAATAGGGCACCTACCCTTTTATGCCACTTCAATAAGCCTTTTTTCACATGCATCCTACCATGGGTACAATTGGGAATATGTGCATTTTTTGGTGAACACATTTGACACACCTTCCATCCATTTATATTTATTGGATGTTTACTTCTGTTATTTGTCGTCACTTTCTTGACAGCTATTACCAAGCTTAACTTCTTTACCTGAGTGATATCTGGCGGTTATTTGTACAGTTCTATCCCCACTTTTTACTGTTTGTTGAATAAATCTATATGTTATTGCTTTTAGAATATTTAAATAAAATTTTGTAATTTTATGGCCATCTGCTTCTATTTCTTTTTTTGATGTACATATTACATGAGTCATATGAAAAAAACAGTAATCATTGCTTCACACATTAACTAAGTGCTCATGCAGACATCTGTGTACTTTGATCTGATCTCGGACCACAATGCATGGATGGATGGGCCGTGGCTCTCCCAACCTGAGGCCATGTGCACACGTTCAGTATTTTTCGCGTTTTTTTTGCGTTTTTTCGCTATAAAAACGTGATAAAAACGCAAAAAAACGCTAACATATGCCTCCTATTATTTACAGTGTATTCCGCATTTCTTGTGCAAATGTTGCATTTTTTTCCGCGAAAAAATCGCTTCGCGGAAAAAAAAAGCAACATGTTCATTAAAAATGCGGAATTGCGGGGATTCCGCACACCTAGGAGTGCATTGATCTGTATACTTTCCGCATGGGGCTGTGCACACCATGCGGGAAGTAAGCAGATTATGTGCGGTTGGTACCCAGGGTGGAGGAGAGAAGACTCTCCTCCACGGACTGGGCACCATATAAGTGGTCAAAAAAAAAGAATTAAAATAAAAAATAGTGATATACTCACCTTCGATGTCTTCCCGCCTCTCAGGTGCATGCTGCCGCTTCGGTTCCTATAGCTGGTGTGCGGTGAAGGACCTGAGATGACGTCGCGGTCCTGTGATTGGTCGCGAGACCGCTCATGTGACCGCTCACGTGACCGCGACGTCATGGAAGGTCCTGCGCACACACACCAGCTATAGGAACGGACGCCGCTGAGGAGATCAGCTGTCTGCAGGTGAGTATAAGCATTTTTTTATTTTTTTTATTATTTTTAAACATTCTATCTTTTACTATAGATGCTGCATAAGCAGCATCTATAGTAAAAAGTTGGTCACACTTGTCAAACAGTATGTTTGACAAGTGTGACCAACTTGTCAGTCAGTTTTTCCAAGCGATGCTACAGATCGCTTGGAAAACTTTAGCATTCTGCAAGCTAATTACACTTGCAGAATGCTAAAAAAACCGCGAAAAAAACGCAAAAAAAAAATTTCTTTCGGATTTCTTGCAGAAAATTTCCGGTTTTCTTCAGGAAATTTCTGCAAGAAATCCGGACGTGTGCACATACCCTGAGAGTGACAGTTTCATATATGTCTATGAGGTCATCACACTCGGGTCAGGACAGCAACAGCCAGTCCGTGCACTGAGGTCCAAGACCGGACTGTCATCCACAGACATTTGCATGATCCCTTAGAAAAGAATGCATATATATTATTAAAAAAAGGTACAAAGACTAAAATCAAGGTGATTTTGGCAGTAAAACCATCACTCAAACCTGTGACCAGCTGTCCATACTGCACTCTGTATGAAGAAAAAAAGATGTCAATGAACGGGTGGCGGCTGAACTGGAGAATCCAAAAGTCAGCATAAGGTAATCAGCTGCATAAAATTGTTTTATGAGATGCTTATTTACTTCAAAATTAATTCACCATGGTGCTAGAAATTGTGACAAATAGCAGAAGGTAAAGCGATAAGTAGTTACATTTCGACCTTAAGAAGTCCATTCTGACCTAACACCGATTTCCTGTTAATACTTCGTTGGTGCTTCTGGCCCCAGCTAGGCTTCGACACGCATTCTGACATCACGACTTTATGGCGTCACATGGTGCAGCACTCATTATGAAGTCAAAATATGTGTGAAGGCCTTGGAAGAACTAGCTAAGAATGGAGAAGAGATCATTGACAGAACAATGTGGGAGCCTTAGGATCTCCAAATAACATATTCATTTGGGGGAAGAGGCCAGAACAATTGACATTTACCTTATGAACCCCAATACAAAAATTAAGAAGGTTCGCTTTAAGACAACAAATGTGTTTCTGTTCTATAGGTGCCTCCATATTTGAGCTGGGGTGGGTACCCTGTCACAGGACAATACTATTTAGAGAATCTGTTTACTCACATACTGTATCAGGAAAAGATGTTTATTTAAGGATGTTTTTTTCACCAATGAATAATTGAAACAATTGATTTCCTGATGAGACTTAAAGATGAGAGGAGGTGAAATGCAGTGAACCTTTGCAGAATGAGAATTTGAGAGGAAGGTAAAATGGGTATTAGATGTGAGATTGTTAGAACATAATGATAGATTACAGCAAGGGGAAAAGGTTGGAAAAGAATCTTACAGGAGGAGAGGTAAAAGGTTTAGATAAGCAACATTTAACCTGTTTGCTGCCAAGTGAAGCATTAGACGTGAGATTTGTTAGGGTCAAATAAACAAGGATACTAATGTGCTGTAAATAAGTGCAGTCTCATTTATCACTGCAATGTGCATTTAGCCTTATAGGAGGAGAGAGTGATTGAGCTAAATTGTTTATTAAAGCAGTTATCAAACTCATGAAAGCACATCAACCTAGACTATCCCAGATTTTTATACCACACAGATTTCTACAAGAGACCATTTTCTAAGATTTCAGAATATTTTTAATAGTATTCATGAATACAGGTGTAATTCTCATTTTTAGTATCATTAAAACAATAACAAATATTCATAGAATGATAAACACTGGCACTTGTGCAAGGAAGCTTCCATTGGGAAAGACAAAGAATGCAATAATGGCTTTAGAGTGGAATAAAATGTTGTTTTTTTAATTTTGCCTCTCCATTGTAGAGATCTTAGCAATCAAAGTATTTGGCACCTAAAAAGTTAACTTTATATACAGCAGTCTCAGTGTCTCCTTTGTGATGCATATACAACAGTCTCAGTGTCTCCTATGTGATATATAAACCAACCCCAGTATATCCTATGTGATGTATTATTTATTTTACTTTGGTTACATAGCGCTATCTAATTTAATTCCGCAGCGCTTTACATACATTATCATCACTGTCCCCATTGAGGCTCACAATCTAAATTCCCTATCAGTATGTTTTGGAATGTGGGAGGAAACTGGAGAACCCAGAGGAAACCCATGCAAACACAGGGAGAATATACAAACTCCTTGCAGATGTTGTCCTTGGTGGGATTTGAAACCAGGACCCCAGGGCTGCTAATCACTGAGCCACCGTGCTGCCTACGCAAAACAGTCACAGTGTCTTCTATGTGATGCATATACAGCAGTCTCAGTGTCTCTTATGTGATGCATATACAACAGTCTCAGTGTATCCTATGTGATGTACAGTTGTGCTCACAAGTTTACATACCCCAAATTTTTTCCTTCTTAGCCTTTTTTCAGAGAACATGAATGATAACAAAACTTTTTCCTCCACTCATGGTTAATGGCTGGGTGAAGCCATTTATTGTCAAATAACCATGCTTTCTCTTTTAAAATCATAATGACAACCCAGAACATCCAAATGACCCTGATCAAAAGGTCACATACCCTGGTGATTTTGGCCTGATAACATGCACAGAAGTTGACACAAAAGGGTTTTAATGGCTAATAAAGGTAACATCCTCACCTGTGACCTGTTTGCTTGTAATCAGTGTGTATGCAAAAAAGCTGAGTGAGTTTCTTGGATCCAGACAGACTCTTGCATCTTTCATCCAGCCACTGACGTTTCTGGATTGTGAGTGATAGAGAAAGCAAAAGAATTGTTAACGGATCTTTGAGAAAGGGATACAAAAAGATACTCAAGGAATTGATAATGACAGTAGCCACGTTCAAACTGTGATTATCAAATGGAAAATCAGGGGCTTTGTAAAAACAAAACCACGGTCAGGTAGACCAACAAAAATGTCATCCACAACTGCCAGGAAAATTGTTCAGGATGCAAAGAAAAATCCAGAAATAACATCAGCTGAAATACAGGACTCTCTGAAAACTAGCGGTGTGGCTGTTTCAAGATGCACAATAAGGAGGCACTTGAAGAAAAATGGGCTGCATGGTTGAGTCGCCAGAAGAAAGCCATTACTGTGCAAATGCCACAAAGTATCTCACCTACAATACTCAAAACAGCACAGAGACAAGCCTCAAAACTTCTGAAACAAGGTAATTTGGAGTGATGAGACCAAAATTGAACATTTTGGCCACAACCATAAACATTATATTTGGAAAGAGGTCAACAAGGCCATGATGAAAGGAACACCATTCCTACTGTAAAGCACAGAGGTGGATCACTGATGTTTTGGGGATGTGTGAGCTACAAAGGCACAGGAAATTTGGTCAAAGTTGAAGGAAAGATGAATGCAGCATGTTATCAGCAAATACTGGAGGCAAATTTGCACTCATCAGCCTGGAAGCTGCACATGGACGTTCCAACATGACAACGATCCAAAACACAAGGTCAAATCGATCTGTCATTGGCTACAGCCGAACAAAGTGAAGTTTGAACGTGGCTACTGTCATTATCAATTCCTTGAGTATCTTTTTGTATCCCTTTCTCAAAGATCAAAGTGAAGGTTTTCGAGTGGCCATCTCAGTCTCCTGACCTCAATATCATTGAGCCACTCTGGGGAGATCTCAAGAGGGCAGTTCATGCTAGACAGCCCAGGAATTTACAGGAACAGAAGACTTTTTGCCAAGCAGAGTGAGCATCTTTACCATCTGAGAACATAAAGAACCTCATCCACAACTACAACAAAAGACTTTAAGATGTCATTGATGTTAGACGGGGCAATACACGGTATTAAGAAATGGGGTATGTGAACTTTTGATCAGGGTTATTTGGATGTTTTGTGTTGTCATTATGATTTAAGAAGAGAAAACACAGTAGTTTGACAATAAATGGCTTCACCCAACCACTAACCATGAGTGGAGAAAAAGTTTTGGTGTTATCATTCATATTCTCTGAAAAAAGGGCAAGAAAACAACATTTCTGCCAGGGTATGTAAACTTTTGAGCACGACTGTATGTATGCAGTCTCAGTATCTTCTATGTGATGTATATACAGCAGTCTCAGTGTATGCTAGGTGATATACACAGCAGTCTCAGTATCTCCTATGTGATGTATACACAGTAGTCTCAGTAGTCTTGGTGTTTATGTGATATACAAAGCAGTCTCAGTGAATCCTATGTGATATATACAGCAGTCTCAGTGTCTCTTATGTGATGTATATACACCAGTCCCAGTAAATCCTATGTAGATATATATACAGCAATCTCAGTGTCTTCTATGTGATGCATATACAGCAGTCTTAGTGTCCCATAAGTGATGCATACATAGTAGTCTCAGTGCATCCTTTGTGATACATACAGCTGTCTAAGTGTTCCCTACGTGATTTAAACTGCAGACATCTCACTGCTTGGGTTATATAAACGTAACATGAGCAGTGATGAATTTCCTACTTTGAGGAGACCTGCAGTGTAATATGCATCTATGTTCGGTACAGCTTACTGATGCGAGTTCTTCACAAAACTTATGGCAAAGTGTTGACTGCACTCCAGACTTGGATACCTAGAAATACAGTTGTGAGTAGCAACATTATAATAATAATAATAATAATAATAATTGTTATTTATATAGCGCCAACATATTCCGCAGCGCTTTACAACTTATAGAGGGGACTTGCACAGACAATAGACATTACAGCATAACAGAAATCACAGTTCAAAACAGATACCAGGAGGAATGAGGGCCCTGCTCGCAAGCTTACAAACTATGAGGAAAAGGGGAGACACAAGAGGTGGATGGTAACAATTGCTTTAGTTATTTGGACCAGCCATAGTGTAAGGCTCGGGTGTTCATGTAAAGCTGCATGAACCAGTTAACAGCCTAAGTATGTAGCAGTACGGACACAGAGTGCTATTAACTGCATAAAGTGTATGAGAACATGATGAGAGGAACCTGATTATGTTTATTTTTATTTATTTGTTTATTTATTTTTATTAGGCCACACAGGGATAGTTAGGTTAATGCGTTGAGTGTTATGATCCGGTGACCTTGGAGCCGCATGAGACGTTCTCAGGAGAAGGTGGAACCTGTACTGACCGCAAACCCTAAACTGTCACCGCAACTAGAAGTAGCCGTGGGGTGTACCTAACACATCCTAGACACCTCGACACAGCCGGAGGACTAAATACCCCTATAGATGGAAATGGGAATTCTATCTTGCCTCAGAGCAGAACCCCAAAGGATAGGCAGCCCCCCACAAATATTGACTGTGAGTATTAGAGGAAAGACACACGCAGGCAGAAAACAGGATTTAGCAAAAGAGGCCACGCTAGCTAAATAGGAAAGGATAGGACAGAATACTAAGCGGTCAGTATTAAAACCCTAAAAATATCCACAGCAGATAATACAAAAATTCCACCATCTAACTAAAGACATGGAATGTATATCTGCATCTCCTGAGAATCCAACTTGACTGAAATATCCAAACACAGTCTAAGCTGGACAAGAAAAAACATTGAATAGTACTGAATTGTAAAGCACACAGCATGTGTGCTGTAGAAACAAAACCAGACACTTATCTTTGCTGATTAGGCAGCAGGGCTGGAGGAACCAGACAGAGATGCAAAACCTCCACGAACAATGGACAACTGGCAAGGGCTAATGAATCCTGCACACCTAAATATCCCAGTCAGAGCTGCAATCAGCAGGGACACCTGCCCAGGATTGCAACCCAGGGACAACTGCATTACTACCAACAACCACCGGAGGGAACCCAAGAGCAGAATTCACAACAGTTGAGGCGGTAGGCCAGTCTGAACAAATGCGTTTTTAGGGCACGCTTAAAACTGTGGGGATTGGGGATTAATCGTATTAACCTGGGTAGTGCATTCCAAAGAATCGGCGCAGCACGTGTAAAGTCTTGGAGACCGGAATGGGAGGTTCTGATTATTGAGGATGCTAACCTGAGGTCATTAGCGGAGCGGAGGGCACGGGTAGGGTGGTAGACTGAGACCAGAGAGGAGATGTAGGGTGGTGCTGAGCCATGGAGTGCTGTGTGGATGAGGGTAGTAGTTTTGTACTTGATTCTGGAGTGGATGGGTAGCCAGTGTAATGACTGGCACAAGGTAGAGGCATCGGTGTAACGGTTGGTGAGGAATATGATCCTGGCAGCAGCATTCAGGACAGATTGGAGCGGGGAGAGTTTGGTAAGAGGGAGGCCGATTAGTAGAGAGTTACAATAGTCCAGACGAGAATGAATAAGTGAGACAGTAAGAGTTTTTGCAGAGTCGAAAGTAAGAAAAGGGCGAATTCTAGAAATGTTTTTGAGATGCAGATAAGAAGAGCGAGCCAGTGATCGGATGTGGGGGGTGAATGAAAGCTCGGAATCAAGGATGACCCCAAGGCAGCGGGCATGTTGCTTTCAATAATTATCAATAATACCTAACATCATACAACACACCAAAGGGAAGCAGTTCCAGCTGTCAAATTTTTGTGCGCTAATTAAATGTTTGACCAAATATAGCAGGATAAATTTTCAAGTTGATAATTTTGTACATTCTCCACAGGATGGTATAAACAACCAAATGGTCCTTGACAGAAAAAAGCTTCCACACTCCTGCTCCAAACCATGGTGTGAGTTTGTTTTTTCTCTACACTCCCTGACAGAAGTTATGTCGCTTATTCATGTTGTGTAAATAAAAGCTTATAACCTGACGTTAAATTCATCCATTGTTTGTATAAATTATTCTTTTGAAAGCTGAGACCCTCAGATATGTGGTTTAGGTTAAGAAAATAAATTGGCATCAATGCAGAAATATTGATCAGTTAATGGACACAGAATGGTCATATTTTGGCAATTTTGGCGTAATGACCTAGAGAATCACAATGGCAGGTTAGTTTTACCATTTTGTGAACCTAGCAAAAAAGCCAAACAAAAAACAAGTGTGGGATTGCACTTTTTTGCAGTTTCACTGCACTTGGAATTATTTTTTCCCGTTTTCTAGTACAAGACATGGTAAAACCAATGGTGTTGTTCAAAAGTACAACTCGTCCCGCAAAAAATAAGCCCTCACATGGCCATATTGATGGAAAAATAAAAAAGTTATGGCTCTGGGAAGGAGGGAAGTGAAAAACGAAAACGCTAAAACGAAAAAGTGCCGCGTCTTGAAGGGGTTAAAAAATGCGTGCTGTCTCTTAAAGAGACCGGGAGCGCGCACGCGCATGGCCTAAGCACTCTGCCTGAGAACCTGCTGGCAGCATGCCAGGAAGCAGGAGAGGAAGGAGAGGCAGAAGCTGTATCCTGACAGCGTGGTGCCAGCACAGAGCGGGAGTCCCGACGGGGACCCTGCAAAGGGACAGAGACCGAACCAGGTGTAACACTTATGATTAGTCTGCATCATATTGAGAGAAGAAATACAGGCCCCCAGTGAAAACTATACGATCACACCCACTTGGACTTTAAAAAAGATAGTTAATTAGGTGCCAAATATTTGGTAACATCTCCACAAAACAGAGACAAAGTTAAAAAAATAACAAAAATGTTTTATTTCACTCTGCAACCACTAATATATTGTGTAATGAAGAAGAAACTTGGCAGAGAGAAAAATGGCGCGAATGAGAAAATTCCTTTTATTATGCATAAAATAATTACGTACCGTATATACTCGAGTATAAGCCGAGATTTTCAGCCCACTTTTTTGGGCTGAAAGTTACCCTCTCGGCTTATACTCGAGTCAGTGTCGGTGTGGGGTCGGCGGGTGAGGGGGAATGGCGGCTGTGATGTATTCAGCTGTTCCTGAAGCTGTCCCTGCATGTCCGAAGGTCTCCGGGAGCCGGCGGTATCTTCCTGTGTTCAGCGGTCACGTGGTACCGCTCATTTAAAGTAATGAATATGCACGCATATTCATTACTTTAATCAGCGGTACCACGTGACCGCTGAATACAGGACGGTGCCGCCGGCTCCCTGAGACCATCTGACAGTGAGACGCTGCCAGGGACCGCGCCGGGAGCAGGTGAGTATATCAGGGGAGGGGGAGTATTGCGCGATAGTCACCTGTCCTCCGTTCCATCGCTGTGCGCTGCTCTGTCTTCCGTCCTCTGGCTGTGACTGTACAGGTCAGAGGGCGCGATGATGCGATTAGTGTGCGCGCCACCCTCTGCCTGAACAGTCAGTGCGGAGGATGGAAGACAGAGCAGCGCGCAGCGATGGAACGTGGAAGATGACTATAGCAAGTGCCGGGGGCCTGAGCGAAGAGAGGTGAGTATGTGATTTTTTTTATTTTAATCACAGCAAATTGGGGAAATGTATGGAGCATCTCATGGGGCAAATGTATGGAGCATCTCATGGGGCAAATGTATGGAGCATCTCATGGGGCAAATGTATGGAGCATCTCATGGGGCAAATGTATGGAGCATCTCATGGGGCAAATGTATGGAGCATCTCATGGGGCAAATGTATGGAGCATCTCATGGGGCAAATGTATGGAGCATCTCATGGGACAAATGTATGGAGCATCTCATGGGGCAAATGTATGGAGCATCTCATGGGGCAAATGTATGGATCATATCATGGGGCAAATGTATGGAGCATCTCATGGGGCAAATGTATGGAACATCTCATGGGGCAAATGTATGGAGCATCTCATGGGGCAAATGTATGGAGCATCTCATGGGGCAAATGTATGGAACATCTCATGGGGCAAATGTATGGAGCATCTCATGGGGCAAATGTATGAAGCATCTCATGGGGCAAATGTATGGAGCATCTCATGGGGCAAATGTATGGAGCATCTCATGGGGCAAATGTATGGAACATCTCATGGGGCAAATGTATGGAACATCTCATGGGGCAAATGTATGGAGCATCTCATGGGGCAAATGTATGGAGCATTTTATGGGGCAAATGTATGGAGCATCTTATGGGGCAAATGAATGGAGCATCTTATGGGGCATATATGAGGAGCATCTTATGGGGCATAATGTGTGGAGCATCTAATGGGGCCATAATGTGTGGAGCATCGTATGGGGCCATAATGTGTGGAGCATCTTATGGGGCCATCAACCTTTATGCAGCACTATATTGGGCAAATGTTTCTATGGAGCATCTTATGGGGCCATTATTAACCTTTGTGCAGCATTATACGGGGTATATTTTAATATGGAACATTATATGGGGCTCCTGATTCAATATGGTTATTCAAAAACACTTAACCTACTGATGTCTCAATTAATTTTACTTTTATTGGTATCTATCTTTACTTTTGACATTTACCGGTAGCTGCTGCATTTCCCACCTTAGGCTTATACTCGAGTCATTAAGTTTTCCCAGTTTTTTGTGGCAAAATTAGGGGGGTCGGCTTATACTCGGGTCAGCTTATACTCGAGTATATACGGTAATTAAACATTTTCAGTCGACACTCAGACCTTCATCAGAACTGGATGCTGGAAGGAGCTGCCTTAGGACAGCGCGTTGTGGTATGTGATCGGTGTCGCGTGGGGAATCTTTCTCTAAATCTACAGTGTCTGAACCGATAGCTTTCTCCAAAAACCTGCAGTGCCTGAACCAGTACCTACCTCTATTCCGTTGTTGCTGCGCAACATTACTAATCTGTGTGTACACCTGCTACTTCAATGTAAGTACCCTGTGTGAATGTGGTCCTGTCTGTCCTGGGTGTATCTGTCCTTGTGTAGTCCTTGTGTGAACTTAACCCCTTCACGGCCTTGCCCATTTCCGTTTTTGCGTTCTCGTTTTTTCCTCCCCTCCTTCCCAGAGCCATAACTTTTTTATTTTTCCATCAATATGGCCATATGAGGGCTTGTTTTTTGCGAGACAAGCTGCACTTTTCAAAGACATCATTGGTTTTAGCATGTCATGTACTAGAAAACAGGAAAAAAATTCCACGTGCGGTGAAATTGCAAAAAAAGTGCAATCTCACACTTGTTTTTTGCTTGGCTTTTATGCTAGGTTCACTAAATGCTAAAACTGACCTGCCATTATGATTCTCCAGGTCAGTACGAGTTCATAGATAGCAAACATGTCTGAGTTACGTTTTATCTAAAAAAAAAAAAAAATCGTGCAATTTTCCAATACCCGTAGCGTCTCTATTTTTCGTGATCTGGGGTCAGGTGAGGGCTTATTTTTTGCGTGTCGAGCTGGCATTTTTAACCCCTTCAGCCCCGAGGGTGGTTTGCACGTTAATGACCGGGACAATTTTTACAATTCTGACCACTGTCCCTTTATGAGGTTATAACTCTGGAACGCTTCAGACTTATCCCGGTGATTGATCCCAGTGATTCTGACATTGTTTTCTCGAGACATATTGTACTTCATGATAGTGGTAAAATTTCTTTGATATTACCTGCATTTATTTGTGAAAAAAATGGAAATTTGGCGAAAATTTTGAAAATTCATTAACCCCTTAATCCCACTGGACGTACTATCCCGTCACTGGGAATTAAGTCCCAGGTCACCTTGATGGGATAGTACATCCAATGGGATTAAGGGGTTAATGATACCATTTTTTGCAGATACGTTCTTTTGATCGCCCTTTATTACATTTTAATGCAATGTCGCGGCGACCAAAAAAACGTAATTCTGGCGTTTCTAATTTTTTTCTCACTAGGTTGTTTAGCGATCAGGTAAATCCTTTTTTTTTATTGATAAATCGGGCGATTCTGAACGCGGCGATACCAAATATGTGTAGGTTTATTTTTTTTTTATTGTTTTATTTTGAATGGGGCAAAAGGGGGGTGATTTAAACTTTTATATTTTTTTCATATTTTTTTTAACTTTTTTTTTTTACTTTTGCCATGCTTCAATAGCCTCCATGGGAGGCTAGAAGCTGGCATAGCCTGATCGGCTCTGCTACACAGCAGCGATCATCAGATCGCTCCTATGTAGCTGAATTGCAGGCTTGCTATGAGCGCCGACCACAGGGTGGTGCTCACAGCAATCCGACATCAGCAACCATAGAGGTCTCAAGAAGACCTCTGGTTGCTATGCCGACACATCGCTGACCCCCGATCATGTGACGGGGTCGGCGATGCGCTCAGTTCCGGCCGCGCGGCTGGAAGCGCCAGTTAAATTTCGCTGTCAGCATTTGACAGCGGCATTTAACTAGTTAATAGCGGCAGGTGAATCGCGACTTTACCCGCCGCTATTGCGGGTACATGTCAGCTGTTCAAAACAGCTGACATGTCCCGGCTTTGAAGTGGGCTCAGCACCGGAGCCCACATCAAAGCAGGGGATACGATCTCCGCTGTAATAGTACGGCGGAGGTCGTTAAGGGTTTATCCTGTCTGTCCTGTGTGTACTTGTCCTTGTAATTGTCCTGTGCTTTCCTGATCCTGTTTGTTCCATATGAATCGTGTCCTGTCTCTACTGTGGGCACCTGCGGTCACCCGCTTGACCACAACTGCAGTTCCCCGCTAGACCACATCTGCAGTTTCCAGTTTGTCCACATCTGCAGCTCCGCACCTGTCTATATCTCCTGTTCCTTGTCTGTTCAGTCTGAAATGGGTTCTACCAGTTCATGTATTCCAGTTGTACCTGCCAGTGACCCAGTCCTTCCTGAAACTGTTCCTGTCCATCCTGTCTGAACTGGGTACTACCCGTTCCTGTATTCCAGTTGAACCTGCCAGTGACCCAGTCCTTCCTGAAACTGTTCCTATCCATCCAGTCTGAACTGGCTTCTATCTCTGCCAGTGTATCAGCCGTGCCGCCTGCCTGCCAGTATATAAGCTGTGCCCGCCTGCCTGCCAATGTATCAACTGTACCTGCCTGCCTATCAGCCATGCCCGCCTGCTCCAACACCAAGGTAGCTGCTTAGTGTCTCCCCTCCAGGGTAAGTCTGGCCCGTGGCACAGTGTGGCCATGATCCAGGCTCACGCTAACCAATCTGGGTGCGAGCGTATGGCCGGTGTTCCACTTGCAACAGCAGTACAAGAAAATTGTGCGCGTCAATACTCGGTACTGCCGCCGACACTGGGGACCGGAGTGTGCGGCTGCATGTATTTCCATGCAGCTGAATGCTCTGGTCCAAACCGCCGGCGGCAGTGCCGGGTATTGAGGTGCGAGTTTCTTACACTGAAGTCGCAAGTGGGACACCAGCCTAACAGCTAAAGTAGTGCTCCAGTGATCCTGGCCAGTTTCAGTGCTTCCACGCTCAGTAGTCAAGAACTTGTAGGCACTGCTCATGTTTGGTCACTGCACTTAGACAGCAGCAATGGCAAGCCCGTTTGTCAAAAAGAACTGTACACAGTAAATAATAAGTCTGATGGCAAAATAAAGTCAAATGATAATAAAAATTGATTTGAAAACATACCTTTAGATAACATAACACGTAGCGATGTAACTTTTGATGAATTTGGCAGATGCTGTCCTGCCCCGTCCCAGCAAAGCTCCACCCACTTTTGCAGAGCTTATAGGGATCGGCATCAAATGGGCAAAAGTTACCAAATTTTTGCACAATTTTAAATTGCGCTACATTTTTGCAAAAACTGTTTTATGCTAGAAATCAACATCGGTTCCTCCAAATGTTTATTTTGCTAGATAGGCCTGTGATTCAGCATGTATATTTGCTTAGATAGAATGATGTACTTTTGACATTAAGGGTATGTGTCCACGTTCAGGATTGCATCAGGATTTGGTCAGGGTTTTCCATCAGTATTTGTAAGCCAAAACCAGGAGTGGAATAATTAGAGAAAAAGTATAATAGAAACATATGCTCCACTTTTGCATTTATCACCCACTCCTGGTTTTGGCTTACAAATACTGATGGAAAATCCTGACCAAATCCTGATGCAATCCTGAACATGGACACATACCCTAAGAAGGTCAATCTAACTATGGCTAACATTAAATTGTCCAAATAGCCTGCAATTTAATAGCTAATCGTGGACACTTGACCTTGCGCAGAAAGGCAGCTGCACTCGTTCCAACCTCTAAGTATGATAATTGTATCAAAGGCTGATCTTCAATAAAAACAAGGTTGAACAGTTCTCCACAATTATGGTCAAATAATTCTCAAAGTTTATTATTTTAAAGCTTATGGGTTTCTATTTTTTACCAATGTTTCAGTCAATTTAAACTCTTCATTAGTAACACTGCTTACAAAAAAAACAAAAAAACAGAAAAAACACATCAGGTGTTAAAAAATGTAGCTGAAATAACCTAGATTAATAAAATCATTTGTGGCAAAACCGTCACTATGGAGTGCTGCTCAAATTTGTTTCTGTCTATAGAAATTTGGCAGAGCATCAGTGAGTTCCCTGTGATTGCCCGCCCACAAAGGTCCACCCGTTTTGAGTTGTTTTCCTAAAAAAGGCTGATCATCATATATTAGGGTAACAAAATCATGTATAGACCGTTTTATTCTATCTCGTAGAGTTTTTACACGGAATTCACTGATAACTGATATTTTTAAATTTGAATGCACAAGTGATAACAAAATAAGGGTACGTTCACACAGGACTTTTTTGCTGCTTTTTTTTGCTGCTTTTTTATGCTAATTTTCAGCTGCTTTTTACAGTACCAGTAAAGCCTATGAGATTTCAGAAATCTCATGCACACACGTTGGTTTTTTGTTTGATCAGTATTTTCTGCTTTGCTGCTTTTTTTGGACATAGGGCATGTCACTTCTTTCAGCGTTTTTGCTGCGTTTTTGCAGCGTTTTTTCACCCATTGACTTGAATGGGTGATGAAAAAAACGCTGCAAAAACGCTGAAAAAACGCATGTAGCATTATTTGCTGCGTTTTTTTGTGCAGAAAATCATGGCCAGCAGGAAGGGATCTCACAGCCAAGAGCTTAGGGGTGTGGTTAGTGAGGTGTGAAGAGCCATTGTGAGGTGTCCTGATTGTGATCTATTGTGAGGGAGTTCCTGGTAGTAAGGTGTGAAGAGCCATTGTGAGGTGTCCTAGCAGCTGAAAATTGGCATAAAAAAAGCAGCAAAAATCTGCAGCAAAAATCTGCAGCAAAAAAGTCCTGTGTGAACGTACCCAAAAAACGCACCAAATACGCACCAAAATAACGCACCTAAATTAGCATAAAAAAAGCAGCAAAAAAAAGCAGCAAAAAAGTCCTGTGTGAACGTACCCTAAGACTTAACCTCTCAACATGCTCTGTATATATATTGTATGGCAGCTTGTTTTTTGCTGGACAAGATGACATTATCAGTGATATCATTTTTATTTACTGTATTTTCTGGTGTATAAGACGACTGGGCGTATAAGACGACCCCCAACTTTTCCATATAAAATATGGAGTTTGGGATATACTCGCCATATAAAATAAAGGTCATCTTATATGTCCACTCGTCTTATACGGCATGTGCGGTGCGGATGGTTCCCAGGGTCTGGAGGAGAGGAGACTCTCCTTCAGGCCCTGGGATCCATATTCATGTAAAAAAAAAGAATAAAAAAAAAAAATATTGATATACTTACCCTCCGACGGCCCCCGGCTCTCAGCGGTGCAAGCGGCAGCCTCTGTTCCTAATGCATTGAGCGTAGGACCTGCAATGATGTCGAGGTCACTCGTCCTTCGCTCAATGCATTCTTAGGAACGGAGGCCGCCGCTTGCACCGCTGAGAAGTATATCCATATTTTCTATTTTTATTCTTTTTTTTTACATTAATATGGATTCCAGGGCCTGAGGGAAAGTCTCCTCCAGACCCTGGAAACCATCCAGAATTGCTCCCTGCACACGCCGTACCCGGTGTATAAGACGACCCCCGACTTTTGAGACAATTTTCAGGGGTTAAAAAGTCATCTTATATGCCGGAAAATACGGTACATTTGTCTTTTTGATCACATTTTATTGCACTTTTTGTTCGGGGGTACGATGATTAAGCATTGTTTTTTGCCCCGTTTTTTATTTTTTAACGGTGTTCACTAAAGGGGTTAACTAATGGGAAAGATATATAGAGCGGGTCATTACGGATGCGGTGATACCAAATATGTGTGCTTTCATTGTTTTTTTTTTTACTTACATAAATAAATGTGTTTATTGGAAAAATATGTTTTTTTTTTCTTTATTTGGGGATTTAAAAAAAAATATTTTTACATTTTCTAATTTTTTCTTTTCTTTTTTACATTGTCCCATCCTGGGACATCACTGTATGGTGACAGATTGCTGATCTGATACTCTACACTGCAGAACATCACGTGACCATCTGACAGGCAGGGAAGTTGGCATGTCACAAGCCACCTTCCCTGCAGGACCCTGAAGGACACCACGGCTGTGGCTGGGATCTCCATGGAGACCATCAGGACAATGCGATCGTATCGCGCTGTCCTAATGGAAGCGTGCAAGGAACTCATTCCCTGCAAGATGCTCATCTATACCGCTGTCACTACTGACAGTGGCATGAGACATGTTAAATGCCCACGATAGTTGCTAGAACAGATCGTGGGCGTTACTGCGGGGTGTCAGCTCTAACACAGAGCACCCGATCCCAGAGGTGCTCAGTGTGAGGCCACGCGATTGATGCGCCGTACTTATAATGCTGTTTGCGGGAATGCAGCTCCCACAGAGCAGTACATGTACGTCGCATGTCAGGAAGGGGTTAAAGTCTTGCCTTTAGACTTCATAGTGGGTTTTTTACTATAAAATGTTCCCTAAAAGCAGTTTCAGTTATATTATATTTACATATATTGACTTTCTGTAACAATATCATAGACTCTGCTGGTTTGCTTTGGGATTCTCAGAGAAAACAGAGATTATTGAGAAGACAATACATATAGCTTCCACGGTGATGATCTGATAATGCACATTCCTACTCCTGTCCAGTCTGTAAATGGAGTTTCGTCTAGATGAGCAGATTAAAATGATGACAAGCGACATAGAGGCATGTCGACAGGTAGATAAAGATGTTAATACTATAATGAGAGCTTACCTTCATGCTGTCCATTTGCTGCTAGCTCTTATAAGAAAAACAAATAATGACAATATTGCCCACTGATCTAATTTTATATATATTGTAAAGCTGCAGTAGCATCGTACGCAGTGAACAAGCAGTGACCCACAAATTCAAACACAAAAGTCTCTTTTAATGTGTTTCTTCACAGCATTAAAGTCCAATTCACATAAATGCATATAACTTCAGTGGATAATATCAGTGACCAGTTTACACCAGTTCAAAGCAATACATATCACATGGCTTTAGATTTGCGGTCCCTGAACAGGCCAGACTTCCCTTGTCCAGTTTCCCTGGGCGACCGCACGCCATCTCACAGTCTCTACACTATGTTCCAAATTATTATGCAAATGACATTTTTCTCGGATTTTCCTAAATGGTTGGTGCAAATGACAGTCAGTCTAATAAAAGTCATCACCCGTTAGAGTATACATCGAATTTTATTAAAGAAACCTCCCAATGATAACAGTATAATCTCCAAAACGAATAAAAACTCAAAATGCACTGTTCCAAATTATTAGGCACGGTAGTATTTCTAAACATTTGATATGTTTTAAAGATCTGAAAATGCTCATTTGTGGAATTTGCAGCATTAGGAGGTCACATTCACTAAACAAAAAAAGCTATTTAACTCCAAAACATCCTAACAGGCCAAGATACATGTTAACATAGGAACCTTTCTTTGATATCACCTTCACAATTCTTGCATCCATTGAACTTGTGAGTTTATGGAGAGTTTCTGCTTGTATTTCTTTGCATGAAGTTGGAATAGCCTCCCAGAGCTGCTGTTTTGATGTGAACTGCCTTCCACCCTCATAGATCTTTTGTTTGATGATACTCCAAAGGTTCTCTATAGGGTTGAGGTCAGGGGAAGATGGTGGCCACACCATGAGTTTATCTCCTTTTATGCCCATAGCAGCCAATGCCTCTGAGGTATTCATTGTCATGCATGAAGATGATTTTGTTCCTGAAGACACGTTTCTGCTTTTTAGACCATGGAAGAAAGTTGTCAGTCAGAAACTCTATTTACTTTGCTGAGGTCATTTTCACACCTTCAGGAACCTTAAAGGGCCCTACCAGCTGGTTCCCCATGATTCCAGCTCAAAACATGACTCCTCCACCTCCTTGCTGACGTTGCAGCCTTGTTGGGACATGGTGGCCATCCACCAACCATACACTACTTCATCCATCTGGACCGTCCAGGGTTGCTTGACACTCATCAGTAAACAAGACTGTTTGAAAATTACTCTTCATGTATGTCTGGGCCCACTGCAACCGTTTCTGCTTGTGAACACTGTTTAGGAGTGGCCGAATAGTAGGTTTATGCACCACAGCAAGCCTTTGAAGGATCCTACACCTTGAGGTTCGAGGGACTCCAGACGCACCAGCAGCTTCAAATAACTGTTTGCTGCTTTGTAATGGTATTTTGGCAGCTGCTCTTTTAATCCAATGAATTTGTCTGGCAGAAAACTTCCTCATTATGCCTTTATTTGCATGAACTCTGTCTGTGCTCTGTTTCAGTCACAAATCTCATCAGAGTATGATGATCACTCTTAAGTTTTCGTGAAATATCTAATTTTTTCATACCTTGTCCAAGGCATTGCACTATTTAACGCTTTTTAGCAGCAGAGAGATCCTTTTTATTTCCCATATTACTTGAAACCTGTGACCTGCATAATAATGTGGAACATCATTTTTGAGTAGTTTTCCTTTAATTAGAATCACCTGGAAAACTAATTATCACATGTGTTTAAGATTGATTTCAGTGATTCATTGAGCCCTGAGACACAATACCATCCACAAGTTTATTTGAAAAACAAAACAATTAAATCTTTATGACACTTAAATCCAATTTGCATAATAATTTGGAACACAGTGTATACGTCTTCATACACACAGCCTCATATGTTGCAGACACTACACACGCCAGCCCTCCTCTGACTAGTTCTCGTGGGTGTCCTGCATCGCTGTATCACAGTCTTTTTACAGACTCTTTACTCACACAGTCGTACACAGTTCAGGATATCCTCCGGATAGCAACTGGGCACCATATCCACCTGTTTGCAATCGTTGCACATGCTAGTCCTCTTTGGGGCACAGGACATCCACCTCCGGGCACAGGACTGTCCACATCCGAGACCAGTACCATGGACGACTTGCATCTCTGTGTACGCTGCGGGTGCCAGGCAGTGCCAGGCTATTCAGCTGCCCTGGGTGCTGGCTCTGCTGTTCTTTGCCTTCATGCACTCTGCAGACCAGCACACACCAGACTGACACTGACGTGCACCTCGCACACCTGACACGACACTGACACCTGACCTGACACACCCATACCCCTTACTGCAGGGTTTTTAAACACACACAAACCTGTGGCCTTCAGCCACATGGAAAACCCGGACCGGAAATCCATGACTCTCATGCACACCTATGGACTTCATCTGTCTGCATGTACACCCCGGGGAGAACAAACAGCACCCCCCAGCTGCACCAGAGGCCACAGCCTCACAATATATATATATATATATATATGTACAGAATAACCGACTACTATACAGACAGCGTCGTGGTTTCAATGGAAACTGTATATTGGTTCCTTCAGGAATATTACGCATTTGATCACTGGGGATCCTATGAGTGAGAGTTATTTTCAGTATGCATTTATAGAAAAAAAGCCCTGTCCAGGGTAGACTATTAACATACAAGCTGTATGAACAATGAAGACCACAAAAGTTTGCATTGCACATATAAAACCTAATTTTTTCACAGATAAAAACAATTGTTTTAAACCAAACTGAAACTTAGAGCAATCCATCTGAAAATTTTCAGTCGCTTTCAGTTTCTGTTTTAATTTTGATTGTCTGCACTTCCCATCCTGTCTGTAACCTTTAGGTCAAAGTTAGACGGACCTGCTGGTTTGAATGGTATTGAGAAGCTGCCTTGTGCGTAAGGAGCCTTCCGGCTCTCCTCCTCGGATCATGTTGGTGGAGATCAGGACTAGGCAATATAAATTTAAAGGGTTTGTCCATTCGAGCATCGGCAGATGCAGCACTGACATCGCTAGAAAGGCGAGAGGAAGTGTTATGACCCCAATGGCGAGGGTCTCAGAGAAACAAGTAAGTCTGCGACGTACAAAAATCCAGCTCATAGGGCAGTGGTAACTGGGTTGACCATATATCTACTCCTAACGCCAACACTAGAAGTAGCCGGGGAACATGCCTACGTTGGTCGCTAGATGTCTCGCGCCAGCCGGAGGACTAACTACCCCTAGAAGAGGAAAACAAAGACCTCTCTTGCCTCCAGAGAATAGACCCCAAAAGTAGGAGACAAGCCCCCCACAAATAATAACGGTGAGGTAAGAGGAAATGACAAACACAGAGATGAACTAGGTTTAGCACAGAGAGGCCCACTTACTAATAGCAGAATGTAGTAAGATAACTTATATGGTCAACGAAAACCCTAACAAAAATCCACACTGGAGATTCAAGAACCCCCGAACCGTCTAACGGCCCGGGGGGAGAACTCCAGCCTCCCTAGAGCTTCCAGCAAGGTTAGGATACAGATTATGTGCAAGCTGGACAAAAATGCAAACAAAAACAAATAGCAAAAAGCAAGAAAGCAGACTTAGCTTAATTTAGCAGGAACCAGGATCAGTAGACAAGAGCACAACAGATTAGCTCTGATTACAACGTTGCCAGGCATTGAACTGAAGGTCCAGGGAGCTTATATAGCAACACCCCTGACCTAACGACCCAGGTGAGCATACAAGGGATGGCAGACATTCCCAGAGACAAATCACTAGTAACCACTAGAGGGAGCCAAAAAGATAAATTCACAACAGTACCCCCCCCTTAGTGAGGGGTCACCGAACCCTCACCAAGACCACCAGGGCGATCAGGATGAGCGGTGTGAAAGGCACAAACCAAATCGGCCGCATGCACATCAGAGGCGACCACCCAGGAATTATCCTCCTGACCATAGCCCTTCCACTTGACCAGGTACTGAAGCCTCCGCCTGGAGAGATGAGAATCTAAGATCTTCTCCACCACGTACTCCAACTCGCCCTCAACCAACACCGGAGCAGGAGGCTCAGCAGAAGGAACCACAGGCACAACGTACCGCCGCAACAAGGACCTATGAAATACGTTGTGGATGTCAAACGACACCGGAAGATCCAGGCGAAAGGATACAGGATTAATGATTTCCAATATCTTGTAAGGACCAATGAAGCGAGGCTTAAATTTGGGAGAGGAGACCTTCATAGGAACAAATCGAGAAGACAGCCATACCAAATCCCCAACGCGAAGTCGGGGACCCACACCGCGGCGGCGGTTGGCAAAACGCTGAGCCTTCTCCTGTGACAACTTCAAGTTGTCCACCACATGACTCCAGATCCGCTGCAACCTATCCACCACGGAATCCACCCCAGGACAGTCAGAAGGCTCCACATGTCCCGAGGAAAAACGAGGATGGAAACCAGAGTTGCAGAAAAATGGCGAAACCAAGGTGGCGGAACTAGCCCGATTATTAAGGGCGAATTCAGCCAACGGCAAGAAGGTCACCCAATCATCCTGATCAGAAGAGACAAAACACCTCAAATAAGCCTCCAGAGTCTGATTAGTTCGCTCCGTTTGTCCGTTAGTCTGGGGATGGAAAGCGGATGAAAACGACAACTCAATGCCCATCCTACCACAAAAGGATCGCCAGAACCTGGAAACAAACTGGGATCCTCTGTCCGACACAATATTCTCAGGAATGCCGTGCAAACGAACCACGTTCTGGAAGAACACAGGAACCAGATCAGAAGAGGAGGGCAGCTTAGGCAAAGGAACCAAATGGACCATCTTGGAGAAACGATCACATATCACCCAGATGACAGACATGCCCTGAGACACCGGAAGATCAGAAATGAAATCCATAGAGATGTGTGTCCAAGGTCTCTTCGGGACAGGCAAGGGCAAGAGCAACCCGCTGGCAATAGAGCAGCAAGGCTTAGCTCGAGCACAAGTACCACAGGACTGCACAAATGACCGCACATCCCTTGACAAGGAAGACCACCAAAAGGACCTGGCCACCAGATCTCTGGTGCCAAAAATTCCAGGGTGCCCTGCCAACACCGAGGAATGAACCTCGGAAATGACTCTGCTGGTCCATCTAGCAGGCACAAACAATCTGTCAGGTGGACAAGAGTCAGGCCTACCAGCCTGAAATCTCTGCAACACACGTCGCAGATCTGGAGAAATAGCAGACACGATAACTCCTTCCTTAAGAATACCCACAGGTTCAGCGACTCCAGGAGCATCAGGCACAAAGCTCCTAGACAGAGCATCGGCCTTCACATTCTTAGAACCTGGTAAATACGAGACCACAAAGTCAAAACGGGAGAAAAACAATGACCAGCGGGCCTGTCTAGGATTCAGGCGTTTAGCAGACTCGAGATACATCAGATTTTTGTGATCAGTCAAGACCACCACACGATGCTTAGCACCCTCGAGCCAATGACGCCACTCCTCAAATGCCCACTTCATGGCCAACAACTCCCGATTGCCCACATCATAATTTCGCTCTGCCGGCGAAAACTTCCTAGAGAAAAAGGCACAAGGTCTCATAGTAGAGCAACCAGGGCCTCTCTGCGACAAAACGGCCCCTGCCCCAATCTCCGAAGCATCCACCTCAACCTGAAAGGGAAGTGAGACGTCAGGCTGGCACAAAACAGGCGCCGAAGTAAACCGGCGTTTCAACTCCTGGAAAGCCTCCACGGCAGCAGGAGCCCAGTTAGCTACATCAGAGCCTTTCTTGGTCATATCCGTCAGCGGTTTAACAACGCTAGAGAAATTTGCGATAAAACGACGGTAGAAGTTAGCAAAACCCAAGAACTTCTGAAGACTCTTAACTGACGAGGGTTGAGTCCAATCATGAATAGCTCGGACCTTGACTGGATCCATCTCCACAGCAGAAGGGGAAAAAATGAACCCCAAAAAGGGAACCTTCTGTACACCAAAGAGACACTTTGAGCCTTTTACAAACAAAGAATTTTCACGCAGAATCTCAAAAACCATCCTGACCTGCTCCACATGCAAGTCCCAATCATCAGAAAAAAACAGAATATCATCCAGATAAACAATCAAAAATTTATCCAGATACTTCCGGAAAATGTTATGCATGAAGGACTGAAAAACTGAAGGTGCATTAGAGAGCCCAAATGGCATCACCAAGTACTCAAAATGACCTTCGGGCGTATTGAATGCGGTTTTCCATTCATCGCCCTGCCTAATGCGCACAAGGTTGTACGCACCACGAAGGTCTATCTTGGTGAACCACTTGGCACCTTTAATCCGGGCAAACAAATCTGACAACAGCGGCAAAGGATACTGAAATTTGACAGTGATCTTATTTAAAAGCCGATAGTCAATACAAGGCCTCAAAGATCCGTCCTTTTTGGCCACAAAAAAGAATCCCGCACCAAGAGGGGAAGAAGAAGGACGGATATGCCCCTTCTCAAGAGACTCCTTGATATATGAACGCATCGCGGTATGTTCAGGTACCGACAGATTAAACAGTCTCCCCTTAGGAAACTTACTGCCAGGAATCAAATCTATTGCACAGTCACATTCCCTATGAGGAGGCAGTGCACTGGACTTAGACTCGCTGAAGACATCCTGATAATCAGACAAATACGCCGGAACTTCCGAAGGCGTAGAAGAAGCAATAGACAAGGGCCGGGAATCTCCATGAATTCCATGGCAGCCCCAACTTGACACTGACATAGCCTTCCAGTCCAAGACTGGATTATGGATCTGTAACCATGGCAAACCCAAAACAACCAAATCATGCATTTTATGCAGAACAAGAAAACGTATTACCTCCCGATGTTCGGGAGTCATGCACATGGTAACCTGTGTCCAAAACTGCGGTTTATTTTTTGCCAATGGCGTAGAATCAATACCCCTTAGAGGGATAGGATTTTCCAATGGCTCAAGAACAAATCTGCAGCGCTTGGCAAATGACAGATCCATAAGGCTCAGGGCAGCACCCGAGTCCACAAACGCCATGACAGGATACGATGACAGTGAGCAAATCAAAGTTACAGATAGAATAAATTTAGGTTGCAAATTACCAATGGCGACCGGACTAACAACCTTAGTAAGACGTTTAGAGCATGCTGAGATAACATGTGTAGAATCACCACAGTAGTAACACAAGCCATTCTGGCGTCTATGAATTTTCCGCTCATTTCTAGTCAGGATTCTATCACATTGCATTAAATCAGGTGCCTGTTCAGACAACACCATGAGGGAATTTGCGGTTTTGCGCTCCCGCAACCGCCGGTCGATTTGAATAGCCAGGGCCATAGAATCATTCAGACCTGTGGGAATGGGAAAACCCACCATCACATTCTTAATGGCTTCAGAAAGGCCATTTCTAAAATTTGCAGCCAATGCACACTCGTTCCATTGGGTCAGCACGGACCATTTCCGAAATTTTTGGCAATATACTTCAGCCTCGTCCTGGCCCTGAGACATCGCTAGCAAGGCTTTTTCTGCCTGAATCTCAAGATTGGGTTCCTCATAAAGCAAACCGAGCGCCAGAAAAAACGCATCAATGTCAGCCAATGCCGGATCTCCTGGCGCCAGCGAGAAGGCCCAATCCTGAGGGTCGCCCCGTAAAAAAGAAATAACAATTTTTACTTGCTGAGCGGAGTCTCCAGATGAACAGGGTTTCAGGGACAAAAACAATTTACAATTATTCCTGAAATTTCTAAATTTAAATCGGTCTCCGGAAAACGGTTCAGGAATCGGTATCTTAGGTTCTGACATAGGACTTCTGATAACATAATCTTGTATGCCCTGCACACGAGCAGCAAGCTGGTCCACACTTGTAATCAAGGTCTGGACATTCATGTCTGCAGCAAACACAAGCCACTCAGAGGTAAAGGGGAAAAGAAAAAAAAATGAGAGAGAGAAAAAAAAACTCAGAACTTTCTTTCTTATAATCCCGCTTCTGCAATGCATTTAACATTTAATACTGGCCCTGGCAAACTGTTATGACCCCAATGGCGAGGGTCTCAGAGAAACAAGTAAGTCTGCGACGTACAAAAATCCAGCTCATAGGGCAGTGGTAACTGGGTTGACCATATATCTACTCCTAACGCCAACACTAGAAGTAGCCGGGGAACATGCCTACGTTGGTCGCTAGATGTCTCGCGCCAGCCGGAGGACTAACTACCCCTAGAAGAGGAAAACAAAGACCTCTCTTGCCTCCAGAGAATAGACCCCAAAAGTAGGAGACAAGCCCCCCACAAATAATAACGGTGAGGTAAGAGGAAATGACAAACACAGAGATGAACTAGGTTTAGCACAGAGAGGCCCACTTACTAATAGCAGAATGTAGTAAGATAACTTATATGGTCAACGAAAACACTAACAAAAATCCACACTGGAGATTCAAGAACCCCCGAACCGTCTAACGGCCCGGGGGGAGAACTCCAGCCTCCCTAGAGCTTCCAGCAAGGTTAGGATACAGATTATGTGCAAGCTGGACAAAAATGCAAACAAAAACAAATAGCAAAAAGCAAGAAAGCAGACTTAGCTTAATTTAGCAGGAACCAGGATCAGTAGACAAGAGCACAACAGATTAGCTCTGATTACAACGTTGCCAGGCATTGAACTGAAGGTCCAGGGAGCTTATATAGCAACACCCCTGACCTAACGACCCAGGTGAGCATACAAGGGATGGCAGACATTCCCAGAGTCAAATCACTAGTAACCACTAGAGGGAGCCAAAAAGATAAATTCACAACAGGAAGGTATAATTTGTTTTAATTTTACATGGGGCACCATTTTATTTCAGAACCATTTTGTGTGATTAAAGTAGCGGACAACTCCTTTAAACATCGCTACCATTTTTTTTTATCTGGGGGATAAGTCATGACAAGCACTTTCTACAGTGACTTAGGGTCCATATATATGGACAAATCAAAGGCAACATATGACAACCGATCGGTGAACTTTTACTGTTTGGAGGTCGTTTTAACTCTTGTCTACACAGCCAGACCATAGTAATCAATGTAGACTGGACGATCTATATAAGAACGCTCTGTGCACATAGGCTGCCATGGTTCTCGGCAGCCCAACTCCTATTTACACAGGACGATGTTCCATTGTGAACGATGCTCTTTTATGCTGAACAAAAAAACATTTTGCTCACTTATTAGGTAATCAGCACCCTGTTTACATAACAAGATAATCATGAAACAAGCGTTCACATGTCCAGTATTGATCCGTTAAAACTGATCCAGCAGCAATCCGTTGGCAAAAGTATTGTTAAGACACAACTTTTTTGTCCATTTTTAAAAAACTAATTTCAGCTGGATCTAGTTTTTTAACATTTAAATCTATGGACAATAGATCTGTTAATAAGAAATCCATTTTCTTCCATTTAAAATGAATCCAGTAAGCAAAAAATGGATCCTTTTCAAATGAAAGAAAAATGGATGACTAATAAATAAGACTCCAATGTTAAAAAAATGGATCCAGCTGAAATAATTTTTTTAAAGCAAACAAAAGAGTTGTGTCTGCACAAAATTTTTGCCAACCGATTGTTGCTGGATCCGTTCTAACGGATCAGTACTGGACATGTGAACATAGCCTTAAGCTGTTTTCCCCATTAAAAGCACATGAACGCTAAGGGTATGTGCACACGTTGCGGATTCTCTGCGGATCCGCAGTGTTTTTTGCAGTGCAGAAACGCTGCAGATCCGCAATTGATTTACAGTACAATGTAAATCAATGAGAAAAAAAAAATGCTGTTCACACTTTGCGGAAAATCCGCTGCGGAAACTCTGCGGTTTAAAAGAAGTAGCACGTCACTTCTTTTTTGTGAATCTGCAGCGTTTTTGTACCCATTCCATTATAGAAAACCGCAGGGGTAAAAAACGCAGCAAATCCGCAAGAAAACCGCAGCAAAAACGCACAAAAAAATGCTGCGGAACCGCACGAAAAACCGCAGGTGCGTTTTCTGCCAGGAGAGACAGAATCCGCACCAGAAATTCCTAAGCCTAATCCGCAACGTGTGCACATAGCCTTAGAAGGAGTCATGGCTAAGCCAGGAGAGATAATTGTAGAACACATTTTAGATGGAATGTGCCCTCAGAAAATCACCTGTTGTTTAACTCAAGTTTTTTGCGTAAATTTGTAGTTTTAAAAAAAAAATTGACCTTTTTTTATCCATATCACAATATGTATGAAAAATTAAATCTTGCCATTTTCATACTGCCCAATAGGGCTATTCTACATTAGCATGCAATGAGGTCATTGTAATCCTGCCTTGGTTGATAATGATATTGCTGTAAACTCTTCCTGAAAGGACAGGACTTATGAATCTAAAATAGCCCCAGTGGCCTGTATGAAAACGGCAAGATTTTAAATTTAGGTTCTTATTATTATCTTATTAGGATCGTGATATAAAAATAATTACCAAATATTTAAAAAATAAATATTTAACTCAACAACCTGATTTAAAGACAGGTGATTTCCTCCTTATGCATTCCCTATATGTGTGCACTAAAAACACATCTTTTAAGGCAGGTTGACCATAACCTGATATCTGACTCAAATTCCTACAACACTTCTACCTTATTGCCCATGCTCCATGACTTTATATCTGTGCATACACAGATACTGGCGAATGCAGCTGTAAGTGGAATACTCAATATTTTAATAACCATACACCATACATTACAATCACTTTTTATCTTTTGTGCCCCCATTTCCTCATAGATTGTAGCTTTTCCGAGCAAGCCCTTCATTTCTCTTTTTGAAGTTTTTATTTCTTTGTTACTATGTAATGTTTGATGTTGGTTGTGCAAGTTCCCTCCAACCTATACCATGCTGAAGACTATATTGGAGCTCTAGAAATATAGATTAGTATTCTTTTTGTCTAGTGCTCTTAGCTTAGCTTTTTGTCTATAAGCTTTTACTATCGTTCTCAGGATCTTTTTTACTTTTTCTGATGTCATCCTTCTGCATGTCATCTAGACATCTAGCCAAAACATGACAGGCAACTCTATGTGTAGACAGATTCCAATCAAAGTCTAAGAGATCTAACAGAGACTAACAAAAATGCACAAAAGCGATATCTGATTTTAGTGTGCCTCTGGACAAAAATTACAACTTAATACTAAATCCATACGTGTAGTAACTGTGCATGCGTTCTCTTGAATGCTCAGCAGCTTATGTTCCAGACATCTCATGGCTCTTACTTAGGGATTAGTGGACCAGTAGAAGTTCGGGTTCTGACACCCTACTTGAACTTTATTGCAAAGTTTGGTTCTGGTACCAGAACTTTATATGAACTTGAACCAGAACCTGAACCCCATTGAAAATAGTGAGGACCAGAACCTTTGAGCTGGGAGTTTCTCTCTCTCTCTCTCTCTCCCCCCCCCTGGACCTCCTAAAACTGCAAGCAGACTTCTGGGAGAAGTCCCTCTTTTTGGGCATTTAGCACTTGACTCTAAAAGTCCTATACAGATATCAAACTTTTAAGTTCGGGTGCGCTCATCTCTTCTCTTAATACATTTGTCTGGTAGCTTTCACATACACAGATAACTTGGGGCTAATTTAAAGGGGCATTCTCAAGTTTGGAAGTTATCCCTTATCGTTGGCATAGGGAATCATTTCTCGATCGCCGGGGGTCTGACCGTTGGGACCCCCACCAGTTCTAAGAACTGGAGCCCTTCACTCAGTTTGAATGAAGCAGTGGTCAATCACGTACACAGCCAAACCAATCATTCTTAAGGGGTAGTCCACTACTCAGACAACCCCCTCTCAATTGCTATATTCTCTCAGATAAAATAAAGACAGCCTATACTCACCTCTGGTGCCAGTGCCATTCCAGAGACGTCAGGTGTACCGGAGCTCACGTGACATTGTTATGCCATGTGAGCTCTGCAGCCCATCAGTGTCTGCTTCACTCTCACTTCCTTTTGATGCAACTGACATACGGAGATGATGGGAGAGCAGCTGCAGCTCTCACTTCTTCCATGTGTCAGTTTCATACTGATTGGCTGCAGTGCTCATGTGGCAGGCATAACAAACTCACTCGATCTCCAAAAAATCCGACGCCAATATTGCTGCATTGGCACTGGCATTTAAAGTGAGTATAGGTTGCTTTTATTGTGTAAGGAATATACAGCAAATGAAATGGCATTATCCAAGTAGTGGACAACGTCTTTCATGGGACCTCTGCAGGTAGTTGAACGCTGTGCTTGACTGGTCTGCAGCACTCCTATTAGAAATAACGGAGCAGCACTGGCAAACTTGAGAATACCCATTTAACGGGGTTCCCCATAGTGTATTTCCCTCTCTTTATATTAGCACTCTCATTGTGAAGATATTTTCTTGAGTCTATGCTTATGAAGTATAAAACATAATGTTAAAGTAGCAGGAGTGGCGTTTCTGGCGCAGCGCAAGGAGTCACACGCCACTTACAAGAAGCACCAAATTCATTAAGTGGCATGCATGCTCCTCTAATGAATTTGGCACCTTCTTTTTCAGCAGGACGGATGTAGCGAGACTGTGTGCTATGCCAGTTCTGATTAATCGACCTCGAAGTGTGTTTCAGAGGTTTGCATCTGGATGATTTCTGATTGAGGATACAAGATCCCCAGGAAGCGTCAATGCACTTTAGGAAAAGGTTTTTCCATCAAAATGTTGATATTTTACTTGAAAGCTGAGATCTACATAAAAGAGTAAGCTGCAAAATGTAATGATGAGTATCTGTTTTAATTAGCAGAATATATGTTGGCCAAGATTATTAATTCTGGCATAAAGCAATAGCTTACAAGCATAGTTTGGCATGCTCAAAAAAGCATTATCATTTGCTTGAATGGTTAGGGTTCAAAGAGAGCACAGAAAGCTGTTACTATATATTCTGTGTCACAGCCCCTCCACATAATTAGGGATTGTCACAATGGAGACTGATAGATCTGTCGCTAATTGTAAGAAAGTCAAAATTATGCAGCACTTTGCTCTAGGAATTCAAACATGAAATGCACTGTGGCAAATCCCAGTTCAAACCATTCAGTAGCATCATATTCCAAAGTCTAAAATAAATCTGTCTCAATTTTCTGATGAATGCATTTAGGAAAAAAAAACACAATGTACTGCTGGGTGACACCCATGATCAGTGAGAGGAAATTGTATCTCCAGGAAATAATTAAACAGTATAGGAAGTCATGAATTTGCTACCGACAATGCCAGATATTAGATAGGAGTTAAGCAAATTGACAATCGCAACTGACAATTACATAGGTAATTAAAGGGCTTTTCATTTAAACGTACATTGGATGTTAACTCAGCCATAATAGTGGTTTATTTTAGTATGCCGGCTTTGCATGGTGTAAATTTAACTGAAATAAATCTGTTGATTAGAAGGGAAACATATAACCTTTGTAACAATTATCTGGAAATGAGTTCACACTCGGCTATCTCGAGATGTGTTGGTATAGAGAGTGCACATACCACTGGAAGCAATAGTTGAAAAGCAGTAATACGACATCATTTTATAATAAAAGCCTAAGGCCATACACCCTACACCCCAGTCGGCCGCTCATTCAGCTGTCTCTCCCATTCACAGTGTTATGGCTTGGTTTTATAAGGACCTGTACCAGAACTCACGTATCTTCTAAAAAGTTTTCAGTTATTGCTCTTATTTTATTCCCATTGCTTCCCTGAGTATTTTTTTTTACATTTTTTTTTTAAATCCACCTTACAGTTCAAGACATATGGGCTTTTCATTTGCTCACAGTATATGTTAATATTTATGGACTTTACCAAGGGAGATTTGCGCACTTGATAATCATGCAGAGCAGCCTAAAAACACGTCCTAGAGAAAACTGTGAGCAATCCCCGTCTAATCACAACTTTTGATAGTCGTGTCAAGCATATGTAGCAGAAGTATTCAATCAGATGCTCACAAATCAGTGGCATTCTCCCCTAAAGGAAATGCATTTATGAGGGCATTGTTACATCTCACCTGGAGAGGTGGATCCTCAACGCCCTTGGTCCAGATGAGGAGTTCTAATGCAGCAGAGACAAGAAATGCTGGTGCATCAAGGCATCTTGTTGGAACAATAGTAGATGGTAAGAGGAAGGGTCGGACATATGATTGGTGTAGCCACACAGGGGTCCAAGAGGTAAGGGGGCCTATTTCCACCTCCAGAGAGGGTAAAATTGTGCATTATGATGAGATAATACGCTGCAAAGGGCCTATACATTATTCTTGCACAGGGGCCCTTTTTTGTCTGTATCCGCCAGTGGTAAAAGGTGTATGGGCGATCTGGGACAATGATAACTGGAATAGCTGAACTGGAACAATGGCAGCAGAGTTAGAAAAATGATGTAGCAGTGTTGACTTAGCAATGAAGAATCAATGTAATAGAATTGAGTTTGGAACAGAAGCTCATGAAGCACTGTTGGAAGCACAAAATTGAGAAGCTGTACTATGGGACTTGATACTGCAGTGCTGAAACCTGTAATAAAAATAGGGGATAACTCAGGAGACTCTTTGCGTGGAACAAGACAACTACAGGACACAGTTTTATAAGTGGTAAAGTCTATATTATCACACGGTGATTCAAACAGGTGCAGAGAGAAACTCAAGTCCACAACACTTGGTGCAAATAATAAACGCAGCTTAGCAGTCTTCAGAGAAAAATGCAATCAAGCAGAAAGTCTATGAAGCACAGTTATTCTTGAGGATACTTGACACGAATAAATCCTTGTCTTAGTCCAGATACAGATAGATATGCTTATAGGCAGTTCAAATCATATCATAGCTCAACCAGGGAGGCCTGGTTAATAGTCTCAGGTTATAGCAAAGCAGCAGCAGCTTACATGTCCAGCAAATGCAGATGAAGTAAACACGAGCAGCAGATGAAGGAGGATTACGGGAAACTTGTGTATGCAGCAGGAACTCAGAGCAGAGTAGCAGGATCACCACACAGGTTCACAGGAGCAGGTGTATAGCCAGGGAGTAATCAGAGGTCAGGAGCTGGATGCAAGGCAGAATACTCTAGCACAGACTGAAGGCTGGGGTGGAGTTTTATAGCAGGAAGACACAGTGCACATGAGACCAAAGACGCCATCTTGGAAGAGGGCAGTAATGCACAAAAGGTAAAAAATGTTCAGAGTCCTGACAAAACCATGGAATAGCAGAGTTGTACAGTGGGTATTCATACAGCATAGCTGGAACCATGGAATAGTAGAGCTGTACACTGGAGCTTGATGTACTAGTATCAGAATGATGATGACTGGAATAGCAGTTGACTTAGCAGTGGTAGGGCAATGTGACAGCAGTAAAGCCAACCAGGGTCGGGACAAGGTATTTTGGTGCCACAGACAGACGAAGCTGCCTCCCCCACCCTTCAACTCTTAAGTAATGGGTTAGAGGCTAAGGTAATAGGATGCCCCCCTTCAATGGGTCAGGAAACAAGCTTTGACAACCACGTTGAGTGGAATTATACCTTTTTTCACCAAAAAATACCAGCAAAGTTAAAAAAAAGTGTGTACTTTAGGGGTAAGACTCAACAGATAATGCAATTTCACAGTTAGGCTGGTTTCACATTTGCGGACGAGGGCTTTGCCGAGGACTCCGTAGTTCCTCTGTTAAGCCCCGCCCACTGCCGCGCCTCTTCCTTCAGCTCCGCCTACGTTGGCATGCGTCCTGCGTTCCCTATCTTTAACATTGGGTACGCAGGCCATGAAGGAAGAGGTGCGACAGTGGGCGGGGCTTAACAGAGGAACTGCGCAGTCCTCCGCAAAGCCCTCGTCCGCAAATGTGAAACTAGCCTTAGATATAGAATCATTCATTGTTTGTGGACCATTTACACAATATCAGGGACAAATAGCGATACTCATCCCTGACATAATATATTTTAAATGTCAGACCCAAGGAAAGTAATATAGCTCAACGCGGGCCATTTGGTTTCAATTAAGATGTCCAGCATTTGATAAGGGGATACATATTATGGTTTTTGTGTCTGTCATGTGACAAATACAGTTTGCAAGAAAAATGATGGTCTTTCTGGTAAACCCAATATACATTTGTATCATATGAGCCTACAACTCCTAGTATGCCCTTTATGGTCTTCTGCAGCGCATCCCCACAAAGCGTTATTAAAATGCCCTCTGCATAAAAATATCTGTCCATACTACTGTATTACTTAAATAAGGCCGGGTTCGCATTAGCGTTTTTGTGCGCAGCTTATGATCCACATACATCCACATGCGTCATGCGTACATGTCTTTATCATTGTGTACGCAGGGACATGTTTTTGCATGTGTTCGCATGTGGATGTGTATGCATGTGGATGCGTACGCATGCGTTGTTTCAACATGTTGCATTTTTTGAGGCATCAAATATTGTGCAATCGTCCGCATGCAGTCGATTGTGGATGATTGCGTCAAAAAAGCGCATTACTGTCTATGGGAACACATTGGTACTCAAGGACATGCGTACGCATGCGTCACCGCCTCCACCATGTGCATAAAAAATGGAAACGCATTTAAGCGCATGCACACGCAGCGATTTTGTTTGCGTCATGCGCAAGATGATGCGCAGGCATAAGCATGCTTTTGCACGTGTTTGTGAATGCAGATGGTACGCTGCACGCAGAAATGCTAATGTGAACCTAGCCTAAGTCTCCTATAGTTTGTGGTCTGTCAGACTTAATGAACTATAACTGCCTCACTATCAGCTATAGCTGCCACACCATCCACCCTTATGAACCACGGCCTGTACCATGTGTATCCCCTATCCACTGTTTTCCCTTACACTCTTTATATTGCTCAACTGTCCCCCACAATGCTAACATTTCTCCATACTGTGCCCTGATTTCATGCTGCCCCACTCCATTTCCAATCTGTTCCCCCTCTTCACACTATGCCCTCATACTGCCCACCATGCACTTCTCGCCAAACTGTACCCCACCTCACACTGTCCCACTACACAGTATGATGGTCACCACAGCTGTCCATACTGTATATCCACGACAGATCCCCAATATACATTATGATGTCCACCACAGCCCCCTGTGCATTATGATGTCCATCATATAGTGTTGTCAATCATAGCTCCTAATATACACTATAATAGCCCCCACAGGCCCCCTATACAATATGGTCACCAAAGCCCCCTACACAGTATAATGTCCCCCACAGTGCCCTATACAGTATGGTCACCACAGGTCACAATATAAGGACCCCCGACAGCCTCCAATACAGTATGGTCACCACAGACATCAGTATGTCCCCTACAGATCCCTATACAGCATAGTTACTATAGCCCCCTTTATAGTATGTCTCTAAAGCTCCCAGTATAATTTCCCCCACAGACCCCTATACAGTATGATGCCCCCACAGTCCCTTATAATGTATTATGTCTCTACAGCCCACAGTATGATGTCCACCAAAGCCCCCTATACAATATGATACCCTCCACAGCCACCTATATAGTATGATGTCCCAAAGCCCAGTTGTAATGTCCCCCTCGGGCCCCCATATATGATATCCCCCACAGACCCCAGTATAATGTCCCTTACAGTCTCCCATATAACTTGATGTCCAAACAGCCATGATATAATTTCCTCCACAGCCCCACTTGTTTTTCCCCGACAGCTCCTTTCATTATGTCCTCCACAAATTCTTTTGTTTTGTGATGTCCCCCACAGCCCCCTTTGTGACATTCCCCACAGCTCCTTTTATGATGTTCCCCACAGCCCCTTTTGTGATAACCCCACTGACCCTCTTGTGATGTCACACAAGTGTATGTATTAAATCAACTGCAATACTCCTCTTGTGCCACCTGGGTCTGACGGAAATAAAAGTGCAGATGAGTGACAAAAGCTGGAAAATCTAGTCAAAGAAACTCAGGAGAGTCCCACACCTTTTTTGGTCAGGTACAGGGCATAGTATTGAGCAGGCACCAATCCTGGAATAATGTTATGTTCAGGACCAGAGCACATGGCTCTGAGCAGCAGCAGAAAAACGATAATGATAAAGATGCTGGCAGCAGTGATTTGTTTCTTCTGGCACTTATACAAATATGTACATATGAATCTAAACCTAAGAACTAGAAATTCAGTCAGTTACTAGATAAAAACAGCTTTCCTCCACTACGTGTCTATCTTCTGTGATGAGAACAGTACAGGGCACAATACTTCCTGAAGGGAACAGCAGCCCCTTCATTGTACTAATCACTTGCTTGACTGGCATTACACAGCTAATTATACAGGCAGGGATAAAGTAGAATTATCAAAGTTACCTGCTTCTGCTATCCTTTTTTTATTTCAGATGCATAGTAGCAGTTTATCGGGTTGAGCTGACATGAACAATTTTATTTTTTAATTTTAATATGATTGTACATGAAATTAAATATTCAGAAAAAAAAACCGTACCTGCCAAGCTATGGTAACAGTTGAAAATCTTCAAATGGAAATGAAAACTCAATACAAAAGAAACCAAGACAACCAAGATTAGAGCTGATGCAATTAAAATGTGATTAATATTTCAAAATGAATCGCCAGAGTGCGGAATAATTCAAGCTTCTATGTAATGACAGAAAAATAGGCACAAATTGAAGGTGCGAGCTATAATGATCTTTTTTTTTCAGTGCAAGAAGAACACTAACAGTTTATTCTCCATTTTTTTCTCCATTTTTAGTTTATTTTTCACTAAAATCTGCATATTGAAAGGTATAAAAATGCAAGGTTACATGACATTTCACTGAGTCATCATTATAATCAGCGGCAGAACTATAAGACATGCAGAAGTTGCAGTCGCACCAAGTACCTGGAACCTAAGGGAGCCCAAAGTCCCTCTGGCACATTACACACCTACATTTGGAGTAAGGCCACATTCACACTAGCAGTATTTGGTCAGTATTTTACCTCAGTATCTGTAAGGGTACCGTCACACAGTACCATTTACATCGCTACGACGGCACGATTCGTGACGTCGTAGCATCGTATGATTATCGCTCCAGCGTCGTAGACTGCGGTCACACGTTGCAATCAGCGATGGAGCTATGCCGAAGTCCCCGGGTAACCAGGGTAAACATCGGGTTACTAAGCGCAGGGCCGCGCTTAGTAACCCGATGTTTACCCTGGTTACCAGCGTAAACGTAAAAAAAAAAAAAACAGTACATGCTTACATTCCGGTGTCTGTCCCCCGGCGTTCTGCTTCTCTCCACTGTGTAAGCGCCATAGCCGGAAAGCACAGCGGTGACGTCACCGCGTCACCGCTGTGCTCGCTTTCTGGCTTGCCGGCGCTCACAGTGCAGAGAAGCTGAGACTCCGGAGGACAGACACCGGAATGTGAGTATGTACTGGTTTTTTTTTTACGTTTACGATGGTAACCACGGTAAACATCGGGTTACTAAGCGCGGCCCTGCGCTTAGTTACCCGATGTTTACCCTGGTTACCAGCGAACACATCGCTGGATCGCTGTCACACACAACGATCCAGAGATGTCAGCGGGTGATCAAGCGACGAAAGAAAGTTCCATACGATCTGCTACGACGTACAATTCTCAGCAGGGTCCCTGATCGCTGCTGCGTGTCAGACACAGCGATATCGTATGGATATCGCTAGAACGTCACGAATCGTACCGTCGTAGCGATCAAAATGGCACTGTGTGACGGTACCCTAAGCCAAAACCAGGAGTGGGTGATAAATACAGAAGTGGTGACGTGTTTCTATTATACTTCTCCTCTGATTGTTCTACTCTTGGGCTTGGCTTACAAATACTGAGGTAAAATTCTGACCAAATATTGAAAGAGTGAACATGGCCTTATAGTCACAGGATTTGAACACGGGTCCTGAAGTTACAAGTTACACCTGTAGTTATGTGATTTCTCCAATCTCTGGATACTTGCAGCTTTTTCTCTCTCGCTCATAGTCATACGCTATCCAGGTCTGTTATCTGTGTACATTTATGTGCAAATATTTGGTCAGTGAAAGAATTGTTTCAGCAACCAGCCACCTGCCAGCACCAATTTCAATCAGCGCTAGCTCTTAAAGGAAGACATTTTCCAGCTTGCTTCTTAACTGATATAACAGGCTTTCATTGTTGAATTTGTGCCTGCATACAAAGATTACAGTAAGAAAACCTTAAAATGTCCTCATGAAAAAAAAAGTGTTCCAGAGTATACACATCATGAAGCCAGCTAGCAGAGCTGACATGGGACTTGTACAGACAGTGCACAAATCTCAGTTTGCCCTGTTTTATATGGAGGCCTGCAGGTGATTTTTCTCAAGATTCATGTATGGCCAGTCAGAAAATAAAGTAGCATATAATAACAAATGGAGATATACAGGTAGTCCTTGACTTACGACGTTGATCCGTTATTACGCGGCGTCGTAAACCGAATTTCGACGTAAGTCGGACCATACGTTCATAGAGTACTGTACCATATTAACAGTACAGTACTGCAAACACTTAGCCTATCCAAACACCTATCCTAACACAGTACCCTACATAATCAATAAACATAGGTACAGCAAAATATTGTGCAGTACAGTACAGAGACTCGTTTTCCTCGTGTAACCGGGTACAGTGTACAGTACTGGACTCTATTCTTCCGCCACTGCACGTAGTTGCACGTGGTTCGACTTACGACGCAAAACCGCGTAAGTCAGAATGAGGCGTCGTATAAAGTGTCGTAACCACGAAACGACGTAACTCGAGACTGTCGTAACCGATGACTAACTGTACTATCGGGATACAAGTATTGGGACACCTCCAAATTATACAGGAGCTTTTATTACATCCCATTCTAAATCCGTAGTCATTAATGCGGTGTTCGACCCCAACAGCTGTTTCTACTTTTCTGTATAGGTTTTTCTGTAAGATTTTTGAAATGTGTCTGTGGATATTTTTTCCACATTTATCCAGAAGATTTTGTCTGGCCCACAGAATCCATTTTAGTTCATTCTAAAGGTGTTCAATGGCAGTTGAGGTTGGAGTTTTGTGTGGGGAGGCAAGATCTTCCACACCAAACTTGCCTGACCATGCCTCTATGGACCTTGCATTATGCATTGGGGGTACAGTTATGGTGAAATGAAAAAAAAAAGACCTTCCAAAATGAAAGAAAAAATCTAAGCATGCAATATTTAAAATGTCTTGGTATGTTGAAGAATTAAGATCTCCCTTCACTGGAAGAGAGGGGCCTAGGCAACCCATGAAAAATAACCATTACTGTTATCTCTCCTATATAATATTTATAGTTGGCACAGACCCCCAGAATGTGGACAACATGGTTAGCCTTTTGGAAAGGTACCAGGTGGTCAAGAAGTCCTTAAGGTGACCAGGCGTTGTCACATCTCTGTACTGGGGTACCCAGATGGAACCTGATTCTCAAAAGAAGGGTGATAAAGCCACAACTGGGGGGGAGTCCAAGGTTTCAAGGGGTCACTGAAGGGTTGCCAAAGGCCGCTGGTAAGGACTTAAATTGTTGGAGATATCAAGGTATTGGGCATATAGCCATCCATTGTCCTATGTCCAACAAACAAATAGACTACAGCATAGGGAGGATCTGTTCGTATTATAAAATAGGGTACTGGTGTCTGGACCACAAGTTTATCCCCATAAAGCCTGTGGACATCCACTGTATTAACGTGGACACCAAGGACTACCCTATTTCCAGAGTGACTGTGGCACTGAGTCCCATTAGGTCAGAGTAGTTAAAATCCTGCAGCACCCAGTTATAATAGGGCAGGACTTTAGCTTGATCTGGGACTAATGGTGAAATGCGGATGTGCCAAATGAAATGAAATGAAAATGAAAAACTTTACATTAAAAGGGGCATTTTACAATGTTACTGTGATAAATGGGGTGGCTCAAGAGTCGGATGCCAATACCAGGTTTCCATATTTTCGGTAAATGAGGACTTGCTATATCGGGTTACTAAACTGAGGGAGGAAGTAATAGAGCAACTTCTAGTACCGGGGCCCTATAGGCATAGGGTGCTTGATCTTGCCCATTAACATGTCATGAGATTTATGAACTCTCATAGCTTTTGATAGTACTGTAAAAACCAGCTTTTTTTAAAAAAATACGTAGTAAAAACACTGCATGTGAAGGTAGGCTAAGGCTTTACAGCTGACGTGCATATGAATGAGAAAAAACAAATTGACAATAGCTTGTAATAAATACCTTTATACACAAAATATAAGCATTGTACAGCACACTGCAAGCAATCTCTGCCTGCCCAGCTGCCATGAATACATTTTAGGAACTCCTCTTTAGAAGTGAGGTTAATGGGTCCAATATTGATGTACAGAGCAATGTACAGTAAACACTTGAAGGAATGTAAATTGTTTTATAATGGACTGTGCAGTAATCCTCATTTCATCATTTGAAAGAGAGACGGAGGAGGTGGATAATGATATATAGCCTTCATTTTGTTATTAAATTTCACATTACATCAACTTTTCATTTTGACCTGCAAATGACCAGAAATACTGTGATTACATTTTAATATCAATGCAAACTTCCTAGTAGTATATTACAAAAATTAGGACGAGATCATTAATTTCTAAATAAAGACATTACAGTTTTATTGTGCAATTATAGAAAGCAGAAATTGTTGTTCGACGCCAAGTAAGAAAATAATGCAATTTAAGATCATAACCATAAATAAACTGATATAAAAGCAGTCTCTCCTATCCGTACTTAAAGGGACTTGGCTCTTTAAAGCATGTTGTGCTCAGCATTTTCCCTCATCCAGTTATGGTATTGAAGGTGAACTGTCTAGAAACCCACCCTTTCACTATTAAATAACTATTGGAAACAACAATTCTAAAAGTCCATATTGACTCTTTAACACATTTACCAGCAAGGGTGGCTTGCACGTTAATGACCGGGCCAATTTTTACATCTCTGACCACTGTCTCTTTATGAGGTTATAACTCTGGAACGCTTCAACGGATCCCGGTGATTCTGACGTTGTTTTCTCGTGACATATTGTACTTCATGATAGTGGTAAAATTTCTTTGATATTACCTGCGTTTATTTGTGAAAAAAATGGAAATTTGGCGAAAATTTTGAAAATTTTGCAATTTTCCAACTTTGAATTTTTATACAATTAAATCACAGAGATATGTCACACAAAATACTTAATAAGTAACATTTACCACATGTCTACTTTACATCAGCACAATTTTGGAACCAAAATTTTTTTTTGTTAGGGAGTTATAAGGGTTAAAAGTTGACCAGCAATTTCTCATTTTTACAACACCATTTTTTTAGGGACCACATCTCATTTGGAGTCATTTTGAGGGGTCTATATGATGGAAAATACCCAAATGTGACACCATTCTAAAAACTGCACCCCTCAAGGTGCTCAAAACCACATTCAAGAAATTTATTAACCCTTCAGGTGTTTCACAGGAATTTTTGGAATGTTTAAATAAAAATTAACATTTAAATTTTTTTTACACAAAATTTATTTCAGCTCCAATTTGTTTTATTTTATTAAGGGTAACAGGAAAAAATGGACCCCAAAAGTTGTTGTACAATTTGTGATGAGTACGCTGATACCCCATATGGGGGGGAAACCACTGTTTGGGCGCACCGCAGAGCTCGGAAGGGAAGGAGCGCCATTTGACTTTTCAATGCAAAATTGACTGGAATTGAGATGGAACGCCATGTTGCGTTTGGAGAGCCCCTGATGTGCCTAAACATTGAAACCCCCCACAAGTGACACCATTTTGGAAAGTAGACCCCCTAAGGAACTTATCTAGATGTGTGGTGAGCACTTTGACCCACCAAGTGCTTCACAGAAGTTTATAATGCAGAGCCGTAAAAATAAAAAATCATATTTTTTCAAAAAAATTATTTTTCGCCCCCAATTTTTTTTTTCCCAAGGGTAAGAGAAGAAATTGGACCCCAAAAGTTGTTGTCCAATTTGTCCTGAGTACGCTGATACCCCATATGTGGGGGGGAACCACCGTTTGGGCGCATGACAGAGCTTGGAAGGGAAGGAGCGCCATTTGGAATGCAGACAGATGGATTGGTCTGCAGGCGTCATGTTGCATTTGAAGAGCCCCTGATGTAACTAAACAGTAGAAACCCCCCATAAGTGACCCCATATTGGAAACTAGACCCCCCAAGGAACTTATCTAGATGTGTTGTGAAAACTTTGAACCCCCAAGTGTTTCACTACAGTTTATAACGCAGAGCCGTGAAAATAAAAATTATTATTTTCCCCACAAAAATTATTTTTTAGCCCCCAGTTTTGTATTTTCCCAAGGGTAACAGGAGAAATTGGACCCCAAAAGTTGTTGTCCAATGTGTCCTGAGTACGCTGATACCCCATATGTTGGGGTAAACCTGTTTGTGCGCACGGGAGAGCTTGGAAGGGAAGGAGCACTGTTTTACTTTTTCAAAGCAGAATTGGCTGGAATTGAGATCGGACACAATGTCGCATTTGGAGAGCCCCTGATGTAACTAAACAGTGGAAACCCCCCAACTATAACTGAAACCCTAATCCAAACACACCCCTAACCCTAATCTCAACTGTAACCCTAACCACACCCCTAACCCTGACACACTCCTAACCCTAATCCCAACCCTATTCCCAACCGTAAATGTAATCCAACCCCTAACCCTAACTTTAGCCCCAACCCTAACTTTAACCCCAACCCTAACTTTAGCCCCAACCCTAACTGTAGCCCTAACCCTAGCCCCAACCCTAGCCCTAACCCTAGCCCCAACCCTAGCCCTAACCCTAGCCCTAACCTTAACCCTAGCCCTAGCCCTAACCCTTGCCCTAACACTAACCCTAACCCTAGCCCTAACCCTAGCCCTAACCCTAGCCCTAACCCTAGCCCTAACCCTAGCCCTAACCCTAACCCTAATGGGAAAATGGAAATAAATACATTTTTTTAATTTTTTAATTTTTCGTAACTAAGGGGGTGATGAAGGGGGGTTTGATTTACTATTTATAGCACGTTTTCTAGTGGATTTTTGATTGGCAGCCGTCACACACTAAAAGACGCTTTTTATTGCAAAAAATGTTTTTTGCGTTACCACATTTTGAGTGCTATAATTTTTCCATATTTTGGTCCACAGAGTCATGTGAGGTCTTCTTTTTTGCGGGACGAGTTGACATTTTTATTGGTAACATTTTTGGGCACGTGACATTTTTTGATCACTTTTTATTCCGATTTTTGTGAGGCAGAATGACCAAAAACCAGCTATTCTTGAATTTCTTTTTGAGGGGTGTTTATACCGTTCCGCGTTTGGTAAAATGGATAAAGCAGTTTTATTCTTCGGGTCAGTACAATTACAGTGATACCTCATTTATATCTTTATGTTTTGGCGCTTTTATACGATAAAAACTATTTTATAGAAAAAATAATTATTTTTGCATCGCTTTATTCTGAGGACTATAACTTTTTTATTTTTTTGCTGATGATGCTGTAAGGCAGCTCATTTTTTGCAGGACAAGATGACGTTTTCAGCGGTACCATGGTTATTTATTTCGGTCTGTTTGATCGCGTGTTATTCCACTTTTTGTTCGGCGGTATGATAATAAAGCGTTGTTTTTTGCCTCGGTTTTTTTTTTTTTTTACAGTGTTCACTGAAGGGGTTAACTAGTGGGACAGTTTTATAGGTTGGGTCGTTATGGACGCGGCGATACTAAATATGTGTACTTTTATTGTTTTTTTTTTTATTTAGCTAAAGGAAAATATTTATTGGAACAATATATATTTTTTTTATTATTATTTATTTAGGATTTTTTTTTTTTTTTTTTTAACACATGTAATTTATTTTTTACATTTTTACTTTGCCCCAGGGGGGCATCACAGTAAAGTGACAGATCGCCGATCTGACACTTTGCTGTGCACTGTGTCAGATCGTCGATCTGACGTGCCCAGAAGGGAGGCTTCCCGGCGCCTGGTCTGAGCAGGCGCAGTGAAGCCACCTCCCTGCAGGACCCGGATGCAGCCCCGCAGCCATTTTGGATCCGGGGCTTGCAGGGAGGAGACGCTCGGTACAAGGTGAGCACATCGCCTTGTACTGATCGTCTCAGGGAAGCCCGCAGGGAGCCCCCTCCCTGCGCGATGCTTCCCTGTACCGCCAGAACACTGCGATCATGTTTGATCGCAGTGTGCCAGGGGTTAATGTGCCGGGGGCGGTCCGTGATCACTCCTGGCACATAGTGCTGGATGTCAGCTGCGATAGTCAGCTGACACCCGGCCGCGATCGGCCGCGCTCCCCCCGTGAGCGCAGCTGATCGCGCTGGACGTACTATTCCGTCCTTGGGAAGTAGGGCCCACCCCACATGGATGGAATAGTACGTCCAATGACAGAAAGGGGTTAACATAAAGTACAATGTGTCTCAAAAACAAACTCAGAATCACTTGGATTTGTTGAAGTGTATTAACAGAATTATTAATGCATAAATTGATTCTAGTCAGAATTGTAGAATTTGGTCTGGTCAGGAAGGTGAAAACAGGCTTCGGGACGAAGGGGATAAAATTCTTTAAATCACCACTCCAGCGTTTCTTTTTTTTCAGAGTTGGAGTGGTGGTACTAAACTAAGGTCCCTGCACATTGTCTTCACTTTCTTTCAATGACGATCCAGTCTAGCAGTGTCATTTTGAGACCACGGCTTCTGACTGGCCGGAGGTCAGAGGCAACGGTCACAAGCTCTCAGTGCAAGTCTATGAGAGCCAGAACGAACTTCTTATAGACTTTTATTAAGTTGTAACCTCCGACTCACTCCAAAAAAACACTGGAGCTATCCATCAGGTCACAGACTGCTGAAACCTGACGATAGTAGCGGTGTTAGAAGGTGAAGAAGGTGGCAGGTGAGTATAAGAGTATGGTTAGGGACCTTATATTAGAAGCACCACTCAAGCACTGCATTAAAAAAAATGCTGGAGTGGTGCTTTAAAATTAATAGGGTTTTCTCACTTCAAACATTTTTGGCATACAGAATATGCTCAAGAGTTTGGACCAACATATGTCTCAGAATGGGGGATCCCTGAACTCTGCCTCATCTGGTGGTGAATGAATTCAGAAGTCGCTTCACATATCGTGATACCCTCCATTTACTTCTGTGCCAAGGAAACAGTTGAAGATGCTTATATAGCGCCCCCACTGCCGCAGGGCCGAGGGGTACCCGGTACCGGGCCTCTGAGTCTCTGCTCTGGGGTTGTCACGGTGGCTGGACCCGGTCCGTGACCCTGCTGAGGGGCGTACAATGAAGGTGGAAGGTGGTGATGATGTGGTGCAGTGCCGGTCGCAGTAATTAACGAGGACACCAGGTTGCAGTCTCTTTACCTCTTTACTGAAGGCTCAGGATTCTCAGTCTGGAATACGGTTAACCGGGCTGTGGGAGTCCGGCCGGTCTGATGGCACCTCCAGAGTTCCCTTTGCAGGTGCCTACCTTCTAGCGCTTGTGTGTTGTGGTCCTCCCCTGCTGTGCTTACGGGATAGTCCCCACAACTGTTGTGTCTGTTTCTGAAGTTCCCTCACAACTCGATTATGATGTTCTGCTTCGTCCCCCAGATCATATGGCTAGGACGCACCCGTATGACGGGTAGGCTTGGAGCTCTTCCGGGACCCTAGTGTCGCCCCTCTCCAGTTGTTGCCCCCTATGTCTTCTTAGGTGATTTGAGTGAGACAGCCCGCCTATAACTGACTGTCCTGCCGTAGGTTTGAAGTAAGGCCTGGAGCTCAATACTTCCTCGGCGTTCCGGCCACCGGCTACGCGCTTCAGTAGGATGTTGCCTCGTCTTACAGCACGACTCCTACTGGTGTTTCTCCTTGTTGCGTTGATCTCGTTTCTCACTCAGCACAATAAACCTCGCTTCTTGTCCTTTCTTGGGGTACCGCCGCAAGGAAGTGCAGGCGCGGTCCCTTTACGTTCTCTCTGGTTCGCTAGGTCTCTGCCAGGGCCCCACCCCTGACAAGGACCCCCCTGAGTCTCTCCCCGCAACACCCTCTGCCACAGGATGTTGCCTGTTCGATTCCCAGTCAGCTTCTCTCTAACTTCCTATCTAACCCCCAGTTTTACCAGACTGTGAGGAGTGGCCTAATACATAGCGCCCTTAGCTCCCCCTGGAGGCCAGACTGTGAAGTGCATTGGTGTCTGTGATACCTGGTCAGGTGGACTCCTTCAGTGCCATCAGACGTACCATAGCCCCCCCTTAGCGGCGGAGCATCAGTACTGCAACGACCAGGACTCTGGGGCGCTGCACTTACATTCTTACTTGCTGTTTCTGTAACTCCCAAAGTAAATAGAGACCCATAAATATGGAAGACAGGTGTCTGAAGACTCTTATGCTACTTTCACACTAGAGTCGTGCACTGCACGACGCTATGCGTCGTTTTGTAGAAAAAACGCATCCTGCAAAAGTGCTTGCAGGATGCGTTTTTTCTCCATTGACTTGCTTTAGCGACGCAGTGCGATGCATTGCCACACGTCGCAACCGTCGTGCGACCACCAAAAAACGTTGCTTGTAACGTTTTTTGGTGCGTCATCTGCAACTCCGCCCCTGCCTCCCCGCACCTCACAATGGGGCAGAGGATGCGTTGAAAAACAGCATCCGCTGCCCCCGTTGTGCGGCGCATTCACTGCTAGCGTTGGTACGTCGCAACGACGCAATTCGTCGTGCGTCGTCCGACGCTAGTGTGAAAGTAGCCTTATTTTGAGAATTGGTGTTTTAGAGCTAATAAATATCAAGTTTAAAGTGGGACTATTTACTTAATAAACATGGGAAGCCTAAAGGAACAGGGATTATGTCTAGTTGCTTTGCTTATGTCCTTATGCGACAGTTCAAAATATAGCTCGTCCAATCATGTTTCTGCATGTCCTTTGACAGATCCAACCACTTCCCTGAGCTTCTTCCAGGATTTCTGCACAGTGTAGTGACATTTGATGTCACACCCTGTTGGTAGTCATTATTAGCTATTACCATTTAGGCTGACACTTTATTATCCTAACAAGCAGGATTACAATGGAAGGTACGGTAACACTTCTGTCATAAGGGTGTGTTCACAAATTGGGTGTTTGTTTATAAGAGACTCTGTAGCAGAGATCTAAGGCCACTGACTATTGCCTGTGCATTCAATAAAAAGCAAAATGCTTGTCCAGTGGGTGCTGGGATCGTGTATATGGGCATAAAAATCATCGTTGTCAACATGATACTACAGTATATGGGGACAGAACAAGTATACTATCGTCCGGTCCCCATCAGTACTCGTTGGCCTCTGTAAATAAGCCAGTAAATGAAAGCTGCCCAACTTGTATACAGTGAATTGATGCTCCTCAACAGGCCAAATTCGGCTCATCTAAATGGGCTATCACAAAAAACCCATTCACATGTATTAGAGGTGGAATGTTAGCAAAGCTTTGCTATGTGCCAACAGAAATTCTCAGCAATTTCTGAACCTTTGTAAGGACTATAATGCTGGATGCAGATAACAGAGGATCACACCTTGACAAGAAGTGATAGTCACAGCTAACATTCCCCCACTCCTTGCACCTTCAAACACCAGTTTTGTATATTTATATCTGCAGTAAAGCAAACTTCTAAACTGCTGTGCACAGAGCAGCAACTCAGACATTTATAGAGGTTTTCCAGGATTATAATACTGATGACTATCCTTAAGATAGATCAATATTAGCTGGGGCTCCAATACTCTGCACCGCAGTTGTCACGGGTTCCTTCTCCGGTATCACACAATCAACAGAGCAAGAGAATAGTGAACAATTCCAAGACCTTTATTTAGGCAAAACACGAAAGGTCCATATATACTATCCATCACACAAAGGATTAATTATTCCAGAACACGAATGCAGATCAGTTACAGAATAAAAGTCCAACAATCCAGCACAGAGGATAACAGTCCATATTCCCTTCTTTCTCTCTCTGACGTGCTGTCTTCACATCATGGGTTCCACACAGGATCTGAATTCCCCCAGGCTCCTGTCCTCTCCTTATGTCCAGGAGTAGTCAGACAGGTTGGGGCGGTTTTCAGGCCTCCCACACCTGACAAAGGTGCCTGGTGGATTAAGGCACTACAGGGGGTCATTGTTTCAACAAGCTGGTTCAATATGTCATTAGCATATTAGCAAACAGGTTTATTCACTGACCCTGTGGAGAGATAACAGTACAGGAATGTGGGGGCTGATATCAGATGGCAAATAACAGCCATTCATCAATTGGCAAATAACTCATACTACAAGAGAGCTCCAGGATAATAAGTAAAATATAAATATACACAAAATGATACCCACATAACATATCACACCATCACAGCCACCATTCAGCAAACTGTGGACAAAGCCTAAACAGCATAGCTCTGTAAACCATGTAGTAAACATTCTGAGAGATGAGCTGCAGTTCCTGAGAACAGTTGTTACACAGTGAACAGAGCTGTGCTGTTCTGGAGTTGTACATTTTACACCTAGATGTCTCACGAACTGTAAACAGACCCCCATCGACCTGATACTGATCATCTATCACAAGGATAATCATACGTTTTTTAACTCTGGAATAAACTTTTTCAGCCCCCAAGCCTGTTTTCGCCTTCATGGCCAGGCAAAATTTTACAATTCTGAAAAGTATCACTTTATGTGGTAATTAGTGATGAGCGAATACACTCGGTACTCGAGATTTCCCGAGCACGCTCGGGTGTCCTCCGAGTATTTGTAAGTACTCGGAGAATTAGTTTTCATCACCACAGCTGAATGATTTACATCTGTTAGCCAGCATAAGTACATGTGGGGATTCCCTAGCAACCAGGCAACCCCCACATGTACTTATGCTGGCTAACAGATGTAAATCATTCAGCTGCGGCGCTGAAAACTGTCAGGGCCGGCTCCAGGTTTTTGAGGGCCCCAGGCGAAAGAGTCTCACTGGGCCCCCCCTTTAACACAGCCCGCACAGTATATAACACAGCCCGCGCAGTATATAACACAGCCCGCGCAGTATATAACACAGCCCGCGCAGTATATAACACAGCCCGCGCAGTATATAACACAGCCCGCGCAGTATATAACACAGCCCACGCAGTATATAACAAAGAAACACAGCCCTCACAGTATATAACACAGCCTGCGCAGTAAATAACAAAGAAACACAGCCCACGCAGTATACAGCACAGCGCATGTAGTATAGCACAGCCCCGTGATAATGTTCACAAAAACTCTGAATGAAGCAATACAGCTTGGCAGGACGCACGCAGCAGGCCCAGGCAGGCAGGCAGTCAGCAGGCTGCATCCCATTCCCCCCCCCTGCCCCCGTAATGCGCAGCGTTGGGACCGTCATCGAAGATGAGTCACTCACTCACTGCTTCACTCGGCGCCGTCCGTCGCCCTTGTTGTGGACACAGGGAGAGGGTGCACCGTGCACCTGACTGCAGCTGCTGGCTGCTGCTCTTCTTCTCCTGCTTGGCGCTGCTGCTGCTGGACCTGTGGCTGTGGTGGACTTGGAATGGAACTAAACGAACGCAGGAAGATCTTCTGCTGTGACTGTGTGAGGAGCTCTTCTTGCCGGCTCTTAGGATGACGAGGGCGGCGACCGGAAGTGACAGGACAGATGACCCGGCGTCGCCCTGAAGTGACTCTCTGTATTGTATATCCATGGTGATGGGCCGGCGGAGGTGACTGGTGAGTATTGCAGGCAGCTGCGCAGCGCCAGGCGCCAGCGAAACCCCAGTCGGAGCTCTTTGGTGTCTGCTGCCGAGGCGCCGCCGCCCGCTGGGTGCCGGCATGAGGGATTTGATTGACTGAGTCTGAGTCAGTCGCACACAGCAGGGTCCAGGATGTAGTTACACTACCATAAATGCCCCCCCCCCCGTCTCGACAGGGCCCCGGCACTTGCCCGGGTGGCCCTGCTCCGAGTACTTACAAATACTCGGAGGACACCCGAGCGTGCTCAAGAAATCTCAAGTACCGAGTATATTTGCTCATCAATAGTGGTAATGACTCTGGAAAGCTTGAATGTATCCCACTAATTCTGAGACTGTTTTTCGAGACATATTGTGCTTCATGATAGTGGTGAAAGTTCTTCCATATGACTCACATTTATTTATCAAAAAAACATTTGGCAAAAATTTTGAAAATTTGAAAATTTTCAAACTTTTAATTTTTATGATCTTAAATCAAATAGTTATTTCACAAAAAATAGTTAATAAATAATATTTCCCACATGTCTACTTTGCATGAACATAATTTTGGAAACAATTTTTTTTAGGAAGTTAGAAGGGTTAAAAGTTGACCTGCAATTTTTAATTTTTCCAACAAAATTAACAAAACCATTTTTTAGGGACCGCATCACATTTGAAGTGACTTTGAGAGGCCTATACGACCACGACCAAATTACACCATTCTAAAAACTGCACCCCTCAAAGTGCTCAAAACCACATCCAAAAAGTGTATTATCCCTTTAGGTGCTTCACAGGAATTAATGGAATGTGGATGGAAAAAACGAACATTTCAATTTTTTTAATAAAAGGAGAAAATGAACCCAAAATATTGTTGTGCAATTTCTCCTGAGTATGCAGATAACCAATATGTGGGGGAAAACCACTGTTTGGGCACATGGCAGGGCTAAGAAGGAAAGGAGCACCATTTGACTATTTGAAAGCAAAATTTTCTGGAATCGAGAGTGGACCTCATGTTGTGTTTGGAAAGCCCCTGATGTGCCTAAACAGTAGAAACCCCCAAAATGTGACACCATTGTGGAAACTAGACCCCTCAAGGAACATATCTAGATGTGTGGTGAGCACTTTGAACCCCCAAGTGCATCACAGAAGTTTATAATGTTGAGCCGTGAAAAGTAAACATCATATTTTTTCCACAAAAATAATATTTGAGCTCCAATTTTTTTCATTTTCACAAGGGTAGCAAGAGAAAATGGACCCCGAAAAATACTGAGCAACTTCTTCTGAGTACACTGATACCTCATATGTGGGAAAAAACCACTGTTTTGGTGCACGTCAGGGCTTGGAAAGGAAGGAGTGATGTTTTGTAATGCAGACTTTGATCAAATGGTCTGTGGGGGTCATGTCACGTTTGCAGAGCCCCTGATGTGCCTAAACAGTGGAAATCCATAGTGACCCTATGTTGGAAATAAACTAGTGTTTTCCTGGTATATGAATTTTATAATGTGGTGGCATATACGTAAATTGTGTAGGGTGCATCAGTTTGGGTTACGTGAGTTGGGTAGTGTACGTCAGGTTGGCATATGTAAATTGTGAAGTGTACATCAGGTTGGCGTACATGAGTCAGAAATTAATTTAGCAGTCCATGGGTGTGTGGTACAGTCTAAAGCATTCTTTCATACACACACCAGCTTTGTTGGGGCAGGTGTCGCATTGATAAATGGTGGCCATGCGTATCCCCCTTCTGCAACACACTCGGCACTACTTTTGCGACCTTTCTTTTTATGTGCTTTGAGGGACATCCCCGGGGAAATATGGCCTGGTACGATACAAGCACCTTCTGCTTCGGAAATACTGGGGCCCCCTCTTTTCTGATCTCCAAAGATTAGGGACTGGATCACTACCTACTGGAACTGAAGGTACAACATACTGGTCTGGTCTGCACAATGTGACAGCAGGAAAGCGTTGAGCATTGCCAACTGAATGATTTGCATGGCCAGTTTCTTGTACCACACCTTAGGTTTTCTTATGGCATTGTATGGCTAGAGGACTTGATCAGAGAGATCAACTCCCCCCATGTTTTTGTTGTAGCCCAGTACACAGTCTGGTTTGGTGATCTGTGCAGAGGTACTGTACCTTGGATAGTGCTAGGGGTGCTGCCATCACCATGTATATTGGTCAAGAAAATGACATCCCCTATAGTCCTTGTACTTGACCACCACATGTTGTAGCTACATTGGGCTCTGCTTTCACCCTTTCTGAGCAGCTTAGGGAGGCCTCTCTGTTTTTTGCATACAGTACTGCTGGTTGCGGCAGCTCGTGCAGAGAGGGACTTGAAGAGTGGGATGCTGGTATAAAAGTTATCTACATAGAGGCAATAACCTTGATCCAGCAGTGGGTGCACCAAATGCCCCACAATTTTCCCACTAAGTCCCAGAACAGGGGGGCATTCAGGGGGTTCAATCCGGGTGTCCTTCCCTTCATAAACCCTAAACTTGTGGGTGTACCCTGAGGTACTGTCACACAGTTTGTACTGCTTAATTCAATACCTGGCCCTTTTACTGGGCAGGCATTGCTGGAATTTGAGTTTCCCCTTGAAATGGATTAAGGACTCACTGTCACGATTCATTTATGGTTTCGTGGCAGCTCTGGCTTTGCTATAATTTAAGTGTTTTTTTTCCCTTTTCGGGCCAGCAAGGGCTAATGCCAGTTTCCTTGCTTGACTTGTTGCTGGTCAGCTGATGTATGTGGTGACCACTCCCTCCATCCTTTAAATAGTCAAATGACGTTTCAGCTGACTGTTGGTAATAGAGTTATTCTATGATGACGAGCCTAGGAGTTTGGAGCTCTCTGGTGCCTGCAGTTTATCTGCTACTTCTCTGGAGTTCGGTTTCCCGATTCGGTATCCTCTGCTGTGTGGAGCTAAGGGGGATTGGGGTGAATTAGGAGAGATCAAGCAAGGATCATGGATCAGGAACTCTTCTTTCTTCTTTTCAGCAGGAGCAGAGATGCAAAGGCAGCAGCAACAATTGTAATGTCACAGGTTTCTGTGGCACCACAAGATCCAGCACAGTGCACAGAGGGACAGAGTGACCCCCATGTACAAATCTGCAGCTAGAATGAGGAAGTACAGGGCGGTCTCTGCTTCTGTGCGCTCTGAATGGTGGGATCAATGTCATCGTCAATCACACAAGAGCTGGCCATGGTGATCCTGGCACTGCTAAGCTCCAGCATCGATCGTAGGCTGGACATCATTGTTTCAGGCAATTTGATTGCCAAAAACATTGAGAAACGTTACGATTGGCTGTTCAAAATTGAACAGCCAATCACAGCAATCGTAGTTGCAGGGGGGTGTCCCCACCCTTTGGGACCACTCCATGTGCTCAGATCCAAGATGGCACCGGAACTTTAATGCGATGCCGCATTAAATATATGTTGTATCCATAAGTCATTGTAGATTGTAAGCTCTTACGGGCAGGGTCGTCATTATTTTGCTTTAATTATTGTATTACTTTGAATGTTGTTACTTATGACTTACACTGTATATGAACTGTTGAATTGTAAAGCACTGCGGAATATGTTGGCGCTATATAAATAAAGATTATTATTATACGTCCAAGGTTGGTAACGGGTTAAGCATAGAAGTTGCTGCTCGATGCACAGAAGACACATAAGAATAGACCCGTAGTGGTATCACTGATTCCAGCAGCTCGCTGGTGTTATATCATCGTTAGCATCTGCGCAGGGAAAAGATGAAGAGCGACTTTATGAAGAAAAGTATTTGGACACCTTTTAATCAATGAATTTAGGTTTTTCAGTAAATCTCATTGACGCATGTGAATAAAATCCAGCCCCTAGGCATGTAATCTGCCTTTACTTCCATTTGTGAAAGAATGGGTTGTTCTATAGAGATCACAGAATTCAATTGTGGTTATATCAGTTGTAACAAGTCACTTCATAAAATGTCTCTGAAAAGTTCAACTGAGAGTAGTGTTTGAAAAGTGGAAGCGTTTAGGGATCACAGCAACAAAGCCACAAAGTATCTCCCCACAAGGATGCACAGCGGGGTCGCTGAACACTGGAGTGCATAGTGAATAAAAGTCGCCAATGCTCTACTGACTCAAGAACTGTGACACTCCAGACCTCTTCTGGCATGAAGCTCAGCAACAAAACTGGATCTGAAGCTTCACAGCATGGGTTTCCATAGCCGAGCAAAGGCAGGCAAGCCTTACATCACCCGGCACAATGGGAAGCATCGGACGGGGTGATGTAAAGCGCACTACCACTGCACTCTGGAGCAGTGCATGTGTTTTGTGGAGGAAACAAGCTCCTCAGTTTAGCAGTCTTGGGCTGTAGACACACAAGCGATTTTGAAATCGGTCAGATTTTGCTGCAGGAGAGTCGGAAGAGTATAATGCAAGTGTAATGCGAGTGTCATGCATTGTTCATGAGAGTCCAGTCCGATTTTTCTCACCTAGCTTCCGATTTACATCCGACTACAATGCAACTTAAACACGAGCTTTTACGTAGAGCAATTCTCTAAGTCATTTACACATTGTTTTCAAAGGAAATATTCATCAAAACACACACACATATATACACAGTGTGTCCGTAAAGTCATGGTGCACTTTTGACCAGTCACAGGATGTACTTATAGTTTACATTTTGGCGCCCTTTCTCTGCCCCAATCATATCAGACCTGTTCATGAGGAGAGTGTCATGTCGGACACTGTTCAGACCAGGTCGTCCGATAGACAGCGGTAGTTCCGCTTTTGACCACTATTTGCTCATTGGCGTCGGCTAGATTTTGTCTAGCTGTTCCGGGGTTAATTTACCTGATCCTCGGATTGGAAGCTGGGCCATGCCCATTGCCTTTAAATAGCTCTCCTGATCATTGGGCGTCGCCGATTATAGCTTCTGTCTTGTGCGTTGTTATCTCGGTCTGGAGTGGAGAGCTGGTGGTTGGAGATTCGTTGCTGGTGGTGTATTTCCCTTTGTCTTATTTACTCCTTCCTATATTTGTATTTATTTTGCCCTGCGCATTTATAGTGTATTCCTGAGTGTCTGCGGCGTGGTGTATATTTTCCTTTATCCTTGTCTGTGCTAACTGTGGGTATTGGTGTATTACCTCTTCACTGGGTGGTGGGCGGAGATTTCAGCCTAGGGTTGAAACAGGAGACAGGGTGAGGTTCGAGGCCTGGACATGCACACCTTCAGTGTAAACTTCAGGTAGAGGGTCAGTCAGGATTTCCCTAGTCTGAGGAAAATTGCAGGGGCCCAGGTTATTAGCTCTCGCTCACCTAGTCTCTCCCTGACATTATAATTGGCCGAACAACACACAAAAAAAAGGGGTTCCTTTTTTTTGTGTATTGTCATGGATCCCATGACTTCCATAACCCGCCAGTTGGAGGCGCTGTCCCTACAGGTCACGGAGTTAAGGGAGGCAGTACAACAACAGGGACTAGCAGTGTCTAATGTGCAAGTTGGATCGACAGGAAGAGTTGCTGAGCCTAAGTTTCCTTTGCCTGAAAAATTTGCTGGGGAACGCAGTAAATTTGTTTCTTTTCATGAAGCTTGCAAACTATATTTCCGTATGCGCCCGATATCTTCAGGTAATGAGGATCAGCGTGTGGGCCGGGTGTTGTCATTGTTGAGTGGGGATCCCCAAGCATGGGCGTTTTCTTTGCCATCTGATTCTGCTGCATTTGACTCTGTGCAGAGTTTTTTTTTCCTGTCTTGGGAAAATCTACAATGAACCTGACAAAATGGCTCTAGCAGAATCTAAGATACGTTCTATTCACCAGGGGGAGCGAGTTGCAGAGGATTACTGTTCTGAATTTTGTCGCTGGGCGATCGATACCCAATGGAATGATGCAGCATTGCGGAGTCAGTTTATACATGGGATTTCTGGAAGGGTTAAAAAAGCCCTTCTGATGTATGAGACTCCTGCTTCTCTAGATTCCGCCATGAGTCTGGTTGTCCGCATTGATCACCGTTTGCGTCAGGGGGAGCATGAGACACCGCCTATGGGAGGTTTAGGTTCACGTGAGGTTGCTGCAGGTGAGCCCATGGAGCCTATGCAAATCGCAGGGGTGTCACATGTGAAGCGTCAAGTCCCTGAGCTCAGGAAGCAGGGAGCCTGTTTTTACTGTGGTAAAACGGGTCATTTTATTAACATCTGTCCTCTGCTGCCTAAGAAAAACGCAACGGCGGAAAACTTCTAAGCTCAGAGGGTGTGGAGGAGACCAGTCTGAGCTTATGTATATCCTCCATGGTGGTTTCTCAGTGCATGCTCCCTGCTAAGGTTTTTATCGCTGGCAGTGAGCTGCCAATTACTGTTTTTGTGGATAGTGGTTCAGCCACAAATCTCATTGATGAGGAGTTTGCGCGCACAGCAGGTTTTAGGATTGAAAAACTGTCTCAACCTATCCGTGTGGTCACCATCAATGCTGCTCCTCTCTCTCAGGGGGAGATTACTGAATTTGTGGCTGAGGTGAAACTCCACATTGGAGTTCTACATTCCGAGCGGGTTACATGTAAGGTGCTCAGGAATCTTCCTGCTCAGGTGGTTTTGGGTTTTCCTTGGTTGTCTATGCACAACCCGGTAAATGACTGGAGAACTCAGGACATAATTCGGTGGAGTGAGTTCTGCCAGGAGAATTGCCTGGCCACATGTGTGGCTGCGGTGACTTCAAGCGTTCCGGAGTCACTTCAGGATTTTTTGGATGTGTTCTCTGAGAAGGGTTGTTCAGAGCTGCCGCCACATCGTCCTTATGACTGTTCTATCAGGTTTAAACCAGGGGCCAAATTGCCTAAAGCAAGGATGTTTAACATCTCCGGTCCGGAGAGACAAGCGTTAAAAGATTACATTGCTGAAAGCTTGAGCAAAGGGCACATCAGGCCGTCATCCTCGCCGGTGGCAGCAGGGTTCTTCTTCGTGAAGAAGAAAGATGGCGGATTACGCCCATGTTTGGATTTCAGGGAGTTGAACCAGATTACGGTTTGTGATCCATACCCTATGCCTCTGATTCCAGATTTGTTCAACCAGGTAGCAGGTGCTAAGTGGTTTACCAAGCTTGACCTCAGGGGGGCGTACAACCTCATAAGAGTCCGTCAAGGTGATGAGTGGAAGACGGCTTTTAATACCCCTGAGGGTCATTTTGAAAATTTGGTGATGCCGTTTGGGTTGACTAACGCACCTGCAGTGTTCCAACATTTCATCAATGATGTGTTCTCGCATGTTTTGGGGAAATTCGTTATCGTGTACCTAGATGACATTCTCATATATTCTTGCGACCGTGATACTCATTTAGATCATGTCAGGCAGGTGATACAGCTTCTCAGAGAGAATAAGCTGTATGCTAAACTTGAAAAATGTGTATTTTCTGTTCAAGAGTTGCCTTTCTTGGGTTATATTGTGTCTGCTTCTGATTTTAAAATGGACGCCGCTAAGGTGCAGGCGATGCTGCGTTGGGAACATCCTGATAACCTGAAAGCACTTCAGCGGTTCCTTGGGTTTTCTAACTACTATAGGAAATTTATCAAGGATTTTTCCATCATTGCTAAACCGCTAACTGACATGACTAAAAAGGGTACCAATTTCTCCGTTTGGCCTGAGGCTGCTGTGCGCGCATTTGAATTTCTTAAGAACAGTTTTGTTTCAGCCCCCATTCTTGTGTAGCCAGACGTATCTAAACCCATTGTCGTGGAAGTCGATGCGTCTGAGGATGGTGTGGGGGGCGGTACTATCTCAAGGCTCATCCTTGAGTGGTTTGCGTCCGTGCGCCTATTTCTCCAAGAAACTGTCGTCCGCCGAACGTAACTACGATATCGGCAACAGGGAGTTGTTGGCAATTAAGTTGGCCTTTGAGGAATGGCAACACTTCTTGGAGGGGTCGGTACATCAGGTAACTGTTATTACCGATCATAAGAATCTGCTGTATTTGGAGTCTGCCAAGCGTCTGTCCCCCAGGCAGGCTCGCTGGGCATTGTTTTTCACGCGGTTCAATTTTGTGGTCACTTACAGACCGGGGTCTAAAAACACTAAGGCGGATGCTCTGTCCAGGTGTTTTCCGGGGGGAGAACCTCGGGAAGATCCAGTACCCATCCTCCAAAAGGGTGTTGTGGTTTCGGCTCTCACTACCGAGGTTGAGGCTGAGATTGCTGAGGCTCAGGAGGTGCCATCTGAGCTTCCCGTCAACAACAAATCTTTTGTACCGCTTCATCTCCGCCTAAAGGTTTTGGCGGAGCATCATGATGCTGTCCTGGCTGGTCACCCAGGGGTTAGAGGTACCTTGGAGTTGGTGTCACGTCGGTTTTGGTGGCCCAAGATCCGACAGGATGTGGTCTCATACGTGTCAGCTTGTACCACGTGCGCTAGGGCTAAGACGCCTCGCTCCCGTCCTGTTGGCACACTACTTCCTCTTGAGGTACCTAGTAAGCCATGGACGGAAATCTCCATGGATTTCATCACTGATTTGCCCTCATCAGCTGGAAACACGGTCATCTTGGTGATTGTTGATCGGTTTTCTAAAATGTCGCACTTTGTGTCTTTGCCTGCGTTGCCTAACGCTAAGACTCTGGCCCAAGTATTTGTGCAGGAGGTGGTCAGACTTCATGGGGTTCCGTCTGACATCGTGTCTGATAGGGGGTCTCAGTTTGTGGCAAAATTTTGGAGAGCGTTTTGCTCACGGCTGGGAATCAAGCTATCTCATTCTTCGGCGTTTCATCCTCAGTCAAATGGTCAGACTGAGCGTATGAACCAAAATTTGGAACAGTACTTACGCTGCTTTGTCTCTGATAACCAGGAGGAGTGGTCTACCTTTCTTCCTTTGGCTGAGTTTGCCATCAATAATCACCGCCAGGAGTCGTCTGGGGAGTCTCCATTTTTTTGTGTTTACGGGCTACATCCTCAATTTTGTACCTTGAGTCAGAGGAGCTCTTTCGGCGTTCCGGAGGAGGACCAGTTAGGAACACAATTGTCATCAGTCTGGAGGAGAGTTAAACAGCGCCTGTTGAGTGTGGGTGCTAGGTACAAACGTGTGGCTGACAGTAGGCGTGTGCCAGGTCCGGACCTGAGTGTGGATGACTGGGTGTGGTTATCCACAAAAAACATAAGACTCAAAATACCATCTCTTAAATTAGGTCCACGGTTTATTGGTCCATTTAGGGTCACCGCCGTCATTAACCCAGTAGCGTACCGATTGGAGCTCCCTACGGTGTATAAGATACACGTGTTCCACAGGTCTCTTCTAAAGAAGGTGGTGGGTTCTGTGGACGCGGCGCCTATGCCACCTCCAGTCTTGGTGGATGGTAATTTGGAGTTTGAAGTCTCCAAGGTGGTTGACTCTCGTGTAGTGTGTCGCACTTTATAGCACTTGGTACATTGGCGTGGTTATGGGCCTGAGGAGAGGTCTTGGGTACCAGCCTCGGACGTTCATGCTGACCGGCTGGTCAGGTTGTTTCACCGCCGTCATCCGGACAAGCCGGGTCCTATTAGCCGTGGGGGCCCTGGGGTCCCTCGTAGAAGGCGGGGTACTGTCATGTCGGACGCTGTTCAGACCAGGTCGTCCGATAGACAGCGGTAGTTCCGCTTTTGACCACTATTTGCTCATTGGCGTCGGCTAGATTTTGTCTAGCTGTTCCGGGGTTAATTTACCTGATCCTCGGATTGGAAGCTGGGCCATGCCCATTGCCTTTAAATAGCTCTCCTGATCATTGGGCGTCACCGATTATAGCTTCTGTCTTGTGCGTTGTTATCTCGGTCTGGTGAGGAGAGCTGGTGGTTGGAGATTCGTTGCTGGTGGTGTATTTTCCTTTGTCTTATTTACTCCTTCCTATATTTGTATTTATTTTGCCCTGCACATTTATAGTGTATTCCTGAGTGACTGCGGCGTGGTGTATATTTTCCTTTACCCTTGTCTGTGCTTACTGTGGGTATTGGGGAATAACATCTTCACTGGGTGGTGGGCGGAGGTTTCAGCCTAGGGCTGAACTCAGGAGACAGGGCGAGGGTCGAGGCCTGGACATGCACACCTTCAGTGTAAACTTCAGGTAGAGGGTCAGTCAGGATTTCCCTAGTCTGAGGGAAATTGCAGGGGCCCGGGTTATTGGCTCTCGCTCACCTAGTCTCTCCCTGACAGAGAGATAACAAGAACCAATCAAACAACACAAACTCATTTAAGCTGTTGCTGAGCCCCCAGTCAGATTAACCCCTGACAACCTGAACTGAGGAATACACTGCCAGGTCTGTTGCATCATGCAGCCACAAGCTTATGCCAGCTGTGTGGTTTTCCATGCCAGTCGAGATGTGGATGGTACAGAGGAAACTTCAGTGTGTTCTGTGGCTCGCTAAATTCGAATCTGTGACCAAAGTTCTACATGAATATCGGCACGTTTATAACGAAGCACCACCACATAGTAATAACATTACTCGGTGGGATAAGCAGTTGAAGGAAACCGGCAGTTTGACCATCAGTCAGTAGAGGCTATACGGGATAGCTACCTAAGGAGCCCTAAAAAATCTGCGTGTGCTCGACAATTACTCCTAAGCAAAACTACAGTTCATAAGGTGTTAAAGAAACGTCTCTGTTTTACGGGGTACAAATTGCGGCTGTTGCACGCTACCAAACCGGTGGATAGACCCAAAAGATTGATACAGATATGCGTCATGAGATCAACAATGATGCAAGATTTTTGCAGAAGATTGTGTTTAGCGATGAGGCGACCATCCATATCTGTGGACATGTTCATCACCATAATGTCCGAATATGGGCTGAACATCCTCATGCCTACGTTGAGTACAAACGTAACACCCCCAAAGTGAACGTGTGGTGTGGCCTGATGCATGATAAGGTGATAGGTATGAAAGTGGGAGTTTTTCTTTTATTTGGAGCAGATTTCACCTTTGTTTTTTGTTGCTTTCCAGTGACTGCTCAAAACTGCACCATGACTTTACGGACACACTGTATATAAACACAGTGGGGAAAATAAGTATTTGACCCATTGCTGATTTTGTAATTTTGCCAACTGACAAAGACATGAACAGTCTAGAATTTTAAGGGTAGGTTAATTTTACCATTGAGAGATAGAATATCAAAAATAAAATCCTGAAAATCACATTGTATAAATTATATCAATTTATTTTCATTTTGCATTGAGAAATAAGTATTTGATCATCTACCAACCATTAAAGTTCCGGCTCCTACAGACCAGTTAGAACTTCCCTTAACAAAGCTGCTCCAAGCAGCAACATGCGTTGAGCTTGGCAGGCATATGTGATCCTCCTCACTGGTAAACTTTTTGTATTTTATTGAATATCAAATGATTTTTCAGGATGAACAATGCATTTTCTTTGACTCTGGTTTGCATGTTTTTTTGTATTGAATTTTGTCCATTCCATTGTGTGCATCTGTTCCACTATCATATGTAAGCATGCACTTCATTGTACGTTATTTATAATCTTTTTATTTTGCTGGATACTCTGTGCATGGGGCATTTCTCTAATTGAAGGGATGTTATAGTGACAATCCGTATATATATATATATACCGTATATATATATATATATATATATATATATATATATATATATATATATATATATATATATATATATATATATATATATATATACACTCACCGGCCACTTTATTAGGTACACCTGTCCAACTTCTTGTTAACACTTAATTTCTAATCAGCCAATCACATGGCGGCAACTCAGTGCATTTAGGCATGTAGACATGGTCAAGACAATCTCCTGCAGTTCAAACCGAGCATCAGTATGGGGAAGAAAGGTGATTTGAGTGCCTTTGAACGTGGCATGGTTGTTGGTGCCAGAAGGGCTGGTCTGAGTATTTCAGAAACTGCTGATCTACTGGGATTTTCACGCACAACCATCTCTAGGGTTTACAGAGAATGGTCCGAAAAAGAAAAAAAATCCAGTGAGCGGCAGTTCTGTGGGCGGAAATGCCTTGTTGATGCCAGAGGTCAGAGGAGAATGGGCAGACTGGTTCGAGCTGATAGAAAGGCAACAGTGACTCAAATCGCCACCCGTTACAACCAAGGTAGGCCTAAGAGCATCTCTGAACGCACAGTGCGTCGAACTTTGAGGCAGATGGGCTACAGCAGCAGAAGACCACACCGGGTACCACTCCTTTCAGCTAAGAACAGGAAACTGAGGCTACAATTTGTACAAGCTCATCGAAATTGGACAGTAGAAGATTGGAAAAACGTTGCTTGGTCTGATGAGTCTCGATTTCTGCTGCGACATTCGGATGGTAGGGTCAGAATTTGGCGTAAACAACATGAAAGCATGGATCCATCCTGCCTTGTATGGAGCATCTTTGGGATGTGCAGCCGACAAATCTGCGGCAACTGTGTGATGCCATCATGTCAATATGGACCAAAATCTCTGAGGAATGCTTCCAGCACCTTGTTGAATCTATGCCACGAAGAATTGAGGCAGTTCTGAAGGCAAAAGGGGGTCCAACCCGTTACTAGCATGGTGTACCTAATAAAGTGGCCGGTGAGTGTATATATATACAGTATATAAATATGGATAATTGCTATAACAAGCAATCATTTTTTCATCCAAAATTTTTTTGCCCTTGTGATTGATAATATATTTTAACATTTTATGTGATATGTCTATTGTATTTATGATTGGGTCATAACTGCAAAACTCCTCCTGATAATCTGGTATAATTACTATTTGTTGATTATTTACCACAATTGGGTGTTGGTATCATTGAGATCATCCATTGTATCCATAATAGACTTTATAAGGGATACCTTTACTTCATATGCCTGCTTATTATTTCTTTTGCATGTTTTTAATGTGTATTGCTGTCTAAATAAAGTCATATTATTTATAATTGTACTGTATGTACACTATCATTTGCGTTACTTTTTCCTCTTATTTCTTCTTAGCGCATAAGTTGCACCCAGTTGTATTATGTTCTAGTTATACATCTTTGCGGTGCCCACCTCATTTGTTCTATGTCTTGCTTTTGACGGGACGAGTTGACGTTTTTATTGGTACCATTTTCAGACACATGACATTTTTTGATTGCTTTCTATTCCGATTTTTGGGAAGCAGAATGAACAAAGACCAGCAATTCAGGAAATTTTGGGGGTTCCTCGTTAAAATTCATGAGGACGTTTTATTCTTCGGGTCAGTACAATTACAGTGATATCTCATTTATATAATTTTTTTTATATTTTGGCACTTTTAGGCTAAGTGCACACGTTGCAGAATTGCCTCGAAAATTTCCGCGGCAATTCCGCAACCCCTGCTGCGGGTATATCGCATGGGGAATTGGCATGCGTATTCCCGCTAAACACTAGCATTTTACAAGCGTTTTTAGCTTGCAGAATGCTAGCGTTTTCCAAGCGATCTGTAGCATTGCTTGGAAAAGTGATTGACAGGTTGGTCACACTTGTCAAGCATAGTGTTTGACAAGTGTGACCAACTTTTTACTATTGATGCCAATAGTAAAAAGATAGAGTGCTAAAAATAATAATAATAAAAAAATAATCATGATATTATCACCTACCGGTGTCCCTCGCAGTCTTCCCGCTCCTTGCGATGCTCCCGTTCCCAATAATGCCTAGCGGCAAAGACCTCAGAAGACGTAGCAGTCTCGCAAGACCGCAACGTCATCGCAGGTCATTTTCGCATTGCATTATTGGGAACGGGAGCATCGTGAGGAGCGGGAACGCTGTGAGGGACGCCGGAAGGTGAGAATATCATAATTTTTTTTTTTCTTTTTTTTAACAATTATATGGTTCCCAGAGCCTGGAGGAGAGCATCCTCTCCTCCACCCTGGGTACCAACTGCATATGATCTGCTTACTTCCCACATGGTGGGCATAGTCCCATGTGGAAAGTAAGCGGATCAATGCATTCCTAGATGTGCGGAATCCCCGCGATTCCGCACAAAGAATGAACATGCTGCGTTTTTTTCTGGAATGCGATTCCGCAGCGGAAAAAAACGCAACATGTGCACAAAAATTTCGGATTGCATTCTAATAATAGGATGCTTAATGTGAGCGTTTTTATAGTGAAAAACTGCGAAAATCCTGAACATGTGCACACAGTCTTACACAATAAAAACTATTTTATAGAAAAAAATATTTTTGTATTGCTTTATTCTGAGAGCTATAACTTTTTAATTTTTCCGCTGATGGAGCTGTATGGTGGCTCGTTTCTTGCAGGACAAGATGACGTTTTCAGGGGTACCATTTTAATTTACATTCGTCTTTTGATCGCGTGTTATTGCACTTTTTGTTCAGTGGTAAGATGATAAAGCAGTTTTCATTTTTTATGGTGTTCACTGAAGGGGCTAACTAGTGGAGCAGTTTTATAGGTTGAATAGTTTTTGATGCGGCGAAACCAAATGTGTATTGTTTTTTTTTTTTTTACATCATCCCACTATGGGAGAACATCTGTACACTGATGATGCTCTGCAATGCTTCTGTGCTGCAGGGCATCAGAGCAGCACCTGACAGGCAGCGAGTCAGCACTGAGCTGGAGCTCACAGGCCACCTTAGGCCAGGTTCACACATTGCATTAGGCTAGGTTCACATTGCGTTAATGTGTGCACGCTAACGGACTGCATTGCATGGCGAAAATGTCGCAATTAACGCCGTGCAACGGGTCCGTTAGCGCACCCATTGACAGCAATGTGATTTGTGCCTGTAGAGCATCGCGAGCGCATGCCATTTTTGGCACGCGTTAGCGATGTGCCGTTCTTTTGTGACGGACCTCGGACGCTGCTTGCAGCGTCCGAGGTCCGGTCCTCGCTAGCGGGGACGGCGAACGCGGACCCTAGAGAAACATTGCGTTAGCGCAATCCGCTAGTGCTGTGCGCTTAACGGATTGCCCTAACGCAATGTGAACCTAGCCTTAGTGCAGTCCGTTCAGCGCCAGGTTCACATTGCATTAGTGCAGTCCGTTCAGCGCATACGCTAACGGACTGCACTAACGCAAGTGCCGACTTTGGCACATCGCTAGAGCAGTTAGAGCATCTGCTAGCTCCATCTGCGCTAGCAGTGAGACCCGGAAATGCTGCAGCCCGCGTCTCGGGTCCGTCACTCAATGACGGCACATCCCTAGCGCACGCCCATTGTGGGTGTGCGCTAGCGATGCATTCGACATTGCTTTCAATGGCGGCGTTAACGGACTACGTTAACGTTATGCCGCAGTGTAACGTACAGCCATAATGCAATGTGAACCCAGCCTTACCGGTAGCACCCTGCGGCCGGTGTCACCAAGGAGACCATCAACACAACGTGATCGCATCATGCTGACGGGAGCACACTCCCTCCGTGATGCGCCTCGGCGTCACCGTCACTGTTGACAGCGGCATCAGGGGCGTTAAACATCCATGATCAGTGCTAATACCAATCACAGGGGTGAGCCAAGCAATCCACAAGTATATGTACGGCGGTTTGCCCTACCGCAGCGCCGTACACATAGGGCACATGTCGGGAAGGGGTTAAGGAGTAACCATGGTTTACATTTTATTTCATAAATCAATAGTACAAATGAAAATAATGTTGAGGACGGGGGATGAGCGAGAGGCAGAAACATCCTGCACACCCGGCTGTCGGTCACAGTGGAGGCTATCCTGCCGGTGCTGCAGCCACTACACAGGAGAGCCCGGCACTCCTTCATGTCTCTCTGCTCCTGGCGACACAGTGCAGCCTCCCCATGCAGTCAGGGCACGTGTGTATGGCCGCCGGGAGACGCCGCACACACCTGCACGAGCCCCGGCTCAGCGCCACAGCAGCAGCAGCTTCCTCTTCCGGTCCACTTCTCACCCTTCCATAGCGCTGCATTAGATCTGCAAGCCCCTCCCCTTCCGCCTCGGTCATGTGACCTCCTAGGAGCCCATACGTTTTAGCTCGTACAGTGGCGCAGGGTTGGAGCTGCCGCCATCTTGTCCTCGGCCATTTCTGTGTGTCCAGGCCTCTGGTTGCATAATCGCTCAGCTGCCGGTGCGCGGAGATATGGGGCGGTCACGTAGTCGAAGCTCATCCCGTTCTAAGCATGCTAAGAGCGGCAAGCATAACAAGAAACGCAGCCGCTCCCGGGAGAAGGAGCGAGTAAGGAAGCGCTCCAAGTCCCGGGAGGGCAAGAGAAACCGGAGGCGGGAGTCCAGGTCCCGGTCCCACTCCAACACCGCGGCTCGCAGGGAGCGGGAGAGACCAGTAACTCCGCCTGACCGCATCGATATCTTCGGGCGCACGGTGAGCAAGAGGAGCAGCCTGGACGAGAAGCAGAAGCGGGAGGAGGAGGAGAAGAAGATGGAGTACGAGCGGCAGCGGCGGATGTGAGTGCAGCGGGGTGTGAGGGAGACGCTGGGCCTCGCCGACATCTGCCGACCGGCCTCACTGTCCTGCTATACCGCCCCCGACATAAGCCTCTGCCGACCGGCCTCACTGTCCTGCTATACCGCCCCCGACATAAGCCTCTGCCGACCGGCCTCACTGTCCTGCTATACCGCCCCCGACATAAGCCTCTGCCGACCGGCCTCACTGTCCTGCTATACCGCCCCCGACATAAGCCTCTGCCGACCGGCCTCACTGTCCTGCTATACCGCCCCCGACATAAGCCTCTGCCGACCGGCCTCACTGTCCTGCTATACCGCCCCCGACATAAGCCTCTGCCGACCGGCCTCACTGTCCTGCTATACCGCCCCCGACATAAGCCTCTGCCGACCGGCCTCACTGTCCTGCTATACCGCCCCCGACATAAGCCTCTGCCGACCGGCCTCACTGTCCTGCTATACCGCCCCCGACATAAGCCTCTGCCGACCGGCCTCACTGTCCTGCTATACCGCCCCCGACATAAGCCTCTGCCGACCGACCTCACTGTCCTGCTATACCGCCCCCGACATAAGCCTCTGCCGACCGGCCTCACTGTCCTGCTATACCGCCCCCGACATAAGCCTCTGCCGACCGGCCTCACTGTCCTGCTATACCGCCCCCGACATAAGCCTCTGCCGACCGGCCTCACTGTCCTGCTATACCGCCCCCGACATAAGCCTCTGCCGACCGGCCTCACTGTCCTGCTATACCGCCCCCGACATAAGCCTCTGCCGACCGGCCTCACTGTCCTGCTATACCGCCCCCGACATAAGCCTCTGCCGACCGGCCTCACTGTCCTGCTATACCGCCCCCGACATAAGCCTCTGCCGACCGGCCTCACTGTCCTGCTATACCGCCCCCGACATAAGCCTCTGCCGACCGGCCTCACTGTCCTGCTATACCGCCCCCGACATAAGCCTCTGCCGACCGGCCTCACTGTCCTGCTATACCGCCCCCGACATAAGCCTCTGCCGACCGGCCTCACTGTCCTGCTATACCGCCCCCGACATAAGCCTCTGCCGACCGACCTCACTGTCCTGCTATACCGCCCCCGACATAAGCCTCTGCCGACCGGCCTCACTGTCCTGCTATACCGCCCCCGACATAAGCCTCTGCCGACCGGCCTCACTGTCCTGCTATACCGCCCCCGACATAAGCCTCTGCCGACCGGCCTCACTGTCCTGCTATACCGCCCCCGACATAAGCCTCTGCCGACCGGCCTCACTGTCCTGCTATACCGCCCCCGACATAAGCCTCTGCCGACCGGCCTCACTGTCCTGCTATACCGCCCCCGACATAAGCCTCTGCCGACCGGCCTCACTGTCCTGCTATACCGCCCCCGACATATGCCTCTGCCGACCGGCCTCACTGTCCTGCTATACCGCCCCCGACATATGCCTGTGCCGACCGACCTCACTGTCCTGCTATACCGCCCCCGACATAAGCCTCTGCCGACCGACCTCACTGTCCTGCTATACCGCCCCCGACATAAGCCTCTGCCGACCGGCCTCACTGTGCTGCTATACCGCCCCCTACATATGCCTCTGCCGACTGGCCTCACTGTGCTGCTATACCGTCCCCGACATATGCCGACCGACCTCACTGTCCTGCTATTCCCCCCCCACCGACATATGCCTGTGCCGACCGGCCTCACTGTGCTGCTATACCGTCCCCGACATATGCCTCTGCCGACCGGCCTCACTGTCCTGCTATACCACCCCCGACATACGCCTCTGCCGACCGGCCTCACTGTCCTGCTATACCGCCCCCAACATACTGTATGCCTCTGCCGACCGGCCTCACTGTCCTGCTATACCGCCCCCAACATACTGTATGCCTCTGCCGACCGGCCTCACTGTCCTGCTATACCGCCCCCAACATACTGTATGCCTCTGCCGACCGGCCTCACTGTCCTGCTATACCGCCCCCGACATATGCCTCTGCCGACCGGCCTCACTGTCCTGCTATACCGCCCCCAACATACTGTATGCCTCTGCCAACCGGCCTCACTGTCCTGCTATACCGCCCCGACATATGCCTCTGCCGACCGGCCTCTGTCCTGCTATACCGCCCCGACATATGCCTCTGCCGACCGGCCTCACTGTCCTGCTATACCGCCCCCGACATATGCATCTGCCGACCGGCCTCACTGTGCTGCTATACCGCCCCCGACATACGCCTCTGCCGACCGGCCTCACTGTCCTGCTATACCGCCCCCGACATATGCATCTGCCGACCGGCCTCACTGTGCTGCTATACCGCCCCCGACATATGCCTCTGCCGACCGGCCTCACTGCCCTGCTATACCGCCCCCGACATATGCCTCTGCCGACCGGCCTCACTGTCCTGCTATACCGCCCCCGACATGCCTCTGCCGACCGGCCTCACTGTCCTGCTATACCGCCCCCGACATATTCCTCTGCCGACCGGCCTCACTGTCCTGCTCTGCCGACCGGCCTTGCTGTCCTGCTATACCGTCCCCGACATATGCCTCTGCTGACTGGCCTCACTGTCCTGTACCGCCCCCGACATATGCCTCTGCTGACCGGCCTCACTGTCCTGCTATACCGCCCCCGACATATGCCTGTGCCGACCGGCATCACTGTGCTGCTATACCGCCCCCGCTATGTGCCTGCAGCCCGACATATGCCTCTGCCGACCTGACTCACTGTCCTGCTATACCGCCCCCGGCATATGCCTCTGCCGACCAGCCTTACTGTCCTGCTATACCGCCCCCGCTATGTGCCTGCAGCCTGACATATGCCTCTGCCGGCTGGGCTCTCCTTCCCTGCTATACCGGTCCTGCTATGTGTTTGTTGAGCGGGCTTCACCCATAGTTCTCTGCCTACATTGTTTTACTGCCCTGCCATTTACCAAGCTACCAGGCCTCACCCATATATTCCTCTGCCAATTGGGCCTTATTGCCCTGATATATACCAACCTGCCAGGCCTCACAGATGTATTCTCACCAAACATAAGACCCCACTGACGGCTCTTACTGCCCTGGTATAAACCAATTCACCCAGCCTAACTGACAAATCCTCTGCCAATTTGGCCTTACTGCCCTTAAAGTGAATCTGTCACCTCATTTTTTGTCTATAAGCTGCGGCCACCACCATTAGGGGCTTATCTACAGCATTCTCTAAATAAGCCCCGATGTAACCTGAAAGAGAAGAAAAACAGGTTAGATTATACTCACCCAGGGGCGGTCCGGGTCCGATGGGCGTCGCAGGTCTGAGTCCGTTGCTTTCCATCTTCATACGATGACGTCCTCTTCCTTGCTTCTGTTGCGGCTCCTGCGCAGGCGTACTAATTTTTCCTGTTGAAGGCAGAGCAAAGCACTGCAGTGAGCAGGCGCTGGGCCTCTCTGGCGCACTGCAGTACTTTGCTCTGCCCTCAACAGGGAAAATCAGTACGCCTGCGCAGGAGCCGCGACAGAAGCAAGGAAGAGGACGTCATCGTATGAAGATGGGAGGCACCTGTCTGCCCCTGGGTGAGTATAATCTTAAAGTACTGTCTCACAGTGGCACTTTTGTCGCTACGACGGTACGATCCGTGACGTTCCAGCAATATCCATACGATATCGCTGTGTCTGACACGCAGCAGCGATCAGGGACCCCGCTGAGAATCGTACGTCGTAGCAGATCGTTTGGAACTTTCTTTCATTGGTGGATCGGTGTGTGTGACACCGATCCAGCGATGCGTTCGCTTGTAACCAGGGTAAACATCGGGTTACTAAGCGCAGGGCCGCGCTTAGTAACCCGATGTTTACCCTGGTTACCATCGTAAAAGTTAAAAAAAACAAACAGTACATACTCACATTCCGGTGTCCGTCAGGTCCCTTGCAGTCTGCTTCCCGCTCTAGTAACCCGATGTTTACCCTGGTTATCCGGGGCCTTCGGCATCGTTGGTCGCTGGAGAGCTGTCTGTGTGACCGCTCTCCAGCGACCACACAACGACTTTCCAACGATCACGGCCAGGTCGTATCGCTGGTCGTGATCGTTGGAAAGTTGCAGAGTGTGACAGTACCCTAACTTGTTTTTCTTATCTTTCAGATTACATTGGGGCTTATCTACATCATTATAGAATGCTGTAGATAAGCCCCTGATGGCGGTGGCCGCAGCTTATATGTGAAAAATGAGGTGACAGATTCCCTTTAAAAATACCAACTGACTAGGCCTCACCACCCCAAAAGGTATGCTAATTTGGCTTCACCACCCTGACATGTATGCCTCTACGTACTGGCCTTACTGCCCTAATATATAGCAACTGACCAGTCCTCTCCCATTGCCCCAGTACCTGCTTGGTACATCTCATGCCAGTCTATCCACTATATGCCTGAGTCAGTAATTCTGTGTGATCCATTACCATATGTTCTAGTGATCATCAGATCTTACATATGATGGGTCTCATGTATGTACTGTATTTTTCAGACTATAAGATGCACCCCAGATGGTGCTCTGGGGTTCCCAGTGGTTCTGCCGGTATTTTGTGGTTGGGCTCCACCGGCATTTTGTGATAGCCCAGAGTTCCCCGCAGATCCATTGCTGCGATGTGGTGGCCTCCGGGAAAATGGCCGCTGGGGACGGCACATTCTCAGATTCAGATCTCGGCAACAAGATATCGGGATGAGAGCTCGGTGCTGAGATTTGAATCAGAGCATGCGCCGCCCTCGGTGGCCATTTTCCCGGAGGCCACCGCATCGCAGCAATGGATCTGCGGGGGCCTCTGGGCTTTCACAAAATGCCGGCAGAGCACCACTGGCGCACCAGCCTGGGAAGGGAGGCTGCATCGCCCTGCACCATGAGACCGCCGCCATAGTATTTTGTAAGTATATTCTGACTATAGTCCGAATAATATAGTAATGTGCTGCAGGCAAGCAACCAATCCAATCTCTGCTTTCATTTTCAGCTTTGCTGTATTGAAATCTATGATGTAATGTGACTTGCTCTGGACAGACAAAGGCCGGTTTCACATTAGCGTTTGGAGGAGCTGCGGACTTCTCCGTGAAGCCCCGCCCTCGGCCACACCTTTGCCTCTAGCTCTGCCTACTTCTGCATGCGACCAGCATGCGGCCTGCGTACCTATCTTTAACATTAGGTATGCAAGTCGTGCCGCTGTATGCGGATGCTTCCCATGCGTCGTTTTGACGATGCGGCGACCAGCGTAGGATGCAGCTTGTAGCAATTTCTGTTTTGTTTTTTTTTCCACATCGCCGAAGCGACGCATGCGGAAGCATCCGCATACAGCGGCACGACCTGCGTACCTAATGTTAAAGATATGTACGCCGGCTGCATGCAGAAGTAGGCGAAGCTAGCGGCGGAGGTGTGGCCGAGGGCGGGGCTTCACTGAGGAAGTCCGCAGCTCCTCAAAACGCTAGTGTGAAACTAGCCTAAGTGATGTACGTGCTCTAATTACATCATGGTACAGTTCATGATATACATGTATGCAGTGTGCACTTTGTATAGTACCTCACAGGTGCCAAAAGGACACTTGTTATCCACCTTGTTCAGCACATAAACGGCAGTGTCGGTAAATGATGGATGTGCAAAAGCAGTGTTACTAGCCTTACCTCCACTGTTTTCATGCTGGCAACACTTTAACCCCTTCATGGAGCGATCACGTCCCTGTAGATCGGGTGAAAGGGTTAACTCCAATTTCAGGGACAAGGGGAGTGGCACTTCAGACCCCCCCCCGTTGCTATGATCGCTCTGATTGGCTGTTTCGCTTTCAGCAGCCAATCAGAGCAATTTGTAATATTTCACCTGTGAAAAGTGAAATATTACAATCCAGCCATGGCTGGAAACTCTGATCTGCCCCCCGCCACCACCACCGATCTCCTCCCCAGTTCTCCTTTCTGTCCCGTACAGTGGTCCGCTCCCCCCCGTGCTCCGATCCTACCCCCTCATACTTACCGAGCCTTCCGGTGTCCGTCCGCCTTCTCCATGGGTGCCGCCATCTTCCAAAATGGCAGGCGCAGTGCGGCCGGCAGATTCGTTCCAGGTACATTTTGATCACTGTGATAAAAGGTTTTATCACAGTGATCAAAATAAAAAAAATTGTAAATGAACCGCTCCCTTTATTACCCCCATAGGTAGGGACAATAATAAAATAAAGAAAATATATATTTTTTTTTTTCCACTAGGGTTAGGGTTAGAACTAGGGTTACGGTTAGAATTAGGCTATGTGCACACAGTGCGGATTTGGCTGCGGACCATGTAAACCTATGGAAAACCAAATCCGCTGTGCCAATGGTGTGGAAAATACCGCGTGGAAACGCTGTGTTGTATTTTCCGCAGCATGTCAATTCTTTGTACGGATTCCGCAGCGTTTTACACCTGTTCTTCAATAGGAATCCGCAGGTGAAATCCGCACAAAAAACACTGGAAATCCGCGGTAAATCCGCAGGTGAAACGCAGTGCCTTTTACCTGCAGATTTTTAAAAAATGGTGCGGAAAAATCTCACGAATCCGCAACGTGGGCACATAGCCTTAGGGTTAGAGTTGGAATTGGAGTTAGGGTTGGAATTAGGGCTAGGGTTGGAAATAGGGTTAAGATTAGGCTTGTGGTTAGGGTTATGGTTAGGGGTATGTTGGGGGATAGGGTTGTGGTTAGGGTTAGGGTTGGGATTAGGCTTAGGGGTGTGTTGGGGTTAAGGGTTGTGGTTAGGGGTGTGTTGGGGTCAGGGTTGTGATTAGGGTTATGGCTAGAGTTGGGGTTAGTGTTGGAGTTAGAATTGAGGGGTTTCCACTATTGAGGCACATCAGGGGTCTCCAAACGCAACATGCCGCCACCATTGATTCCAGCCAATCTTGCGTTTAAAAAGTCAAATGGTGCTCCCTCCCTTCCAAGCACTGACGTGCGCCCAAACAGTGGTTCACCCCCACATGTGGTGTATCGGCGTACTCAGGACAAACTGGGAAACAGTTATTGGGGTCCAATTTCTCCTGTTAAACTGGCGAAAATAAAAAATTGCTTGCTAAAACATTTTTGAGGAATGAAAAATTATTTTTTATTTTCACGGCTCTGCGTTATAAACTTCTGTGAAGCACTTGGGGGTTCAAAGTGCTCACCACACATCTAGAGAAGTTCCTTGGGGGGTATAGTTTCCAAAATGGGGTCACTTGTGAGGGGTTTCTACTGTTTAGGCACATCAGGGGCTCTGCAAATGCAACGTGACGCCCGCAGACCATTCCATCAAAGTCTGCATTTCAAAACGTCACTACTTCCCTTCCGAGCCCCGACGTGTGCCCAAACAGTGGTTCCCCCCACATATGGGTTATCAGCGTACTCAGGACAAACTGGACAACAGCTTTTGGGGTCCAATTTCTCCTGTTACTCTTGTGAAAATAAAAAGTTGCGGGCTAAAAAATAATTTTTGCGGAAAGAAATTTTTTTTATTTCCACGGCTCTACGTTATAAACTTCTGTGAAGCACTTGGGGGTTTAAAGTGGTCACCGCACATCTAGATTAGTTCCATGGGAGGTCTAGTTTCCAAAATGGGGTCACATGTGGGGGAGCTCCAATGTTTAGGCACACAGGGGCTCTCCAAACGCGACATGGTGTCCGCTAACGATTGGAGCTAATTTTCCATTCAAAAAGTCAAATGGCGCGCCTTCCCTTCCGAGCCCTGCCGTGTGCACAAACAGTGGTTCCCCCTCACATATGGGGTATCGGCGTACTCAGGACAAATTGTACAATAACTTTTGGGGTCCAGTTTTTCTTTTTACCCTTGGGAAAATGGGAAAATAAAAAAATTGTTGCTAAAAGATCATTTTTGTGACTAAAAATGTTGCTTCTGCTGCTGTGGAGCACCTGCACGGTTAATAAACTTAAATGTGGTTTTGAGCTCCTTGAGGGGTGCAGTTTTTAGAATGGTGTCACTTTTGGGTATTTTCAGCCATATAGACCCCTCAAACTGACTTCAAATGTGAGGTGGTCCCTACATAAAATGGTTTTGTAAATTTTGTTGTAAAAATAAGAAATCGCTGGTCAAATTTTAACCCTTAACTTCCTAGCAAAAAAAAAAAATTATTTCCAAAATTGTGCTGATGTAAAGTAGACATGTGGGAAATGTTATTTATTAACTATTTTGTTTCACATAACTCTCGTTTAACAGAATAAAAATTCAAAATTTGAAAATTGTGCAATTTTCAAAATTTTAGCCAAATTTCCATTTTATTTCACAAATAAACGCAAAAATTATCGATATAAATTTACCACTAACATGAAGCCCAATATGTCACGAAAATAAACAGTCTCAGAACCGCTAGGATCCTTTGAAGCATTCCTGAGTTATTACCTCATAAAGGGACACTGGTCAGAATTGCAAAAAACGGCTGGGTCATGAAGGGGTTAAGGCTATGTGCACACGTAGGTTGGATCTCTGCAGATTTTTCCGCACCTGTTTTGGTAAATCCGCAGGTAAACTACACTGCGGAGTACCTGCAGATTTACCGCTGTTTTTGTGCGGATTCCACCTGCGGATTCCTATTATGGAGCAGGTGTAACCCGCAGCGGAATCCGCACAAAGAATTGACATGCTGCGGAATAAACAATGCAGCGTTTCCGTGTTTTTTTCCACAGCATGTGCACTGCTGATTTTGTTTTCCATAGGTTTACATGGTACTGTAAATGCATGGAAAACTACTGCGAATCCGCAGCGTCAAAACCGCTGAGGATCCTTTGTAAAATCCGTAGCGTGTGCACATAGCCTAAAGAGAACCTGCTGGCAGGATTGTGCACAGTAACCTACAGACAGTGTCAGATCAGCGCCGTTAGGGCTCCTTCTCACTTGCGAGAAATACGTCCGAGTCTCGCAGGTTAAAAACCTGTTCTGGCGCCGGCACTCCAGAGCGGAGCATGCAGCTCCATGTATTGCTGTGTGGCTGCACACTCCGCTCTGGTGTGCCGGCGCCAGAACAGGGTTTTAACCTGCGAGACTCGGACGTATTTTTCGCAAGTGAGAAGGAGCCCTTACACTGATTAGAATGATACCTTGTAAGTATGGAGCAGGTGTAAAAAGCTGCGGAATCCTCACAAAGAATTGACATGCTGCAGAAAATAAAGCGGAGCGTTTACTTACAGAATTTTCCACAGCATATACACTGCTGATTTGGTTTTCCATAGTTTTACATGGTACTGTAAACCACATGGAAAACTGCTGCGAATCCGCAGCCAAATCCACAACGTGTGCACATACCCTTAAGGTGATCCCATAGTTGCTACTCTGCATGCGCCGGCGGCGCCATCTTGGAGGAGGACTTTTATATATTTTTTTTTTTCTTGTCGAGCAAGATGGCGCCGCCGGCGCAGTAGCAGCTATCTGATCTCCTATATACACTGATAGCTGCTACTGCGCAGGCGCCATTTTAAATTAGTTTTTTTTTTCTATCTGAATAGCATCAGCCACATTTATTATTGGGACATTACACATGAGATTATCCTGCAGAGCAGGTGTCATGGCTGGCATCTGCCTGCAGAAGGGTTTTTTCAGTGTGTACATATATTCATTATGTAAGCTAGGGGGCAGGTCAGTGATGGATCGGTGACCAGTCAGCAGGCTGCATTATGAATACCTAATCAGAGCACCACACGAATACCCTCCACAGGCCGCCCCAGGGCACGAGCATACCATTAACTCAAAACTGAAAAAAAAATTAACAACCACAAGATGGATTTCATCAACATAGGTATCATTTTAGTCAGTGTAACAGCATCGACCTAGGGTACTGTGCGCAATCCTGCTGACAGGTTCCCTTTAAGTGGTCCATGGGCTATCTGCGCATGTGGTGTGACACATGCAGCTGCGGCGCCGAACAGCTGATTATCGGGAGCGCTCCAGGTATCCGGGTTCCCTCTGCAGCTACTTGGTAAACAATATAGCTATTTGGCTAGTCGTGACACAAGTTGCATAGAGATAGCTGTCACCTTTAATTCAGTACAATACAAATGAATGAGGTCACATTTTACATCTTTTGCTCCATTTACACCGCTTATAAGCTTACTTTGGTACATTTGATGCAAGGGATCCCATTTTAGATCATGCACCATTTTTTCATAATCCGCAACCCTTGCCACACTTGTTGAAAAACTTGTAAAAGCTCAACAAATGTAAGACCATTTTTGGTGCAAATTTTGCTATAATTTTGGTAGCTTACTAAATCGGCCCAATTGAATGTGGTCCGGGAGGAAGTGGATTGTCCACTCTACTTGGTCCTTTTAGTTTCAGCTTTGGAGTGTGTCAGAGTAAGATAAGAGCACAACATTACAATATGTTTATTTTTAAATGTATACAGTGACTTGTGAAAGTATTCTTCTCCCTGGAACATTTCAACCTTTCCCCACATATCATGCTTCAAACATAAAGATACCAAATGTAAATTTTTTGTGAAGAATCAACAAGTGGAACACAATTGTGAAGATGAACGAAATTTATTGGTTATTTTAAATTTTTTTGGAAATTCAAAAACAGAAAAGTGGGGCGTGCAATATTATTCGGCCCTTTTAACGTAATACTTTGTTGTGCCACCTTTTTGCTGCGATTACAGCTGCAGGTCGCTTGGGGTACGTCTCTATCAGTTTTGTACATTGAGAGACTGAAATTCTTGCCCATTCTTCCTTGGCAAACAGCTCGAGGTCAGTGAGGTTTGATGGAGATCGTTTGTGAACAGCAGTTTTCAGCTCTTTCCACAGATTCTCGATTGGATTGAGGTCTTGACTTTGACTTGGCCATTCTAACACCTGGATGCGTTAATTTGTGAACCATTCCTTTGTAGATTTTGCTTTGTTTGGGATCATTGTCTTGTTGGAAGACAAATCTCCATCCCAGTCTCAGGTCTTTTGCAGACTCCCAACAGGTTTTCTTCAAGAATGGTCCTGTATTTGGCTCCATCCATCTTCCCATCAATTTTAACCATCTTCCCTGTCCCTGCTGAAGAAAAGCAGCCCCAAACCATTATGCTGTCACCACCATGTTTGACAGTGGGGTGTTGTTGTGTTCAGGGTGAGGAGCTGTGTTGCCTTTACGCCAAACATATTGTTTGGCATTGTTGCCAAAAAGTTCGATTTTTGACTTCATCTGACCAGAGCACCTTCTTCCACATGTTTGGTGTGTCTCCCAGGGGGCTTGTTGCAAACTTTAAACACTTTTTATGGATATCTTTGAGAAATGGCTTTCTTCTTGCCACTCTTCCATAAAGGCCAGATTTGCGCAGTGTACGACTGATTGTTGTCCTATGGACAGACTGTCCCACCTCAGCTGTAGATCTCTGCAGTTCATCCAGAGTGATCATGGGCCTCTTGGCTGCATCTCTGATCAGTCTTCCCCTTGTTTGAGATGAAAGTTTAGAGGGACGGCCGGGTCTTGGTAGATTTGCAGAGGTATGATACTCCTTCCATTTCAATATGATCGCTTGCACAGTTCTCCTTGGGAAGTTTAAAGTTTTAGAAATCATTTTGTATCCAAATCCGTCTTTAAACTTCTCCACAACAGTATCACGGACCTGCCTGTTGTGTTCCTTGGTCTTCATGATGCTCTCTGTGCTTCCAACAGAACCCTGAGACTATCACAGAGCAGGTGCACTTATACAGAGACTTGATTACACAGAAGTGGATTATATTTATCATCGTTAGGCATTTAGGACAATATTGAATCATTCAGAGATCCACAATGAACTTCTGGAGTGAGTTTGCTGCACTGAAAGTAAAGGGGCCGAATAATATTTCACGCCCCACTTTTCAGTTTTTGAATTTCCACAAAAATTTAAAATAACCAATAAATTTCATTCAACTTCACAATTGTGTTCCACTTGTTCATTCTTCACCAAAAATTTACATTTGGTATCTTTGTTTGAAGCATATGTGGGAAAAAGTTGAAAAGTTCCAGGGAGCCGAATACTTTCGCTAAGCACTGTATACAGTGGTATGACAGTGTTTGCCCCCTTCCTGATTTCCTATTCCTTTGCATGTTTGTCACACGTTAATGTTTCAGACCACCAAACAAATTTAAATATTGGACAAAAATAACACAAAATGCAGTTTTTCCGTGAAGGTCTTTATCATTAAGGGAAAAATAATTCCTAACCTACAGGGCCCTGTGTGAAAAAGTGATTGCTCCCTAAACCTAAAAACTGGTTAGGCCACTCTTATTAACTGCAATCAGGCGTTTGCGATAACGGTCAGTGAGTCTTTTACAATGCTCTGGAGGAAAGTGTCCCACTCATCTTTGCAGAATTGTTATAATTCAGCCACAATAGAGGGTTTCCGAGCTTGAATCTCCTTTTTTAAGATCATGCCACAGCATCTTAGTCAGGTTAAGGTCAGGACTTTGACTAGACTAATCCAAAGGCTTTTGTTCTTAAGACATTGAGGTGGACTTGCTGGTGTGTTTTTGGACCATTGTCCTACTGCATAACCCAAGTGCGCTTCAACTTGAGGTCACAAACAGATGGCTGGACATTTTCCTTCAGGAATTTTGGTAGACTGTAGAATTCATGGTTCCATTTACTACAGAAAATCTTCCAGATCCTGAATCGGCAAAAGAGCCCCAGACCATCACACTGCCACCTCCATATTTTACTGTTGGTATAATATTCCTTTTCTGAAATGCTGTTACTTCTACACCAGATGTAATGAGATATACAACTTCAAAAAAGTTCAACTTTTGTCTCTTCAGTCTACAGAGTATTCTCCCTAAAGTCTTGGCAATCATAAATGTTTTCTGGCAAAACTGAGACAAGCCTTTATGTTCTTATTGCTCAGCAGTGGTTTTCATTTTGGAACTCTGCCGCTCAGGCAATTTGTGTCCAGTCTCTTTATTATGGTGGAATCATGAACACTGACCTTAACTGAGGCAAGTAAGACCTGCAATTCTTTGGATGTTGTTGTGGGGTCTTTTGTGATCTCTTGGGTGAGTTGTCCCTGCACTCTTAGAGTAATTTTGGTCAGCCAGCCACTCCTGGAGAAGGTTCACCAATATTCAATGTTTTTGCCAATTGTGGATGATGACTGTCACTGTGGTTTGCTGGAGTAATAGCTTTAGAAATGGCTTCATAACACTTTCCAGACTGATGCATCTCAAATGCCTTGTTTCTCATTTGTTCCAGAATTTCTAGCTTTTGATGATCTTTTAGTCTATTTCACTGTCAGGCAAGTTCTATTTAAGTGATTTCTTGATTGAGAGCAAGTTTGGCAGTAATCAGGCCTCGGTGTGGTTAGGGAAATTTAACTCCTCTTCTTAAAAATAACCTTCATTTAAAAACAGCATTTTGTGTTTACTTGTGTTATCTTTGTCTAATATTTAAATTTGTTTGGTGATCTGAAACATTTAAGTGTGACAAGCATGCAAAAGAATAGGAAATCAGAAAGGGGGTAAACACTCTTCACACCACTACAATAAAGACCACAAGGAGCGAATGATGATTTTATTCATTCAGTATGGGATTATTAAAATAACATGGCTTTTAACTGCTATTCCAGTAGGCAGCAAGAAATTGAAGAAAAACTTATAGAGGAGGAAACAGCCCGACGGGTGGAAGAGTTGGTTGCCAAGCGTGTGGAGGAAGAGTTAGAGAAAAGGAAAGATGAAATTGAACGTGAGGTTCTTCGACGGGTCGAGGAAGCTAAACGCATCATGGAAAAGCAGTTGCTCGAGGAACTCGAGCGACAGAGGCAGGCCGAGCTTTCTGCACAAAAAGCCAGAGAGGTAACGCTTGGTCGTTTGGAAAGTAGTGACAGTCCATGGCAAAACTTTCTCACTTTCTTCTTGTTTTATTGTAGTACATAGTTGTTGTTCCTGCATTCTTGGTCCATTACTTGGATGTCTCAAAGCATCTAAACTGTTCCGTTTTTACCTTTTGGCATGGAGAGGACTGCAGTATGTTAACTATTTGCTTTGGTTCCTCAAAGGTGCCATTCGGCTTTTTTTAAAGTTGTTGGCGATGTACATGAAACTTTTGCCATGGCTGTAGTCTTTTATACATTTAATCCTCCAAGTTTCAATTTAAAAACAAACTAGCTATTGACAGCTAAGGTGCCGTTGAGCAGGTCCAAAACGAAAAAGGGCTGATATTTGCCCAGTGATGTACATCCTTTCTCCTGCATCAAGGGTAGTGATGTTTTCATTTACTAAAGCACTAACCTTTTTACTGAGCTTACTACCCACAAAATAACCATTGTTTTCTTCCTGTCTGTCCAGATCATCACTAATACACTTTGAGTAACTAGTCATACCATCCTTTCCTCCTCATAGACTTCCTTAAAGGAATCAAGCTGCCTTCATATAAGTTTCAATCTGTCGCTTTTCAACAGGTGGACCAGCATTAGACTATGTATTTGAGGCAGTAATGGGCTACTGAATGCTATTGTTTTCTGTGCATTGGAGCCTAGTTTCAGAAAAGTAAACTTCTTATAGTTGTTCACTTCACAGTGCAAAAACCCATTTATACATACCATAAATTTATTTTTTTGCATCACTTAGACACATGAATTAATGGGGTTATCCAATTTTAATTCCAATAAGCTTTTATTTGCTATCTTGATATCCCCTGCCTAATATCTTGCCTACTTACCAGCTTTTTTTCCCAATCACTGTATCCGGCCACTTCAATTTCCATCTCCCATGCCCAGTTCTGGCGGTCCAGCCTTTGCTTTGCTTTCCCTACATGCCTGGTTCTGGCGGTCCTGCCTTCTCTAGATTTCCCTACATGCCTAGTTCTGGCGGTCCAGCCTTCGCTAGATTTCCCTACATGCCTAGTGTTGGCGCTCCATCCTTCGCTAGATTTCCCTACATGCCTAGTTCTGGCAGTCCTGCCTACTCTAGATTTCCCTACATGCCTAGTTCTGGCGGTCCAGCCTTCGCTAGCTTTCCCTACAAGCCTAGTGTTGGAGGTCCCACCTATACTAGCTCGATCATTGTTTCAAACTTTGTCCACTCCTACCAGCACCTTCCAGTCCTTACAATGAGAAAACACATCCTGTCATATCTAAGAGGTGCTGACTAGTTCTAGGAGCAGAATCACGTTGCCTTTGCTAAGATGAGCTAAATGGCGTCACCCCTGGACAGCAAGTGAATAGCTAAAGTGCTTAATTTTTTTAATGGATAAGGCTGAATTTAGTTTTGGAAAACCCCTTTAAATGTGACTTGTAACGGCAGATATATATCTATATATTCCTTTTTTTTTTCCCCTGCATGAACGTCTCTTGTTATACTTTAAAGGGAATCTCAGCAGGTTTTTTTCTATCCCATCTGAGAGTAGTGTAATGTAGGGCAGAGACCCCGATTCCACTGACATGGCATTTTATCTGTTGGAGAGCTACCCGTTCTCTGAAAGTTGAGCTCAGTATATCTCCACCCCACCAATAATTGGCAGCTTTCTGTCTATGTACACAGAAAGCAGCCAATTGGTGGGATTATATAGCGCGTGTGACTATGGAGGACTACCTGGCAGCAGGTTTACTAGTCCTCTAGTCATCTATTGATAAAACATTTTTCTCTTCGCCACGACAGCACCCACTTGAGAGAGGGGATCCGCCCCTAGGAACAGGAAACCCTATGGAGAGATAAAAGGGGCGGTCCCCCTCGCTCCCACAGTTGGTTTCCTGTTCCTACAGGAAACGCTTGGAGAGAAGAGGATACCCAGCCTGGATGCCGCTTGCGCAGTTTACCTTTATGGGACGGCAAGGGCTCCAGAAGCTGGAAGCGGCGTCGGGGGTCCTATGGCAGCTTCCCCCCTCTGCTGGCAGGTACCGTGAGGCCGGGTCTGGGGAGTCGCCTGGCTCACGAAGATCCACCCAGCGGACCTGCGGGGACCGTATCGCTGGGGTAAGGAGATCCTGCGGCGCCATCTCCGATGGTGCGCAGGCAGCGTGGGTCCGGTGTACTATCCCCCGGAAGCAGTATCGCAACTTCCGGGGTGATTCAGGAGGAGAACGGCGCCTGCGCTGATGCTGGATGGGTGCTCAGGCGCATACAGAATAGCCGCGACCCGGATGTAGCGGTCACTTCCGGGTGCGGCAGGAAGAAGATGGCGGCCCCCATTACAAAAGGACGCCGGCACTGATCCTCCGGCGTCCATCATGGCATCTCCCCAGGATCCGGCGATGGCTTCATCCGAAGTCACCGCTATTACGCCTGGTAGCCGGACAAGCAGCAGTCGCAGGTCTTCATCTTCTAAAAGCGCCAGAGATAAGAAATCAGGCCGGTCGGTCCCTCCATCTGTGCCTCCGTCTCCTCCTCATCAGCCGGTATTGTAACAACAAACTTCACTGGGTGAGTGTGTGTGTGTACCCTCTTGGGCTGATTATACTCCCCCTCTTTGTCTATATTCCTAAGGGTACCGTCACACAGTGCCATTTTGATCGCTACGACGGCACGATCCGTGACGTCGCAGCGATCGTATGATTATCGCTCCAGCGTCGTAGACTGCGGTCACACGTTGCAATCACGGCGCTGGAGCGATGCCGAAGTCCCCGGGTAACCAGGGTAAACATCGGGTTACTAAGCGCAGGGCCGCGCTTAGTAACCCGATGTTTACCCTGGTTACCAGCGTAAACGTAAAAAAAACAAACAGTACATACTTACATTCCGGTGTCTGTCCCCCGGCGTCTCAGCTTCTCTGCACTGTGTAAGCACAGCGGCCGGAAAGCACAGCGGTGACGTCAGACGTCACCGCTGTGCTCGCTTTCTGGCTGGCCGGCGCTCACAGTGCAGAGAAGCTGAGACGCCGGAGGACAGACACCGGAATGTGAGTATGTACTGTTTTTTTTTTTTTTACGTTTACGCTGGTAACCACGGTAAACATCGGGTTACTAAGCGCGGCCCTGCGCTTAGTTACCCGATGTTTACCCTGGTTACAAGCGAACACATCGCTGGATCGCTGTCACACACAACGATCCAGCGATGTCAGCGGGTGATCAAGCGACGAAAGAAAGTTCCATACGATCTGCTACGACGTACGATTCTCAGCAGGATCCCTGATCGCTGCTGCGTGTCAGACACTGCGATATCGTATGGATATCGCTGGAACGTCACGAATCGTACCGTCGTAGCGATCCAAGTGTGACTGTGTGACGGTACCCTTAGGCAAAAAGAACAGAGAAAACCAAACACAAGCAATGTGCTTTATGTTCTCAGCCACTCCCGGATAGTTACTTAAAAAAACTGTGCCAGTCTTGCATCGAATCCACCTTACGTGAGGAGTCTTCAGTAAGGTCGGAAGATATAAGGAGTATGATTCGGGAAGAATTACAGGCCTTCCGAAGCTCGGAAAAAATTCCCGAGGGTAGGAAAAAATATAATTCCCCCAGGTCTGAGCAGTCTTCTGATATTGAAGATAAAGATTCGGATGGTTCCCCAAGGATCATTTCCTCAGATGATGAGCGGGATACATGCTTTCCCACAGACAGTATCGACAATTTAGTTAAATCAGTTTGTAACACCATGGGCATTGAGGATACGAAAATCCCTAAAACACCACAGGACGTGATGTTTGCAGGCCTGTCTGAAAGGGAAAACCACCTTTCCCTGTAATTCCAGCAATAAAAAATTTAGTAAAAAAGGAGTGGGAAAGCCAGGGACAGAGGATTGCCGTCTTCGTCAAAAAGACGCTATCCCTTTAATGACGAAGATTTCTCTATATGGTTAAAAGCCCCGAAGGTAGATGCAGCAGTGGCTTCCACTTCTAGGAAATCCTTACTACCTGTTGAAGATTCCGGCTCTTTACAAGACCCGCTGGACCGGAAAGCTGATACCCTCTTAAAAAGAGCATGGGAATCCTGTACAGGAGCTTTCAGGCCGGCTATATCGGCCACATGCACTGCCAGGTCCATGTTAGTCTGGTTGAATGATTTAGAAGAAGGATTAAAAAGTGGCCTTTCCCGGGATAAACTGATCTCTTCCATACCATTAATCAGAGGAGCTACAGCCTTTTTAGCGGATTCCTCAGCTGATTCCATACGGCTAGCTGCCAAATCGGCAGGTCTGTCTAACGCGGCTCGTCGAGCCTTATGGCTAAAGGGGTGGAAAGGAGATCCCCAAACGAAGTCTAAATTATGTGGTCTTCCATGCCAGGGTGAGTACCTATTTGGTACCAAGTTAGATGAAATACTAACTAAAGCGGGTGAGAGGAAGAAGGGGTTCCCCAATAATACTTATCTCCCATCCTATAGGAGAGCGTTCCGAAAGCCCATGTTTAATAGAAGAAAGGACTATAAAAACCAAGACCGCTGGGCTAATAAAGACTTTAAACAGAAAGGAGATTTTTTCGGAAAACGTCCATTCAAACCGGAGGATAAACCCCGTTAGGACAGATCTACCCGTTGGTGGTAGGTTGTCTTTCTTCTCTTCACAATGGCTAACAATGACTTCCAATCCATGGGCAGTTAGCCTTATATCTACGGGTCTAAAATTAAAATTTGCCCGAGTCCCTCCGGACTCATTCTTATTGACTTCCTTAAGGTCTCAATCACAACAAGAGGCCTTAGAACAGGAAATAATAAATCTCCTGTCCAAAGGGGTACTAGTGGAAGTCCCTTTTCATCAAAAAGGAAGGGGTTTTTATTCCCCTTTATTTTTGATTCCGAAACCAGACGGATCGTTCAGAACAATAATTAACCTGAAAAGACTAAACGTCTTCTTAGAAAACCAAACCTTTAAAATGGAGTCTATAAAATCAACTATAAAGCTTCTGTTTCCCCATTGCTTTATGGCAGTACTTGACCTTAAAGATGCGTATTACCATCTACCAATCTTCATCGAACATCAGCAATATCTACGGGTGGCAGTTATGATGGAAGGTCAAGTAAGGCATTATCAATATACAGCAATGCCCTTTGGACTGTCGATAGCTCCGAGAGTCTTCACAAAATTAATGTCAGAAGTAATGTCATATTTGAGATTAAAAGACACACTGGTAATACCATATTTAGATGACCTTTTGATAGTGGGCAACTCCTTTTCCCAATGCCATCAACGTTTACTTGATACAATTTCGTCCCTGCAGGAATTGGGGTGGTTAGTAAACTGGGAAAAATCCAAATTGTCCCCCACAACTCGACAAACATTCCTAGGGCTTATTCTAGATTCTACAAATCAAAGGTGCTTTCTTCCTGACTCTAAACAATTAACAATTATAAACAAGGTACAATCGGTGATTAATAACCCCCTAATTTCTCTAAGAGAAGGGATGTCCCTTCTTGGTTCTTTCACATCGTGTATCCCGGCTGTCCCATGGGCTCAATTCCATAGTAGAAAATTACAGTATAAAATTCTACAGGAAGAAGAGGGGTTACAAGGCCAATTAGATAGTCGGTTATCTTTACCAACAGACGTGTGAAATTCTCTTACCTGGTGGTTAGATCAGAGTCATTTTACCAGTGGGGTTCCCTGGGTGGTTAAACCTTCAAAAACAATCTTTACCGATGCCAGTCCTAGTGGTTGGGGAGCACACTTAGGAGATCAAATAGTTCAAGGTCTGTGGTCTCTTAGAGAATCGAACGATTCTTCTAATAAAAAAGAACTGAAGGCTATCTATCATGCCATATGTAAATTTCTTCCGCAGTTACACGGAACGCATACAAGAATCTTTTCAGACAACATGACAGCGGTGGCATACATAAACCACCAAGGGGGAACAAGATCAGAAGCTCTCATGTCTATAGCCGGCGACATTCTATCCATAGCAGAGGAGCACCTCCTATCCTTATCAGCACTGCATGTAAGAGGAGTCGACAATCCAAAAGCGGATTTCCTCAGCAGCCACACTCTCCGCCAAGGAGAGTGGGTTCTCAGCCGTCGTATCTTTTTAATGATAATCAAAAAATGGGGCACTCCCGAGATAGACCTTTTCGCGACGAGACACAACAGACAAGTCAAAAGGTTCGCTTCATTGTTCCGATCCGACAATCCAGATATCTTCGATGCTCTGCAAGTCCCATGGACATTCCAGAAAGCATATGCCTTTCCCCCATTAATACTTCTTCCAACTGTGATCAGGAAGATAAGGGAGGACAGAGCAAACGTGATCTTAATAGCTCCGTTTTGGCCCAAGAGGCCATGGTTTTCCTGGCTGAGAGCCATGTCAATCTCAGACCCGTGGATCCTTCCGGAGGATCAGGATCTTCTCTTCCAAGGCCCCTTCAACCACCCTCATGTGAAGGGTCTACGGTTGACAGCCTGGAATTTGAGAGGCAGCTGCTAAAGATGAGAGGGTTTTCTAACAAAGTAATTGACACTCTGCTATTGCGTAGGAAAAAATCCACCACATCTATTTATGTGAGAGTGTGGAAAAAAATTTTTAAACCTCTACCCGACAGCACTATCAAACGAAATTCATATTCCTATAATTCTAGAATTTCTTCAAAAAGGGCGCGATTTGGGTCTGTCTGTCAGTACCTTAAAAGTACACATTTCTGCGCTGGGGGCGTTATATGGTCACGATATTGCAGGTAACAAGTGGGTAGCCAGGTTTATCGCAGCTTGCCAAAGGTCAGAGACAGTTCAACTTCCCCATGTACCACCTTGAGATGTCAATTTAGTCCTCGAAGCTCTGACAGACCACCCTTTTGAGCCACTACATTCGGCTCACATAAAACACGTCTCCATTAAGACAGCTCTTCTTGTCGCGTTAGTATCGGCTAGAAGAGTGAGTGACATACAGGCATTGTCGATAGATCCACCGTTTATGTCTATATTTCCAGATAGAATTGTCCTAAAAACGGACCCTGCCTACTTACCCAAAGTATGCACTAAATTTCATAGATCACAAGAAATTTTCCTTCCCTCCTTCTATGATAACCCTACGAATCAGGAAGAACAAAAATACCACACATTAGATGTGAGGAGAGCAATAATAGCCTATTTAGATAGAACTAGCGCCTGGAGGAAGAGCAGGGCTCTCTTTGTTTCCTTCCAGGGTCATAGAAAAGGAGATGGAATCACGAAGGGTACTTTATCTCGGTGGATTCGGGATGCAATATGTCTGGCCTATTCATCCAAAGGGGAGAACCCGCCTGAGACTGTAAAAGCACATTCCACTCGGGCGATAGCATCATCCTGGGCCGAGCGTGCGGAAGTTCCAATAGAACTAATATGTAAGGCCGCAACCTGGGCTTCTCCTACTACCTTCTATAATCACTATAGATTGGATTTGTCTTCTTCATCTGACCTGTCCTTTGGTAGATCAGTTCTTAGCCATTTGGGAGGGATCACAGTGTTATCTCTGAAAGTCTCTCAAGTGGGTGCTGTCGTGGCGAAGAGAAAACACCGGATTACTCACCGGTAATGCTCTTTTATAGAGCCACGACAGCACCCCTTTACTTCCCACCCTAATAAGTTATTTTTATATAGGAGCACGATTAAGGGTGTTTTGGTTCTTGTAGTTGGCCATACTTAAGTTAACTAATGATAAATGATGAAATCAAATTGCCTACTAAATCTGGTGGGCGGTTCCTCGCAATCTCTGTAACCCAACTGTGGGAGCGAGGGGGACCGCCCCTTTTATCTCTCCATAGGGTTTCCTGTTCCTAGGGGCGGATCCCCTCTCTCAAGTGGGTGCTGTCGTGGCTCTATAAAAGAGCATTACCGGTGAGTAATCCGGTGTTTTGTTTTTTTTTGTTTCCAAAACTACAAGTAGCCCTTTAAAACATAAATCACAAGAATCAGGGTCTCTGCCCCTACATCATGGTGATCTCAGATTAGGTGGCAAAAACCTGGTGACATACTCCCTTTAATGTGAAAGCCTTGATGCCTTCTTTGTAAAACTTACAAAGACATAGGACAGTGTGAAGGATGGCAAGACACTGCCAACATGTTCTCTCTGTACTTCCTTCAATCGATACTTCTACTTCATAGGACGTAAGTCATTGGTGACATGACATCTCTGGTCTGGTGTACATAGCCAGGCGTAGGGTGTCCCAAAGGGCTTTGAGCATTGCCAGGTCTGGCGTCCAGCCCTAACATATTTCAGAGCGCCTTGGTATAAAGTAAAATTAGCAGTGTGCCCATTATCTCCCTGGACCGCTGTCTGAGTGGCATTGTTATGGCGCTGGTGTCACAGCCGTGGCCCAAATTGAGCACAGAACAGGCAGGCAAATGTTGGCTTGGACCGTATTTCTCACTTTTAGTCTGTCTCAAGCCATGCTACTGTTCATGGGAGTGAAAGTTTAAAAGAATGATTATCTTCTCCCACTTGGTCCCCTCTGGATTAAGGACAGGACATGTCGTAACTATGACTTCTCCGCAGCCCTAAAACAATAGGCAGTAGCCTGTTACTTGTCCTAATTTTCTATAATCTGTTTTTTTTCTTATTCGGAACACTTTTAGTATTTTTAATTTTTCTGAATATTTCCGTTTTGCGTCCTGTACTCAAGTCTGTGTGCATTTACACACAATGTCTCACATCCACACGTTTAATATCTTAACTAATTTAAAGGTGCATTTCTGCTGTGGAAATGGAAATATTAGCTGTTTTTCTTTGTTGCATTCTTGAAAATGTGCAGCCCCATTCACAATGGAAGTCTATGCATTAACCGTGAAAGAAGCCACTAAAAAAAATTTTTTTTTTTTTGTTATTGGACCTTAGATGGATTGCGCCTTTAAACTGGCACCGCTCTGCATTTGACACTTTCCCCAGATCCTCGGCAGCGGATTGTATTTGACTAACTATAAACTGTATGTTTGTTCTGAATTGTTTGCCTTAGGAATGATGAATTACATATTTTTGTTCCCTCTTACAATAAACATCTGCATTCCTCAGCTCAGCCTTCCTTGTATGTTTCTTAAAATTGGTTGAGCTGCTGATGGCAGGTGTTGCCAAGCTAACAGTACAAATCATTTTAAAGAGGAAGCTGGCGCGTATGGCAGCTGAGGAGCACACGCTGCAGGACACTGGACAAGACAGTAAATATTCAACTTTTAATGCTGATTAAAGGAGTATAGGTAAAGAATCCGTAGGTATACGTTATTGGTGAGAACCACTATTCCCTTTATCTTTATATTTCCGTTTTCCTTTATAATTTCATGTACATTACCCAGTTTTGTAGTTGTCCTTGTTGATCTGTCTGGCTATAATAAAGATACCATATAATTGCTAGGACAGGTTAGGGAGGGTTTATTTGATTGTCTGGATTGGGAGGGTTGAGCTGAACCTAGTGCTAGAAAAATGTGTGTAGTGACTGCACTGTTTGATGTTGAAACGGAAAACATGGCGGCTGTAGCGCTGCCCCTTTAAGTCCCGATGGAGATGAGGCAAATTAGAATAAGACGTGCACTTGACTCCTGCAACACTCTAACATTTTACTGTATCCTCCATATAGGAAGAAGAAAAGGAAAAACGTGAGGAACTGGAGCGAATACTTGAAGAGAATAACCGTAAAATTGCTGACGCACAAGCTAAATTGGTAAGAAATGAGTCTGCCACTTAGAGGGGCAATCCCTGCTTAATTATTTCAGTAAAAGTTTGACCTTTTATCGCTTTTCCAAATTGTGCCTGGTATACTTACATTTTTTTTTTTTTAAGTAGTTGTTCCTGTATTCATAATGTAAGGGATTACTCGAGACCTCCAGTAATCCCATCTCCTGAGAATGGCTGTAAAGCCCTGTCCTGAAGGAGCGGAGATGCTCGGCCGTCGCTCCATTCGTTTTGCCCATAATGTACTCTGCAGATCCATAGGTTTTTAATGAAGTTTTTTTTCTTCTCTAACTCCAGGCTGAGGAGCAATTGAAAATTGTTGAAGAACAAAGGAAAATACATGAGGAAAGGATGAAACTCGAACAAGAGAGACAGCGTCAACAAAAGGAAGAGCAAAAAATTATACTGGGCAAGGGAAAGTCAAGGCCGAAATTATCTTTCTCACTAAAAAGCACAGAATGATCTTGGCGTATGAACGTTGTCCTAACCAAACTAAGACTATGTATGGTAGCTTCATGTTGAAGTGTCTTTTTTTTTTTTTCTTTTTTTTTTTTAAAGTCTGGAATATCAAATATCATTTCTCAAAGGGGCTGTGCTCTCAATTCCATATTATGTTTCTTTTTTTTTTTTTTTTTTTTTATACATAGGGATAACAATTCGATTTTAGTTAAATCCTTATCAGATTATTAGTTTTCCATAATGTTTCATAATTTTTCTGACCATGTAGAGATGGACTAGGTTTCCCTTTAGTCTGCTTTCCATGATCTGGTAAGGATTTAACCCCTACCCGTCCCCCCCCCCCCCCAGTGCTATATTTTTCACAGAAAAAAGGTTGTTGGGTCCGGTCTTTTACCAAGCATTGACTGTTCGCATCCATGAATTGCCACAGTATTGTTGGTACTTTGTACTGTATTGTAACACCAGTGTCCCCATGACGCTGTTCCACTTGATGTCCCGGTACAGGTAAGGATACAGATCGTAAACCGATTCCTCTTAAAGGTTACCTAGTTCAGTATTGTCAGTACACCATTGTTTTTAACTACATTGATGCAACCCCATCAGCTTTTCCACAGTGTAAATACGTCCGTTTGCTGAATAAAGTCTTAACTGCCTCATGTTCATCTATTTTGTGACTGTTTAAAGGGGATTTTAGTTGGTTCATCTGAAATCTTTGGCCCCTGTATTTTTGTAGTGAGGCTTGAGATTTTTTTTTCTGTTTGTGCTGACTGAGTACCATATTACAGATGCCGTATCACGTTTTAACAGCTGGTTGGCTTAACTGCCTCCGATAAATGCCTGAATACCTAACACTTTCTAATTATAACATAAAAATGCATGCGGTAGCAATCAAGGAAATTCATCATCTTCAATAGAAACCGTATTTCTCATCCTACCAAATGTTGAAGAGCAGACATTGGAGAAGCTATAAAGCGACAAGCCCCTGAATGCAAATGTTCAACAATTAGGCTTTTTTTCCTTCCTCACGATACTGCAATACGTGCTTTTTTTTTTTTTTCTTTTTACCTCTGGATTGTGATAATTTCCGCAGAAAGGATTTACTTTCAGTGTTCTTTCCCTGGAAACCTGCAAAGTACATGAGCATTAGTTTACAATAAAGGACAAACCCTGCACCCTTTTTGTGAGGAAAGAGTCTTTCTTTTACATAATGTTACAGCTAAAAATGTTCCCTTTATGTACAATCTCCTACTACTCCATTTGTATGTTTGCTGTATGCAGAATTATGTTTTGGTGTTTTGTTATACTCTAGGATGTAATCTACATGCTGGCTCAGTGGTTAGCATTACGGCCTTGTAGCGCTGGGGTTCTGGGCTTAAATCCCACAAACCACATCAACTGTAAGGAGTTTCTATGTTTTCCCTGGGTTCTCTAGTTTCCTCACTCCAAAGGCATACTGATAGGGAATTTAGATTGGGAGCCCCAATGGGGACAGATGTTTATAAAGCGCTGTGAAATATGATGGTGCTGTATAATTTGAATAAATAACATACACCTATAGGGCACCGGTTTGAGGCAAAACATTAATTTGCTAAATTTATTTACATCTCTAAAATACCAATACTAAAGACCTACAAGCTGCAATACTTATATTGATAAAGGCTATAAGGGATTGTAAAGGAATATTGATGACCTATCCTTATTGCACTTGGTACCTCAACTGGTCAGCTGTTTGCAGCTCCCAGTGCAGGAGAATGTACAGTGTGCATATATATTTATAGTATTTTAGTGGCTGTTCTTGGGTACTGCTGATCGGCTCCTATTAAAGTTAATGGGGCCCAGAATGAAGTACCTTAGGGCTCACCATAATCACCGTGTGGAGTTTTATTAAACTGATTGTATACAAGGCACCAAAAAAGACATTTAAAACCATATCATTACAGAGCTATAGAAGACAAGGAATCAGGTGCAGCAACAATCCTGTGCAAGCACACAGGTACGGCATAGTAGAGTCTAGTAGTGAGACATATGAATTTAACTAAAGTGACAGTGCTTCAGGTCTTATCCTAGAAAGTAATCAGTGAGACATATGTAGCAGTGTCAGCAGGAGTGAAACATCCAATATATCATCATCCTCCTCTCTAAACATGCTAATGCTGACCACAGCAACATAAGAATCACGTGTGACGGAGTTGCACGTGTGACTTGCAGGACAGCCATGGATAAGAGCATTTACCGTATGCGATTCTTATGTTGCCGTGGTCAGCATTAGCATGTTTAGAGGTGATGATATATTGGATGTTTCACTTCTGGCACTTATGTAGCCATGTCAGCATATGTCTCACTGATTACTTTCTAGGATAAGACTTGAAGCACTGTCACTTAAGTTAAATTCATATGTCTTGCTACTAGACTCTACTATGCTGTACCTGGGTGCTTGCACGAGATGTTTGCGGCACCAGATTCCTTGACTGCTATAGCTCTGTAATATGGTTCTTTTAATGTTGTCTTTTGTATAGAAGGCACCAAAATCCGTTTAATAAAATTACTTTGCTTTTACTTTCTTTTGGTGGACTATTTTACTCCATTCTTGCATGTATACACCTCAAGATAACAAAGTTTGCAAAACTCAATTTCTAATTGGCCCAGAGCAATAAATGAATTGACAGCTGGAGGCTCTTACCATACATATGTTTTGAGTTCACTATTATAAAGTCTTTCTTTTGATGCTAATCATAGACTAAGGGCTCATACTCACCTGCAAGAAACTCAAATGAGTCTCACACTTCAATACCCGGCACTCAGGAGCTGAGCGTGCCACTGCATGTATTCCTATGTGGCCGCACGCTCTGATCTGAGTGCTGGCAGCAGCGCCGGGTATTAACATGCAAGACTCATCTGAATTTCTCGCAGATAAGTATGAGCCCTTTAAGGGATATCCTATAGTCTGAAAGTCATTCCTTTTCCAAGGCATAGAAGATAACTTTCTGATCACTAAAGGGTTCCTGCTGCTGTGGTCCCCAACAACCCCTAGAACTGTGGCTTTGAAGAGCTCTGTGTGAATGGAGCAGCGGTCGATCAGGAGCACTGCTGCACCATTCCTTCTAATAGGAGTAACAAAGACTAGACACCTTAGCACTCTGCAATCTTCAGTGTTCCCATTAAAGGGCCACTGTCACCCCCCCCAGCCGTTATAAACTAAAAGAGCCACCTTGTGCAGCAGTAATGCTGCAGTCTAACAAGGTGGCTCTTTTAGTTTTTGATTCATTTATTACCTCAAAGAAGCGTTTTAAAAATTGGCCACACATACCAGATATTATACCTGGAGGCGGTCCGAAGCGTCCTGTATGAATCCCCCAACTGCCGTCACTCATCTCTTCAGGCCCGATGGTACCCGCCCCCTGAGCGCTGTTATCTTCTGAAATCCGGCGCCTGCCCTGTGCGTGCCTGCCTGGGGCCTGCGCAGTGTTCATTGTCAGTGTGGCCACACTGTTGCTGAATCCCCCGCCCCGCACTGTTATTCATTATGCACAGTGCGGGGCTGGGGTTCCTGGGAAGGCGGGGGAGCTGGGGAGCGTCTAAACAGCGCAGTGCGCATGCCCAGGAACCCCAGCCCCGCATAATGAATAACAGTGCGGGGCGGGGGATTCAGCAACAGTGTGGCCGCACTGACAATGAACACAGCGCAGGCGCCGGATTTCAGACGATAACAGCGCTCAGGGGGCGGGGACCATCGGCCCTGAAGAGATGAGTGACGGCAGTTGGGGGATTCATACAGGACGCTTCGGACCGCCTCCAGGTATAATATCTGGAATGTGTGGCCAATTTTTAAAACGCTTTTTTGAGGTAATAAATGAATCAAAAACTAAAAGAGCCACCTTGTTAGACTGCAGCATTACTGCTGCACAAGGTGGCTCTTTTAGTTTATAACGGCTGGGGGGGGGTGACAGTGGCCCTTTAAGTGACTGGAGCGCCAGTACGCATGATTGACTACTGCTTCATTCACACACATCTTTAAAGAGCATCAGTTCTCAGATCCCCAGCAATTAGAAAGCCATCTCTTATCCCATTTTTGCGGTTTTTCATTTGTTTCCTTATTTAATCTACACCATTTTTAAGTTCACTTTACTTGGTTCCGTCTTCTTGTTTTTCCCCGATAAAGTGAGTCTGGTATCCCTGATATAGATTTTTGTAGCTTAATTTATCATTTGTGACTTTTCGAAATGTCACAATATTTATGCAAATCTACACCTGTACCTAACTAAATTCCGTCTAATTTTAAATTATTTTTTTTTGTGCAGTTGAAGACTATCATGTTACATTTTAAGTGATCATGTGACTTTTTGTTCTAATTTAACACCAAAAAAGTAAAAGAAATAAATAGCATCTTTGATTCTGCCCAAAATTAATCAACACGCTGGTGCCAGTGTTAAGCATTTAGTGCAAGAAAATGACAACTACCACAAGTCAAAGTCACTTAGAAAATGATGGATGTGGATCCAGAGCTTCAAAAGGTCCTAACTTCTTATTGGCCACCTTTTTAAGGATGGTCATTATAGTGTAAGAAAGTTGCTTAAAAAAATGAATTTTGTACTATTCATAAATATTTTGGTGGATTTTATTTAAAAAGAAAACGAGTGCTAAAGGGCAAAACGTTGCCCCTTTGTATGCATATTATGTGGTGTAAAAGAATAAACCTTTCTAAATTTTTCCTATGGTCTACAAAGTACTTAGTCCATATCCAATTTTTGAAAACACTCTTTGAAGCAATCACATTTCATTCCCTTCGCCGCTTCTATGAGCATCACGTAAGCCTTTGTTGACATGCTGGCGCTACTTCCTGTCTTAAATGCAATCCACAGGATTCGGACAAAATGAATAGAGCGCTCAACCAAGTAAAGGAACAGTGCTCCATCCAGGTGTAGTAGAAAAAAAAACTTTATTCTGCCATAATGTGAAGCGCTGTTTCGGCCATCACTAGGCCTTTGTCAAGCATAAGATACAGTGTCAAGGACCAGCTTAAATAGTGTGAATGCAACACAGTGCACCAATCACCATTAAGCAACAGCCCACAATTAAAATACTCACAAGATATCACATTATATATATATATATATATACAATCAATATCTTCTATCATATACATATTTACAATACATGTAATCTAAAAAAAAATCTCATAGCAAAAAACTCGTATTTACCATTCTGTTGACAAATCAGTTAAGTGCATCCTAGTACCCATGGAAACCTTCATCCAATCAATGGCATCCTATGTTAATTACTCCAAAGCGTCATGGTGAGTAAACAAATAAGATTTATTATAGAAAAGAGTGCCAAAGAGTCAAATTCCCTATCCATCATCTTTTCTCAACTTGGCGCCTATAGACTCACCAATAGTGTTCACCCTGTCATACCTAGATTGTGCATACGTCACCCGACAGCGAATCCCAGCAGGGAACAAAGCCAGACCGCAAGCCACGCTGGAGCTGCACCACGAGCGCAGGCGCATAACGTCATCAGAAGCGGCATCGTCACATGATCGGAACGAGGCCCCGCCTAGCAACATCACACGCCACATGTTAGCAACAACACGTGACCGCAGTCAGACTAAATCACCCAGGAGACGTCAAGCCACTCAGCCGCAGCTAAGACCAATATAATAACCCCGCAGATAAGGGATTTAACTATTCACATGAAATCCAGCATAGAAGACCAGGACATGAAACCACAAAGGAGAGGGGAGCCATTCACATCTCTCTCAATTTAAATCAATGACACCAATAACTTCATCTCTCCATCTTTATTCATCAAAAGTCTAACAAAAAATAGAAAATTTTTTTTTTTGTTATTATATGTATATACTGTATATAGAGACAGTCGGGGAGCAAGGGGAGGTAGATCCATAATAACTTCAAGCCTTTTATCTGATTAATTGAAAATGACATAATGAAGGGATTGCCCACACCTGTCCATGAAATAGCCTTGGAGTCAATTGTCCAATTACTTTTGGTCCCTTTAAAAACAGGGTGGCACATGTTAAGAAGCTGAAACTCCTAAACCCTTCATCCAATTTCAATGTGAATACCCTCAAATGAAAGCTGAAAGTCTGAACTTCAACTGCACCTGAATTGTTTTGTTTAAAATTCATTGTGGTAATGCCTATAACCAAAATTAGAAAAATGTTGTCTCTGTCCAAATATACAGTCATGGCCAAAAGTATTGACACCCCTGCAATTCTGTCAGATAATACTCAGTTTCTTCCTGAAAATGATTGCAAACACAAATTCTTTGGTATTATTATCTTCATTTAATTTGTCTTAAATGAAAAAAACACAAAAAGAATTGTCCTAAAGCCAAATTGGATATAATTCCACACCAAACATAAAAAAGGGGGTGAACAAAAGTATTGGCACTGTTCGAAAAATCATGTGATGCTTCTCTAATTTGTGTAATTAACAGCACCTGTAACTTACCTGTGGCACCTAACAGGTGTTGGCAATAACTAAATCACACTTGCAGACAGTTGACATGGATTAAAGTTGACTCAACCTCTGTCCTGTGTCCTTGTGTGTACCACATTGAGCATGGAGAAAAGAAAGAAGACCAAAGAGCTGTCTGAGGACTTGAGAAACCAAATTGTGAGGAAGCATGAGCAATCTCAAGGCTACAAGTCCATCTCCAAAGACCTGGATGTTCCTGTGTCTACCGTGCGCAGAGTCATCAAGAAGTTTAAAGCCCATGGCACTGTGGCTAACCTCCCTAGATGTGGACGGAAAAGAAAAATTGACAAGAGATTTCAACGCAAGATTGTGCGGATGTTGGATAAAGAACCTCGACTAACATCCAAACAAGTTCAAGTTTCCTGCAGTCCGAGGGTACAACAGTGTCAACCCCTACTATCCGTCGGCATCTGAATGAAAAGGGACTGTATGGTAGGAGACCCAGGAAGACCCCACTTCTTACCCCGAGACATAAAAAAGCCAGGCTGGAGTTTGCCAAAACTTGCCTGAAAAAGCCTAAAACGTTTTGGAAGAATGTTCTCTGGTCAGATGAGACAAAAGTAGAGCTTTTTGGGCAAAGGCATCAACATAGAGTTTACATGAGAAAAAAGAGGCATTCAAAGAAAAGAACACCGTCCCTACAGTCAAACATGACGGAGGTTCCCTGATGTTTTGGGGTTGCTTTGCTGCCTCTGGCACTGGACTGCTTGACCGTGTGCATGGCATTATGAAGTCTGAAGACTACCAACAAATTTTTCAGCATAATGTAGGGCCCAGTGTGAGAAAGCTGGGTCTCCCTCAGAGGTCATGGGTCTTCCAGCAGGACAATAACCCAAAACACACTTCAAAAAGCACTAGAAAATGGTTTGAGAGAAGGCACTGGAGACTTCTAAGGTGGCCAGCAATGAGTCCAGACCTGAATCCCATAGAACACCTGTGGAGAGATCTAAAAATGGCAGTTTGGAGAAGGCACCCTTCAAATATCAGGGACCTGGAGTAGTTTGCCAAAGAAGAATGGTCTAAAATTCCAGCAGAGCATTGTAAGAAACTCATTGATGGTTACCGGAAGCAGTTGGTCGCAGTTATTTTGGCTAAAGGTTGTGCAACCAAGTATTAGGCCGGCCTCACACTCAGCGTATGTAAATACGGTCCATTTTTTACGGCCGTAATACGCAGAAAAGTCCCCAAAATAGTGATCCGTATGTCATCCGTAGGCAGGGTGTGTCAGCGTATTTTGCGCATGGCATCCTCCGTATGTAATCCGTATGGCATCCGTACTGCGATATTTTCTCGCAGGCTTGCGAAACCGATATCTAATGGATTTATGTGCTCAAATGTTCGTTAAAACATATACAGTATATATATATATATGTCATTGAGACACATATATATATATATTCTGTATTTATATTTAATTCAGCGCGATATATGTGAAAAGCCGGTAATTCAATTGCCGGCTTTTCATTTCTCCTTCCCAAACCCAACATGATATGAGACATGGTTTACATACAGTAAACCATCTCATATCCCTTTTTTTTTGCATATTCCACACTACTAATGTTAGTAGTGTGTATGTGCAAAATTTGGGCACTAGCTTGTAAAATAAAGGGTTAAATCGCGGAAAAAATTGGCGTGGGCTCCCGCGCAATTTTTTCCGCCAGAGTGGTAAAGCCAGTGACTGAGGGCAGATATTAATAGCCTAGAGAGGGTCCATGGTTATTGGCCCCCCCTGGCTACAAACATCTGCCCCCAGCCACCCCAGAAAAGGCACATCTGGAAGATGCGCCTATTCTGGCACTTGGCCACTCTTCCCACTCCCGTGTAGCGGTGGGATATGGGGTAATGAAGGGTTAATGTCACCTTGCAATTGTAAGGTGACATTAAGCCAGATTAATAATGGAGAGGCGTCAAGTATGACACCTATCCATTATTAATCCAATAGTACTAAATGGTAAATAAAACACATTATTTACAAGTATTTTAATTAAATAAAGACACATGTAATATTTTATTAGACTCCTAATCCACCTGAAGACCATCGTCCTGAAACAAAGTTAAAAAAACAAACAACAATATTCCATACCTTCCATCGTTATGTCCCACGATGTAAATCCATCTGAAGGCGTTAAATCATTTTACAGCCAGGAGCTGTGCTAAAGCACTCACTCCTGCATGTAAAACCCCGGGTACTGAATGGAAAGCAGGGTGATCTGTAGTTACCTTGAGTCGCGGTGATGCGCCCTCTGCTGGATGTCCTCATATGAACTCGAGCGTGGGAACTTTTCCAAGGCTCCAGTTCATGAGGACATCCAGCAGAGGGCGCATCACCGCAACTCAAGGTAACTACAGATCACCCTGCTTTCTATTCAATACCCAGGGTTTTACAGGCAGGAGCGAGTGCTTTAGCACTGCTCCTGGCTGTAAAATGATTTAACCCCTTCAGATGGATTTACTTCGTGGGACGTGACTGATCATCGGAAGGTATGAGATATTGTTGATTTGTTATTTTTACTTTTTCACAGAACGAGGGTCTTCAGCTGGATTAAGAGAATAATAAAATATTACAACAACCTGTGTCTTTATTTCATTAAAGTACTTTGTAATAATGTGTGTGTGTGTTTTATTAACCATTTCGTACTATTGGATTAATAATGGATAGGTGTCATAATTGACGCCTCTCCATTATTAATCTGGCTTAATGTCACCTTACAATAGCAAGGTGACATTAACCCTTCATTACCCCATATCCCACTGCTACACGGGAGTGGGAAGAGAGAGGCCAAGTGCCAGAATAGGCGCATCTTCCAGATGTGCCTTTTCTGGGGTGGCTGGGGGCAGATGTTTGTAGCCAGGGGGGCCAATAACCATGGACCCTCTCTAGGCTATTAATATCTGCCCTCAGTCACTGGCTTTACCACTCTGGCCGAGAAAATTGCGCGGGAGCCCACGCCAATTTTTTTCGCCATTTAACCCTTTATTTTAGCAGCTACAGCGCCAAAAGTTTGCACATACACACTACTATCATTAGTAGTGTGGAATATGCAAAAAAAAAGGGATATGAGATGGTTTACTGTATGTAAACCATGTCTCATATCCTGTCGGGTTTGGGAAGGAGAAATGAAAAGCCGGCAATTGAATTACCGGCTTTTCTATAGAACACCGGTGCATATTTCTCGCAGGTCACACTGCTGGTCCGTGTGTAATCCGTATTTTTCTTGCCCCCCATAGACTTTCATTGGCGATTTTTTTTGCGCAATACGGTGACAAACGCAGCATGCTGCGATTTTGTACGGCCGTACAAGACCGTATAATACGGATCAGTAAAATACGGCTGATAGGAGCTGGGCCATAGAGAATCATTGGGCCGTGTGTAATGCGTATTTTACGGACGTAGTTTATGCGCTCATACGTCCGTAAAACTCGCTAGTGTGAGGCCGGCCTTAGGCTGAGGGTGCCAATACTTTTGTCTTGCCCATTTTTGGAGTTTTGTGTGAAATGATCAGTGTTTTGCTTTTTGCTTCATTCTCTTTTGTGTTTTTTCATTTAAGACAAATTAAATGAAGATAATAATACTAAAGAATTTGTGTTTGCAATCATTTTCAGGAAGAAACTGAGTATTATCTGACAGAATTGCGGGGGTGTCAATACTTTTGGCCATGACTGTATATGGACTTAACTGTATATCCATATTTCTAATGAATTCCTTCACAATCATTGTCCATATTCTCCAGTACTCCATTCCCTATGTCCGCCGACTGTCCGAACACATATCTAAAGAAAAAAGAAGAAATATCAAAAGAATTATATTCACCACAGAAAAACAATCAAAAAAATATATCTGAAAAAAAATCTAAACAACCAATGACAAAACTAAAAATTAAAATCAGGAGAGTGGAAGGTTAATTTAAGAGGAGCACACCTGTAAAATTGAATTCTATATTTAAACCCTTGGGTCGTAAAGACCCTTGGGTCGTAAAGACCCCAGTGAGTAGATCCATCTCAACTCCTTTTTTATCATCTGTAGCCTGTCACCCTCCTTTGTGCCGGAACACTGTCAATGACTCTAAATCTTAATTGGTTTACCAAATGTCTGCTCTCAAATAAATGTTTCGGGACTGGAAACTCTGTAAGTCCTGTTCTAATTGTGCTCTTGTGTTTGCTGACATGAGCCCTCACTTCCATGGTTGTCTCCCCTACATATGTCAAACCACAGGGGCACAGCGCATCACTGCTCCTGATGGGTGCTAGCTGCTGTTAAATGATAGTAAAGACAATCATTTGCACTGATCCCGTCAATTCTTTGGCGCTCTGCACCTTCAGTTGACTAGCTTTGCTATGTTCTTGCGATTAGAAAGCAAACTGCAGCACTCGTCATATGAAGGGGCTGGCTCTGGTTCTACCAACACATTGGTATGGTCAGTGCTGGAGATTGTAAAGTCTGCCATCTGAGTTTGCCGATGCATGGTGCAGTCTGACGGTCAGTGCTTTGGAGCGCAAGCACTGGGCTGTTCAAATGACATGCTTCATTGTGCTTGTATTAATGGAATTGTGTGCTCAGATACCCTGCTACTCATGTAAAGGCAGCTCTACTCCACTCATGCTCAGATCCTGTGCCTAAATGAGGCGTGAGAAGGACATAAGACAGGTTGTAGTGCCTGCATATCAACAAAGCATTGCGTGACCCACACAGATGCACAGATCCAAGAGTTGCAACTTCTAGAACAAATTTATAAATTCTAACTTCTTACATACCTTCTAAAATACTTGATCGGACTGTGACTATTGCTGGCAAAATATGTATTTGAGTAATTTGTAATTCTCTCACGTGTGATTCAATTCACTACCGATACTTTAAGATGCAGGTCAAACTACCCATTCTTCCTTTCACTATGTCCCCGGATATATTTGTAAGTCATCATTGAAAATATGCAACTGTATGTTAATATAAGCTGAGATTTGTAACCATGAGTGTTCTTCCTTTTTTTAGTGTTTGTTATATGAAATAATAAAAAATAAAATTATAAAAGCGATTATGAACAGTTAGGACATACGAAAGGAAAAGAGGTGAAATGGTAGAAAACCCCTTTAATGCTTGTTGTCTAGGTCACCTGCCACTGCTGTAGTCTAGCAGTGTGGGTGAGCATGCTCAGTGCTTTAAAAGATTTTTTTATATTTTTTGATTTAGTGGAACTTGTAACCATTTACCGAAAGCTGGCTGGATCGATGTTACACAAGATCTGGCCAGCTTTAGTGTTCCTGTGCTTCTATGATGCTGCAGGACTAGAGCGTATACAGTTTAGAGCAGCGATGTAACTGATCCAAACTATCAATCAGCAAACAAAAGGCTGAGGTGGTGTATTCCCAAAGATGAAACTAGAACAACCGTTCAGATTTAAAATATGGTATGTGATTCAGCGGCGCTAGTAGTAAATGGTTTTTCGATGCTGCAAATCTAGACAATAACCACAGGTTTGTCAATTAGGTATGTATTAAAATATAGTAAATTTGCGCTAAGTAAAACCTGGGGAAAATAGGATGTTTACTGCGAATAATAAGTGAAAGTACAATGCCAGAGGAGAAAGGGAAATATGATACAAATTGCACTTAGCCCACCTCGGTAATTGCACTTGGCCCAACTGTGGAAGAAAAAAGTAATAATGGTATATAACAGAGCAAGGGTTAATAACCACATAGGTGTAATTCCTGTTTCTGGGATGCAAGAGTACAAATACCTGCAAGAAAATAATGATTAGTGGTTGTATGCCAGGAGCAAGCAGATGGCTTCACAATAATGTATAAAGTCCCAATAAAATAGTCCAGAATCCAGTGTATTTCGGGCCCCTTTAGGGCATGAGTGGGACAGTCTTAAAGTCAGTTGCGGAACATGCATGTAAAAATTGGAATTGGCGCAAAGAAGCTGCCCCGGCCGGTGGCAGTACTTCTATTAGAGAATTGTAGCAGTACGCCGTAAGCAGAATCACCCTGACACAAACCTGCTCACTTAGTGCAGTTTACCTTGCGTAGAGCTGGTGTGATGGTCGTGACCACTGGTTCTCCGTTAGGATACAAGCAGCAGTTGTCTCCAACGGTCTTTGGGGGAACCTGGTCGCTGAGATCGGTAACTGCGTCCTCTCTGGAAGCGGTGATAGGAGCAGGACCTAGCGTGATGCTGAGGATCACGTGACACCACGAGACTAAAGGTACCGTCACATTTAGCGACGCTGCAGCGATCTAGACAACGATGCCGATCGCTGCAGCGTCGCTGTTTCGTCGTTGTGTGGTCGCTGGAGAGCTGTCACACAGACAGCTCTCCAGCGACCAACGATGCCGGTCCCCGGGTAACCAGGGTAAACATCAGGTTACTAAGCGCAGGGCCGCGCTTAGTAACCCGATGTTTACCCTGGTTACCAGTGCTAATGTAAAAAAAAAAAAAAACACTACATACTTACATTCCGGTGTCTGTCCCCCGGCGCTGTGCTTTCCTGCACTGACTGTGAGCGCTGGCCGGAAGGCACAGCGGTGACGTCATTGCTGTAATCTGCTTTACGGCTGGCCGGCGCTGACAGTGCAGGAAAGCACAGCACCGGGGGACAGACACCGGAATGTAAGTATGTAGTGTTTTTTTTTTTTTACATTTACACTGGTAACCAGGGTAAACATCGGGTTACTAAGCGCGACCCTGCGCTTAGTAACCCGATGTTTACCCTGGTTACCAGTGAAGACATCGCTGAATCGGCGTCACACACACCGATTCAGCGATGTCTGCGGGAGTCCAGCGACGAAATAAAGTTCTGGACTTTCTGCTCCGACCAACGATGGCACAGCAGGATCCTGATTGCTGCTGCGTGTCAAACTCAACGATATCGCTAGCCAGAACGCTGCAACGTCACAGATCGCTAGCGATATCGTTCGGTGTGAAGGTACCTTTAGACTGGATGCCGACAGATACAGATAGCAGAAAGGACTCACCCAAACACAACAGCTTGGTTTCCATCCATCTCCACCCACAGCTTGAGCTGTCAAACAAAGAAGAGGGGGTGGAAATTAAGGAATTAAGGGAAAACAAGTAGGTGGGAAGGTGTATTTAAATAATTGGCAGCACTGAGCTACGGTATTTAGTTTGAACAATCGTGTTGACAAGAGTCCCTTTAATGTTATTCCCTACCTACATTAGGTTCTTGGCTCTGACTTGCCAAGCAGACTACAGTGGCCTGCGAAAGTATTAACACCACCCCATCCCCACTTTGGCATTTTTCGAGTTTTATTACCACACAACCTTTTTTTGTGAAGCAAGCAACAAATAGGACAAAATAACTGAAAACCTCAGTGTGCATAACTATTCACCCCCCTATTCACTGGGATTTTTGCCCATTCCTCAAGGCAATACTACTCCAGCTCCTTCAAGTTAGATGGTTTCTTTTGGTGAACAGCAATATTCAAGTTTGACCACAGATTCTCGATTGGATTTAGGTCTGAGCTTTGACTGGGCCACTCCAAAGCATTTACACGTTTCCCCTTAAACCTCTCAAGTGTTGCTTTAGCAGTATGCTTTGGGTCGTTTTCTTGGTAGAAGGTGAACCTCCATCCCAGTCTCAAATCACTGATAGACTGAAACTGGTTTTGCTCAAGAATATCCCTGTATTTCCCACCATCCATCTTCCCCTTGACTTGAACCATTTTCCCTGTCCCTGCTGCCAAAAAACATCCCCACAGCATGATGGTGCCACCATGTTGGTGTTCTTGGTGTGATGAGCTATGTTGGTTTGGCGGCAGACATAGCGTTTACCTTGGTGGCCAAAAAAATACATTTTTGTCTCCAATGATCACAGTGCTTTCCTCCATACATTTGATTAGACTTCCACATGTTTTGGCAAACTCAAAAAGAGCCTTACATTTTTGTGTGTAAGTGAAAGTTTTTTTCTTCCCATGCTTCCATAAAGGCTATCTCTGTGGCGTGCACAGCTTATTGTGGTGGTATGGAGAGATACTCCATTCTTTGGGAACACTGTAACTCACTCAGGGTTACCTTTGGTCTGTAGGCTGCCTCTGAATAATGCCCCCCTCCCCTTGCCCAGGCTGAAAGTTTTGGTGGGCCCTCTCTAGGCAGGTTTGTTGTGGTACAATGTTATGTCCATTTGATGATAATGGATTTGATGGTGCACTGGGAAATTATCAGAGATTGGAATATTTTTTTTATAATCCAACCCTGACTTGGACTTCTCAACAGCTTTGTCCCTGCCTCTTGCTTAGTGTTGTTGTAGCCTCTGTGGCCTTTCGTAAAAGATGTATATACTGACAGACCATGTGACACTTAGATTGCACATGTGGACTTCCTTTCATTAAGCATGTAACTTATGTAGGTTATTGCTTGCATCGGAAATTTTAAGGGGCTTCATCACAAAAGTGGTGAATACATATGTACATGCCAATTTGTAGTTTTTTGATCCGATAAATGTAATTTATGCATATATTTTTTCACTTCACCAGCTTAGACTGTTTAGTGCTGATTCGTCGCACACAAATCAGATTTCAAAAGTATTTAAACACAGATTGTAATGTAACAAAATAGGTGAAAAGCCAAGGGGTTGGGGGATGGAATACTTTTGTAAGCCACTATATATGGACATACAGGTCATAGGAAGCTGAATAAAATGATACCTTCATGTCTTCTTCCAGAGAAATCCATGGTTTTATTACATATATCATATATACTCGTGTATAAGTCGACCCAAGTATAAGCCGAGGCACCTAATTTTGTCACGAAAAACTAGGAAAACTTACTGACTCAGTTATAAGCCGGGTATGCATTGTCCCCTCATCCCTATCCTGGTATGCATGGCTCCCCATCCCTGTCCTGGTATACATGGCTCCCCATCCCTGTCCTTCTATGCATGGCTCCCCATCCCTGTCTTTGTATGCATGGCTGCCCATCCCTTTCTTTCTATGCATGGCTCCCCATCCCTGTTTGCATGGCTCCTTATGCCCTATCCTTGTACGCATGACTCCCCATCCCTGTCCTTGTATGCATGATTCCTATAAAAAAACACATCCTACTTACCTTCACTGCGCACCATTGCTGCATCTCGTTCTGTGCCAGCAGCTCTCCCGGCCGTGCGATCACGTGTCCCGGCTCATTAAGGTAATGAATATTCACTCCACGCCTATGGGAGTGGAGAGAGGTGAATATTTATTACTATAATGAGCGGTGGACACGTGATCGCTCGGCCGGAAGAGCTGCTGGCACCGGAACGAGATGCAGCGAGGGCGCGCACAGAAGGTAAGTAGGATGTGTGCTGGAAGCCAGAGGCTGCGGCTGTAACTGCACACTGTAACTGTGCGCGCTGTAAGAGAAATGAATATTCACTGCCAGTGCAGTGAATATTCATTTCTCTTTAGCAGCCGGTACAGGCTTTAGCCACAGCCTCCGGCTCCTGCCTCTGTGACCCGCTGCCCCACCACTCCCCCTCCCCACCGTCTTTCTGGGACCATGACTTGTGTATAAGCCAAGGGGAGCGTTTTCAGCATAAAAAATATGCTGAAAAACTCGGCTTATACACAAGTATATACGGTAAGTGAGCTATTCCAGGCTATGGGTTGGACACTGATCTGCATGAGAATTTGCCTCTAGAGTTTATTTTCAATGAAAGGAGGCATTACCAGTGTGAGACATTTAATGACTGACAGTCTGCTCTCATGATCTACATGTCTCACTCTGGTAATACCCCCTTTCATGTAAAATAAGTTCTTGAGTCAGCTTCTCAGGGAGATCTGTGTCCGGCTTATAGATCTTAATAGGTCATTTGTTATAAGATAAACGTGTATTTCTCTGAAATAAGACATCAGATATCAGGGTATCACTTTATTCATGACCTTCATGCCCATATAGATGATTTAGGACGATTGATCCTACTAGTACATTCTCTTTAAACTGGACATACATACGAGATTGTCCAAACATTCACATATTTTCAACTGCTAGTGAGTACAAAGCCTTTGCATAATTCATCTGGAAGCAACTTGCTTCCTATGAAAACACAAGGATCTGGCTTAAAATTGCCCGGTTCTTTTCTATCGAGAAGCCTCAATACACATCAGATGGTCAGTGGGTTTGGCCAACTTTCATCTAATGATCATGGTGTCCTTTACAGGCACACCCATAACAGTGAGTAGGAGGATTGTATCTGTGGTCCTGAGACACAGGGAAACAAATCTTCAAATTTGCTTATCTCTAATTTTAATATAAAGCAAAAGATGGTGAGAAAATGGCTACGTTCACATGTTGCAGATATAATGCAGATTTTTTAACAGGTTTTGCAAGGAAGAATATCAGGTGGATTACAACTGCAGCAAAGTAGATGAGATTTTAATTTTGGTGAAAATACATTTTTATACCCCTTGTATGTTTCTATGGATTCCTGAGTGAGTGAAATTTGCAGCAGAAATTGATGCAAAATCCTCATCAGATTTTTTTTCTGCCCTAATAATACTATGTGTAAATTACAAGATAATCTTTGTTCTTGAATTAAAAAGCACTGCTTTTAAAATGGATTAAGTACCACTGAATTCTGTTACTGTTGAATAATAGAAAGTCTGTAGAAGAGAGCAGACTACATGTATGTGCGGTTATATGTTTGCGTTATTCCGAATAAAGCAGAGATGCTGTAAGAGTTTGATTGCTTTGTTTTGCATAATACAATATATGGGGCTGCTGGGAACGTTTTCTCGGAAAGCAAGAATTACTGGTTTTGGGAAGGTTTTCACTTTTTTTTCCAACATCAAGCTCTGACTAGCGTGAATGTAGTTTGATACATTTTAGCATGTAAATTACTAGAAGAGCCAGCCCCCTTGTTCCAGGCATTGGTGCCAGTGCCAGCGGCGGTGCCACCACCTTGCAAGATACCATAAATTACTGTTGTTAGAGAACTCCTGCTGTGATCATTTCCTAGTAGAGTTGTTTTTGCTGCGTTCAGTCATTTAGAACCTACTAGAATATCTTTCTAAACATTTTTTTTACTTGTTAATGTCATTTTAAGTGTTCAAAAAACTATACATTTTTTACAACTTTTTTACAACAGAACTGTAAAAGCCAATTTTTTTTCTATTCTTAAAGAAAAAGAAAATACGAGTGACCACCTAAATCAGTAGCATGGTTCCTGGATGTGCTGTACTGTAGCCATATTGTGTTTTATGAAAGGGAACCTGACAGCTGATACATGGTTCCCGATCAACGAGCAGCATGTACCAGATGTTGGCTGTATATTTTCAGTCATATATATTTAAGTCAGAAACGCTGCAGTGTTTCAAAAGAAAGACATCAATGGAAGCACCAAGCAGTCCAGTAAGGCCGGGGTCACACTTTCAAGGGCAATGCGAGAAACTCGTCCGAGTCTCTCGCATAAATACTCGGCACTGGCACTCGGGACTGGAGTGTGCAGCTGCGTGTATTTCTATGCAACGGAATGCTCCCGTCCCGAGTGCCGGCGGCAGTATTGCACTCGTAAGTGTGACCCCGGCCTAAGTGATACATCTGGAATTAGGATTTCTTGCCCTACATCATGCTGTTCTCAGATCATATAGCGAAAACCTGACAGATTCCCTTTGAAACAGTACCATGCTCCATTATTTCTAAAGTAAAATGGTAAAAGCTATCCTTTTCTTTTACATATATCTAAAGGTAATTGATAGAAGTTGTTTTAAACCTAATTTTAAAACATATTTTAAAAAAAACCTTTAGTCTCCATTAAGTTCCCTGCAAATTCCTAACTGTAGCATATATAATCTATGCCAATTTAGCCGGTTATTCTTTTTCATTCGACTTCTAATAATATATCTTCAGTAATACTTTTAAAACCAGTCCTTAGGGAACACTTAACATGGCAAGACTTTATTACTTCCCTGCTGCCTTGAACAAAGTAGAATTATTAAGCAGCTACTGCTGGATTCCCGTATCTTCATGTTAGTAGCCGCATTTGCTGTGTATTTTCTCTGTTATAGGCTTATGTTATTTTTGCCACCACGGAAAATGTTTGTATAGAAGTGACAGTGCAACAAATATCTTACCATTAAAAGAATAAAATGGACATCTTGGGGATCAAGGTATTGGTAAACTTCTGAAACAGTATGAAGCATGGAAGGGCTAAGTATTTAATGTGAATAAACGACATTGTAAATGTGTATTTCCTCACCTGCATTATGTCATGTAACTACAACCTACGCAGAGCAATAACATGAAAACAACTGGCATGGGTATTGTCATCTGTCAAAGAATGGGATATATTAGGCAGAAGATGGAGGGTCAGATCTTGACGTTGATGTGTTACATTGGTTAAAAACTGGCAACTATAAGGGTCTAAAGAACCTTTAGCTACATTTTGGTTTCTAAATAACTGGCTCAGAGGATCTTTAAACTGGTGGGTTTTGTGAGTTATTTCCAGTTGTAGTGGTTACTACCTACCAAACCTGGGTAAAGAAGTGAGAACTGGTGAACTGGTGACAGTAATGGGCCTTCAATGCTCATTGATGTGCACAGGCAGGGAAGAATAGCCACTCTGGTCCTGTGCCACAGAGCAGTTCATACAGCAGAGATTGCAGAAAGGTTTAATGCTGGCTAAGAAATAAATGTGTCAGAACACAGTGCATTAGTATGCTGTGCATGGGATTGAGTGGCCATACACTGGTAAGTGAGCCCATTCTGAGGCCTATCAGAGAAGGCATCAATTGTGAGTTAGTGGCCTGGTCTGATGTATCATGATTTCTATAATTAGCGAGGGTTGTTTTGCTTACCTGATAATAAATGATGGACAGAAGTGTACTTTGGAAAACAGGGAAGCCAGCGGAGTCAGCATGATACCTTTGGCTGCAAAGCCTTGAGTCCTGGCATGTACACTATGTGGTTGTGTGACATGTGCCACCTACCTAAACATTGTTGTAAACAAAGTACACCCTTGAATGGTGCCAGTATTCCATAACGATATCAGCCTCTATCAGCAGATTTATGTGCTATGCCATACTGCAAAAAGTGTAGGAACATAATAGAGTTGTGTTATCACAAAATGACTGTTCAAATCAAGATGTGCACTCAATGCACCCTTGAAATGGCCAAACAGTTCTGGGCGCTCTCCCACCTCCTTGGTCTCGTCTATTTCTGTTTCCTATAATGCCAAAGTTATCAATCAAGGAAAACGGGGCAGAAATAGATAGAAAACAAGTAGGTGGGAAGGTGTACTGAATTCTTTTAGCCATTCCAAGTTTGCACGGAGTGCCTGTACTTAGCTTCAGCAGCCAATTTGTCCTGACACAGTACCATTACGGTGTTTCTAATTCCCCACATTTAAAGCTGATAAGCACCTGTGAGAAGTACTGTAAAAATGTCTGATTTATGCAGGTCTCATCTCTCAACCTGGGCTTTGTACAGCTGTGACCAAAAGTTCTGAGACTGACACAAATGTTGGTTTTCACTAAGTTTGCATCTTAAAGGGAACCTGTCATCTGGATTGTGCACAATAACCTACAGACAGTGTCAGGTCGGCACTGTTATACTGATTAAAATGATATCTAGGTGATGAAATCTGTCTTGTGGTTGTTGTGTAATTTATTTCCAGTTTTGAGTTAAATATATTCTCCTGCCCTGGGGCAGCCTGTGAGTGGGGGGTCTGCATTATGTATTCATCTGTAAGGCTTCTGACAGGTCATTGATCCTTCACTGACCTGCCCCCTTTTTTACATAATGAATAATATATAAAAAATCACCTTCTGCATTCAGGCGGCTGCACCTTCACTGCAGCATGATCGCATCTACAATGTGTACTTATTTATTTTTTTGCATGGTGTACCTAAATTCTTTAAAAAAATCAGTCTGAAAATGGTGCCGGCTATGCCTGCACAGTATTAGCTATCGGCGATCTGATAGCTGCTACTGCTCAAGCGCCGTCGGCACCATCTTGCTGGAGAAAAAAAAATATTGCCTCCTCCAAGATGGCGCCACTGGCTCCTGCGCAGTAGCATCTACTGGATCGCCGATACCTGCACCATCTTGGAGACAATTTATTTTTCTCTAGCAAGATGGCACCACCTGCGCAGTAGCAACTATTCAGTCTGATTTGTTTTTTAAAGAATTTATACCATCAAAAAAATAACTAAATACACATTATAGATGCGATCTTGCTGCAGCGCAGGGGCCTGCCTGCAGAATGTGATTTTTTTTAAAATTTATATGCAAGTGCTTCTCACAAAACTAGAATATCATCAAAAAGTTAATTTATTTCAGTTCTGTAAGCCATAATCATCAACATTAACAGAAATAAACATGAAATAGATCACTCTGTTTGTAATGATTCTATATAATTAAAGAGCTTCACTTTTTGTATTGAAGAACTGAAATAAATTAACTTTTTGATGATATTCTAATTTTGTGAGAAATACCTGGATATAATAGTCATTGTGCAAAATAAATAAATACACATTATAGATGTGATCATGTTACAGTGCAGGTGTAGCCACCTGCCTGCAGAAGGTGATTTTTTACATATTATTCATTATGCAAACTAGGGGGCAGGTCAGTGAGGGATTAGTGACCTATCAGAAGCCATACAGATGAATACCTGATCAGAGCACCACATGCAGTTCCCCGCATCCCCCAAAGGCCGCCCCAGAGCGCGAGAATATTAACTCAAAACTGAAAATAAAAATTAACAACCACAAGACAGATTTCATCACCCAGGTAACATTGTAATCAGTATAACGGAGCCAACTTAACACTGTCTGTAGGTTACTGTGCACAATCCTGCTGACAGGTTCACTTTAAGTAGTTTTAGATCTTTTAGTCAGATGTTTCTATGGCTATTGATATACAATTATAAACTTTTCATAAGTTTTTACACTTTAATTGACAAATACATTAAGTTTCTGCAAAGACTCAATATTTACTTTGTTGACCCTTGTATTTCAAGACTTCTGCAATTTGCACTGACATGCTGGATAGCAGCTTCTGGGTCAATTCCAGACTGATGATAACCAGTTCTTGCCTGATCAGTGCTCGGAACTTATCACAATTTCTGTGTTTCTGTTTGTCCACTGTCTTTGTAAGGATTGGCCACAGGTCCTCAATGAGATTGAGGAGTTTGCTGGCCATGGACTCAAAATGTCATAGTTTTGTTCACTGGGCCACTTACTAGCAAATTGCTCATGGATAGCTTGGAGTTTTCTCTTGGAGGTTGTTTAGATTCCATTTTTTATTCATGGCAGTGTTCTTAGGCAAAATTGTGAGTGAGCCCACTACCTTGGATGAAGAGTAACCTTGCACATGAATAGTCTCAGGATGCTTATTGCTATCACACAGGACTCTGTAGTGCTCACAATTTCTTCTCAGCAATTATTCTTCCAGATTATTATTATTATACATTTTTATAGCGCCATTTATTCCATGGCGCTTTACATGTGAGAAGGGGGCAAATATAGACAAATATAATAAACATGAGCAAAAGACAAGGCACTAAGAGGTACAGAAGGAGAGAGGACCCTGTCCGCAAGGGCTCACAGTCTGCAGGGGATGGGTGAGGATACACTAGGAGAGGGTAGAGCTGGTTGTGCGGTGGTTCAGTAGGTTGAGGATTGCTGCAGGCTGTAGGCTTGTCCCGAACAGTCTGAAGGGAGTCTTATCTAATAAAATAACTTTGCAGAATTACAGGGATTGGACTCCAGAAGACTGGGATAAAGTTATTTTCTCAGATGAATCCCCCTCCAATGTTTGGTAAATCTGGAAGATTGATTTCCCGGAAAAAAAAAGCTGAGTGCTACCATAACTCCTGTCTCATACCAACAGTACAGCAACCTGAGACCATTCATGTGTGCAGTTGCTTTTCATCCAAAGCAGTGGGATCATTCACAAGTATGTCTAAGAAATCTGCCATGAATACAGAATGGCATGTACTCATCCTCCAAAAGCTTCTCCCAACTGTGCAGGAGCAATCTGGTGATGAACAGTGCTGTTTCCAGCATGATGGTTCAACATGTCATAACTCAAAAGTGATATGTAAATGTCTCGGTGAACAAAACATTGAAATTGTGTGTCCATGGACCAAAACTCCCCAGCTCTCAATCCCATTGAGAACCTGTGGTTAATCCTCAAAAAGCAGGTGGACAAATCAAAATACAGAAATTGTGAATAACTGAAAGCTCTGATTAGGCAAGAATAGGTCTTGAAAAATAAGGGTCAACTCTGTAATTATTAAGTGTTTTCAGAATCCTGATGTATTTGTCAACAAATATTTAAAACCTTATGAAATGCTTCTAACTGTTCTTCAGTTCTTTTTTTTATAATATATATATACATATATATATATATACAGTATATATATATATATATATATATATATATATATATATATATATATATATATATATATATATATATATATATGCTGTGATTCTTGTATAAATGATTGTTATTATATTATGTTTGTCCTAATGTAGGCATTCTTTTGGTATGGTACCACCATTTGCCATCTAATAAAGGCATTTTAATTGATTAACTAAGTGCTGCCACCTATATTGTCCGTTCATCGGGGTACTGTAGTTCTTCTGTTGTTTGAGTGGTTTCACTCTCTCTACTTAGCACTGGTGATATTTATTATAGGATTTTACTTAGCTGGCTTTTGTACATAATTTTTTATTTTCTGGTGCTTTGTAGGTTGGTTAAACTGTTCTTCAGTAACCATAGAGGCATCTGCCTAAAAGATCTAAAAACACTGAAGCACCAAACTTTGCGAACACCAAAATGTGAGCCAGTCTGAAAACCTTTGGCCACTACTTTACACATGTCCAGTTTTTCTTTAAGTTTGTCTGTTTCTTTTGGAACAGACAAATGGAACAAATGAACAAAATGAACATCTAGTGCATTCTTGTTTCCAAAAGAAGCAGAGAAGCTCCACTGATTTATATGGAGTCTGTATAGTTTCCGTTTTGTTTTTGTTTTTTTTTAGAATGAAAGAATAAATTCTTTAGAAATCAACAAAGTGGTCGCAGTGTGTGAACACAGCCTAAGGCAGGGGTGGGCCATTCATTTTCCCAGGGGGCCACATGGGAGACCATGATGGTTGTGGAGGACTAAGCCAACAAGAAGAACTTAACTTTGCTCATCATTTTATATATTAAATGGGTTGACCATCTTTAATTTAACAGTTGTGTTAGAGATATTTACTATCATATAGATATGACAGGTATTTCTGTGTTTTCTAGTGCGGCTTTGCTCACTGTCTGCAAGGCTTCAGACTCCTGTCCATAAAATAAGCACACTACCCATACCCATAAACGAGGATAGGCCACACTCCATAACAAGTATAGAACATATAGATCCTACCTTGCCCCCAGTACTTGCTTTGGAATTGCGGATATGTATCCATGTCTCCCACATGTGTCATACCAGTAATACAGACAGATATAGTTGCAAACATTGGATTATTACTTCCTAATTGAAAATATGCACCATCTCTGTTGATTATATATGTACTCCAACATTACCAAAAGATCTCAATTGTTTTAGTGGATAGATTTTTTCACCCAGTAATTTTGCGTTGTCCTACATTTTGCTGGCCTCTGTTTGGTTTGAAGCACCAATCTGTTTTACTTGTCTTGCAATATATTGATGTTGAATAAATAAACTTATTGTTTGAAATATTGTGGTTTAGAAACACTTTTTGATCCGAATATGGCTAACTGCAATAGGATCTATATGTTCTATCCTGTCCATGAAATGTCTGCTGGTGGAGGAGCAGTTGACCTCTCCAGCACATCAGTCTCCTCTGACAGAAGTGTTTTACAATTGGATGAGGCTGATTGACTGGTCCCAAGTTATTCCACCAGCAGCCATTATATGGACAGGAGAGTTATGACAAAAGCTTCACTAATAAGTGCAGCAGAAGAACCTGTCATACTTATATAATAGTGAATTTAGACAAAATCATACCCCCAACACATCTGTTTTTGTTGCCTAAAGTGGTGTTTTCAAGTTTAAAATGTATCCCCTATCCCTGCTGTGAGTCTGACCTTTGTGGACCCCACCAATCTGAAAAGACCTGGCTGCATGGAGTGGAGGTCGAAAATGCATACTACAGTACTTCTCAATTCATTCTTAATGGGAGCTCTGGAGATTGCTGATCGCAGCTCTCAGCTGAACTTTGGCGCTCCTATTAGTTTGAATGGAGAGGCAGTGCTCATGATCAACCTCTGCTCCGTTCTGCTGGGCTCTTCAGAGCCCCAGTTTTTGGGATTTGTGGGGCTATGGTGGTTGGAACCCCTGCGATCAGAAAGTTATCCCCTATACTTTGGATAGGAACATCCTTTTAATTTAAGTACAGGATGTTGACTAGTTACTACTGCTAATGCATGTTACTATAGAGCATTTTGTAACTTGTAATCTTACCTGTAACATATACTCCAAGCCATATAATGTACTGCCTTTTTATAAAATTTATAATTCATATTCCTGTTATTCAGCCTTGAGCATATACATATATATATATACGTATAGATGTACCTTGATAAGTAGCTTCTCCACACACACAGTATGATACTTACACAGTCCCCAGACATAGTATGACGTCCCCACAGAATTTGCACACAATATTATCCCCGCACATCCTACATACAGTATTATGTCCCTCCATAGACATGATGTCCCCACAGCCCCCCGTTGATGGTATCATGCCCCCATACAGTATCAGCCTCAATAGACAGTTTGATGACACCACAGTCCCACATGCACACAGTTTGATGTCAACACAGCGACTCAACATCACATAATGCCATCACAGCTCTTCACACAGTATTATGCACCACAGCCCCCACACACAGTTTTATGCCCTGACAGCTTCCTCACACAAGCAGTATCACAATATGATGCTCCCACTGCTTCCCCCCACACTCACTATGAGCGCCCCCCATAGCCTCACATCACAGACAATGCGTTGGCCTTCACAGCCTCCCCTCACGCAAATGTGAGAGCCTCAACAGCTTCCGATCCTGCACAATATGATGGCTCTCTGGCTTAACTGTCAATAAAAAACAAAAACTACTCAACTAGCCCTACTCCCCTGATGTGTTGCTTCCCTGTGTACAGCATGTGGACTGAGGCTCCATGCAGCAGGCGTGATCTGGGGACTTCATCATGCTTACTGAGCTAAGGCTATGTGCACACGTTGCGGATTGGTGTACGGATTTTTCCGCACTGTTTTTGCAAAATCCGCAGGTAAACTGCACTGCGAATAAGCTGTGGATTTGCCTCGGATTTACAGCAGCTTTTGTGCGGATTCCACCTGCGGTTTTCACCTGCGGTTTTACACCTGCGGATTCCTATTGAGGAGCAGGTGTAAACCATTGCGGAATCCGCACAAAGAATTGACATGCTGCGGAAAAAACACCGCTGCGTTTCTGCATGTTTTTTTTCCACAGCATGTGCACTGTGGATTTTGTTTTCCATACGTTTACATGGTACTGTACAATGCATGGAAAACAGCTGCAAATCCGCAGCGTCAAATCCACTGCGCACCTGCAGCAAAATCCGCAACGTGTGCCTTAGGGTACCGTCACACAGTACCATTTACATCGCTACGACGGCACGATTCGTGACGTCGCAGCGTCGTATGATTATCGCTCCAGCGTCGTAGACTGCGGTCACACGTTGCAATCACGGCGCTGGAGCGATGCCGAAGTCCCCGGGTAACCAGGGTAAACATCGGGTTACTAAGCGCAGGGCCGCGCTTAGTAACCCGATGTTTACCCTGGTTACCAGCGTAAAAGTAAAAAAAAACAAACCGTACATGCTCACCATCTGATGTCCGTCAGGTCCCTTGCCGTCTGCTTCCTGCTCTGACTGAGATCCGGCCGTACAGTGAGAGCAGATCACAGCGGCGACGTCACCGCTGTGATCTGCTCTCACTTTCCGGCCGGCAGACAGTCAGAGCGGGAAGCGGACGGCAAGGGACCTGACGGACATCAGATGGTGAGCATGTACGGTTTGTTTTTTTTTACTTTTACGCTGGTAACCACGGTAAACATCGGGTTACTAAGCGCGGCCCTGCGCTTAGTAACCCGATGTTTACCCTGGTTACCCGGGGACTTCGGCATCGCTCCAGCGCCGTGATTGCAACGTGTGACCGCAGTAAACCCGATGTTTACCCTGGTTACCAGCGAACGCATCGCTGGATCACTGTCACACACAACGATCCAGCGATGACAGCGGGAGATCCAGCGACGAAAGAAAGTTTCAAACGATGTGCTACGACGTACGATTCTCAGCTGGGTGCCTGATCGCTGCTGCGTGTCAGACACTGCGAGATCGTAACTATATCGCTAGAACGTCACGCATCGTGCCGTCGTAGCGATAAAAATGCCACTGTGTGACGGTACCCTAAGACTCAGAAGCACAGGCTAAATGGTTGGGTAGGAAACAAACAACACCCTCTTTCACCATTGTATTCAATGAAGAGGATGAGCATACCATAAATATCCAGGTCCCAGAGGAGGGGGTGATGGGGTAGGGGGTCATTCAGCACAAGACTCCCCCAACTCACTGGCGGTTCATGCCTATTTCCAGCTCTTTGGCTGTCATGGTCCAATGGCCGGACAGGAACACCCAAGGCGCTAGATAGGGTTTGCCGGTCGCTATTTGCCCAGATACTTCTACATACTAGAGAAGTGAACTGCAGGCTGAATGCAAATCTGTGGTACTAATTTGTTGAACTGTTGGATTGCTTTTGGAAAAATACCGTACACTGTAGTAAAGTAATATAGAGATTTTATTTGTCTGAATCTGTTTTTTTTCCAAGACACGGGTAGATATTGACTGGCAGCACTAGGTAGCCTGCAGACATGAACTAATGATTGATCAAGATCACACCCTAACATAAGTAGAGTTAACTCTGTGAGGATATATGAATGGTGAAACTGTTCAGTGATGACAAAGACAGTGACCAGAGATATGGCTGCAGGCCTGAAATCTATCTTGAATGCATATCATTGATCAGAGTGATAAGGTGGAGAATGGCTTGGCAAAATTAAAGATAAGATTGTGTCTGCTTGTTCACATGTCCAGGAATTTTCCATTAGAACAGATCAAGCAGCAATCTGTTGGCAAAGAAGTTGTGTAGACACAAGTTTTTGTCAGTTTTTTTTTTTTAAACTATTTCATCTGGATCCGTTTTTTTAACATTGAAGTCCATGGACAACAGGTCCTTTAATTAGCCATCAGTTGTTCTCCCATCCAGTATGCAAAAAAATTGAATCTTTTTCAAATGAAAGAACAATGGATGGCTAATTAACAGATCTGTTGTATATAGTCTTCAATGTTAAAAACGGATCCAGTGCTGAAATAGGTTTTTTTTTTTAATGGAAAAAAGGTTGTGTCTGCACAACTCTTTTTGCCAACGGATTGCTGCTCTAACATTCTCACTGGTCATGTGAACAGAGCCTTACATGAGTTAATGATTTGGGCTATGTCTCATGTTGCAGAAATGCTGCGGAAATATCCGCAGCATTTCTGCAACTCCCTGCTGTGGGTAAAACGCATGCGGAATTCGCATGCGTTTTCCTGCAAAACAGAAGCGTTTTGAAAGCGTTTTTAGCTTGCAGAATGCTAGCGTTTTCCAAGCGATTTGAAGCATCGCTTGGAAAAGTAATTTACAGGTCGGTCACACTTGTCAAACATAGTGCTTGACAAGTGTGACCAACTTTTTACTATTGATGCTGCCTATGCAGCTGAATGTTAAAAATAATAAAAATAATACAAAAATATGGTTATTCTCGCCTTCCGACAGCGTGACCGTGACATCATCCCAGGTCCTTCGCGCAATGCATCCCTGGGAACGGAGGCCGCCGTGTGCACCGCTGAGAGGCGGGAGAACTCCAGGGGCCATCAGATGGTAAGTATATCCTTATTTTTTATTTTAATTCTTTTTTTTACAGAAATATGGTTCCCAGGGCCTGAAGGAGAGTCTCCTCTCCTCCAGACTGGGTACCATCCACACATGAAGCGCTCACTTTACGCATGGTGGGCATAGCCACATGCGTAAAGTGAGTGTTTCAATGTAATCCTATGGCGGCGGAATCACTGCGATTCAGCAGAAATAATGAACATGCTGCGGATTTTACCGCTATGCGATTCCGCAGTGGGAAATTCCGCAGCATAGGCACAGCAACTGCGGAATCTCATAGGATTACATGGGAATGCGGTTTTTAAGCATTTTTATGCGTTTCCGCTGCGGCAAAAAATGTGGCAGAAACGCATAAAAAATGCAGCGTGGGCACACAGCCTTAGGCTGCCGTCACACTAGCAGTATTTGGTCAGTATTTTACATCAGTATTTGTAAGCCAAAACCAGGACTGGAACAAACAGAGGGGAAAGCTATAATAGAAACACGTCACCAAGTCTGTATTTTTGACCCACTCCTGGTTTTGGCTAACGATTACTGATGTGAAATACTGACCAAATACTGTTAGGGTATGTGCACATGTTGCGGATTTTGCTGCGGATCCATAGCAGATTGGCCACTGCGGATTCGCAGCAATTTTCCCTGAGTTTACAGTACCATGTAAACCTATGGAAATCCAAATCCGCAGTGCCCATGCTGCGAAAAAAGCCGAGCGGAAACGTAGCGTTGTTATTCCGCAGCATGTCAATTCTTTCTGCGGATTCCGCAGCGGTTTACACCTGCTCCATAATAGGAATCCGCAGGTGTAAAACCGCAGGTGGAATCTGCACAAAATCCACAAAAAAATCACGGTAAATCCGCAGTAATTCCGCAGGTAATCCGCAGTGCAGTTTACCTGCGGATTTACCAAAATCAGTCCGGAAAAATCTGCACCACTTTCCGCAATGTGTGCACGTGGCCATAGTTTGACGGTAGCCTTAGAGTGTGGTTACTTGTAAAGCCCCCAATACACATAAGGCCAGTCTCACACGTCCAGATAATTCCGGTACCGGAGAAAACGGTACCGGAGTTATCCGTGTCCGTGTGTCCATGTGCTCCCGTAGGCCATCCGTGTGGGATCCGTGTGATGTCCGTGAGTATGTTTTTAGGGTCCGTGTGCTGTCCGCTTGCTGTTCGTGTGTCCGTGTATTGCAACAATTTTTACAATTTTAACCCTATGACAGGAAAAATGCACACGGACAGCACACGGATGGCATCAGTGTGTGGTACGTGTTTACATGGACTCATTGACTTTAATGGGTCCGTGTGATCCGAGCGCTCCCACGAACACTGACATGTCTCCGTGTTTTGCAAACGGACACACGGTCCGTGAAAACACGCTGAAATGTGCAGAGACACATTGATTTTAATGTGTCTACGTGAGTCAGTGTCTCCGGTACGTGAGGAAACTGTCACCACACGTACCGGAGCCACTGACGTGTGAAACCGGCCTTAGATGGCTGTCAGTCGCTCCTGTTTATTCTATGAGAGAAATTTTGCCAGACATGTCAGGTGGCCGCTTATCTTATGGAGAACAAAAGAATTGGATGTCCGACATCAGACCTGTTAGGGTACTGTCACACAGTGGCACTTTTGTCGCTACGATGGTACGATCCGTGACGTTCCAGCGATATCCATACGATATCGCTGTGTCTGACACGCAGCAGCGATCAGGGACCCTGCTGAGAATCGTACGTCGTAGCAGATCGTTTGGAACTTTCTTTCGTCGCTGGATCTCCCGCTGTCATCGTTGGATCGGTGTGTGTGACAGCGATCCAGCGATGCGTTCGCTTGTAACCAGGGTAAACATCGGGTTACTAAGTGCAGGGCCGCGCTTAGTAACCCGATGTTTACCCTGGTTACCATCGTAAAAGTAAAAAAAAAACAAACAGTACATACTCACATTCCGGTGTCCGTCAGGTCCCTCGCAGTCTGCTTCCCGCTCTGACTGAGTGCCGCCGTAAAGTGAAAGCAGATCACAGCGGTGACGTCACTGCTGTGCTCTGCTCTTATTTTCCGGCCGTCAGTCAGTCAGAGCGGGAAGCAGACTGCAAGGGACCTGACGGACACCGGAATGTGAGTATGTACTGTTTTTTTTTTTTTACTTTTACGATGGTAACCAGGGTAAACATCGGGTTACTAAGCGCGGCCCTGCGCTTAGTAAGCCGATGTTTACCCTGGTTACCCGGGGACTTCGGCATCGTTGGTCGCTGGAGAGCTGTCTGTGTGACAGCTCCCCAGCGACCACACAACGACTTTCCAACGATCACGGTCAGGTCGTATCGCTGGTCGTGATCGTTGGAAAGTTGCAGAGTGTGACAGTACCCTTAGGCCGGCCTCACACTAGCGAGTTTTACGGACGTAAGAGCGCAGAAATTACGTCCGTAAAACTCGCCAAATTAACGGCACAATTATTCTCAATGGGGCTGCTCCTATTAGCCGTATATTACGGTTCAGTATTATACGGCTTTCTACGGCCGTACAAAATCGCAGCATGCTGCGTTTGTCAGCGTATTGCGCAAAAAAATCGCTAATGAAAGTCTATGGGGGCGAGAAAAATACGGATTCCACACGGACCTGCAGTGTGACTTGCGAGAAATACGCAGCGCTGTTAGTGAAAAGTCGGTAATTCAATTGCCGGCTTTTCATTTCTCCTGCACAAACCCGACATGATATGAGACATGGTTTACATACAGTAAACCATCTCATATCCCCTTTTTTTTTGCATATTCCACACTACTAATGATAGTAGTGTGTATGTGCAAAATTTCTGCGCTGTAGCTGCTAAAATAAAGGGTTAAATGGCGGAAAAAATTGGCGTGGGCTCCCGCGCAATTTTCTCCACCAGAATGGTAAAGCCAGTGACTGAGGGCAGATATTAATAGCCAGGAGAGGGTCCATGGTTATTGGCCCCCCCGTGGCTCAAAACATCTGCCCCCAGCCACCCCAGAAAAGGCACATCTGGAAGATGCGCCTATTCTGGCACTTGGCCACTCTCTTCCCACTCCCTGTAGCGGTGGGATATGGGGTAATGAAGGGTTAATGCCACCTTGCTATTGTAAGGTGACATTAAGCCAGATTAATAATGGAGAGGCGTCAATTATGACACCTATCCATTATTAATCCAATTGTTGGAAAGGGTTAAAAAACACACACACATGATTTAAAAGTATTTTAATGCAATAAACACAGCGGTTGTTGTAATAATTTATTGTTCTCTCAATCCATCAGGAACACCCTCGCTTGGAAAAATAATAAACGCACAAGATACATACCTTCTGGTGAACCGTCTCGTCCCACGAAGTAATCCATCTGAAGGGGTTAACTAATATTACAGGCACGAGCCCTGCTAAATGCAGCTGTGCTCCGTGCCTGTAATCCCCGGCGAATGAATGAAATGTAGGTCATTGACCTACATTTCCTTCAGTCGCGGTGAGGCGCCCTCTGGTGGATGTTCTCATGAACTGCAGCCTGGGAACTTTTTCCCACGCTCCAGGTCAGATGAGGACATCCACCAGGGGGCGCATCACCGCGACTGAAGGAAATGTAGGTCAATGACCTACATTTCATTCATTCGCCGGGGATTACAGGCACGGAGCACAGCTGCATTTAGCAGGGCTCGTGCCTGTAATATTAGTTAACCCCTTCAGATGGATTACTTCGTGGGACGAGACGGTTCACCAGAAGGTATGTATCTTGTGCGTTTATTATTTTTCCAAGCGAGGGTGTTCCTGATGGATTGAGAGAACAATAAATTATTACAACAACCGCTGTGTTTATTGCATTAAAATACTTTTTAATAATGTGTGTGTGTGTTTTTTAACCCTTTCCAACAATTGGATTAATAATGGATAGGTGTCATAATTGACGCCTCTCCATTATTAATCTGGCTTAATGTCACCTTCCAATAGCAAGGTGGCATTAACCCTTCATTACCCCATATCCCACCGCTACAGGGAGTGGGAAGAGAGTGGCCAAGTGCCAGAATAGGCGCATCTTACAGATGTGCCTTTTCTGGGGTGGCTGGGGGCAGATGTTTGTAGCCACGGGGGGGCCAATAACCATGGACCCTCTCTAGGCTATTAATATCTGCCCTCAGTCACTGGCTTTACCATTCTGGCGGAGAAAATTGCGCGGGAGCCCACGCCAATTTTTTCCGCCATTTACCCCTTTATTTCAGCAGCTACAGCGCTGAAATTTTGCACATACACACTACTAACATTAGTAGTGTGGAATATGCAAAAAAAAGGGGGATATGAGATGGTTTACTGTATGTAAACCATGTCTCATATCCTGTCGGGTTTGTGCAGGAGAAATGAAAAGCCAGCAATTGAATTACCGGCTGTTCACAGATATCGCGCTGAATAAAATCTAAATACAGAATATATATATGTGTCTCAATGACATATATATATATATATATATATATATATATATATATATATATACTGTATATATGTTTTCCCGAACATTTGAGCACATAAATCCATTAGATGTCGGTTTTGCAAGCCTGCGCGAAAATCTCGCAGTACGGATGCCATACGGATTACATACGGAGGATGCCATGCGCAAAATACGCTGACACACCCTGACTACGGATCAATATTTTGGGAACATTTCTCTGTATTACGGCCGTAGTACGTACGTATAATACGTGGCGTATTGTCTTACGCCAAGTGTGAGGCCGGCCTTAGATCCTTAATTCCCCAATCAATTGTCCAGGACTCCCATACACAATAGATTACATTTTCCTTTAGTTCGGCCAATAGTATATATATGGGGGCTTTTGACTCTTCTCTGTGAGGACACAAGGTACTTAATCCCTGATCAGAGTATCGCAATTAGAAACCTTCTGAACATTCTGTACTAAGTTTTTTTTACAATATACACAATATACTACTCTTTTCAACAATGCACCAAATTGCATTTTTTTTAGATCTGTTTGCGCAAGGTTAATTCTTTCCCCAATATACTGGATAAAATATTGGGCACAGAGTGTTTGCACTCCTTTAGCCCCAGCACCATTACTTGTGGGAAACTCCGAAAGCAATAAAGAGACCAGCAACCTGGACTGCAGATCATGTGGTGAGAACATATTGTTAGAGCAGAGAGTCTGGTGTATACAAGGAGAGGTAATTAACATAGCCTTTTCTGGCCTCTTCCTTGTATGTAACAGTACAAACCATTTGCAGATAAGGCATTTGCTTGAAGAAAGAAACAATTAGGTTGTTTTGGGAAGAAATTAATGTCTTCTGGTCTCAGCCCATATGACCCTTCCTGAGTATAGACCCAAATGAGTCCATTGAATAGTGGCCTCCTCGTCACTCATCCCCTACATATCCTATCTCCTAATTACATGCTATTTGCTCACTTGTAACATTCTTGATTATCTCCTGTTTATCTGAAGGGACAGGGAAGTGGAAGAAAAACATATATGAATCACCCGTCATCATATAAAAGGACAACAATCGCTACACAATTAGTACATGTGTTAAGTTAAATACAAATTGCTGGAAATAGGTCACAGGGAACCTAATTAAGGAAGGCAAATATTTGGGTTGCATGTAATGTATTGTGCTTGTTGTGTCTGTACGGTATTGTTGTTTTATGCTATAGATCCTTTATCTTTTTTAGACTCATACTAAGTGTTATATGTTCTCCAAAAGTGCACTTTTTTTAACAAATTTTGAATAGTCTTATATACCCTTCTAGCTTTGCCCTTTTCTTTGAGAATATATGATATATAATATATACATTAAAATACTGAAGTTTCCAGCCCAGATCAGTCTACAGTTTTAAAGTGACCTTGGCCTGCACATAAAATAAGATCCTAGGTTTCAAGTGTTGCAAAGTCAGCTTCTGTGACGTCTCACTTGTCAGGGAGAACACCATTATACTAATCGTGGGATTTCTGAAAACCAAACATGGTTCTGGGAGAGTTACCAATACTTGTGGGAAGTCATGGCTGGACTAAACTTTCCGCTACACTTGGGCAACTCTCTGAAGATTTGAAAATGATATGATTTTCCAGTGATGAGTGTTACTGCTCCAGATATTAGGACTGCACCATGCTGCAGTTTGTTGCATTTCTCATATAATGAGAAATAATTAGTTAATATGGTACAAACAGATATAATGCACAAGGCTTGAGCAAAAAGCTGAACTGCAATGACCAATGACCTGACAATACCTGGTTCAAGGGACCATCCTTGAAAGTGAATTAACACAATGCTGGAATTGGGCTGAATTTGTCCATAAGGCTAGTTTCACACTAGCGTTAACTGCAATACGTCGCAAATGCGTCGTTTTTGCGAAACGCCGCATCCAGCAAAAGTTTTTGCTGGATACGTTGTTTCGTCATAGAGTAACATTAGCGACGCATTTGCGACGCATTTGCGACGCATTTCCAAACGGTGAATGCGTTTGGCGGCGTTTGGGCGTATGGTAGCGGTCCGTCGGGAGAAAAAAACGTTACATGTAACGTTTTTTGCTCCCGACGGTCCGCTTTTTCCGACCGCGCATGCGCAGTCGGAACTCCGCCCCCACCTCCCCGCACTTCCCCGCACATCACAATGGGGCAGCGGATGCGTGGGAAATATGCATCCGCTGCCCCCGTTGTGCGGCGGAGACCACACTAGCGTCGGGAACGTCGGCCCGACGCGCAGCGACGGGTTGTTCCCGACGCTAGTGTGAAAGTAGCCTTAGAAGTCGAGCTTTCTGCGACACCCTCACCAAACAAGTGTCTGCACAGCATTGCTTTTTTTTACATGTAAGGCTGGTTTCACACGTCAGTGGCTCCGGTACGTGTGGTGACAGTTTCCTCACGTACCGGAGACACTGACTCACGTAGACACATTAAAGTAAATGTGTCTCTGCACATGTCAGCGTGTTTTCACGGACCGCACGTGTGCCACACTGATGTGCCACGTGAGCACACGGACACACGGACACGGATAACTCCGGTACAGTTTTCTCCGGTACCGGAATTATCTGGACGTGTGAGACTGGTCTAAGCAGTTAAAAAAAAGGTTTTAAAGAAGCCATCATTTATCAACACTTTTTTTTGTGAAGGCACCATTGAAGGATCTCCTTCTCCTTTACAAGATAAATTGTAATCACTTGGGTTCCTAGGGTACCGTCACACAGTGCCATTTTCATCGCTACGACGGCACGATCCGTGACGTCGCAGCGTCGTATGATTATCGCTCCAGCGTCGTAGACTGCGGTCACACTTTGCAATCACGGCGCTGGAGCGATGCCGAAGTCCCCGGGTAACCAGGGTAAACATCGGGTTACTAAGCACAGGGCCGCGCTTAGTAACCCGATGTTTACCCTGGTTACCAGCGTAAACGTAAAAAAAACAAACAGTACATACTTACATTCCGGTGTCTGTCCCCCGGCGTCTCAGCTTCTCTGCACTGTGTAAGCACCAAAGCCGGAAAGCAGAGCGGTGACGTCACCGCTGTGCTCGCTTTCCGGCCGGCAGGCGCTCACAGTGCAGAGAAGCTGAGACGCCGGAGGACAGACACCGGAATGTAAGTATGTCCTGTTTGTTTTTTTTACGTTTACGCTGGTAACCAGGGTAAACATCGGGTTACTAAGCGCGGCCCTGCGCTTAGTTACCCGATGTTTACCCTGGTTACAAGCGAACACATCGCTGGATCAGTGTCACACACAACGATCCAGCGATGTCAGCGGGTGATCAAGCGACGAAAGAAAGTTCCAAACGATCTGCTACGACATACGATTCTCAGCGTGATGTCTGATCGCAGTAGCGTGTCAGACACAGCGATATCGTAACGATATCGCTAGAACGTCACGAATCGTGCCGTCGTAGCGATGAAAATTTCACTGTGTGACGGTACCCCTACTCTAGCAGATCTGAGAGGCTGGTGGCTGCTGAATGCACAGATACACAAAGATATAAAATGTTATGCTTAATAGCATACAGGTCTAGGTGAGTGCACTTTAAAACCCTTCTATACATCCATTATCTGCAATTGTCCTGCCGATGAGAGCTCTCTATCTCTTCTTTCATGACTTTCATTTAAAATCACTGCTCAGTCCGTTTGAATCTCATGTAACATTGAAAACTAGTCTCACATTTTAACACTTATGTCAGAAAACTTCCCAAAAATAAATTATTGCTATGAAAAACACACATGGAACCTGTGGAGTAACGTGGGTTGCCAATTCCTGGAGCAAGGCAAGTATTTTTTTGCCCCCTAACGTAGTGAACCATTAAGGGTATGTGCACACGTTGCAGATTTTGCTGCGGATCCGCAGCGGATTGGCCGCTGTAGATTCGCAGCAGTTTTCCCTGAGTTTACAGTACCATGTAAACCTATGGAAAACAAAATTCGCAGTGTACATGCTGCGGAAAAAAACGCGCGGAAACATAGCGTTGTTTATTCTGCAGCATGTCAATTTTTTGTGCGGATTCTGCAGCGGTTTACACCTGCTCCATAATAGGAATCCACAGGTGGAATCCGCACAAAATCCGCAAAAAAATGAGGTAAATCCACGGTAATTCCACAGGTAATTTGCAGTGCGGTTTACCTGCGGATTTACAAAAATCAGTCTGGAAAAATCCACACCACTTTCCGCAACGTGTGCACGTGGCCGAATACTAACTGATTTCCTTCCACTTTTCAAATATTTTTGCCCTTATCCCCCAAGCTACATAAATATAATTTGAGCTTTGACCTTCTAGATTTAATCTGGTTTTTTTTGTTGTTTTTTTTCTTCTGAAATTAAACATAACATTTTCAAAGTAAAAAGTGATGGGTTGTTATATTTTTTAAATTTTATTTTTTTGTATTATATTTTTGTTTTCTGTAATAATTGTATTAACCTAGCCCTATCCATAATTACATAATCTAACCAATACGGTCCGCTTTTTACAGGTATAATACGCAGAAAAGTTCCTGAACAGTGATCCGTATTCAATGCGAGGATGCGTTTTTTTCTCAAAAAATTATCCGTGTGTCATCCGTATGGCATCCATACGGTGAGATTTTCTCGCCAGCTTACAAAATGGACATAGAATGGATCCATGGGCTCAAATATTCGTGAAAACATATATATGCAGTCTATATATATACTATATATATATATATAAAATAGAAAAAAGAAGGCAGCACTCCAAATCCTCTTTGAAGGTGAAAAAGTGTGAAGTTTATTCAACCCACATCTCTGTGCGACGTTTCGGCTTGAGAAAGGCTCAGTGGAGCCGAAACGTCGCACAGAGATGTGGGTTGAATAAACTTCACACTTTTTCACCTTCAAAGAGGATTTGGAGTGCTGCCTTCTTTTTTCTATTTTATATACGTGGTGGATAGATGAGTGGACCATTCTATCCAGGAGGCTTTGCACCCACTGGTGAGCATTGTGCTGTTTGTGCTGTTCCATTTTTCTATATATATATATATATATATATATATATATATATATATATATATATATATATATGTGTGTATATATGTCAGTGAGACATATATATATATTCTGTATATATATATTTATATTTCATACAGCACTACATAGCTTAAAAGCCGGTAATTCAATTGCCGCCTTTTGCTATCTCCTTATCAAACCCGACAGGATATGACACATGGTTTACATACAGTAAACCATTTCATATCCCTTATTTTTTACATATTCCTCACTAATAATGTTAGTAGTGTGTGTGTGCAAAATTTGGGAGCTCTAGGTGTTAAAATGAAGGGTTAAATCACGGAAAAATCTAGCGTGGGCTCCCGCACAATTTTCTCTGCCAGAGTGGCAAAGCCAGTGACTGACGGCAGATATTAATAGCCTAGAGAGGGACCATGGTTATTGGCCCCCCTGGCTAAAAACATCTGCCTCCAGCCACCCCAGAAAAGGCACATCTGTAAGATGTGCCTATTCTGGCACTTAGCCTCTCTCTTCCCACTCCCCTGTAGCGGTGTGATATGCGGTAATAAAGGGTTAATGTCACCTTGCTAATGTAAGGAGATATTAAGCCTGGTTAATAATGGAGAGATGTCAATAAGACACCTATCCATTATTAATCCAATAGTAGTAAAGTGTTAATAATACACACACACATTAAGAATAAAGTATTTTAATGAAATAAATACACATGGTGTTTTAAAAACTTTATTGTACGCTTAATCCACCTGAAGACCCTCGTTCTGTAAAAAAAAATTAAAAAAAAACAACAATATCCCATATCTCGCCGGTGTTCAGTCATGTCCTACACTGTAAATCCATCTGAAAGGGTTAAATACATTTACAACCAGGAGCTCTGCTAATGCAGCTGTTGCTCCTGGTTGTAAAAACTGGGGAATCAATGGAATGCAGGGGAACGTAGCATCGTAGACTTGCGGTGATGCCCCCCCTGCTGGCATAAACTCATATGAACTCTAGCGTGAGAAAATAATCAGAAAAATTCCCACGCAGCAAAATCCGCAATGTGTGCACATACCCTCAAGCTATCGAGCTCTGTATTAAATATAAATATATTTATATGTGTGCCAATGACATATATATATATATATATATATATATATATATATATATATATATATATATATATACCTATACTATGTGTACATTTATTTTAGCTATTCTATTCTAACCTGTCAGTGTGATTTTACTGTACACCGCACTGAATTACTGGCTTTTCTATAGGACACCGCTGCATATTTCTCGCAAGTCACACTGATGGTCCGTGTGTAATCCGTATTTTTCTCGCCCCCATAGACTTTCATTGGTGGATATGCTGACAAAGGCAGCATGCTGCAATTTTCTCAGCCTGTAAAATACGGCTGTGAAATATACGCCAGATAGGAGCTGCCCCATAGAGAAACATTGGTCCGTGTGCAATGCGTTGTTTTTGTGCCTCTCAGTCTCTTTGAAATGAAGCAGCGACTGTTTAGGCAGCGACTAAGGCTAGTTTCACACTAGCGTTAACTGCAATACGTCGCAAATGCGTCGTTTTGCCGAAAATACGCATCCAGCAAAAGTTCTTGCTGGATACGTTTTTTCGTCATAGACTAACATTAGCGACGCATTAGCGACGCATTGCAAAACGTCGCGTCCGTTTTCCGACGCTTGGGCGTGTGTTAGCGGACCGTCGGGAAAAAAAAACGTTACATGTAACGTTTTTTGCTCCCGACGGTCCGCTTTTTCCGACCGCGCATGCGCGGCCGGAACTCCGCCCCCACCTCCCCGTACTTCCCCGCACCTCACAATGGGGCAGCGGATGCAAGGGAAAAATGCATCCGCTGCCCCCGTTGTGCGGCGGAGACCACGCTAGCGTCGGGAACCTCGGCCCGACGCACAGCGACGGGTTGTTCCCGACGCTAGTGTGAAAGTAGCCTAAGATGTTGGAGATCAGTTGATTAAACTGAACTTTGAGATTTGAGTCGCTGCCTATGCAGAGTGCAGCAGTCGATGACAAACACGCCTTGTGTGCTGTGCACTGTATAAGCAATGATGGATGGGCACTTGCTAATCATTTGACTGTGATGATGGTTTGTGGGGACAGGGTAAAACTTTTCAACCCCCATAGACTTTGGCACAAGTGGCAAGAGCCCCTGCGATCACCCACACTACATCATTGCATGGATGAAGCTTAAAATCCACTTGGGACATTAAAATCCTAGAAATCTAGACATAATATTGTATATCTAGTCTTATCTAAAAAACACCAGCGTAGAGTTTCACCCTGATCTAGCGGATGTAGCTGACTGTGGAGTTTTCTTTTTTGTATTATTCCTTTGCTTTGTTTAGGATCTTATCAGTGATTCAGAAGCCTTTGATGTGAAATCCCAGCTCTTGTAAGGTCTATGCTAATGTTCTGCTGATTGGGGTTGTATGTTCTTGAAAGTTGGTCTTAGTTTTTATTTAGGTTATTAGCAGTCTGACAAGTGTTCCTGGAAATATTTCCTGTACTGTCTGGTGAAAATTCACATGTGTGTATTGTACAGTGTAATCGTGTTACATACTTATATTTATTTATTTCATAGATTACTTATTTAGCACTCCACATTGTGAGCATTCATTAGCAATCCTAATCTTCAGCATACAAAAAAGCTGTTAATAGCAATGTATACAAAATTACTAATCAGAATGTGTTTTAAATGCATTAACGCGTCATCCGTTCAGACGCAAAAGTCATTAGGTGGCAGACAGAGCTTAGTTGTAATAATAAGCGGAGACTAAATGTTTTTAGATGGTGTGTGTCATGACTTGGAGACCAGTCAGCAGTAAGGTAATAAGTATGTTTAGATAAGAGACTGCTCTGCCAGATCAGGAGGCAGAACATTCACCTTGTAACCAGGAATTAATGGAACTAATGGGGGAGAAAGTGACAGCTTCAACACCCCCACTTGTTCTACAATTCACAACTTAAATCATCACACACATTCATATGTACATAAGGCCTCTGCTTTGTGTCTCCCCTTCATACTTACAGACTCTCCAATCTCTCACATTTAGTGAAAAAGTGTACATGATTATGTGACTATCCTCTTGGTATTTGGTATTTATTTGTTTTCTATCTATCTGACTATCTATCTATTATCTATCTATTATCTATTATGTATCTATCTATTATCTATCTATTATTTATCTATCTATTACATATCTATCAATTTATCTATTATTTATCTAGCTATCACATATCTATCTATTATCTATCTATATATCTATCATCTATCTATCTATTATCTATCTATCATCCACCTATCCACCTTTTTTAATATATATATATGTATATATATATATATATATTATATATGATATCAATGTAATAGAGATGAGTGAATCAATTCGGATCAAATGATAATCGTTGCAAATTTTCCAAAAATGTCAGATACTGGATAAATCTGAAATTTGCAAAATTCCAGTCATATAAATTCTGCAAAAAGGTCGACAACTGTAATTTTAGTAGGTTCAGTAATGAGTTTAAAAAAATATTATACTCACTTGTCCTAGGCCCTCACCTGACTCCTCCTGCCACCCCTACTTCCCTGGTCTTTAGTACGTCTCTTTGGTTTCTCTGGCACTGAGGCCAGTGCAGTGACGTGGGGGAGGTGCCATGCCATTGACAGTTTGAACATGTAGGCCTCAGTACTGGGAGAACCAAAGTCTGCATGGAAGAACAAGGAAGCTGCGACTGATGTGACCTGATGAAGTATGTGAGAGCTTATGATGGGAAAGTATAATGCTCTTTTTTTTATTAAAAAAAAAGTAACCCCTTCCCTCCCTTATCTATCTATCTATCTATCTATCTATCTATCTATCTATCTATCTATCTATCTGTCTGTCTATCTATCTATCTATCTATCTATCTATCTATCTATCTATCTATCTATCTATCTATCTATCTCATATCTATCCAATATCTATCTATTTCATATCTATCCAATATCTATCTATCTATCTATCTATCTATCTATCTATCTATCTATCTATCTATCTATCTATCTATCTATCTAATCTATTCTAGTAGCGCAGCTACCAGGAGGGCAGATGGGGGTGGTCTCTAAGGGGCTCACCTGGAGCTACACTACTGTTACTGTATGGTCGAATGCAGCACAGATAAACTCTGCAGCAGAGCAGGGAGACTCAGTCTCCCTGCACAGCCACCAGGCCGCTATTGGGCCAGTGAACCAGGGTTCCCCAGTGCTAGTACCGGGCCCCCCGCCCGTCATCGCATTTTAAACTGTATTAGCTGGATGACGATACAGTTGAAAGCAATGATGAGACAAGGAGCATCATTCCCCGTCTGATTTTGAAGTCACTGACAAAGACACTGATAGCGGGTGCAATTACGTCATTACTTGACGCCCGCTGTCCTGAGATGTGTGGTTGCTCAGAGCAGCAGGAGAACGCGGAGGTGAGTACTGTATTTTTTTTTTATGGGGAGTGCATTATACTATATGGAGGCCAATGGAGAGTGCATTATACTGTATGGAGACCTATGTGGAGTGCATTATACTATATAGAGTTGGCCTATGGGAAGTGCATTATACTATATAGAGTGGGCCTATGCGGAGTGCATTATATAGAATCGGCCTATGGGGAGTGCATTATACTATATAGAGTCGGCTTATGGGGAGTGCATTATACTATATAAAGTCTGCCTATGGTGAGTGCATTATGCTATGTAGAGGCTTATGAGGAGTGCATTATACTATATGGAGGCCTATGGGTAGTGGATTATACTTTACAAGGGCCTATGGGGAGTGCATTATACTGTATTGAAGACTATCTGGTACATTGTACTATATGGAGACTATTTAGGGGGCCATCATACAGTGTGGGGATTACAGTGAGGGGGCCATCATACAGTGTGGGAGATAGTATTTGGTCTTTTTAGAGCATTGGAGCCATCAATCAGTTTGGGGGCTACTAAGGGGTCAGTATACTGTGTCAGGGGCACTATACAGTGAGGGGGCATTATGCTGTGTATAAGAGAGCATCATACTGTGTAGAGGGGAGCAGAATAGGGAGGAGACTCGGGACATTATTAAATGTTAAGTGGGCACTTATTGTTATAGGGGAACTCAGGTTACTCTATCAAAGGGACACATAAAGGGCATTATTACTTTCTAGGGCTCTTGCACAGGGCATTGCTATATTCTGGGTTATTTTATCATTTAGAGGATACACAATACCACACAGCTGGTGCTGTAATATGGACACATACAGCAGCGGCTCAGTATTGGGGTATCATCAGGACAAGGAGTTTGAGCAGGTTGGGGATAGATGGGGACGGTGCAGGAAATATGAGAAATCAAATGTGTCTTTGTTGTAATCTCTGCAGCTGAGTCCCTGCTGGAGAAGTTGCCATGTTGGTCTGGGCTAGATGTAAAAGTGGATGATTCCATCACAAAGAATGTCAGCTATAAGTCATTATCTGTAACTGTACTATAATCTCTTACATGTTCTGCAGCACTGATATCTACCACTATATGGTCACCATGTGGCAGTAATATCAGAGTTAGGCTGGTTTCACACTTGCGTTTTGATCTGCAGCGTTTGGAAAAAAAACGCAGGTGGTGAAAAAACGCATGTAAACGCGTGCAAACGCTGCGTTTTTTAGACGCATGCGTTTTTGCATGCAGTAAAAAGAACGCGGCGTTTTGACGCGTTTACATGCGTTTTTTCCTGCGTTTGCATTTTTGAAACGCATGCTGAGAAGTGTGTGACAGCTGCCAATCATCAAAATCAACTAGAAAACCCACTATTAATAGAATTAGCTAGGGTTAGGGTTAGGGTACCTTCACATAGTGGCATTTTCATCGCTACGACGGCATGATTCGTGACGTTCTAGCGATATAGTTACGATCTCGCAGTGTCTGACACGCAGCAGCGATCAGGGACCCTGCTGAGAATCGTACGTCGTAGCAGATCGTTTGAAACTTTCTTTCGTCGCTGGATCTCCCGCTGTCATCGCTGGATCGTTGTGTGTGACAGCGATCCAGCGATGCGTTCGCTTGTAACCAGGGTAAACATCGGGTTACTAAGCGCAGGGCCGCGCTTAGTAACCCGATGTTTACCGTGGTTACCAGCGTAAAAGTAAAAAAAAACAAACCGTACATACTCACCATCTGATGTCTGTCAGGTCCCTTGCCGTCTGCTTCCCGCTCTGTCTGCCGGCCGGAAAGTGAGAGCAGATCACAGCGGTGACGTCACCGCTGCACTCTGCTCTCACTGTACGGCGGCACTCAGTCAGAGCGGGAAGCAGACGGCAAGGGACCTGACGGACATCAGATGGTGAGTATGTACGTTTTTTTTTTTTTTTACTTTTACGCTGGTAACCACGGTAAACATCGGGTTACTAAGCGCGGCCCTGCGGTTAGTAACCCGATGTTTACCCTGGTTACCAGCGAACCTCGGCATCGTTGGTCGCTGGAGAGCGGTCTGTGTGACAGCTCCCCAGCGACCACACAACGACTTACCAACGATCACGGCCAGGTCGTATCGCAGGTCGTGATCGTTGGTAAATCGTATAGTGAGACAGTACCCTAAGGGGTAGCTTTTTATTAGAAGAATGTCCTGGTCACCAGGTCACTGATAAGCCACCCCCCACCATCAAGGTGATAAAGGGATCCAAACCCTAACCCTACCCCTAACCCTAGGGATCCAAACCCTAATCCTACCCCTAACCCTAGGGATCCTAACCCTAACCCTAGGGATCCATAGGGATTGGCTATTATGTTGACCTGGTGACCAGGACATTCTTCTAATAAAAAGCTTTGTTCAATGTGGACACCCCAAGATATACGGTATTGCTATAGAGTACTAAAAATATAAACTCGGAGAGTATTCACTGTCATATTGTTAGGGTTAGGGGTAGGGGTAGGGTTAGGGTTAGGGTTTGGATCCCTAGGGTTAGGGTTAGGGTTAGGATCCCTTTATCACCTTGATGGTGGGGGGTGGCTTATCAGGGTGTATTCTTGTTTTTTTCTATAAAAACGCATTTCTATGTTAAACATAGGGAAAAAAAACGCATGCGTTTTTTTCGGTACAAACGCTGCAGATCAAAACGCAAGTGTGAAACCAGCCTTAGTCTTTGTATAGAGATTATTTTCAGCAACGGATGAGTCTCGCATGTTAATACCTGGCGCTGCACCGGGCACTCAGATCGGAGCGTGCAGCACACATAGGAATACATGCAGCCGCACGCTCCACTCCTCTGTGTCAGGTGCAGTGCTGGGTATTGCCATGCGAGACTCATCCGAGTCTCGCGCAAGTGAGTATGAGCCCTTAGGGTGCGCTACCATAGTTGTAATCAGGGTTACCCGGTTAGGCCGGTTTCACACGTCAGTGGCTCCGGTACGTGAGGTGACAGTTTCCTCCCGTACCGGAGACACTGACACACGTAGACCCATAAAAATCAATGCATCTGTTCAGATGTCATTGATTTTGTGCGGACCGTGTGCGGACCGTGTCTCCGTGTGCCAAACACGGAGACATGTCAGTGTTCGTGGGAGCGCACGGATTACACGGACCCAATAGAGTCAATGGGTCCGTGTAAAACACGCACCTCACACGGACATTCTCCGTCTGGGGTCCGTGTGGCGTGCCGGAGACAGCGCTACAGTAAGCGCTGTCCCCCCCACATGGTGCTGAAGCCGCCATTCATATGTTCCCTGTAGCACCGTTTGCTACAGAGAAAATATGAATGATAGTGTTTAAACTAAAGATCCATGTGTCCGCCGCCCCCCCACCCCCTGTGCGCCCCCCCCCCGCTGGTCAGAAAATACTTATCCGGGTCCCCCGTCGGCTGTCGCTCCTTCCTGGTCTGGCCGCGCCTCCTACTGTATGCGGCCGATTACACTCATGAATATGTGGCTCCACCTCCAATAGGGGCGGAGCCGCCTATTCATGAGTGTAAATGAGCGGCCCCACGTGACCGCATACAGTAAGCCGCGGCCAGACCAGGAAGGAGCGACTGCCGACGGGGGATCCGGGTGAGTATTTTCTGACCAGCGGGGGGGGCGCACAGGGGGTGGGGGGGCGGCGGACACATGGATCTTTATTTTAAACACTATTCTTCATATTTTCCCTGCAGCAAACGTTGCTGCAGGGATGATATGAATCGCAGCTTCAGCACCATGCAGAGTGGGTACCACACGCTCCGTGTGGTACCCACTCACCATACGGGCGGCACACGTGTGCCGCAGGTATGGCCTCCGTGAGTTCCCAGGCACACGGACACGGATAACTCCGGTACCGATTTATTCCGGTACCGGAATTATCTGGACGTGTGGGACAGCCCTTAGGGGCCCACTCAGAAGTTTCGCGCCAAACCAAAACCCTAGCTACGCCTCTGATCTGTTCCATTGATTGAATCAACATTCCAAGAATGATGCAAAAAACGGACTGCATTTTTCAGAGGCTTGGCATGCAAACCTTTTTTTTTTATCTATATCTATCTATATATTTGTGTGTTAAACATTTGTAACAGAATATTACTAAACTAATAAAAAATCCTCAACAATTTAAAGGACTTTTTTTTATAATTGAAGTTGATCGGAGCAAGTTATTTTTGCTCATATTGAATATATTCAAATGTGTTCCTAGATTTACGTTATACACACATACATATTGAAACCCAATACATGTTTTCACATTAATAAAAGCTAAGATATCACCCAGCATATTCTTATCAGGCCAATTGTTTTCCAGTTATATTTTTAGCAATAAATGTTATATATGGAACCAGTGGAAGACCTCCGCTTCCTTTCCTTTGCTTGGCAGGAGGATGCAGCACACAGAGGTCACAACTTACTCACACCCTTTACACATCTATCACACTGTGTGCTATTTAAGACAAAACAAACAAGAAAAAGACAGGAACTGAAGGAAAAAAAGATATTTTTGCTAGGCAGTCTCCAGATGGGCATTGCAGTGTCCGTGTGCTGTCGGGATAGTTCCCACTCACATGTAAACACTAGGCTGGACACATGAGTTGCTTATGTTAGGACATATAATTAGTGGGAGCTCCTGGGTCCCTGTGTTTGGGTATTGCTTGTTTTGTGTACACTAGTTGATGGATATCTGTCCAGTAGAGGCCCTGTCTCCTACTAAATGTGATTTGAGAGCCAGAGCCTTTATCCTGATGAAAACCGGATCCACGACCTTTGTGAAGCTGCAAATTAAATGTTTGCTACAAAAGGGCCCCTTTGAAAAGTGAGTGTCAGAGACAAACTGGTCCCTGTCTTTGATGGTGCAAAACATTTCTTAGATAAGAATCCACATTCACTCTGTAGGCAGGAAATATGAGGCCAGGTAGACTGGGATGTATAGCAGGTTAAGGAGAACTGAATTTAATCTCTTTTCTGGGGGAAATGTACAAATCCTTTAAGAATGGCTCTTGCATCCATCACAGTATAGTTTAAAAAAAGAGACTTCTAATCCCCTGTGAAGTATTTGTTTTATCTAATGTCGCCTTTCACTTCTGTTTTGTCTCCAGAGTCTTGCAAATTTACCAAACACTTTTGTCTTCAGCAACTGTCAATCAAAGCGCTGACAATAGGCCTTTAGACAGAGCAGGGAGCACTGAACCCAAGTGTTCAGTAAGAAAGTAGCTGGACACAGTTCTCCCATTGTCCCTGGAACCCTCTGATGACTGATGAAGCATTGTTTCACAATGACCCTCTGCCCACCCATTATCTGCAGCAGTACAGCCCTACCTTCACCAACAGCTAGAAACACACATATATATATGTTTATTATTTATGAAGGAAAGGCCTGTGATCGGGCAATGCCCCTTATTAATAACCAACATCCAATGTTTATTATACAAATCGAGGAGGAGAGGTGGCAGCGTGGCTCCGGGAACGTTTCCTGCTAAACCACACGGCTGTGCGGCTGGGACTTGTGTGACGGCTGGGAAGTAGTAAGGCTGCGTGTCCATGCTCAGGATGGCCGGCGGTATCGCCGCAGCAGCGAAGCCGCTCGGCGCTAAGCCCCGCCCCCTTTCTGGGACGCGATCATGCCGGATGTGTACTGTACACATCCGGGATCATCGCACCCCTCGCCATAGCGCCCTGTGATATTACCTGTGGCGACGCAGCGTCGCCGCAGGTAGCACGCACATGCTGCGATCTGAAAAGACGCGCAGCATGTCCGGAGTCGCAGGGCCGCCGCGTGTGGGTTTCCATGCATAGTGGACACGGGATTTCACAAAATCCCCTCCACTATGCTGGAACATCTGGACGCTGCGTGTTTGACGCTGCAGCGTCAATCACGCAGCGTTTACTTACTGTGGACACTCACCCTTAGAGGCACAGATACACTACTGGAGGTGATACACAGCGGTGCGGCTGAGATACTCTACTGGAGGTGATACACAGCGGTGCGGCTGAGATACACTACTAGAGGTGATACACAGCGGTGCAGCTGAGATACACTACTGGAGGTGATACACAGCGGTGCAGCTGAGATACTCTACTGGAGGTGATACACAGCAGTGTGGCTGAGATACACTACTGTAGCTGATACAGAGCAGTGCAGGTGAGATACATTACTGCAGGTGATACACAGCGGTGCGGCTGAGATACACTACTGTAGGTGATACACAGTGGTGCGGCTGAGATACACTACTAGAGGTGATACACAGCAGTGTGGCTGAGATACACTACTGTAGCTGATACAGAGCAGTGCAGCTGAGATACACTACTGTAGGTGATACACAGCGGTGCAGCTGAGATACACTACTGTAGGTGATACACAGCGGTGCGGCTGAGATACACTACTGTAGGTGATACAGAGCAGTGCAGCTGTGATACAGTACTGTAGGTGATATAGAGCAGTTCAGCTGAGATACACTACTGTAGGTGATACACAGCAGTGCAGCTGAGATACACTACTGTAGGTGATACACAGCGGTGCGGCTGTGATACACTACTGTAGCTGATACAGAGCAGTGCAGCTGAGATACACTACTGTAGGTGATAGACAGTGGTGCGGCTGTGATACACTACTGTAGGTGATACACAGCGGTGCGGCTGAGATACACTACTGTAGGTGATACAGAGCAGTGCAGCTGTGATACAGTACTGTAGGTGATATAGAGTGATATAGAGCAGTTCAGCTGAGATACACTACTGTAGGTGATACACAGCAGTGCAGCTGAGATACACTACTGTAGGTGATACACAGCGGTGCGGCTGTGATACACTACTGTAGCTGATACAGAGCAGTGCAGCTGAGATACACTACTGTAGGTGATAGACAGTGGTGCGGCTGTGATACACTACTGTAGCTGATACAGAGCAGTGCAGCTGAGATACACTACTGTAGGTAATACACAGCAGTGCAGCTGAGATACACAACTGTGCGTCTGACATCTGGTGCAGCAAAGTGCAACACAACGGCATTCTCCCAAATCAGCTTCCTTTATTTAAGTTCCATACAGAGCAGTAATACAGTGCAACATTTTGGCTTATGAGGGCACATTCAGACATACATGTTCTATGCGTATTTTTCACCCATGTACCCATTATAATCTATAGGACTATGATCAGATCCGTGTGCCCATAAGGAAAATCACAGAAACGTCTGTTTTTGATCCAAGTTAAGCATTGAAATTGCACATAAGCAGTTTTGGGTCCATGTGTGAAAAAATCACTATCAGCACATATTGTCGCACGTGTGCAATTCATAGGTTCACAATTTTCCTCTTTTTTGCTTTTGGTTTTTCCTCCCCTTATTTTAAGAGCCAGAACTTTTTTATTTTTTTAATTTACATGACCTTATAACCTTGTGAGGGCTTGTTTTTTGTAGTTTTGAATTATACCATCCATTTTATCATGTGATGTACTGGAAAGCAGGAAAAAAAATCCAAGTGTGGCGAAACATGAAGACACAATTCCACAATTGTTTTCTTAGGTTTTCTATTTACTGAGTTCATTTTACGTTAAAAAATAACCTAAAACTATGATTCTCCAGATCAGTATGAGCATAGAGGTACCAAACATGCACAGCAAACAAAATCACAGATGAAACACTGCAAGACCAGGCTGAGGGTTCATCTAATGTATATGGACGCCTGTACAATCCATCCTATTGAGACGCATGTCAGATAATGGCAGCATTAGGGCAATGATATATTGACTGCTCAAAAACCCGCACTTGTGCTTGGCAGACTACACTTCAGTCTTAGATTTCTCATAAAGAATTAGATACACTGGACCACAGCATAGGTAAGCGGAAAGCGTACCTCACTGAAGTTTGGATACAGTATAACATATCTACAGTACAGTACAGTATAACAGACCATAAGGCCATGTTCAATATTTTACCTCAGTATTTTACCTCAGTATTTGTAATAGAAACATATGCACCACTTCTGTATTTATCACCCACTCCTGGTTTTGGCTTACAAGTACTGAGGTAAAACACTGACCACGTGGCATGATGGTGCCGAGATACAACAGAATTAGGCTTAATCACATTACTTAGATACAAAGTATTTCCCTTTGTTGCACTAGACTTCCTTTACCATCACACACTGAAATGCACTGAACTGGTTAAAGAGGTGGATTCTAGGACCCAGCAGAGTCTGCTTGATAGTAAAATGCGAGCAGCCGCTAGTGGGCGCTGTGACTCCGTGGAAATTGCAGTGTGCAGCTCTCCAGTGCTGGAATAGACTGCTAGAACGGAGCATTGACCTCCGCAGCACTGAGCCCGAGAAAGCGGCAGGTTCCCTCTGTAAATGATAACCCACTCTGCAGACAGGCATATCTGTCGGGCCCGGCACAGAGAACACTGCCGGAGAGGGGGCTCAGTGCCGTATATACGTGGAGTGATTCTGTCTCCAGTGGGTGCCGCTAATAAAGGCGTTATCAGCCCACTTCACAGCACGGTGCTTAGCTCTCCAGACACGCAGGGAATTTTTTCTTCCTTTTGACGCCTTGTCCTGAAAAAGTCAGAGTGCAACGTGTGACAGAGTGCAGGAAGGGGGTCCGTGGGGGACAGCCCAAATAATACACAGAGACGCTATGGGGCACGCTTTATGGGGTGCTACAGCTATAAATGACGCAGAAGTGAGAACTACCGCAAACCACGGCCAGCGCGGGCGACGACCCTCACCACCGCTACCAACTGGCCACGGCGTCACGTATCGCCGTCACACGCCGACGCTTTATCAAGGCGGTTTTCGCTGTGGCGATGGCGGTGAAATCTGACAGGAAAAAGCGGCGCTTCCCGCTCACGGCGGTGCCAAACCAGTAAAAAATATCAAATTATCATTATTAAAAAAAAAAATGCAAAAATAAAAATCGGTCCAATCATTTTTTTCGTCCATTTGTATGTTATCGCTGTGCTGACATTGACCGTCCCCTGATTTTTTCTAGCTTTTGTTTTTTTTACAGCCATGTTCACCCCACATTGCAGCATTTACGGCTTTTTAGTTCCTTTGTTTTGTCAGAACTTTTATTGATTTTTCATTATAATTCTTATGTATTAAATCCCTATCTAGGAGAAGTAACCGACATCTCTGCATGTACTCCGGGGTCACCGAAGGGTTCTGCTGTGTCAATATAAAACCCGCCACATTATGGCCGCACACCATATTCATCAGGCCCAAACTTCAGCCACAACTCACCAATAAGTATCCGCCATCATCCTAGGCGGAAACTATCACCCGAAGTATAGGAAGCCCCTCAGAGACCTGGGACACTGTGTACATCTATGTCAGACAGCAGCCATCTGACAGGAGAGACTCCATTGTGTCACTCACCGTCTTTATTATTATTATCATTATTATTATTATTATTATTATTATTATTATTAATCACCATTCCTTCTCCTCCTGTGGCATTGCAGCCATTAGTTCCATCCCCCCTGGCAGTAGCTAGTCCCAGCTATTTACAGGACGGGGTCAGCTATGAAAGCCCTCCACAATCTGCGGCTACGTTATCCCTTCATTCCAGGTAATATGTGCTGCTGCTGTCACCCGAGGAGGAAGGTTAAACATGGAGGATCTGGGCCTCAGATGTAGAGAACACAAGTAATAATGCTAACACTATCTGTGCACACAGAGCGGCCCGGCTCCCTGCACCCCGGGGACTTCTCTGTCACCCCTGCAAAATTGCCAATTTCCCGCGCATTTTCATTGCACCTCATTACTGCCCTCAGCGCCTGTGTACACGGCTGGAAGCCAGACACACGTATGCGGTATATATGGATTGGAGAGCCACTCCGAGCTCTCTGTACTCAAGTATATAATATACACGACAGTCTATAGCTAGTTATAGAAAGTATGTGTATAAATATACAGAAGCATAATTATATATAGCATATAAAGGTATAGACTGCATAGGGGTACGTGTATATATACAGTATCTGTGTAAACATATATAGATATTAATACATATATATTATTTATATTTTTTCTATATATACCTGTAGTAAAAATGTGTATATATCTGTATGTATACTGTATGAGTGTAAATATCTATAGATACATGTATATATAGTGTAGTGTGTGTGTGTGTAAATATATGTAGATATTAATATAAGTAATTTAACATATAGTGAAAATATATGTATATATATATATTTATATCTCTCTATCTACACACATACTGTATGCATATATATATATATATATATATATATATATATACAGTATTTATACAGTGTATATAGTATGTGTGTAAATATATATTCGTATATTTATATATACCAATATTTTCACTATATATATATATATATATATATATATATATATATATATATATATATATATTATATGTCTACGCATATATTAATATTTATATATAGGCATATACTGTATATACATGTCTCTATACATTATACTGTATACATATATATACACACCTACACAGTATATACATGGTCTTCGCATATCTACACATGCTGTATATACAGCTATATATTTAGACACACTTTATATACACATATACATTAGATACATATATATAATCCCATATACAGTATACATTTGCCCTATGCATACACTTAGCTCTATAGATTTATACACATGATATACATAGTATGTGTATACTCTACTTATATATACTTAGGTGTCCACTTACAGGCATGGTTCTATACTATACATGTAGCTGTGCGTGCAGCTCGGCAGACAGATCTATGCACATGACTAGTTCCTAGATTGCATTCTGCAGTGATAACTTTGGCTGATGAGATCAGTCGCTCATCAGTCGCGGATCAGTCGCGCATTAGTCGCTGATCAGTCCATCAGTGGAAGCACTGGTCACATGTGCGGGTCCCTGGCGCCGTGCAGACCCCATGCTCTGTATAGGATGGCAGGTGATGGGCCGATCACTGCGGTATTGGGCAGTCTGTGCCTGTAGCTGGTGGGCGATGTGAGGGGCTCGTCATGAATATTAATGAGCCGCGCTCGAGCTGCAGATGAGTTCCTGCCGTACATTGTATGGGAGGTCTGTACCTGTCACATACAATACTCCGCTCCGGAGCACAGGCTCTGCCGTGATTGACGTGCTGCGCGGCCAATGGCGCCTGGCGCTGTGCTCAGCAGCCAATGAGCGGGGCGGACGGAGGGGGCGGGCGCGGTTTATAGTCACACTGCTCGCCGCTGTCCGCGGTTACTTTGGATGAGTGTGGCTGGAGGAGCAGACATCACACAGCAGAGTGGCATTCCTGGCACACACTGCCATCTCCAGCCACTGGCACAGGTCCGGCCCAGGGATTTACCAGTAGCCGTTCTCCCGGGGATTGGAATATATGGACTCCCCGCATATAGCTGGATAATCATTGCCATCACTGTGGGCTGGTTCCCCGAGGATCCAGTGGTGCCAGGCGGGCACAGAGAGCGGATGCTGGGCTCCCGTGTATTTCATCTGCCCGTATGTGATGCCTTAGGATTCCGTGTACCCCAGCTGGAGTTCTCAGTGTGGAGTTGATTCTTTTACCGCTTCTACTGCTCGGAGTGAGGACTGACCTTGTCGGGCGATCTGGTTGGATACGACGCTGATTTGTTGCTGGACTCGCGCTGCATCTCCTGCCTGGAGCTCCTGGAGTGGAGGCGGCAGGTTCCTGGAGAGGATCCCGCGTTGGCTCGGGTGACAGTACTATGGCAGGCGGCAGGGACTCCGTGTGGAAGTACAGCCTGGGAGTGTGGATCCTGTTGATCAGGACTGCTATCTCCAGATCGCTAGTGTTAGACCCAATTTACTGGAATTCCTCCAACCCCAAGTAAGTGGCTGCTCCCTCTCACCTGTCTGTGCGGGCTACTGTAGGCTACTGTAGGGTAGTGCTGGGCTACTGTAGGGTTGTGCTGGGCTACTGTAGGGTTGTGCTGGGCTACTGGAGGGTTGTGCTGGGCTACTGGAGGTTGTACTGTAGGATTGTGGTGGGCTTCTGAAGGTTTGTTTGGCTACTAGGTTCTATGCTGTACGGCTGTAGGCTATTGCTGTAGGAAGTGTGGGACACCATTGAGGCTTTTTACATTTCGACTAAACGGTATTGCTGGCGTGCTTAAGTGACCTAAGATTGTCATGGGTATGTTCGACTAGATTGCTTAGCTAATGAAAAGGTCGTTACTATCTTCTGGAGGGTCTTGCAGTACTGAGATGCTATACTGTTAGTGCTGGAGTACTGTGGGGTTCTTAAGGTGGAATGGTTTCTAGTGAGGGGCTGCTGGAGACTAGTCCTGGAGTTCTGTATGGCTAGCCTGTTTACTTTGGGGTAAAGTAATGGGCTACTGGAGGCTAGTCCTGGAGTTCTGTATAGCTAGCCTGTGCGTGCCTATGGGGTATAGTACTGGACTACTGGAGGCTAGTCCTGGAGTTCTGTATGGCTAGCCTGTGCCTTTGGGGTAAAGCAATGGGCTACTGTAGGCTAGTCCTGGAGTACTTTATGACTAGTCTTTTCCTTTGCTGTTTGGTGATGGACTATTGGAGGACTGTATGACTAGTCGTCTCCTTTGCTGTATGGTGATGGACTACTGGAGGACATGACTATTCTTCTCCTTTGCTGTATGGTGATGGACTACTGGAGGACATGACTAGTCTTCTCCTTTGCTGTATGGTGATGGACTACTGGAGGACATGACTAGTCTTCTCCTTTGCTGTATGGTGATGGACTACTGGAGGACATGACTAGTCTTCTCCTTTGCTGTATGGTGATGGACTACTGGAGGACATGACTAGTCTTCTCCTTTGCTGTATGGTGATAGACTACTGGAGGACATGACTAGTCTTCTCCTTTGCTGTATGGTGATGGGCTACTGGAGGCTAGTCCTGGAGGACTGTTTGGGTACTGTGTAGCTAGTCTCTTGTGGTGTATAGTGATGAGCTATTGGAAGACTGCAGGCTAGTCCTGGAGGACTGTACGGCTAGTGTTCTCCTTCGGTGTATAGTGATGGGTTCCTGGGCCACTCTAGTGCTACCAGTGTACTATGTGCTGCTGCATGGATGGTGATTGCCCCCTGCGGGCGCTGTGTGCGCCTCTGCGCTGTTTGGTTGCGACTTCTTACCATCATCTAGAATTGCCGATCTCCAGGTAGTGTCGGAACAAGGGCTTGAGCCGCATGCAAAGCAGGGTGTAAGAAATTTCAGGTCTTGAGGTTACAGTATCCACACTGTATTTGCCTAACATGGAGATGTACGTGCCTAAAGTGTGGTGCAGCTAATGCCCTTTTACTAAGGACCCGATGTATTTCTAGACTCTGCTGCCACTTGTTTTCTGGGCTCTGTGTCCGTTGGCCAATGATCCTCTTCCCTGAATGGCAAGTGCCAGCTCTGGCTGTGGTGCTGCTGGTGATGTGAGGCCATTAGTCAGCTCGGTGCTGGGACTTCTCCTGGAGCAGGCAGTGCAGCCTGGACCCCCAGAATACAGGCTCTCTCCAGTCTGCTCAGCTCTTCCCATCTATAATTATATATACACTTCATTGTAAGCATGTATACAGTGCGTTTTATATATTGTCGGAAATGCTTCACACCTACTTATATTGCTGAATCATGAAGCTTGTCCTGCACAGGTAGATTATGTCCTACACTGATGTAGACTGGACAAAGCCAAATCAAAGACACAGGGAACCTTTACAAGGTGCTGTCTGTCTGTGATGAGGTCACTCCCCGCATGTGCTGCTGGCTCAGTCCAGATTTTACAGGGATGGGTTCTGCACTCAGCGGCTGGCCCGGTCAGTAGCGGGGGCGCTTACACTTCAAGGGACCTTTAAAAGTCTATAGAGGAAGCTGATAATGTGCATTCTCTTATGTATTAATGGATATTATTCTAAGACAACCTTATACTGACTCCTAGTCATAGATTCCCTTTAGTCTATAGCTTAGGTCTTGGCTACAGCTTATAATATTATTTATATAGCGCCAACTTTACAACTATGCAGTGGCATGTATATGCGGGAACCTTTCTTGCCATAGACAGCATTGACCAATTAGGGTTTTTGGGTATCCTAGTGGCAGTGATATAACCTTACAATGCTCAGCATTTATAGGGTTAGGCGCAAGCACATTGTTAACACTATCTTCCCCTGTGGCAGAGGAGATGCCATTAATGTAGCACTGTCTGGAGCTTTCAAGGCAAGTTTTCAACTAGGCCATTTGTGTGTGTAGTGTCATTGTATATAAATCAGTATATTTGTGAGCTGGCAAACCTGAACCTATCCCATCCCTCCCAATATTTTATTTTCCTAAAAGGTTCACTTGTTATATTAAAGATACATTAGAAAACCAGTGATCAAGTCAGTCCTACAGAGGTCACTCTTCCAATGCTAAATGCGGCTCTCGCTGCATACTCCTCACTGTAAGCCCACCATTTCATCTCCTCGTCACATTTATATATTTTTTTGTATTTGACATTGTTGGATTCCTGCACATTTTAGATTCCAATGTAATTGCAGTTGTGTAAGAATCCTGTTCTGTTGTGTACGGCACCATATAAATGAAACCGGTCCAGTATATTCTATACTCTGTTTTGCTTTCCACTTATCCCAGTACAAATGGCTGCAACGTGCGTTCTTTTTCTGTGAATTATATAGTGTTTGACATAGCATTGCCTATCAATCAGTGATTCTGAACTGACATTAAGAACGTCACATATTCCTCCTGGGGCACAAAACCGGTCTAGTTTTTACCTCACCTGTTTGTTTCCATGCTGCAGAATAGTTTCCTTCCCCATACAGTGATCTGCTGTTAATGTCCCTTATAGGGAAATAAACACAGTCATATATTTGCATCAGGCGGACGTTATCATTAAATAATGCATGTCATTTCGCTCTTTGGGAATCAGCTATTAAATATGAATGTCGCTCTTTCCAGATGAGATGTTCGTTTGGTCCAGTGATTTCTTGCAGCACATTAAATATATAAATATGACTGTGGGGGATATGGAGGGAAGAAAACTTTCACTACTATTTAAAAAAAAAAAGACATATTCTCAGTTTCTCCTATGTTGACAGGGCCTCCTCTCTGCTGCTGTCATGCTATGGCCCTTTCAACCAGTATTATAGATCTGTATTATTCTCATGGCTAAACAGGGTTGCGCTTGATTAAACGCATGAGATATAAATACATTTTTCATAGTTTGTCGGCTGTCACAACTGATACTGTTCGGAAAAACATCTCTTTTATAGTTGGGAACGTAAGAGCTGGAGAAATCCTAGCAGTGGCAACAAAATGTACATTTCTGCATATGTCAGGCTGCTGCCTTTACGTTTATGCTTGGATGAATTTTCTGAGATTATATAAGAGAACAGTACTAGATCGCCTCTAGTTCTTTCCAGCTTTCAACCAAAACTGGAAAAGGAAAAAAAATTGGTAGTTTGTTTCTGTCACAATGCGATGCTTGCTTACTACCTACTTACTTGCACCATGTAGGCATACACCATTGAAGGTATATTACCTGAAATGGACACCTAATCATTGAATGGGCATTGCAGAGGTCTATGGGTAAACAAGTGCATATTCAGTGCTGTGTGAATACCCCCTTGAACTGCGGCCCTTGCTTTGCATTTAGGTTAATCATGTCAGTTTTTTAATATAGAATGGGAAGAAAGAAGAACGCACCAGGGGTGGAATGGTTGTTGCTTTTTATATGCACATTCCTCACATTTTGTCAGCATGATAAACTGGAGGCAATGGTCCTTGTTCCAAGGGACAACTGAGCCGGCCCTCGAACAAAGTGCCCGCTGAAACCATATCTCAGTCTCTGCTAAACTGCTGTAGACAAGAATTTATTTAGGAATCCTTTCCCCTGGGATGGCCCTTTTTAACCTTCCCAATTATGGTTTCAAGCTGAAGAAACAAAAGCTCCGGATAAAATGGTTAGTGTAGCACTTACCTCTAAATCTCCGTCACCCAAAGTTTTGCTAAAGACACTTGGAGGACTAATGCAAACATCTTTATTTCATTATCCTTTCCCATTTCTCTGACACCTGCATACCATCTTGGCTCAGGTAAATTACTGACATCCACTAGACCCAGAAAAGGCTGAGATTTAGATATACTGATTCCCTTTTATCTTTATTCTATGGTTCAGCTGGGGTTTAATTGTTACATTATCTCCTGTAATTATCTCCAAGACTCTTATCTATAAAGCTAGCTCAGGTAAAGTACTTTGTTTGCCTCGGTAATTGTCTTTAGATTGTCACTGCAAGTAGGGAACAATGAAATGTATTTACTTTCAGGCGCATTTTTTCCGGGCCCTTTTTAATAACAAGCAGAACAGTATGTTTCGTTTCGATGTGAAGCTGATGACTATTAATCAGGGAGGACACTTTCACGTATTGCTGGATTCATAAAGAAAAGGGAAATATCAATTACCTGGGAGATTAATGAAATACCTGACAGTCTATAATCTACCATCTTCAGGCAGTGCTCACATTGGGGTTTACCTTGAGACATGTATGGAAGGTCAGATGCCTGTAAGCCAAAGGAAGACACTTGCACAAAATAGCTTCCTAAATGGATACTGTAATTTATGCATAACTAGAAAACCAAATAACAGTGTATCTGGACTTTTTTTCTTGCATTTCGCTTATCTGTTTCTTGAAGCATTTTATTGAAGGTATTACCGTCGGCTCATCCGTCTTCCCTTAAGACTTTCAATGTCAGAACTCTGCCAGTTATTTTCAGCCGGACACAACAGAATTATGCACTTTGTCACTTTGAGGTGTTGCATTTTTTTCCCTCCTGTTTAAAGTCCTAAATATTGATTCTTCCTTTAATTCCCAGAAATGCATTTTTGGAGCTTGAGAAACAACTTTGAGAAAGATCATAGCATAGACATAAAAGAGCTAAGTTTTACTTTCCCACCCTGTACCCCTAGTCATTACAGCTTGAAAAGCACTCTAGAAAATGAGGCCTGAAAGCATGTTGTAAAATAAAAATGATTGCTCCTAATGTGTGTTTGTAAACAGCACATACATCAGCGAGAAGTCCTCATTTATTATTACATTATCTGGACAGAATTCATTGACGTGTGTTATTTATTACAAGACACACTTTATAGAGAGCTCAAAGGGCAGTCACGGCTCAGCTGTAGTTTGTCTTGGGGAACGTGTTAAGATGATTTTGCATTTTATGGCGAGCTTTGATTACAGGCCTATAAAATGCTTATGCTTTCTGTTTGGGTACAAATGACGTCATGATCACCCTGCAAATAATCAAAGAGCTGTACTGTCAGGTTGCAAGTAGTGTGCATACCAGTATGGAGATCAAGCATGTGTTTGTGAAATGGCTGGCAATGTGTTACTGCTTATTTACGTTGTTGCACTATAAAATGTAAGCCGTAGAATACTGTAACCATAGCTTGATGGTATAGGCACGTTAAGTCCTTCAACATATAGTTCAATAGATTTTTTATTTTTTATTATAAAATAGGATTTATTTATAGGCTAGCAGACAAATTCGAGCTGCCTGAATCCAAAGGCCTCATTTATACGTCAGTTTTCTGACGTACTGTACTAGAAAATCTGATTTTCAACATTTTTAATTTTTTTTAAACTGATACAAAAAAAGTTTCTCCATCTTCTCATATCTGTCAGTGAAACTGAGTGCTGTCCGCTTATTATTTTCAAGTACGGTACTTTAATCCATCACTCGGATCAATAGCAGACATATCTTCACTATTTTGCATGGATATGAAAACAATCACGGAAAACAACCCTATAGACGAGTAATATCCATGAAAAAAAAAATGGATTAGCACTTGAACGTGAAAAACCGACTTGTGAATGAGGCCTAACTGCCATCTATTTCAGCTTCTAAGTTAAAGGATATTTGCCTAGCAAATAAAAGTGCCACTATCTTTAAGGGTTTAGCCCAGAGTACTTCATATTCCAGTAACATCGTTATTTTATAGTCTATATTTTAATACAAGGTATACATATGTTGGACATTGGCAGCATGGTGGCACAGTGGTTAGCTGGGGTCCTGGGTTCAAATCCCACCAAGGCCAATATCTGCAAGGAGTTTCTAGTTTCTCCCCGTGTTTGTGTGGGTGTCTTCCAGATTCTCCGGTTTCCTCCCACACTTGTGAGCCCCAATCTGGACAGCAATGGTGATGTGTCCGTAAAGTGCTGTGGAATTATTGGTGCTATATAAATGGGTAAAATAAATAAATATATGCCACTGGAAAATATCTAGGCATTTCTAGGCCAAGTTCTAGCTCATAGTTTTAATGATGTCTCTAGTTTTTGGTCAATCCCTCAATTTCTAGGTCATACCAATTATCATGCAAGTTCCAAAATGGTTTCACTGCAGACTTCATTATCAAAAAAAATCTCAATCTCCCTGGCCAGCTAGACTTTCAGCAGCACGCAAATGTCAACTCCAGACGTGGCAGACAGGTCAGTTGTTAAGAGTGTAGGTATGAGCTTAGCCTTTTGCTTCTGTACAAGTTGACATAATTAAAAAACTTGTTTTTCTAGTCGCCTATCAGACATTTTCATAGACTGTATGTGTCACATTCTGGTGAATAAAACGGGCGTGCTCAAATGTTTAAAATATTTGGACTCTGCTCGAGATCCAAAGCTTCTGTCCAGTTTTCTTCTCTACAAATTATTTTTATCCGTATGGTATATGAAGGCAAATGGTCAGTATTAGAATAGCTTGGAAGAGCTCCTGCAGATTCATTGTTTCCCCAGAGGCCAAGAAGACAAAAGACGTGAGCATTGCAGGTCCTGTCTCATAAAGAAAAATGTAAACCATTCACACAGCTTTCCTGTTTAACTAGTTTAATTCTTATTGGAAATTCAGTACCATCCTGGCTGTGTGAAATCTGCTGATTTTTCTCTCTCTCTCTCCTAATCCATTTTGTAACTTCGATTTAAAAACAAAGCCGAAACAATTTGCTTTTATTTTTAAGCAAATCAATCCGTGGTCATACTTAATAAGGGGATTACAAGCACTTGGGCTAGATCTATACAGAAGTGAGTTAAATCCAGAACAACCTCTAAAGAAACTGATCCCTTTTGATTGAAGTGTGGAAGAAAGGCACGGTGGAACGAACAGCAGTTATCTGATTGTACGAAAGTAGAACCACCATTTTTCCTGTATTTCATATATTCTTACAAAACATAAAGGCAAATAAATGGTGCAACCATGGCAACACATAGATTAACTAGATGTAAGAGCTGACACATATCTGAAAGGGTTGTTAGACTGAATGCCTTGCATGGGGCCATTGGGTATTATTTGTAGCGTGCACACAACTTGGAAGCATGAATGAAACGTTGACGAAGATGGGTCCTATTTGTAGTTAGGTGACAACTAGTTGGGACTAATGTAGTAATGCAACTCCTAGTACTTAACTATTGGATATTTTTTCGTGTTTTTTCTGTACTACATAACTATTGACTATTATAGCTTTTACAATTTCCTCAGGGCAAACGTATGGTTGCATAGTTGGTAAAATTGACTTAGCCTTAGGCCGACGTCACACTAGCGAGTTTTACGGACATATGAGCGCAGAAAATACGTCCGTAAAATACGCATTACACACAGCCCAATGAATCTCTATGGGGCTGCTCCCAGTCATATATTACGCATCCGTAATATACGGTATTGTACGGCCGTAGAAAATCGCAGCATACTGCGTTTGTCAGCGTATTGCGCAAAAAATATGCCAATGAAAGTCTATGGGGGCGAGAAAAATACGGATTACACACGGACCAGCAGTGTGACTTGCGAGAAATACACAGCGGTGTTCTATAGAAAACCAAGTAATTCAATTGCTGGCTTTTCCTCTCTCCTTCACAAACCCGACATGATGAGACATGGTTTATATACAGTAAACCATCTCATATCCTTTTTTTTTTGCATATTCCACACTACTAATGTTAGTAGTGTGTATATGCCAAATTTGGGCGCTGTAGTTTGAAAAATAAAGGGTTATATCGTGGAAAAAAATGGCGTGGGCTCCCGCGCAATTTTCTCCGCCAGAGTGGTAAAGCCAGTGACTGAGCAGATATTAATAGCCTAGAGAGGGTCCATGGTTATTGGCCCTCCCTGGCTAAAAACATCTGCCCCCAGCCACCCCAGAAAAGGCACATCTGGAAGATGCGCCTATTCTGGCACTTGGCCACTCTCTTCCCTCTCCTGTGTAGCGGTGGGATATGGGGTAATGAAGGGTTAATGTCACCTTGCTATTGTAAGGTGACATTAAGCCAGGTTAATAATGGAGAGGCGTCAATTATGACACCTATCCATTATTAATCCAATAGTACGAAATGGTTAATAAAACACACACACACATTATTACAAAGTATTTTAATGAAATAAAGACACAGGGTGTTTTAATATTTTATTATTCTCTTAATCCACCTGAAGACCCTCGTTCTGTAAAAAAGGAAAAATAAAAAATTAACAATATCCCATACCTTCCGTCGTTCTGGCACGTCCCACGATGTAAATCCATCTGAAGGGGTTAAATCATTTTACACCCAGGAGCTCTGCTAATGCAGTTGTGCTCGTGGATGTAAAACCCCGGGCAATGAATGGAAAGCAGGGGAATGTCCTGTAGTTACCTTGAGTCGCGGTGATGCACCCTCTGCTGGATGTCTTCATATGAACTCGAGCCTGGAAAAAATTCCGTTGAAGCGCCACAGTAGGCGTGAAACGGCCGTCGTCTTTTCCCTGCTCACCTCCTTGTTTTTCCTGCTCCCCCGTGCCGTCAGCATGTTATCTTCACTGTAAGTGTTCTCAATAAAGGACTTGGACCACGCATCTTCGGTGAGTGCTGCCGCAATTTTTCTTTCATATAGTATGGACTTTTGCTTATCTTCATGCGAGCACCGCCGTTGTGAGGAACAGGCTCTCCTATTTTCACTACAAGGTTACTGAAGCTGATACATATAGCGGCTGTGCAGCCCTGCTTTTCTCTTAAGTTGTGGATATTTATTAATCTGTGCTCCTATTCCTGGAACACATCATCTCCTGCTCTAGTAGGATTTTTGGCTGCTGAAATAAGGAGGGGTGAAGGTGGGGGGACCCGGTTGTTTAAGAGCAGTGCAGAATGTCACATTAAATGCATCAGGCTCGTCTTTGTTTAAAGCCTTTGCTCTTTGTTATGCAGTAAAGCAGTAAAAGGAAAGATGATTTCCTGACTTCTGCTCTCCTGCTGAAAACAGCCCTTTAAAAGCAAGAAAGAAAAGACTCTTTCACTTTTGTTTTCCCCTGCATTTTGTCACTACAGACACAAGATCCACTGAGGAGTGACACTAAACTCCATGCTGAGATGTGGTAGTACAGGTGCGAGAGGGGGGGCAATGTGTGTTTTATAGGCCGAATGGCTGTTCTTTATGATGGAAGAATAGTCAAGGCTGGGAGAAAACACAGAAGCTAACAGTAACTGTTCTGTCTGCACAAATAATCCTAAACACACTTTTTTGATTAAGTGCGTCTCAGATGATTTCATTAAATCATGTTTCTTGGCAGAGCGGTTTAGAGAAGTTTCCAGGATTTTACATCTTTCTTTGTTGCAGGAAATTTAAGAGCATATACCTTAAGTTTACATGGTGTCGGCTGTTTGCAGATAAAGGTAAAAAATAGTTGAGATAAAACGTTAATAGGAAACGTCAAGCCAGGGAAGCGATACATTTATGAAGGATGTACAGATGTAGCAAACGTGAACTTGTCACGAAGACACTTTATGTGCATTGCGATAACTCACTGACTGAGGAAGTCGGTAGGTTTGGGGAAAACCTGTTTGGCTAATGGTGACAAACTTTGCTCCTTTTATAAGCTCAGCTCATCTATCCATCTATTTGTCTTACGGTCAGCTTCTCGATCTGTGAGTTGGGGATTTCTTTTTCAGAATTTAGGAAAATATCCATGCATAATATGGAATAAAGGTTCTCCACAATTTTTGAAAGGGTTCTTTAATGAATATGCCCTTTACAAGCGCATCTTTTAAAGTTGTACAGGGAATTTCTCCCATGGCGGGTACAGACGATCATCCTTAGGGTGAATCTCCCAATACTGAGCATCCCCACAAGTGAATAAGCTAAAGTCGATCAGTAATAATTTCCTGTAATGTTCACCGTGACACAAATTTTGAATTAAGCGTTTAATTTAAAGAGGAGTTAGACTTTTTGCTGCCTGATGGTGTTCAATGAGTGGCCATTAAGTTGAATATTTATGGTGTAAGAGACTGTAACATTTTGTCTGTGTGTCCAGCAGACTTACTGCCTTTTCCAGCTGGAAACTGGTGCATATTTATGGCGCTCAGATGACAAAAGAAGAAAAGTGAATGGCTCTGGCCTACTGCTTATTTGTATAAAGGAAAGGCTATAGTGCTGATGTAAAGCAGGGCCTGTCTGTGTCTCATTTCCTTTCAACTACTGAACAGTATGCTTTTCACATCTGGCATGTGCCATATCATAAATGTTACGTGCCACCCATAAATGCCTTAACGTGACACTGGCCAAGCAGGGTGAATTGTATTTCAGCCATTAGGTACCTGGTATTCCTATTTATGTCTTCCCTGCGGAATAGAGGAGGCCGGCACTTCCAATGCTATTCACTTCTCTGCATTCATTTCTACATCCTGACAATCCACAGCGTTTGGCAGCTTGTATAGTAAAAGTCTAAGCATTAAATAAAATCCAACAATGTGAGAACATAATGTGTAATGGCAATCAGCCTGTGCGGCAAATTAGAGATTGATACGCATAATGAGGCTGGTACAAATCATGCATTTTCATGGGTGCACGCCTAATGAGGGGATAACAAACTGCAGAGCAACCGGCCCTTGTGAATCCTAGTTTTTTAGTCTTGCTGGCATTTTTCTCAACAGTGTGGTGACATCTGCTATTCAGCATACAGTGCCCCGCGTTACCCGATAGGATGGCATGACTCACGCACTGACTCAGTTAATTGCCATCCCAACCACATTCTTCTTGTTCCTTATCATTCATTTGGAAAATACTGTGCAAACTGAAAGCAGAGTAATCTTTAGATAATATTAGCATTATTATATATGCTAGTCATCAGCTTTCCTTTCCAACCAAATACAGTTTCAAAGGGCAAGGCATTTTTCTCTTTCCCTGTGACCAGCCAACACCCAGTATTTCATTGCGGGATAAGGCTGTTAATTACAAAGTCAATGATTTAGAGCATGGAATAAATATTAAAAGTTCTTTCGACCCAAGCTTTTAACAGAGTTCCCAGGCTACTGAGTCGTATAGTTCAGTCTGTGTTCATTTGGTGAAAAAAAATAAAAAATTCTGCCTTTTAATTTTGAGAAATCTCAAACTGCCGTACATATATTTTGTCCTAAATGATGTCAGGAGCAGAGTACCAAGCCAGACAACTCACATCAGTCTGGAGGGGATATTATGGAGGAGACGGATAGTCAAACAAATCTAGCAGCAAAGCCGAATTGGAAAATTTCAAGGGAATAGAGGAGTACTGTGAACCTGCATATTGCAAGAATATATTTTATTGAAAGTGACACTAAGTAAGAATGGAAAAAAGAGCCCATTCTTGGCACACGGCATTGCAGCCAACGTAGAAGCTTACAAATCTGGTGATTGAATATGTAATAGCGGTAGAAATGATGATGTCTCACTGAGAGGTCCCACTACAGATAGCCCGGGCAGTGATGTCAGATGTCAGCCTAGTTTAGGTTGAAGCGTGCAACTGAACTGGGAAGAGAATTGATAGATTTTACTTTTTAAGCTTCCGTTCACAATAAAATGCCTTATAGTTTTAGGGTATGATGGATATTTTCCAGGTTCCAAGGCTAGAAATATAGCAAATATGGCAGCCCTCTTCCTCCACTTTCTGGAATTTGTATCGCAGTTTGCCTGCCTACTTGACAGGTTTTGTTAAGCTTTATGCAAAATATGATTTTCATCTGATTTTAATTGCTTTTGCCTAAATCATTTATTTCTCTTTTTTAATAAGCCGGCACCCTTTTGTGAAGCCTTACCCAGTATACGATAAAGGTGTAAAGAGTATTCCTCCTTGGAGATTATTGGTAACTGGTGAACATAGTCAAGTTGAATTTCAAGACCCCCCCCCCCCCCCTACTGGAAACTTATGGTACATAATGCATTGGGAGCCAGTATTACCACCTTCAGTCCTGAAGGCAATTAGAAAAGCCTGGAGCACAACCAACAACCGCTATGCACTGGAAAGACAAAACAGGACCAGGCATAATTCAACGTTTTATTTTAGAACCACACTGACTGCAAGCTGTTGTATGTGGAAAGTAGGAGAGGACTGGAAAAACGTGTGTTTTTTTTTTAATGATTCCATTTCTTCTTTCAGGCCGAATGCCAGTATGTACAAGGCATTAAGGACAACATATGAAGCTAAAGCATGGTACATGAATGTCATAGCCGATTTATACATCTAGAATATTTAATGAAGACCTTTTTAGTAAAGTTTCTATGAGAGTACTCTATCTTATAAATATTCTGAGCTACAGGGACAGTGCTGCTTGATTATATCAATACGTCCGTGGACAAGTAATGCTTCCAGTTCTCTTGGGTCTTGTTGCACGATATGTAAATGAACAAGTGCTCTTCTTGTAGCCATTAAGATTTTTTTTTTAAGTGAGATCAAATTAGTATGAAATTTGTGAAAGTCCAAGGAAAAAAGGAGAATCTTGTATCAAGTTGATATAGAGGGGTTAAAAGAGATCGAGGAGTAATTAACGTGTACTCATCAGCATTCAACTTGCTAATTGAAAATCTCGTGTGCACATGTGATTGACTGCCATATAATGTTACCCTCAGAAAATGGTAGATACATATTCCTTTATTTACTGGCATAATCCAGATCTGTTATTTGCTTCTATTTTTTTAAAACCAGTTTTGAAAAATAAATGACATCATTCAGAATTTGCATTTGGCATGAATTATTCTCCAAGCTTCTGTCATTATTTATCTAACGCCTCGCCTGCACATAGCAAGACAGACCCCACCCTCCATTGCAGTCTGTGGTTTGGAGACTTGCTTCTGGGAATCTGACTGTACAGGTGTGAATTACCTGCAGATTAAAATGATAGGCTATAAACTTTCCTATGTTGGGGATACATGATTATGCAGCTTATTGCAGCCAAATGTTCTGCCCTGTCTTATCAGCTAATTTATGGCTCGCATGTAGAGCCAGTTGTTTAACAGGTGCCAGTAGAAATCCAGAAAGTCTTCCAGTATGTTCTGTAAGTGGCAGCGGTGGCTGAAGTCCTTTTCTTCACTGCTTATTAAGATGTGTTTGCGGTTATAGACATCCTGTGTTATCTTCAAGTAGGCACTTTATGCCAAGGCTTTGGATGCAACCTAGCTGCTAATAGGTCGTCCCTATTACGATCACGGTATCATTTCTTGATTCTAATGATTGGTTCAGGCCACAAAGAGCTGCTTATTATGAGTGGAAAAACATATACAATATGAGACCTTAAATTGTTGTCTTTTACGCTGCAAGTTTTCTCAGAAAAAATAGCTTAAACTATGACAACCAATGCAGTTACCAGTTCAGGATTCTAAGTGGTTGTCATCCAACTTTATGACAATTAAAGGTCCTGACAAATATTTGGGCACTGATTCATCAAAGTATTTTCACATTGAGTAAAACACTTTTGCAACATTTGGCGTATTCATGCAAGTTTTATCCGGTCACCTCAACACCATCAGAGCTACTGCAACCCCTGACCTACTGGCTCCTTCCCCACCGTCCTGTAGAATGTAAGCCCGCAAGGGCAGAGTCCTCTTCCCTCTATCAGTCTGTCATTGTTAGTTTTGTTTACTGTAAGTGATATTTGTATTTTGATGTAACCAGTCTAATGTACAGCACCATGGAATTAATGGTGCTATATAAATAATAATAATAATCCAGCTCCGCCAAAATGCTTGGAGTGGGTGTGATCCTACAGCTCCTCTAATTCATGTCGAGCTGTGGTGTACCTTACTCCAGTCCCTGACTGGAGTAAGATTTACGGAAGGCACGCTGTTTCGCCCACCACTGTTAAGACCCATTTGATTCATTAAGAGGCGTGCAGTTCTTACTGAATTCTGAGAATTATTACTTTCTAATGGATAAGACTATTTGTGTAGCAGTTTACATCTGAACAAAGTTCTCGGCCTAGCAATGTCAGAGCACTGAAAACAATGTCATATATCTTACTATTTCTATGGTTTAGTAATGTATGCATACTAACAATCCAATGGAATACTATTAGTGTAAACTAGCGGATACATTACAGAGACTGATGAATAGAATAGACTATTAAAAGGAATCCAATGCTAAGAGTAAATTGTGCAGATGTGGACTGTGAAATATAATATTATTGTTACATCAATAGCAATTGTGAGACAGAGGTGGGAAATTGATTAAGAATTGAGTAAAACTATACCCAGCCACACAGGTTCTTTGTTAAGTAGAACATGAGGTCACAGAGGGTAAGAACTGCCCCCTCTAGCTATGTCAGTATAAATTACTATTTACTAAATAAGAAAGCGTTCGATTGTGCTGCCATACAGAAATATGCTGAAACACGCCTAGCAAATACTCGCTCAACTGGTTCCATTTCTAACACTTTCAGCTCCGCAGTAAAATATTTCTTACAAGTGCCTACAGTTTTCATCCTAAATCACATACTGTTATCATAACGTATATCCGAGAATTTACATTAGAAACACTTTATTCCCCAGCTAGATATAAAGTAACACTGTGTAGTCCTTGTGGTTAGAATCTGTAAAGAACTCTTATTTACAGCCCTGGTGAAAACGTCTGTTAAAAGGACTGATAAAAGCATTGAATAGCTAGCTTGGTCCATAAAGCCTATTGTAGGCAAGGCACATGTAATTAAGTCTGTCTATGTGCATCCTATTCAAATAATAAAGGCCCCCATACACATTAGAGAAATGTCGCATGAAGCAAAAGTAATGTGTGAGGTCCTCCCGATTCCCCCAGACACATCCCGACAGCCAATTCATTTGGTCTCCAGGAGATAAGCCACTACCAGATCTCTCCTCATGTTGCCCAATATCTGAACTTGGCTTCGTTTGACATGGTTGGCATGTGTTTCCATTGATGACAGAGATGTAAGAGTTATCTCGTTAGAAAAGGATTTGCTGTTGAGCATGCTCGATCCTTATTTATCTTTTTTTTTTTTTCTCCATACATGCACAGGTAGTGGAGACTTGATAGGTCTCTACTATATACCAGTAACATAGTTATCTAACCCGCTGAAATAGTGACCGACTTTATCTCCAATGTGTATGGAAACCTTTCTTCCCTCCATTTGACTGAACACACTGAAGAAATACTTTTTGTAATGGGCGGGCATGAGTTTGTGATGCCACTTATCAGTTTATGGCTGCCCAATCCACAACACAGCAGTGGATACAAAGATTAGGTTATTGAATTGTTACACACCCACTAGGAGCTAGCAAAGAGTCTAAGGGCTCATAGTCACTTGCACGAGACTTCACGGCAATACCCGGCGCTGCTGCCGGCACTCAGATTGGAGCGTGCGGCCGCATAGGAATACATGCAGCCGCACGCACCTCTCCTCTGTGCCAGATGCCATGTCGGGTATTGCCGTGCAAGACTCATCAGAGTCTCGCGCAAGTGAGTATGAGCCCTAATAATATTACTAGATGGCACTAATGGTCACATGTGATTGCTGCATGCTACATGGCCCTTGTGGCTTCGGATCTATTGTCCTAGAATAATGTTCTACAGCCGACTGCAGAAGAGCTCTCATGTCAACTAACTTTGTTATGTTCGCTACCTTTTTATGAATGAGTACCTCCAAAGAGTCCTTTTCGTTACCGTTCAGGAAAAATATTATCCTCATACATTTGTGCATGCTGAATAGAACAAAAGGTCCATGCCTATAGTGTGGGAACATGATTGCCAGCCTCTTCAGAGAGAGGGATGCCCATCTGAAGTACTGAAGTGTGTAGCTATGTCATGGGTCAAGAGCTGGCCCTTATCCAGACCAGAAAGCATCATTTATCAAGAGTAACAAGCAAAAGCAACTAATTACAGCGCATGCCGACTTTGTTCAGTCCCAGATAGTGCATTAGTCTGGTAGACTTTACAATTGTTTTCTTCCTGTCTTCCTTCTTTTTAATAACTGGTTTTCAAGCACAAACACCAATTTCACCTTTGCCTGTCTATTACATTATTGCTGAATACTTGCACAGCACTTGTACAAGTGCTGTACAATGTATGCTTTACATTTTATGCATTGCCTATTCTCTGCATTTTTCATTTTCCTATAACAGATTTTCATAGACTCACTTGATTTTTTTGTTTAATAGGTAAGTCTCTCAGACTGTACTGCAAGTGATTTTAATTTTAATTACCACTCAGCAATTTAGTACAGAAGTTTATTACAATTCGTAATAAATGGTATAATCATTTGGGATCCGACATATTACATTTTTTTTATTACCCAAGACTAGAAATGAGCAAGTAAAAGGTTCGAACTACCCTGAACCAACATCCAGTAAACACTCTATGGTATTTGGACTGTGGCTGTGCTCACTTCTACTCCTACTATCTCTGCCTGTAGCACAACACACGTCATCATATTACTTGAGGCCTTGTGAATAGGCCTCACATGAGGTCATGATGTCATGGAGGTCTGCACCCAGGGCACTGAGCAGAGTATTGCTGTTGCACAAGTGAACAGTGCCTTGGTCTGGCTGCCATGGATGCCAGAACAGGGTACTTCAGATCTTTTGTCTCCATGGTTCAGGTGATATTGAACCTAGTTTTAAGCTATTTTTTGGTATAGTAACAGTGAAAAATGCCTGTCCCTATGATCCCTGATTTGTAAATATTTCTATTAACATTTACATGCACGTGAACAGTTTGCATAAGGATTGAACCTTAAATTCAGAGGCCCCTTTAAAGATTTTATAATCTAAAAACGTGGTGTGATATCCCGTATCCCCCTGAGTGACAGGGCTGCAGCATCATATTACTCCTAACACTAAAGGTACCGTCACACTAAACGATATCGCTAGCGATCCGTGACGTTGCAGCGTCCTCGCTAGCGATATCGTTTAGTTTGACACGCAGCAGCGATCAGGATCCTGCTGTGATGTCGCTGGTCGCTGAATAAAGTCCAGAACTTTATTTGGTCGTCCGATCGCTGTGTATCGTTGTGTTTGACACCAAATGCAACGATACCAGCGATGTTTTACACTGGTATCCAGGGTAAACATCGGGTTACTAAGCGCAGGGCCGCGCTTAGTAACCCGATGTTTACCCTGGTTACCAGCGTAAAAGTAAAAAAAACAAACAGTACATACTTACATGCGTCCCCCAGCGTCTGCTTCCTGACACTGAGCGCCGGCCCTAAAGTGAAAGTGAAAGCACCAGCGGTGACGTCACCGCTGTGCTTGTTAGGGCCGGAGCTCAGTCAGTGTCAGGAAGCAGACGCTGGGGGACGCATGTAAGTATGTACTGTTTGTTTTTTTTACTTTTACGCTGGTAACCAGGGTAAACATCGGGTTACTAAGCGCGGCCCTGCGCTTAGCAACCCGATGTTTACCCTGGTTACCCGGGGACCTCGGCATCGTTGGTCGCTGGAGAGCGGTCTGTATGACAGCTCTCCAGCGATCAAACAGCGACGCTGCAGCGATCGACATCGTTGTCGCTATCGCTGCAGCGTCGCTTAATGTGACGGTACCTTAAGATAAGCGTTCTGCTAGCTGCTGTGTGATTGCACATAATAGCTGCAGGGAAATAAGCAATGCTCTTCCTCCGCTTTGATTACCCATAATGTTAACCAACAAAAGCCATAACTATAACGTTAGAAGATCAAATACGCTGGAGCCTGACACTTGGTTGCTAGGCCAAACATGGTGTCTGTCAGCTGACAGGAGAATTGATGTAGCAAATAATAAAACTTACCTGGTGGCCTTCTCGAGCTTCACTATGGAGGGATTCCTGGCTAAAATCTTTGTTCTCAGTGTTTCATATTTTAATGAGCCTGCGGGCTTAGCTGCTTACAAACGAGTGGGGATTTCTAAGTGTGGTGTTTAATGTTTCTGCTCCGCAAAGGATGTTGATTAGAAAGCTCTTGTTTCAATTTCCCACAGGCTTTCTGCCGCAAGCAATACATGAAGAGGCTAAGCTACAAGCGTGGATGCTGTTCTGTGGCATACTGTGTCCAAGTATTTGCTCACGCTTCATTTGAATGGCTTCGGCCAGCATACTGTGCATCGACGATATTTCACAAGATTGTGAAGGAAAAAGCAAGAATCCAATCTGTTGAGATTGTTTCCATTTTGGATTTTTGTCTCATGCACTGCTATTAGTTGCATTACGCTTATGACATTAGAACAACTTAGACTGATCAGGTCACATTGACTAGACAGAAAGGCATTCCTTGGTGGCTGTGGAGATATAGTGTCAGGATTTTCTTAGACTGCTGTCGTGTACAGTTTTGCTGATAATGGCAGTCCATGCGTTAAGGACATGATTATATAGCGTGGAACTAGACACATGAATACTGAGAGTCATTCTCAGCCAGGGTAAAAATAGGCCTGTGAAGGTGAGAAATGCTTATAGCATGACTTTTTATACACAAATATAATTGTATATTAGATGCGTTTGCTTGACTAATGTCTTGATGAGTAATAGGTTGCTATTTAAGAAAGCAACATTTTTATAATGCCTTAAAAAAATGTAATCTCCCAGTAATTCATTAAAAGGGGCATAACTATTAGTGGCAGCTAGGTCCTGGAACTTAAGAGCTTATAAAAGGTCGCTCTGCTCCAGTGCTAGAAATGAAGAACCCCATCAAAGATTTTGCATTGGGACCTATGAACTATAAATTAATAACTGCCCAACCCTAAGGCCATGTTCACACGTTCAGTATTTGGTCAGTATTTTATATCAGTATTGGTAGGTCAAGACCAGGATTGGGTGAAAAATGCAGAAGTGATGACCTGTTTCAATTATACTTTTCCTCTGATTGTTCAAGTACTGATGTAAAATACTGTCCAAATACTGAACGTGGACTAATTGTCAAATTTTGCCAGGAGTAAGGATGGGCGGATCTGTGGAAGTTCAGGTTCTGGTACCTGATCCAAACTTTTTGGAAAGTTTGCTTCGGGTACCAGAACAGTACCCAAACTTCCACCAGAACCCGAACCCCATTAAAAATATGGTTACACAGACTGGTAATAACTTATAAGGGAAAAAATCTGTCTCTCGTCTGTTTGTCTGTCTCTCTCTCCACCGGACTTCAGCAGAAAGTCCGTGATCGATGTTCAGGCCTGAACAGTCACTGCCCCGTACGAACGCCAATCCTTTCTGTTCGAGTTTGCCCATCTCTAGTTAGGAGCACATCCACTCCCCAGCTTCTTGCCAGAGGCATGTGTGCTCTTGATTGACCGCTCAGACTGGCGGCATGGTTGTACTACTGACCTGAACTGCTGTACTGAGGTGGCCGGTATCCCTGCTTTCTCATACAGTGGAAAATCAGTCTAGTTCCTAGTTCCACAGTGGTCGACAGAATATATTTGTTTTGATGCAAATCAGAGGTGGTTTTCTGTCCAAGGATCAGCACAAGCTGAGCATCAATGCTTGTCACATCTTATTGAATTGATAGTTTTTAAAAGAAACTTTGCAATTTACTTATTAAACTTTTCTGTTCTCAAGATTGGAGGAATTTTACATTTAATTATTAACGGCTTGTTGCCTAGCTTACATGTCTCATTGGTGCTTCCACTTGAGTAAATATATATTATAGCAAAAAATGTTATTGATATATTTTTGTCACTAATTCTGTTTTCTTTTTTTCAATAGATTCCTCCCAGGCCAAGGGCTTGTATTGTATCCACAAATAGGAGATAAACTGGACATTATTTGCCCCAAAGTGGACTCTAAATCTACTGCCCAATACGAGTATTACAAAGTCTACCTAGTGGATAAGGAGCAGGCGGAAAGCTGCACTATAAAAGACAGAACGCCTTTGCTGAACTGTGCTAAACCAGACCAGGATGTGAAATTTACCATCAAATTTCAAGAGTTCAGCCCAAATCTCTGGGGACTGGAATTCCAGAGGAACAGGGACTACTACATCATATGTACGTATGGTTTGCCGCAGTGTATTTATTTGTCATACCCAGTTTTAATTTTTATTACAAAAAATGGTGTAGCATGTAACAAATCTTTTACTGTCTGCTGGTAACTTGATCAGAGACTGGCTAAGAATATATCAGCATAATCCCCTTTCTAGAAATCAAGAGTAGTTTCATATTGAAAATAGATTATCATTTAGGTCCCACGGCAAGCAGAGGGAATAAAAGCTACTGGATCTGTTCTGTAAGAGCGGGGTATCAGAATTTCCTCCAGGAGCTTGAAGTAGCAGAGAAATGAATAGCATCTAATGCTATGAAATATACATTATGTCTCCTGCTTTTTAGCTGCATTAAATGGGTTTGGAGGCCGAGAGCTGATCAAAGCCGGTAAAGCAAGAAACACACTTTCATTACCTCAGCCCTCAAAGCCCAGTTACTAACCTTTTAGAAAGTACTGCCCAGACTATCATGAAATATAATCATTTTTCGGCTTCCTAACATCTTTTATGACCTGTGAAGTGGGTAAAGAAGTGCCTCGGGAAACATTCGCCTGAAAACCTCCAGCTTGCATGCGGACCTCATTAGTTCAGCTTACAGTCAGACGATCATTTATTCTGACATGCACAAACTCAAATATGTAGGGTTCCCTAAATGTTTTGTCCTCTCATTCTCTCTTTTTTTTTTTTTTTCTCTTCCAATTCCAACTAACATTAATTAATTGGCCTCTTGCTTCAATGCAAGCTATCTCATTCTTTAACCAGTTTCATGAGATGATGAAGTAAAATGTAGTCAGTGTTAATAGTTTTTTTTTTTTCTTAAAAGATTTCCTGATTAGTTTTTATAAAAGCCCATGTTTACCTCTATTAAAAATAGGCCCCATTTCTGTGACAGGTTTGTCTGTACGGTTTAGAATGGTAAGTCGCTACCTTTATAGTACTAAAAAGCAGCTGGAGAATGATAAATGACGCAATGCAACTGGATGTGGTAGTTGGGAAGTTCCCAAGGGTCCTTATATCCCACCTATACAAACATGGCATAATTTTCTAATAATTACCTTTTGCTCCCATCAGTTAAACACGCTCTATACACCTTCTGTATTTCTTGACTTGGAACTTGTTTGGCCAGCAGCTATTCTGACCTCTCTGTACAATCCGGTCAAGAAGAAGAGGGGAATAAGGCACTGCCAGACACCTATGGTGGAGTGATTGGGCAGGTTGAAATCTAAAGGTACCTTCACACGAAGCGACGCTGCAGCGATAGCGACAACAATGCCGATCGCTGCAGCGTCGCTGTTTGATCGCTGGGGAGCTGTCACACAGACCGCTCTCCAGCGACCAACGATGCCGAGGTCCCCGGGTAACCAGGGTAAACATCGGGTTGCTAAGCGCAGGGCCGCGCTTAGTAACCCGATGTTTACCCTGGTTACCAGCGTAAAAGTAAAAAAAAACAAACAGTACATGCTCACCTGCGCGTCCCCCGGCGTCTGCTTCCTGACACTGACTGAGCTCCGGCCCTAACAGCACAGCGGTGACGTCACCGCTGTGCTTTCACTTTCACTTTAGGGCCGGCGCTCAGTAAGTGTCAGGAAGCAGACGCTGGGGGACGCGCAGGTGAGTATGTACTGTTTGTTTTTTTTACTTTTACGCTGGTAACCAGGGTAAACATCGGGTTACTAAGCGCGGCCCTGCGCTTGGTAACCCAATGTTTACCCTGGTTACCAGTGTAAAACATCGCTGGTATCGTTGCTTTTGCTTTCAAACACAACGATACACGGCGATCGGACGACCAAATAAAGTTCTGGACTTTATTCAGCGACCAGCGACATCACAGCAGGATCCTGATCGCTGCTGCGTGTCAAACTAAACGATATCGCTAGCGAGGACGCTGCAACGTCACGGATCGCTAGCGATATCGTTACAAAGTCGTTTCGTGTGAAGGTACCTTAAGGCTATGTGCACACATTGAGTAAATGGATGCAGAAATTCCTGCATAATTTTTGCATCCCTTGGCAGGAAAAAAAACAGCTGTGAAAATGCATGTTTTTGATGTGTTTTTGCCTACTTTTTTAATGATTTGAGTGAGGTCAATGGTGAAAAATGCTGGCAATAAATGCCCAGAGAATTGACATGTTGTAGTTTATTTTCTGCACCAAATCTGCAAGTCCAAAATACTCAATGTGTACATGCTTCATGTTTCTCTCACTTTGCTTGCCATCAGGATTGGGCAAACACCTGAAGCAATCTTTCCGCTTACATCTGTAGTCATAGTTGGGACACCCCATACACAGTAGAAGCTTGGCTAATGTTTGCTGACCTTAAATGTTTTTTCCATACTGGACATCCCTATATTGGCACTATCATAAAATAAAAACATTGCCTATCTGCCGCCTGGAACTGCACCGTTCCTCCAGCAGTCAAGTGGCATAACCAGAATCAGCAGATTACCACATGACCGCCTGTCGACAAAGGCCTGCCATCAGAGGAATAACATCAGTCTGGCAGATAAGGATGTAGAGCTTTTATTTTATGATGGGTACTTGATAACCCCATTAACTAATATCATCACTTTGTTATTTTGGGATTTCTAAACCTAGTTATTGTCTCCTAGCCTGCAACATTCAACTTCAGTCACTTAAAGGTGTTGTGCGAGAATAAAATATAGCTGAGAATTATGAACACACTTAACCTAGCTGATCGTAGGCAAGGAAAGTTTTCCTGCAATGCCATTATGAGCGTTGTGAGTGTCTCGTAATCTCCCCTAGACTGCATTGTAGTGTATTGGCCAGTTCTCATAGTTTCCATTTGCCTCTACAGATCTCCAAAACAATGTCTTAAGTGCAGGCACAGAATGGAAGCTACCGCTGCTGCTCCCGAGTGAAAATGATCGCTCCTGAGTGAGAAAGCAGCTCTTATGCAGCACACAATTGTACCCATTCTTTTTAGAGTTCCTTAGAAAAATGACATATAATTTGCAGCCATTGATAGCTCAAGTTGAAATTCACTGTGAACATTTGTAATGTTGGTGATGTGAATGGGAAACAAGAAACATTGAACAATAAAAAAGCCTCTTTATACTAGGCTTACAGTTTTGCAGCACGTCACTTTACAGCAGAAGGGGCAGCCATTTTGTTGCTTGTTTTGTCTACTATATTTAGTCTCCGGTTCAGTAGGAGCCACATTTTCTTTGAAAATCTTTTCCTAGAGATGGAACCATCGTCTCTTTCCTGTAATCCACATTTTCCAGTTCTTTGATGTAAAAGCACGAGGGACATTTATTTATTACCCCAAGCATGTAGAAAATTGCACCAGATTGTCTATTGTACAGAGCAGATCTCCACTAAGGAATAAGGTTCAGCGTGAGGGCAAAGTCTAACCATGCCATTTATTGGGTTACCACTAGGCTGGAAATGGCGTCACATCTATCCGAGCCTTTCTTCGGCGAGAGTACAGTGTTTTCTCATCTAGAGTGTTATATTAGAAACTGTCAGTTGGCATTAACTCAGTCAGTGGTAAAATCTCCCCACCAAGAGATGAACTCTGCCTCAAAATGATGTTTTCCACTTCAGTGCCACTTGTAACGCAATTACTGGGTCATTAATATCATTGCATGCAATTAGTGCCAGTAGAGCAAGCGTGTGTGTCTTCCCTGTACCATGACCCTTTGTTGGCCAGGGAATTCAGCTGATCTGCTCAAACTGACATCTAATAGTGTGGTTTTATTTTACTGCACAATATATAAGTGGTATAATTACAGGAATGGAAGTGTTAAGTGAGGCATGAGATGGGTTAAATCTCCTGCACTATAGTCCTCCATGCTTTTCACCATATTGTCCCTCACATCCCTTGTTGTCTACAGCCCCCCTGGATGTTCCTGCTTTTGCAAATAACTGTTAATTGCTCCTTTTATCTCTTATCCCATCATTTTAATGCCAGCCCTCTAGTCTCACATTAGAAAGGCCAAAGACATAAAGTAAATATAAATTCTAATGCAGTTCATCCTGTATCACTGAAAATGCCCTTCGGAGTCAATCAGTTTGAAGGCGGATAGAAAATTATCTTGTAATTGGGAAATAAAAATATTTTCGCTCTAATTTAGCTATGATCTGAGGCCTACTTTCAAAATGTACGTTTTCCTGCCATTGCTTTGCTCACTTAAATGAAATATACTGCACAATTCAGACATATGAAGGAGATTAAAATGATAAATATGATAGATATAAGAATAAATAAGGACAGAACTGGCAATAGGATCCTCCTCTCCCAAGTTTCCAATCTCATTACTGTATACATAAAGAAAACGCCCCCCTCGTCTGCCAAGAGGGTACAAAAGGAGAGACTATTTATTACTGCCAGAACTATTTGATCTTCTTGAGAAAATGCAGGCGTACTGGGCTCTGGCCTGAGAAGGTACTTGTGTCCTTGTCACTCTCTTTTTCTTTGCTATCGGCAAGGATGGCAATGAACTGTGCTTCACAAAGACAGCTGTGGCCTGTGAAATCTGCGCTCATTAATTCAAGACACTCAGGTTTTAAAGTGTTTCTAGTAGCAATTGAAAGGCCAGGACATGAGACAGAATTATAACACAGCCCGTAGAAATCTTTATAGTGGACAGAGGTGGAGCAACAATTTTCTGAAACCTTTTATTATTCTTGTGAAAATGTTTTAGATCAGGAGATATTGGACTATAGGCTTGGAGAAAGGACTATTTATATACTTCAACTATTCATTGTTCTTTCCACAAACATTCTGTAAGGACAGCACTTGTGTATTCTTACATTCACAGCGCATTACAGATATTGTCACTGTCCCTATGGGGGCTTAAAATCCAAATTCACTATCAGTATGTTTTTAGAGTGAGGGAGGAAGCCAGTGTACCCAGAGGAAACCCATGCAAGCTCGCGCAGACAGGAAGCACATCATTGATCCCGCCCATCGGCGTTGTGCCAATGGGTTGTCAAGACAGTGGAGGGGTCTGTTATCACGATCCTCTTGTCAACACCAGCCTGTGTGAAACACTGCTATGTATAGCACAGACGATCAGACGATCGCAGCATAAAGTCTCCTAAGGGGACTATTAAATACAGTAAAAATTGAAAACAAGTTTTAAAAAATAAAAATATATGAAGAAAAAATGAGTTCAGATCACCCCCCTTTTGTCCTATTAAAAATAAAATAATTTAAAAACGAACACATTTGGTATCTCTACTTTCAGAAGTCTCAGATCTATCAAAATATAAAATAAATTAATCTGATCTGTAAACTTCATAAAGAGAAAAAAATTAAACCACCGCAACATTGCAATAAAATGATTTAAGAGGCAATCAAAACATTGTACCCCAAAATGGTATCAATAAAAAACAAAACATCAGCTCAGGGGAAAAAAAAATAAACCCTCACCCAGCCCCAGATTCCAAAAAATGAAGAATGTTGTGGGTCTCAGAATATGGAAAACAGCAAAAAGGCAGAGATGTTTACCTGCCTAGGCCTCCAAACAAAAATCATGATACCGATGAGGCAACCTCTCACAACCCACCAAACTAATGGAGGGGTTGAAGATGTTCTTTTTCCATGTTAAAATTGAGAAACTATATTTTACTACTCATAAAGTCAGTATCAAATATAAATCATTTAGAGTATTAAAAATTAACTCCTTCTACTTTCTGACCTGTGATTCCAATGGATTGATTAAAGCTCGAGGGGGGGAAAAAATCAAAGAAAAGCCTGAAAGGAAGTCCTGAAGAATGTTTGCCCCAATGGACAAGCATGTGGATTGTACTACCATCTGTCTGTTCTCGGGACCAACAGATCACAAGGGTACCATGTACTGGCATGCACAGAATTGTTCCATTTATTGTCTATGGGACAACCAAACTCTACACTTGGCAATGTCTGCCAGTCCTATAGTCATCGAATTGACCGCCTCTCCATTCAGGCGAGGTACACATGAACTCCATTTTTGTGATCAGTGGAAATCCCTATAGTGTGACCCCTAACGATTATACAATTATCACCTATACTGTGGATTGGTGATAACTATTTGTTCCAGTACCTTAACTTTCCTTAAAGGCTTTACCACTTTTCCATACCATTTTACAGGTTACATATAAAATGAATCAAAATATTATGGTTTCCATTGCATTGTTTCAAAATATAGTACAGTACAAGAGTGCTTGTTAAAAGGGCTCGCTCAGATGACTGCATAAGTGATCCGTGTGCACCACGAACCACACGTGGACCTATTACAGCCAGTGTGCTAGTGCATATGGCCAATTTTTCCATGGCCTGCATAAAAAAAACTGTCATGCACTACTTTGGTCTCTCATGGACCAGAACCATGCATACAATAGAAGGCAGCTCTGGTACACGTCCACAGTGTGGACGAACACATGGAGCTGTAATTTGTGGTTGTGATCGGCACAACTTTTAATATGGCTGTGTGTTCTCAGCCAAACTTTGTATACAATGCAGATCACCAAATCAAACTTTGCGCAAGCTTTGAAGCAGCGAGGAATGCTGGGCAGTCTCTTTAAAGTGAATGTTTTGTTATCCCATGGTAAAACGTAGATGAGCTGATTGTGGAAATCATTAGTCTGCTGCAGATCATATAATTTCTTCTAGTACTCCATGTATATATTCTATATGCAGGTGCATTATGGCTTGGCTAATGTTTATCTGCTTTACTGCAATAATACATTTCCTCCGTATGATTACCAGCGTAGGCTTTCCTTTCATGATTCTGTACTATTACATTTATTTGCCTAATTGAATGGGATTTCAGTGCACTTTGCTTTCAAAGGGAAATTTCTCTCAAGAAAAACTCACATACTATAATGTGTTCTTGCTTGTTGGATTATGACCTATAGATATAAACTGATGGCTTTTGGTACTAATGTAAAATAAATGTCGGCCTCCCTCATCATGGCTCCTAAAGCCCATACATAACTACAATTAAATCACTGTACTGAACAGTGGCCTCCTTATGTGTAATGTTCAGTATATATTTATTATTTATCTTTTTAATGAATCACAATAATGCAGATGGTTTTCTATTATTTTGCCATTTCCCAAAATGAGCCCTTGATTTTTTTTCCTCTTCTACTCAATTTGTCATTCGCATTAGTTGATAGTTAGCCAGTGTGGACTGAATGATCTGACATTAATTTAATGTGTACTTGGCCCTCATTGCTCCAGACTTCCAGGCAAAGAAGTATCTGGCATGCTTGAGTGTATAATTGAGGAATACGTGTGTTCTCCTCTTCTTAGACTGGGGTCAGACTAGCGTATGGCATCCGATGCGAGAGCATTGGATGCGATATGCTAATGACCCTCGGCTCCTGCTGTGCTGCGAGCGGGAGCCGAGTGTCATGCGTCTGTGCTCCGAGCATCTCGCACAGAGAGGATCGGAGCACAGGTGCAGAGGAGGCAGAAAAATGAATTTCTCCATCGCCGGGTTCAGTGTATATTGCACATCAAGAGAATGCCAAGAGTGTGCAAAGCAGTCATCAAAGCAAAAGGTGGCTACTTTGAAGAACCTAGAATATAAGACATAATTTCAGTTGTTTCACACTTTTTTTGATAAGTATATAATTCCACATGTGTTAATTCATAGTTTTGATGCCTTCAGTGTGAATGTACAATTCTCATAGTCATGAAAATACAGAAAAATCTTTAAATGAGGTGTCCAAACTTTTGGCCTGTACTGCGTGTGTCTGTGTGTGTGTGTGTGTGTGTGTATGTATGTATATATTATTCTCTGAAAAAGATAAAGGGAACACTAAAATCCCACATCCTGGATATATTCCAGTTGTACATCTTTATTCATTACATGGTGGAGTGAGTTGAGAACAATAAAACCTAAAAATTATCAACGGAAATCACAACTTATATCCCACAGAGGTCTGGATTTGGAATGATGCTCAAAATCAAAGTGGAAAATGAAGTTACAGGCTGATCCAACTTCAGTGGAAATGCCTCAAGACAAGTAAATGATGCTCAGTGGTGTGTGTGTGTGTGTGGCCTCCACGTGCCTGTATGACCTCCCTACAATGCCTGGGCATGCTCCAGATGAGGCGGCAGATGGTCTCCTGAGGGACCGTCTCCCAATCCTGGACTAAAGCATCCACCAACTCCTGGACAGTCTGTGGAGCAATGTGACATTGGTGGATGGTGCGAGACATGATGTCCCAGATGTGTTCAATCAGATTCAGGTCTGGGGAACGGGCGGGGCAGTCCATAGCTTCAATGCCTTCATCTTCCAGGAACTGCTGACACACTCCAGCCACATGAGGTCTGACATTGTCCTGCATTAGGAGAAAGCCAGGGCCAACCGCACAAGCATATAGTCTCACAAGGGGTCTGAGGATCTTATCTCGGTACCTTATGGCAGTCAGGCTACCTCTAGCGAGCACATGGAGGGTTGTGCAGCCCTCCAAACAAATGCCACCCCACACCATTACTGACCCACTGCCAAACCGGTCATGCTGAAGGATGTTGCAGGCAGATCGCTCTCCACGGCGTCTCCAGACTGTCACATTTGTCACATGTGCTCAGTGTGAACCTACTTCTATCTGTGAAGAGCACAGGGCACCAGTGGTGAATTTGCCAATCCTGGTGTTCTGTGGCAAATTGTACTGGCCTGTCTCCTGGTAGTGCCTCCAGCCTCTGGACACTACACTGACAGACACAGCAAACCTTCTTGCCACAGCTTGCATTGACGTGCCATCCTGGATGAGCTGCACTACCTGAGCCACTTGTGTGGGTTGTAGAGTCCGTCTCATGCTACCATGAGTGTGAAAGCACCTTTTTTTTTTTTTTTTAACCAACGTTCCCATGGCAGCATTCTTTTCTAGATTTCATGAATTTTGAGATGAGCAAAAAGATTCTCACTACCCTGGCATCCACTTCGGGACTGTCCGCCAGTGCTGTGCTAACTTCCTCATCCAGCACTCGAATGTGATTTCTAGGACCTTCTAATTTCATGACATTGCATGTGCTCTAGTGACTAGGACTAGAATGCCAGACTAGGATAGTGCAAGTTAGTTTGCTCATATTTACGTAAGGCCTCATTTAGACATCCGTGTTTTGCACTTACATGTTGCATCTGTTTTTTTCTTGGATTCCACAAGTACCCATTATAATCTATGGTGCTTTTCACTTGTCCATGTGTTTACACGGCCCGTATGTGTATGCAAAACACATGGAGCAATGTCCGTGTTTTCACGGTAACACAGATGAAAAAGGCCTGTACAAGTCTGTGGGTCCGTGAAAAGTACGTGTAGCACATGTATGGCATCAGTATGTATAGTCTGTATTAAACATTGAAAAGGATAACAGAAGCTTTCTAATTTTATTTATCTTTTTGTGAAAAACACTGATGGTAAAAAAGAAATACAGACATTACACTGATGGTTAAAAAGCACACACCGACTGTACACTGGCACACTGATGGTAAAAGCTGACACAAAAACTGTACACTGACAAACTGATTATAAAAATGGACACAGATCGTACACTGAGACACTGGTAAAACTGATTATACCATACACTGCCACATACAGTACGCTGATGGTAAAAATGAACACTCGGATGACATACTGATGCAAAATGACACCGGTACCATTTTTTCACATACACATTTATAGATCAATTATTAAAAATGAAAATTAACTAAATGGTGAAGTAATCATGTTGGTCACTATTCTGGGAATCCCAATGAATGCACTAACGCTGCACTTTCCGAGCCCCTACTTGTCTGTTTAGTTATAGTTTACAGTGACTTACCCTGGCACGAAGTTCTCTGTGATCTTACTGTGCTTTTACATTTCTGCTTTTTAACATTACTTTGACCACTATGACTTGTTTGTCAGCCTTGGCTAAGGCACCTTAGAATAATTCCTTCCCAGCAAGGGATCATGTGCTCTGCTTTTTAATATTTTCGGATCTTGCCTTTAAAACACTGTAGACCCTGTGCAAAGTCTGACTCCCGGGGAACGAAGGCTTCTTGCTGCTGCTGTAGATATAAAAAGATATAAATATAGAGACAAGGATTACTAGTGGATTATCAAATTGATGACACAGTGACACTGCATTAACTCCTGATGTCAGCTGGTCACATGTGGTATGGAGTAATAGACAGGCTGCAAAGACAATCCAGCAGAATGCACTGTAAGGCAAGCAGACAATCGAGAGGAGGCAGAGCATGCTAGCGTGTTCCTGCTGCCAAAGGATTTTCTGATAAAAGAGCTATGAGCTTCATGATCCTGTGAAGCGGACATTAGATCAAGTGCAGCTCGCAATAATGATTGCTTCCTAATAATGTGCAATTCTAAAGGCTTTCTCTCATTTTTTTTTTTTTTTTTATACTGCGTAGAATAGATATTTTTTTTTTCTTTACCGAGACGAGGGATGTTTATTACTTACCTCCTTCTCTTGCAAAACCCAAATGGATATGACTAGAGAAATGAATATTTGTTTAACTAGGCTTTAAAAACTCTCAGGTAATTCATCGCACACTATGATTAAATTACCACATAGCGCGCGCAGAATGAAGGAAAAACGACATTCTAGACAAATTAGAAAACAGATACTCTGTCTTCAGCTATGTATGATACAATAGTCTGCTGCCGGGGATGGGTTCTGGCTGTTATTGCTGCATTTTCTTCAACCCACGTCAGTGAGAATGTATGTAGAAGTAAAAAGGCAGCCAGCTCAGAGCTCTGTGTGATTAGTGCAGTGTTACCATCTTGATAGGCCAAAATCAGCCAAGATCTATGCAGCAGCTTAGTCTCCTGGGAGGCAGGGTAATAACGATCAAATGAAGACATATTAAAATGTAATATTACTTCCCTTCCATGGGGACTGTATAAAAATCATAGCCAGAAACAGATTGTGCCTGCTGCTTCTGTTTTAGCTGCTGATTCAATAGCTTTTCAATTTGAGTTAGCATTTCTAACACTAAAGGAAACGGATATATAGAGACAGTAAATAGTCGAACAGACATGAGCCATGTGTTCCAAACAGCAGAGCTAACAAAGTAGCAGGTTGGCATCCATTGTTTTCAATGCCATTGTTCATCCACCTAGCAATGATATGCCTAATGGCATGAAGGATATCCCCTTTAATCAAACCGAAGACATTGATCAACCGAACAGATGCTTTGTTTTGTGGGTCAGATACTGATGTGTGGACAAACCCATTCAGAGAATCTCTATAGACAGCTTTAGTATTCCAGAGGCATATTGGTTGAATAAGCTTTGAGTATTTGCTTGGAGTCATGATTCCGTTTGGTGTCACATTTTCTTAAGAAGTTGTAGACTTTGTTTCCAAGAAAATAACTTAACACCTTGTATCTCAAGAAATCTGCGGCACCAGACTACTTCAGTTTCATGGAAAAATGTAGCTTGTGTTCCATCCTTTAATAAAACATAGCAACAAAATGTGGCAACGTTTCACCAAGTAAAAGCCTTTTTTTCAAGCCAAAGTTTACAGATAAAATATAGCCAGCTAACCATTTTCATAAAAGTGAAGTATTCTGGTGCCTCAAATTTACAAACATGCTATTTTTTTTTTTTATTTTTTTTTGAGCCTAGGGGAAACCAAACAGGAAATATGGAAGTCTACTAATGGTACTTGCAATCCTTCAACAAAGTTACATTTATTTCTACTCATATTGCAGTAATGTATAGGCAAACCTTACCACTCCTGCCCAAGACATATAGGCAGGGCTGCGGAGTCGATAAGCCAAACCTGCGACTCCTCAATTTCCCTCACTTCCGACTCCACAGCACTGACTCGCCACTGAGCATGTACATAAAGTGCAGCACAGATTCATCTCCGCTAAAAGCCGAGATCCTTAGATCAAGAACAGAACAGACAATTATAGGACATTTTATAACTTTCCCAAATTCTTATGAAAAATGTACATCACATTCTGCATTAAACTACTGTACGCAATTTCTTATATATTTTAGGAGTCTGAGTCTGTCCATTTTATTCTGACTCCACCAAAATGGCCACTGACTCCAACTCCACGACTCTGACTCCACAGCCCAGCATATAGGGCCTTTTTTATCCTAGCATTGAACCAACAAATAATTGGTGTCTTATTCTAGTTTAATCTGTTGCTTACCCATGTCATGCTGGGGACAAATGGTATTGGCATCAAAGCTGATGTGCCAAATGTACAGCAAACAGTGAAACACTCACCTTCTCATTGTCAGTGGGGGGTATATATGACAAGTAGCCAAGCTGTGCCATATGTTATCAAGAGCAATGCACCTGTTGTAGAACTGGTAACCAGTCTGTGAGTGGCTGTGCAACACACTAAGTAATTGCCAGCAAGTTCAACGTCTTTCTTAAGTGCAATCAGATAATTTATTTAGACTTTCTATAGAACATTACTGTCCAGAAACAGAGACTAAACTATACATACAAAAGTTCTCAACTGGGAAAAGACATATCACACATCTATTCTATATTCACACCTTCATATGGCCCTTAAAAAGAAACTTAATGAGAACATTAGGCATCATTACTTTAATTAAGAAGGAGATCTTACATTTCTTATGTTAACATTCACACCATGCATCATAAATTAAAAATTCACTAGCACTTTGTTCCTAGGACAACAAAAGCCAAGAGCAAATGATAAAATAATTGGAGCAAATGCTCTTAAAGTAGGAACAGCTTTCAGCCTTGGGCACTAGAAATTGCACATTCCATTTTGCCCCCACTCTTTAAGTTTTTTTGGCTATTGCATTTGTAAAAACAAAAGGTTGGGATTATTAATTCCCTTTTAAATGGCAGGAAATTAATGTTGTGATTTTATTATGGAGACAAAAACCCAATCCACTGAAACCATAGCACAAATTGGGCAAATCTGTTCATAATGTGTTGAGTTATTAGAGCTTCATTTTTTTTTCTTTCTTTGAATGAGGTAAAAGCTATTGAGTGTGCACTGTGATATATCCATCATTGAAGAATTAATATGGGTATTTTCAAGATCCATTTAAGTCTGACATTTCTAAGCGAAGGTTGCTGCATCAACGCAAATGACATTCATTTCAGCTTTAAATGTGGTTTCTGAAAAAATGTATACACTTTTCAAACATCTAAATTGTAACAAAATCCAATAAATAGAACATAACTGACCCATAGCAATTATGGAAGTGCTACAACTATAAAATCAATATAAATCTTTTTTGAAGGTATAAAAATACACAATACATACAACCACAGACAGACATAAAATAAGGTGCCTACAACAAACTACATATAAATGAGGTCAGCTGGAGCTTAAGTACATAGGTAATAATTATTGCACATGAAATAAGGAGTCTTTGCCAAAAAGGCCCTTCAAAATAACATGTTTAGCAATTACTGCTATGTGGACAGGCAATAACAGGAATAAAAAATTCAACCAAGGCATGCTGTAAATAGGTACATATAGTTCCATGTAATCCATACAAGATTAGGCACGCTATAGTTCCATGTAATCCCTAAAAGATTAGGCACACTGACCCTGATAGCCTGATATGGGGCTATCAGGGTCAGTGTGCCACTGGGCAGAGCACTTTCCAGGAAGCGGTGGTGACACGGGTAATATGTACAAGGTGCAGGGCACTAGCAAGTTTACTTTTTTACATCCACTATTGATGCACTCTTAGTAAGTTGTAGCTCGTGGGCTCAGCAATGTGGGTGGCATGTTGGACTCATTAGAGTTTGTAAGGATTACATGGAACTATATGCTATATTGCTAAATTTGTTGTTTTGAAGGGCCTTTTTGGCAAAGACTCCTTATTTCATGTGCAATAATTATTACCTATGTATTTAAGCTCCTGTTGACCCCATTTATATGTAGTTTGTTGTAGGCACCTTATTTTATGTCTGTCTGTGGTTGTATGTATTGTGTATTTTTATACCTTCAATAAAGATTTACCGTATATTGAATTTATAGTTGTAGCACTTCCATTGACCGTAGCTTTAATTGCTACGGGTCAGTTATGTTCTAGCTATATATGAAATGTTCACCTATTCCCCTTTTGGGATTATGGGCTTGGGTATTATGCTTACCAAAATCCAATAAATGTTCACTATAAGATCATGCAAAACGGTTTCTAAACAATTCAAACAAATATTTCTTCTCAAAATTCACAAACCTGACACTAGGAGGTAGAAGGTTAGTAGCTGAATCTCATCTACTTGGTTGTGACCTTGGTGTTGCATCCTTCTTAATATTTTCATAAAGTGATATAATTAAAAAGGTATCCCGTCACTAGCGTATGACGTTAATTATAGTTTGATGCCTATTCAACTTCTGGGATCTCCAGCGATCCTGGGACTGAAGGCTCTTCAGTGATCTTGTAGCACTGTTATTATTTAGATCTGCCGAGATCCCAGTGTTTGGCTTTCCCAACAACTATGAAGTCATGCAATATCCTGGCGAGCCCCACCAACCATGATGTGAGGACATATCCTGATGAGATCCCCTGGGTTCCCTGTGGTTGGATCTCTACCAACCATGTGAGGGCATATCCTGGTGAGATACACTGGAATCTCTACCAGTCCTAGGACTGAAGGCTCTGCAGACATCATGCAGCACCATTATTTTCTAGATCTGGGATATTAGTGGTTGTATCTCCAACATCCTTGAAGGGAAGGCATATGCTGGCGTGACTCCAGGATCCCAATGCCAGTGGTTACATTTCCACCAACCATTTGAGGGCATATCCTGGCAAGATCGACTAGTATCTCAGTGGTTTGATCTCCATCAGCCATGAAGTGAGAGCATATTCTGGGAGATCCCTTGGGATCCCAGTGGATGAATTTCCACTAACCATGATGGGATGGCATATCCTGGCAGGATCTTCTAGGATCTCGGTGGTTTGATCTTCATAAGCCATGAAGTGATGGCATACCATGGTAAGATCCACATGGAATCCCAGTGGTTGGTTCTTGACTGGTCATGAATTGATTGCATACTCTAGCGAGATGGGAATACCTCTTCATCTATCCTACTGCTTATAGATGTATCATTTGTAGACTATTTTCTATGACAACCAATAGATACGAGTCCCATTGTGAGCTACAATGCAGCCAGATGTAACCAAGGACTGGTACAATATAACTGATGTGATCTTATAATACCTATAATGGGTGAGCATACACTTTCAAAGCTAATCTGAATTAGAACTTCATTTAGACCTCAAGGATATGAACCTGCATTCCCTCTTCAGACAGATTTAGGAAATAAAATGAGCTAGAAAAAGTAACATTTTTACTGAATAATTCCCAAATAAAATGCAATGTTTTCGTAGCGCCGCAGGCAAAGCTAATCCTGTTGGAATGTTCCGGCGTGACTCTTGATACCTGTTATTAACATTAGAATGTCTGAAATGTAAATATGGTCACCTGATAGCTGCTCTCTTTGGTGGTTTCTATGGTGATTTGACTACTCGATTTAAAGCGTTTGCTTTAAATGTCATTGTCATCTGCTTAGAATACAAAATGGCCACAGAGAATACCCCTTCAATATCAGAAAGGCCTCCAGTCATTTCATGTGTTTGCTTAATAAAAAAGCCTTTATTGTGCCTTGAAAAGGAAGCAAAGGAATTCATCCAAATTGCTGGTGTTCTGAATTTCCCTACAGAGGTTGTTACAAGTAGTCAGTTTTAATTAAGGGTGTAATGTGGCTTTGGCCTTTTGCTATGCGACCAGATAACGCTTCATTTTAAGGATGAGCTTTGCAGTGCCCAGAGCTATTTTCGGAACCTCCAACAGATCTTGCAAGAAAGACTGTGACATGCAAAATTACTCGACATAAAGGCCCTCATGAAATGCTGCATTAAAAATTAAATAATAATAGTAATACTAAAGTAACATGCACTAATATGACAAAACGGCTTAGCGGCAGCTGCAGTTTCTAGTTCTGAAGCCGAATTCTTTTCAAATAGAGAAATGCTTCCTTGAGTCAGATTTATGTTGGCATTCTATTACATGAGGCTCCTAGCTGGAATTAGATCCTGACACTTCTATAATCATCTATGCTATAGGTGGGTTCCATTTTGTTATAAAATGTTGTGTTGTATTAACTCCTCCCGTGGCGCACACTAGCAAGCCAGTCACCATCTTCCAATATAATCCGGGATTGACAGCTTTACACAAGATGCAAGACTCTTTTTTTCAATAGTAAATACATTTTGTCACTGACAAAGAACAGGGCACCCTGCAGCTTTTCTTACAATTAAAAAAAAAAAAATGCTTCAGCATAGCTCCAGCACGGCTCTTACTTTCTCTGCACCTATTTCTCCTCTATCTTGCTTGCCAGTACATTGGCAAATAGGTTGTAAAAAAAACACTTTTATCAAAGACACATTTGATTTATGTCTAGGGCTGCTGCTTGCTATTGATTTTTGTTTCCGCTAAAAAAAAACAACCTATGTCTCCATTATTTTGTGAGCCTTGTGTTCTAGTGTCACGCTGTCAGATGTACTCATAGATTAGATTACTATCACTTTTTTTTCCTTTCCTCAAAGGAGGGTTTGGAATAAGAATAAGTTTGAGAGGGTTTTAGAGGGAGACATTGGAATGACGGTGTTAATGGAAAAAAGCAAATCCAATGTGGACTGTGTAGTACATGCAAGAGCACATATAGACAAGGTAAAGCGAGATTTATAGGCATTGTGAGAGGTAGCGTCATGTGTACAATAGATGGATGGGTGGTACAAGCATGCTGTACTCATACAATGGAATGTCTGGACAATTAGTGGATGTGGAGTAAACGTCTTCCTAGAGCCAAAGTATTGTGTGTCTGTGTGAAAAATACAAATTACAGTTCTATTCACAAACCAGGCATGCCACTATGAGATATAGGCTGGTAGTGATGATTGGGTTATGCAAGACTAGATCTAGTAAATTATACTGGGATCCGCTGATGATCTTTCCAAACATCTGTCTTTGGGGGGCAAGGATTATGCTTAAGGGGTTGTCCACTAATCAGACAACCCCTTTTTAAATACTATAATATTCCCCTTGTAAAGTAAAAGCGTCTTATACTCATCTGCTGTTCCAGCTGCGTTTCAGAGTCGTTCCAAGACCCACATTTGCGTTGTTATGCCTCTTTAGCCCGCAGCACATCAGCAGACGCAAATGTGCTGCAACGCCCACATGTCAAAGGTTCATCTGAAAGAAATGAGTGTAGCTGATTAGCTGTAGGGCTCACGAGGCATAACCATATCACGCGAACTTGGGGAGACCCGGCGTGAGCATGGGAAGGGTGTATAAGATGTTTTATTATACAAGGTTGAATATAGTACTTGGTGGGTTGTCCTAGTAGCCAACCCATTTGATTATGTCCAGCCATGCAGGTAAACTTATCCTCTTTATTGAAAAAACAAAGCATGTTTATGGGGTATCCTGAACTGATGGCCAATAGCAAAAAGAAAATAAATAAGCCCTTCTGTGACCAGCTTTACCCTAAAAAAAAAAAAAAAAAAAAAAAAAAAAAGTAAAAGTAAACTTGAACATTTTTTAGTTTGCCAGAAGCCCTTTGATGTGTAACATAGGCCCTTGTGGCCATACAAATCAGACCGATTGTGTTAATAAAAATCCTATATGTTTTGAATGCAAGATCATATGATGAAATGTTCTGTGATTGGTTTGACAGGAGCCAGCTAACTATTCTTAATGGCAACAATTACCTGATACATTACACCATCCATGCAATTTCCTGATCTTATTTACACAATATAATAAATGGCACAAATGTGGGAAAACACTTTAAATCAGCGATTCCAGGTGGAAGCCTTCAATTCCCCCAGATTAGAATTTACAGTGTTTTGTGACTCTGGGATCAAATGGTCATTAGTTTGCAGTGGACTGTAGACAACTAACAGACCATGCATCTGTGCAATATATACAATACAGAATTTGTTTTAACCATTTTATTACCTGTTTCTCTGCAGCTACATCGAATGGCTCTTTAGAAGGTGTGAATAACCAGCAAGGAGGTGTATGTGTAACTAAAGCCATGAAGATCCTTATGAAAGTTGGGCAAGGTGAGAAACTTCCCTTTGGCATTCTCTTTATGATTTTTAACTTGCAGTTGATGTAACTTTTTCTTTCATCCTATTTTGGTCTAAGTGGGCTACTTTTCTGTTTAAAAACCTGCTTGCTAATTTTTTTTAATAAAAATGTTGTATATCCTTTTTTAGGGCCCCATACACATTAAAGCCAGACAAACCTGCTGGATTTGTGTATAACCGGCCAACTTCTAATGTGTATTCCTATAAACATTAGAAGGTTGGCCGGTTATACGAAATCCAGCAGGTTTGTCCGGCTTTAACGGCTTTAACCATACCCCAGGTAATTTTGGGGAGAGAAAGCACAAGCAATTTAAACTGAAATGCGTTCCGTTTTGTCCATATAGGCGATAAGCTGCCGCCAGAGGTGTGTGCCAGCAGCTTTCTTCTCATTGAAAACACCCTACCGAGCCCAGTGTTTGTTGGGGGCAGTTGGGAGAGACAGCTGTCTCATGAATGGCTATCTTTAGGCAGTGGGCCGTCGACCTAAAAATTATAATTACCAAAAAAATATACATTTTCGGTTAAAGGTATACAGCTGAGAATGTATTTCTTCCTATGTATAACGGTGTTGTGTAGAGTGCCCTGACCACTCCTCCTTCCTGTAGATATAGATCTCAGACATTGTCGTGTTTTATCCAATCCTTAGGTGTGTACCCAAATAGATGAATATTAATAATGCTTATGCCTTTGCTTACGTTAAATATTGTTTCAGCAGATTTATTATTTATCACATAATCTATATATGCGTCTTTGCGACTTCACATATAGATAACCGATTAAGTGTCAAGAATGAATAATATTTCTAATTAGACCTTGGTTTAGTAGTCAATCAACTCACTCTGTTAAATTGAAATGTCATTTGCTGAGCTTTGCTTGCCAACTGTGAGAATCCCTATAGTTCCTGCAGATGGCCTTACAATCTCAGCGTCTAAAATAACTTGCGTTGCATGATTTCTTAAAGGGACATTTTTGTCCTTGTTCCTTTGTGTTCTTGCCCAAGTCCTTTTTTTTTCTGTATACTTCTGTAGTAAAACTATATATCTTTTTTATCTCTTTAGATCCTGACTCTCCAGGTTCCAATCCAAATTCAAATCCATCTAAACGTCCAGATGAACAGGCTGGCTCAAATGGAAAAAGCTCAACCACTAGTCCATTTGTCAACAGCCCTGCAAGTAAGTCTCAGTCCGCATGTAAAAATGCTCTTGTTCTAACCATGTCTATCTACCTAGCTTTCTATTGTCATTCTTCTGCATGCATGTCTGTCAGAATACACTGAATTTTTTTTTTTATTGTTCCACCCTTCTGTATTCTAGTGTTATATACTATTATCCCAGCAAGAGATCACTTTAGAGATTGGGAGCTTTTAACATTGACAGTACAGACAGGAATATCGTACTCTCCCAGAATATCTCTATTTCTATATTTAGAGATCAAGCAGATCCAGAAAGTAGTTCATGTTAATACATGTGAAAAATAAACTTCTATATTTTGATCTGCATTAGCCTAAAGGTTTTCCAATATGTCCCAGTTGCTGTCTAATGATTAAGTGCAATAATAAAGGGATTTTATGGCTACATTTTATTTGCTTTGGAATATAAATTATAAGTACAGGATGACTTCAATGATGCCATATGTACGGAAGTGTTATGACTAACCATTGTAACCGTATGGTGTGGCATGACCCGCTGATGTGAAAAGTGGGAGGAGTCGCGCACCATGTGCGCATCCATAATATCCCCTATTGTGCTCATTATGTTCTATGTGCTTATTATTCTAATTAATTCCTAATGTGCTGAGAGCACAGAATATCAGACTGTTCAATGTGACACTTTTTATTGCCTGCCAGATGTGCAGTCATTTGTTTAGTTAATTGTGTATTACATAAGCTGAATCATTAATATTTCTACTGTGTTGCACAAATTAACTTTTGGTTTTCATGAGGGTAGATGGCTTCTTGTTCTGCCTTGAGACCTTGGTTAGAGCGAATGCTGTCACTTGCATCAGGATACAGGAACTTGGCTTTAGCTCCCTCAGGCACTAAATGGGTTAATCAGCGAAGAACAATAAGATAATGTTTCCTACTATTAGGGCATCTCCTCTGGGGATTTCTGTAGTGTAATATAGTAACAGGACGTCCAGCAATTGCTAGAAGAGACGCACATCATCCAGTCTGGCTGTCTTGGTTGATGGATGTCCATAAAAGAAACAATGTGGTTGAACATCAGCATAGAAGTAAGATTATGAGACACAAAGTCTTGTTTAATATTGATCGCATTTGCATTTTGCTACCTATAACGGGAATTGAGTGTCAGAGTTCAGATGAGAGCCAGTTCATTGTAGGAATTCTGCAGAGAATTCATAATGATCATGGCAGCCAAATACAGCGGAAACTCATTTATTCAAGGATCCTAATGTTTGGCTTTCTTTCTCCCTAGGTTCTAGCACAGACGGAAAAAACTCTGGACATACGAGTATCATAGGATCCGAGGTGGCCTTATTTGCAGGGATTGCTTCAGGGTGCATCATCTTCATCGTCATCATAATCACTTTAGTAGTGCTTTTGTTGAAATACAGAAGACGACACAGAAAGCATTCACCTCAACATACGACAACTTTGTCCCTTAGTACATTAGCCACACCAAAGCGCAGTGGCAATAATAATGGTTCAGAGCCAAGTGACATTATCATCCCTCTAAGGACTGCAGACAGTGTTTTCTGTCCCCATTATGAAAAGGTCAGCGGAGATTATGGACATCCTGTTTACATTGTGCAAGAAATGCCACCACAGAGTCCAGCAAATATTTACTACAAGGTCTGAGGATAGTGGTGGTACCTTATGACAATATTAAGGACAAGCAAGGTCCATTGCTTCCTGATGGGGTTTTTTTGGTGATTCCTTATGCATAAAAATGGACTTGCATTGGGGACCAGGCACAAGTGAAAACCTTTCTTCAGAGAATGCCTCTTTAAGCTGCACAGCATGGGATCTGATGGTTCCTGTGAAAAGTGCTTTCTATGAGCTGGAAGACTATGACAAAATACCCATTCTGAAAGCTATACCCTGGTCATGTTCACCCTCTTTTTAAGCCATGAGCACCAGGCATCCAAGCGCATACAAAACCAGGTTAATATAGACAGAATCACAGATGTTTTTAATTTTAGGCATTTTAAGGATGCTTTAGAATATTTATCTTGAAATGCAATCTTCTGATTTCACATCGACTAGCTTTCTCAGTGCATATTGGATTTGTCGGCGACATGTGTGTAAGACTTACGAGGAAACACGAAAAAAAAAATCGCATTTTCTGCTTTTAGTCCATCACTGTTTCATATTCTGTCTAGGTTGATTCTTAACCTTCACACCAAACTTCCTTCACGCCACCTCCTATATCACTAATGGAACATTAACCTTTGTAGACTTGTGCTCCATCCATTTCTACCGCAGTCACACTCGAATGGGTAATATATTATGGAAATTGTGTTTGCTAATACAGAGCCTTCCAGCAAAAGAAGTCAGACTGTCAGCAAGCCCAGGAGTCCATAGGATAAACTGCTGAACACGGCTAAATGCTGCTGCCTCTGAAATAAGGCATGGAACAGGAACCTAGAGGCAGCAAAGCACTTTGATATCTTCGTTTTAAGGAGGCAAGTGAATTGCAGTGGAGTAAGATTGCAGCTGAAGGAGTTCTATCTGTAGTAGCAGTATGCCGATTGCAGAAAACCTTCACGATGAATGCAAAAGCAGGTAGAGAAGGCCAATAGTAAGTGACTATGAGGCTAGACTGTTGGAGATATAGGCAATAAGAGGATGTTATAAGAAACTCCTAGTCTGTTGTGACTGAATTTAGAAGCAGACTCAGGTGCTATACTGACCATAATATTCCTCAGCTAGGAAAAGCTTTCAATAGCCGAAAGCCAAATCTGACCATCGAGGTCATAGCAGAGCAAATATTTCACATGTCCACTTTAATTATTTTTTTTCTTTTTTCTCATTGCTATATTTTTGAGAAAGCCACATTACCTGGCTCTTACAGAATGATTGGACACTTTTGCTTTGTGGTCATGCTTTTGCGGAGGAGTGCAGTATAGGAATCTTAGCTGACATGGCATTTCGCTGGTGCTCTTATTTAAAAAAAAAAAAAAGCACATGTGGCAAACATTTTACAGTTCTTAGGTATAACATAAATTATTAGTATGAAGAACAGGAAAGAATTAAAAAAGACTTATTTAATAGGTGTATAGCACACAGGGGATATATAGTAAAAAAAATAAAAAATATTTTACTAATATATAATTTAATATTGCACAGCCTGCCCCGCCAGAAGATGTGAAATCCAGTTTAGGCTTAACTGTTGGCGTTACAGAACGTAGTCGGAAGCCGCTTCTGTGGCGGGAGGAAAACAACTGTAGTCCAAAAATAACAATAGTGAGAAAAAAAAGAGGAAAATAACAAAGCCCTCTCAAGGCGTCTCACACAAGAGCAGACTAGGAAGTTCAAGCCCAAAAAAGCAGGAAATCGGTGTTACTGCATCATGCGTGTAACAAAGATGAGAAGATGTTGTGTCAGCCATTCTCGACATTAGAATTTCCTTTTTGCCTTAATGCAACAACGTTACTAGACTTCAGCAGGTTACAGAGCGCAATACCTAGTTATTCCTTTCTTCTACCTTTGTCCCCTGTCACCATCTTCCCTTTCTGTGTTTTTTTTCCTCCTTCTTTCTCCTACATTTATGTGCTATGCAAAACAGATATCATCAACACAGTCCTGTTTCTATGGTAACACTTTGCTCTCTGAATTGGAAAGAAAAAAAAAAATTAGTAACAACGTTTTAAGGTTCTCTAGTCTCTAAGGAGCACCTGCAACGGAGAACTGTCAAAGGACTGATTGATCCTTTTTTTTTTTTTTTTTCTTTTTTTTCTTTTTTAATTCTTGGACCTAAAAATTACATTGGCACAAAGGAATAATTGTGTGGTCATTTAAACAAATGCAAGGTGGCAAGTCCTTGTTGGCATATGCCACAAATCTTCTTTTCTAGCAATTCAGTGTGATGCACAGAATTGTCACTATGTAGGTTCACTACGTTGACAGGAACTACTCCTTCTGTGGTGCCGTTTCTTTTTTAATGTTTTTTTTTTAAAGTCATCCTATGTGCTATAGAAAGGACGCTTTATTTTTTTAACAAATTGACCACGTCCGTCTTTTTAATTCAAGCTGTGAAAGTCGAAATCACAAATACAACAACCTGCATACAGTGTCAAACCATTTTACTTTTATCGTCTGTTTTGTGTCTGACGCCGAATGACAATCTTCAATCTGTTCCCTTTTGTTTAGAAGTCGGTTCAGGTTTGGAATTTTTTTTTTTTCAGTTTCTGTAAATGCCTTGCTTGTGAGATCATATTATCCTTAGTCACCTGACTTAGGAATTTGCACCATTATGTGAAAGTGAAGATGCTGTAAATACGTGAAGAACTGTATCTGGATTTGGGGTGTGTCCGTAGCCTTATTCACCTTTTTAAAATATTAATATAGAAAATTACACATGGAAATAAAAGACAGAAAATGGATTTTCTTAACTAGATTGTGTACATAGAGCAATGTTGGATTTTTTTTACAAAGTCTAAGCAAAATGTTTTGTATAAAATTGAATTTTTGCTATGTATTTAGCTACCGCTTGTTTAAAGGCAGTGTCATTTCCCTTTGCACTGTAATGAGGAAGAAAAGGTAAAAAAAGGTTGCCAAATTGCTGCATATATGTGCCGTAATTGTGTACCATGAATATTTATTTAAAATAATTTTTGTCCAATTTTGTAAGTAACACAGTATTATGCCTGAGTTTATAAATATTTGTTTCCTTTTTTTTAAGAAACGAGATAGCCTTCCCTAGGTTTACAACTTTTGCTTTAGTTTCACATTGTATTTAGCCCTTCAGTCCCTTCCCTACAAGACAACAAAACTCTACAATTTCACATTCCACGTCTGTTTCAAACTGAATTTGTTCTTAAAAAATAAAATATTTTTTCCTATGGACATTATTGTGATTTGCGTCTTCCTTCTAATATTTTCTCATGTGGCTGAACACTCATGCAGGAATGCTAAACCTTATACTGAAGAATATAAGCAATGGATGAAGAACTAATTCCCTGTTTGTCTTAAAGGGGATGTTTGGACTCAGGGTACAAGTCTGCAGTCACTTGATGTGACTGCAGACTTGTGACCCTCATAGTGCATGCGCTGCATGCTGTTAGGATTCTCCAGGGACTATTGTGTGACCACATGTATGTGATTTACATACACCCAATAAAGTGCCGACTAGACGTGTGGGGCCTTGCTTAATGCAAGTGTATTGAGTGAGACAGGACAAGTCTAGTCAGAATGTGATGGGAAGTAAGCAAATTCTATACTTGCTATCAAATAGCCAACCATTCCCGGTGCCTGCACAGGAGATTCCAGACAACCCTTTTAAGAAGAAACCAAAAATCCTTCATAATTAACAGTCTACTACAAATTTTCAAAAAAGCCCCAGTAATTTATTTCTATCTGATCTCAAACAGGCCTGGCAGCTGAAAGTGGGACTTGGAAAAGGCAATGGAGGGAGGCTCCTTCTGCAACTAAATGTCTTAGGCCGGCGTCACACTAGCGAGTTTTACGGACGTATGAGCGCCGAAAATACGTCCGTAAAAAACGCATTACACACGGCCCAATTATTCTCTATGGGGCTGCTCCTATCAGCCGTATATTACGCATCCGTTATATACGGTCTTGTACGGCCGTAGAAAATCGCAGCATGCTGCGTTTGTCACCGTATTGCGCAAAAAAACGCCAATGAAAGTCTATGGGGCGAGAAAAATACGGATTCCACATGGACCAGCAGTGTGACTTGCGAGAAATACGCTGCGGGGTTAGTGAAAAGCCGGTAATTCAATTGCCGGCTTTTCATTTCTCCTTCACAAACCCGACATATGAGACATGGTTTACATACAGTAAACCATCTCATATCCCCTTTTTTTTGCATATTCCACACTACTAATGTTAGTAGTGTAGAACCAGAAACACATGGGCTACTTGGGCTATGTATGTGTATATATATATATATATATATATATATATATATATATATATATATATATTCTGTATTTATATTTAATTCAGCGTGATGTCTGTGAAAAGCCGGTAATTCAATTGCCGGCTTTTAATTTCTCCTTCCCAAACCCGACAGGATATGAGACATGGTTTACATACAGTAAACCATCTCATATCCCCTTTTTTTTTGCATATTCCACACTACTAATGTTAGTAGTGTGTATGTGCAAAATTTGGGCGCTGTAGCTGCTAAAATAAAGGGTTAAATGGCGGAAAAAATTGGCGTGGGCTCCCGCGCAATTTTCTCCGCCAGAGTGGTAAAGCCAGTGACTGAGGGCAGATATTAATAGCCTAGAGAGGGTCCATGGTTATTAGCCCCCCCGGCTACAAACATCTGCCCCCAGCCACCCCAGAAAAGGCACATCTGGAAGATGCGCCTATTCTGGCACTTGGCCACTCTCTTCCCACTCCCGTGTAGTGGTGGGATATGGGGTAATGAAGGGTTAATGTCACCTTGCTATTGTAAGGTGACATTAAGCCAGATAAATAATGGAGAGGCGTCAATTATATCACCTATCCATTATTAATCCAATTGTATGAAAGGGTTAAAAAACACACACATTATTAAAAAGTATTTTAATGAAAAACACACAGGTTGTTTTAATATTTTATTGCTCTCAATCCACCTGAAGACCCTCGCTTGGAAAAATAATAAACAAACAATATACATACCTTCTGATGAACTGTCACGTCCCACGAAGTAAATCCATCTGAAGGGGTTAAATCATTTTACAGGCAGGAGCTGTGTTAAAGCACTCGCTCGTGCCTGTAAACCCCAGGTGCTGAAAGGAAAGCAGAGTGATCTGTACTTACATTGAGTCGTGGTGAGGCGCCATCTGCTGGATGAACTCATATGAACTCGAGCGTGGGAACTTTTCCAAGGCTCCAGTTCATGAGTTCATCCAGCAGATGGCGCCTCACCGCGACTCAATGTAAGTACAGATCACTCTGCTTTCCTTTCAGCACCCGGGGTTTACAGGCACGAGCGAGTGCTTTAGCACAGCTGCCTGTAAAATGATCTAACCCCTTCAGATGGATTTACTTTGTGGGACGTGACAGTTCATCAGAAGGTATGTATATTGTTTGTTTATTATTTTTCCAAGCGAGGGTCTTCAGGTGGATTGAGAGAGCAATAAAATATTAAAACAACCCGTGTTTCTTTCATTAAAATACTTTTTAATAATGTGTGTGTGTGTGTGTGTGTGTGTGTTTTAACCCTAGTATAGAAGAAATAGGAGACAAAAAGGCGCAAATAGGGTCTTATCCTCAGGACTGCTCTTAAAAAATTATGAGAGAACTGCTCACCTGATGGTGCAAAGTAAAGGCGTGTAATTTGTCAGCTGCTGCAGATCCACAGGTCAGCGCTGCGACATCTTAGAGACGTTATAATAGACGAATGTGGATAAAATCTGCGCTGCTGTAACAAATAATGAATCCAGATATAGTTGTAAGGTGTTCGGGTGGTTTATTCAACGCGTTTCGAGTTTCGATATCTGGATTCATTATTTGTTTTTTAACCCTTTCATACAATTGGATTAATAATGGATAGGTGACATAATTGACGCCTCTCCATTATTAATCTGGCTTAATGTCACCTTACAATAGCAAGGTGACATTAACCCTTCATTACCCCATATCCAACCACTACACGGGAGTAGGAAGAGAGTGGCCAAGTGCCAGAATAGGCGCATCTTCCAGATGTGCCTTTTCTGGGGTGGCTGGGGGCAGATGTTTGTAGCCGGGGGGGGGGGGCAATAACCATGGACCCTCTCTAGGCTATTAATATCTGCCCTCAGTCACTGGCTTTACCACTCTGGCGGAGAAAATTGCGCGGGAGCCCACGCCAATTTTTTCTGCCATTTAACCCTTTATTTTAGCAGCTACAGCGCACCAGTTTTGCACATACACACTACTAACATTAGTAGTGTGGAATATGCAAAAAAAAAGGGGATATGAGATGGTTTACTGTATGTAAACCATGTCTCATATCCTGTCGGGTTTGGGAAGGAGAAATTAAAAGCCGGCAATTGAATTACCGGCTTTTCACAGACATCACGCTGAATTAAATATAAATACAGAATATATATATATATATATATATATATATATATATATATATACATACATACATACATACATACATACATACATACATACATACATACATACATACATACACTCACCGGCCACTTTATTAGGTACACCATGCTAGTAACGGGTTGGACCCCCTTTTGCCTTCAGAACTGCCTCAATTCTTCGTGGCATAGATTCAACAAGGTGCTGGAAGCATTCCTCAGAGATTTTGGTCCATATTGACATGATGGCATCACACAGTTGCCGCAGATTTGTCGGCTGCACATCCCAAAGATGCTCCATACAAGGCAGGATGGATCCATGCTTTCATGTTGTTTACGCCAAATTCTGACCCTACCATCCGAATGTCGCAGCAGAAATCGAGACTCATCAGACCAAGCAACGTTTTTCCAATCTTCTACTGTCCAATTTCGATGAGCTTGTACAAATTGTAGCCTCAGTTTCCTGTTCTTAGCTGAAAGGAGTGGTACCCGGTGTGGTCTTCTGCTGCTGTAGCCCATCTGCCTCAAAGTTCGATGCACTGTGCATTCAGAGATGCTCTTAGGCCTACCTTGGTTGTAACGGGTGGCGATTTGAGTCACTGTTGCCTTTCTATCAGCTCGAACCAGTCTGCCCATTCTCCTCTGACCTCTGGCATTAACAAGGCATTTCCGCCCACAGAACTGCCGCTCACTGGATTTTTTTTCTTTTTCGGACCATTCTCTGTAAACCCTAGAGATGGTTGTGTGTGAAAATCCCAGTAGATCAGCAGTTTCTGAAATACTCAGACCAGCCCTTCTGGCACCAACAACCATGCCACGTTCAAAGGCACTCAAATCACCTTTCTTCCCCATACTGATGCTCGGTTTGAACTGCAGGAGATTGTCTTGACCATGTCTACATGCCTAAATGCACTGAGTTGCCGCCATGTGATTGGCTGATTAGAAATTAAGTGTTAACAAGAAGTTGGACAGGTGTACCTAATAAAGTGGCCGGTGAGTGTGTGTGTATATATATATATATATATATATATGTTTTGTCGGTTTGGCAAGCCTGCGAGAAAATGCCATACGGATCACATACGGAGGATGCCATACGTAAAATACGCTGACACACCCTGCCTACGGATGACATACGGATCACTATTTTGGGAACATTTCTCCGTATTACGGCCGTAAAAAACGGACTGTATTGTCTTACGCTGAGTGTGACGCCGGCCTTAGGGTATGTGTCCACGTTCAGGATTGCATCAGGATTTGGTCAGGATTTTCCATCAGTATTTGTAAGCCAAAACCAGGAGTGGAACAATTAGAGGATAAAAGAAACATATGCTCCACTTCTGTATTTATCACCCTCTCCTGGTTTTGGCTTACAAATACTGATGGGAAATCCTGACCAAATCCTGATGCAATCCTGAATGTGGACACATACCCTTAAAGCCAGGCAAGATTGTCAGGTGCTTAACCCTTTAAGGACCGATGGTACGCCTTTTAACGGCGGTCGTTAACGGGCCTCATTCCTCAACACCTATTTGTTTTAATGGTGCTGAGGAATAGTGCCGCCCTGCAGCTGCAATTCCTATGGGTGTCAGCTGTGGCCCTAGCTGTTTTGTGGAGCCTACTGAAACAGACTAACGTACCTTTTTAAACGCTTAGGAAAGCTTTGCAGGTTTTTTTGCTAATTATACTAATTTACTGTGATAATACATTTTGGGTTTTCATTGGCTGTAAGCCAGAATCAACATAAGCAGAAATAAACACTTGAAATAGATCACTCTGTTTGTAATGACTCTACAGGGTGGGCCATGTATATGGATACATCTAAATAAAATGGGAATGGTTGGTGATATCAACTTCCTGTTTGTGGCACATTAGTATATGGGAGGGGAAAACTTTTCAAGATGAGTGGTGACCATGATGGCTATTTTGAAGTCTGCCATTTTGGATCCAACTTTATAAATGGCCCACCCAGGTGTATCGATATAAATGGCCCACCCTGTATATAATAGGAGTTTCACTTTTTATATTGAAGAACTAAAATTAACTTCTTCATGATATTATAATTTTGTGAGAAATACATGTATAAGCTGGGTCTCGCAGGCTGTGTCTGTAAGACACTGACAGGCTCATGATGCATGGTCCACAGTGGAATGAAGTAAGAAAGTAAAAAGTTACAGAAAATATGTAAATAAAAAAAATAAGTACGAAAAAAACACAACATGCACACACATTATTCCGCATGTCGAACATCATAAAAAAAATTGTTAAAAGTTGCTTATTCCTCCTACTGACTCACAAAAAAGTGAATAAAAAGCGATCAGTCATGTGTAGAAAAAAAAGGGTATAAATAAACGTCAAACCGTTCTGCAAAAAACAAGCCTTAATGTGGCTCATTCAGCAAAAAAATAAAAAAAGTTACAACTTTCGAAATATGGAGTTGCAAAAACAAATTCATTTTTGTAAAATATTATTTTTAATGTAAAAATAACACAGAAAAAAAACTATAAATCTGGTATCGCGGTAATTGAACCAATGCGACAAACAAAGTGGTCATATTACTTTTACTGCACAGTGAACGGCACAAAGCTTAAAAACTAAGTTAATTGCTGGGTTTTGTTCATTATGTGTTTGAAAAATCTGAATTAAAAGTGATTAATGAATATTATGACCTAAAATGGTACCTTAAAAAAATCTGCAACTCGTCCTGCAAAAAACAAGCCCTCATACAGCTTTCCGCCAAAAATGACGTTACAGCTCTCAGAATACGGTGCAGAAAAAAAGTTTTTATAAAAAAAAAAACATTTTTACTGTGTGATTGCAGCAAAACCCTAAAAAAACCTGTATAAATCTGGTATCGCTGTAATCGCACTCACCCGAAACATAAATCCACCTTCTCACTTATATTGCATGGTGAACCATGCAAAAATAAAAATAGAACTTTTGTTGTACTGCTGTCTATTTGCTAATTTTACATCCCAAAAATCGGATTAAGGCTCGGCTCATATTTATCCTGCGTGCTCCGCTGAGCACTTACATCGGGGTTTCCATGTTAATTCCCCCAAACCAAAATTCAGACGAACCCCCACAATGGAACAACCCACTTATGAGGCAGATGGAATCACCTTGGACTGGTTGGTGTGCCAGCTGTGTTTTACACCATCATTTTAGGTGTATTTTTAGCATACAAGTGTGAGCGACAACAGATGGCCTCCTCATTCCCATCCTGGTATGCATGGTCCCCTCATCCCCATCCTGGCATGTATGGCCTCCTCATTCCCATCCTGGTATGCATGGCCCCCTTATCCCTATCCTGGTTTGCATGGTCTCCTCATCCCCATCCTGGTATGTATGGCCCCCTCATCCCCATCCTGGTATGCATGGCCCCCTCATCCCCATCCTGGTATGCATGGCCCCCTCATCCCTATCCTGGATTGCTTGGTCTCCTCATCCCCATCCTGGTATGCATGGCCCCCTCATCCCTATCCTGGATTGCTTGGCCCCCTCATCCCCATCCTGGTATGCATGGCCTCCTCATCCCCATCCTGGTATGCATGGCCCCCTCATCCCTATCCTGGATTGCTTGGTCTCCTCATCCCCATCCTGGTATGCATGGCCCCCTCATCCCCATCCTGGTATGCATGGTCTCCTCATCCCCATCCTGGTATGCATGGCCCCCTCATCCCTATCCTGGATTGCTTGGTCTCCTCATCCCCATCCTGGTATGCATGGCCTCCTCATCGCTATCCTGGTAGGCATGGCTTCCTCATCCCTATCCTGGATTGTTTGGTCTCTTCATCCCCATCCTGGTATGCATGGCCCCCTCATCCTCATACTGGTATGCATAAGCCTCCTCATCACTATCCTGGTAGGCATGGCTTCCTCTTCTCCATCCCTGTATGCATGGCCCCTCATCCCTATTCTGGAATGCATGGTCCCCTCCTTGGACAGAAATGTCTGTTATTTGGCTGGCTTCTTGGCGCTTAAGATGTTGCTACTAGCTCAAAACTCACTTCAATGCACTGAATTGACTGTAATGCTGTTAGTGCAATATTTCAGAACCTGGGGCTCCACTTTGAATTTTGCCAAGGGCCATAATTTGTCTAAAACCTTCTCTGCCTGTGGCCTGAAATGAACTCTGATGCTCAATAATAGTCCAATAAAAATGAAACAGAAAATTCAGATCTGATCCAGCATTGCTGCTTGAACATTGGTACTTGGGCAAAAAAGTTAAATCTGATGGATATTTTAAAGTTCTTGTTTTATTAGACTATTTTAAACAACCAGACTTGGATACATGCTCGGGAGCCCACCTGAGTTTAGCCAGCTGATGCTAGTTATTAAAAAATAAGTTGCTGGTCCAGTTTTCCAGAAAAATACCTTTTGTTAGTTCAGAATAAAATGTTCCGCACCTTAAGCTCACTCATTGAACGTTTAATTATCTATTTTCCATAATATGATTACCACTTTGCTAAGGATTTCTAGAAATAAAAGTGGTGCAGTTTTCTTTCAAAAATGCCATATTTATGAAAATATTTCACAGGTCTAATGTTCTTGAAATACAGGACATTCAGAAAAACCCATCTACAAAATGCACCTCGAATGGCAATTTAACTCTCACTTCAAGCTGGAAAACCCACTATTACTATTACGTGCAGAAACATATGTTTAGTTGTCAATTTCGCAACTATCATATATTTGCATATTGTAGAAATGAGTAAATATATTTAAGTGGAATTGAATTTTTCTCAAATTTTACAAAAATCTGCATCCCCTAAAATGCAGATTTTTTGTAATTTGTTTCTGCTTGGATTGCGCAAAATGTTTACCACTGGTCGCCACTTTTCTGAACTAAAAAAAATTAAGGGCCCATAAAAGGTAAAAAAAAAAATCTCTGTACTGTCCTTGCAGTTTACCTCTCCATTCCATTCGTTCCTCACCATTACCCGTCCAGTCCTCATCGCACTTCCTGATCACCACGCGTGAGTGCTAGAATCTCCGAGTCTATCACACTGAATCGAGAGAACTCTGATGAGGCGCACGAGGGTTCTATGTCTTGGCACACAAGGTCAGGGCGCATTTTGTGACATTGTAAGAAAGACCCCAGAGCATAAGAGACTATCAATTTGTGGAGAATAACATCTCTATGAATTCATTTCTTGAGAAAATCTGCATGAACAGGACAATTCAAATTTTGCTGATCCGCTCAGCTATAGCCTGTTGGTCAGCAGATTTGTCACTGCTTAACCAACGGTGCGTGTTTCCAGACCGCAGCATGTCTGTTTGTCTTGCGGAGATGCTCAGTCTCCGCAAGATAAGTATCACCAGTCGAATGTATTGGGCGTGGTGATTCCACACGGTTCAATAAACACATGCGGAATCACCTGCGTTGAAAAGCCGGCAGCGCTTTGCATGGAGTGGACATGTGCTGCGTCCAAAGTGCTGCCGATTATTGACCGTGGGGACGTAGCCTTTGTGTCTTAACCCAGCCTCTGTGTGATAGATATGTCATCCATCAATCACAGGCAGAGGGTTGGGTTAGTAAGCTCATAAAAAGTGTCTAGGTTAGGGATGGCCCGTACAGACTAATCATGCACTGAGTGTTCAAAGATAATTTTCTGAGGTATTCCAAACTGTGGTGAATTATTAGAATGGTGATAATGTGGCAAATTTGATGACGGGCTCCCTCCAAAAAAATCCACTGACATATCTAAACATACCTCTGTCATACAGGTATTTCTATTACTTTTGAACGATTAAGAAAAAAGTATGCAGCACTCACCATGGCAGCTTGAATGAAAAGTCCTTTATTTCGTGACTATCAATTTAGATGGTAAGATGCACCTCTGCCCGCTGATGCACCTTACCATCTAAGATGAAAGTCATGAAAGGACTATTCATTCAAGCTGCCACGGTGAGTACCGCATACTTTTTTCTGAATCATTCATATCTACATGTTGATATATGTTGAGCACCTCCAAATTGGACATTTATGCTGATAAAGGCTCTATAATCTGGCTTATCTCCTCCGTACAAAGGATTATATGTTTTAACATTGGTGCCGCTTTTCACATTTCTTTGTGGCTTAGAGACTATTTCTATTACTTTATTTACTAAAGTCTCTTTTTGTGTACTCCAGTGACAATAACCATTTAAAGGTTTATTTTTCATACAAGTGTATTGTTGTATAGTGCTTGAAAAAAACAAGCACTTTTGCAATTTACTGTTTATTAACATTTTCAGTTGTTTTTGAGAGAGTAACACTTTTTCTTTTGCGCTAGCAACGCTGGTCAAAAATGAACAGGACAGGGGCGGTCCCGGTGCCATCCGGTCCGATGAGTGTCGCGGTCGCTGCCACAGGAAGCAAAGAAGAGGATGTCATTGTATGAAGATGGGAGGCGCCGGATCTGGACCGCGACGCCCATCAGACCGGACCGCCCCCCCAGGTGAGTATAATCTAACTTGTTTTTCTTATCTTTCAGGTTACATCGAGGGCTTATCTACAGCATTACAGAATGCTGTAGATAAGCCCCTGATGGCGGTGGCCTTAGCTTATAGGCGAAAAATGGGGTGACAGATTCCCTTTAATAAACAGTAAATTGCAAAAGTATTTTTACAAGCTCTATCAATACCCATTGTAGCAATGCCATATAGGCTAGGATTAAATCCTAGCTCTGCAGGCTTTGATTAGTGCACATGTCCTGGATAATGGCAGCTACAGCATTGCGATCACAGTCTGAAAGCATGGAGGAGCTTGTTAAACAATTTGTCCTGTTGCAGCAACAGCAGGACCAGCAGCAGCTGACTCAACAGCAAACCAACAAACTACTGATCCAGCAGTATCAACAGCAGCAACAGGAGTTAAAATAGCAAACTGTCTGGGCCCGAGAGATGGCACCACTCTTCAGTTAAAATGAAGGTAGCCGGGTGAGGCAAATGGTATGGGAGGCCTTACAGAAGATAACTCTGGAGGATGACATAGAGGATTTACTGACTGTGTTTGAGATGATGGCAGACAGAGAGAAACTTCCCCCAGAGCAATGGGTAGAGGTCCTTGCTCTAGACCTTACGGGGGAATCGCAGAAACCATACTACGACCTCACCCTCCAGGATGTCAAGGAGTGCGAAAAGCTGAAGGTGGAGATTATGACACATTTGGGCATCACCCTTTCAGTCCAGGCACAATGGGTGCACATCTGGCGCTAACAAAAGGGCAAACTTCCCCAGTCCCACATGTTTGACATGTTATACCTCATGCAAAAATGGCTGCAGCCTGAAACCTGCTCTCCAGCACAGATGGTGGAAAGAGTGGTAGTGGATCGGTTTATCCACTCACTACCGGAATCTGCACAAAGCTGGGTTTAAAAAAGAGATCCTTAGAATGCAGATCACCTAGCGAGCTTCATGGAAAAACACTTGGCCATGGAGAACACCCTGAGGGAGCCTGAGGTCACTTTTCTGGGAGACCCAAAAAAAGGGACCCGAGGCGACATCTGAGAGGCGCAAAAAAAACCCAGGAGGGGTCAGAGCTGTGATTCAAAGGTTACAGCTAGAGTTAAGTGAACCCCTGGCTGTCTGGGGTCGGAGAACAGGTGCTACAATTAAAAAAATGTCATTCTCCAAGATGGCGCCCCCGGAGCCTGCACAATAGCAGCTATCAGATCACATCTATATACACGGATAGCTGCTACTGCACAAGCGCGGCGGGTGCCATTTTTAAATATATATTTTTTTACTCCTCAGGGAAACATTAAGCACAGTTATTAACTACACATTAAACGTGATCATGCTGGCACCTGCCTGCAGAAGGTTTTTTTTTTGTTGCAGTGTATACAGGTATTCATTATGCAAACTAGGGGGCAGGTCAATGTGGGATCAGTGACCTGTCAGCAATCTGCATTATGAATACCTAATCAGGGCCCCATGTGAAGACCCCCCACAGGCCGCCCCCGGGGCACGAGCATATCATTAACTCAAAACTGAAAATATAGATGTAAACAACCACAAGACGAATTTCATCAACCAAGGTATCATTTTAATCAGTATAATGGCGCCGACCTTACACTGTCTGTAGGTTACAATGCACAATCCTGCTGACAGGTTCCCTTTAAGACCTAATACCTAACGCCTATCAGAGAGAGTGAAAAGCTATACCATTTATTGAGATGGTAATAACACTTTGAAGTAAACCTGATAGCCAAAACATACCGCCTGATCCAGGACACTGACTGTATGATCTCAGCCAGGTATGTTTGACTCTGACATACTACAGCATGGGCTGAGCCACTTTAGAGACTAATCAGAAAGGAGGACTCCTGAAGCTTCTCCCCACCTGCTACACTGAAGTGATAAATCTCTATACATGCATATAGGCATAGACCTGTCAATATGGGGCAGTGGGCAAGGAGAATCTGCCTGGGAACTCAAATATTCCTACTAGTATACAGCGCGGTATTGGTCCTTGGCGGCATTAAAGTATGGTTTTCTCTGAAATGCCACAGCGTGTCAGAGTCAAACATAACTGGCTGAAATGATACAGCTACTGCCGTGAAACATGCTGTCAGCATGCATCAGCTGTCAGGTTTAACTTCCTATATGAATGACAACTTTTCCAGGATATGCAGATGCAGTCTCATTTTTATTTTATTTTATTAGACCCCATCCTCTCAGACTACAGTAAGCATAGAAGGCAACACAACCAAACAAGAATGTGGAAAGCGCAGTAGTAACAGTCATGTTTAACAGCATATAACTGTGGCAATATGTGCCACATTGTCAGGCATTAGAGAACAGGACTGAAGGCAGACTTTAAGAGACTGACTTTAACTCCTAACAAGCAAATGATGGTTGATGTATAAAACATTTCTGAATATAAAGTCAGTCCTACTATGCTACTATGGAGTCAGAAATAAAAAGAAAAAAATTGCGCTACTTAAGTGTATAAGTGCTATTTTTAACACATTTTCCTATCATCTTTTGTGAAGGGCATCATTTTACCTGTCACTCCAGAAATCTCTAACTGCTGACCTTGAAGTAATATAGAAGAAAAAAATCCATCATATCTGTAAAATATGAAAGCATGAATGACTTTACATTGAGGCCATATTACTGTATACCAAATAATTCAGGAATTGATTTCAAAGCAGCTAATATTTTTCATTTCTAACAAATGCAAATCATCGGCTTACACGGCTTCACATTTGCAATTCATAAAATGCCTTGTCTTTCAGAAAAAAAGTGATTGACAAGATAATGCCCCTAAAACATGGATGTATAGAAGGAAAAACACAGTTTTATTGAGAACTTGACTTTGGGAGCTCGTAGCTTGTCAAATGTTCCTTGTTGACATTGCAGCCAAGCAACCACGGCAAATAATATGCAGAGCAGTCTCGAAAGGCGAGACTCTACTTGATATCCATTTTAGAAACCTTTTCTCACTCGATATGTGACTGCAGGGGTCTGAAGATGTAATTGTGAAATATGTTGGAAACCCTAATATGTCGAAGGGGTCAAATGTGTTGTTAGGTGTCAAAGACATAGAGACAGAAGACTTGAAAGGAGGTAATTTCTCATTTCTATAGTCTGTCTTATGGAAGGCAGGACAGGTAGGAGCATGTTTATCATGGCTGTTGACATGACACTATTAATTATCTAACAAGGACAAAATGTGAATTTACTGCCATGGTTATGAATGGAGAGTCATCTGTAAGAGCTGATAAAGGTAATAATGAAAGAAAGGAATATTAATGTGCTGTTCATCTCTCCTGGAGCTGCTCAGTATGTCAGACACATGAAAAAGAGTCATCCACCCAGTGACCGTCAGTCAGTGATAGTGCCGCTGTCTAGTTATTGTGTTGTGCTTGAACATTGTGACATGTACATTAGCACTACACAGGAAAGCGGACACATCCTGATACATGGGTTTTAGAGCCCGTCTTCTAAATGGACAGAAGATGTACAGATATGCACTACATTTATTTGCACCCGTTTCTTTCAATATTAACATTTTTCCATTTAAGGAGAAAGATAGCACCTACTCCTTAACTCCCAACCATCTCACAGAACTTCCCATCATTTCATTGCTGTTGTCTTTCTTCTACAGGTCCTTCTCAAAAAATTAGCATATAGTGTTAAATTTCATTATTTACCATAATGTAATGATTACAATTAAACTTTCATATATTATAGATTCATTATCCACCAACTGAAATTTGTCAGGTCTTTTATTGTTTTAATACTGATGATTTTGGCCTACAACTCCTGATAACCCAAAAAACCTGTCTCAATAAATTAGCATATTTCAACCGTCCAATCAAATAAAAGTGTTTTTTAATAACAAACAAAAAAACCATCAAATAATAATGTTCAGTTATGCACTCAATACTTGGTCGGGAATCTTTTGGCAGAAATGACTGCTTCAATGCGGCGTGGCATGGAGGCAATCAGCCTGTGACACTGCTGAGATGTTATGGAGGCCCAGGATGCTTCAATAGCGGCCTTAAGCTCATCCAGAGTGTTGGGTCTTGCGTCTCTCAACTTTCTCTTCACAATATCCCACAGATTCTCTATGGGGTTCAGGTCAGGAGAGTTGGCAGGCCAATTGCGCACAGTAATACCATGGTCAGTAAACCATTTACCAGTGGTTTTGGCACTGTGAGCAGGTGCCAGGAAGCATGAAGTGCTCCAAAATCTCCTGATAGCTAGCTGCATTGACCCTGCCCTTGATGAAACACAGTGGACCAACACCAGCAGCTGACATGGCACCCCACACCATCACTGACTGGGTACTTGACACTGGACTTCAGGCATTTTGGCATTTCCTTCTCCCCAGTCTTCCTCCAGACTCTGGCACCTTGATTTCCGAATGACATGCAAAATTTGCTTTCATCAGAAAAAAGTACTTGGGACCACTTAGCAACAGTCCAGTGCTGCTTCTCTGTAGCCCAGGTCAGGTGCTTCTGCCGCTGTGTATGGTTCAAAAGTGGCTTTACCTGGGGAATGCGGCACCTGTAGCCCATTTCCTGCACACGCCTGTGCACGGTGGCTCTGGATGTTTCCACACCAGACTCAGTCCACTGCTTCCTCAGGTTCCCCAAGGTCTGGAATCGGTCCTTCTCCACAATCTTCCTCAGGGTCCGGTCACCTCTTCTCGTTGTACAGCGTTTTCTGCCACATTGTTTCCTTCCAACAGACTTACCATTGAGGTGCCTTGATACAGCACTCTGGGAACAGCCTATTTGTTGAGAAATTTCTTTCTGGGTCTTACCCTCTTGCTTGAGGGTGTCAATGATGGCCTTCTTGACATCTGTCAGGTCGCTAGTCTTACCCATGATGGGGGTTTTGAGTAATGAACCAGGCAGGGAGTTTTTAAAAGCCTCAGGTATCTTTTGCATGTGTTTAGAGTTAATTAGTTGATTCAGAAGATTAGGGTACTAGGTCGTTTAGAGAACCTTTTCTTGATATGCTAATTTATTGAGACAGGTTTTTTGGGTTATCAGGAGTTGTAGGCCAAAATCATCAGTATTAAAACAATAAAAGACCTGACAAATTTCAGTTGGTGGATAATGAATCTATAATATATGAAAGTTTAATTGTAATCATTACATTATGGTAAATAATGAAATTTAACACTATATGCTAATTTTTTGAGAAGGACCTGTATGCTCACCTCTCTGACATCTTCATAGCTCCTCTTACTCAGGGGTGGGGCTGATTTCTGCTCAGTGCATAAATTACATTGTGTTACTCATGTCTTCTTCCTCCTGGGACTCAAACTCACATCTGTTTTGTTAGCAGGCTGTTGCTCTACCATTGAGCCACAGCCCACAAAAATGCGAATAGGAGATTTTGGTAATCTGGACCTCTATTACAGGTAAGGAACCCAGAAGCAGGTTATACATGTCCATATAGATACATTGCGTATAACAATGTACTTTTATGTTCCCTGTATACTGAGGTGAAGAAAACGATTTATTTTGTTCCTATAAAAATTGTAAAAATAACAAGCAATTGCACAAACTTATTTTTTTCCCTGGGAGTCTAACCAGGTCTCAAACCCACAACCTTAACACTTTAGGAAGCATCTTAACCCCTTTCAGGCTCCCTCACTTTCATGTGGGCTCTGGCGCTGAGCCCACATCTTTTCCGGCACAAGTCAGGTGTTTTGAACAGCTGACATGTGCCTCTAACAGTCGTGGGTGGAATCTCAATCTACATGCGGATGTTAACTAGTTAAATGCTGCTGTCAAACTCTGACAGCAGCATTTAACATGCACTTCCGGCAAGCAGGCCATAAATTCCTCCCATCAGTAATCCTGTCACGTGATTGTGGGTCACCAATGGGTTGGAATGACAACCATAGGTCTCCAACAGACCTCTATGGTTATCACTGTCAGAATGCTATGAGCGCCACTCGGTGGTCAGCGCTTGTAGCAAGTCAGCAATTCTGCTACATATAGGCGATCTGATCATTGCCTGCATGTAGCAGAGCTGATTGGGTTATGGCAGCTTCAAATATCCCATGGAGACTATTAAAGCATGACAAAAATAAAAAAATTAAAAAAAAAAATCTAAAAAATTTTACAAAAATTCAAATCACCCCCCTTTCGCCCCATTCAAAATAAAACAATAAAAAAAAATCAAACATACACATTTGGTATCGCCGCATTCAGAATCACCTGATCTATCAGTCAAAATGCCAGAATTATATTTTTTGGTCGCCATTAGTGTTGAGCATTCCGATACCGCAAGTATCGGGTATCGGCCGATACTTGCGGGTATCGGAATTCCGATACCGAGATCCGATACTTTTGTGGTATCGGGTATCGGTATCGAAACAACATTAATGTGTAAAATAAAGAATTAAAATAAAAAATATTGCTATACTCACCTCTCCGACGCAGCCTGGACCTCACCGAGGGAACCGGCAGCGTTCTTTGCTTAAAATGCGCGCGTTTACTTCCTTCCGTGACGTCACGGCTTGTGATTGGTCGCGTGCCGCCCATGTGGCCGCGACGCGACCAATCACAGCAAGCTGTGACGTAATTTTCAGGTCCTGAATGCCTAATTCTAGGCATTCAGGATTTTAAAATTACGTTCCGGCTTGTGATTGGTCGCGTCGCGGTCACATGGGCGACGCGACCAATCACAAGCCGTGACGTCACGGGAGGCAGGAAACGCGCGCATTTTAAAATTACGTCACGGCTTGTGATTGGTTGCGTTCCGCCCATGTGACCGCGACGCGACCAATCACAGCAAGCCGTGACGTAATTTCAGGTCCTGAATGCAGAATTAGGCATTCAGGACCTGAAATTACGTCACGGCTTGCTGTGATTGGTCGCGTCGCGGTCACATGGGCGGCACGCAACCAATCACAAGCCGTGACGTAATTTTAAAATGCGCGCGTTTCCTGCCTCCCGTGACGTCACGGCTTGTGATTGGTCGCGTCGCCCATGTGACCGCAACGCGACCAATCACAAGCCGGAACGTAATTTTAAAATCCTGAATGCCTAGAATTAGGCATTCAGGACCTGAAAATTACGTCACGGCTTGCTGTGATTGGTCGCGTCGCGGCCACATGGGCGGCACGCGACCAATCACAAGCCGTGACGTCACGGAAGGAAGTAAACGCGCGCATTTTAAGCAAAGAACGCTGCCGGTTCCCTCGGTGAGGTCCAGGCTGCGTCGGAGAGGTGAGTATAGCAATATTTTTTATTTTAATTCTTTATTTTACATATTAATATGGATCCCAGGGCCTGAAGGAGAGTTTCCTCTCCTTCAGACCCTGGGAACCATCAGGGATACCGTCCGATACTTGAGTCCCATTGACTTGTATTGGTATCGGGTATCGGTATCGGATTAGATCCGATACTTTGCCGGTATCGGCCGATACTTTCCGATACCGATACTTTCAAGTATCAGACGGTATCGCTCAACACTAGTCGCCATAACATTGCATTAAAATGCAATAATGGGAAATCAAAAGATCGTATCTGCACCAATATGGTATCATTAAAAATATCAGCTCAGCACACAAAAAATAAGCCCTCACCCAACCCAAGATCACAAAAAATGGAGACGCTACGGGTATCTGAAATGGCGTAATTTTTTTTTTTTTAACAAACTTTGGAATTTATTTTCGCTACCTAAATAAAAAAGAACCTAGACATGTTTGGTGTCAGTGAACTCGTAATGGCATGGAGAATCATAATGGCAGGTCAGTTTTAGCATTAAGAGAACATGGTAAAAAAAAATAGCAAAAAACAACTTTGGGATTGCACTTTTTTTGCAATTTCACAGCGCTTGGAATTTTTTTCCCATTTCGAGTACACGACATGGTAAAACCAATGGTGTCGTTCAAAACTACAATTCGTTCTGCAAAAACAAGCCCTCACCTGGCCATTTTGACAAAAAAAATACAAAAATTATGGCTCTGGGAAGAAGGGGAGCAAAAAATGATAATGCAAAACCAAGGGGGAAAACTTTTCAAGATGGGTAGTTACCATGGCGGCCATTTTAAAGTCGGCCATTTTGGATCCAACTTTATAAATGGCCCACCCATGTGTATCCATATAAATGGCCCACCCTGTACATTGCTGTGTACAAGGTATGTATTTGAAAATAACAGATATTTTCATCCTATAAAATTTACTAAAAAATAATAATGGAAAACGCTTATTAATTAGAACAAATTGTCATTTTAAAGCATTTTTTAAAAAATAATCTATGTTGCAAATCATCAAATAACATGGACATATTTGGTGTCACTGTAATCGTAGCGATTCACACAACTCAGTGATCAGATTATTTATGGGACTGGTAAATGACGTAAAAACAATGATGTGATTGATATTTTTTCTCTATTAAACCCATAGCATAATAAAACTATAACTCTGAGGCCGCGTTCGCACGTACCATAAGGCTGGCGTCACACTAGCGAGTTTTACGGACGTCTGAGAGGTGCAGAAAATACGGATTGCATACGGTACAATGATTCTCTATCGCCCATGCTCCTATCAGCCGTATTTTACGGATCCGTATTATACGGTCGTGTACGGCTGTAGAAAATCGCAGCATGCTTCGTTTGTCACCGTATTGCGTAAAAAAATCACCAATGAAAGTCTATGGGGGCGAGAAAAATACGGATTACACATGGACCAGCAGTGTGACTTGCGAGAAATACGCAGCGGTGTTCTATAGAAAAGCCGGTAATTCAATTGCCGGTTTTTCCTCTCTCCTTCACAAACCCGAAAAGTTCCCACGCTCGAGTTCATATGAGGACATCCAGCAGAGGGCGCATCACCGTGACTCAAGGTAACTACAGGACATTTCCCTGCACTCCATTCATTCCCCATATTTTTACAGCCATGAGCACAGCTGCATTAGCAGGCTCCTGGGTGTAAAATGATTTAACCCCTTCAGATGGATTTACATCGTGGGACTTGACTGAACGACGGAAGGTATGGGATATTGTTGATTTTTTATTTTTCCTTTTTTACAGAACGAGGGTCTTCAGGTGGATTAACCCCTTCACCCCCAAGGGTGGTTTGCACGTTATGGACCGGGCCAATTTTTACAATTCTGACCACTGTCCCTTTATGAGGTTATAACTCTGGAACGCTTCAACGGATCCTGGTGATTCTGACATTGTTTTCTCATGACATATTGTACTTCATGATAGTGGTAAAATTTCTTTGATATTACCTGCGTTTATTTGTGAAAAAAATGGAAATTTGGTGAAAATTTTGAAAATTTCGCAATTTTCCAAATTTGAATTTTTATGCAATTAAATCACAGTGATATGTCACACAAAATACTTAATAAGTAACATTTCCTACATGTCTACTTTACATCAGCATCATTTTGGAACCAAAGTTTTTTTTTGTTAGGGAGTTATAAGGGTTAAAAGTTGACCAGCAATTTCTCATTTTTACAACACCATTTTTTTTTAGGGACCACATCTCATTTGAAGTCATTTTGAGGGGTCTATATGATAGAAAATACCCAAGTGTGACACCATTCTAAAAACTGCACCCCTCAAGGTGCTCAAAACCACATTCAAAAAGATTATTAACCCTTCAGGTGTTTCACAGGAATTTTTGGAATGTTTAAATAAAAATGAACATTTAACTTTTTTTCACACAAAATTTAATTCAGTTCCAATTTGTTTTATTTTACCAAGGGTAACAGGAGAAAATGGACCCCAAAAGATGTTATACAATTTGTCCTGAGTACGCCGATACCCCAAATGTGGGGGTAAACCACTGTTTGGGCGCATGACAGAGCTCGGAAGCGAAGGAGCGCCATTTGACTTTTCAATGCAAAATTGACTGGAATTGAGATGGGACGCCATGTTGCGTTTGGAGAGCCACTGATGTGCCTAAACATTGAAACCCCCCACAAGTGACACCATATTGGAAAGTAGACCCCCTAAGGAACTTATCTAGAGGTGTGGTGAGCACTTTGACCCACCAAGTGCTTCACAGAAGTTTATAATGCAGAGCCGTAAAAATAAAACAAAATTTTTTTCCCACAAAAATTATATTTTAGCCCCCAGTTTTGTATTTTCCCGAGGGTAACAGGAGAAATTGGACCCCAAAAGTTGTTGTCCAATTTGTCCTGAGTACGCTGATACCCCATATGTGGGGGGGAACCACCGTTTGGGCGCATGGGAGGGCTCGGAAGGGATGGAGCGCCATTTGGAATGCAGACTTAGATGGAATGGTCTGCAGGCGTCACATTGCGTTTGCAGAGCCTCTAATGTACCTAAACAGTAAAAAAAACCCACAAGTGACACCATTTTGGAAAGTAGACCCGCTAAGGAACTCATCTAGATGTGTTGTGAGAGATTTGAACCCCTAAGGAAGGAACGCATGGACGAACTGCCGGGGGGCTCTGGTCTTTCACAAAATGTCGCCAGAGCCCCCGCAGCACCGGAGTAGCAGCGGACAACCGCGGTGGCGGGCGACAGCAGTGGCGGGCGGCAGCAGCAGCGGTGGCGGGCGGCAGCGGTAGTGGTGGTGGGTGGCAACAGCAGCGGGCGGCAGCGGACACCCCCTCATCCCCGCCTGTAACGGTAAGCGGTATATCTGCTTTGTAAGACGCACCCCCATTTCCCCCCCAAATTTGGAGGGGTTAACTAGTTATGTAGTTTTATAGGTGGGGTCATTACAGACGCGGCGATACTAAATATGTGCACTTTTATTGTTTGATTTTTTTTTTATTTAGATAAAGAAATTTATTTATGGGAATAATTTTTTTTTTTAATTTATTTATTTAGGAATTTTTTTTAAACTTTTTTACTTTGTCCCAGGGGGGGACATCACAGATCGGTGATTTGACAGTGTGCACAGCACTCTGTCATATCACCGATCTCACTGACAGGGCTGCAGGCTTACCAGCGTCTGCACTGAGCAGACACTCGGTAAGCCACCTCCTTCCCTGCAGGACCCGGATGCCGCGGCCATCTTGGATCTGGGACCTGGAGCGAGGAAGGAGGTAGGAGACCCTCGGAGCAACGCGATCACATTGCGTTGCTCCGGGGGTCTCAGGGAAGCACGCAGGGAGCCCCCTCCCTGCGCGATACTTCCCTATACCGCCGGTACACCGCGATCATGTTTGATCGCGGTGTGCCGGGGGTTAATGTGCCGGGGGCGGTCCGTGACCGCTCCTGGCACATAGTGCCGGATGTCAGCTACGATAGTCAGCTGACACCCGGCCGCGATCGGCCGCGCTCCCCCCGTGAGCACGGCCGATTGTGCTGGACGTACTATTCCATCCTTGGGAAGTAGGGCCCACCCCACATGGACGGAATAGTACGTCCAATGACAGAAAGGGGTTAAGAGTATAATAAAATATTAAAACACCCTGTGTCTTTATTTCATTAAAATACTTTTTAATAGTGTGTGTGTGTTTTATTAACCATTTCGTACTATTGGATTAATAATGGATAGGTGTCATAATTGACGCCTCTCCATTATTAACTTGGCTTAATGTCACCTTACAATAGCAAGGTGACATTAACCCTTCATTACCCCATATCCCACCACTACAAGGGAGTGGGAAGAGAGTAGCCAAGTGTCAGAATAGGCGCATCTTCCAGATGTGCCATTTCTGGGGTGGCTGGGGGCAGATGTTTTTAGCCAGGGGGGGGCAATAACCATGGACCCTCTCTAGGCTATTAATATCTGCCCTCAGTCACTGGCTTTACCACTCTGGCGGAGATAATTGCACGGGAGCCCACGCCAATTTTTTCCGCAATTTAACCCTTTATTTTACAAGCTACAGTGCCCAAATTTTGCACATACACACTACTAACATTAGTAGTGTGGAATATGCAAAAAAAAAGGGACTGTATGTAAACCATGTCTCATATCCTGTCAGGTTTGTGAAGGACATAGCAAAAGCCGGCAATTGAATTACCGGCTTTTGTGCCATCTCGCGCTGAATTAAATATAAATACAGTATATATATAAAGAAAAACTGGAACAGCACAATGCTCACCGACGGGTGCCTGGCCTCCTGGGTAGAATGGTCCACTCATCCACCCAAGTTACATACCAAATAAAAAAAAGAAGGCAGCACTCCAGATCCTTTTCAACGTGAAAACGTGTGTAGTTTATTCAATCCCACATCTCTGTGCGACGTTTCGGCTCACACTGAGCCTTTCTCAAGCAATGGGTGTTAACAACTGTTGTGTTTTTATAGGCATAATCCACAATCATTTACATATATTATAATGATAGCCATATATATATTTGCATAATAATTCTTAAAATACATCTTATCAAAAAAATCCTCCGTGCAGTCCCTTTTATATAATAAAGTGCAATGTGCTAAAGTGCTATATTAATCTCCACATTTTTCTCATTAGTGACGCTCTAATATACTTTCTTTTATATAAAAATATCACGTGATATAGTGTATATAATGATTTATATCTCTTACCCTGCCGGGACTGGGTAAAACCACATGGAAGACGCTATGTCTGCCGTTTCCAGCGTTCTATAGCCCTTACTGCGCATGTCATGATGTCATTCTACCCTGTCATGGACTGTCAGCCAATCACAATGCATGTGCGGCTCTCCTCTCCTTGCGCATGCGCACTATTCTTTTATCCGCATCATGACGCCATATTAGATGTGGCAAACTGCCTTCTTATACATAGATAGGTGCTTTCAATTTGTTTTTTCTTTCGAACTGCACAGCGGTGTAGGATATCCTTAAATGTTTGTTGGTGCCATAGATCAGCTATACCTTTTTAAAGTTCTGGATACTTAATAGGCTACCACGGACCTTTTAACCACTCTGACAGACCGGACGGCACCTTACTCAGGTTGTCTCCAGTTGCCAATGGACCTCCACATTGATGTATAGCCCTCCCAGGCCACAACATCCCTGTTGAAGGACCCATAAAAGTGGATATATCTTTTGCCTAGTATCCAGTTTTTTACACTAAAAAGAGTTTTTTCCTTAAAAGGAAATTTTTCATACACAGCTGTCTTTTTACTATGCACATGTTTTTTATTAATGCACATGTTTTTTATTAATTAATTATTGTCACTGGCCAACAGTCCCACATATGGCATAATGAATGAATTATCTCAAATAACGGAGTATATAGAAAAATATTTAGTGAAAAAACTTTTTTGAAAATTTTTATTTTTACTTTTTTTTCGGAAAAGCATCCTTAGAAAATATCCTTGCTAAGTATCTCTTCTTCCATATGGTTATACCCCATTCTCCGACTGGGCAAAAGTTGTGTGTAAGTTGCTAGAAGTGAAAATATCACTAAAATAGTAAAAAAAAAATAAAACATATTAAAATGGGAACATTATGACAAAATTCATTTATACATCATGTCCCAAACATTAAACCGGAGTCCATATACATCTGATTCCTAAGTATATCTTTATGGGGTTAATACATGTTAGGATGAATTTTAAAATCCACATTGAGGCCTTTCGGCTTCAAAGTATTCAGCTCATAGATCCTTCTGAGTTCTTGTTTTTTCAAGAGGCATGTTCTATCCCCCCCTCTCCATTGTATAGGGATTCTATCTATTATCCTAAATTTAAGGTCCTTCTCTGTATGTTTCAATTCCACGAAGTGTTTTGAAACCGGGAGGTCTAATCTTTTTTTCTAATTGAAAAGATGTTTCGCCAACATACCATAGCTTACAAGGACATTCTAATAGGTATATCACATGGTCTGAGTTACACGTTAGATATTGTTTAATTGTATATTCCTTATTCGTATCTGGATGTTTAAAGGAAGACCCTTTCACCATATATGTGAATCCCAGCCCCGCAATGTGAATAAATCGTAAGTCACTGCGGGGCTGGGAATCACAAGCAGGGCGGCCGCACAGGCACAGTCAGCTGGACTGCATATGAGGAAAGACGGGCAGCGCTCACTGCGCCTGCACCAGGCAGGGGAAAAGAGCGCAGGCGCCGGCTATTTTGAAAACAGCGGTGAGGAGGAGGCGGCGCCCGGCGCCAAGAAGATGTGAGTGACAGCTGTGTGGTGTCTAAAGCAGGAGGGGAAACGCTGGCCTCCTTGACTGAAGACAAGGTATTTCTTACAAATTTGAAAATGGATTATTTCTCTAGTTACAGCACCCAGAAATAAAAGAGCCACCTTGTCAGAATGCAGCATTACTGCTGCACAAGTTGGCTCTTTTAGTTTGAAATGACTGAGGGGGGGGGGGGGTGACAGGTTCCCTTTAATGTGAGCCCCATGGTGATCGCATGATAATCTGGATATGCCGATATGTTCATTGCAACTAATTGGAAAATAGGGTGTACCGACACGTCCTATGTTAGAAGGGATTAAAATGCGGAATGTCTCATGTGTATTTCAACTTTGAAAGTTAGAAAACGTATATAATTTAACAAAATTAGCTCCAACCTTCCTGCTTTTTGCCGCTTCATTAGAGCACGATCCACATTTTAGTTTTATGTGGGTGTAGTGTTGGTTTCCAGTGCCTGGGGTAAGGTAAATATTTCCTGCCCCCTAAAGTCCCCATCACACTAAGCGAGGTCGCTAGCGAGATCGCTGCTGAGTCACAAGTTTTGTGACGCAACAGCGACCTCAGTAGCGATCTCGCTATGTTTGACACGTAGCAGCGACTAGGCCCCTGCTGTGAGATCGCTGGTCGTGTCGGAATGGCCTGGACCTTTTTTTGATTGTTGAGGTCCCGCTGGGTAGCACACATCGCTGTGTTTGACACCTTACCAACGACCTCGTTGACTACAACGTCACACAGGACGTCCCTCATCGAGGTCTGAATTGTCATAATAGCTGCCATGTGACAGGGTCACAACGACCAATGACATCGTTGTACAGGTCGCTACAGGTCGCCGCATCGCTGCTGCGTCGTTGGGAAGATCTCACTGTTTGACATCTCACCAGCGACCACATAGCGATGCAGCAACGATCCCTGACAGGTCGTATCATTGTCGGGATCGCTTTTGGGTCGCTAAGTGTGACGGGGCCTTAACTCTGGAACTCTAGTGCGCTGTGCATAGGCAGTGATCAAGATGACAAAGCTCACTTCATGATAGGGAGCTTTGTTATTTAATTCACTGAATATGCAGATCGCAGAAGCCATTGTCAAACTCACCTTGCTAGCTGAACTTTCCACAGGCTCTTTGAGCAGGCAATCACAGTCTTGCCATAAGAATAGCACTTTCAGACAACAATCAAAGCCTCCATGTAAACGTTAACCTCCAGAGCAACCCGCCATATGCACCATCCTATTTTCTTGTGTCACTGCCATAAAGGCCTTATTCACACAAGACCTCTGAATGTGGTGAAGAACACAATGTGAAAGGTGCCTAAGGACCTCTACTACCTCAGCATGTCCACATATATATACATATATATCCGTGTACATATACAGTATGTTAGGTGTCGAGTTCCCACCGCTGCATAGGGGGAATCTCGAACCACCTCCGCTGCGGTCTCCCATTCTTCTCCAGCCGCAGTGGAGCCTGCTCAGCAGAGACATCAGTCCCAGAGTCTGGCTCAGGCAGATACTGTGTGCTTGGTTACTGCCGATCTTCCAGGCTCAGCCATTGTAACCAGCATTGATCAGCGGCGAGCAGACGCTCCTGGGACTAAGTCCTGCTTTTTCTCTACTGAGCATGCCCAAGGGACGACCTCTCATTGGAGGTCTAGGGTCACATGCTCAGGTCCTGTAACAGCTCCTATTGGACCACTAGGAAGGTCCTGGAGAGCTTCCTCTATAAAAGGTTCGCATAGCCGCATGATAATGTGTGTGTGTAGATGGATGTATGTCGATGGATGAAAGCTCCTTAATCATTCCCATTCCTTGTGTTGATGACTACTCGCGAATGGTGGATGCTACCTAGCGCCCGACAGTGCAACCTGCACACTTTGCACACGTTTCAGCGTATAATCGCAGTGCCCGCTTATACGGCACCGTGCGCAATCAGTGCGCTTCCCTGACAGCCGGTAGGGTCAGGAAATCAGTGTAGGGTGGGAACTCCCGCTTGGACTCAGTATCTGACTCAAGGCATCCTCAGGCGTGGACTCAAAAGCCACCGAGGGTAAGAGCAGGTCCAATCACCAGTTTAGTGGGGGTGATTCATAGGAATCCCACTAGTGTCTTTCAGCTGCATCCTGTGACTGCTAACAGGGCGCAGCATATTTATGGCAACTCTGTGGAGCAACAGAGTTCGCTTCTCTTCACACTGGGTGAGGTCTAACCCACGTGTGAGCAAGCGTCCATCCGCCATTACTCAGCAGCAGGTGTCATCTCTGCACAGTGGACCCTGGACTGCGAACGCACCTTATGTTATTATTATTTGGTGCGTTCCACCAGTCCTAACACATATGTGCCTGAAAATGATGGCTCAGTTTCGGAATTCAATCCGGTGACCTTTTGTTGAGTGGTCAGCTTCCATCTCTGCTGGACTACTGTCCTTTTTATTTCTGTCCAAATGCTGATGGTTTCTTTTGTCTTGGTTTTCCTTTCTTGGTTGGTTTCTCTCCTGGTGTTTTCAATTTCCCCTTTGGCTCTGTCCTATCACATTTTGGGAAGGGCTTTATATGTTCACCTGTTCACCTTTCATTTACCTCATTTACTGGCTATGCTGCCATAAAGATTGGTGTTTGGAGTTCCAGTTCCCCAGCTAGGGGTTTACCTTGTATAGTAAGCTCCAGTTGTTTTTCCTGCTGCAAATCTGAGTTTTTGCTCCCCATCACCTTTCCATTTTTCTCCATATTTGGGGTCTGCAAGATTTCACTTGTTCTGTTTGTTTTTGGTTCTCCTTATTTGTCCTGGTCTATCCTTTGTGAACATGTTTTAGTTTCTAACCCTGGGTTCTTATGTCTCCCTGCATGCTTTCATCCACCTTTGTTGATTTTTTATTGCGGCCTCCCCTCTGGTTCCTCAGGAGGTATGAGAAATGCCTCGATGACCTTTTAGGCAGCCAGGTCTGAGGACGTATATTTAGTTGTGTGGCTAGGACATTTTCTAGTCTATACAGGGACCAGTTGGGTACAGGTGTGGCTTCTCTCTTTGGTAGTTCTTTCCCTCCTCTCTTTCCCGCGTCGGGTTTTTTTGCACATTTTTTATATGCTAACACAATTTTAGTTTTCATGTTATCTTGTATATTTTTTTTTCAGAAAATGTAATAATAGTTAGCTGCTGATAGACACCCTCAAGCATAAATCAATAAGGTAGGATTTTCAGTCTATTCCTGATGTCCAACCAGATAAGTGGTGCCAGATGTGTCAGATAGCAACTCACTCTTGCCACCTTTTCAGGAATTAACATGTACTGTTGGCCAGACTAAATGTGCATGTTAATGAGATGAGGGCTATTTGCAATTGTCAAGACCTTTTGGCTGATGAATACCACCTGTTTACAGTCAACCTTAATTAAATCACATCTAGCAACAATCCCTGAGCGAAAGTCACCTGTAAGGACCATATTCAATTTACGTTAATTGCTGTCATAATAAAAATACATTTTTCATGTTACAAAATTGTATTAGGTTAGCAATGGTCTCACTGTTGTAAAGAAATCATTCACATCCAATAAAAAACACTTCTTGTAAGCAATCAATAAAAAATGGCATTTGTAGTGGATATACTCACTCTTACTATTCTTACTTGTGAGTATTGTAATTGATTCCTGAGTTTGGGCATTCAGTAAATGAGGTTAAGTGAAGATGGCAAAGGTGCCTTGGGAACTAACTTATCTGAACCTTTTGAATTAAGGAATCCTTTACACACATATACAAACTTGATATTGCCCCCTTTACAAACTGATGGAAAAGTGAATAATTTTATTATTAAAGTGACCTTCTTGTGTAAAAATAATGCAAATTGAAAGCTATGAAAGATAAATAGGAGGAAATAATTTATTGTTTTAACTAGAGATGAGTGAATCAATCTGTGGAGGATTGACTTTGAGTTGAATTTCCTAAAACATTTAGATAAATACTCTGCTATTCGATTCAAGTGGATTGGTCCCCCAAAAATGTCTGGCACCATTTCTCAAACCGGACAAGACTCAGAGAGCGGACTCTTAGTATCATGCACTGCAGCGTGGGCTTCTCATAATGCTCTACAAGTCTACAGCTATTACATCACGTGTCCAGAAGACTGCAGAATATGTTAGCGCTATATAAAAAATAAAGTTTATTATTATTCCTGACAGTGTACAGTACGTGTTCTGTGACGATACAGAAGTCTGCAGTCATGTAGAGTGACAGCAGACTTTTATCACAAACCTAGACAACCCCTTTAACCCCTTCACCCCCACAGCTTTTTTCGGTTTTGCATTTTCGTTTTTCGCTCCCCTTCTTCCCAGAGCTATAACTTTTTATTTTTCTGTCAATATGGCCATATGAAAGCTTGTTTTTTGTGGGACGAGTTGTGCTTTTGAACAACGCCATTGGTTTTACCATGTTGCGTACTAGAAAACGAGAAAAAAATTCCAAGTGCGGTGAAATTGCCAAAAAAGTGCAATCCCACACTTGTTTTTTTGTTTGGCTTTTTTACTACAGTATGTTCACTAAATGGGATTACGAGTCCATAGACAGCAAACATGTCTAGGTTCTTTTTTATCTAAATGATGAAAAAAAAATTCCAAAGTTTGTTATAAAAAAAAAAAATGGAGCCATTTTCTGATACCCGTAGCGTCTCCATTTTTCGTGATCTCGGGTTAGGTGAGGGCTTATTATTTGCGTGCCGAGCTGACATTTTTAATGATACCATTTTGGCGCAGATATGCTCTTTTGATCACGCGTTATTGCATTTTAATGCAATGTCGCGGTGACCAAAAAACCATAATTTTGGCATTTTTACTTTTCCTCTCACTACGCCGTTTAGCAATCAGGATAATCCTTTTTTTATTGATCAGGAGATTCTGAACTTTTATATATATTTTATTTTTAATATTTTTGAAAACATTTTTTTTACTTTTGGCATGCTTCAATAGTCTCCATAGGAGTCTAAGGGTCCCTTTCCACTTGCGAGAGAAAAAACGGTCCGTAATCTGGACCGAAAAAACGGATGTAACGTATGCGATTATCATGCGAGTGTCATGCGAGTGCAATGCGAGTGCAATGCGATTTTTAATCGCATCATCCGTTTTTTGTAATCGCATCATCCGTATGACATCCGTATAACTGTCCGATTTGTACGCACCGGTGTCCTTTGAAAAGGCGGTAATTCAGCGCGGTGTACAGTAAAATCACACTGACAGGTTAGAATAGAGTAGATATATACACATAGAATAGGTATATATACATATATATATGTCAGTGAGACACCTATATATGTATATTTATATTTAATGCAGCGCAAGATAGCATTAAAGCCGCTAATTCAATTGCCGGCTTTTCATTTCTCCTTCCCAAACCCGACATGATATGAGACATGGTTTACATACAGTAAACCATCTCATATCCCCCTTTTTTTGCATATTCCACACTACTAATGTTAGTAGTGTGTATGTGCAAAATTTCGGCGCTGTAGCTATTAAATTTAAGGGTTAAATCGCGGAAAAAATTGGCGTGGGCTCCCGCGCAATTTTCTCCGCCAGAGTAGTAAAGACAGTGACTGAGGGCAGATATTAATAGCCAGGAGAGGGTCCATGGTTATTGGCCCCCCCGTGGCTAAAAACATCTGCCCCCAGCCACCCCAGAAAAGGCACATCTGGAAGATGCGCCAATTCTGGCACTTGGCCACTCTCTTCCCACTCCCGTGTAGCGGTGGGATATGGGGTAATGAAGGGTTAATGCCACCTTGCTATTGTAAGGTGACATTAAGCCAGATTAATAATGGAGAGGCGTCAATTATGACACCTATCCATTATTAATCCAATTGTATGAAAGGGTTAAAGAAACACACACATTATTAAAAAGTATTTTAATGAAATAAACACACAGGTTGTTTTAATATTTTATTGCTCTCTCAATCCATGTGAAGACCCTCGCTTGGAAAAATAATAAACCAACAATATACATACCTTCAGATGACCTGTCACGTCCCACGAGGTAATCCATCTGAAGGGGTTCAAATATTTTACAAGCAGGAGCCCTGCTAATGCAGCTGTGCTCGTGCTTGTATGACCCGGGGAATGAAGGAAATGTAGGTCAATGACCTATAGTTACCTTCAGTCGCGGTGATGCGCCCCCTGCTGGTTGTCCTCATATGACCTCGAGCGTGGGAAAAAGTTCCCAGGCTGCTGTTCATGAGGACAGCCAGCAGGGGGCGCATCACCACGACTGAAGGTAACTATAGGTCATTGACCTACATTTCCTTCATTCCCCGGGGCATACAAGCAGGAGCACACCTGCATTAGCAGGGCTCCTGCTTGTAAAATATTTTAACCCCTTCAGATGGATTACTGTCATGGTTCTCAATGGCAAGAGAACGTAGTAAGGCATAAAAAAGGACTAGCTCTTGGAAGATGGGAACTCGAGCTGACCGTGAGCTAAACCTACCGCACAACTAACAGTGGCCGGGTAGCGTGCCTACGTTTTATCCCTAGACGCCCAGCGCCAGCCGGAGGACTGACTGACCCTAGCAGAGGAAAATACAGACCTGGCTTACCTCTAGAGAAATTTTCCCCAAAAGGCAGACAGTAGCCCCCACATATATTGTCGGTGATTTAAGAGGAAATTGACATACGAAGTATGAAAATAGGTTTAGCAAATTGAGGTCCGCTTACTAGATAGTAGGAAGACAGAAAAGGGAACTTCACAGTCAGCTGAAAACCCTTTCAAAACACCATCCTGAAATTACTTTAAGACTCTAATATCAACTCATGACACCAGAGTGGCAATTTCAGATCACAAGAGCTTCCAGCCTCAGAAATATTCAATCACAGAGAACTGGAACAAAAATGCAAAACAAACTTAGGACTAAAAGTCCAACTTAGCTGATAGTAGTCTAGGAGCAGGAACATGCAACAGAAAGGCTTCTGGTAACATTGTTGGCCGGCATAGAAATGACTGAGGAGCAAGGTTAAATAGAAAACTCCCACATCCTGATGGAAACAGGTGAACAGAGGAGATGAAGCACACAAGTGCAGTACCACCAGAAACCACCGGGGGAGCCCAGAAACCAAATTCACAACAGTACCCCCCCCTCAAGGAGGGGGCACCGAACCCTCACCAGAACCACCAGGGCGATCAGGATGAGCCCTATGAAAGGCACGGACCAAATCGGAGGCATGAACATCAGAGGCTGTCACCCAAGAGTTATCCTCCTGACCGTAGCCCTTCCACTTGACCAGATACTGAAGTCTCCGTCTGGAAACACGGGAGTCCAAGATCTTCTTGACAACGTACTCCAACTCACCCTCAACCAACACCGGAGCAGGAGGCTCAACGGAAGGCACAACCGGTACCTCATACCTGCGCAACAATGACCGATGGAAAACATTATGAATAGAAAAAGATGCAGGGAGGTCCAAACGAAAGGACACAGGGTTAAGAATCTCCAATATCTTGTACGGGCCGATGAACCGAGGCTTAAACTTAGGAGAAGAAACCTTCATAGGGACAAAACGAGAAGATAACCACACCAAGTCCCCAACACAAAGACGAGGACCAACACGACGACGGCGGTTGGCAAAATGCTGAGTCTTCTCCTGGGACAACTTCAAATTGTCCACCACATGCCCCCAAATCTGATGCAACCTCTCCACCATAGCATCCACTCCAGGACAATCCGAAGACTCCACCTGACCGGAAGAGAAACGAGGATGAAACCTGTTGTGAAATTGGATTTTGGGCTCCCCCGGTGGCCACTGGTGGAATTGAACTTGTGTGCATCATCCCCTCTGTTCACCTGTTCCCATCAGGATGTGGGAGTCGCTATTTAACCTTGCTCCTCTGTCACTTCCATGCCGGTCAACATTGTAATCAGAAGCCATTCTGTGCATGTTCCTGCTACCAGACAACTTCCAGCTAAGTCGGACTTTTGTCCTTGTTTGTTTTTTGCATTTTGTTCCAGTTCACAGCTGCAGTTTCGTTTCTGTGTCTGGAAAGCTCTTGTGATCTGAAATTGCCACTCTGATGTTATGAGTTAATACTAGAGTCTTAAAGTAATTTCAGGATGGTGTATTGATAGGGTTTTCAGCTGACCATGAAAGTACCCTTTCTGTCTTCCTGCTATCTAGTAAGCGGACCTCGATTTTGCTAAACCTATTTTCATACTACGTTTGTCATTTTCATCTTAAATCACCGCCAATATATGTGGGGGCCTCTGTCTGCCTTTCGGGGAAATTTCTCTAGAGGTGAGCCAGGACTATATTTTCCTCTGCCAGGATTAGTTAGTCCTCCGGCCGGCGCTGGGCGTCTAGGGATAAAACGCAGGCTACGCTACCCGGCTACTGTTAGTTGTGCGGCAGGTTTAGTTCATGGTCAGTTTAAGTTTCCATCCTTCCAAGAGCTAGTTCCTATGTATGCTGGGCTATGTTCTCTTGCCATTGAGAACCATAACAGTTTGACCGGCCCACAAAGGGTTAAATTAATTGGCAGAGAAAGGAGAGAAAAAAGAAGTCTGCTGAAAATTTTTTTTTTTTTTTTTTTTTTTCCCCTTCAGTTCTGAGTGTGCTTTCAATTGAATCACTTGCAAGTCTGCCTATATTGCAGCCTTCCTCTCTCTCTCTCCTTCTAATCCTGGAATGGCTCTGTGTTCACCTGTTTAAAATGGATATTCAGAGTTTAGCTGCAGGTTTGAATAATCTCACCACGAAAGTTCAAAATTTACAAGATTTTGTTGCTCATGTTCCTATATCTGAACCTAGAATTCCTTTGCCTGAATTTTTCTCGGGGAATAGATCTTGCTTTCAAAATTTCAAAAATAATTGCAAGTTGTTTTTGTCCCTGAAATCTCGCTCTGCTGGAGATCCTGCTCAGCAGGTCAGGATTGTGATTTCCTTGCTCCGGGGCGACCCTCAAGATTGGGCTTTTGCATTGGCTCCAGGGGATCCTGCGTTGCTCAATGTGGATGCGTTTTTTCTGGCCTTGGGGTTGCTTTATGAGGAACCTCATTTAGAGCTTCAGGCGGAAAAAGCCTTGATGTCCCTATCTCAGGGGCAAGATGAAGTTGAAATATACTGCCAAAAATTCCGTAAATGGTCTGTGCTTACTCAGTGGAATGAGTGCGCCCTGGCGGCGAATTTCAGAGAGGGTCTCTCTGATGCCGTTAAGGATGTTATGGTGGGGTTCCCTGTGCCTGCGGGTCTGAATGAGTCCATGACAATGGCTATCCAGATCGATAGACGTCTGCGGGAGCGCAAACCTGTGCACCATTTGGCGGTGTCTACTGAGAAGACGCCAGAGAATATGCAATGTGATAGAATTCTGTCCAGAAGCGAACGGCAGAATTTTAGATGAAAAAATGGGTTGTGCTTTTATTGTGGTGATTCAACTCATGTTATATCAGCATGCTCTAAGCGTACTAAGAAGCTTGATAAGTCAGTTTCAATTGGCACTTTTCAGTCTAAGTTTATTCTATCTGTGACCCTGATTTGTTCTTTATCATCTATTACCGCGGATGCCTATGTCGACTCTGGCGCCGCTTTGAGTCTTATGGATTGGTCCTTTGCCAAACGCTGTGGGTATGATTTAGAGCCTCTTGAAACTCCTATACCTCTGAAGGGGATTGACTCCACCCCATTGGCTAGTAATAAACCACAATACTGGACACAAGTAACTATGCAAATTAATCCGGATCATCAGGAGATTATTCGCTTTCTTGTGCTGTATAATCTACATGATGTGTTGGTGCTTGGATTGCCATGGCTGCAATCTCATAACCCAGTCCTCGACTGGAACGCTATGTCTGTGTTAAGCTGGGGATGTAAGGGGATGCATGGGGACGTACCTTTGGTTTCCATTTCGTCATCTATTCCCTCTGAGATTCCTGAATTCTTGTCGGACTATCGTGACGTTTTTGAAGAACCTAAGCTTGGTTCATTACCTCCGCACCGGGAGTGCGATTGTGCCATAGATTTGATTCCGGGTAGTAAATACCCTAAGGGTCGTTTATTTAATCTGTCTGTGCCTGAACATGCTGCTATGCGAGAATATATAAAGGAGTCCTTGGAAAAGGGACATATTCGTCCTTCGTCATCTCCCTTAGGAGCCGGTTTTTTCTTTGTGTCTAAGAAAGATGGCTCTTTGAGGCCGTGTATTGATTATCGGCTTTTGAATAAAATCACGGTTAAATATCAATATCCGTTGCCACTGCTGACTGATTTGTTTGCTCGCATAAAGGGGGCCAAGTGGTTCTCAAAGATAGATCTCCGTGGGGCGTATAATTTGGTGCGAATTAAGCAGGGGGATGAGTGGAAAACCGCATTTAATACGCCCGAGGGCCACTTTGAGTATTTGGTGATGCCTTTTGGCCTTTCAAATGCCCCTTCAGTCTTTCAGTCCTTTATGCATGACATTTTCCGTGATTATTTGGATAAATTTATGATCGTGTATCTGGATGATATTCTGATTTTTTCGGATGACTGGGACTCTCATGTCCAGCAGGTCAGGAGGGTTTTTCAGGTTTTGCGGTCTAATTCCTTGTGTGTGAAGGGTTCTAAGTGCGTTTTTGGGGTTCAAAAGATTTCCTTCTTGGGATACATTTTTTCCCCCTCTTCCATCGAGATGGATCCTGTCAAGGTTCGGGCTATTTGTGATTGGACGCAACCCTCTTCTCTTAAGAGTCTTCAGAAATTTTTGGGCTTTGCTAACTTTTATCGTCGATTTATTGCTGGTTTTTCTGATGTTGTTAAACCATTGACTGATTTGACTAAGAAGGGTGCTGATGTTGCTGATTGGTCCCATGCTGCTGTGGAGGCCTTTCGGGAGCTTAAGCGCCGCTTTTCTTCCGCCCCTGTGTTGCGTCAGCCTGATGTTGCTCTTCCTTTTCAGGTTGAGGTCGACGCTTCTGAAATCGGAGCTGGGGCGGTTTTGTCGCAAAGAAGTTCCGACTGCTCCGTGATGAAACCTTGTGCTTTTTTTTCTCGTAAATTTTCGCCCGCCGAGCGGAATTATGATATTGGGAATCGGGAGCTTTTGGCCATGAAGTGGGCTTTTGAGGAGTGGCGTCATTGGCTTGAGGGGGCTAGACATCAGGTGGTGGTATTGACCGACCACAAAAATTTAATTTATCTTGAGTCCGCCAGACGCCTGAATCCTAGACAGGCGCGCTGGTCGTTGTTTTTCTCTCGGTTTAATTTTGTGGTGTCATACCTACCGGGTTCTAAGAATGTTAAGGCGGATGCCCTTTCTAGGAGTTTTGAGCCTGGCTCCCCTGGTAATTCTGAACCTACAGGTATCCTTAAGGATGGAGTGATATTGTCTGCCGTTTCTCCAGACCTGCGGCGGGCCTTGCAGGATTTTCAGGCGGATAGACCTGATCGTTGCCCACCTGGTAGACTGTTTGTTCCTGATGATTGGACCAGTAAAGTCATTTCTGAGGTTCATTCTTCTGCGTTGGCAGGTCATCCTGGAATCTTTGGTACCAGGGATTTGGTGGCAAGGTCCTTCTGGTGGCCTTCCCTGTCACGAGATGTACGAGGCTTTGTGCAGTCTTGTGACGTTTGTGCTCGGGCCAAGCCTTGTTGTTCTCGGGCTAGTGGATTGTTGTTGCCCTTGCCTATCCCGAAGAGGCCTTGGACGCACATCTCGATGGATTTTATTTCGGATCTTCCTGTTTCTCAGAAGATGTCTGTCATCTGGGTGGTGTGTGACCGTTTCTCTAAGATGGTCCATTTGGTTCCCCTGCCTAAGTTGCCTTCTTCTTCCGAGTTGGTTCCTCTGTTTTTTCAAAATGTGGTTCGTTTGCATGGTATTCCGGAGAATATCGTTTCTGACAGAGGAACCCAATTCGTGTCTAGATTTTGGCGGGCATTCTGTGCTAGGATGGGCATAGATTTGTCTTTCTCGTCTGCTTTCCATCCTCAGACTAATGGCCAGACCGAGCGGACGAATCAGACTTTGGAGACATATTTGAGGTGTTTTGTGTCTGCAGATCAGGATGATTGGGTTGCTTTTTTGCCTTTAGCGGAGTTTGCCCTCAATAATCGGGCCAGCTCTGCCACCTTGGTGTCTCCTTTTTTCTGTAATTCGGGGTTTCATCCTCGATTTTCCTCCGGTCAGGTGGAATCTTCGGATTGTCCTGGAGTGGATGCTGTGGTGGAGAGGTTGCATCAGATTTGGGGGCAGGTGGTGGACAATTTGAAGTTGTCCCAGGAGAAGACTCAGCTTTTTGCCAACCGCCGGCGTCGGGTTGGTCCTCGGCTTTGTGTCGGGGACTTGGTGTGGTTGTCTTCTCGTTTTGTCCCTATGAGGGTTTCTTCTCCTAAGTTTAAGCCTCGGTTCATCGGCCCGTACAAGATATTGGAGATTCTTAACCCTGTGTCCTTCCGTTTGGACCTCCCTGCATCTTTTTCTATTCATAATGTTTTTCATCGGTCATTGTTGCGCAGGTATGAGGTACCGGTTGTGCCTTCCGTTGAGCCTCCTGCTCCGGTGTTGGTTGAGGGCGAGTTGGAGTACGTTGTGGAAAAAATCTTGGACTCCCGTGTTTCCAGACGGAAACTCCAGTATCTGGTCAAATGGAAGGGATACGGTCAGGAGGATAATTCTTGGGTGACTGCCTCTGATGTTCATGCCTCCGATCTGGTCCGTGCCTTTCATAGGGCTCATCCTGATCGCCCTGGTGGTTCTGGTGAGGGTTCGGTGCCCCCTCCTTGAGGGGGGGGGTACTGTTGTGAAATTGGATTTTGGGCTCCCCCGGTGGCCACTGGTGGAATTGAACTTGTGTGCATCATCCCCTCTGTTCACCTGTTCCCATCAGGATGTGGGAGTCGCTATTTAACCTTGCTCCTCTGTCACTTCCATGCCGGTCAACATTGTAATCAGAAGCCTTTCTGTGCATGTTCCTGCTACCAGACAACTTCCAGCTAAGTCGGACTTTTGTCCTTGTTTGTTTTTTGCATTTTGTTCCAGTTCACAGCTGCAGTTTCGTTTCTGTGTCTGGAAAGCTCTTGTGATCTGAAATTGCCACTCTGATGTTATGAGTTAATACTAGAGTCTTAAAGTAATTTCAGGATGGTGTATTGATAGGGTTTTCAGCTGACCATGAAAGTACCCTTTCTGTCTTCCTGCTATCTAGTAAGCGGACCTCGATTTTGCTAAACCTATTTTCATACTACGTTTGTCATTTTCATCTTAAATCACCGCCAATATATGTGGGGGCCTCTGTCTGCCTTTCGGGGAAATTTCTCTAGAGGTGAGCCAGGACTATATTTTCCTCTGCCAGGATTAGTTAGTCCTCCGGCCGGCGCTGGGCGTCTAGGGATAAAACGCAGGCTACGCTACCCGGCTACTGTTAGTTGTGCGGCAGGTTTAGTTCATGGTCAGTTTAAGTTTCCATCCTTCCAAGAGCTAGTTCCTATGTATGCTGGGCTATGTTCTCTTGCCATTGAGAACCATAACAGAAACCCCGAATTACAGAAGAAAGGAGAAACCAAGGTGGCAGAACTAGCCCGATTATTGAGGGCAAACTCCGCCAAGGGCAAAAAGGCAACCCAATCATCCTGATCCGCAGACACAAAACACCTCAAATAAGTCTCCAAGGTCTGATTAGTTCGCTCGGTCTGGCCATTAGTCTGAGGGTGGAAAGCAGACGAAAAAGACAAATCAATGCCCATCCTAGCACAGAACGCTCGCCAAAATCTAGACACGAATTGGGTTCCCCTGTCAGAAACGATATTCTCCGGAATACCATGCAAGCGCACCACATTTTGAAAAAACAGAGGAACCAGCTCGGATGAGGAAGGCAATTTAGGCAAGGGAACCAAATGGACCATCTTAGAGAAACGGTCACACACCACCCAGATGACAGACATCTTCTGAGAAACAGGGAGATCAGAAATAAAATCCATGGAGATGTGAGTCCAAGGCCTCTTCGGAATAGGCAAGGATAACAACAATCCACTAGCCCGAGAACAACAAGGCTTGGCCCGAGCACAAACATCACAAGACTGCACAAAACCTCGCACATCTCGCGACAGGGAAGGCCACCAGAAGGACCTAGCCACCAAATCCCTGGTACCAAAGATTCCAGGATGACCTGCTAACGCAGAAGAATGGACCTCCGAGATGACTCTACTGGTCCAATCATCAGGAACAAACAATCTACCAGGCGGGCAACGATCAGGTCTATCCGCCTGAAACTCCTGCAAGGCCCGTCGCAAGTCTGGGGAAACAGCAGATAATATCACTCCATCCTTAAGGATACCTGTAGGTTCAGAATTACCAGGGGAATCAGGCTCAAAACTCCTAGAAAGGGCATCCGCCTTCACATTTTTAGAACCCGGTAGGTAAGAAACCACAAAATTAAACCGAGAGAAAAATAACGACCAGCGCGCCTGTCTAGGATTCAGGCGCCTGGCGGACTCAAGATAAATCAAGTTCTTGTGGTCGGTCAATACCACCACCTGATGTCTAGCCCCCTTAAGCCAATGACGCCACTCCTCAAAAGCCCACTTCATAGCCAAGAGCTCCCGATTACCAATATCATAATTTCGCTCAGCGGGCGAAAACTTACGAGAAAAGAACGCACAAGGTCTCATCACGGAGCAGTCGGAACTTTTCTGCGACAAAACCGCCCCAGCTCCGATTTCTGAAGCGTCGACCTCAACCTGAAAAGGAAGAGTAACATCAGGCTGACGCAATACAGGGGCGGAAGAAAAGCGGCGCTTAAGCTCCCGAAAGGCCTCCACAGCAGCAGGGGACCACTCAGCAACACCAGCACCCTTCTTAGTCAAATCAGTCAACGGTTTAGCGACATCAGAAAAACCAGTTATAAATCGACGATAAAAATTAGCAAAGCCCAAAAACTTCTGAAGACTCTTAAGAGAAGAGGGTTGCGTCCAATCACAAATAGCCTGAACCTTGACAGGGTCCATCTCAATGGAAGAGGGGGAAAAAATGTACCCCAAAAACGAAATCTTTTGAACCCCAAAAACGCACTTAGAACCCTTTACACACAAGGAATTAGAGCGCAAAACCTGAAAAACCCTCCTGACCTGTTGGACATGAGAGTCCCAGTCATCCGAAAAAATCAAAATATCATCCAGATATACAATCAAAAATTTATCCAAATATTCACGGAAAATGTCATGCATAAAGGACTGAAAGACTGAAGGGGCATTTGAAAGACCAAAAGGCATTACTAAATACTCAAAATGGCCCTCAGGCGTATTAAATGCGGTTTTCCACTCATCCCCCTGCTTAATTCGCACTAAATTATACGCCCCACGAAGATCAATCTTAGAGAACCACTTGGCCCCCCTTATTCGAGCAAACAAATCAGTAAGCAGTGGCAAAGGATACTGATATTTAACCGTGATTTTATTCAAAAGCCGATAATCAATACACGGCCTCAAAGAGCCATCTTTTTTAGATACAAAGAAAAAACCGGCTCCTAAGGGAGATGACGAAGGACGAATATGTCCCTTTTCCAAGGACTCCTTAATATATTCCCGCATAGCAGCATGTTCAGGCACAGATAGATTAAATAAACGACCCTTTGGAAACTTACTGCCCGGAATCAGATCTATAGTACAATCGCACTCTCTGTGCGGAGGTAGTGAACCAATTTTAGGCTCCTCAAAAATGTCACGATAATCAGATAAAAATTCCGGAATCTCAGAGGGAATAGATGACGAAATAGAAACCAAAGGTACGTCCCCATGAGTCCCCTGACATCCCCAGCTTAACACAGACATTGCTTTCCAGTCGAGGACTGGGTTATGAGATTGCAGCCATGGCAATCCAAGCCCCAACACATCATGTAGATTATACAACACAAGGAAGCGAATAATCTCCTGGTGATCCGGATTAATACGCATAGTTACTTGTGTCCAGTATTGTGGTTTGTTACTAGCCAATGGCGTGGAGTCAATACCCTTCAGAGGTATAGGAACTTCCAGAGGCTCTAAATCAAACCCACAGCGTTTGGCAAAGGACCAATCCATAAGACTCAAAGCGGCGCCAGAGTCGACATAGGCGTCCGCGGTAATAGACGATAAAGAGCAAATCAGGGTCACAGATAGAATAAACTTAGACTGTAAAGTGCCAATTGAAACAGACTTATCAACCTTCTTAGTACGTTTAGAGCATGCTGATATAACATGAGTTGAATCACCACAATAGAAGCATAACCCATTTTTTCGCCTAAAATTCTGTCGTTCGCTTCTGGACAGAATTCTATCACATTGCATAATCTCTGGCGCCTTCTCAGTAGACACCGCCAAATGGTGCACAGGTTTGCGCTCCCGCAAACGCCGATCAATCTGAATAGCCATTGTCATGGACTCATTCAAACCTGTAGGCACAGGGAACCCCACCATAACATCCTTAATGGCATCAGAGAGACCCTCTCTGAAATTCGCCGCCAGGGCGCACTCATTCCACTGAGTAAGCACAGACCACTTACGAAATTTTTGGCAGTATATTTCAGCCTCATCTTGCCCTTGAGACAGGGCCATTAAGGCTTTTTCAGCCTGAATCTCTAAATGAGGTTCCTCATAAAGCAACCCCAAAGCCAGGAAAAACGCATCCACATTGAGCAACGCAGGATCCCCTGGTGCCAAAGCAAATGCCCAATCCTGAGGGTCGCCCCGGAGCAAGGAAATTACAATCCTGACTTGCTGTGCAGGATCTCCAGCGGAGCGAGATCTCAGAGACAAAAATAATTTACAATTATGTTTGAAATTCTGGAAGCGAGATCTATCCCCGGAGAAAAATTCAGGTAAAGGAATTCTAGGTTCAGATATAGGAGCATGAATTACAAAATCCTGTAAACTTTGAACCTTCATAGCGAGATTATTCAAACCTGTAGCTAAACTCTGAGGATCCATTTTAATCAGGTGAAATCAGAACCATTCAAGGATTAGAAGGAGAGAGAGACGAAGGCTGCAGTAAGCAGAGATGCAAGTGAATCAACTAATGAGCAAACTCAGAAAAAAAAATAAATAAATTCTCTGCAGACTTCTTTTCTCTCCTTTCTTCTGCCAATTATTTTAACCCTGGGCCGGCCAAACTGTCATGGTTCTCAATGGCAAGAGAACGTAGTAAGGCATAAAAAAGGACTAGCTCTTGGAAGATGGGAACTCGAGCTGACCGTGAGCTAAACCTACCGCACAACTAACAGTGGCCGGGTAGCGTGCCTACGTTTTATCCCTAGACGCCCAACGCCAGCCGGAGGACTGACTGACCCTAGCAGAGGAAAATACAGACCTGGCTTACCTCTAGAGAAATTTTCCCCAAAAGGCAGACAGTAGCCCCCACATATATTGTCGGTGATTTAAGAGGAAATTGACATACGAAGTATGAAAATAGGTTTAGCAAATTGAGGTCCGCTTACTAGATAGTAGGAAGACAGAAAAGGGAACTTCACAGTCAGCTGAAAACCCTTTCAAAACACCATCCTGAAATTACTTTAAGACTCTAATATCAACTCATGACACCAGAGTGGCAATTTCAGATCACAAGAGCTTCCAGCCTCAGAAATATTCAATCACAGAGAACTGGAACAAAAATGCAAAACAAACTTAGGACTAAAAGTCCAACTTAGCTGATAGTAGTCTAGGAGCAGGAACATGCAACAGAAAGGCTTCTGGTAACATTGTTGGCCGGCATAGAAATGACTGAGGAGCAAGGTTAAATAGAAAACTCCCACATCCTGATGGAAACAGGTGAACAGAGGAGATGAAGCACACAAGTGCAGTACCACCAGAAACCACCGGGGGAGCCCAGAAACCAAATTCACAACAGATTACCTCGTGGGACGTGACAGGTCATCTGAAGGTATGTATATTGTTGGTTTATTATTTTTCCAAGCGAGGGTCTTCACATGGATTGAGAGAGCAATAAAATATTAAAACAACCTGTGTGTTTATTTCATTAAAATACTTTTTAATAATGTGTGTGTGTTTCTTTAACCCTTTCATACAATTGGATTAATAATGGATAGGTGTCATAATTGACGCCTCTCTATTATTAATCTGGCTTAATGTCACCTTACAATAGCAAGGTGGCATTAACCCTTCATTACCCCTTATCCCACCGCTACACGGGAGTGGGAAGAAAGTGGCCAAGTGCCAGAATTGGCGCATCTTCCAGATGTGCCTTTTCTGCGGTGGCTGGGGGCAGATGTTTTTAGCCACGGGGGGGCCAATAACCATGGACCCTCTCCTGGCTATTAATATCTGCCCTCAGTCACTGGCTTTACTACTCTGGCGGAAAAAATTGCGCGGGAGCCCACGCCAATTTTTGTCCGCGATTTAACCCTTAAATTTAATAGCTACAGCGCCGAAATTTTGCACATACACACTACTAACATTAGTAGTGTGGAATATGCAAAAAAAAGGGGGATATGAGATGGTTTACTGTATGTAAACCTTGTCTCATATCATGTCGGGTTTGGGAAGGAGAAATGAAAAGCCGGCAATTGAATTAGCGGCTTTAATGCTATCTTGCGCTGCATTAAATATAAATATACATATATACAGTGGGGCAAAAAAGTATTTAGTCATTCAGCAATAGTGCAAGTTCCACCACTTAAAAAGATGAGAGGCGTCTGTAATTTACATCATAGGTAGACCTCAACTATGGGAGACAAACTGAGAAATAAAAATCCCGAAAATCACATTGTCTGTTTTTTTATCATTTTATTTGCATATTATGGTGGAAAATAAGTATTTGGTCAGAAACAAACAATCAAGATTTCTGGCTCTCACAGACCTGTAACTTCTTCTTTAAGAGTCTCGTCTTTCCTCCACTCATTACCTGTAGTAATGGCACCTGTTTAAACTTGTTATCAGTATAAAAAGACACCTGTGCACACCCTCAAACAGTCTGACTCCAAACTCCACTATGGTGAAGACCAAAGAGCTGTCAAAGGACACCAGAAACAAAATTGTAGCCCTGCACCAGGCTGGGAAGACTGAATCTGCAATAGCCAACCAGCTTGGAGTGAAGAAATCAACAGTGGGAGCAATAATTAGAAAATGGAAGACATTCAAGACCACTGATAATCTCCCTCGATCTGGGGCTCCACGCAAAATCCCACCCCGTGGGGTCAGAATGATCACAAGAACAGTGAGCAAAAATCCCAGAACCACGCGGGGGGACCTAGTGAATGAACTGCAGAGAGCTGGGACCAATGTAACAAGGCCTACCATAAGTAACACACTACGCCACCATGGACTCAGATCCTGCAGTGCCAGATGTGTCCCACTGCTCAAGCCAGTACATGTCCGGGCCCGTCTGAAGTATGCTAGAGAGCATTTGGATGATCCAGAGGAGTTTTGGGAGAATGTCCTATGGTCTGATGAAACCAAACTGGAACTGTTTGGTAGAAACACAACTTGTCGTGTTTGGAGGAAAAAGAATACTGAGTTGCATCCATCAAACACCATACCTACTGTAAAGCATGGTGGTGGAAACATCATGCTTCGGGTCTGTTTCTCTGCAAAGGGGCCAGGACGACTGATCCGGGTACATGAAAGAATGAATGGGGCCATGTATCGTGAGATTTTGAGTGCAAACCTCCTTCCATCAGCAAGGGCATTGAAGATGAAACGTGGCTGGGTCTTTCAACATGACAATGATCCAAAGCACACCGCCAGGGCAACGAAGGAGTGGCTTCGTAAGAAGCATTTCAAGGTCCTGGAGTGGCCTAGCCAGTCTCCAGATCTCAACCCTATAGAAAACCTTTGGAGGGAGTTGAAAGTCCATGTTGCCAAGCGAAAAGCCAAAAACATCACTGCTCTAGAGGAGATCTGCATGGAGGAATGGGCCAACATACCAACAACAGTGTGTGGCAACCTTGTGAAGACTTACAGAAAACGTTTGACCTCTGTCATTGCCAACAAAGGATATATTACAAAGTATTGAGATGAAATTTTGTTTCTGACCAAATACTTATTTTCCACCATAATATGCAAATAAAATGATAAAAAAACAGACAATGTGATTTTCTGGATTTTTTTTTCTCAGTTTGTCTCCCGTAGTTGAGGTCTACCTATGATGTAAATTACAGACGCCTCTCATCTTTTTAAGTGGTGGAACTTGCACTATTGCTGAATGACTAAATACTTTTTTGCCCCACTGTAAGTGTCTCACTGACATATATATATGTATATATACACATTCTATGTGTATATATCTACTCTATTCTAACCTGTCAGTGTGATTTTACTGTACACCGCGCTGAATTACTGGCTTTTCAAAGGACACCGTTGCGTAAAAATCGGACAGAACTCGCATGGTGCGAGTGCTGTGCGATTTTTTTCTTGCACCCATTGACTTGCATTGGCGAGTCTCGTCCGAGAATCGCAGCAATATGCAGCATGCTGCAATTTTTTTCTCAGCCGATCCAGATTTTTCTCAGTCTGATTTCGACTGAGAAAAAAATCGCAAATGAAAAGACACCTATTGAATAACATTGGTCCGAGTGCAATCCGATTTTTTATCGGATTGCACTCGTCCGTTTTCCTCGCAAGTGGAAAGGGGCCCTAAAAGCTGCCATAGCCCAATCGGCTCTGCTACATAGAGGTGATTGTCAAATCACCTTTATGTAGTAGAATTGCTGACTTGCTATGAGCGCTTACCACTGGGTGGTGCTCACAGCAATCCGGCGCTGACAACCATAGAGGTTTCCAGTAAACCTTGGGTTGTCATGCTGACAAACCAGTGACCCGTGATCATATCACGCAGGTCACCGGTGTGCGTATTTCCGGCGTGATTGACGGAAGCGCCATTTAAATGCCGCTTTCGGAGCTTGACAGCGGCATTTAACTAGTTAATAGCCGCGGGTTGATCGTGATTCCACCTGCGGCTATAGCGGGCACATGTCAGCTGTTCAAACAACACTAGAAAACAGAAATACAGATTATAGTACAAAAATACATTAGTAAAACCACCATTAGTACAGGAATACATCACCAGAACCACCATCAGTACATGAATACATCACCAGAACATGAATACAGCACTAGAACAGCCAGGAATACAGCACTAGAACAATATCTGCCCCACACTGAGCCCCTGAATAATTTCTCCACACTGTGCCCTCTGCACAAAATATGACTCCTATCTTTTATATCTTATGGTACACAGCATCCACACTGCTCTCTCCTTTACACACTTTTTTCTTCCTCTTCACACTTTCCTCTAAAATTGTGTCTGACTCTTAACTGTGCCCATTCCTTACTCCCCCCTCCTTGGCATATTGACCACTCTTTGCCATGCTCTCACACTATCCCTCCATACTACACTCTCTCTAAACTTCCCCCAAACTACACAGTCTGTATACTGTTGTGGCACCCCAGGAGTTTGGCTACCACAGTGGTATTGCCTTCCTCCAGGAGAGGGTGATTTCATGCCTGGAAGCAACAAGGATCCCTTTAACAGGTAACACATACATGCAGGGGAGCTTCCCTATATATGTTCTGGCTTGGAGGAGGAGTTAGTTCAGTCTGTAGGAGAGTGTGAGGGGAGAAGGAGCACAGGAGAAGTGAGGAGCTGGAGGGGAGCTGCGACTGAGCTCCACCCACACTGAAGCACAGGAACCAGACACCGGGAGTCCGTGGCTGTGTGGGACTGTATGCCCCACAGCAGAAACTGGAGGGCAGGAGATTCCAAGTCACCTGTCCACAACCGCATAGCTTCCAAGCTGCCCAGATTCCAAAGACCACCTGTAACCTGTGTACTGGAGCTTCATCAGTAAAAGGTAAAGAGACTGCAACCTTGTGTCCTTCAATTCTTTCTGGCACTACACCATCAATCATCTTTGCCCACTACACTGGGAGCCCTGGGGACTAAGCTTCACCTGTGGGAAGCCATACCATCCCTGCTGCAATAACATCATCCCTAGTGGACTCCTTTAAGCAGAGTCGGTCATCCCTGACCGAATAGACCAGGTGGCGTCACGAGCATTCTTTATTTTCTTTCAAAACAACCCCTTTAAAGACCTTCCCTTTAACTTGGACACCCAGAGCCACAGACCGGGTCACCGCCACCGTGACTACCTCTTTAAAGACCACCGGACCTGGCCCAAGTACCCCACAGCCCTAGCGGGCGCTTCAACTTGGCGTCGTGAACAGGATGGACTGACCTGAAAAATCGGATCCTGTGCGCCAAGGACCCCACAGCCTTAGCCAGCGTTTCTCTATACCCCTTACACTTTTCTCCCTCCATACTGGCTCCTCACACTATTCCCATCAATACTGTCTCCTCACATAATTTGCACCTCCCTCCCCGTACTGTCTCCACACTCATCTCCCCCGTGCCCCATACTGTTTCTTCACTCATATACCCCCTCAACTGCACTGCTCATACTGCTTCTTCACATATTTTCCCCTCCCCATACTGTCTCATCAAACTTTTCCCCCTTTCCCTCTATATTGTCCCCTCAAAAAATTTGTCATTGCAATATTTGTGGTTTCTTCAGCCTCAATGGAGTGCTTACCGTACCTACCGATGTTCCCAGTACTAAGCAACGCCACAAAGTAATGTTAGCAGTAATCAGTTGATCTGATCGTGCTGACTTCGCCCTGACTTGGAAGTGTGGTTATATGAATCAGAGCTACCTATTCATTTGGAGGTCAGAGTCCAACAAATTCCAGATTCATACCTAATTTCAGTATTTTGCCCTTTACTCTAAAATGCATGTACGTGTTTTATTTCAGTAACCTTATTGCTAACTTTATAATGCTGTTCATCTATAGTAAACTGAATTATGGACAATAACCAGCACACCTTCGTTCATTTTTCATATTCTACTTTCTATAAATAGAAGCCATGAGAGAGATTGCTTTACTGACCTTCTCCAGAAGCTCTATACTTTCAATATGAAATAACAATGGTGAGTTTAATTAGAAGTTATTTTGACAGATAGGGATGCTATATTGTTTTAATAAGCCATTTATCTTAGAAAAGTATACATTAAATGTATTTCTGCTGCATAATATAATATTCTGTCCTTATAAATGCATATTGTTGTTTACCACTGAAATTTCAAAGTACATCTTATGTAAGTCTGGCACAAACATGTTACATTAGATTGAGGTTTCGCTTAGATTTGGCGTAAGGTCTCCATTCACATTAGACAGCTGTCGGACGAATAATCTTTCGCCGGTCTCCCACAGTTACAGTAACCTTGGCCGAACACTCCTGTGTTCCCTATGATTGAGCAACTGCCAGATTCCTATATTCGGTAAGACACATGGATCGGCAGTTGGAAATCCGACACCCTGGATCCTTCTCTTCCTCCGACATCATCTGTTGGGAGAGAGTCAGGAGACAGTCTCAATACGTATCAGACTGTCAACTGTCTAATAGATAGTTGCATGATCTCACCAATATTTTGCCGTCTATTAATCACTGCTCTGTTATTACATAAACACTAGGCAATTGTTTTTCATAAACTTATTGTAGTTATTGTAATAGTGAAAACAAGTCTTTCATTTTTGGGCTTTTTAGATTCCCAGAAGTAGAACAAATAGACTTTTTGACATACAAGACATTGTGCCATCAGATCATATTAGATTCTTGATTAACTTTTATAAATCAGACAAGCGGCTCTCATCCCATAGACTATTATGCTTGTGTAGGCTTCAGAGGGGGTTTTATTTGTAGAATTATTGCATAAATGTTCAGCTAACAATATACTCAGAAAATTACCATCTGGTCGTTGTTATTTTTATTTCAATACTTAGTGGGAATTGCCCTGAAACATAATTCGCTCTGTGTTGCTTCTTTTCAACTAAGTACTCTTTTTAAGCCGAATGAAGAGGTCTTTGTGGAGACATCCCTTGTCAATATGAAACCCATCTGCCCACAATTAGGAATATCCTGAGAACAACTCAGAGTACATTACAAACATGTTATTTTCACTCTTTTCCACACATTTTGTCATCTCTGAACACAGCTTCCTCCTCCTCCTACTTCTTCTTACTCAAACTTTCTCATACGCTGCACTTTTCTGGAGGGAATTACTCAAGCATGTATTTATATTTGCCAAATCAGCAAACAAATGAGGTTTTAATATTTTAAAATGGGAATTGAGGATTGCTATGTACATATGACAAACCATGTTGTACTTCATATATGCCAAGACATGTACATTAATGACTCGACATGCTTACAATAAAATAACTAGGTGTTGCGTTAGGGCTAGCGGAACGCACCAAATGAATATATAGATTTTATTATGATAGATGCGTTCGCAGCCCGGGGTCCACCGTGCAGGAGAACCTGCTGCTAGAAAATAGCGGAACTAAATGGCGGTGTTAGCTAACTCTGTTACTTCACAGAGCAGCCGTGAACTCAAAGCACTGCACCCTGTTAGACTCCACAGAGGCACAGGCTAACTGCCTAAACAAGAGCAGTCAGTGGTCATGCATGCACATGAAACTCCTCGCCGGAGGTGCCAGCATTCTAGGGGCTTATTTCGGCCAGGTCCCTGAATATCCAAGCATACAAACTCCTCGCCGGAGGTGCCAGCATTCTAGGGGCTTATTTCAGCCAGGTCCCTGAACACACTCATACAAGACCACACTGGCGCAAAGTACATAAATAAAAAGCAATACTAGGGCATGGCCGTGCGGCCATGCGAGCCTTAAGTAGTTGCAGCACGAACAGGACCTTCCTGGAAGGACCAATGAGAGGCTGCCACAGAGCGTGAGCACCTACAGGACCTTAGCTGCAGTGTCTGATCATGTGACCCTCGATCTCCACTTACTCTGGGCATGCTCAGAACGAGAAAAGCAGGACTTAGTCCCAGAAGCGTCTGCTCGCCGCTGCCCAGCACTGACTTCAATTGCAGAAGCAGGAAAAGCAGCAGTAACTCTCTGTACAGAGTCAGACTGAGCGAGACGCTGGGACCGATGTCTCCGCTGAGCAGACTCCACTGCGGCAGGAGAAGAATGGGAGACCGCAGCGGAGATGGCCAGAGATTCCCCCTGTGCAGAGATGGGAACTCGACCCCTAACACTAGGTACAATATGATAGGGCCTTTTCTGAGTATGCCTTGGGAATGTATCCATAGGCCCTTGGTATATACCAAACCAGTTTCATTTATGCACATACTACGGTGCTAAACATTCATATAAAATTTTTTTTCTGTATATGAAAGCGCAATGAGATTTGCTTTTCTCTACACAAATGCATACAATAATCTTACACTGCTCAAAGGGAACACTTAAGCAGCACAGAGATACCAATCACTCCAGTCCAGTAGAAATGATATGCGATTGTGAATCAATTTCACTCGCATTGGTGCAAATGAAACTGATATCAGGTGCACTGTAGAAACAATACCAAGATAACCCCTTTAAAAGAGAATAGTTTAGCAGTTGGTGGCCACACACAATTACTGTCACAATTACTCTGGGACCTGTTCTTGTGATGTCTACTTCTCTCAACAGGCAAAGCCGTATTCATTCTGAAGGCGGACATAGTGATTAAGAGACGTCGGGACCAGAAGTGCCATCCATTCTAGCAGTAAGGGTGTGTGCTCCAGACAATTGAAAAGCACTACTCCCTACTATACAGTAGTGCTGATGTTATGTGTGGCTTTTTCTTTGTATCCCGAACAATTTTCCTGGCAGTTGTGGACATTTTTGTTGGTCTACCTGACCGTGGTTTTGTTTTTACAGAGCCCCTGATTTTCCATTTGTTAATCATAGTTTGAATGCTGCTGACTGGCATTATCAATTCCTTGGATTTTTTTTGTATCCCTTTCCTGTTTTATACAGTTCAACGACCTTTTCCCGTAGATCCATTGACAATTCTTTTGCTTTCCCCATGACTCACAGTCCAGAAACTTCAGTGGATGGATGAAAGATGCAAGAGTCTGTCTGCATCCCAGAAACTCACTCAACTTTTATGCACACACACTGATTACAAGCAAACAGGTCACATGTGAGGATGTCACCTTTAGTAGCAATTCAAATCCATTTGTGTCAACTTCTGTGCATGTTAGCAGGCCAAAATCAGCAGAGTATGTGAACTTTTGATCTGGGTCATTTGGATGCTTTGGGTTGTCATTATAATTTACAAAAGAGAAAACACAGTAGTTTGACAATAAATGGCTTCACCCAACCACTAACCATGAGCGAAGAAAAAGTTTTGGTGTTATCATTCATATATTCTGAAAAAATGCCAAGAAAGCAAAAATTCTGCTGGAGGATGTAAACTTTTGAGCACAACTGTAGTTTGTTCTGTTCTGCTTGCTGCTGCTGATGCTCAGCTCCTCTTTTTTCTATCAGATTCCTGTTCTGAGCATCGCCCACTTACTAACTACTCTTGCATCTTCTGATTTTGTACCTTTTATTGCTCTCTTGGTTCTGATACAGTGATCTGGCCACTCCTGCAAGCCTGCACCACTGATTAGCAGCAAATTATTTGGCTCCAGCCCATCAGCGCCTGTGTAAGCTTAGATCAATGTATGGTGGTTAAGGGGTGAAGGTCAGTGTAACCCCTTGGATCTGGTAAACAGAATGGCTAGTGCTAAGCATGTCTGGTAGCCATGTTTAGAACTTCCAGGCGACCACTGACAGAAACATATTACATTTACTCTACAGTTATCCTTCCCAACTGATTATTCCCTGGTTTTGTTTTTTGACCTTGTTACTACTACAGATAGTCCAATTCCTCCAAGACATCAGAAGTAGTTTTGCTGTCTCCCAGCATATTCTCCAAAGCATGGAGCAGGTATCAGGTCACAGATGATAGCCAGACAAGGCCATAGAAGGTCCAGTAGTAGACTCATTATATGCTCCTTTGTGCTGACTCGCTGGGTGAGGTGGATCCTTTAAGTCATGGGCATCAGTGCAGCAAACTGTTGAGGCACACAGGATACGGATAGCAGACAAGAGACTGTTGACAGAAGTACTGAAGGCCGCAGACATATAACTCAAGTACTAGATGCCGCAGACAGACAGGTGATGTCCAGAAGACTGTAAGCAGATCACAGAGTTAATAGAAACTGCAGGCAAACTGCAGAATTACTGAAGACTGCAGGCAGATTGCAGAGTTAGGCCACATTTACACATTCAGTATTTTGATCAGTATTTCTCATCAGTATTTGTAAGTCAAAACCAGGAGTGGAACAATTAGAGGAAAAGTATAATAGAATAATGAGTACCACTTATGCATTTTTCACCCACTCCTGGTTTTGGCTTACAAATACTGATGTGAAATACTAACCAAATACTTAACATGTGAATATGGCCTTACTTGAAACTGTAGGAAAATTGCAGAGTAAAGGTACCTTCACACTAAGCGACGCTGCAGCGATAAAGACAACGATGCCGATCGCTGCAGCGTCGCTGTTTAGTCGTTGTGTGGTCGGTGGAGAGCTGTCACACAGACAGCTCTCCAGCGACCAACGATGCCAAAGTCCCCTGGTAACCAGGGTAAACATCGGGTTACTAAGCGCAGGGCCGCGCTTAGTAACCCAATTATTTACCCTGGTTACCAGTGTAAATGTAAAAAAAAAAACCACATACTCACATTCCGGTGCCCGGCGTCCGCTTCCCTGCACTCCTCCTGCATCCTGTGTCAGCGCCGAACATCTCCGGCATCTCCCACAGAGCAGAGCGGTGACGTCACCGCTCTGCTTTACGGCCGGCACTTACACAGGATGCAGGAGGAGTGCAGGGAAGCGGACGCCGGGCACCGGAATGTGAGTATGTGTTTTTTTTTTTTACTTTTACAATGGTAACCAGGGTAAACATTGGGTTACTAAGCGCGACCCTGCGCTTAGTAACCCGATGTTTACCCTGGTTACCAGTGAAGATATCGCTGGATCGGTGTCACACACACCGATTCAGCGATGTCAGCGGGAGATCCAGCGACGAAATAAAGTTCTGGACTTTCAGCAATGAACAGCGATATCACAGCAGGATCCTGATCGCTGCTGCGTGTCAAACACAACGATATCGCTAGCCAGGACGCTGCAACGTCACGGATCGCTAGCGATATCGTTGTAAAGTCGCTTAGTGTGAAGGTACCTTTACTGAAGACTGCAGGCAGACTGGAGACTCAACGACTTGAAGCCGCAGGCAGATAGGAGGCGTTGTGGAGACTGCAAACAGGTAGCAGACCTGACTTAAAAAAAGGAATGCCCAGCTCCACCGAATCCATGAAGATAAAATTTCTTTATTAACAAACTTGTAGCATAGATGATACAAACTTCAGCACAAACCATATGGGTGTGAATCTCAAAGCATTTCTGGAGACTAAGCTCCCTTAATCATGTCATGAAACATGGTGGTGTCAGCATCTTGCTGTGGGGATGTTTTTCGGCAGCAGGGACAGGGAAAATGGTCCAAGTTGAAAGGAAGATGGATGGTGCAAAATATAGGGATAGTCTTGAGCAAAACCTGTTTCAGTCTGTCAGTGATTTGAGACTGGGACAGAGGTTCGCCTTCCAACGTGACAATGAACCAAAGTATACTACTAAAGCAACATTTGAGTGGTTTACATGGGAACGTGTAAATGTTTTGGAGTGGCCTAGTCAAAACGCAGCCCTTATTACAACTGAGAATCTGAGGTCAGACTTCAAGATTGCTGCTCACCAGAGGAAACCATCTAACTTGAAGGAGCTGGAGCAGTATTTCCTTGAGGAATGGGCAAAAATCCCTGTGGCAAGATGTAGAAAGCTCATAGAGATTTATGCCAAGCGACTTGCAACTGTAATTGTCACAAAGGTAGGCACTACAAAGTACTGACTTTAGGGCAGTGAATGGTTATGCACCCTGAAGTTTTCAGTAATTTTGTCCTATTTGTTGTTTGCTTCACAATAAAAAGAAAACCAATTGTTCACCCTTTTAGTTGTTCTTTATATAAAAACACTGAAATTCCAGGATGTGAGGTAGCAAAACACAAAAAAATGCCAAGGGAAGTGAATACTTTCACAAGCCACTGTATAAAAAAGCATTTTTAGTGTGTGATAGTAGCAAAACATAAAAAATCCATTATAAGTCTGGTATCACTGTAATTACACCAACCCAAAGAATAAAGCCATCTTATCAATCATACCGCATGATTAACCTCACAAAAATAAAAATAAGAACTATTCTTGTATTGCTGTCGATTTGTTCATTCTGCCTCCCAAAAATCGGAATAAGGCTCTGCTCAATTTATCCTGGGCTCTCCGCTGAGCGCTAACATCTGGGTTTCCATGTAAATCCCAAACACCACAATTCAGACAAAACCCCTGACAGAACCATTCACTATAATGAGACTGATGGAGTAACTTTGGACTCCTTCTGGTCTTGTTTCGGCAATGTCCCATCACTTTAGGTGTCTTTTTAGTACATACATGTGGCTGACCACATTTCTGTGAATACCTAAAAAGATGTTTACTACCGGAACAGACAGCAAGAGAAGTCTAAAGTGTCTCCATCTGCCTCATTATAGTGAGTAGTTCCATTGAGAGTTTCATCTGAACTGCATTTTTGTGGGAAAAAAATTGGCTGGGTCTCTAAATGGTTAAGAGAATTTTAGCCTGTTAACCCCCTATACAAATGGCCTAACTTAAAGTGACAATACATATATCTAGAAGTTGGTTTTTCCATGTAAACATATCTGCCTATCAGCATTGGTTACTAGAACCAAAGGCAAGTCAACTATTTTTTGCCCCAAATTTGTAAACCATTAGGACTCCCTGAGCCCCTTTGACCAGTCCAAAATTGAACTCGTTAAACCACAAGTACATGTATTATATTTTTAGAAAATACTGTTGTACGTATAATTTGCCCTTTGACCCTTCAACTTTTATTTTAATATCTTAGCCCTAAACCTAACTCTCAGCCTTAACTTAAATAAGGGTTGAAAACAAATAGTAATAATAATAATAATAATCTTTATTTACATACCGCCAACATATTCCGCAGCGCTTTACAGTTTAACAGTTTCAAACAGAACAGTCATAAGTATCAACGCTAACAATACAATAATTAAAGCAAAATAAGATGATCCTGCTCGTGAGAGCTTACAATCTACAATGAGGTGGGGGAGATACAAGGTACAGGTCTGTATTTACAATGATGGTTCAGCCATCTTGAGGGAATGGGGGATAGATGGAAGTAGTGAATGGGCTACACACACACATTTACACATAAAGTGACTTTGATTAGGGAATGTGATAGGCAGCTCTGAAGAAATGTGTTTTGAAGGAGCGCCTAAAACTATGCAAATTGTGGATGGTCCTAATATCTTGGGGTAGAGCAATCCAGAGGATTGGCGCTGCACGGAAGAAGTCTTGGAGTTGGGAGTGGGAGGTACGGATTAGTGCAGAAAGTTAGTTAGTTAGTTAGTCGAAAGTCGTTTGCAGAGCGCAGTGGTCAGTTAGGCAGATAGACAGAAATGAGGGAGAAGATGTAAGAGGGTGCCGCACTGTGGAGAGCTTTGTGGGTGAGAACAAGTACTTTCAATTGGATTCTATAATGAATGGGCAGCCAGTGTAACGACTGGCAAAGAGCAGACACGTCTGAATACCGATTAGCTAGATGGACATCTCTGGCTGCTGCATTAAGGATAGACTGGAGAGGGGAAAGTCGAATAACAGGGAGGCCAATAAATAGAACATTGCAGTAGTCCAGGCGGGAGTGGATCAAGGCGATAGTGAGGTTTTTTGTTGTTTCCATGGTGAGAAAAGGGCGGATTCTAGAGATGTTCTTTAGGTGTAAGCGGCACGAGCAGGCAAAAGATTGTATATGGGATGTGAAGGAGAGATCGGAGTCAAACGTAATACCCAAACGGGGCGCCTGCTGCTGGGGTGTTATTATGGTGCCACCCATGGAGAGGAAAATGTCAGATTTAGGGAGGTTAGTAGACAGCAGGAGCAGAAGAAGTTCAGTTTTGGAGAGGTTGAGTTTCAAATAGAGAATGGACAGTGATCATCATAGTGCACCCCTTCTGCGGAAGATATCCATCGAAACGCACGTCAAGGGGTACACTGGAATGTTTTTTAACTCTGGGTAACTATGATGATCACTGGCTCCTTCATAGAAAGCTAATTTACCTTAAGCTATGATGTGCATCTTTTGTCTCTGATCTGATCTGTCTTCATTTAATTTTGATCTACTTAGATCTGATGTATGGTTCTCTATATTATTCAGAGATGATCACAGACAAACCCCAGCAATGTCCGACTTTATGATTTGTTCATGTGATCTATATTCTCCTACACAGCACAGTTTTTTGCACTATGCACTTTATTTGGTAGAACTTTGTGTGTTCTTGGTATATACATTCTAACAAGTGTTATCAACCTAGAGATATGTGCAGTGTTGGATGTTTTTTCTATTTTTTGTCAGGACATTGATCTAATTTAGTTTATCAGTCCAGTGTTGTGCTGTTCCATCTTTTCTGCAAGGCTGCTCATCTCCAATTGTTTTTTAATGAGTTTAAAAAAAAACCATTGTGTAATTTAACCTTAAGACCTTTGCCTTTTTATACTCAAGAAGAAGAGAGGAGCCTGTAGACTTCTTCTTCTGTGATGGTAAATGTGGAGAGTGAGCCAGGAGAAATGCAGGAAGGGATGGGAGTAACAGCACTTGGTGGCTGGGAGCAGATTTCCTGATGGATGTTATCTAATCATCTATTTATTATAATGCTAGTGTTTTGTTTTTTTTAAGAAACACTTTTTTAAATATGGTACAGCTCACCCAGCATCATTTTAAAGGGAACCTGTCACCACCAAAATCGAAGGTGAGCTAAGCCCATCAGCATCAGGGGCTTATCTACAGCATTCTGGAATGCTGTAGATAAGCCCACGAAGTATCCTGAAAGATGAGAAATAGAGGTTAGATTATACTCACCCAGGGGCGTTCCCTCAGCGGTCCAGTCCGATGGGTGTCACGGTCCAGTCCAGCACCTCCTATCTTCATCAGATAATGTCCTCTTCTTGTCTTCACGCTGCGGCCCTGGCGCAGGTGTACTTTGTCTGCCCTGTTGAGGGCAGAGCAAAGTACTGCAGTGTGCAGGCGCCGGGAAAGGTCAGAGAGGCCCGGCGCCTGTGCACTGCAGTACTTTGCTCTGCCCTTAACAAGGCAGACAAAGTACGCCTGCACCGGAGCTGCAGCGTGAAGACAAGAAGAGGACGTCATCGTAAGAAGATGGAAGGCACCGGACCGCGATGCCCATCGTACCGAGACCGCCCCTGGGTGAGTATGATCTAACCTCTTTTTCTCATCTTTCAGGTTACATAGGGGGCTTATCTACAGCAGTCCATGCTGTAGATAAGCCCTTGATGCCGGTGGGCTTAGCTCACCTTCGATTTTGGGGGTAATAGGTTCCCTTTAAACTCTCCTTTCACAAATTTTGAATTGAGAGAAGAGGCAGAGAGTTGTGGGATAGCACTGTGCAGCACATGTGCAAAGTACATGACTCAATACTGATTTTTTCATCTTCCATCATCATGGTTTCTGCCTATACAAAGTGCAGCAGCTGATCACTACCTTATATTGCCTGCTTTGCTCTGTATAGGAGCTGTCAGCCACTGGCTTCTTTACTAAAGTAGCTTGCCTGGCCACCAGGGTTACTCAAAGAAGAAATGGTGCTTGCATTGCATCTCTTGATGGGTGGGGGCAAAATTTTGTGCTCTCATGGAATTTGGCGCTCTGAGCAATCATTCCTGTAGGCCTCTATGTTACGCTACTGCCGCCAATGGAAGATCACAGCCTTTGTTGCTTTTTGATTGCATAACTTATTCAGACAATAATTGTCTGTAGCACATTTAAGTTGAGATGTGCTGCCGACTATAATGAAACTGTGTACAAATGAACCATTACAATAATCGTTCTGTCACATACAGTGCTGATGGTTGTGTCATGTAAGTAGAGCTTCGAGCACTGATCAACTTCTTATATTATTGATTTGCTCTTGTTTCATCAGAAAGTCTGCCCTTATAAAAGGACCTCTACTGTGAGGTGAGCAGCTGATTGAATTGATTAGCAGCAGAGGCTGTGACAGCTTTACTCAACAGTATGGGATCAAGGATGGGCTTGGCTTAATTTCAGGGGAAATGTTCTCACTGCTGTGTGCCTTCAGGCATTCTCTATGGGACCCACCAAAACATGAGCAGACAAAACACGTTGGAAGTTCTGCTAGGGTTCATAGAAAAATATGCTAAGTAGGAATGTATCTGGTATTTGCAGTGTGTGAATGTACTGTTTGGTTTCTGCAGTTATTCAACTGTCTGTGGAGACAGCTTGATATCCAAAAAACAGATGTATAACAAGTGTATACTCAACATTCCAGAATAGGTGCAAAACCAGCACAATATTGTTTGTGTGACTTGTTGCATGTCCCCATAACCACCCAAACAGTGGAAGCCTCATTGTTGGCACATCAGTGATAGCCACAGTGCTTCCTTTACATCCCTTTACACTGCAAGACTATCATCATGAATGATCATTCTTAGCAACACTCGTTCACGATAATCGCACATTTTAAAAACCCTGCCGACTGCTCGACAAATGAGCAAAACACTTGTTCATCAATTAAAATGATCTTTTGGATCGTGCAAAAGATGGTCATTCTTGGCAGCACACTATCTTGTGTAAACAGGACTATGTTAAAAATTAATGATTTATGACTGATCTTCAATGCACATCTGAAGTGGGGATGGCCTGTGTAGCGAAGCCATTCAATGACGACCTACTGGCAAACATATTGCTGGTTGGTAGTTATTTAATGTTGTGCATCCCAGTGTAACTGAACCATTAGACAAGTTGGCCACATCACTTTACCATTCCAAAAGGGATTCATATTAATTCGGCGAGTGGAAATGATAGCAGACAATCATACTTTCAAATACAAATAATGTCTTATCAAACAATATATCAAACTAATTATTAAGGGAATATGGTAATCGGTTTCATTATTTTTCGTACAATATAAAGGTCATTTTGTAAAAAAAGGACATTTTGTAAATTTTTTGCACAAGTGTATTGAAGCTCCATGGGAGTTTATATGTTGTACATAAAGATGAAGTAAATGTCTTTGTATAAAAGTAAGGGCATAACAAATATGAATGCTGACAGTCTATATAGTGATCTATAGGGTATGCTTTTCTATATAAGCAATAATAAATAAATAAGGGACAATACCTCAGCAATTTAGCATCCATTGGACAGCAACATCAACCTCCCCAAATCATACATATGGGCATGCAGGTCTTTGAAATCTAAATCCATGGACACCTTCTTATTTTCTATCTGTTGCTGCATCAGCATTTTAACTTATATTCCTATATGCAATTGAGACATTGTGGCCATGTCAGAGTACTTTCCAAGGCTCTGACTCCCGGAGATGCTTCCCCACCGAGCACCAGTCTCTTTATTTCAATTGATAGTTCATGATTATACACGCAATCATCTGTTTGAAGCTTAGTTCAGAAACATTGATAATAATTTGGATAATCCAAAATTCTCATTTACATATCTCTGCATGACTGAGGTATCTGCGCAAGCAGCACGTGCAATGGGAAACAAAGGTCAGGAAATAGCTGAGTTGAGTAAAACTGTTGTAATTAGCCCAGATTCAAGTTGCTCAAATCCAGAGCAAGTTATCACAAGGCTAGAAACAATTCTTAACACAAATTTCATTGGAGAGCTGATTTCCTTGCGTGGCATCTGACATCACACAATGAGCTATTATTCAAGCTGAAGAGGCTTGTTCTTGGTGAGAGAACCTGGGGAGGCAGAGGTTTAGGAATTCCTTTGTCATGCCCAGAGCACTTATCATGGGCGGACATACCGCAGGTTCAACTGGTGCTGCTGCATTGGGGCCTGGAGGATTCGGGGGCCTCTGCAGGGTGCCTAATAATGAGGGCAATCTGGCCAGTTTATCCCATGGCCAGATTACCCTCATGAGGGGCAGGCAAAAAAAGCAATCCCTGCAGCTCCACTGCCTGCAAGAGAAAATGGCAGCGGAATGGATCCATCCTGCTTCCTGCCGACGCTTCCTGTCTCACACAGCAGCAGCTGAATGATATCATCATTCAGCGCCGTCGCTGTGCAAGACAGGAAGCTGCTGGCGATGCTGCGGCTGCAGGATACCGTGCGCAGAGGTGAGGTGTGTGTGTATGTGTGTGTATGTATGTGTGTGTGTATGCAGAGAGGTGAATGGTGCTGTGTGTAAGTGGAGGAGAGGGCATTGATGGGGGTGATGGGACAGAAGGCAATGATTGGGTTGACGGAGAGGGCAATGATGGGGTGATGGGGCAGAAGGCAATGATTGGGTTGATGGAGAGGGCAATGTTGGGGGTGATGGGGCAGAAGGCAATGATTGAGTTGACGAAAAGGGCAATAATAGAAGTGGTGGGGGAGAAAGCAATGATGGGGTGATGGAAAGGGCAAAAATGGGGCTGGTGGGGGAGGAGAAAATGATGGAGGTGGTGAATGGGCAATAATGGGGTGGTGTGGAGGAGGAAATGATGGAGGCAGTGTAATGGGCAATGATGGGGGTGGTAGGGAAAAGACAATGATGGTGGTGGTGGAAAGGGCAATGATGGGGGTGTGGGGGAGGAGGAAATGATGGAGGTCATGGAATGGGTAATGATGGGGAGAAGACAATGATGATGGCAGTGGAAAGGACAATGTTGGGGTGCTGGGGAGGAGGCAATGATGGAGGTGGTGGAATGAGTAATAATGGGGGTGGTGGGGAGGAGGAAATGATGGAGGTGGTGGAATGGGTAATGATGGGGTGGTGGGGAGGAGGAAATGATGGAGGCAGTGGAATGGGTAATGATGGGGGTGTGGGGGAAAAGACAATGATGATGGTGGTAAGAGCAATGATGGGGATGGTAGGGGAGGAGGAAATGATGGAGGTCGTGGAATGGGTAATGATAGGGGAGAAGACAATAATGATGGGTTGGTGGGGAGGAGGCAAAGGTGGAGGTGGTGGAATGGGTAATGATGGGGTGGTGGGGGAGAAGACAATGATGATGGCAGTGGAAAGAATAATGATGGGGTGGGGGAGGAGGAAATGATGGAGGTAGTGGAATGGGTAATGATGGGGTGGTGGGGGAGAAGGACATGATGGGGCAGTGGAAAGGATAATGATGGGGTGTTGGGGAGGAGGGAATGATGGAGGAGGTGGAAAGGGCAATAATGGGGTGGTAGGGAAAAAAGCAATGATGGAAGTGGTGAAGGGGGCAATCATGGGAGTGGGAGAGAGGGCAATAATGGGATATGGGGGAGTAGGACAATGAGGGGTGTGGGGGATTGGGATGGGAGGAAGGGGGATTTATAATGGATTGAGGAACAGGGAGAGGTGGAGGAAGATGTTACTATCAATTATGTCTTACACAGTCCCCTTAGTATAAAGTGTACTCACTTATTATGTATAGCACAGTCCCTTAGTATATAGTGTGCTCACTTATGTATAGCACCTTCCCTTAGTGTATAGTGTACTCACTTATTATGTATAACACCATCCTTAGTTACATAGTTTCCTCTTTTATGTATAACACCGTCCCTTATTACATACCATCCTCTCTAGCTATATATGATGCCCTCCCTTATAATATAGCTTCCTCTGCTGTTATGTACAGTACTGTCTTTTACATAGTTTATTCTTGTTATTTTTGTTATTCACAGCGCCCTCTTTTATTACACAGTCCCCTCTCTTGTTAGATATAAAATGACTACTGATGGAGGAGCCGGTGACCAGACTACCAGTTCATCATTTCCTCCTTTAGAAAAGAAGCTTTCCCATGCTCCATCAGCCGTCATTACATTATACAGCTAACAAGACAGGAATCCAATATGTAAGTGACGGTGCTGTACATAACAAGAGAGGGCACTGTATAAGGGAGAGGAATATACAGTACATAATAAAGGAGACTGTAATATATACATGTGTGTGGCTATATATAACCAAAAAACAACTTACATAGCAAATAGATGAATGGCTGCACTCAATTGTACTAAAGCAAAGGAATGTGTGATACATGAAATGTGAATAGCATAATGGCTCCTGAAATCTCTGAAAAAACACATGAGATGCTTAGCACAAAATTTGGCCAAAAAATGTAAGCCCATCCACCAAACGTCAAGGTAATCTCATGAATCGGATGAACTGGTGCATAACCAAAAAACAACTTACATAGCAAGCATCTCATGTGTTTTTTCATAGATTCCACGAGCCATTATGCTATTCACATTTCATGTATCACACATTCCCTTGCTTTAGTACAATTGAGTGCAGCCATTCATCTATTTGCTATGTAAGTTGTTTTTTGGTTATGCACCAGTTCAGACTAGTTCGCTGTTCAGTCAGTTTACCATTACTTGCTATGTACTATTTTTTTCTGACTTGAACGCCCCGCCTTTCACCATGCTGTGATTTTAATTACATCCAAACACAGTTGGTTCCGACCTTCCTATAAATGCAGGCTTTACCAAGATATTAGCCAGAGGTAAGTGTTCACACTAGGCAGACAGGTCAGGGACCCATCCGATTCATGAGATTACCTTGACGTTTGGTGGATGGGCTCACATTTTTTGGCCAAATTTTGTGCTAAGCATCTCATGTGTTTTTTCATAGATTTCAGGAGCCATTATGCTATTCACATTTCATGTATCACACATTCCCTTGCTTTAGTACAATTGAGTGCAGCCATTCATCTATTTGCTATGTGGCTATATACTGTATATATATATATATATATATATATATATATATATATATATATATATATATATACTAAATGGTGGCCCAATTCTAAAGCATTGGGTATTCTAGAATATGTATGTATGTATATAGCAGCCACATAGTATATAGCACAGGCCACGTAGTATATAGGAGCCATGTAGTATATAGCAGACAAACAGTACGTGGCCTGTGCTATATACTATGTGGCTGCTATATACATACATACATACATATTGTAGAATACCCGATGCGTTAATACTGGCCACGCAATATATAACCGTGGCCACGCAGTATATAACACAGCCCAAACAGTATACTGTATAACACAACCCACGTACTATATAACACAGCCCCCTCAGTATATAGCAGCCATGCAGTATATAACACTGGCCACGTAGTATATAACAGGCCACGCAGTATGTAACACAGCCCACGCAGTATATAACACTGCCCACATAGTATCTAACACTGGCCAGGTAGTATATAGCTGCCATGCAGTATATAGCACAGCCCACGCAGTATATAACACTGCCCACATAGTATCTAACACTGGCCAGGTAGTATATAGCAGCCACGCGGTATATAACACAGCCTATGTAGTATACAGCAGTGTGGATGCCATATCCCTGTTAAAAAAAATAATTAAAATAAAAAATAGTTATATACTCACCCGCCGTCCAGCGAAGCTCTGGTGATGCGCGCGCGGCTGCCGCCATCTTCCGTTCCCAGGATGCATTGCGAAATTACCCAGATGACTCAGAGGTCTCGCGAGACCGCTAAGTCTTCTGGGTAATTTCGCAATGCATCTCTGGGAATGGAAGCTGGCGGCAGCAGCACGCGTGTGGCGGAAGGTGGGAATAGCAGGTTTTGTTTTTTTTATTATTTTTAACATTACATCTTTTTACTGTTGATGCTGCATAGGCCCAGACACATTTCCTACACAGGATCCCCAAGCTGTGTGTGTCCACCCGGAGCACTTATCGTTATCACCTCCATGCCACACCACATTGATACAGTAATTGATACAAAAGGAGCCCCAACCAAGTATTGAGTGCATTTACTGAGCATACATTTCAGTAGGCCAAAATGTTAGATTTTATAACACCAGCTTGAAAAATGATTTTAAAGTATTCTAATTTACTGAGATAATGACTTTTGGGTTTTCATTGGCTGTAAGCCATAATCATCAACATGAACAGAAATAAACACTTGGAATAGATCACTCTGTTTGTAATGACTCTATATACAGTAATATATGAGTTTCACTTTTTCTATTGAAATAAATTAACTATTTGATGATATTTTAATTTGTGAGAAGCAGCTGTACATAATATTGGTGGAAGGTATTTAATCCTGATGACAGGTTCCCTGCTCTTCTTCATACACCGTATTTGTTTTTCCATAAGCTGGTTGTATTTTATAAAACGCAGCTTGCCTTGTGTCATGGCGATTTAGGGAACTAATAAAGAAATAAGGATCAATTTAAAAAAACAAAAACAAACTACCGTATTTTTTGGACTACAAGATGCACTTTTTCCCCCCAAAAAAAGGGGGGAAAATGGGGGGTGCGTCTAATAGTCGAAATTCAGGCTTACCCGTGGCGGCAGAGGTGCGGCGGCAGAGGTGCGGCGGCAGACATGCGGAGATGAGGAGGCGCAGTGAGCGGGGTCCCTTTCCCCGGTGAGGTGATGCAGCAGCCCGGTAAGCAGCAGAGCCGGGTGAATGCTGTTGTTATCGGTGGTGGCGGCCATCTTCCGGGGGCCGCGCGTGCGCAGATGAAGCGCTCTGCTTCCCGGGGCTTCAGGAAAATGGCCGCGGGATGCCGCGCGTGCGCAGATGGGGATCGCGGCGGCCATTTTTCTGAAGTTCTTAGCTTCAGGAAAATGGCCGCGCGATCTCCATCTGCGCACGCGCGGCCTCCCGCGGCCATTTTCCTGAAGCCCCGGAAGCAGAGCGCTTCATCTGCGCACGCGCGGCCCCCGGAAGATGGCCGCCACCACCGATAACAACAGCATTCACCCGGCTCTGCTGCTTACCGGGCTGCTGCATCACCTCACCGGGGAAAGGGACCCTCTCACACCATACCTGTCACTGCGCCTCCTGATCCCAGCACCTCCTGATCCCAGCACCTCCTGATCCCAGCACCTCCTGATCGCAGCACCTCCTGATCGCAGCACCTCCTGATCGCAGCACCTCCTGATCGCAGCACCTCCTGATCGCAGCACCTCCTGATCCCTGCACCTCCTGATCCCAGCACCTCCTGATCCCAGCACCTCCTGATCCCAGCACCTCCTCATCCCAGCACCTCTGCCGGTAACCAGTGCTGCAACTCTCCCATGGACACCAGGCCGTGGCATCGCCCACCTAAGCAGGAAGGGACCCTGCTCAGGTGCACGCTGTACCGCATCACCCCACCTCTGCCGACACCATGCCTCCTGTGACCCTGCTCTGCCACCGCCAGCCTTCAGGTAAGATACTGTAAATTCGGACAATAAGACGGACCCCCATCTTATAAAAAATCTTTTTTTCTGCAATTTTCACCCCAAATTTGGGGTGCGCCTTATGGTCCGGTGCGTCTTATAGTCCGCAAAATATGGTATATTGAATAAATATTGACATTAAAACATCTACTGTATATATGAAAGAGAAGGGCATATTTTGGTTGGTAAAATGCATTGTTTATGTCTGCACTTCAATACAGTTATCTGAGTTGGTCCTTATAGATATTTTATGAAAGAATCAAGGTATTAATTGATTATTGTAAGATTGGATTGATTGTGGGTCATGAAATGTCATCATTAGACTACAAAATAATAGTCTGACCTGTTATAAAATATATTGTATTTTCTTCTGTTTGAAACAAAGCCATTTGGAAATGAGAAACTGGGGAAAAATCCTGCTGTATCCAGTATGAGAAAATAGAAAAAATAATGATATAATGAATAATATGGACAGCCTGCAGAAACTCAGATGTGAACAAAATGTATTTGCCATCCCTTATGCTCTAATGATTGAAAAATAAATAAGTGTGCTACGTTAAATCCTTGAAGCTTAGTACAGAAACATTGAAAATAATTTGGATATTCTGAAATTCTCATTTACATATCTCTGCATGACTTAGGCATCCGCTCAAGCAGCACTTGCTATAGGAAATAAAGGTCAGGAAATAACTGAATTGAATATAACTGTTGTCATCCGCCCAGATTCAAGTTGCTCAAAGCCTGGAGCACGTTATCACAAGGCTAGATACAATTCTTAACACAAATTTCATTGGAGAGCTAGACCAATATGTATACTACTGAAATTACCATCTGTTGCAGAGTCTGAGCCAGCTGTCCAACAGTTAATTAAAATGCCTGAAGCTTTGTGTACTCAGACTAGCCACTTTAATTAACTAAAAATGACACTATTTAGTGATCTGATTATCTCCAATCTAACCACTCTTCTTACAGGAATGTTCCTGGATAATGTTGAACCCTTCAGCTAGAATGCATATCTCTAGTACGCAGGACAAAGATCAAACAGGAGGACAAATTTGGTCAAGACATTGCAGCATTAAACGCTAGTCTTTTATCTACCTGGTGATGTTTACTGCTTAGATAGGCTCGTTAGCGATAGTACATGCCTTTATTGGCACCATAGCTGATGTCTACGTTCTGAAGACTGAAATTAAATATAGTACAAGCCTGTATTGGCCCCATGGCTGATGTCTGTATTGTGAAGATCGCAATTAGAGATGTTGAGAGCCTGTATTGGCTCCATTGATGACGTCTGAATTCTGAAGACTGTAACTAGACATAGCAGAAGCTTGGATTGGCCCCATTGCTGATGTCTATAGTCTGAAGATTGCAGTTAGAGATAATAGGAGCTATATTGGCCCTATAGCTGATGCCTATATTCTGTAGAATGCAATAAGAGAATGTATGTGTTAAGTCTGTCAGAAGCTGTTAGCTCCAAAAGGCTACCTTGGACAGACCTGGCACTAGCCAATCCATCTGGCAGATCCCAGAGGAAATCCCTGCCTTCACCCTCAAGCACTTATACAGAGATCTGAACTTACATTGGTATTCCCTTGGTTGCTTCCATACACTGGCAGCTAGCTGCAGCGTGACCATGAGACAATTGAAGTTTACTTAGGTAGCTGGGTAGTAACTGGAATGAGGAAGGCAGAGGAGAGAAACAGAAATCAAAAGTCGTAGTCATAGCTCAGCTGAGTTCATATGCCAGGTAACTATCTAGAGAGCAGTCTATCAGGCCTAGGTCAGGTTAAGGTAACATAAAAGAAAAATATGTGTCAAGGTACAAGTCATGTCTAGATCAGGAATCCAAGAACAAGCACCATAGTCTACGGACCTTCCAGGCAGAATATCTGGCAGTTCCCAGCAGAATGCTGGAAGTTAATGTAGGGTGTGGTACTGCCCCAAAGGCCACAGCAGGGTGCTGATTATACCTGCTGGGTTGCTGGACAACATACACACCCATTAGGTAGAACCACAGGTCGCAGCCACATCAGTATCTCTGGCAACACAGTGTCTGTGTCACGCAGAGACACTCACTGTGATGTCTCCTCCTTTACCAACACTGCCAGCACAGTGAAAACAGCAAGGCCTGACAACAGAAGCAGATGTCGCTGGTCAGGCCTGGTTGGGACTTGTGGTTCAACACGTTTGGAGTTATAATAGGACCAGCCGTAGAGGGAATCTTTTTCCTATGGCATTACGTGCACTAACAGACTCTGCAAGCGCACCATCACCCGAGGCAAGCAGGCCCTAATATTGAACTTTGTTGCTTCTATTGCTGCCGCCAGTTACAGTTTAAGCAGTATTGGTTAGGAGTGTGCTTATTGCGATTGAAAGGGGAAGCATCATGCCTAACATTCAAGTTAACTGCAAAGTCCTATATTGTGTTTGTACTTGCAGATTGTGTAATAATATTTGTTTTATTGTTACTTGCTATTCCGCTTACCATATTCACTCCACTGAATAAATGAACCTGTTAATTGCTGCAACCTCATCTCTTGTGAGTGTATAGGGAGTGTGGACAGGGGTTTCCTGAGTTGATCCCTGGCAGAAAAGGAAGGCCCTCATGCATCCCACTACAGCTCCCAGCAAGATCTGGGTGGAGGCACTGGCGAAATTGAGAAGAGAACTACAGGACACCCTGCCCACAGAGGTGGATTAAAGGGGTGTTACATATAAAATATGATGGGCGGCTGCAGAATATTAAGAGAATAAAAATGTTGATGGGAGTGCTTCTCTAATAGCTTGGACCTTTGAAGGGTTCATTGGAAAACATTTAACAGACAAAATATACACCAGGAAATGCATTTCTTTAATCAGAAAAACACATTTTTCAAGTTTTGCAAATAAAGATTTTTTTTTTTAAGTAAAATACATACATGTCAGATGTGTGTGTGGTAATCAGATGAATAAACCAACATGTAATGTAGACTGAAAACCACATATTAACTACTGATATTTTTTAATATGTCATTAACAACATTTTGAAAAATAGATTTGGCTTTACGTAGCTCTGAAAAGCAATTTACGATACTTGTAGTAACCCTCCATAGTATGCTGTTTTCTGCTCATCTCTTTCTCTTATATAGATCAAGTTATGCACTCCCCTGAGATTAAGTTTGATGAACCAACAGGTTACCAACAACTGACTATAAAGATCAGGGATGAGTGGCAGACGGTACTGATCTGTTCTCAGCAGTCAATACTTGGTTCAAGACCACCAAGTTTTTTTTTTCCAACAAAAAGATACCTGCCCAAACTTGTGACATGGAAGGCCTAAATAATCCTTTTGCAGACTGTTTCATATATAATCGTTCATAGCCTGACAATAAAGTGAATCTGACAGCTGATACATGCTGCCTGATCAATGGACACTTCAGTGGATTCTCTGTGCCCGTGCCCTGGATTGACAGGTCTCGGCCCATGTGCTCCTGTATGGCTTGGTCACTGGCAACTTTTAAAGTATGTTCTTCTCTGAAATGCTGAAGTATTTCAGAGTGAAACATGTCTGGCTTAGATCATACTGCCAGTGCCTTATAGATTACATGCTGCCCGTGGATCAGGCAGCATATATCAGCTATCGGCTTTACTTTAATGGACACAAATTTTTCAAGGTAAAATATGCAAATAGCAATATTTTTACAGAATCATAGAGAAATACCTGTGCGTTTTGGTGAGCAATCCTGAACCCACGTAAGAGCTGAAGCTTTACTGATGATGACTGTCTTGGGCAAGCTCGTTTATTGGGTGATCAGCAGCCTCTTTAGATTGTATGATTATCATGAAATAAGCATTGTAAGAAACAATTGTTCACAATAACCTTGCAGTATAAATGGATCTTAAGATAAAATAGTTTAAAGCTCTTCTTGGCATAACAAAGCAAAGTATTGGGGTGCATAAAAGTGAACACCTTCAGTGCTACTAATATGTATTGACAAGGAATACGGTGAAAAATCTAAATAATGCAATCAGCTCTCTGCTCCAGTGAAGTTGAGTTGAGTTAGGCTACTTTCACACTAGCGTCGTGCACTGCACGTCGCTATGCGTCATTTTGTTGAAAAAACGCATCCTGCAAAAGTGCTTGCAGGATGCGTTTTTTCTCCATAGACTTGCATTAGCGACGCAGTGCGACGCATTGCCACACGTCGCAACCGTCGTGCGACGGTTGCGTCGTGTTGCGTCGGTCCGTCGCCACCAAAAAAACGTTGCATGTAACGTTTTTTGGTGCATCGAGACCGTCTTTTCCGACCGCGCATGAATGGCCGGAACTCCACCCCCGCCTCCCCGCACCTCACAATGGGGCAGCGGATGCGTTGAAAAACTACATCCGCTGCCCCCGTTGTGCCGCGCTTGCACAGTATGCGTCGGTACGTCGCAACGTCGCATTGCGACATTCGTCGTACGACGCTAGTGTGAAAGTAGCCTTAGACAAGTGAGGTGGTGTGCAGAAACTCCAAGATGGTTCCTGGATGATTGATTCTGGCAATTTGTAAAGCGTAATTCAGCAACAACTAAGAGTTAAAAAAATTGTTTTATTCAACTCCATTAAAAGCATATCAAGCAAAAAACCCATCAAGTAACAAAACACATGGCCTATGTTCGGTAATTCAACCACAAAATGGTTCATAATCATAATTTAGCACTAAGCCCTTCTGTACTACTGATTTGCTGAGAGTGTCATGAAAGGGGGTACAAGCTATTTACACAGGCAGCTAGATTTCTTGTTCCTCCAATTTCAAGTTCAGGGGCCGCTTATTGGGTACTCATGTGCCACTATTCACCAATATTTTGGTGCACTAATTTAAAGGAAATTGTAACGAAAAAATACCTCTTGAATGTCATATATTTGGCTATTTTCATGTCTGAGTCAAGTGTTCTTTAACATTCAGGCAGGTAGAAGATAAAACTTGATGATATATTCAGATTCTCAACGTGTTTCGAAGGTCAAAGACTTCTTCCTTAGGAGATGACATCTATGTCACATCCTGAGGAAGAAGTCTTTGGACTTCGAAACGTGTTGTGAATCTGAATAAATCATCAAGTTTTATCTTCTACCTGCCTGGATGTTTAATTGCACAGTAGCACGGAGGATATCCACAAAATTTTCCCCGGTTTATACTTGATAGGTCACTAGTCTGACCCATGGATCTGCAGCAACTGTTCACCAACATGCCTTTTGACTAGATACATCAGGTGAGTGCAAACTGATCGCGTGTCTTGATATCTCCCTCGGATAAGACCCTATTTGTGTTTTATTTTTTCCTACATTATTGAGCCATGTGTTCTGTTATACCATAAACGTTTTCACAATTATAAGAACCGACATCTGATAAATGTATCTGTCGGGCTTATTGATATATTATTTTTCTATTTTTGAAAGACAGAAACATTATACTGTTTTTAAAGGCAATTTTCCCCTTGTTTATTTTTTTTATGTTTCAATCTTTATCACGTAGAGATGTGAAAAGACTCCAATGGTTATTAAATAAAAGCAAATAAAATTGAGCAATTGTCAGGACAGATTTCAGTCCAAGAAATTTCTGCCCTTGATGATCATGCTGACAATTAGACACACAATACGCCACATGACCCTTAAAACCTAAAGACGTGTGACCAGGTACAAATTAAATTAATTTCTGTTAGCACCTTTCCAAACAATGATTCCCTGTTGTCAGACAGTCTGCAGATTCTATAACTCATTAAAACAATATTGGCTTCATTAATTTGTGGACTCATGTGGTCTTTCAGGAGCCAAACTATACGGACAGTGTCAGTTCGGTTTCTTTTATATCTCTCCCTACTTATTTAGCTTTTCACCAAATATTCTATATTCCTAGCAATTTAATTCCACAAATAATGTTTTGAGTGTCTTCATAAGCCTTCTACTGCTTCTTAGAAATGTGAAAGATTACTTCAACTCCTGTGACAAAGTCACTGGCAAAGTGCTGGAGGGGAGATACATTTCAATGAGGTTATTAGATTCAGTGAATTGAAACCCAGAAGTTTGTTCAAGCACACTATGTGTTGAGAGGGTTAATTTTAAGGGCTGGGTTTTTGTGGACAACCACAGAGTGGGTGGGATTTGCCCACCTTATCTCCACTTTAGGGTGTGGTCTGGGATTTAAATAGTCAACCTCTTGAGTCTTTCAGGGTTCAGTGTGTCTGGAGAGGCTAACTCCAGAGAAGTGTTCATGTTTATGCTGACCTGAACTGTGTGTTTTGCTAACCCTGAGCGGGCAGATTCCCGCTACCACAAGAACTGTGCTTTGTGTTACCACTTTGATTTGGTTTCCTGTTTTGCCCAAAGGGCCTTGTTTATTTTTACTTCACCATGGCTTATGCCAGTGTGAGGGACAAGGGAGAATCCATTTTGGATTTTAAGTTCAGGACATCTCCTTCCACTGCTGAAATGTGCCCCCTCCTTTGGGATTCTACAGGTTCATTGCTTTCTTTTAATTAAAAGAGCTAGGACAAGCTTTTTTGAAGCTGTTAACACAAAGGTGCGAACTCTTCTGCAGCTATAGCAACCTGAACCTCTTTGTGTGACCAAGCACAAGGCACAGCAAGGCTATGTGGTATGGAATCTGGAAAATGAACTGTAAAAACAGAAAGCATTATCTTTAAAATGAGCCGAGCACATATTCCGAATCGGCGTTCCTTTCCCCACTTGCCCATATTACTTAGCCACCTGTAGCACTCTGGATTATGGAGATATAAAGCATAGCTAGCAGTAATTACATACGGTAGTCATATTTAGTCTCTATGCGCAGATAAAATCCAGCGGAATCCAGTGGTCGGTACAATCAATCCATTCAGAGCTTCGGGCGCAAAGTTATGGGCCAGCCACAGTTCTAGGCAGAAAATCATATTCTCAGACATGGGAGGAGAGAGGCTGTACCACCCATGGGTGGGAGCAGATGTGTGAGGTAGTAGCCTAGGAGATATAAGGAAGCCCCTCATTTTGGACTGAGTTTTCTGATCGCCGGAGGATACGTTTGCTGATGCAGTCCGGAAAGTCTGTCACCAAGATTTGGACCTGTGATCCATCAGCGCCTCCCTGTGTTTACATGCTACTTAACACGGTAATTGCAACCTATCTATACCCTATCCTTGTACTACACTCCTGGCTGTATATATTTGCTCTTGTATAACAGAAAAATTGGGGGGTGAACATAAGCAAATGAGGCATCCGGGTAAATGGCATGTACCATATGTAACAACAAAATCATAAATATTTAATACCCAGAGAAAATAAATGCTATGGACCTGTAAGAAGACCGGTTGTCAATAGCATGCAACTTAGAGGGTGGAAGGAAATATCCAAACAACAACCTGAGGTCTATTAAATTAAAATTGCTTTATTGTGGAAGGCAAGAAAACGGTGACAACTGCCGACTATCATCCAAAAACATGAGAAAGGGCACAATGAACCATGGATGCCTTAATTTGTATAAGGTGCTAAACATTATACACCATTTGTAACAGCAGTGAATGTATACCAAAAAATAACGCATCAAAACATGCAAGTAGTTAAATTAAATAATAAAAAATAAGCAATGCCATGACTGATACCAGGTGTAACCTGTAAATATACTAAAATGTACGAAACAAATGGCATAAATACATCACCTAATGTGCAGGCAAGATCAGGCAAACAGAGGGTCCCCGTGCCTGCCCCAACGCGCATTTTGGAACACCTTCGTCTGGGTGTGTAGGGATAAAATGAATATTTAATATTTCTTCACAAAAATTTCATTTTAGACCCCAATTCTTTTTATTTTCACAAGGGTAAAAGGAAAACATGGCCCCCAAACTTTGTTGTGCAATTTCTCTTGAGTATGGAGATACCCCATATGTAGGGGAAAACCACTGTGCACATGGCAGGGCTCAGAGGGGAAGAAGCACAATTTGACTTTTTGAATGCAAAATTTGCTGGAATAATTATTGCATGCCATGTCGCATTTGAAGAGCCCCTGATGTGCCTAAACAGAGGAAACTCTGCACAAATGACCCCATTTTGGAAACTAGACTCGTCAGGGAACTTATCTAGATGTGTGGTGAGCACTTTGAACCCCAAGGTGCTTCACAGAAGTTTATAACATAGAGATGTGAAAATAAAAAAATCACATATTTTTTTACCCAAATGATATTTTAGCTCCAAATTTAAACAAGAGTAACAGGAGAAATTGGACCCTAAAAATTGTTGTGCAATTTCTCCTGAGTACGCTGATACCCCATACATGGAAGAAAACCACTGTTTGGGCGCATAGGAAGGCCCTGAGGCCTAATCAGTAGAAACCCCGACAAGTGACCGCATTTTGGAAACTATACCCCTCAAGAAACTTATCTAGATGTGTGCTGAGTAGTGATGGGCGAACCTGAATAGTAAAGTTCAGCGTCCGTACCGAACACCTACAGTTCAGGCACAGACACCTAACATGAACTTCACCAGGAACACCGTGCTACTGTCAGGGTACGGCTGCCTGAACACCGAGTGTTTGTCATACTGTCATGTGCATGGCGGTGCAGCAAACACTGCTTCTGATCGGCGGTGAACTCATCCCTGCCATCAGAGAGCCGTGGTTCCCACGCTGTCAAAAGACAGTGTGAGTGCTCAGCTGTGATCGGAGATATAAAGTTTACCTTCGGTCACTGGTGTCAGCTGATGGGACTACTAATCCCATCATCCGACACCTGCTGCTGCTAATAGTAGTGAGAGCAGGAGCGACAGATGGGAATATTCATCAGCCGCTCCAGCGCTGTGAATGAATAATAAAAAAAACGGCGTGGGTTTCCCTGTATTTTTGCTTACCAGCCAGGCAAAACTCACAGCTGGGGGCTGCAGCCCTCAACAGTCAGCTTCAGCAAGGCTAGCTATCAATAATAGAGGGGTCCCTACACCGTATTTTTTAATTATTTAAATAAATAATTTAAAAAACTGTGTGAGGTCCCCCCATTTTTGACAACCAACCTTGCTAAAGCAGACAGCTGGGGGCTGGTATTCTCAGGCTGGAAAGGGGCCACGGATATTGGCCCCAGCCTAAAAATAGCAGCACACAGCTGCCCAAAACGCATCTAGTAGATGTGCCAATTATGGCACCTTGACTAGCTCTTCCCACTTGCCCTGTGGGGTTAATATTTGTGGGGTTGATGTCACCTTTATATTGTCAGGTGACATCAAGCCCATGGCTTAGTAATGGAGAGGCGTCTATAAGACACCTATCCATTACTTATCCTATAGTTATATGATAAATAAAGACACAGCCAGAATAAAGTCCTTTAATTGAAAGAAAGACAGATTCCTTTAATAATCTTAATTAAACCATACTTACGACCTCGCCTAATTCCACAAAAGCCCTCGATCTCCTGTAATAAAACTAAAGTAAAAAAGCAACAATATACCATTCCTGTCTGTCATTCTGTCCCACGCTGTAATCCATGTCTATGGGATAAACAGTTTTCAACCTGGATGGTGCCAAGATGCGACCGTCCAGGCTGAAAACCACTGGTGACTGAACTGCTGCAAGCGCAGCCTCAGTGACCGGTGGTGACATCACTGAGGTTGCGTCCGGTCACTGAGGCTCCATTCCCAGCCGGGCTTAACTGCAGTCACCTCAGCAAGATCCTCGCTAGAAGTGTGAGAGTTTTTAAATGCCTCTACATTACTTATAGATGCCTCTCCATTTCTTATAGATGCCTCTCCATTACAAAACCGTGGGCTTGATGTCACCTGACAATACAAAGGTGACATCAACCCCATAAATATTTACCCCACTTGTCACTGCTACAGGGCGAGTGGGAAGATCTGGGCAAAGCACGAGAATTGGTGCATCTAATAGATGTGCCTCTTCTGGGCAGCAGCGGGCTGCTATTTTTAGGCTGTGGGGCAATATCCATGGCCCCTCACCAGTCTGAGAATACCGCCCCCCAGCTGTCTGCTTTATCAAGGTTGGTTGTCAAAAATGGGGGGACCCCACACCATTTTTTTAAATTAAATTAAAAAATACAGCATGGGCACCCCTCTATTCTTGATAACTAGCCTTGCTGAAGCTGACAGCTGAGGGTTGCAGCCCCCTGCTTTGAGTTTTGCCTGGCTGGTTAACAAAAATACAGGGGAGCCCATGCCGTTTTTTTTTTTTTTAAATATTTATATACAGCGCAGGAGCGGCTGATGAATACTCCCATCTGCTGCTCCTGCTCTCGCTGTTATTAGCTTCAGCAGGTGTCGGATGATGAGAGCAGTTGTCCCATCAGCTGACACCAGTGACCGGAGGTAAACTTTATACCTCCGATCACAGCCGAGTGCTCACGCTGTCTTTGACAATGTGGGAACAGCGGGGATGATTTCACTGCCGATCAGAAGCAGTGTTTGCTGCGCTATCTTACACATTACAGTGCAGCAAACACTGGATGTTCGGGCCCCCCATTCAAGTGAATGGGGTCCGGGTTCGGGTCAGGGAACTGTTCTGGTACACGAAAGCCGAACTTTTGCAACTGTTCAGCCGAACCTGCACATCCTGAACATCTCTAGTTGTGAGCACTTTGAACCCTCAAGTGCTTCACATACGTTTATATCTTAAAGCTGTGAAAATAAAAAATCTGTTTTTCCGCAAAAATTATCTTTTAGCCCCAATTGTTTCATTTTCACAAGGGTAAGAGGAGAAAATGGACCCCAAAAATTGCTTTGTAATTTCTCCAAAGTATGGCGATACCCTATATGAGTAAGAAAACCAATGTGTGGGCGAATGGCAGGGCTCGGAAGGGAAGGAGCATCACTTGAATTTTGAACACAAAGTTGGCTAGAGTTCAGAGGGGACACCATGCTGCGTTTGGAGATCTCTGGATGTGCCTAAACAGTGGAAAACCCCTACAAGTAACCCCATTTTGGAATCTAGACCCCTCAAGAATCATATCTAGATGTGTGGTGAGCACTTTGAACCCACAAGTGCTTTACAGAAGTTTGTGATGTAGAGCTGTGAAAAAAAAGTCACTTTTTACCCACAAAAATGTACTTTTAGCCCCATTTTTTTTATTTTCACAAGGGTAAAAGCAGAAAATGGACCTCGAAATGTTTTGGCATTAATCCTGTGTATGATGATACCCAATATGTGGATGAAAACCATTGTTTGAGCACACGGCAAGGCTCAGAAGGGAAAGAGTGATGTTTTGGAATGCAGACTTTATTGTAATGGTCTGCTGGCATCATGTCGCGTTTGAAGAGCCCCTGATGTGATTAAAGAGTGGAAATACCCTCCAATTGACCCCATTTTGGAAACTGGACCCCTCAAGGAATTGATCTAAATGTGTGGTGAGCACCTTGAACCCCCAGGTGCTTCACTGAAAATTATGAATTATTGAGTTGTGAAAATAAAAAAATACATTTTTTTCCCCACAAAATTGATCTTTTAGCCCCCATTTTTTTCCTTTTCACAAGGTTAACTGGAGAAAAGAAATGCAAAATCTGTTGTGCAATTTCTCCTAAGTATTCTGATACCTCATATGCGGAAGAAAACTACTGTTTGGGTGCACAGCTGGGCTCGAAAGGGATGGAGTGACATTTTGCAATGCAGGCTTTGATAAATTGTCTGGGGGCGTCATGTTACATTTGGAGAGCCCATGGTGTGCCTAAACAGTGGAAATGCGCCACAAGTGACCCGATTTTGGAAGTGATCTACTGTTTCCAGGTATGTGAATTTTATAATGTAATGGCATATGTGAGTTGTGTAGAGTGCATCAGGTTGTTATATGTGAGTAGAGTAGAATTCGTCAGCTTGGCATACATGAGTAATGTAGTGTTCATCAGGTTGGCATACGTGAGTTGTTTAAGTCAGAAATGAATTTAGTATTCTATGGATGTTTGGTACAGTCTGAAACATTCTTTTATACACAGGTCATGTTTGCCAGGGCAGGTGTCACATTGATAAGTGATGTCCTTCCGTATTCCTCTTCTGTAACACATTCGGCACCTATTTTGCAACGTTCCTTTTTTTGTGCTTTGAGTTCACCTCCCTAGGGAAATGTTGGCCGGGTACAATACTAGCACCTTCAGTTCCGGAAATACTGGTGACTGCTCCTTCCTGATCTCCACATATTAGGGCCTTGATCACTACCTCCTGGAACTGAAGATACAGCATACCAGTCTGGTCTGCACATCGTGATAGCACAAAAGCGCTAAGTGATGTGCATGGCCAGCTTCTTATACTGGAAGAGTGGGATGCTGGTATAAAAGGTATCTACATAGAGGTGATAATCTTGATCCAGCAGTGCGTGCACCAAATCCCACACAATTTTCCTACTTACTCCCAGGACAGGGGGGCATTCAGGGGATTCAATCCAGGAGTTCTTCACCTCATAAACGCTAAACTTGTGGGTGTACCCTGAGGTACTCTCACACAGTTTGTACAGTTTAATTCTGTACTCGACCCTCTTACTGGGCAGGTATTTCCAGAATTTGAACCTTCCCTTGAAATGGATTAGTGACTCATCCATGCAGATGTCCCTTTGGGACAAGTATACCTCTAAAAACTTGTTGCTGAAGTTCTCAATAACCGTCTGAACTTTGAAAAGACAGTCAAAATTGAGGTCATCTTGGGGAGGACACCATGTATTATCATTGTAATGCAAAATTTTTTGGACAGCCTTAAAATGTTTACAGGCCATGGCCATGTGGAACACTTGAGTGTTGCATAAAACATCAACACTCCAATACTGCTAAAGTTCTGGCTTCTTCACTATTCCCATGTGAAAGACCAGGCCTCAAAATGTCATAATTTCTACTGCGTCTACAGGAGCCAAGTTATAAAATGATGAAGGATGGTTTTGTGTCAAAAATTGCTGGGTGTATAAATTTGTTTGGGCCACCTTGAGGTTTTCAAAATCCTCAGAGAAAAAGACTATGAAAAAGCCCATTTATGTGAGGCCGGTGGTGTCAAATTTGATTCCTGATTCTGTCACAAAATCAGGAACGGTGGGTGCTGTTCATTTTCTGTTCTGAGGCATCTGCGTGGTGCTGCAGCATCACTTGAGGAAGAGGATGAGGAGGAGAAGTAAAAATAAAGAAAGTTAAGATCCTCTCCCTCACTATCAGTGTTGGAGGCAAGGAAAGCGTATGCCTGCTCCACTGAATACCAGGTTTGGGGTGAGCAGGACATTTTTTGACATATGTGGTGTCTGTGTGAGTACCAAATTTTGTTCATGTGTGTTTGAGTGGTTGGTGTCAACTTTATTTATTTAGAAAAGAAAGAAAAATATAAAAAGGCAACAATTGTTGGTTGATCACAGATGTGCGTCAGTAATCAACACTTGACGTCTATAGGATAGACGCAAAGATGATTTTTTTTCGGAGCTCACACTAACTCAACTCAGTAAAAAATACTGTAGTAGTCAACGATTACTACAGTATAGTTTACTTTCCCTAATCAAATATTTTGTATTCTCTTTTCACAAAAAAAACAACAACCAGAGATTGATCACTGATTGTCACGGGGATACAAGGTGGGCGAGAGCTAATAACCCGGGCCCCTGCAATTTCCCTCAGACTAAGGAAACCCTGTCTGACCCTCTACCTGAAGTTTACACTGAAGGTGTGCATGTTCAGGCCTCCACCCTCACCCTGACTCCTGATTCAGCCCTAGACTGAACACCACCGCGCACCACCCAGTGAATGCAATAGACCAATACCCACAGTTATAACAAACAAGGATAAAGGAAAATATACACCACGCCGCAGTCAATCAGGAATACACTATAAAGGTGCAGGGCAAAATAAATACAAATATAGGAAGGAGTAAATAAGACAAAGGAAAATACACCACCAGCAACGATTCTCCAACAACCAGCTCTCCACTCCGGACCGAGATAACTACGGATAAGACAGAAGCTATAATCGGCGACGCCCAAAGATCAGGAGAACCATTTAAAGGAAATGGGCATGGCCCAGCTTCCAATCCGAGGATCAGATAAATTAACCCCGGAGCAGCCAGACGAAAACTAGCCAACGCCAATGAGCAAACAGTGGTCAAACGCGGAATTACCGCTGTCTGTCAGACGACCTGGTCTGGACAGTGTCCGACATGACAGTACCCCGCCTTCTACGAGGGACCCCAGGGCCCTCACGACTTATAGGACCCGGCTTGTCCGGATGGCGACGATGAAAACACCTGACCAGCCGATCCGCATGAATGTCTGAGGCTGGTATCCAGGACCTCTCCTCAGGCCATTAACCACGCCAGTGTACCAAGTACTGTAAAGTGCGACACACTACACGAGAGTCAACCACCTTGGAGACTTCAAACTCCAAATTACCATCCACCAAGACTGGAGGTGGCATAGGCGCCGCGTCCACAGAACCCACCACCTTCTTAAGAAGAGACCTGTGGAACATGTTGTGTATTTTATACACCATAGGGAGCTCCAGTCGGTACGCTACTGGGTTAATGACGGCGGTGACCCTAAATGGACCAATAAACCGTGGACCCAATTTAAGGGATGGTATCTTGAGTCTTATGTTTTTTGTGGATAACCACACCCAGTCATCCACACTCAGGTCCGGACCTGGCACACGCCTACTGTCAGCCACACGTTTGTACCTAGCACCCACACTCAACAGGCGCTGTTTCACTCTCCTCCAGACTGATGACAATTGTGTTCCTAACTGGTCTTCCTCCGGAACGCCGGAAGAGCCTCTCTGACTCAACGTACAAAACTGAGGATGTAGCCCGTAAACACAAAAAAACGGAGACTCCCCAGATGACTCCTGGTGGTGATTATTGATGGCAAACTCAGCCAAAGGAAGAAACGTAGACCACTCCTCCTGGTTATCAGAGACAAAGCAGCGCAAGTACTGCTCCAAATTTTGGTTCATACGCTCAGTCTGACCATTTGACTGGGGATGAAACGCAGACGAATGAGACAACTTGATCCCCAGCCGTGAGCAAAATGCTTTCCAAAATTTTGCTACAAACTGAGTACCCCTATCTGATACGATGTCAGACGGAACTCCATGAAGCCTGACCACCTCCTGCACAAAACACCTGAGCAAGAGTCTTAGCGTTAGGTAAACAAGGCAAAGACACAAAGTGCGACATTTTTAAAAAACGATCCACAATCACCAAAATGACCGTGTTCCCAGCTGAGGGAGGCAAATCAGTGATGAAATCCATGGAGATTTCCGTCTATGGCTTACTAGGTACCTCCAGAGGAAGTAGTGTGCCAACAGGACGGGAGCGGGGCGTCTTCGCCCTAGCGCACGTGGTGCAAACTGACACATATGAGACCACGTCCTGTCGGATTTTGGGCCACCAAAACCGACGTGACACCAACTCCAAAGTACCTCTAACCCCTGGGTGGCCAGCCAGGACAGTATCATGATGCTCCGCCTACACCTTTAGGCGGAGATGAAGCGGTACAAAAGATTTGTTGATGGGAAGCTCAGATGGTACCTCCTCCTGAGCCTCGGCAATCTCAGCCTCAACCTCGGTAGTGAGAGCTGAAACCACAACACCCTTTTGGAGGATGGGTACTGGATCTTCCCGCGGTTCTCCCCCCCGGAAAACACCTGGACAGAGCATCCGCCTTAGTGTTTTTAGACCCTGGTCTGTAAGTGACAACAAAGTTGAACTGCGTGAAAAACAATGCCCAGCGAGCCTGCCTGGGAGACAGACGCTTGGCAGACTCCAAATACAGCAGATTCTTATGGTCGGTAATAACAGTGACCAGATGTACCGACCCCTCCAAGAAGTGTTGCCATTCCTCAAAGGCCAACTTAATAGCCAACAACTCCCTGTTGCCGATATCGTAGTTACGTTCAGCGGACGAGTTTTTTGGAGAAATAGGCGCACGGATGCAAACCACTCAAGGATGAGCCTTGAGATAGTACCGCCCCCACACCAACCTCAGACGCATCGACTTCCACGACAAAGGGTTTAGATACGTCTGGCTGCACAAGAATGGGGGCTGAAACAGAACTGTTCTTGAGAAATTCAAATGCGCGAACAGCAGCCTCAGGCCAAATGGAGAAATTGGTACCCTTTTTAGTCATGTCAGTTAGCGGTTTAGCAATGATAGAAAAATCCTTGATAAATTTCCTGTAGTAGTTAGAAAACCCAAGGAACCACTGAAGTGCTTTCAGGTTATCAGGACGTTCCCAATGCACCACCGCTTGCACCTTAGCAGCGTCCATTTTAAAACCAGAAGCAGACACAATATAACCCAAGAACGGCAACTCTTGAGCAAAAAATACACATTTCTCAAGTTTAGCATACAGCTTATTCTCTCTAAGAAGCTGTAACACCTGCCTGACATAATCTAAATGAGCTTCACGGTCGCAAGAATATATGAAGATGTCATCTAGGTACACGATAACGAATTTCCCCAAAACATGCGAGAACACATCATTGATGAAATGTTGGAACACTGCAGGTGCGTTAGTTAACCCAAAAGGCATCACCAAATTTTCAAAATGACCCTCAGGGGTATTAAAAGCCGTCTTCCACTCATCACCTTGACGAACTCTTATGAGGTTGTACGCCCCCCTGAGGTCAAGCTTGGTAAACCACTTAGCACCTGCCACCTGGTTGAACAAGTCAGGTATCAGTGGCATCGGGTATGGATCACGAACCGTAATCTGGTTCAACTCCCTGAAATCCAAACACGGGCGTAATCCGCCATCTTTCTTCTTCACGAAGAAGAACCCTGCTGCCACCGGCGAGGATGACGGCCTGATGTGCCCTTTGCTCAAACTTTCAGAAATGTAATCCTTGAGCGCTTGTCTCTCCGGACCGGAGATGTTGAACATCCTTGCTTTAGGCAACTTGGCCCCTGGTTTAAACCTGATAGAACAGTCATAGGAGCGGTGTGGCGGCAACTCTGAACAACCCATCTCAGAGAACACATCCGCATAATCCTGAAGTGACTCAGGAACGCTTGAAGTCACAGCGGACACACATGTGGCCAGGCAATTCTCCTGACAGAAATCACTCCACTGGATTATGTCCTGAGTTTTCCAGTCAATCACCGGGTTGTGTGTAGACAACCATGGAAAACCCAGAACCAATTGTGCCGGAATACTCTTGAGCACCTTACATGTGACCTGCTCGAACCCCAATGTGGAGTTTAACCTCAGCCATGAACTCAGTAATCTCCCCCTGTGGAAGAGGAGCAGAATTGATGGTGACCACACGGATAGGATGAGGCAGTTTTTCAATCTTAAAACCAGCAGTGCGCGCAAACTCCTCATCAATGAGATTTGTGGCGGAACCACTATCCACAAAAATAGTGATTGGTATCTCTCTGCCAGCGACAACAACTTTGGCAGGGAGCATGCACTGAGAAATCATCATGGAGGATATACATAAGCTCAGATTGGACTCCTCCACACCCTCTGAGCTCAGAAGTTTTCCGCCGTTGCGTTATTCTTTAACAGCAGAGGACAGATATTAATAAAATGACCAGTTTTACCACAGAAAAAACAGGCTCCCTGCTTCCTGAGTACAGGGGTATGATTCTTAACATGTGACACCCCTGCGATTTGCATAGATTCCGTGGGCTCACCTGCAGCAACCTCAAGTGAACTTAAACCTTCACCCACAGGCGGCGTCTCATGATTCCCCTGACGCAACCGGCGATCAATGCGGACAACAAGACTCATAGCGGAATCTTTTGAACCAGGAGTCTCGTACATCAGGAGGGCTTTTTTAACCCTATTAGAAACTCCATGAATAAAGTGACTCCGCAATGCTGGCTCATTCCACTGAGTGTCAACCACCCAGTGGCGAAATTCAGAACAGTAATCCTCTGCAACACGCTCCCCCTGGCAAATAGTGCATAACTTAGATTCTGCTAGAGCCATTCTGTCTGGATCGTCGTAAATGGGTCCTAGACCAGAAAAGAAACCCTCCACTGAGTTAAATGCAGCAGAATCAGACGGCAACGAAAATGCCCATGCTTGGGGATCCCCGCTCAATAATGACAACACCAGGCCCACACGTTGAGCCTCATTACCAGAGGAGATGGGGCGCATACGGAAATACAGTTTGCAAGCTTCACGAAAAGAAACAAATTTACTGCGTTCCCCAGCAAATTTTTCAGGCAAAGGAAACTTGGGCTCATTAACTCCTCCTGTCGCTCCAGCCTGTATATTAGATACTGCTAGTCCCTGTTGCTGCACTGCTCCCTTCAACTCAGTGACCTGTAGGGACAGCGCCTCCAACTGGCGGGTTATGGAAGTCATGGGATCCATGACAAAACACAGAGAAGAGAAAAAAAAAAAAGGAACCCCTTTTTTTTTTTGTTGTTGTTAGGCCGATTATAATGTCACGGGGATACAAGGAGGGCGAGAGCTAATAACCCGGGCCCCTGCAATTTCCCTCAGACTAGGGAAACCCTGTCTGACCCTCTACCTGAAGTTTACACTGAATGTGTGCATGTTCAGGCCTCCACCCTCACCCTGACTCCTGATTCAGCCCTAGACTGAACACCACCGCCCACCACCACCCAGTGAATGCAATAGACCAATACCCACAGTTATAACAAACAAGGATAAAGGAAAATATACACCACGCCGCAGTCAATCAGGAATACACTATAAAGGTGCAGGGCAAAATAAATACAAATATAGGAAGGAGTAAATAAGACAAAGCAAAATACACCACCAGCAACGATTCTCCAACAACCAGCTCTCCACTCCGGACCGAGATAACTATGGATAAGACAGAAGCTATAATCGGCGATGCCCAAAGATCAGGAGAACCATTTAAAGGAAATGGGCATGGCCCAGCTTCCAATCCGAGGATCAGATAAATTAACCCCGGAGCAGCCAGACGAAAACTAGCCAACGCCAATGAGCAAACAGTGGTAAAATGCGGAATTACCGCTGTCTGTCAGATGACCTGGTCTGGACAGTGTCCGACATGACACTGATATGCATCAGTGATAAGCGCTCGACGGCTGTACCATGCACGAATTATTCTTTTTTTCCTCAATGACACTAACTCAATTAAGTAAAAAATACTGTAGTAGACAACAATTACTACAGTACATTTTACTGTCCCTAATCTATATTATTTTTGTATTCTCTTTTCACAACCTCCCCTCAACAACCGAAGGTTGATCACTGATGTGCGTCAGTGATTAGCGGTCGACGGCTGTAGGATGGATGCAGGGATGATTCTTTTTTTCTGCACTTAAACTAACCTAATTCAGTAAAAAATATCATATTAGACAATGATTACTATGGTATATTCTACTCTTTATTATCTGATACTAACTCAATTCAGTAAAAAACACCATAGTAGACAACGATTACTACAGTATATTTTTACTGCTAACTATCTGACACTAAAACAAGGAGCAAGAGTGTGGATCAGTGATTTGTGTCACTGATCAACACTCAGTGACTGCAGGACGAATGCACGGGTGTGGTGCAAAGGGGAAGGGGGGAAATGGACAAGGACAAAAAAATCCTGGAAAACAGTGAGCATGGACATTGATCAGTGGTTTATTTAATAAATCATTATATATATAATGATTATATATCATTTATACAATGTGATTTTCTGGATTTTTTTTTATAATCTATCTCTAAATGTTATAATTAACCTACCCTTAATATTATAGTCTGTTCATGTCTTTGTCAGTGGGCAAACATACAAAATCAGCAAGGGATCAAATAATTATTTCCTTCACTGTATGTATCTATCTATCTATCTATCTATCTATCTATCTATCTATCTATCTATCTATCTATCTATCTATCTCTTTGTACATCTTTAACACGTTAAAATCTGTAATTTCTATTCTGCATTCTATTCCGGTATGCGTCACACAGGTGGGACACAGATGGTACATACATACACATGGAAGGCCAACAGAAAACCACATGAATAGTAAAAACGGACTGTCTCACTCATATGTTTCTTTAAGTGGACGTGTGAAGAAGGCATAAGGCTGTTTTTGATTAGTCCAATGTTTGATAGATATTAGGTTAAGGGTCCTACCAAAGAAAGGTACTCCTTGTCATGGCTGATGGGTTTTCATGAGTTGGCCAATTTGTGTGCTAGATACCATCAAAATTTTGTGTATCCGTGCGTTCGCCGCACACGTCAAATCGCCACATGCAGACTCATCTGCATACAATGCATGTCCCTGTGTACCCAATGTTAAAGATATGTACGCAGGGAAACTCAGAACGCATACAGCAGTAGCGGAGCATAGGCGGAGCTTATTGGAGGAAGAAAGGAGGAAGTAGGCAGCTATCCGCAGTCCTCCTGAACGCAAATATGAACCTAGCCTTACAGAGTGCTGCTGTATTCTTATAATTTTCTAAAATGCTCTCTTCTGCCTTTTATAATGTTTATAACCCTTCATATAACAGCAAATAACATTGGTATTTTCCTTAGTAGCAATACCATTATAATAGGTCATCCAATGTAACATCATGCCACATTTTTTATGTTAAATCCTGTGTGAATTTGAGAAAAAGTAATTTGTATACCCCTCTGTAATTTGGTCTGTATATGAGTTTTTAAAATGATAAAAAACACCAACATCTAAATATTATCACAATTAACAGGAATTGGGCCATCAGTGTTAAAATTTGAAGTATATACAGTATAAAGCTTTTAAAGTGTTTGGACACAGATTTGGTTAGTGAATAAATGTGCTCCATAATCTTAGCCCAAATCACGTTATATTGCATGTAGTAAATGGCTTTTGCTTTTCCACACAATGAAAGATATAAAGTACTGTATTACATGACAGAAATAATGAATTTGTACTTCTCTTGTTTTCCAACACAATCTTAGCAAATTTAATAGAATTTCATTGAATCGTCTGTTGTTATTACACTTTTCTGGGCAGAATGTAAGTGCTTGCTGTAAATGGGTTAGTTTGAGTTTGATATTTCCAGCAGTTTAGCTGGTAGTTCAGCTATCCATTACTACAGTTATCACAAAGATTTTAAATAGTTTCTTGACAAATTTATATGCGAGATACATCTGCTACATTCACGCTTCCCTTGGTCACTGAGTCGTATTAGAAAAATGAAATAAATAAAATCCTAAAAGAGGAATCTGTAGTGTAGTCTTTGAGTTTATGTACATGTTAGAGAAGATTGAATTTGCCGAGATTGGATCTCTTCAAATCTCACAGATTTTACCAGGAAATTTGATTTACAGCAAATTTATTCTCCTCCTAATTCATGATCTTGAGATGCCAGAGCAAAATAAAATAAGATGTAGAAAAAAAAATCTGATACCACACTGCTCGTTTGTTCCTTCACCCCTTCTGCTCACTGTCTGCTTCTTCTTACCACCACCGGCCTTATGACGCATATGTGCAGGGACATACTGGGCTTGGTTGCAGGCAGAAATCCTGGCCCAGCATGAAGCAGCATGGAAATGTAAGGAGGTGGAACACAAGAAGAGTCCGGGGGCGGTTACCTTCTCTGCTCCATGTCTGGAACCATTGAGCTGTGCTACAGGTTCCCCGGGGGGCAGACTTGCAGACTGGGACAGGAAGGAAGCCCGGCAGAGAGCGGAAAAGGCGCGCATGCAAGTGGCAGAGCAGCGTGTGCAGCGGTCAGGAAGAGAGAGGGCTCCCGGTCAGAGGACGAATGCAGGGAGATTGCCCAAAAAGACTGCATCTTGTGAGTACATGAAAGCGGACTCTGCTGTGACTGGAGAGGGGCGCCTTGAGGCCCGTGCAGAGACTGTGACCCCCTGGTAGCCACGGTATCAGTGCAGAGACTGACCCCTGGTACCCACGGTATCAGTGCAGAGCCCCTGATTCCTGTTAAGAGACTTAATAATAGACTGAGCATCGTTTTCCCGGGATAGGCTGTGCTGTAAAAGCTAAAGACTCAGAGCCTGTGCATATCACATTAACTCCCGAAACCCCAGGCAGCGGATTCCTAGAGACTACTCAGCCCACGGACAACAGAGGGACGACAAGTGCCACTGTTTCTCCGTGCCTACGTTGGAGAAGACGACCCTTCAAGCAAGTCCTCATCAGACTGATAAGTGTTCTTTTTCTCAGGAAATCCTGCTTAATTCTGTTACACGGTTTGACTCCCATATTTTGCACCGTTATCTTTTCAGTTCATATTCTACTGTTTTCTCCCTGTGAGAATATTGTCCCTGTTAATAAATTCCCCCCAACAGTTGGTCTGTCTGTTCTGTGGTGACATACTCAACCCTGCACCCTATTACACTGTTTAAAATCACGTTATTTATTTTTAATGGGTGATAAAGGAGTGATTTGAATATATGTTTTTGTTTACTTATTTTTAAAACTTTTTTTCTACTGTACTTTGTAGTTTCCTTGTATTGTCCCCTGTATTGCTGTGCAGAGCAAAAATCACAGTTTCTTATGAATGCCAGCCACAAGCTGCCTTTCTTAGGACCTCCGTCATGACAGGCACTGTGGTCTTCAGCAGACCTCATGGCAACCTGCGTAAGCTCCATGGACAGTAAGAACAGAACTCCTCCCAAAGAGGGCATATTTAACCCCTTTCTGCCCTCGGATGGAATAGAACGTCCGAGGGCAGAACCCCCGCTTTGATGTAGGCTCCGACGGTGAGCCCACCCCAAAGCCGGGACATGTCAGCTGTTTTGAACAGTTGACATGTGCCGCAATAGGCACGGGTGGAATCACGATCCGTCGCACCTATTAACTAGTTAAATGCCACTGTCAAACTCTGACAGCAGCATTTAACAAGCGCTTCCTGCCATCCGGCAATAACAGAGGATCAAAAGAACGTATCTGCCCCAAAATGGTATCATTAAAAACATCAGCTCGGCACGCAAAAAACAGTCCTCACTCAACCCCAGATCACAAAAAATGGTGACACTAAAGCCAAACAAAAAACAATTGTGGGATTGCATTTTTTTTTGCAATTTCACCGCACTTGGAATTTCTTCTCATTTTCTAGTACACGACATGGCAAAACCAATGATGTCGTTCAAAAGTACAATTCGTCTTGCAAAAATTAAACCCTCACATGGCCATATTGACGGAAAAATAGAAAAGTTACGGCTCTGGGAAGGAGGGGAGCGAAAAACAAAAATGAAAATACCCCGGGTCATTAAGGCTACTTTCACACTAGCGTTTTTTTTGCATACGTCGCAATGCGTCGTTTTGGCGAAAAAACGCATCCTGCAAAATTGTCTGCAGGATGCGTTTTTTACCCATAGACTAACATTAGCAACGCATTGCGACGTATTGACACACGTCGCAACCGTCGTGCGACGGTTGCGTCGTGATGTGGCGGACCGCCGGCAGCAAAAAACATTACATGTAACGTTTTTTGTGCCGACGGTCCGCCATTTCCGACCGCACATGCGTGGCCGGAACTCCGCCCCCACCTCCCCGCACCTCACAATGGGGCAGCGGATGCGTGGAAAAACAGCATCCGCTGCCCCCGTTGTGCGGCGCTTGCACAGTATGCGTCGGTACGTCGGGCCGACGCAGCGCGATGGCCCCGTACCGACGCTAGTGTGAAAGTAGCCTAAGGGGTTAAAAGGGTGGTGCTCAAGTCTTTTATAGGCAGATGATGGCTGAATATTACAGATATCATCTGCTGGGAAAGATGTGAGCTCAGATTCTAAACCCGCATCAAAGTCAGAGAAGCGACATATATTGTTCCTTTATGTCATATGTCAGTATGGAGCTTAAAACAAATAATAGTTGAATTCATCTGTTTTATTTGTTTAGATAATAGATCTTTCATTCAAAGAAAAATGATTAATCCATGAATGATTGTTTTTTAATAAGATATTCTCATAAAGATTGTTCGTTCGCTGGTTGGTGTCACTGAACATAAATGGTCAGGTTGAACGACTATACCACGCAATTTACAAAAAAGTACTGTATATGAGTTTGTCAGTATTATGATAATTCATTATTTACTCTTTCATTGAACGGTTGCCTGACACGAAAATTATTTCATTTAGGTAAGGATTGTTTGAAAATAAAAAAATGGAGTCATACTTATCCTCCATGGCCCCCAGGGATCCAGCCCGCTTACAGCTACATAAGCATGTGTGCTCTGTTTAGAAGTCAAGGAACCACTGCAGCCAGTGATTGGCTGCAACAATCAGGTGACTTAAAAAGCACATCATTAGAAGAACATCTGATGATGTGTTCTTCTAGTCATCTGAACCCTGCAGCCATCTAATTTCAGGTGCATCGATGCTGTGACTTCTGAATGGCACAGACATATGGAGCAGCCTGTGGTGAATCCACAGGTGCCCTGTAAGATGAGAATGCATCCTTTTATTTTCAAAATATTTATGCCCCAAAAAATATTTTATTACTGGAAAACCTGATAGCAGTCGGTGACTAAAAGAGCACATCATTAGAGAAAAATCCAATGACAAGCTCTTCTGGTCATCTGACCGCAGCAGTCAATTACAGGTGCTTTGACTTCTACATGGCGCAGACCTCTGGAGCAACCCATGGGATCTGCAGGGATCCTGGAAAACAGATATGTCTGTGTTTGATATTTTCAAAAGATCCATGCATAAAAATATTTTACTGTTGGAGAACCCCTTTAAACAAGTGTGCAGCCAGCAACATACTACAATTTCATGTTTATGGGGGTCCTTAATGTGTCACATTACCCACAATGAGACATGGCAGCTCTAGGTCCTGATGTATATTTTGCTTCATATTCTTCATCATACTATCAATGTAGGTGAGGGATATAATTACAATTGTTTAGTACACGGTAAAACAACAGTAGCTGAAGAATGAGTCTCAGTGATGAATGGCTGAAATAAAATACATGAGACCTACAACCAACCTTACCATCTGCCGGAGAGTGTTTGTTTAGTACATTATCATATTGCAAACTAAACTGTAATCTATGTAAAATGAATTGTGTCAGCATTGTCCGTGTGTACACAAGAGCTGCATTATACAAATTAACAAATACATTAAGTAAATAAATCTTCCCGCTCTAGAGACCTAGGGAGACTCACACGAGTGGCTACAAACAGACATTTGGATGATATCTTGTGACAAAAGGTAATTCATCAGATCTGATAGACTGACATCACGTCGGAAACAAACTCATCTTCAATGATAACGGAGAGAAACATACTGTCAGCAGGACTTTATTGTAGGGTAAATATTCAGAATTGATGCGTGAACAGATTAAACACCGTAATGATCTTCATTCATTTCAATCGCAGGTGTTTTAATACCAATAATATATTATCTTTGTGTTTTCAAGCCGAGAGTTTTCTTTTATATTCTACTGAATGAGACATTGACCCCTCCACTATGATTTTATTTGTGCCAGGTAATAAAAAACTAGAACATTCTCATTCTTTTGGGGTTTATTTTACAGGAATCCACTTTATTCCTCACTATATTACGGTATCATCAAATACATAATATGAAAGTAATAGAAAATAAATTGAAAAAGTTAACTTGAAAACATAGTTTCTTGAAGTGCAGCTCAGGTCCTGCTTCTTGGTCCGATGAACCTGGTAGTCCAGGTCGACATGTTAGAGGAAGTTTTCTTTTTGCATTGTTATGTGGTTGTACCCACATGATTCCCAGTGCAATGATTGTGATTGACGGCTGCCCTCAATAATAACAGCAGTGATTGACTTTCTCTCTTGGTCATTTAACCTCTGAAATACAACAGTGAATGCTGGGCTTCACTGTTTGTGTTTAATCACCCATCTTGTTATGCTTTCTTTAATGGTCTCTTAAGGGTACATTCATTCTGTGGTAAATCTGAATCAAAGCCATCTTATAACGCATTGCGTAGGGTTCTGCACAGAGATTATACAAAACAATTCTGCAATGTCTGGAGGAGAGAAGGTTTTTCCACCAACATAGAAGAAGATTCTTTACTGCTAGGGCAGTGAGAATCTGGAATTCCTTGCCTGAGGAGGTGGTGATGGCGAGGTCAGTCGAGGGGTTCAAGAGAGGCCTGGATGTCTTCCTGCAGCAAAACAATATTGTATCTTACAGTTATTAGGTTCTTTGGAAAGACGTAGATCTGGGGATTTATCCTGACAGAATATAGGCTGAACTGGATGGACAAATGTCTTTTTTTGGCCTTGCTAACTATGTTACTATAAAAGGCACATTGCAGGTTGGAAAAATCCTAAATATTGCAATGATTGAATCTTCTACATATGGATTGGCTTTGAAAATCTCATTGCATTCTTATTTGTCCCAAATCTTCAATTTTCAGTGCAAAATGTAAACATCTTGCCTGATTATCATTCACAACATTATTCCAAGTATATTTTTGGATGAGAAGAAATAGATCATGGTCGGGTCCTTAAGAAAGCGTGAGAAAACAAAAAGGTAACATAAATATAAATATTATATATTTATACAGTATATCACAAAAGTAAGTACATCCCTTACATTTATGTAAATATTTTATTATATCTTTTCATGGGACAATACTGAAGATATGACACTTTGATACAATGTAATGTAGTCAGTGTACAGCATGTATAACAGTGTATATTTCTTGTGCCATCTAAATAACTCAATGGATAGCCATTAATGTCTAAATCACTGACAATAAAAGTGAGTACAGCCCTAAGTGAAAATGGCCAAATTGTACCAAATTGTACTCCAAGTGTCAATATTTTGTGTGACCATCATTATTTTCAAGCACTACCTTAACTGTCTTGGGCATGGAATTCACTAGAGCTTCACAGGTTGCCACTGAAATCCTCTTCCACTCCTCCATGACTACATCATGGAGCTGGTGGATGTTTGAGACTTCGCCATCCTCCACCTTATGTTTGATGCTCAATAGGGTTTAGGCCTGAAGACATGCTGGCCAGTCCAACATCTTTACCCTTAGTTACTTTAGCAAGGCAGTGGTCATCTTGGAGGTTTGTTTGGAGTCATTATATTATCATGTTGGAATTCTGCCCTGCGGACAAGTTTCTGAAGGGAGGGTATCATGCTCTACTTTATTACATGTTGGCATTCATGGTTTAGCTTCCCATAGCTGCCAACACTCATGCAGCCGCAAATCATGACACTTCAACCAACATGCTTGACTGTATGCAAGGCACACTTGTCTTTGTGCTCCTCGCCTGGTTCAACTAAGCCATGCCCTTAGTCTGCTTGTCTTCAGCAAACTGCGGGCTTTCTTGGGCATCATCTTTAGAAGAGGCTTCCTTCTGGGACAACAGCCACGCAGACCAGTTTGATGCAGTTTGCATCGTATGGTCTCAGGACTGACAGGTTAAGCTACCCCTTTAACCTCTGCAGCAATGTTGGCAGTACTCATACATCTATTTTGAAAAGACAACCTCTGGATATGACGCTGAGCACGTGCACTCAACCTCTTTGGTGAATCATGGCGAGTAGTGTTGAGCGATACCGTCCGATACTTGAAAGTATCGGTATCGGATAGTATCGGCCGATACCCGAAAAATATCGGATATCGCCGATACCAATACCCGATACCAATGCATTTCAATGGGACGCAAAGTATCGGAATAGTTCCCAGGGTCTGAAGGAGAAGAAACTCTCCTTCAGGCCCTGGGATCCATATTCATGTGTAAAATAAAGAATTAAAATAAAAAATATGGATATACTCACCTCTCCGGTGGCCCCTGGATCTTACCGCTGTAACCGGGAGCCTCCGTTCCTAAGAATGAGCGCGTGAAGGGCCTTCGATGACGTCGAGGCTTCTGATTGGTCGCGTGACCGCTCATGTGACCGCTCACTCGACCAATCAGAAGCCGTGACGTCAGCCGCGACGTCATCGAAGGTCCTTCACGGGCTCATTCTTAGGAACGGAGGCTCCCGGTTACAGCGGTAAGGTCCAGGGGCCGCCGGAGAGGTGAGTATATGGATATATATGGATATACTCACCTCTCAGGTGGCCCCTGGACCTTACCGCTGTAACCGGGAGCCTCCGTTCCTAAGAATGAGCCCGTGAAGGACCTTCGATGACGTCGCGGCTGACGTCGCGGCTTCTGATTGGTCGCATGAGCGGTCACATGAGCGGTCACGCGACCAATCAGAAGCCGCGACGTCATCGAAGGCCCTTCACGCGCTCATTCTTAGGAACGGAGGCTCCCGGTTACATTGGTAAGATCCAGGGGCCGCCGGAGAGGTGAGTATATCCATATTTTTTATTTTAATTCTTTATTTTACACATGAATATGGTTCCGATACCGATTCCCGATACCACAAAAGTATCGGAACTCGGTATCGGAATTCCGATACCGCAAGTATCGGCCGATACCCGATACTTGCGGTATCGGAATGCTCAACACTAATGGCGAGGTGTTGGCAATCTTCTTATAGCCTAGGCCAACTTTATGTAAAGTAATAATTATTTTTTTCAGATTCTCTGAAAGATGTTTGCCATGAGGTGCCATATTGAACGTCCAGTGACCAGTATCAAATATTGTGCAAGTGATAACACCAAATTTAACACACCTGCTCCCCATTCACATCTGAGACCTTGTAACATTAATGAATCACATGACACCAGGGGGTGAAAATGGCTAACTGGGCACAAATTGGCCATTTTAACTTAGGGGTGTACTCACTTTTGTTGACAGTAGTTTAGACATTAATAGCTGTGTGCTGAGTAATTTAGAGTGGACACCAAATTTACACTGTTATACAAGCTGTACACTAACTAGTTTACACTGTATCAAAATGTCATCTTCAGTGTTGTCCTATGAAAAGATATAATAAAAAAAGAACAAAAACGTGAGTGTTGGGCTCACTTTTATGATATACTTTTTGTATATATCTTAATATATACTTACCTTGTAATGTCTTCACATCCTGCTCCGTCCAGTCGTGTCCGAATCCCAGAATTCCAAGCGTCGGAAGTTCGCCGACCTCCATATTGGGACACCCAAGTGATGGGTGTCTCAATATGGAAACTACTGCACGGTATCACTAGCGGAACACCGTCCCACCACACACACACACACACACACACTGTATACGCCGTACGCAGCCTCTTGCGTGGTACCACCAGCGGAACACTGTCGCGAACACGCCACCTCCGGGATCAGTCAAATGATTCACTGGCCACCGCCATCTTTGTACAGGAGGAGCACATGCGCAGTTTTAATGTGACTGCTGTTATCTGTCTGCAAAAGATGGCGGTGGTCTGATTTACTGTGCCTGTGCGAATTCCATGCAGGCGCACTGAATCATTTGACTGATCCTGGCGACAGATGCGCAATGTGTCTGCAGGCAGAGGAAGCTGATCACATTAATGGGGTTTTCCCATGAACAAAAGTTCATTTTAAAAATTGTCTGTGTCTGACCGTGTACGGAGCATACCACATCCCCTGGGCAGGGGAGTAAGCAAAAGACAATACTGACATTACAGCAGGGGATCACAGAGGATTCATTTTGTCAGGTAAAATATTTCACTGACTGTTTTTAAACAATATTTTACCTCACAAAATGTATCCTCTGCAATCTGCTGTAATGTCAATATTGTCTTTGAGGGGAGAACACAGAACAGGAAGGAGAGAGATAGCAGACAAGGGGGATAGCACATGGGGTTGACAGGTCAAAGAAAAGTGCACAGATGGGAGAAGTCATGGGGAAAGAGAGAGTGGATAGGTGGGTGAGCACATGGGAGGAGAGATTCTCAATGCTGCAAATCCTGCCCCCATTATGACATTACCGCCCTCCCGATGCAATAGCATCGGGCCTTGATCTAGTCTATATATAAACTAGCTGTTTCCAGCCAGCTAACGCTCAGCACGCTCATTGCTATCTAATTAACGCTGCTGGTGATTAAACTAAAGTAAATAATGACAACATTCAATAGCGCTTACGCAGGTGGTAAATTAACTTAAAATGAAGTTAATAACAATAATAATCATTAAAAATCTGAATAATACTAATAATACAATTTATTCACAGTGTAAAATCAAAAACAAACTGGATTCAGTAAGATGTGTGGTAATGTGGGGGGACGGAGTGTCGTGTGGTAATGTGTGGGGATGGAGCCTCATGTGGTAATGTGTGGGGACGGAGCCTCGTGTGGTAATGTGTGGGGACGGAGCCTCATGTGGTAATGTGTGGGAAAGGAGCCTCGTGTGGTAATGTGTGGGGACGGAGCCTCGTGTGGTAATGTGGGGGGATGGAGCCTCGTGTGGTAATGTGTGGGAACGGAGCCTCGTGTGGTAATGTGTGGGGATGGAGCCTCGTGTGGTAATGTGGGGGGTCGGAGCCTTGTGTGGTAATGTGTGGGGATGGAGCCTCGTGTGGTAATGTGTGGGGACGGAGCCTCGTGTGGTAATGTGGGGGGCGGGATTGTGTGTGGTGATGTGGTGGGGGGGCAGGATTATGTGTGGTAATGTGGTGGGGGGGCGGGATTATGTGTGGTAATGTGGTGGGGGGGATTGTGTGGTGATGTGGTGGGGGGTGGGATTATGTGTGGTAATGTGGGGGGCGGGATTATGTGTAGTGATGTGGTGGGTGGGCGAGATTATGTGTGGTGATGTGGTGGGGGGCAGGATTGTGTGGCAATGTGGTGGGGGGCGGGATTATCTGTGGTAATGTGGTGGGGGGCGGGATTATGTGTGATGTGGTGGAGGGGCGGGACTATGTGTGGTGATGTGGTGGGGGGCGGGATTATGTGTGGTGATGGGGTGGGAGGCAGGATTATGTGTGGTGATGTGTTGGGGGCGGGATTATGTGTGGTGATGTGGGGGGCAGGATTATGTGTGGTGGAGGGGCGGCATTATGTGTGGTAATGTGGTGGGGGGGCGGTATTGTGTGGTGATGTGGTGGGGGGTGGGATTATGTGTGGTCATGTGGGGGGCGGGATTATTTGTAGTGATGTGGTGGGGGGCAGGATTGTGTGGCAATGTGGTGGGGGCGGGATTATCTGTGGTAATGTGGTGGGGGGCGGGATTATGTGTGATGTGGTGGAGGGGCGGGACTATGTGTGGTGATGTGGTGGGGGCGGGATTATGTGTGGTGATGTGGTGGGGGGCAGGATTATGTGTGGTGATGTGTTGGGGGTGCGGGATTATGTGTGGTGGTGGGGGGGCGGGATTATGTGTGGTAATGTGGTTGGAGGGTGGGATTATGTGTGGTAATGTGGTTGGGGGGCGGGATTATGTGTGGTAATGTGGTTGAGGGCAGGATTATGTGTGGTAATGTGGTTGGGGAGCGGGATTATGTGTTGTAATGTGATTGGGGGGTGGGATTATGTGTGGTAATGTGGTGGGGGGCGGGATTATGTGTGGTGATGTGGTGGGGGGGCGGGATTGTGTGTGGTAATGTGGTTGGGGGGCGGGATTATGTGGTAATGTGGTTGGGGGGGCGGGAATATGTGTGGTAATGTGGTTGGGGCGGAATTATGTGTGGTAATGTGGTTGGGGGCGGGATTATGTGTGGTAATGTGATTGGGGGCGGGATTATGTGTGGTAATGTGGTGGGGGCGGGATTATGTGTGGTGATGTGGTGGGGGGGCGGAATTGTGTGTGGTAATGTGCTGGGGGGCGCGATTGTGTGTGGTAATGTGCTGGGGGGGTGGGATTGTGTGTGGTAATGTGGTGGGGGCAGGATTGTGTGTGGTGGGGCGGAGCTACTGTGGTGATGTGGTGGGGGGCGGAACTACTGTGCGGGGGGCGGGATTAGCGAGTAATCACAATGCCTCTTATATATATAGATAGAAAAACTGACTGAAACCTCAAGAACTAGTCTGAACAGGTACATACAAAAAAAAAAAAGCAACTTACATATCAAAATGCAAAAATGATTGCATTCAATAGTGTTAAACATGTCAATGTGAAATACATGAAATGGGAATAGTGGCTTTTAAAATTTAGGAAAAATACACATGAGACGTTTAGCACAAAATTTAGCCCTTCATGTATATCACATTGACATGTTTTAACACTATTGAGCGCAACCGTTTTCGCATTTTAATAAGTAAGTTGCTTTTTTGCTTTTTTTTTGTATGCACCTGCACCTGTTCAGACTAGTTCTTGAGGTTTCAGTCAGTTTTTCTGTTATTTATATGCTAAGCTTTCTGACTAAGCACTCTGCCCTTCACCATGTGGTGATTTTAATTATATCTAATCACATTAGGTTCCAACCAATTCATAAATGTAAGCTTTACCAAGGGAGGTGTTTATATTTACCAATACATTCAGATATTAGCCATAGGTAAGTGTTCACACTGGGCAGGTAGGTCAGGGATCCATCAGATTCATGAGATTACCTTGACGATGGTTGATTGGCTCACACTATTTGGCCAAATTTTGTGCTAATTGTCTCATGTGCATTTTTCCTAAATTTCAAAAGCCATTTTGCTATTCACACTTCATGTATTTCACATTGACATGTTTTAACACTATTGAGTGCAATCATTTTCGCATTTTGATATATCTATATATACCTATCATTATATATTCTGCACTGTGTCTGCGAATTGAGATACTGATTTGGCTTTTATCCTAAAGGTACCGTTACACTAAACGACTTACCAAGATCACGACCAGCGATACGACCTGGCCGTGATCGTTGGTAAGTCGTTGTGTGGTCGCTGGGGCGCTGTCACACAGACAGCTCTCTCCAGCGACCAACGATCAAGGGAACGACTTCGGCATCGTTGAAACTGTCTTCAACGATGCCGAAGTCCCCCTGCAGCATCCGGGTAACCAGGGTAAACAATGTGTAACTTGAATGTAATGTAAACTGAATGTGTCAGCGCCGGCAGTAACAGCAGTGACGTCACCGCTGTGCTCTGCTTTACGGCCGGCGCTGACACAGTCAGTGCAGGGAAGCTCTCAGCAGCAGCGCATGCATATTAGCAGCGCTCCTGCCGAAAGCAGTTTTAACCCTATGGACGCCGGGGGACGTGACAGACATCAGAATGTGAGTATGTACTGTGTTTTTTTTAACTTTTACAATAGTAACCAGGGTAAATATCGGGTTACTAAGCACGGCCCTGCGCTTAGTAACCCGATATTTACCCTGGTTACAAGTGAACACATCGCTGGATCGGCGTCACACACGCCGATCCAGCGATGACAGCGGGTGATCTGCGACCAAAAAAAGGTCCTGATCATTCCCATCGACCAAAGATCTCCCAGCAGGGGCCTGATCGTTGGTCGCTGTCACACATAACGAGATCGTTAGCGGGATCGTTGCTACGTCACCAAAAGCGTGATGTTGCAACGATATCGTTAGCGATATCGTTATGTGTGACTCAGCCTCAAGTCATATTGCACGACTCGTTAAAGGGTTGATTGTGACTTGTAGGATCGCTACTTCCAACAGGTGGTGCTATAGAGTTAAGTCCTCTTTTTCTCAGAAGAGGCAATTTGCATATTTAATTTCCCAGAGGAGCATTGCACGGCGAATAAGCCTCCTTACCTTGACAAGCCAGCTGGTATGTCACTCTCCATAAGGAGAAACGTTACCCCTTAGACCTCAGTCCAGAGCCTCTCACCTAGCCAAATCAGTTCTCATGCTTCACACTGATGAGGGCCAACAGCCCGAAACACCGTGTCTGCGAATTGAGATATTGATTTGGCTTTTATCCTAAGTCATATTGCACGACTCGTTAAAGGGTTGATTGTGACTTGTAGCATCGCTACTTCCAACAGGTGGCACAATAGAGTTAAGTCCTCTTTTTCTCAGAAGAGGCAATTTGCATATATGTATATATTCACATATACAGTCATGACCAAAAGTGTTAGCACCCTTGAAATTGTTCGAAAAAATAAAGTATTTCTCCCAGAAAATGATTGCAATTACATATGTTTTGTTAAACTCATATTTAGTTCCTTTGTGTGTATTGGAACAACACAAAAAAACTGAGAACAAAGGCAAATTGGACATAATTTCACACAAAATCCCAAAATGGGCTGGATAAAATTTGTTGGTGCCCTAAATTTAATATTTGGTTGCACACCCTTTAGAACCATCAGCAAGCTACTTACACATCTCAAATGGAATTTTGGACCACTCTTCTTTTGCAAACTGCTCCAGGTCTCTCATATTTGATGGGTGCCTTCCCCCAACAGCAATTATAAGATCCGTGCACAGACAGTTCTCTTCTCCTCTTTCTGTTCTCCATGTTTACTGTGGCACGCAGACACACAATGACTGAGTCAACTTCTCCCTTTTTATCTGGTTTCAGGTGTGATTTTCATATTGCCTACACCTGTTACTTGCCACAGTTGAGTTTGAACGAGCATCACATGCTTACAGAAAAGTTGTTTACTCACAATTTTGGAAAGGTGCCAACAATTTTATCTAGCCCATTTGGGGGATTTTGTGTGAAATTATGCCCAATTTGACTTTTATTCTCCACTATTTTCTTATGTTATTCCAATACACAAAAAGGAAATAAACATGTGTTTAACAAAACATGTGCAGTTGCAATATTTTTCTTGGAGAAATACTTTTCTGGAGCTATTTCATGGGAGGCAACACTGTCGCCCATATCTGTATATTATAAACTCTTATTTAGATTCATGGATATGTTTATCAAAGTGTCATCATGTGGACAAGCAACGTAACAAAGCACGTTCCACTTCCCCAGGACTAGATCTACCAGTTACTCAGTGCATGTCATGCTCTTAAGCACAGAACAATGGTGAGAAAGGGATACAATGGTAATTAGCAGCATTGATTTAGAAGAAGAATTCACAGTCAATCTTGAATCCAGTTGTTGTGCTACATCACCTGGTACACACATCAGATGGAAAAAAACTCAGAGTAAAAAATAATAATAATCTAATGTACGGCCGGCAGCCAGAGGAAAGAGATCAGTACAAAAGTGCTCAATCACTGAGTGGCAGCAGACAGAGAAAGGGAGTTGATGCACTGTAGAGTAGCCAGCAGGAGAAAGTGCCCCCTCGGGTGAAATAATGTCAAAAGGCTGCAAGAAACGTGCATTTTAAAACAATCAGTAGAGCTGATGGTCACAGGAAACGTTGAGAGCCGGTGGCAGTGCTTTCAGCAAATATTTATGAGTATCTAAGAGTCTATGGTTGCCAAGAAGAAAAGAGATAGAAAAGAAGTCTTATCTTGACTGTGGCAGATGCCGTTCATGCATACACTATGATTGTATTTAGTGATGATGCAGGGGACAGCAGGTCACATATTTCATGGCTTTCATGCCATGGGGAACAGTAGCACGCCAGTTACTGTATGTTCAGTGGTCGAACAACCAGACATTGCATAAATGAAACTGAATGACACCTTAAACTCCATCTGTTCCTTTATCCGTCTCAAGGAATCTTTAAAAATGCGCCAACTGGCCTAAAGGATGTAATGCCGAAATCTGTGATGCTATTTAATGTCCCCTATAACAAGATAAAGGAAAGATTCAGCACTTTCAGTACAAATTTGTTATTCTACAAAACGTGAGAAATGTAAGAGCTGTTTCCAGTTAGGAGCTAACAAGAGGGCCGTAATTGGAAATATGCCTCTATGCTAGCAATGAAACGTGCAGGAAGATTAAAAATGAAGGTTCGAAATAAGAGTCTAAAATCATTTATAAATATGCATGGACATTTTTTGTGAGGATTTCAAAACTAGAGAAACTAGAGATAAATCTGTAATCATGGAAAACACTTTTGCTGAAGCTGTGATTAGGGCTATTTGTGGGCTCGCACACCCACGTGGATCAGGCCTTATGTGATTTTACATGATTTCATGTTCACAGATTTTTTTATTTTGGTATTGCTATTTTTTTTACATAACCATATGGAATGTAGTTATTTATATTGCTTCTTACATAAGATTTATTTTGTGAAATATACATTTTCAGTGTATTGATAGTATGTTTCATCACTCGCTGAAATTCACCAGTGATGGTGTCCTTGACCCAAGCAGGTATCAGAATACTGTTTATACACATGTTTGTGCTTTTCATTGTTTTTACTTGTCAATTTTTTTATTGTGTTACACTTCAATCAAGCCATTTTCTTTTCAAGTGTAAAATGATCACAGGAAGAAGAAATTATCTGGATTTCTTATCAGAGATCCCTTATACAAACATTATAGTCAGCCATTCATGAGTCTAAATTGCTACTTACACTCACCGGCCACTTTATTAGGTACACCTGTCCAACTTCTTGTTAACACTTAATTTCTAATCAGCCAATCACATGGCGGCAACTCAGTGCATTTAGGCATGTAGACAATGGTCAAGACAATCTCCTGCAGTTCAAACCGAGCATCAGTATGGGGAAGAAAGGTGATTTGAGTGCCTTTGAACGTGGCATGGTTGTTGGTGCCAGAAGGGCTGGTCTGAGTATTTCAGAAACTGCTGATCTACTGGGATTTTCACGCACAACCATCTCTAGGGTTTACAGAGAATGGTCCGAAAAAGAAAAAAAATCCAGTGAGCGGCAGTTCTGTGGGCGGAAATGCCTTGTTGATGCCAGAGGTCAGAGGAGAATGGGCAGACTGGTTCGAGCTGATAGAAAGGCAACAGTGACTCAAATCGCCACCCGTTACAACCAAGGTAGGCCTAAGAGCATCTCTGAACGCACAGTGCGTCGAACTTTGAGGCAGATGGGCTACAGCAGCAGAAGACCACACCGGGTACCACTCCTTTCAGCTAAGAACAGGAAACTGAGGCTACAATTCGTACAAGCTCATCGAAATTGGACAGTAGAAGATTGGAAAAACGTTGCTTGGTCTGATGAGTCTCGATTTCTGCTGCGACATTCGGATGGTAGGGTCAGAATTTGGCATAAACAACATGAAAGCATGGATCCATCCTGCCTTGTATGGAGCATCTTTGGGATGTGCAGCCGACAAATCTGCGGCAACTGTGTGATGCCATCATGTCAATATGGACCAAAATCTCTGAGGAATGCTTCCAGCACCTTGTTGAATCTATGCCACGAAGAATTGAGGCAGTTCTGAAGGCAAAAGGGGGTCCAACCCGTTACTAGCATGGTGTACCTAATAAAGTGGCCGGTGAGTGTATTTCCAACTAAGTCTATTGAAATAAGCATACATGATATGATTTTATTTACAACTCAAATAATGCTAGTGCTGATAATACTCTGGGAAATTATAATATAAAATGTGACTTAAAAAATATATTGATCATTTGCTTATATAGGAGTAGAGATGAATGGATAAGGCAAAATTGGAATTCGCCTGTTTGTTTAGATTTTCCTGGAAAATTTGATTTGCAGAATTGTTATTCTCTGCAAATGTCCCTTATTGTGCTTGAACTCCCTATATACACCAGAGCATAATAAAAGTAAGATGTAAAAAATCCATAAAAACACTTATACTCACCCTAATTCTCACCTCTCCGGCCTCGCTGATCCTCATCATCACGCGTCCGGTTTTCATCGCATCTTCTTATCACCACCACTAGTGCTGAATCACCGTGCCAGTTCATATTAGGTGGGGACTTATGGCTTTTGACGAGGCCTGGGACCAGGGTTGCCAACTTGACATTTTTAATTTTTCTAGACAGTTTATCAAAAAGACATAGACAGACATTGTTTTTTAAAAACACATTGTAAAACCATAATAAGCCATTATGATTGTAAGTGATCCATGTCTACAGCCCATAGTTCTGATATGTAGGCATCAGCTGTGTTTACTATAAACTCTAAATTGATGATAATTACAGTCAAAATAATTTGCATAAGTTTCGTTAACTTAAAAAAGTCACAATTTTTTTAAGGACAGGGCAAAAAAGTGCCTTATTTTTATGGACTGTTCTGGAATTTCTGGATGGCTGGCAACCCAGCTTGGAATCATTTTGCACAAGCATACATAATTTACAAATATCTGATGTTATGATGTGTGCAATGACTTTGCGTGTGGAAGTCCTGGCCCATTGTGAAAAGCTTGAGGATTTCAGTTCTCACAGCTATGATAAAAAGATGTGACCAAGGTCAGAGGCGCCAGAGAGTTAAGAGATAAGGTGGACATTAGTATATTTTAAAGTTTTTTAATCTTTGATAACCCTTTATGGTTTTGTTGAAACCACACAGAAGCGAATTACAAAAAAATCCACATTTTTGTAATATTTGAGTAGAATTCAATTCCACATGAATATATATATATATATATATATATATATATATATATATATATATATATATATATATATATATATATGTTTGTATCCATATAGGAGTCTTTCAGTCACTCTCACCAGAATAACAAGTGTCCTCCCAATGTAAGAGTATAGTCAGCTTACTTTACAACATCATATAGTGTAAACCCTGTCCTTTACCTCAGAAATAATATATAATAGAACTTACTAGCCAGGCACAACAATTGTACTAACATTATATGCATATATACAGTTGTGCTCAAAAGTTTACATACCCCAACCCAATTTTTGCTTTCTTGACCTTTTTTCAGAGACTATGAATGACAACACCAAAGCTTATTCTCCTCTCATGGTGTTATGATCTGGTGGCCTAGGAGCAGCATGAGACGCACTCTGGAGAAGGTGGTACCTGTACTGACAGCAGACCCTGAACTTAACACCGCAACTAGAAGTAGCCGTGGAATGTACCTAACACTCCCTAGACAGCTCGACACAGCCGGAGGACTAAATACCCCTAGAGATAGAAAAGGGAAAACTATCTTGCCTCAGAGAAAATCCCCAAAGGATAGACAGCCCCCCACAAATATTGACTGTGAGAGGAGAGGGAAATAACATACGCAGACTGAAATCAGGATTTAGCAAAGGAGGCCGCTTATTAGCTAAATAGAAAGGATAGGACAGAGTACTATGCGGTCAGTATTAAAACACTAAAAAATATCCACCACAGAAAATGCAAAATCTCCACATCTAACTAAAGATATGGAGGGTATATCTGCATCTCCAGAGATACCAGTTTGGCTGAACAAATCCTTATACAGACCAAGCTGGACAAGACAAAACATGAAAAAGAACTGAACAATAAGGCCCACAGCATGTGGACTGCAAAAAACAAGGTCAGAACTTAACTTTGTTGAAATGAACAGCAAAGATGGAGAGACCAGGCAGGGATGTGAATCCTCCAGGAACAATGGACAACTGGCACTGACTAAAGGGTCAAACAAGACTAAATAGCCCAGTCAGACTTGCAATAAGTGGACACACCTGATGAATGCTGCGATCCAAAGACAGCAGCACTACCACTTATAACCACCGGAGGGAGCCCAAGAGCAGAATTCACAACAGTACCCCCCCCTTGAGGAGGGGTCACCGAACCCTCACCAGAGCCCCCAGGCCGATCAGGACGAGCCAAATGAAAGGCACAAACCAAATCGTCAGCATGAACATCGGAGGCAACAACCCAAGAATTATCCTCCTGGCCATAACCCTTCCATTTGACAAGATATTTAAGCTTCCGCATCGAAAAGCAAAAATCCAAAATCTTCTCCACCACATACTCCAACTCCCCATCAATCAACACCGGGGCAGGAGGATCAACAGAGGGAACAATGGGCACCACATATTTCCGCAACAAAGTTCTATGAAAAACATTATGGATGGAAAAAGAGACTGGAAGGGCCAAACGAAAAGACACTGGATTGATAATCTCAGAAATCCTATAAGGACCAATAAACCGAGGCTTGAACTTAGGGGAAGAAACATTCATAGGAACATGACGGGAAGACAACCAAACCAAATCCCCAACCCGAAGCCGGGAACCCACACGCCGACGACGGTTAGCAAAACGCTGAGCCTCCTCCTGAGACAACACCAAATTGTCCACAACATGAGCCCAAATTTGCTGCAACCTGTCAACCACAGAATCCACCCCAGGACAATCAGAAGGCTCAACCTGCCCTGAAGAAAAACGAGGATGAAAACCAGAATTACAAAAGAAGGGTGAAACCAAGGTAGCAGAACTAGCCCGATTATTAAGGGCAAACTCGGCCAATGGCAAGAAAGCCACCCAATCATCCTGATCAGCAGACACAAAGCATCTCAAATAAGTTTCCAAAGTCTGGTTAGTTCGCTCGGTTTGGCCATTTGTCTGAGGATGAAATGCGGAAGAAAAAGACAAATCAATGCCCAGCCTAGCACAAAAGGCCCGCCAAAACTTAGAAACAAACTGGGAACCTCTATCTGACACAATATTCTCCGGAATGCCATGCAAACGAACCACATGCTGAAAAAACAACGGAACCAAATCAGAAGAGGAAGGCAATTTAGGCATAGGTACCAAATGAACCATCTTAGAAAACCGGTCACAAACCACCCAGATAACCGACATCCTCTGGGAAACCGGAAGATCTGAAATAAAATCCATAGAAATATGCGTCCAAGGCCTCTCAGGAACCGGGAAAGGCAAAAGCAACCCACTAACGCGGGAGCAGCAAGGCTTGGCCCGCGCACAAGTCCCACAGGACTGCACAAAAGAACGCACATCCCGTGACAAAGAAGGCCACCAAAAGGACCTACCAACCAAATCTCTGGTACCAAAAATCCCAGGATGGCCAGCCAACACAGAACAATGAACCTCAGAAATCACTTTACTAGTCCATCTGTCAGGAACAAACAGTTTCCCCACTGGACAGTGGTCTGGTTTATCAGCCTGAAACTCCTGAAGAACCCGCCGCAAATCAGGGGAGATGGCAGAAAGAATCACCCCTTCCTTCAGAATGCCGACCGGCTCAAGGACCCCAGGGGAATCAGGCAAAAAGCTACTAGAGAGGGCATCAGCCTTAACATTCTTAGAACCCGGAAGATACGAGACCACAAAATTAAAATGGGAGAAAAACAGGGACCATCGGGCCTGTCTAGGATTCAGCCGTTTGGCAGACTCGAGGTAAATCAGATTCTTATGATCGGTCAAGACCACAATACGGTGCTTGCCCCCTCAAGCCAATGTCGCCACTCCTCAAATGCCCACTTCATAGCCAACAGCTCATGATTGCCGACATCATAATTGCATTCCGCAGGCGAAAACTTTTGAGAAAAGAAGGCACACGGTTTCATCAAGGAACCATCAGAATTCCTCTGAGACAAAACGGCCGCTGCCCCAATCTCAGAAGCGTCAACCTCAACCTCAACAGGAAGAGAAACATCTGGCTGACGCAACACAGGGGCAGAAGTAAATCAGCGTTTAAGCTCCTGAAAGGCAGCAAAAGCCGCAGAGGACCAATTCGTCACATCAGTGCCTTTCTTTGTCAAATCGGTCAGGGGTTTTACCACACTGGAGAAGTTGGCAATGAAACGGCAATAAAAATTAGCAAAGCCCAAAAATTTCTGAAGGCTCTTCACGGATGTGGGCTGGATCCAATCATGAATGGCCTGAACCTTAACCGGATCCATTTCTATAGATGAGGGAGAAAAAATGAAGCCCAAAAAAGAAACCTTCTGTACTCCAAAGAGGCACTTAGACCCCTTCACAAACAAGGCATTATCACGAAGGATCTGAAATACCATCCTGACTTGTTTCACATGAGACTCCCAATCATCTGAAAAAATCAAAATATCATCCAAATACACAATCATGAATTTATCAAGATAATTCTGAAATATATCATGCATGAAGGACTGAAACACAGATGGAGCATTAGAGAGTCCGAATGGCATCACAAGGTATTCAAAATGGCCTTCAGGCGTATTAAACGCAGTTTTCTGTCATGAATCCCCAATGGCAAGGGATAGCACAGGATAAGCAAAGTATAATAAATATCGGACGAGCTCTAGGGTGATGGAACCTGGGCTGACCGCTGCCCTACGCCTGACAAACGCAACTAGAGATAGCCAGGGAGCGTGCCTACGTTGGTTCTAGACGCCACGCACCAGCCTAAGAGCTAACTAGTACTGCAGAGAAAACAAAGACCTCACTTGCCTCCAGAGGAATTAACCCCAAAGATATAGTTGCCCCCCACATGTATTGACGGTGAAATGAGAGGAAGGCACACACATAGAGATGATGTATATAGCTTTAGCAAATAGAGGCCCGCTGAAAACTAGAAAGCAGAATGACACAAAAGGGGACTGAGCGGTCAGCAAAAAACCCTAATCAAAAAAACCATCCTGAGATTACAAGAACCCATGTGCCAACTCATGGCACATGGGGAGAACCTCAGTCCACTAGAGCAACCAGCTAACAAAGAGACATTCTAAGCAAGCTGGACAAAAAACCAAACAACTGAAAATCAGCACTTAGCTTATCCTGAAAGATCTGGGAGCAGGTAGGCAGGAACCAAACAGAGCACATCTGAACACATTGATAGCCGGCAAGGGAAATGACAGAAAGGCCAGGTAAAATAGGAAACACCCAGCCTCTGATGGACAGATGGAAACCAAAGGCCGCAACCCACCAAAGTCACCCAGTACCAGCAGTAACCACCAGAGGGAGCCCGCAAACAGAATCCACAACAGTACCCCCCCTTGAGGAGGGGTCACCGAACCCTCACGAGAACCCCCAGGGCGATCAGGGTGAGCTCTATGGAAGGCGCGGACCAAATCAGTCGCATGAACATCGGAGGCGACCACCCAGGAATTGTCCTCCTGACCATAACCCTTCCACTTAACCAAATACTGGAGTTTGCGTCTGGAAACACGAGAATCCAAGATCTTTTCAACAACATACTCCAATTCTCCCTCCACCAGCACCGGAGCAGGAGGCTCGACCGAAGGAACAACAGGCACCTCATACCTCCGCAACAACGACCGATGGAACACATTATGAATAGCGAACGATGCTGGGAGATCCAAACGGAAAGATACAGGGTTAAGAATCTCCGAGATCCTATAAGGACCGATGAACCGAGGCTTGAACTTAGGAGAAGAGACCTTCATAGGGACAAAACAAGAAGACAACCACACCAAGTCCCCAACAAGAAGTCGGGGACCCACGCGGCGACGGCGATTAGCAAACTGCTGAGTCTTCTCCTGAGATAACTTCAAATTGTCCACCACCTGATTCCAAATGTGATGTAGCCTGTCCACCACCACGTCCACTCCAGGACAATCCGAAGACTCCACCTGACCAGAGGAAAAACGAGGATGAAACCCCGAATTACAAAAAAAAGGAGAGACCAACGTGGCCGAACTAGCCCGATTATTAAGAGCAAATTCGGCCAGTGGCAAAAAAGCAACCCAGTCATCCTGATCAGCAGAAACAAAACACCTCAAATAAGTTTCCAAGGTCTGATTAGTTCGCTCCATCTGGCCATTCGTCTGAGGATGGAATGCAGACGAGAAAGACAAATCAATGCCCATCTTGGCACAAAACGTCCGCCAAAATCTAGACACAAACTGGGATCCCCTGTCAGAAACGATATTCTCCGGAATCCCATGCAAACGAACCACGTTCTGAAAAAACAAAGGAACCAACTCAGAGGAGGAGGGCAACTTAGGCAAGGGCACCAAATGAACCATCTTAGAAAAGCGGTCACACACAACCCAGATAACGGACATTTTCTGTGAAACCGGGAGATCAGAAATAAAATCCATGGAAATGTGCGTCCAAGGCCTCTTCGGGATGGGCAAGGATAACAACAACCCACTAGCCCGTGAACAGCAAGGCTTAGCTCGAGCACACACTTCACAAGACTGCACAAAGGCACGCACATCCCTAGACAAGGAAGGCCACCAAAAAGACCTGGCCACCAAGTCTCTTGTACCAAATATTCCAGGATGACCAGCCAACACAGAAGAATGGACCTCGGAGATGACTCTACTGGTCCAATCATCCGGAACAAACAGTCTTTCTGGTGGACATCGATCCGGTTTATCCACCTGAAACTCCTGCAATGCGCGTCGCAAGTCTGGGGATACGGCGGACAATATTACCCCATCCCTAAGGATACCAGCAGGCCCAGTGTCTCCAGGAGAGTCAGGCACAAAACTCCTGGAAAGAGCATCTGCCTTCACATTCTTTGAACCTGGCAGGTATGAAACCACGAAATTGAAACGAGAAAAAAACAACGACCAACGAGCCTGTCTAGGATTCAAACGCCTGGCAGACTCAAGGTAAATGAGATTCTTGTGATCAGTCAAGACCACCACGCGATGTTTAGCACCCTCAAGCCAATGACGCCACTCCTCAAATGCCCACTTCATGGCCAAAAGCTCCCGATTACCCACATCATAATTGCGCTCGGCGGGCGAGAATTTTCTAGAGAAGAAAGCACATGGCTTCATCACCGAGCCATTAGAACTTCTCTGTGACAAAACCGCCCCCGCTCCAATATCGGAAGCATCAACCTCTACCTGGAAAGGAAGTGAAACATCTGGTTGACACAACACAGGAGCAGAAGAAAACCGGCGCTTAAGTTCCTGAAAGGCCTCCACGGCCGCAGGAGACCAATCAGCAACATCAGCACCCTTTTTAGTCAAATCAGTCAAAGGTTTAACAATACTGGAAAAATTAGCAATGAACCGACGATAAAAATTAGCAAACCCCAAGAACTTCTGAAGGCTCTTAACAGATGTAGGTTGTGTCCAGTCACAAATAGCCTGAACCTTAACGGGATCCATCTCAATAGTAGAAGGAGAAAAAATGTACCCCAAAAAAGAAATCTTCTGGACTCCGAAGAGACACTTTGAGCCCTTCACAAACAGAGAATTGGCCCGCAAAACCTGAAACACCTTCCTGACCTGTAGAACATGAGACTCCCAGTCATCAGAAAACACCAAAATATCATCCAAATACACAATCATAAACTTATCCAGATATTCACGGAAAATATTGTGCATAAAGGACTGAAAGACTGACGGAGCATTGGAGAGTCCAAAAGGCATTACCAAATACTCAAAATGGCCCTCAGGCGTATTAAATGCGGTTTTCCACTCATCACCCTGTTTTATCCGCACCAGATTATACGCACCACGAAGATCTATTTTAGTGAACCACCTAGCCCCCTTAATGCGAGCAAACAAATCAGTAAATAATGGCAATGGATACTGGTATTTGACTGTAATCTTATTCAGAAGGCGATAATCTATACAAGGCCTCAGGGAACCATCTTTTTTTGCCACGAAAAAAAAACCTGCACCCAGAGGGGACGAAGATGGACGAATATGTCCCTTTTCCAAGGACTCCTTAATATAATTCCGCATAGCAGTATGCTCTGGCAGTGACAGATTAAATAAACGACCCTTAGGGAACTTACTGCCAGGAATCAATTCTATAGCACAGTCACACTCTCTATGGGGAGGGAGCGAATTGAGCTTAGGCTCCTCAAAAACATCCCTATAATCCGACAAAAACGCAGGGATCTCCGAAGGAGTAGATGAAGCGATAGAAATCGGAGGTGCATCATCATGAACCCCCTGACATCCCCAGCTTAGCACAGACATTGTTTTCCAGTCCAGGACAGGATTATGAGTTTGTAACCATGGCAGACCAAGCACTAGTACATCATGTAAATTATACAGTACAAGGAAACGAATCACCTCCTGATGAACGGGAGTCATGCGCATGGTCACTTGTGTCCAATACTGCGGTTTATTCATAGCCAATGGTGTAGAATCAATTCCTTTCAGAGGAATAGGAACTTCCAGAGGCTCTAGACTAAAACCGCAGCGTTTAGCAAATGACCAATCCATAAGACTCAGGGCAGCGCCTGAATCCACATAGGCATCGACGGAAATGGAAGACAGTGAAAAAATCAGAGTCACAGACAAAATGAACTTAGACTGCAGAGTATCAATGGCAAAAGATTTATCAACCCTTTTTGTGCGTTTAGAGCATGCTGATATAACATGAGCTGAATCACCACAATAAAAACACAAACCATTTTTCCGCCTATAATTTTGCCGTTCACTTCTGGACTGAATTCTATCACATTGCATAGTCTCAGGTGCCTGTTCAGAAGACACCGCCAACTGGTGCACGGGTTTGCGCTCCCGCAAACGCCGATCAATCTGAATGGCCATAGCCATAGACTCATTCAGACCTGTAGGCGCAGGGAACCCCACCATAATATCCTTAATGGCCTCAGAAAGACCATTTCTGAAGTTTGCAGCCAGGGCGCACTCATTCCACTGAGTAAGCACCGACCATTTCCGAAATTTCTGACAATATATTTCCGCTTCATCATGCCCCTGAGAGAGGGCTAATAAAGCCTTTTCAGCCTGAATCTCTAGGTTAGGTTCCTCATAGAGCAATCCCAATGCCAGAAATAACGCATCCACACTGAGCAATGCAGGATCCCCTGGTGCCAATGCAAATGCCCAATTCTGAGGGTCGCCCCGTAGGAACGATATAACAATCTTGACCTGTTGAGCAGGGTCTCCAGAGGAGCGAGATTTCAAAGAGAGAAACAATTTACAATTGTTCCTGAAATTCAGGAAGGTAGATCTATCTCCAGAAAAAAACTCTGGAATAGGAATTCTAGGTTCAGACATGGGAGTGTGAACAACGAAATCCTGTATGTTTTGAACCTTTGCCGCGAGATTACTCAGGCTGGAAGCCAAACTCTGGACATCCATGATAAACAGCTAAGATCAGAGCCATTCAAGGGTTAAGAGGAGGTAAGAAGCAGCTAGACAGCAATTAAGGGCTAGGCAGCAAAACTCTGAAGGAAAAAAAAATAAAAATTTCCCTTGAACATTTCTTTTTCTCCTGCTTCAGCCCAAACAATTAACACTTTGTGGTCCGGCTATACTGTCATGAATCCCCAATGGCTAGGGATAGCACAGGATAAGCAAAGTATAATAAATATCGGACGAGCTCTAGGGTGATGGAACCTGGGCTGACCGCTGCCCTACGCCTGACAAACGCAACTAGAGATAGCCAGGGAGCGTGCCTACGTTGGTTCTAGACGCCACGCACCAGCCTAAGAGCTAACTAGTACTGCAGAGAAAACAAAGACCTCACTTGCCTCCAGAGGAATTAACCCCAAAGATATAGTTGCCCCCCACATGTATTGACGGTGAAATGAGAGGAAGGCACACACATAGAGATGATGTATATAGCTTTAGCAAATAGAGGCCCGCTGAAAACTAGAAAGCAGAATGACACAAAAGGGGACTGAGCGGTCAGCAAAAAACCCTAATCAAAAAAACCATCCTGAGATTACAAGAACCCATGTGCCAACTCATGGCACATGGGGAGAACCTCAGTCCACTAGAGCAACCAGCTAACAAAGAGACATTCTAAGCAAGCTGGACAAAAAACCAAACAACTGAAAATCAGCACTTAGCTTATCCTGAAAGATCTGGGAGCAGGTAGGCAGGAACCAAACAGAGCACATCTGAACACATTGATAGCCGGCAAGGGAAATGACAGAAAGGCCAGGTAAAATAGGAAACACCCAGCCTCTGATGGACAGATGGAAACCAAAGGCCGCAACCCACCAAAGTCACCCAGTACCAGCAGTAACCACCAGAGGGAGCCCGCAAACAGAATCCACAACAGTTTTCCATTCGTCACCCTGCTTAATACGAACAAGATTATATGCCCTTCGAAGGTCAATCTTGGTAAACCAACTAGCCCCCTTAATCCTAGCAAACAAATCAGAAAGCAAAGGCAATGGGTATTGGAATTTGACCGTGATCTTATTCAAGAGGCGATAATCAATACAGGGTCTCAAGGAGCCATCCTTCTTGGCAACAAAAAAAAACCTGCTCCCAATGGTGAAGAAGATGGCCGAATATGCTTCTTCTCCAAAGACTCCTTAACATAACTCTGCATGGCGGCAGGTTCTGGCACAGACAAGTTGAAAAGTCGGCCCTTAGGGAACTTACAGCCTGGAATCAAGTCAATAGCACAATCACAGTCCCTATGCGGTGGAAGGGAACTGGATTTGGGCTCATCGAATACATCCTGGAAATCTGACAAAAACTCAGGAATTTCAGAAGAGGGGGAGGAGGAAATTGACATCAAAGGAACGTCACCATGAACCCCCTGACAACCCCAACTAGTCACAGACATAGATTTCCAATCCAACACCGGATTATGCACCTGTAACCATGGGAAACCCAGCACAATAGCATCATGCAAATTATGCAAAACCAGAAAACGACAATCTTCCTGGTGAGCTGGTGCCATGCACATGGTCAGATGTGTCCAAAACTGAGGTTTATTTTTAGCCAACGGTGTAGCATCAATGCCCCTCAAAGGAATAGGACTCTGTAAAGGCTGCAAGGGGAAACCACAACGTCTGGCAAATTCTAAGTCCATTAAGTTTAAAGCGGCGCCTGAATCCACAAATGCTATTACAGAAAATGACGATAATGAGCAGATCAGGGTCACAGATTTAGGTTGTACAGTACTGATGGTAACAGAACTAGCGATTCTCTTGGTACGCTTAGGGCAATCAGAAATAACGAGCAGAATCGCCGCAGTAAAAACACAACCTATTCTGACGTCTGAATCTTTGTCGTTCAGCTCTAGACACAATCCTATCACACTGCATAGGCTCAGGACTCCGCTCGGAAGACAACGCCATAGTGTGCACAACTCTGCGCTCGCGCAAGCGCCGATCAATCTGCATGGCCAGAGACATAGAATCACTCAGACCAGCAGGCGTGGGGAACCTGTCATGATTCCCAATGGCAGGGAAACATCAAAACACAAAGATAACGGACGAGCTCTGGGTGATGGAATCTCGAGCTGACCGTGAGCTAAATCTACCACACAACTAATAGTAGCCAGGGAGCATACCTGATTAACCCTAGATGCCACGCGCCAGCCGGAGGACTAACTACCCCTGGTAGAGGAAGGAACAGACCTGGCTTACCTCTAGGGAAATACCCCAAAAGATGATAGCAGCCCCCCACATGTAATGACGGTGAGTTTAGAGGAAAAGACATACACAGTATGAAGGTAGATTTAGCAAAGAGAGGTCCACTTACTAGATAGCAGAAGGATACAAAAGAGGACTTCACGGTCAACTGAAAACCCTATCAAAAAACCATCCTGAAATTACTTTAAGACTCCTGTGTCAACTCATGACACAGGAGTGGCAATTTCAGCCCACAAGAGCTTCCAGCTACAGAGAATAACAAAACTGCAAACTGGACAAAAGATACAAAACAAAAGGACAAAGTCCACTTAGCTGATCAGCAGACTAGTAGCAGGAACATGCAACCGAAGGCTCTGGTTACAATGATGACCGGCAAGGAAATGACTGGAGAGCAAGGCTAAATAGGAAACTCCCAAACACTGATGGGAGCAGGTGAACTGAGACAGCAAAGACACACAAGTCACCAGTACCACCAGCAACCACCAGGGGAGCCCAAAAGCGGATTCACAACAGTACCCCCCCCTTAAGGAGGGGGCACCGAACCCTCACGAGAACCACCAGGACGATCTGGATGAGCCCTATGAAAGGCATGAACCAAATCCGAGGCATGAACATCAGAGGCAGTTACCCAAGAATTATCTTCTTGACCATAGCCCTTCCATTTAACCAGATACTGAAGTCTCCGTCTGGAAATACGGGAGTCCAGGATCTTCTCCACAACGTACTCCAATTCACCCCCTACCAGCACAGGAGCAGGAGGTTCATTAGAAGGAACCACCGGTACCTCATACCTCCGCAACAACGACCGATGGAATACATTATGGATAGCGAAAGATGCCGGGAGGTCCAAACGAAAGGACACAGGGTTAAGAATCTCCAAAATCCTATAAGGACCGATGAACCGGGGCTTAAACTTAGGAGAAGAAACCCTCATAGGGACAAAACGGGAAGACAACCACACCAAGTCCCGAACACGAAGGCGAGGACCAACACGACGCCGGCGGTTAGCAAACTGCTGAGTCCTCTCCTGGGACAACTTCAAATTGTCCACCACTTGTCCCCAAATCCGATGCAACCGATCCACCACAGCATCAACTCCCGGACAATCCAAAGATTCCACCTGACCAGATGAAAAACGAGGGTGAAACCCTGAATTGCAAAAGAAAGGGGAAACCAAAGTGGCAGAACTAGCCCGATTATTAAGAGCAAACTCTGCCAACGGCAAAAAGGCAACCCAGTCATCCTGATCCGCAGACACAAAACACCTCAAATAAGTCTCCAAAGTTTGATTAGCTCGCTCCGTCTGGCCATTAGTCTGAGGATGGAATGCAGACGAAAAAGACAAATCAATTCCCAACCTGGAACAGAATGTCCGCCAAAATCTAGACACGAACTGGGTTCCCCTGTCAGAAACGATGTTTTCCGGAATCCCATGCAGGCGAACCACATTTTGAAAAAACAGAGGGACCAATTCAGATGAGGAAGGCAACTTAGGCAATGGCACCAAATGGACCATTTTAGAAAAACGGTCACACACCACCCAGATGACAGACATCTTCTGAGAAACAGAAATTAAACCACCAAACCACCAAAAGATAGGAAATCACCAGAGATTACCACAGCATTTAGGATTAATAATATGCCTTTATTAAATATATTGGCAATACATATAAAATTAATGAATTTTTTAATAAAATATTTCATACAAGAGATTATTTAATTAATAACAAAAAACCGCAGGTAAAATACAATATAATATACGGTACCCATAAACCCCCATATATACAGGTAGCACCCTTTTAAAAATAAAAATAATTATAAAAATAAAAATAAATATAAATATAAAAATTGCCTTTACTCGCAGTGTTGCACATAAAAAGAAGAAGAAGAGGAGAAATACTCCCAAGAAAAATGTGAAAGAAATATAATGTGTCCAAAATATAGTTAAAAAACGTGCCAAAAATCTTATACAAATTAAAACAAATCTTCACTCAACAATCGTGATAGTTTATAGAGAGATCAATATAAGGAATATATATAAGAATTATAAAAATAATAATGAATCATATATAGTGATTGCAACGTTTTTTATATAAAGTGTCTAAGTGCATAAAGTGATAGTGACACAGCGAGGTAGGTATTACATATAAAGTGTCCTGGATAATATTATACCAGGGTGGTTGTGCTTGTATATATAGTCTCTATATTTGCCCAATGGTTGTGGTGGCTCATGGATCATTAACCATATAAGCTAGCAATACACCATATATATGTGCCTATTTCTATATTCTAGTGGCTGAATGGCACCATTAACAATAGCTGAACTCCCATAAGCCAACAAGTTAAAAAATGGGGCAACACAGCACAACCGTAAGGGAGTGATAAACTACCTGTAAAGAGGGTCCGGGACCTGCGTGCGCCCGACGCGCGTTTCGGATATCTTTCCTTCGTCAGGGGGTGATAGATAGTGATCCCACAGAGGTTTTTATAGGCCTCTCACCGAGCATTGCAGCCCGGTAAATACCGGCGCATGCGCAGTCAGGAGGCCGATGCCTTCCGGTTTCCGCGTCACATGATTCGTCACCACGGGAACGGAGTACCCGGCGTGACCAGGCAACCATGGACGCAGAACGCCGGAACACACAGGCACAAACCGCGCACGCGCACAACAGGGATGCAGCGTGGGTGAGAGTTGCATTAGCTTATGTTTGTTAACACGCTGATAATGGCTGATTAAGTCGGGGCCTGAAAAAACACTAAGGGGATAGTAAATCCCCAGCTATAAATGTAGTAACCTTCTGAAATCGAGGAAAATACTAACAAGGGCTGAATAAATACAGCAGAGAGAAAATTGCTGCAGAGAGTACATATATCAAATTACTTAAGCATTGCCAAAATATATAAAAATGTGTAAGAAAATCTAAAACACTATGAATGTTATTATCTACATGGCAATTACCAAATTAAGCTACTACAGAAACTATATGTATGAATAATTGAGCTAAATATTCAGAATAAAAGAATTATATATATGTATTATTTACTACATGATTTCTACTGTATCAACAATAAATACAAATTGACAGGTATAAAGCAAAAAAATATATATATACATAAAATTGATCTTTCTTTATCTTCAATTTCTATACAGATGAAGGTAAGCATCATTCAAGATCCTGTCAGAAGTGCCCAACATGTGATTCAAATCCATCGAAGGTGAGTATATACTGCTAAGATTAAAAATATATAATTAATAGGGGATCATATCAGCACAGAAAAATATATTAAATAAAATGGAATAAAATCTCTATAAAATGTTATAATGAATAAAAAACACAAAGTATTAAAAAGTTACAGGGTACAAAAGATAAAATGTTTATAGAAAAGGTGCAAAACTAAGGTTCTCATTTAACCCTTTTGGTGTTACAGTATCCAAGGTCCATATCCATTTTGTTTCTTTTCTTGCCAAGGCCAAACTAATCTCCCCACCTCTCTCATTTCTTTGTATCATGTCTATGCCCGTTACTTTTAGTAGGGAGGCATCACATCCGTGATGTAATTTAAAATGTTTTGGGATTGTTTTTAAGGATTGAATGTCCTCCGTTTCTTTGGCAGCCATAATTCCCAAAACATGTTCCCTGGTACGTACTTTGAGCTGTCTTGTTGTCATCCCTATATACACCAGGGAACACGGACATGTGGCATGATATATAACCGCTTTTGAATTACAATTAATCATCTGTTTAATTTTATATAAGGTGGTACCATTAGAGTTACAAAAGGTGTTCGTTCTTTTAATGTTACTACATGCCACACATTGGCCACAAGGTTTACATCCCGGCACAGCCTTTGTATTAGTGAGAAAAGATGGAATTTCTGCCTTGTATGGGTAGTGGCTTCTCACCAATTGGTCTTTGAGGTTTCTCGATCTACGATATGTGATGTTACAACTTTCACCAATATATTTTGACAAAACAGGGTCAGCTTTTAATATAGCCCAAGATTTGTTAATATATGACCTCATTAGTTCTGTTTGGCCATGATATTGTGTGATATACCTCACTACCTTATTTGTTTTGTGAGGTTTCGTGCCATACAGGGCCTGATGTCGAGTTATATGTTTGGCACGGTTATATCCCTTTTTAACTGACCGTTTACTATATCCCCTCTCAAGAAATCTCCTCTTCATGTCACTAGCTTGTTCTTCAAAGTCTACCTCATTTGAACATATCCTCCGTAAGCGAAGAAATTGGCCTATTGGGATGGAATTAATCATGGAGGGAGGATGTGATGAGGAAGCATGTAATAATGCATTCACTGCCGTGGACTTGCGAAAGATGTTTGTATACAAACATCCACTTTCGTCCCTATGTATTCCTACATCTAAAAATTCCATAAATTCCACATCATATTTGTATGTAAGCTTAATGTTAAGCTTATTATGATTTAGATGTTCCATAAAGGTATGGAGTGAGTCTACAGTGCCCTGCCAGACAAAAAATACGTCATCGATGAACCGCACCCAGATCGGGATGCGGTCCATCGCTGACTCATTAGTGACATGAAAGAGGTCCCTCTCCCACAGCCCCAGGAATAAATTAGCATAAGACGGCGCAAATGATGCACCCATTGCTGTACCCTGGAGCTGTAGGTAGAGGGACCCCTTAAAATAGAAAAAATTCCTCGAAAACGAGAATTCTAGCATCTGCACTATAAATTGTCTCATATGTGTAGGTATAGATGAGGACTTCAAGAAATATTCGGCTGCGCGAATGCCGTCACTATGGCGAATATTAGTATACAAGCTTTCTACATCGCAGGATACTAAAAATGTATCCTTGCCAATATATAGACCATCAATCTTTTTTAAAAATTCATTAGTGTCTTTGATGAATGAGGGTAGATCCTCAACCAAAGGTTGTAGTTTCGAGTCAATGAATTTGTTAATTTTCTCCAGGTAATTCCCTTGAAAGCTTGTATACTAATATTCGCCATAGTGACGGCATTCGCGCAGCCGAATATTTCTTGAAGTCCTCATCTATACCTACACATATGAGACAATTTATAGTGCAGATGCTAGAATTCTCGCTTTCGAGGAATTTTTTCTATTTTAAGGGGTCCCTCTACCTACAGCTCCAGACGTATTTACCGGGCTGCAATGCTCGGTGAGAGGCCTATAAAAACCTCTGTGGGATCACTATCTATCACCCCCTGACGAAGGAAAGATATCTGAAACGCGCGTCGGGCGCACGCAGGTCCCGGACCCTCTTTACAGGTAGTTTATCACTCCCTTACGGTTGTGCTGTGTTGCCCCATTTTTTAACTTGTTGGCTTATGGGAGTTCAGCTATTGTTAATGGTGCCATTCAGCCACTAGAATATAGAAATAGGCACATATATATGGTGTATTGCTAGCTTATATGGTTAATGATCCATGAGCCACCACAACCATTGGGCAAATATAGAGACTATATATACAAGCACAACCACCCTGGTATAATATTATCCAGGACACTTTATATGTAATACCTACCTCGCTGTGTCACTATCACTTTATGCACTTAGACACTTTATATAAAAAACGTTGCAATCACTTTATATGATTCATTATTATTTTTATAATTCTTATATATATTCCTTATATTGATCTCTCTATAAACTATCACGATTGTTGAGTGAAGATTTGTTTTAATTTGTATAAGATTTTTGGCACGTTTTTTAACTATATTTTGGACACATTATATTTCTTTCACATTTTTCTTGGGAGTATTTCTCCTCTTCTTCTTCTTTTTATGTGCAACACTGCGAGTAAAGGCAATGTTTATATTTATATTTATTTTTATTTTTATAATTATTTTTATTTTTAAAAGGGTGCTACCTGTATATATGGGGGTTTATGGGTACCGTATATTATATTGTATTTTACCTGCGGTTTTTTGTTATTAATTAAATAATCTCTTGTATGAAATATTTTATTAAAAAATTCATTAATTTTATATGTATTGCCAATATATTTAATAAAGGCATATTATTAATCCTAAATGCTGTGGTAATCTCTGGTGATTTCCTATCTTTTGGTGGTTTGGTGGTTTAATCCCTTTTATCAGTGTTTTCACTGAAATTTTCACAGTGCACCCTGACCATATATAAATATACCACGTTATATATTTTCCTATTTTGAGGTTGATTTCTGGTATATATGGGTGCTTATTGTGTGTCTCTTAACTAAATATTTCTGAGAAACAGGGAGATCAGAAATAAAGTCCATAGAGATGTGCGTCCAAGGCCTCTTCGGAATAGGCAAGGGCAACAATAACCCACTAGCCCTAGAACAACAAGGCTTGGCCCGAGCACAAACATCACAAGACTGCACAAAAACACGCACATCTCGAGACAGGGAAGGCCACCAGAAGGACCTAGCCACCAAATCTCTAGTACCAAAAATTCCAGGATGACCTGCCAGAGTAGAAGAATGAACTTCCGAGATGACTCTACTGGTCCAATCATCAGGAACAAACAGTCTACCAGGTGGACAACGATCAGGTCTATCTGCCTGAAATTCTTGCAAAGCACGTCACAAGTCTGGGGCAACAGCAGACAAAACCACCCCATCCTTAAGGATACCAGCAGGTTCAGAATCCCCAGGAGAGTCAGGCTCAAAACTCCTAGAAAGAGCATCTGCCTTCACATTTTTAGAAGCCGGTAAGTATGAGACCACAAAATTAAACCGAGAAAAAAACAACGACCAGCGTGCCTGTCTAGGATTCAGGCGACTGGCAGACTCCAGATAAATCAGATTCTTGTGATCAGTCAAAACCACCACCTGATGTCTGGCACCCTCAAGCCAATGACGCCACTCCTCAAACGCCCACTTCATGGCCAAAAGCTCCCGATTACCAACATCATAGTTTCGCTCGGCGGCCGAAAATTTACGAGAAAAGAACGCACAAAGTCTCATCACTGAGCAATCGGAACTTTTCTGCGACAAAACCGCCCCTGCTCCGATCTCGGAAGCATCGACCTCAACCTGAAAGGGAAGAGAAACATCAGGCTGGCGCAACACAGGAGCAGACGAAAAGCGGCGCTTAAGCTCCCGAAAGGCCTCCACAGCAGCAGTGGACCAATCGGCAACATCAGCACCCTTTCTAGTCAAATCAGTCAAAGGTTTAGCAACGCCAGAAAACCCAGTTATAAATCGACGATAGAATTTAGCAAAGCCCAAGAATTTCTGAAGACTCTTAAGAGAAGTAGGCTGCGTCCAGTCACAAATAGCCCGAACCTTAACAGGGTCCATCTCAACAGAAGAAGGGGAAAAAATGTACCCCAAAAAAGAAATCTTTTGAACCCCAAAAACACACTTTGAACCCTTTACACACAAAGAACTAGTCCGCAAAACCTGAAAAACCCTCCTGACCTGTTGAACATGAGACTCCCAGTCATCAGAAAAAATCAAAATATCGTCCAAATACACAATCATAAATTTATCCAAATATTCACGGAAAGTATCATGCATAAAGGACTGAAAGACCGAAGGTGCATTTGAAAGGCCGAAAGGCATTACTAAATACTCAAAATGGCCCTCAGGCGTATTAAATGCGGTTTTCCACTCATCCCCCTGCTTAATTCGCACCAAATTATACGCCCCACGAAGATCAATCTTAGAGAACCACTTAGCTCCTCTTATGCGAGCAAACAAATCAGTCAACAAAGGCAACGGATACTGATATTTGACTGTAATTTTATTCAGGAGTCGATAATCAATACAAGGCCTCAGAGAGCCATCCTTCTTAGACACAAAGAAAAAACCAGCTCCTAAAGGAGATGAAGAAGGACGAATATGTCCCTTTTCCAGGGACTCCTTAATATACTCTCGCATAGCAGCATGTTCAGGCACAGATAAATTAAACAAACGACCCTTTGGAAATTTACTGCCAGGAATCAGATCTATGGCGCAATCACAATCTCTGTGGGGAGGGAGAGAACCAATCTTAGGCTCTTCAAAAACATCACGATAATCAGACAAAAATGCTGGAATCTCAGAGGGAGTAGATGACGAAATGGAAACCAAAGGTACATCCCCATGAGCCCCCCGACATCCCCAGCTTATCACAGACATTGTTTTCCAGTCAAGGACTGGGTTATGAGATTGTAACCATGGTAATCCAAGCACTAAAACATCATGTAAATTGTACAACACAAGGAAGCGAATCACCTCCTGATGGTCTGGAGTCATACGCATAGTCACTTGCGTCCAGAATTGTGGTTTATTACTAGCCAAAGGGGTAGAATCAATACCCTTCAGAGGTATAGGGACTTCCAGTGGCTCTAAATCAAACCCACAGCTCCTGGCAAAGGATCAATCCATAAGACTCAGGGCGGCGCCAGAGTCCACATAGGCATCCACAGTAATAACTGATAATGAACAAATCAAGGTTACAGACAGAATAAATTTAGACTGTAAAGTGCAAATAGACTTGTCAGCCTTCTTTGTGCGTTTAGAGCATGCTGATATAACATGAGCAGAATCACCACAATAGAAACATAACCCATTTTTACGCCTGTAATTCTGCCGCTCGCTTCTGGACAGAGTTCTGTCACATTGCATATTCTCTGGCGACTTTTCAGAAGATACCGCCAAATGGTGCACAGGCTTGCGCTCCCGCAAACGCCGATCAATCTGAATAGCCATTGTCATGGACTCATTCAGACCTGTAGGCACAGGGAACCCAACCATAACATCCTGAACGGCATCAGAGAGGCCCTCTCTGAAATTTGCCGCTAGGGCGCACTCATTCCACTGAGTAAGCACAGACCATTTACGAAATTTTTGGCAGTATATCTCAGCTTCATCTTGCCCTTGAGATAGGGCTATCAAAGCTTTTTCAGCTTGAATCTCCAAATTAGGTTCCTCATAAAGCAAGCCTAAAGCCAGAAAAAAGGCATCCACATTGAGCAACGCAGGATCCCCTGGTGACAATGAAAATGCCCAGTTTTGAGGGTCACCTCGCAGCAAATAAATCACAATCTTAACCTGCTGGACAGGATCTCCAGAGGAGTGAGGTCTGAGAGAAAGGAATAATTTACAATTATATTTGAAATTCAGAAACCGAGATCTATCTCCGGAAAACACCTCTGGTGTAGGAATCTTAGGTTCAGACATCGGAGTATGTATAACAAATTCTTGTAAATTTTGAACCTTAGTAGCAAGATTATTTAAACCTGCAGCCAAGCTCTGAGGATCCATCTTTAAACAGGTGAGATCAGAGCCATTCAAGGATTAGAAGGAGAGAAAGGCAAAGGCTGTAATTAGAGCTGAAATACAACTGATCCAACTATGGAGCAAACATAGGAAGGAAAAAAAAAAAACTCTACAGACTTCTTTTTCTCTCCTTTCTTCTGCCAGTAACTTTAACACGGGCCGGTCATACTGTGATGATTCCCAATGGCAGGGAAACATCAAAACACAAAGATAACGGACGAGCTCTGGGTGATGGAATCTCGAGCTGACCGTGAGCTAAATCTACCACACAACTAATAGTAGCCAGGGAGCATACCTGATTAACCCTAGATGCCACGCGCCAGCCGGAGGACTAACTACCCCTGGTAGAGGAAGGAACAGACCTGGCTTACCTCTAGGGAAATACCCCAAAAGATGATAGCAGCCCCCCACATGTAATGACGGTGAGTTTAGAGGAAAAGACATACACAGTATGAAGGTAGATTTAGCAAAGAGAGGTCCACTTACTAGATAGCAGAAGGATACAAAAGAGGACTTCACGGTCAACTGAAAACCCTATCAAAAAACCATCCTGAAATTACTTTAAGACTCCTGTGTCAACTCATGACACAGGAGTGGCAATTTCAGCCCACAAGAGCTTCCAGCTACAGAGAATAACAAAACTGCAAACTGGACAAAAGATACAAAACAAAAGGACAAAGTCCACTTAGCTGATCAGCAGACTAGCAGCAGGAACATGCAACCGAAGGCTCTGGTTACAATGATGACCGGCAAGGAAATGACTGGAGAGCAAGGCTAAATAGGAAACTCCCAAACACTGATGGGAGCAGGTGAACTGAGACAGCAAAGACACACAAGTCACCAGTACCACCAACAACCACCAGGGGAGCCCAAAAGCGGATTCACAACAGGAACCCCACCATAACATCTTTTATCGGATTCAGAAAGACCCTTTCTGAAAATTGCCGCCAAGGCATCCTCATTCCATTTAGTCAGCACAGACCATTTTCTAAATTTCTGGCAATACGATTCTGCCGCTTCTTGACCCTGACACAGGGCCAACAAGGTCTTCTCAGCATGATCCACTGAATTAGGTTCATCATACAATAACCCAAGCACCTGGAAAAAGGTGTCTACATTAAGCAAAGCCGGATTCCCAGGTTCCAGGGCAAATGCCCAATCCTGGGGGTCACCACGCAGCAGAGATATGACAATTTTAACCTGCTGGATGGGATCACCAGAGGAACGGGGTTTCAGAGCAAAAAACAATTTACAGTTATTTTTAAAGCTCAAAAATTTGGACCTGTCCCCAAAAAACAAATCAGAAGTTGGAATTCTAGGCTCTAAAACCGGAGCCTGAACGATATAATCGGAAATACCCTGTACTCTAGCAGCAAGTTGATCCACACGAGAAGCCAATTCCTGAACATCCATGCCAGCGCCAAACTCCTGAGCCACCCAGAGGTAAAGAGAGAAAAAAAACACAACAGACTACAGAAAAAAAAATGGCTCAGCACTTTCCTTCCCTTCTTCTGAGATGTGATTAACTCATTGTTGGCCAGTTGTACTGTTATGATCTGGTGGCCTAGGAGCAGCATGAGACGCACTCTGGAGAAGGTGGTACCTGTACTGACAGCAGACCCTGAACTTAACACCGCAACTAGAAGAAGCCGTGGAATGTACCTAACACTCCCTAGACATCTCGACACAGCCGGAGGACTAAATACCCCTAGAGATAGAAAAGGGAAAACTATCTTGCCTCAGAGAAAATCCCCAAAGGATAGACAGCCCCCCACAAATATTGACTGTGAGAGGAGAGGGAAATAACATACGCAGACTGAAATCAGGATTTAGCAAAGGAGGCCGCTTCTAGCTAAATAGAAAGGATAGGACAGAGTACTATGCGGTCAGTATTAAAACACTAAAAAATATCCACCACAGAAAATGCAAAATCTCCACATCTAACTAAAGATATGGAGGGTATATCTGCATCTCCAGAGATACCAGTTTGGCTGAACAAATCCTTATACAGACCAAGCTGGACAAGACAAAACATGAAAAAGAACTGAACAATAAGGCCAACAGCATGTGGACTGCAAAAAACAAGGCCAGAACTTAACTTTGTTGAAATGAACAGCAAAGAAGGAGAGACCAGGCAGGGATGTGAATCCTCCAGGAATAATGAACAACTGGCACTGACTAAAGGGTCAAACAAGACTAAATAGCCCAGTCAGACTTGCAATAAGTGGACACACCTGATGAATGCTGCGATCCAAAGACAGCAGCACTACCACTTATAACCACCGGAGGGAGCCCAAGAGCAGAATTTACAACACATGGTTAGTGGTTGGGTGAAACCATTTATTGTCAAACTACTGCGTTTTCTCTTTTTAAGTCATAATGACAACCCAAAACATCCATATGACCCTGATCAAAAGTTCACATGCCCTGGTGATTGTGGCCTGAAGAGATGCACAGAAGTTGACACAAACGGGTTTGAATGGCTACTAAAGGTGACATCTTCACTTGTGACCTGTTTGCTTGTAATCAGTGTGTGTGCATAAAAGCTGAGTGAGTTTCTGGGATCCAGACAGACTCTTGCATCTTTCATCCAGCCACTGATGTTTCTGGATTGTGAGTCATGGGGAAAGGAAAATAATTATCAATGGATCTAGGTAGTTGAACTGTATAAAACAGGAAAGGGATACAAAAAGGTATCCAAGGAATTGATAATGCCAGTCAGCAGCGTTCAAACTGTGATTAACAAATGGAAAATCAGGGGCTCTGTAAAAACAAAATCACAGTCAGGTAGACCAACAAAAATGTTGTCCACAACTGCCTGGAAAATTGTTTGGGATCCAAAGAAAAATCGACAAATAACATCAGCTAAAATATAGGACTCTCTGAAAACTAGTGGTGTGGCTGTTTCAAGATGCACCATAAGGAGGCACTTGAATAAAAATAGGCTGCATGGTCGAGTCACCAGAAAGCCACTACTGCTCAAATGGCACAAAGTATCTCACCTACAATATGCAAAACAGCACAGAGACAAGCCTCAAAACATCTGGAACAATGTAATTTAGAGCGATGAGCCCAAAATTGAACTTTTTGGCCACAACCATAAAAGTTACATTTGGAGAGAGGTCAACAAGGCCTATGATGATGAAAGGAACACAATTGCTACTGTAAAGCATGGAGGTGGATCACTGATGTATTGGGGATGTGTGAGCTACAAAGGCACATGAAAGTTGAAGGAAAGATGAATGCAGCATGTTATCAGCAAATACTGAAGGCAAATTTGCAATCATGAGCCCGGAAGCTGCGCATGGGACATACTTGGATGTTCCAACACGACAATGATCCAAAACACAAGGCCAAAGTCGACCTGTCATTGGCTACAGCAGAACAAAATGAAGGTTCTGGAGTGGTCATCTCAGTCTCCTGACTTCAATATCATTGAGCCACTCTGGGGAGATCTCAAGTGCGCAGTTCATGCTAGACAGCCCTGGAATTTACAGGAACTGGAGGCTTTTTGCCAAGAAGAATGGGCAGCTTTACCATGTGAGAAAATAAAGAACATCATCCATAACTAATACAAAAGGCTTCAAGCTGTCATTGATGTTAGAGGGGGCAATACACGGTATTAAGAAATGGGGTGTGTGAACTTTTGATCAGGGTGATTTGGATGTTATAGTTTGTCATTATGATTTAAAAAGAGAAAACAGTAGTTTGACAATCAATGGCCTCACCCAACCACTAACCATGAGTGGAGTATAAGTTTTGGTGTTACCATTCATATTCTCTGAAAAAAAGCCAATAGAGCAAAAAATCTGCCCGGGTATGTAAACTTTCAAGCACAACTGTATATATACACTCAGCAATCTGACACTGGTAAAATAAGACGAATTCAGATATTATTTCCTGGATCAGAAAGCTGAAATATATACATATATATATATATATATATATATATATATATATATATACACTCACTGGCCACTTTATTAGGTACACCTGTCCAACTTCTTGTTAACACTTAATTTCTAATCAGCCAATCACATGGCGGCAACTCAGTGCATTTAGGCATGTAGACATGGTCAAGACAATCTCCTGCAGTTCAAACCGAGCATCAGTATGGGGAAGAAAGGTGATTTGAGTGCCTTTGAACGTGGCATGGTTGTTGGTGCCAGAAGGGCTGGTCTGAGTATTTCAGAAACTGCTTATCTACTGGGATTTTCACGCACAACCATCTCTAGGGTTTACAGAGAATGGTCCGAAAAATAAAAAAAATCCAGTGAGCGGCAGTTCTGTGGGCGGAAATGCCTTGTTGATGCCAGAGGTCAGAGGAGAATGGGCAGACTGGTTCGAGCTGATAGAAAGGCAACAGTGACTCAAATCGCCACCCGTTACAACCAAGGTAGGCCTAAGAGCATCTCTGAACGCACAGTGCGTCGAACTTTGAGGCAGATGGGCTACAGCAGCAGAAGACCACACCGGTACCACTCCTTTCAGCTAAGAACAGGAAACTGAGGCTACAATTTGTACAAGCTCATCGAAATTGGACAGTAGAAGATTGGAAAAACGTTGCTTGGTCTGATGAGTCTCGATTTCTGCTGCGACATTCGGATGGTAGGGTCAGAATTTGGCGTAAACAACATGAAAGCATGGATCCATCCTGCCTTGTATGGAGCATCTTTGGGATATGCAGCCGACAAATCTGCGGCAACTGTGTGATGCCTTCATGTCAATATGGACCAAAATCTCTGAGGAATGCTTCCAGCACCTTGTTGAATCTATGCCACGAAGAATTGAGGCAGTAAAGAAGGCAAAAGGGGTCCAACCCGTTACTAGCATGGTGTACCTAATAAAGTGGCCGGTGAGTGTATATACTGTATATATATATATATATATATATATATATATATATATATATATATATATATATATATATATATATACAGTATATATATATATAGAGTATAGGCCATTGAATTTCCCCACTCCTCTGATGACATTGACTAGCATATACTCTAAGAAGTTCCAGCTGTGCACCTTTTCCCAATATGATCTTTGCATCAAGCAGGGCCGGTTTTAGGCAAAGTGGGGCCCTAGGCAAAAGTTTAAAATGGGGCCCCAAATGCTAACATATTGCACCAACAGAAACATTTTGGTTGTAGCTACATGCGCTGATTTCAGGCCACTAAACGAGCGTGATCAACAATATTGAAGTCATTCGCCACTTGTTTCCAGCCTCTTTACACTGGCTGGGGACAGAATGATCACTAGTAAATCAATCTGTCCCCATACAGTGTCATCTTAGCAGAATATCTGCAGTTTTAACTGGGCGATGTGCTGATGAGAACAATGATTTTTGTTCCGGCATATACTGTACATACATACACCGTACATACACACAGATACACATACAAATACAGTATATGCAAACACATACATATACCATACATACACACAGATACACATACATATACCATCATACATACACATACCGTACATACACACATGCATATACCGTACATTCACACAAATGCCGTACACACATATACCGTACATACACACAGATACACACACATATACCGTACATACACAGATACAGTTATATACATATAGTACACACATACCGTACATACATATAAAATACACCCAAATGCACATACCGTACATACATACATATACCGTACATGCATACACACACATATACCGAACATACAGATACACATACACGTACCGTACATACACACATACAGTATATACACATACCGTACACACATATACATACACATATACTGTATGTACATGCACATAAACATACATATATACCATATATCCATACAAATTTATTTCACATACACAGATACACACATACTGTACATGCATACACACACACAGCCATGCAACTATACCATACATACACACATATACTGTACATACACAGATACACACACACAGATAGAAACATACACATAGATACACACAGATGCACACATACATATACAAGCATATACATACATACATACTAATCTTGTATAGGTGATCAGATGAGCCCTGCAGGTCAGTTCAGCTGGAGAAGGCTGCAGACCCCACTGTGGGGGATGGGGCACAGAGCAGACAGCACCTGATGATAAATTCCCAGTAAGGGAGGAAAAGACTCAAATTCAAAAAGTTCCATGACTAAAATTATAAAGAGATAAGTTATAAAGAGCACTATAACTGCACATTACTTTTCAGGTCACTTCACAGCATACATTTTGCTGCCGTGCTGCCCCTGCAGTGAGCTCCTCCCCCATCTCTTCTCTGTGAGGAGACGCTGCAGCCTGCTCTGAACAGAACAGTGGAGGGAGCAGAAGACCCCCTGTAAGGCCGCTTTCACATTTGCGGTTGTGTCCGCAGCGTTTCTTCCGCAAATATCTGCATGCGTTGTGTATTCCTATCTTTAACATTATGGACGCATGCGTTTTTCTATGTTCGCGTTTTGCCGCGTTTGACGACGCATGCGTCGTCTAGCCGTCTGCGTCTTGGCGCGGAAATGCAACATGTAGTAATTTTTAGAGGCGTCAATTTGCCGCCTGGAAACGCATGCGGCTGATTGCGCAAGGTTTGCGCCCAAAAAACGCATTGTAGTCTATGTAAACGCATGCGTTTTCCAGTACATGCGTTTGCTTGCGTTTGCCGACGCATGCGTCTCAATTGAGAAAAACATGTCTAGACACTGATAAGCCACCCCCCACATAGAAGGTGATAAAGGGAGGAAGTGGACATTTGCAGGTCACTAGTCAGCAGACTGCCTTGCAGACGAGACGCCCCACAGCCCCTTGGATCAGCAAACAAGCCTCAGAACTATGTGAGTATATCCTATCCAAAGCATTTCTTTTCTATAATCTGTGTCTATGTGCCCTAATTTCTGTCATTCCTTTCTTTCTGCACACATCAGAATGTCTTCTGCTTCTGATGAGGAAACGCCTGGGCCTGCACAAGGGGAACATGTCAGCGAAGTGAGTATTCACCTCCTCAGATTGGTAAGTATTCACTGTCACATCTACACATATGACAATGTATATTTTCCCTTTTTCAGACCACTTCTTCTACAGCGGAAGACACTGAGCAGGAGACTGGGCAGGAGCAGCGTAGTCACGGCCGGGCAACACGGCGGCATCGTGTAAGTATAGCTGGCTGAATGTGTATTGTATCCTCACTTTATAATTCTGGAATCTTCATTTCTTTCTACTTCTCTCTTTCTTTCCCTTTGGCTTCAGCACCAGTGTTTTTTTTTTATTTCAATATTCATGCCATTCCTCTGATTCTGTTTTCTGTCTTCCGTATGTGAATGCCTCCAATATTAATGTCCTTTTTGTTGTTAGGTTCCAGAGGAGGATGAGGACCTAATTGAGAATGAACACCTCATCTCCCTGGTTCACGAGCGAGTCGCATTGTGGGACACCCGGGATCCACTGCACGCCAACAATGTGACGATCCGGAGGCTTTGGAATGAGGTGGCCGCAGCGTTGTGGGATGGCTGGGCCAATGCCCCGGCTCGGGTCCGTTCTGCATTTGGTAAGTATCGCAATGCAGTGTGATGTAGTCAATACCTTGGCCATGCTCACACAACTGTGTATGATGTCAGAAAGTCATTACTTTTTCACAGCACATACAGTTGTGTGACCATGGTCAAAAGACCATTGTCCTAACTATTATGTTTTGTTTTGCCAACAGTGTCAAAAGTGAAAACACGTTGGAGATCGATGAAGGACCGCTTCAACAAGGACCTGCGCCAAGAGAGCCGGCTTCCAAGTGGTTCTGCAGCAAGGATACGCAAATACAAGTACCACCGCATCCTTGCGTTTTTGAGACCAGTCCTTGCACGAAGAACGTAAGTATATTGGTTAAAAAAGAAAAAAAAATGGTGTATAATGCAATTTGTTGTTGGTCATTATTTCCCATCAGTATTTGTAATCCGAAACCTTGATTGATTGATAGATGCAGCAGTGGGGTACGTGTTCTTTGAATACTTTCCCTCACATAGTTCCTCTCCAGGTTTTGGCATACCAATACTGATTTGAAATACTGATCAAATACTGAGAGTGTGATGGCAGCCTGCACAACAGATCTATACTCAGCAAGTTAGGTGTCAGAAATAATGAATTCAGGATGCCAATGGCTCATCAATTCATTTTTCCTGACACTTGTCCTGGTGAGTATACAGGTGGCTTGTATGTCCTCTGTCGTCAATTCGTATTTCCCATCAGTATTTGTAATCCGAAACCTTGATTGATTGATAGATGCAGCAGTGGGGTACGTGTTCTTTGAATACTTTCCCTCACATAGTTCCTCTCCAGGTTTTGGCATACCAATACTGATTTGAAATACTGATCAAATACTGAGAGTGTGATGGCAGCCTGCACAACAGATCTATACTCAGCAAGTTAGGTGTCAGAAATAATGAATTCAGGATGCCAATGGCTCATCAATTCATTTTTCCTGACACTTGTCCTGGTGAGTATACAGGTGGCTTGTATGTCCTCTGTCGTCAATTCGTATTTCCCATCAGTATTTGTAATCCGAAACCTTGATTGATTGATAGATGCAGCAGTGGGGTACGTGTTCTTTGAATACTTTCCCTCACATAGTTCCTCTCCAGGTTTTGGCATACCAATACTGATTTGAAATACTGATCAAATACTGAGAGTGTGATGGCAGCCTGCACAACAGATCTATACTCAGCAAGTTAGGTGTCAGAAATAATGAATTCAGGATGCCAATGGCTCATCAATTCATTTTTCCTGACACTTGTCCTGGTGAGTATACAGGTGGCTTGTATGTCCTCTGTCGTCAATTCGTATTTCCCATCAGTATTTGTAATCCGAAACCTTGATTGATTGATAGATGCAGCAGTGGGGTACGTGTTCTTTGAATACTTTCCCTCACATAGTTCCTCTCCAGGTTTTGGCTTACCAATACCTTGTATAGAGATATGGCTTGTATTGCCTCCATCGTCTCTTCATAGTTTACATCAGTTTTTGTAATCCCCAAGGACTGGTCGATGCATGCAGAAGTATAGCATGTTGTTTTATGAAACTTTTATTCCTACTGTTGAACTCCTGGCTTGAAAATTCTGATGTAAAATTCACTACAAATAGTAGTGTGACCTTTCCCTATCTGAATGTGTATCTAAACTGTTCAGTTATCTTTTTGTAAATGTTTTGTAATATTTTTTTTTTTTTTTCCACAGCACTTGGAGCTCCACTGTTGGCCCAGGTTCTGGAGCGGTCCTTCATCAGTCAGCCACGGACCCGTCCCAGCCATCCTCCAGCGCTGCAGCAAGTGGGCCTGCCACACAACCTGGAGACCAGGAAGCTGGTCCATCAGATGTTCCCCTTCCCCAGTCCTCTGCCTCTAGCCAATTTTTTATGGGCTCCTCCCGGCAGCGGCAGAGGGCCGCGGACAGGTCACTCATGCCCGAGTTTTTGCACTTGAGCTCGGTCTTCCATGAGGGACTCAAGGAGATGGGTGACCGACTGGATACTGCCATTCGTCATATGAGCACATGTATCCAGGAGGTAACCACAGCCCTTGCCCAAGTGAAAGCCGACCTCCAGAGGCCAGCACATCATTTTTTTAATCAGATAGAACAGGGCATGTCGGAACACCTTAGTCCTGAGCTCCAGATTACTATTATGCAGGCCTGCAATGCTGCTTACGTGCAGGCTATGCAGCAGAGTCGGTATTTTCAGCAGACAGTGGGGGCATTTCCAACAGTGCCCACACTGTCACGCTTTACATCAATGCCGACATCTGCTGCATACCACTGCACGGCCACCTCCATTCCAAACACTTCCGGACCGTATTATAGCACCACCACCATGCCCAGTGCAGTGGGTCAGCCCACCGCCACCACCATGACAACTGCTGCTCCTGCTTGGGCCTCCTCCACTGCCACCAGCATGCTGCCGCCGCCGGACCCTGCCCTGGTGTTTCCTGGCACCACCACTACCAGACTGCCGCCGCCGGACCCTGCCCTGGTGTTTCCTGGCACCACCACTACCAGACTGCCGCCGCCGGACCCTGCCCTGGTGTTTCCTGGCACCACCACTACCAGACTGCCGCCGCCGGACCCTGCCCTGGCGTTCTCTGGCACCACCACTACCATACTGCTGTTTCCGGACCCTGCCCTGGCGTTCTCTGGCACCACCACTACCAGACTGCCATTGCCGGACACTGCCCTGGCGTTCTCTGGCACCACCACTACCAGACTGCCATTGCCGGACCCTGCCCTGGCGTTTCCTGGCACCACCACCACCAGACTGCCGTTGACGGACCCTGCCCTGGCGTTTCCTGGCACCACCACCACCAGACTGCCGTTGACGGACCCTGCCCTGGCGTTCCCTGCCACCACGACAACGTGCCCGCGCAAAACAAGAAAGGGGAAAGGCAAAAAAAAACAAAAAACCATAGCTATCCCTCCTCCCTCACCTCCCAATGTGTCTGTAATGTCTGGTTTGTCTCACCCTTCCAGTGTGTCTCAACCCTCTCATGTGTCTAGCCCTATCCCTGAATATCCTGACCCCAGTAGTTTCATAGCGCCTTCTCCTGCCACCCCTATGTCGGCTACAGTAATAAGCCAGACCTCACTACTCAACACCCCACAATATCGGCACTCAACCCCAAGCAGGCGCAGTTAATTTTTTGGTTTGTGTGTGTTTAATAAACCTGTGTTTTTTGCCCCAATAAGGTTTGGTTAATTGTGTATTTCGCCACCGTCACCACACAGCCTGCGCCAATAACAAATTATGCGTCAAACACATTTTTGGGGGCCACCTCCAACCTCCAGTACCTACTTAGCAGAACACTGAAGCTTGGTGTGTTTGGTTGAGAGATATGAGGTTGCCCCCAAAAATAACACTTGTATTTTCTCCAAAAACAGTTCTTTCTGTTTACTCCGTGACTTTTGGTCGCACACAGAAGACAAAATGGTGGTAATACACAGCACAACTATACTCAACAGGTCCTTTCTTATCCGAAACATTATTTATGACCCCTGACCTGCTGATTTTAGAAATGCATTGTATTACCTCCATTTTATCTTATTGGTACATATACATATATTTCACACAAAGTGAAGGAACAATGTACATGGCATATCTATACTCACCCGGACAAGTGTCAGGAAAAATGAATTCAAGAGCAAATAGCATCATGAATTCATTAGTTCAGACACGTGACTTGATGACTATAGATCTCTGGTGTAGGCTGCCATCACACTGTCAGTATTCGCTCTGTATTTTACAGCACTATTTGTAAGCCTAAACCTGGAGTGGAACTATATGAGGAAAAGTACATTAACATTAAACAGATATGCACCACTAAAAGCATTTAACTACCGCTCCTGGTTTAGGCTTACAAATACTGATGTTAAGTACTGGACAAATACTGCGACAATAACGGACATCGTCTATACAGTCTGCGGCAAAAAGCTAATGGTGAACCAAGACAGGACTCACGTCAACAACCTAAGCCCAAAAACCCAAAGTGGTTTGTTAAGGAAATAGATAGGAGACATGGTGAAGAAAGTAAAACACAATTATTTTATTTGAAAAAACATTAACATTCCAAACATAAATTTGCAGACCCGAAACCAGCAGTACATTTTACACCATATTGTCCTGCCATGGCACACGTCCAATGTCAGAATCAAAAAACGCTGCAAATTGGTCCCGCATGTGGCCTACTTCAACTGTTGACTGCAGCGGATGATGACGGTAATCAGGCAAAGGGTTGGCAACAGGTTCATCAAGTTCTATGGTGGGTCGCTCCTTAGCCAGAATGAAATTGTGGAGAACCACACAGGCTTTAACTACCTCATCCACTGTCTCCATTTTTAGATTTATTGCAGTTGCTAGAATGCGCCATTTGGACACCATAATCCCAAAGGCACACTCTACTGTTCTGCGTGCCCTGGTTAGTCTGTAGTTGTAGATCCGTTTTGTGCGGTTCAAGTCCCGACTTGAATAGGGCTTCAGGAGATTTTCACTCATCTGAAAGGCCTCATCCCCAACCATTACAAATGGCAGCGGTGGGCCTTGAGTGTAGGGGAGTGGTCGTGGCTGTGGGAAATTAAAATTTTTGTCATAAACACGTCGGCCCATATCAGAGGTTTTAAAAGTCTGTGAATCGTTGCCACGGCCAAAAGCACCAATGTCCACAGCAATGAAGCGACAGTCCGCATCGGCTATTGCTATAAGAACTACAGAAAAATATTTTTTGTAGTTGAAGAACTGTGATCCCGTTCTGGCTGGTTTGGTAATCCGGATGTGCTTCCCATCCACCGCACCCAAACAGTTGGGAAAATCACAAACAGTCCAAAATTTGTCAGCAATTTCTTTCCACATGTCCTCCGTGGGTATGGGTATAAATTCCTCACGGAGAATGGTCCATAAAGCCCGGCAGGTTTCAAAAACAATTCCGGAGAGCGTGGAAATCCCAAGGCGGTACTGGAAATGAAGGGATGACAAGCTCTCTCCAGTTGCAAGAAATCTGTAGTAAGAATAAATAAATTACAAAATAGGCAAAAAAACATCAGACCTGCAAAAAATTTTGGTCAGCTTTTGTTTAGAATTATTACGTACCTTAAGGTAACCAGGAGACGTTCCGCTGGTGGAATGGCTCTACGGAGCTGTGTGTCCTGTCTCCGGATGGCTCCTTGGACACGATCAAGCAAATCCCGGAAAGAGTCTTGTGACATCCTGGTATATTCTGGGAATTTTTCTGGGTTCTCATTGAGCTCGCCATACAGGGTGTGATATGTACCACGGCTCTCCCGCAGTTCTACAATGGGGTGTTGCCAAAACCGCCTACGCCTTGTCCTTCTCTGTCTTTCCCGGTTTCGGTGTTGCTCCCAAGCAAACGCACATGCCAGAAAAATCTTGATGCTCAGATCCAGTTTAAAGTAATAGCTATCCATGTGAAGATCCATCTTCTCACAGGACACAGGAGCAAAATCTGAAGATTTCAGCTGTCCTAGGGTCTATATATAGATTTCACATAATACACGCCCTCTGTAGTCCCATTGGCTGGTTCTTGCATCTAGAATTTTTCTCTGGTGAAATTTTGCGCCATGCGCACAAAAAACGCAAACGCATAGAAAACGCAAGCAAAAGCATGTAAACGCTGCGTTTTAATGACGCATGCGGTAACCGTAAGCGTTTTAAAAACGCTGCGTTTACACGCGTTTTCATGCGTTTTTCGTGTCCTTCCGTTTGCGGATTAAACGCTGCAGATTCAAACGCTAATGTGAAAGTAGCCTAAGTCCTGCTCTTCCTCCACTGATGTCTCTATTTGCTGTGCAGCCGGGGCCCCTGACTGTAGGCGAGTACTCACGATTGGGACGCACCATGCAGGGGGACAGACGGCAGCCAGTGAGCGCTCTCCTCAGTCTGGTCACTGTGAGGTAAGGCTACGTTCACATTAGCGTTAAGCTAATGTGCGTCGGGTTTGCGTCGGCGACGCAGCGGCGACGCATGCGTCATGCGCCCCCTATACTTAACATGGGGGACGCATGCGTTTTTTATTGTTGCGTTGTGCCACACATGCGTCTTTTTTGCCGCAAGCGTCGGACCAAGAAAACGCAACAAGTTGCATTTTTCTTGCGTCCGATTTTCGGCAAAAACCGACGCATGCGTCGCAAAACGCAGCGTTTTTGCGTGCGTTTTGCCGCGTTTTTGCGTGCGTTGTGCGTTGCGTCGTCGACGCAGCGGCGCACAACGCTAGTGTGAACTTAGCCTTAGGAAAGCATTCATTGGCCAGCGTCTCTCCCTGCATGACACGCCCCCTTTTTGATCTCCTGCACTTCGCGCCCCGCTCTCTCCCCGACACTCGGTGTTCCATGATTACAGGAGGGAGTGAGAGGGGCCCGACCCTGCATGATACCGGGCCTGCCTGCAGGGGCCCCCCTCCACCTCTGGGCCCCGGAGCAGTGCCATCAACAGTATGTCTGCCCCTGGCTGGGGGCCCCTAGGGCAGCGGGGGCCACAGGCAGCTGCCTAGTCTGCCTGCCCCTAACGCCGGCCCTGGCATCAAGATTGGGGGTTCGTGAGAGTGAAGGCTTAGATCTTGAACTGGAATGAGGCACATATGAAAAAGTTGCACTTTGTGTCCGAGTCTGTAATAATATATATATATATATATATATATATATATATATATATATATATATATATATATATATATATATATATAATGTGGTTCATTAGCTTATAAAAAGGTTGACTGCTAGGAAATAATGCTTCCCTCTGGTCCACACTGCCTAAGGCAATAACATCAATCAGTGCAGTCAGTACTTTGACCTTGGCCAACCTAGTTTTGTGGTGAATGACAATGAAGAGGAAATGCTGTGGCAATCTTTTATCTTCTGTAGCAAGGACATTTTTAATGAAGCTACTGTCAATACATCACAGGTAACGTGCATTGGCCATAGTGCCGAATTTTAGGCATACCTTTATTCTACAAAATTGAAACAGTCAAGCCTCTCATTAGACCCTCTACGTAGATGTGTAATCCAGCGTTTGGTCATGATCATGAAATAGTATGACATAAATCAGTAATTATTGGCATTAGATATTATATGTCTGGGTTTAGCAGTGATATTGATCTTTTCTACTCTTACATCCTGTCTAGAAATACTTAAATTATGAGCTGAAAATAGGATCCTTTATGCTGGTACACATTCCCCGTACGTCATCCAACATGTCTGATTTTGTACAGATATGTTAAACCCTTGTAGATTGTGAGCCTTCGCGGGCAGGGTCCTCTCTCCTACTGTACCAGTTATGACTTGTATTGTTCAAGATTATTGTACTTGTTATTATGTATACCCCTCCTCACTTGTAAAGCGCCATGGAATAAATGGCGCTATAACAATAAATAATAATAATAATAATAATAATAATCTGTATAATACTTTTTCACATGGATTCATTAACTATGGAACTGCAGAACTTTGTAAGGTATATATATGTATGACAGATTTATTGCAGAAATTTCTGCCACTGTCTCATTAACGAAGTCTACAGAAATCCATACACACATTGGAGAAAGTGCCCCATTTAGATGCATGATAAAAAGTTCTCCGTCAATCAAATTTGGGATATTTCTGAAATTATTTTGCAAAGTTTGAAACATACTCTTAATATTTTATGCAGACATAAATGGAATATGCACCATAAATAGCTTTTCCCTAATAGAGTTTTATGATCAGTAAATGCTCTTTTTAGCTAAAGGGGCTATCTGGCAATAACATACAGTATAGGTCTGAGGCGATCTCTGTACTTGCCCTGCAGACCTTTATAGCAATCTATAGTCTTAATGTACTGCAGACACAGGTGATAAAACCTGTCAGGAGATGCAGCCATGCAGGTTATATTCATAATATTCCCTTGGTTATAGAGCATTTCAGAAAAAAATAGGATATTACTATTTATACAATTCTCTAATGCAATCTTTAGAGTGGTTCAAAGATGGAGCTTTACTTTAAGCAATGATGATATCCTACTCTACTGTTCATGCTTGATCAATCACCCTCAGGGACATTATTCCTTAGTAGTCTATTCATCACTTACATAACAATATCTTGAATGTCAAGAAATTTTGATAAAATAGCAAAATTGCCCAAAACGCCCTTTCCAGAAGTCATTAAATCTTTGGTTTCAATCATAATTTTGCCATGAATTTAAAGGTGGGAGTATTGGGATGGGTTTGAGCTGCCCTAAGTATTTATGGTCTGATAAATGAACTTCTACAGTTGACGCAGATTTCATTGTTTGTTTCATAAGGCACAATATAATGAATTTTGATCCAAATTCTTTTGAGGTTCTGGTTGTTTTGACAGCAATACACTTTATTTTCAGCAACCATTCTGATAACCAATTACATTCCATGTCTCATTTTTCAGACTCTTCGGAAAAGAAAGCAGCGTGTGACTGGTTACCACTTGCAATTACTCCACTTTTCTGTTCTATTAGTTGTGACGAATGTTCATGTTTAGTTATAGATTGAAACCTATGTCTGACCAGCTCGAACCCTCACCTCTCAATGCATGTTCTTCTATATCAGGGATGGGGAACCTCAGGCCCCTGGGCCATTTACGGCCCTCGATGACCTTTTATCCGGCCCCCGGGCAGATTCTCAGGGACCGCAGTGCTTTGGCAGGGAGTTGTTTTTTGATTGCCACCAGTTCATTGATTTCTTCTTGCTCTGTTAGCACACACATGTAGTGTTCACTACTTAACACTGAAGGGCATGCAATGAAAGATTACATCCTGACACCAGTGCCAGAGTCAGGATGTACTTTGTGGGTGGAGTTTGTACGGTCCCCGAAGGATAGTATAAATATCCAAATGGCCCTTGGCAGAAAATAGATTCCCCACCTCTGTTCTATATCATGGATATCTATATCATTTGTGCCATTCATATACATCAGGAACCGAGCAGTGATTGATAGCCGGGCACCTACTATACTAGCTGGCATCAGAGTAATACTGGGCATTTAGCACCTTCTGATGTCAATAGCAACCAAGGAATCTAAGTAGTGATTTCAGGATCCTGCTTGGCAACCAAGGCATCTAGAAATATCATAGGTATCTTCCTGCTTGAGGCATGGCATCGGGGTAGTATTTGCCAGACAGAGATACATAGGCAATATTGCTTTTCAAAGTTTTTCAGAGCATTATGTAAGGAATCAACTGATCAAAGGTTTATGTAAAATTATGATCAATATAGTTGAGTATAAAAAGACACCTCTCAAAGTCACAAGTTTGCTGTCTTCTAAAGTAAAGTAAAGATTATTTCTTCCACTATCCTTGGGAATTTCAACACATTTCTGGATCATTACCCATAATTTAAAGGCAATTTAACCCCTTTCTACCTCATGAATGACATATTATTGCATTATGAAGCAAGTACGAATCTAGGCTGTGAACTCAGCTCACTCTACATACTGCAGATTCCATCTCTATTATATAGCCGACTTCTACATCTAACAGCAGCAATCACAACTGTTTAATCACTTAAAAGGATTTTTCCCATGAACAAAAGTTCATTTTAATAAATAGACCTTGGAATAATAGTAAGTTCCACAATTGGATGTGTTTAAATAAAATGTTCATGTGCTGAGATAATCATATAAATGTGCCCCTGCTATTTACTGTGTAATGGCTGTGCCTGACCCTGCAGGGACATGGTCTGATCATACCACAGCTCCTGGGCAGTGGGGAAACAAAGCAGGATACAGACAGGACAGCATGGGATCACAAATGATTCTTTCTTTGAAGTAAAGCATTGTTTAACCCCTTCATGTCCCAGCCTATTTTGGCCTTAATGACCTTGCCGTTTTTTGCAATTCTGACCAGTGTCCCTTTATGAGGTAATAACTCAGGAACGCTTCAACGGATCCTAGCGATTCTGAGACTGTTTTTTCGTGACATATTGGGCTTCATGTTAGTGGTAAATTTAGGTCGATAATTTCTGAGTTTATTTGTGAAAAAAACGGAAATTTGGCAAAAATTTTGAAAATTTTGCAATTTTCACATTTTGAATTTTTATTCTGTTAAACCAGAGAGTTATGTGACACAAAATAGTTAATAAATAACATTTCCCACATGTCTACTTTACATCAGCACAATTTTGGAAACACATTTTTTTTTTGCTAGGAAGTTATAAGGATTAAAATTTGACCAGTGATTTCTCATTTTTACAACAAAATTTACAAAACCATTTTTTTTAGGGACCACCTCACATTTGAAGTCAGTTTGAGGGTTCTATATGGCTGAAAATACCCAAAAGTGACACCATTCTAAAAACTGCACCCCTCAAGGTGCTCAAAACCACATTCAAGAAGTTTATTAACCCTTCAGGTGTTTCACAGCAGCAGAAGCAACATGGAAGTAAAAAATGAACATTTAACTTTTTAGTCACAAAAATGATATTTTAGCAAATTTTTTTTTATTTTCCCAAGGGTAAAAGGAGAAACTCGACCATGAACGTTGTTGTACAATTTGTCCTGAGTACGCTGATACATTATATGTGGGGGTAAACCACTGTTTGGGCGCACGGCAGAGCTCGGAAGGGAAGGAGCACCATTTGACTTTTTCAATGAAAAATTGGCTCCAATCTTTAGCGGACACCATGTCGCGTTTGGAGAGCGTTCGTGTGCCTAAACATTGGAGCTCCCCCACAAGTGACCCCATTTTGGAAACTAGACCCCCCAAGGAACTTATCTAGAAGCATAGTGAGCACTTTAAACTCTCAGGTGCTTCAAAAATTGATCCGTAAAAATGAAAAAGTACTTTTTTTTCACACAAAATTTCTTTTAGCCTCAGTTTTTTGATTTTCACATGGGCAACAGGATAAAATGGATCCTAAAGTTTGTTGGACAATTTCTCCTGAGTACACTGATACCTCACATGTGGGGGTAAACTACTGTTTGGGCACATGGTAAGGCTCGGAAGGGAAGGAGCGCCATTTGACTTTTTGAATGAAAAATTATCTCCATCGCTAGCAGACACCATGTCGCGTTTGGAGAGCCCCTGTGTGCCTAAACATTGGAGCTCCCGCACAATTGACCCCATTTTGGAAACTAGACCTCCCAAGGAACTAATCTAGATGTGTGGTGAGCACTTTGAACCCCCAAGTGCTTCACAGAAGTTTATAACGCAGAGCCATGAAAATAAAAAATAATTTTTCTTTTCTCAAAAATGATTTTTAGCCCACAATTTTTTATTTTCCCAGGGTTAACAGGAGAAATTGGACCCCAAAAGTTGTTGTCCAGTTTCTCCTGAGTACGCTGATACCCCATATGTGGGGGTAAACCACTGTTTTGGCACACGTCGGGGTTTGGAAGGGAAGTAGTGACGTTTTGTAATGCAGACTTTGATGGAATGCTCTGCGCGCGTCAGGTTACGTTTGCAGAGCCCCTGATGTGCCTAAACAGTAGGAACTCCCCACAAGTGACTCCATTTTGGAAACTAGACCCCCAAGGGAACTTATCTAGATGTGTGGTGAGCACTTTGAACCCCCAAGTGCTTCACAGAAGTTTATAACGCAGAGCCATGAAAATAATAAATGTGTTTCCTTTCCTCAAAAATATTTTTTTAGCCCAGAATTTTTTATTTTTGCAAGGGTAACAAGAGAAATTTGACCCCAAAAGTTGTTGTCCAGTTTCTCCTGAGTACGCTGATACCCCATATGTGGGGGTAAACCACTGTTTGGGCACATGCCGGGGCTCGGAAGGGAAGTAGTGACGTTTTGGAATGCAGACTTTGATGGAATGGTCTGCGGGCATCATGTTACGTTTGCAGAGCCCCTGATATGCTTAAACAGTAGAAACCCCCCACAAGTGACCCCATTTTGGAAACTAGACCCCCCAAGGAACTTTTCTAGATGTGTGGTGAGCACGTTCAACCCCCAAGAGCTTCACAGAAGTTTACAACGCAGAGCCGTGAAAATAAAAAATCATTTTTCTTTCCTCAAAAAAGATGTTTTAGCAAGCAATTTTTTTTTTCACAAGGGTATCAGGAGAAGATAGGCCCCAATATTTGTTGCCCAGTTTGTTGTGAGTACGCTGGTACCCCATATGTGGGGGTAAACCACTGTTTGGGCACACGTCAGGGCTCGGAAGGGAAGTAGTGACATTTGAAATGCAGACTTTGATGGAATGGTCTGTGGGCATCACGTTGCATTTGCAGAGCCCCTGATGTGCCTAAATAGTAGAAACACCCCACAAGTGACCCCATTTTGGAAACTAGACCCCCGAAGGAACTTATCTAGATGTGTGGTGAGCACTTTCAACCCCCAAGTGCTTCACAGAAGTTAATAACGCAGAGCCGTGAAAATAAAAAATAATTGTTCTTTCCTCAAAAATTATGTTTTAGCAAGTAATTTTTTATTTTTGCAAGGGTAACAGGAGAAATTGGACCCCAACAGTTGTTGCCCAGTTTGTCCTGAGTACGCTGGTACCCCAAATGTGGGGGTACACCACTGTTTGGGTGCACGTCGGGGCTTGGAAGGGAGGGAGCACCATTTGACTTTTTGAACGCAAGATTGGCTGGAATCAATGGTGGTGCCATGTTGCGTTTGGAGACCCCTGATGTGCCTAAACAGTGGAAACCCCTCAATTCTAACTTCATCACTAACCCCAACACACTCCTAATCCCAACTGTAGCCATAACCCTAATCAGAACCCTAACCCCAACACACCCCTAACCACAACCCTAACCCCAACACACCCGTAACCCTAATTCCAACCCTAACCCTAATCCTAACCCTAATCCCAACCCTAACGCTAATCCCAACCCTAACCACAACTGTAACCCCAACACACCCCTAACCCTATCCGTAACCCAAACCACAAGCCTAATCTTAACCCTATTTCCAACCCTAGCCCTAATTCCAACCCTAACTCTAATTCCAACCCTAGCCCTAAGGCTATGTGCCCACGTTGCGGATTCGTGTGAGATTTTTCCACACGATTTTTGAAAAATCTGCAGGTAAAAGGCACTGCGTTTTACCTGCGGATTTACAGCAGATTTCCAGTATTTTTTTGTGCGGATTTCACCTGCGGATTCCTATTGAGGAACAGGTGTAAAACGCTGCGGAATCCTCACAAAGAATTGACATGCTGCGGAAAATACAACGCAGCGTTTCTGCACGGAATTTTCCGCACCATGGGCACAGCGGATTTGGTTTTCCATAGGTGTACATGGTACTGTAAACCTGATGGAAAACTGCTACGAATTCGCAGCGGCCAATCCGCTGCGGATCCGCGGCCAATCCGCTGCGGATTCGCGGCCAATCCGCTGCGGATCCGCGGCCAATCCGCTGCGGATCCGCAGTCAAATCCGCACTGTGTGCACATGCCATAACCCTAACCCTAACCCTAACCCTACCCCTAGTTCTAACCCTAACCCTAACCCTACCCCTACCCCAAGTTCTAACCCTAGTTCTAACCCTAACCCTAGTGGAAAAAGAAAAAAAAAATATTTTCTTTATTTTATTATTGTCCCTACCTATGGGGGTGATAAAGGGGGGGGTTTATTTATTATTTTTTTATTTTGATCGCTGTGATAGAACCTACCACAGCGATCAAAATGTACTTTGTAATGAATCTGCCGGCCGGCAGATTCGGCGGGCGCACTGCGCATGCACCCGCCATTTTGGAAGATGGCGGCGCCCAGGGAGAAGACGGACCGACTTCGGGAGGCTCGGTAAGTATGAGGGGGTGGTGGGGGGGTGGATCGGAGCACAGGGGGGGGGATCGGAGGACGGGGGGAGCGGACAGGAGCACGGGGGAGCGGACAGGGGGACGGAGGGGGGTACCGGACAGAACGGAGGACTGGGGAGGAGATCGGGGGCGGTGGGGAGGGGCAGAACATGATTTCCAGCCATGGCAGATGCTATTGCAGCATCGGCCATGGCTGGATTGCAATATTTCACCATTTTCATAGGTGAAATATTGCAAATTGCTCTGATTGGCTGTTGCACTTTCAACAGCCAATCAGAGCGATCGTAGCCACGTGGGGGCAAACCACCCCCCCTGGGCTGAAGTACAACTCCCCCTCTCCCTGCAGATCGGGTGAAATAGGAGTTAACCCTTTCACCCGATCTGCAGGGACGTGATCATTCCATGACGCCACATAGGCGTCATGGGTCGGATTGGCACCGACTTTCATGACGCCTACGTGGCGTCAAAGGTCAGGAAGGGGTTAAAAACTGTCAGGTACATTTTTTACTTCACAAAAAGAATCAACTATGATCCTTTGCTGTAATGTTAGTGTACTCTCTTTTGCTTTCACACTTGTCCAGGAGATGTGGTATGATCAGACCATGTCCCTGCATGGTCAGACACGGCCATTACAAAGCACATAGAAAGGGCACATTTATAAGATTATCTCAGCACAGTAACATTTAATTTAAACAGATCAAATTGTGGAAGTTATTATTATTCCAAAATCTACTGATTAAATTGAACTTTCGTTTATGAGAAAACCCCTTTAAATACCACTGTCAATCTCTAACAGTAGCACTTAATTGTCTATTCCTGGTGGATCGTCCATTGTCCTCATACATCAGCACATAACATGATAGTAGGTTGGTTTTGGGTTGCCATGGCTGTCGGAGGCTTTCTGAAGATCCCCATCACCTACAATTTCTCTTATTCATAGAAGACTATGATTTTCACTATGCGACTGAAGATCTGTACCTGTAACTACCATTTATTTAGATTCCATCGCACAGGCAGCCAGTGTGGGGGTAAAGAGGCAGTACATCTGAGCTAACCGCAATATGAGAGCTGAAAATATGTGTGCTTTATGTGCAAATGTGTGTGCAAATTTGCTCAGCTCTGCTGTACTTTATTAGCTATAATCATACACAGCTCTACAGTGAAATCAAGAAAACAACCTGATAGTCATTATATGTCTCACACTGTTAACACCCTCTTTCATTTAAAATAAGCTCTGGAGGCACATTCTTGGTGAGATCTATGTCATGACCATAGATCTTACATATTAAGAAAAACTTGGATTTACATAGTTACATAGGTTGAGAAAATACCTAGGTCCATCAAGTTCAACCTTTCTCCACCAATCATACATTTTATCACTAAATAATCATAGAATGTTAGAGATGGAAGGGACCTCAAGAGTCATCGTGTCCAACCCCCTGCTCAATGAAATTCAGGACGTCTGTCCAGCCTCTGTTTGAAAACTTCCACTGAAGGAGAACTCACCATCTCCCGTGGCAGCCTATTCCACTCATTGATCTGTCAAAAAGATTTTTCTAATATCTAACCTGTATCTTCTCCCCTTCAGTTATATTCCATTGCTTCTTATGTTTCCATGTGCAAAAGAGAGTATTGATGATCCCTCTACACTCTGACATCCCTTCAGATATTTGTAGATAGCTATAACAAATATACAGGTGCTTCTCACAAAATTAGAATATCATCAATAAGTTAATTTATTTCAGTTCTTCAATACAAAAAGTGAAACTCATATATTATATAGAGTCATTACAGAGTGATCTATTTCAAGTGTTTATTTCTGTTAATGTTAATGATTATGGCTTACAGCTAGGTCTGGCTCCAGGTTTTTGAGGGCCCCGGGCGAAAGAGTCTCAGTGGGCCCCCACTTTAACACATACCATGATTCATGATGCACAGGTACAGCACAGAAATATAGCACAGCCACGTAGCATATAACACAGCCCACGTAGTATATAACGCAGCCCACGTAGCATATAGCACAGCCACGTAGCATATAACACAGCCCACATAGTATATAACACAGCCCACGTAGCATATAGCACAGCCACGTAGCATATAACACAGCCATGTAACATATAACACAGCCATGTAGTATATTGCACAGCCCACATAGCATTTAACACAGCCCACATAGCATATAGCACAGCCACGTAGTATGTAACACAGCCACGTAGTATATAGTACAGCCACGTAGTATATAACAGCCCACGTAGCATATAACACAGCCCATGTAGTATATAGCGCAGCCACATAGTATATTGCACAGCCACATAGTATATTGCACAGCCACGTAGTATATATCACAGCCCACGTAGTATATAACACAGCACATGTAGTATAACACAGCCCACGTAGTATATAGCACAGCCCACACAGTATATAGCACAGCCCACGCAGTATATAACACAGCCCATGCAGTATACAGCATAGCCCACATAGTATATAACACAGCATACTATACATGTAGTATACAGCACAGCGCACGTAGTATAGCACAGCCCCGTGACGTAGTATATAACATTACACCGCCCACGTAGTGTAACACAGCCAGACATTTGGAATATACAGTAGTCTATGACAAGTCCCAGCCAGCATAGCTAACATACCATATTGTAGCTGGCTGCACACAAGTCCCAGAAGACCCAGACAGTACTGTCTGTCTTGCAAGTAAGTTGCAGAGACCATCCACTCCCGCCGCCGCCTGTACAGGTTGTACCCATACCTTGTCCTCAGGAGTCGGCTCCCAGGCAGCAGGCTCAGCAGGCTGCATCCCCCCGCCCCCGCAATGCATTGGGACTGAAGGCTCACTCACTCAGTCACTGCTTCACGTGGCGCCGCTGACCCCATTGTGCATGCACTGACCGTGCACCTGATTGCAGCTGCTGCTCATCTTCTGCTTGGCGCTGCTGGGTGCCGCTGGACCTGTCCTGGACGGTGGATGTGGAATGGGTGATCTTCTTTGAGCTCTTGTTGCCTCTTAGGATGACGAGGTCTAGACACTCTCACCCAACCGGAAGTGACAGGACAGATGACCGCCGGCCCGGAAGTGACTCTCTTCATATCCATAGTGATGGCGGAGGTGAGTATGCAGCTGTGCAGCACCAGCGAAACCCTCAGAGACTGTGTGCCGCCTGCTGCCGGGGCGCCGGCGTGGCGGGGATGATGGATGTGCTCCGCCAGGCTCCGAGTCCTGGCTGGGAGAGGGATTTGAATGACAGTCTGTCACCTAAGAGTCACACACAGCAGGGATGTAGTCCCGCTGCGGGGCCCCAGGAGCGCATTTGTGTGTGTACAGTACTTGTATGTTATTGCCATAAATGGCCCCCCCGTCTCGCCAGGGCCCCGGCACTTGCCCGGGTGCGCCGGGTGCTGATGCCAGCCCTGCTTACAGCCAATGAAAACCCAAACGTCATTATCTCAGTAAATTAGAATAAGTAACAAAAAACACCTGAAAAGCATTTAAAAAGGTCCCTTAGTCTGTTTCAGTAGGCTCCACAATCGTGTGAAAGACTGCTGACTTGACAGATGTCCAGAAGTCAGTCATTGACACACTCCACAAGGAGGGTAAGCCACAAAAGGTCATTGCTAAAGAAGCTGGCTGTTCACAGAGTGCTGTATCCAAGCATATTGATGGAAAGTTGAGTTTAAGGAAAGAGTGTGGTAGAGAAAGGTGCCCAAGCAACCGGGATAACCGCAGCCTTGAAAGAATTGATAAGAAAAGGTCATTCAAAAATGTGGGGGAGATTCACAAGCAGTGGACTGCTGCTAGAGTCATTGCTTCAAGAGCCACCACACACAGACATATCCAGGACATGGGCTACAAGTGTCACATTCTTTGTGTCAAGCCACTCATGATCAATAGACAATGCCAGAAGTGTCTTACCTGGGCCAAGAAGAAAAAGAACTGGACTGTTATTCAGTGGTCCAAGGTGTTGTTTTCAGATGAAAGTAAATTTTACATTTAATTTGGAAATCAAGAACCTAGAGTCTGGAAGAAGAGCGGAGAGGCACACAATCCATCTGCTTGAGGTCTAGTGTGAAGGTTCCACAATCAGTGATGGTTTGGGGAGCCATGTCATCTGCTGGTGTAGCTCCACTGTGTTTTATCAAGACCAAAGTCAGCGCAGCCGTCTACCAGGAAATTTTAGAGCACATCATGCTTCCCTCTGCCGATAAGCTTTTTGGAGATGGAAATTTCATTCTCCAGCAGGACTTGACACCTGTCCTCACTGTCAAAAGTACCAATACCTGGTTTAAAAACAGCAGTGTCACTGTGCTTGATTGGCCAACAAACTCACCTGACCTTAACCCCATAGAGAATCTATGAGGTACTGTCAAAAAGAAGATGAGAGACAGCAAACCCAATGCAGGCAAGCTGAAGGCTGCTATCAAAGCAACCGGGGCTTCCATAACACCTCAGCAGTGCTACAGGCTGATCGCTTCCTTGCCACGCCGCATTGATGCAGTAATTGATGCAAAAGGAGCCCAGACCAAGTATTGAGTGCATTTACTGAACATACGTTTCAGTAGGCCAACATTTCGGATATCAAAATCTTTTTTCAAGCTGGTGTTATAAAGTATTCTAATTTACTGAGATAATGACTTTTGGGTTTTCATTGGCTGTAAGACATAATCATCAACAACAACAAATAAACAAATAAACACTTGAAATAGATCACTCTGTCTGTTATGACTCTATATGATAAATGAGTTTGACTTTTTGTATTGACAAACTGAAATAAATTAACTTTTTGAAGATCTTCTTATTTTTTGAGAAACACCTGTATATCTATAACCCACAAAGTTCTATGTACTGAGGAAATCATCCAGCCCTTTTTTAATAGCTGTTATAATGTCTGCCATTACACACTACCTTTTGAGGTCGGCACTCTGTGTTCGGACTGCTCTAACTGTAAAGAACCCTTTCTTATTTTGCTGCTGGAATTCACTTTCTTCCACCCATAGTGAGTGTTCCCTAGTCCTTAGTATGGTCTTTGGAAGGAATAAATCATGTGCCAGTCATTTTTATTGACTACACATATATTTATACATATAAATGAGATCTCCTCTGAGACATCTTTTTTTCTAGCCTAAACAAGCCCAAATTTTCCAAACCTTTCTTCATATGAGAGGCCTTCCATCCCTTGTAATAATATAGTTGACTCTAACTTCTGAATATCCTTTTTAAAATGTGGAGCACAAAACTGGATTTCATATTCAAGTTGTGGCCTTACAAGAAATTTAGAAAGGGGTAGCAATACTTTGGTATTACAGGATTATATTAAGCTTCTTATATACCCTAAAATCTTGTTTGCTTTTGCAGCTGCTGCTTGACATGGAGTACTGCTGCTCAGCTGACTTTTAACCAGAATACCTAAGTCCTTCTCCTCTTCTGTAGTCCCAAGTATATTCTCATTTAATTTACTGTATGTGCAGCCATAGGATTACTCTGTCCTAGGTGCATTACTTTATATTTATCAACAATAAACCTCATTTGCAAGTGATTGCCCATTCAGATATCTTATCCAGATTGTTTTGTAATATTTTAATGTCAAGGTCAGGTTTTATTACCCTACATAGTTTGGAGTTGTCAGCAGAGACTGACACTTTACTTTCAATCCCATCCACAAGGTCATTAATAAAAAGATGAAAAAGAATCCGTCCTAGCACAGATCCCTGCCGTACCCCACTGCTGGCTATATCCCATTTAGAGAATGTACCATTTACGACAACTCCTTGTTTCCTATCTCTTAGCCAATTAATTACCCATCTGCTTATAGTTTCTCCTATTCCCTGCTTCTGGAGCTTCAGTTTAAGGTTGTTATATGGGACAGTATTAAATGCCATTGTAAAGTCCAGATAAATCACATCAGTTGCATTATCATCTCCCAGGTTTGCACTTACCTCCTCATAGAATCCCAATATGTTGGTTAGACACATCTAATCTTTCACTAATCCATGCTGGTTGTCAGATATTATATTATTCTCTGCAATATGTCAGGTTACCAGACGGTAGTTGCCTGGATCCACCTTCTTACATTTCTTAAGTAACAGTACCACAGCAGCCATACTCCAATTCTGTGTCACCAAACCTGTTACAAGAGAGTCTAAGAATATGAGATACAGTGGTCTGTCAATTACTGAGCTCAATTCCCTCAGTATCCGTGGATGAATGCCATCTGGGCGGGGAATTTGTCAATATTTAATTTGCTCAGATGCAGGTGTACTTCTTCTTGTGTTTTCCTGGTTATGTCAGGTGGTGAACTTTGATTTTTGCCTTGTTGAATGGTCCCTGGAACAGTTAGTTTATTGGTGAACACGAAAGAAAAGTTCCTGTTTAATATCTCAGCCTTTAATTTGTCCTCTATAATTATCTTGCTATTGTCATCTTTTAACCCCTTCCCGACATTTGACGTACTATCCCGTCGAGGTGCGGTGGGCCCGTATGACCGCCGACGGGATAGTACGTCATAGCCGATCGGCCGCGCTCACGGGGGGAGCGCGGCCGATCGCGGCCGGGTGTCGGCTGCATATCGCAGCTGACATCCGGCACTATGTGCCAGGAGCGGTCACGGACCGCCCCCGGCACATTAACCCCCGGCACACCGCGATCAAACATGATCGCGATGTGCCGGCGATGCAGGGAAGCATTGCGCAGGGAGAGGGCTCCCTGCGGGCTTCCCTGAGCTCCCCGCAGCAACGCGATGTGATCGCGTTGCTGCGAGGGTCTTACCTCCCTCCCTGCCTGCTCCAGACCCGGATCCAAGATGGCCGCGGATCCGGGTCCTGCAGGGAGGGAGGTGGCTTCATAGACGCCTGCTCAGAGCAGGCACTGTGAAGCAGCCTGTACTTCTCGCAGATCGGTGATCTGTCAGAGTGCTATGCAAACTGGCAGATCACCGATCTGTATTGTCCCCCCCTGGGGCAAAGTAAAAAAGTAAAAAAAAAAATTTCCAAATGTGTAAAAAAAAATAAAAAAAAATATTCCAAAATAATGAAAAAAAAAAAAAAATATTATTCCCATAAATACATTTCTTTATCTAAATTAAAAAAAAACAATAAAAGTACACATATTTAGTATCGCCACGTCCGTAACGACCCAACCTATCAAACTGCCACACTAGTTAACCCCTTCAGTAAACACCGTAAGAAAAAAAAAAAAAAAACGAGGCAAAAAACAACGCTTTATTACCATACCGCCGAACAAAAAGTGGAATAACACGCGATCAAAAAGACTGATATAAATATCCATGGTACCGCTGAAAACGTCATCTTGTCCCGCAAAAAACAAGCCGCCATACAGCATCATCAGCAAAAAAATAAAAAAGTTATAGTCCTGAGAATAAAGCGATACCAAAATAATTATTTTTTCTATAAAATAGTTTTTATCGTATAAAAGCGCCAAAACATAAAAAAATGATATAAATGAGATATCGCTGTAATCATACTGACCCGACGAATAAAACTGCTTTATCAATTTTACCAAACCCGGAACGGTATAAACGCCTCTCCCAAAAGAAATTCATGAATAGCAGGTTTTTGGTCATTCTGCCTCACAAAAATCGGAATAAAAAGCGATCAAAAACGGTCACGTGTCCGAAAATGTTACCAATAAAAACGTCAACTCGTCCCGCAAAAAACAAGACCTCACATGACTCTGTGGAGCAAATGTGGAAAAATTATAGGTCTCAAAATGTGGAGACGCAAAAACTTTTTTGCTATAAAAAGCGTCGCTGGTTTCACACTTGCGTTTTTGTCTGCAGCGTTTTTTGCACAAAAAAAGCATGCGTTTTTTCCCTATATTTAACATTGAAACGCATGCGGTTTTTTTGTACGCGTTTGGTCGCGTTTTCAAACGCATGCGGTTTTTTTCTGCATGCGTTCATTTTCAGAAATACAACCTGCAGTATTTTCTTGCGTTTTTAAGCACATGCGTTTGTTTGCGTTAAAAACGCATGCATTTTTATCGAAAAAAACAGAAAACACACTGAAAAGCCACCCACCACCATCAAGGTGATAAAGGGATCCAAACCCTAACCCTAACTCTACCCCTAACCTCACCCCTAACCGTTTAATGAACATTTTCTGACAGTCATAGTGCCACGTATTTCAGTGCCACGTATTTCAGTGCCACGTATTTCAGTGCCACGTATTTCAGTGCCATGTATTTCAGTGCCACGTATCACGTATTTCAGTGCCACGTGTTTCAGTGCCACGTATTTCAGTGCCACGTATCACGTATTTCAGTGCCACATATTTTAGTACCACGTATTTCAGTTGCACGTATTTCAGTGCCACGTATTTCAGTGCCACGTATTTCAGTGCCACGTATCACGTATTTCAGTGCCACATATTTTAGTACCACGTATTTCAGTTGCACGTATTTCAGTGCCACGTATTTCAGTGCCACGTATTTCAGTGCCACGTATCACATACTTCAGTGCCACGTGTTTCAGTGCCACGCATTTAAGTGCCACGTATCACATATTTCAGTGCCACGTATTTCAGTGCCACGTATTTCAGTGCCACGTATTTAAGTGCCACATATCACATATTTCAGTGCCACTTATTTAAGTGCCACGTATTTCAGTGCCACGTATTTCAGTGCCACGTATTTCAGTGCCACGTATTTCAGTGCCACGTATTTCAGTGCCACGTGTTTCAGTGCCACGTATTTAAGTGCCACGTATCACGTATTTCAGTGCCACGTATTTCAGTGCCACGTATTTCAGTGCCACGTATTTCAGTGCCACGTATTTCAGTGCCACGTATTTCAGTGCCACGTATTTAAGTGCCACATATCACATATTTCAGTGCCACTTATTTAAGTGCCACGTATTTCAGTGCCACGTATTTCAGTGCCACGTATTTCAGTGCCACGTATTTCAGTGCCACGTGTTTCAGTGCCACGTATTTAAGTGCCACGTATCACGTATTTCAGTGCCACGTGTTTCAGTGCCACGTATTTCAGTTGCACGTATTTCAGTGCCACGTATTTCAGTGCCACGTATTTCAGTGCCACATATCACGTATTTCAGTGCCACATATTTTAGTACCACGTATTTCAGTTGCACGTATTTCAGTGCCACGTATTTCAGTGCCACGTATTTCAGTGCCACGTATCACGTATTTCAGTGCCACGTGTTTCAGTGCCACACATTTAAGTGCCACGTATCACATATTTCAGTGCCACGTATTTCAGTGCCACGTATTTCAGTGCCACGTATTTCAGTGCCACGTATTTAAGTGCCACATATCACATATTTCAGTGCCACTTATTTAAGTGCCACGTATTTCAGTGCCACGTATTTCAGTGCCACGTATTTCAGTGCCACGTATTTCAGTGCCACGTGTTTCAGTGCCACGTATTTAAGTGCCACGTATCACGTATTTCAGTGCCACGTATTTCAGTGCCACGTATTTCAGTGCCACGTATTTCAGTGCCACGTATTTAAGTGCCACATATCACATATTTCAGTGCCACTTATTTAAGTGCCACGTATTTCAGTGCCACGTATTTCAGTGCCACGTATTTCAGTGCCACGTATTTCAGTGCCACGTGTTTCAGTGCCACGTATTTAAGTGCCACGTATCACGTATTTCAGTGCCACGTGTTTCAGTGCCACGTATTTCAGTGCCACGTATCACGTATTTCAGTGCCACATATTTTAGTACCACGTATTTCAGTTGCACGTATTTCAGTGCCACGTATTTCAGTGCCACGTATTTCAGTGCCACGTATCACGTATTTCAGTGCCACATATTTTAGTACCACGTATTTCAGTTGCACGTATTTCAGTGCCACGTATTTCAGTGCCACGTATTTCAGTGCCACGTATCACGTATTTCAGTGCCACGTGTTTCAGTGCCACGCATTTAAGTGCCACGTATCACATATTTCAGTGCCACGTATTTCAGTGCCACGTATTTCAGTGCCACGTATTTAAGTGCCACATATCACATATTTCAGTGCCACTTATTTAAGTGCCACGTATTTCAGTGCCACGTATTTCAGTGCCACGTATTTCAGTGCCACGTATTTCAGTGCCACGTGTTTCAGTGCCACGTATTTAAGTGCCACGTATCACGTATTTCAGTGCCACGTATTTCAGTGCCACGTATTTCAGTGCCACGTATTTCAGTGCCACGTATTTCAGTGCCACGTATTTAAGTGCCACATATCACATATTTCAGTGCCACTTATTTAAGTGCCACGTATTTCAGTGCCACGTATTTCAGTGCCACGTATTTCAGTGCCACGTATTTCAGTGCCACGTATTTCAGTGCCACGTGTTTCAGTGCCACGTATTTAAGTGCCACGTATCACGTATTTCAGTGCCACGTATTTCAGTGCCACGTATTTCAGTGCCACGTATTTCAGTGCCACGTATTTCAGTGCCACGTATTTCAGTCACGTTTAGGGTTAGGGTTAGGGGTAGGGTTAGGGCTAGGGTTGGAGGTAAAGTTAGGGTTGGGGCTAAAGTTAGGGTTGGGGCTAAAGTTAGGGTTAGGGTTTGGATTACATTTACGTTTGGATTAGGGTTGGGATTAGAATTATGGGTGTGTCAGGGCTAGGGGTGTGGTTAGGGTTACCGTTGGGATTAGGGTTAGGGGTGTGTTTGGGTTAGGGTTTCAGGTAGAATTGGGGGGTTTCCACTCTCCAGGCACATCAGGGGCTCTCCAAGCGCGACATGGCGTCCAATCTCAATTCCAGCCAATTCTGCGTTGAAAAAGTAAAACAGTGCTCCTTCCCTTCCGAGCTCTCCCGTGCGCCCAAAAAGGGGTTTACCCCAACATATGTGTTATCAGCGTACTCGGGACAAATTGAACAACAACTTCTGGGGTCCAAGTTCTCTTGTTATCCTTAGGAAAATAAAAATTTGGGGGGCTAAAAATCATTTTTGTGGGAAAAAAAAGATGTTTTATTTTCACGGCTCTGCATTATAAACTGTAGTGAAACACTTGGGGGTTCAAAGTTCTCCCAACACATCTAGATAAGTTCCTTGGGAGGTCTAGTTTCCAATATGGGGTCACTTGTGGGGGGTTTGTACTGTTTGGGTACATCAGGGGCTCTGCAAATGCAACGTGACGCCTGCAGACCAATCCATTTAAGGCTGCATTCCAAATGGCGCTCCTTCCCTTCCGAGCTCTGTCATGCGCCCAAACAGTGGTTCCCCCCGACATATGGGGTATCAGCGTACTCAGGACAAATTGGACAACAACTTTTGGGGTCTAATTTATCCTGTTACCCTTGTGAAAATACAAAACTGGGGGCTAAAAAATCATTTTTGTGGAAAAAAAAAAAGAATTTTTATTTTCACGGCTTTGCGCTATAAACTTTAGTGAAACACTTGGGGGTTCAAAGTTCTCAAAACACATCTAGATAAGTTCCTTGGGAGGTCTAGTTTCCAATATGGGGTCACTTGTGGGGGGTTTGTACTGTTTGGGTACATCAGGGGCTCTGCAAATGCAACGTGACGGCTGCTGACCAATCCATTTAAGTCTGCATTCCAAATGGCGCTCCTTCCCTTCCGAGCTCTGTCATGCGCCCAAACAGTGGTTCCCCCCCACATATGGGGTATCAGCGTACTCAGGACAAATTGGAAAACAAATTTTGGGGTCCAATTTATTCTGTTACCCTTGTAAAAATACAAAGCTGGGGGCTAAAAAATCATTTTTGAGAAAAAAAAAAATTATTTTCACGGCTCTGCGTTATAATCTGTAGTGAAACACTTGGGGGTTCAAAGCTCTCAAAACACATCTAGATAAGTTCCTTAGGGGGTCTACTTTCCAAAATGGTGTCACTTGTAGGGAGTTTCAATGTTTAGGCACATCAGGGGCTCTCCAAACGCAACATGGCGTCCCATCTCAATTCCAGTCAATTTTGCATTGAAAAGTCAAATGGCGCTCCTTCCCTTCCAAGCTCTGCCATGCGCCCAAACAATGGTTTACACCCACATATGGGGTATCAGCGTACTCAGGACAAATTGCACAACATTTTTTGGGGTCCAATTTCTTCTCTTACCCTTGGGAAAATAAAAAATTGGGGGCAAAAAATCATTTTTGTGAAAAAATATGATTTTTTATTTTTACGGCTCTGCATTATAAACTTCTGTGAAGCACTTGGTGGGTCAAAGTGCTCACCACACATCTAGATAAGTTCCTTAGGGGGTCTACTTTCCAAAATGGTGTCACTTGTAGGGAGTTTCAATGTTTAGGCACATCAGAGGCTCTCCAAACGCAACATGGCGTCCCATCTCAATTCCAGTCAATTTTGCATTGAAAAGTCAAATGGCGCTCCTTCCCTTCCAAGCTCTGCCATGCGCCCAAACAATGGTTTACACCCACATATGGGGTATCAGCGTACTCAGGACAAATTGCACAACATTTTTTGGGGTCCAATTTCTTCTCTTACCCTTGGGAAAATAAAAAATTGGGGGCGAAAAGATCATTTTTGTGAAAAAATATGATTTTTTATTTTTACGGCTCTGCATTATAAACTTCTGTGAAGCACTTGGTGGGTCAAAGTGCTCACCACACATCTAGATGGTTTACACCCACATATGGGGTATCATCGTACTCAGGACAAATTGTACAACAACTTTGGGGGTCCATTTTCTCCTGTTACCCTTGGTAAAATAAAACAAATTGGAGCTGAAATAAATTTTGTGTGAAAAAAAGTTAAATGTTCATTTTTATTTAAACATTCCAAAAATTCCTGTGAAACACCTGAAGGGTTAATAAACTTCTTGAATGTGGTTTTGAGCACCTTGAGGGGTGCAGTTTTTAGAATGGTGTCACACTTGGGTATTTTCTATCATATAGACCCCTCAAAATGACTTCAAATGAGATGTGGTCCCTAAAAAAAAATGGTGTTGTAAAAATGAGAAATTGCTGGTCAACTTTTAACCCTTATAACTCCGTCACAAAAAAAAATTTTGGTTCCAAAATTGTACTGATGTAAAGTAGACATGTGGGAAATGTTACTTATTAAGTATTTTGCGTGACATATGTCTGTGATTTAAGGGCACAAAAATTCAAAGTTGGAAAATTGCAAAATTTTCAAAATTTTCGCCAAATTTCCATTTTTTTCACAAATAAACGCAAGTTATATCGAATAAATTTTACCTTTAACATGAAGTACAATATGTCATGAGAAAACAATGTCAGAATCGCCAAGATCCGTCAAAGCGTTCCAGAGTTATAGCCTCATAAAGGGACAGTGGTCAGAATTGTAAAAATTGGCCCGGTCATTAACGTGCAAACCACCCTTGGGGGTGAAGGGGTTAAGGGGTCGATACTATAGGTTTTTTGCTTTTTGCCGTTGATGTATTTATAAAATATTTTGGGATTTATTTTAATGTCACTGACCATTTGTGTTTCAGTATCTAACTTTGCTAGATTGATTTCTTTTTTAACATTTCTTATTGAGGTCATTATTCTCCTGAAATGCGATTTTGGTATTTTCAGCATTCAAGATTTTGAACGCCCTTTGTTTCTGTTTTATTAAACTTTGTACTGTCTTATTTATCCAAAATGGTTTATTTTTAATCCTGGACATTTTATTACCAGAGGTTATAAGTTTTATCTGTTAATTGCTCCCTGCTGTGAACTGTCCTACTGCTCCGTCCTCCTCCCCGCTCTGTCTCTCTCACCTGGCTTCATTGCATGGTCACTTGAATGGTAGAAGTTGAATGGAGCAGGTCAGATACGACATCATTTGATCTGTGACATCTTTTAAATGTAACATCCGAAATATACCAGAAATAATGCAGAAATCAGTCAGAAGGTAATAATAATCACTGTTTTCTTCACGCCAGGGTGGCGCTCAAAGCAATCGGCCATCAACAACCATAGAGGTCTCAAGGAGACCTCTGGTTGTTATGGCAATACACCGCTGACCCCCGATCATGTGACGGGGGTCAGCGGTGCGAGCACTTCCGGCAGCGCGGCCGGGAGTGCTAGTTAAATGCCGCTGTCAGCGCTTGACGGCGGCATTTAACTAGTTAATGGGCGCGGGCGGATCGCGATTCCGCTCGCGCTAATTGCGCGCACATGTCTGCTGTACAAAACAGCTGACATGTCGCGGCTTTAAGGTGGGCTCACTGCCGGAGCCCACCTTAAAGCAGGGGATCTGCCAGCTGACGTACTATTCTGTCAGCTGGCAGAAAGGGGTTAACCATGCTCTCATTTGCCCTCAGCGTTTTTGCTCCACTAATCCTCACTCTCCTTCACTATCCCCAAACCCCTGTACCCTCAAACCAAATAACTATCTCCCCTTCTCTCTTACCCCCACCTCGCTTCATCTGCAGACCTACTCCTTAACCTCTGACCTCTCCTACTAAAATATAATATAAGCCGAACACTCTCCTTCACCCACCTCCTTTCCCTTTCTCTGCTCCTTCTCACTGCTGGCGACATATCCCCCAATCCTGCCCCCCCACCTCATATATCCCACTAATCCTCACACCTGTCCTTCTCACACTAAGAGAAACTAGCACAATCCCTCACACTTAAAATCTGTGCCACTGACCACCACCCCCCTGCTTCCTCTCTCTGGGGCACTTTGGAATGCCTGCTCTGTCTGCAATAAGCTCCATGTGATCCACGATCTCTATACTTTCCGCAACCTTTCCTTCCTGGCCCTCACTGAGATCTGGCTGATGCCCGATGATATGGCCTCCCCTACTGCACTGAGTTACGGTGGCCTCCAATTTACCCACACTCCTCGCTCTGGCAACAGACATGGCGGAGGAGTGAGTTTCCTTCTTTCTAAAAACTGCTACTTCAACCCTATCCAACCCCAACCCTCCCACCTTCTTTCGAGGTTCACTCTGTCCGTATCTACTCTCCCTCTAATCTCCAAATGGCAGTTATATACTGACCACCGGGCTCAGCCACTGCCTTCATTGACCAAGTCTCCACCTGGCTTCTTCACTTTCTCTCTGCTGACATTCCGACCATCATCATGGGTGACTTTAATATCTCTACTGACACTGACCAGCCAGCAGCCTCCAAACTCCTGTCCCTTACTTTATCCTTTGGACTTACTCAGTGGTCCTCCACAGCCACCCACACAGACGGACATACACTAGCCTCTGTTCTCTATCTAATCTCACAACCTCTCCCTTCCCCTTATCTGATCACCATCTACTCACCTTCTCATCCTTGTCCTCCTTACCCGCCCTCCGTGTCCAGCCACTAGCACATCCTCGCAGAAACCTCGCACACCTAGACATTCACAGACTCTCAGACTTTCTTCTACCTCCGTCCTCCATATTTTCACTCCATGACAAGGACAGCACCACCACTTTCTATAATGCCACCCTCACATCAGTCGCCCCTCTCATGCATGGCAAAGTGCGACAAATCAATAGGCAACACTAGCACAACAATATTTCCAAAAAACTTTGACAAGTATCCAGGGTCACGGAGCGGCATTGGAAGAAAACACACCTGCCAGATGACTTCACTGCTTTCAAACAAACTACACTTGCCTTCAAATTAGCCCTCACCTCTGCTAAACAGACCTATTTCACAAACCTTGTATCTTCATTATCCTACAACCCAAAACAACTGTTCAGCACATTTAACTCTCTCCTCCGCCCACAACTGCAACCTCCAACTCCCCTCATCTCTTCCGAGAACTTTGCCACCTTCTTCAAAAATAAGATCGACCAAACAAGGCAAACCTTTACTGTTCCATTACCCCAACCACTCCATATACCAGACCTGCTCTTCCCTAATAACCTCCCTCTCCAACATCACTGAAGGAGAGCTTACTCACATTCCTTTCCAAATCACACCCCACCACCTGTGCACTTGACCCCATCCCTGGGGGGGGTACTGTTGTGAATTCCGTTCTCGAACTCCCTCCTGTGGTCATGAATGGTACTTCGGTGAGTTCTGTCTGTGGACTCCCTCTGGTGGCTGTGAGTGGAGCTGCTGGTTCTGAGATTCCTTCTCCAGCTGCCCTCGTTTGGGGCTAGGCTGATTCTCTATTTAACTCCACTCAGATTGTTACTCCATGCCAGCTGTCAATGTTCTAGTACTGGTTCAGATCTCTCCTGGATCTTTCTGAGGACCTGTCTACTCCAGCACAAGCTAAGTTCCTGCTTGTTCATTTGTTACATATGGTTTTTCGTGCTAAGTTCTAGTCCAGCTTGCTATCATGAAACTACCTGGCTAGCTGGAAGCTCTGGGGGTGCAGAGTGGCACGTCCGCATCGTGAGTCGGTGCGGGGGTATTTTTTGCACACTCTGCGTGGTTTTTGTAGCTTTTTGTGTTGACCGCAAAGATCCCTTTTCTATCCTCAATCTGTTTAGTTAGACTGGCCTCTCTTTGCTAAAACCTATTTCATCCTGTGTTTGTGATTTCCTCTTATCTCACAGTCAATACTTGTGGGGGGGCCACTTTTACCTTTGGGGAAATTTCTCTGAGGCAAGTAAGGCTTTGTTTCTTTTCTTTAGGGGTAGTTAGCTCTTAGGCTGTGAAGAGGCGTCTAGGCAGAGTCAGGCACGCTCCACGGCTGTTTCTAGTTGTGTTGAAAGGAGTAGGGTTTGCGGTCAGCAGAGTTCCCATTTCCCCAGAGCTCGTCCTGATTCCGTGTTTAACTATCAGGTTATTCCTGGTGCACCTAACCACCAGGTCCATAACAGTACAGCTGGCCCACAAAGTGTTAATGCATCTCAATAGAGGGAAAAGAGAAGTTCTGAGACCATTTTTTTTTTTCTCTGCAGTGTGTTTTGCCTTTCTTTTCCCCTTAAACTCTGGGTGGTTCAGAACTTAGGTGTGGATATGGACATTCAAGGTTTGTCCTCTAGTGTAGATCAACTCGCTGCAAGGGTACAAAACATTCAAGATTATGTAGTTCAGAATCCTATGTTGTAGCCTAGAATTCCAATTCCTGATTTGTTTTCTGGGGATAGATCTAAATTTCAGAATTTCAAAAACAATTGTAAACTGTTTCTTGCTCTGAAACCCCGCTCTTCTGGTGACCCTATTCAGCAAGTAAGAATCATTATTTCTTTGTTGCGTCCTGCATTGCGTAATGTAGATGCGTTTTTTCTGGCGCTGGGTTTGCTTTATGATGAACCGAATTCTGTGGATCAGGCAGAGAAAATGTTGCTGGCTTTGTGTCAGGGTCAGGATGAAGCGGAGGTATATTGCCAGAAGTTCAGAAAGTGGTCTGTGCTTACTCAGTGGAATGAGTGTGCCCTGGCAGCAATTTTCAGAAAGGGTCTTTCTGAAGCCCTTAAGGATGTTATGGTGGGGTTCCCCACGCCTGCTGGTCTGAATGAATCAATGTCCTTGGCCATACAGATCGATCGGCGCTTACGTGAGCGCAAAACTGTGCACCATTTGGCGGTATCCTCTGAGCAGAGGCCTGAGCCTATGCAATGTGATAGGACTTTGACCAGAGCTGAACGGCAAGAACATAGACGTCAGAAGGGGCTGTGTTTTTACTGTGGTGACTCCACTCATGCTATCTCTGATTGTCCTAAGCGCACTAAGCGGTTCGCTAGGTCCGTCACCATTGGTACGGTACAGCCTAAATTTCTTCTGTCCGTTACTCTGATTTGCTCTTTGTCATCCTATTCTGTTATGGCATTTGTGGACTCAGGCGCTGCCCTGAATTTGATGGACTTGGAGTTTGCCAGGCGCTGTGGTTTTTTCTTGGAGCCCTTGCAGCATCCCATTCCTTTGAGGGGAATTGATGCTACGCCTTTGGCCAAGAATAAGCCTCAGTTCTGGACCCAGTTGACTATGTGCATGGCTCCTGCGCATCAGGAGGATATTCGCTTTTTGATGTTGCATAATCTGCATGATGTGGTCGTGTTGGGTTTGCCATGGCTGCAGGTCCATAATCCAGTATTGGATTGGAAATCAATGTCGGTGTCCAGTTGGGGGTGTCAAGGGGTACATGGGGATGTTTCATTATTGTCAATTTCTTCCTCCACTCCTTCTGAAGTCCCTGAGTTTTTGTCGGATTACCGGGATGTATTTGATGAGCCCAAGTCTAGTACCCTACCTCCTCATAGGGATTGTGATTGTGCTATTAATTTGATTCCTGGTAGCAAGTTCCATAAGGGACGACTTTTCAATTTGTCTGTGCCAGAACACGCCGCTATGCGGAGTTATATAAAGGAGTCCTTGGAGAAAGGGCATATTCGCCCGTCGTCGTCACCATTGGGAGCAGGGTTCTTTTTTGTGGCCAAGAAGGATGGTTCTCTGAGACCTTGTATAGATTACCGCCTTCTTAATAAAATCACGGTCAAATTTCAGTACCCTTTGCCTCTACTGTCTGATTTATTTGCTCGGATTAAGGGGGCTAGTTGGTTCACCAAGATAGACCTTCGAGGGGCGTATAATCTCGTGCGTATTAAACAGGGCGATGAATGGAAAACAGCATTTAATACGCCCGAGGGCCATTTTGAGTACATGGTGATGCCATTCTGCCTTTCTAATGCTCCCTCTGTGTTTCAGTCCTTTATGCATGACATCTTCCGAAAGTATCTGGATAGATTCATGATCGTATATTTGGATGATATTTTGGTCTTTTCGGATGATTGGGAGTCCCATGTGAAGCAGGTCAGAATGGTGTTCCAGGTCCTTCGTGCTAATTCCTTGTTTGTAAAGGGATCTAAGTGTCTCTTTGGAGTTCAGAAGGTTTCCTTTTTGGGCTTCATTTTTTCCCCTTCTACTATCGAGATGGATCCTGTTAAAGTCCAAGATATTTATGATTGGACTCGGCCTACATCTGTGAAGAGCCTTCAGAAATTTCTGGGCTTTGCCAATTTTTACCGTCAATTCATCGCTAATTTTTCTAATGTTGTTAAACCATTGACTGATTTGACCAAGAAGGATGCTGATGTGGTGAATTGGTCCTCTGCGGCCGTTGAGGCTTTTCAGGAGTTGAAACGTCGTTTCTCTTCGGCTCCTGTGTTGTGTCAGCCAGATGTTTCGCTCCCTTTTCAGGTCGAGGTTGATGCTTCTGAAATTGGAGCAGGGGCTGTTTTGTCTCAGAGAAGTTCTGATTGCTCTGTAATGAAGCCATGCGCTTTCTTCTCGAGAAAGTTTTCGCCTGCTGAGCGTAATTATGATGTTGGCAATCAGGAGTTGTTGGCTATGAAGTGGGCATTTGAGGAGTGGCGACATTGGCTTGAAGGAGCCAAGCATCACGTGGTGGTCTTGACAGATCACAAGAATCTGACTTATCTCGAGTCTGCCAAGCGGTTGAATCCTAGACAGGCTCGTTGGTCGCTGTTTTTCTCCCGTTTCAATTTTGTGGTTTCGTACCTTCCGGGTTCTAAGAATGTGAAGGCTGATGCCCTTTCAAGGAGTTTTGCGCCTGAATCTCCTGGGGTTCCTGAGCCGGCTGGTATTCTCAGAGAGGGGGTAGTTCTGTCTGCCATCTCCCCTGATTTGCGGCGGGTGCTGCAGGAGTTCCAGGCTGATAGACCTGACCGTTGTCCAGCGGAGAAACTGTTTGTCCCTGATAGATGGACTAATAGAGTTATCTCTGAGGTTCATTGTTCGGTGTTGGCTGGTCATCCTGGGATTTTTGGTACCAGAGATTTGGTGGCTAGGTCCTTTTGGTGGCCTTCCTTGTCGCGGGATGTGCGTTCTTTTGTGCAGTCTTGTGGGACTTGTGCTCGGGCTAAGCCCTGCTGTTCTCGTGCCGGTGGGTTACTTTTGCCCTTGCCGGTCCCGAAAAGGCCTTGGACGCATGTTTCCATGGATTTTATTTCAGATCTTCCTGTTTCTCAAAGGATGTCGGTCATCTGGGTGGTTTGCGATCGCTTCTCTAAAATGGTCCATTTGGTACCCTTGCCTAAATTGCCTTCTTCCTCTGATTTGGTTCCATTATTTTTCCAACATGTGGTTCGTTTGCATGGCATTCCGGAGAACATCGTGTCTGACAGAGGTTCCCAGTTTGTTTCAAGGTTTTGGCGGTCCTTTTGTGCTAAGATGGGCATTGATTTGTCTTTTTCTTCGGCTTTCCATCCTCAGACAAATGGCCAAACCGAACGAACCAATCAGACTTTGGAAACTTATCTGAGATGCTTTGTTTCTGCAGATCAGGATGATTGGGTGACCTTCTTGCCATTAGCTGAGTTCGCCCTTAGTAATCGGGCAAGTTCGGCTACTTTGGTTTCGCCTTTTTTTTGTCATTTTGGTTTTCATCCTCATTTTTCTTCAGGGCAGGTTGAGCCTTCGGACTGTCCTGGTGTGGATTCTGTGGTGGACAGGTTGCAACAAATTTGGACTCATGTGGTGGACAATTTGACCTTGTCCCAAGAGAAGGCTCAACGTTTCGCTAACCGCTGTCGCCGTGTTGGTCCCCGACTTCGTGTTGGGGATTTGGTTTGGTTATCATCTCGTTATGTTCCTATGAAGGTTTCTTCTCCTAAGTTTAAGCCTCGTTTCATTGGTCCTTATAAGATTTCTGAAATTCTTAATCCTGTATCATTTCGTTTGGCCCTTCCTGCTTCTTTTGCCATCCATAATGTGTTCCATAGGTCGTTGCTGCAGAGATATGTGGCGCCTATGGTTCCCTCCGTTGATCCTCCTGCTCCAGTGTTGGTTGAGGGGGAGTTGGAGTATGTGGTGGAGAAGATTTTGGATTCTCTTATTTCGAGACGAAAACTTCAGTACTTGGTCAAATGGAAGGGCTATGGTCAGGAGGATAATTCCTGGTTTGTTGCCTCTGATGTCCATGCTGCCGATTTAGTTCGTTGTTGTGAATCCGCTTTTTGGGCTCCCTGGTGGTTGCTGGTGGTACTGGTGACTTGTGTGTGCTTTGCTGTCTCAGTTCACCTGCTCCCATCAGTGTTTGGGAGTTTCCTATTTAGCCTTGCTCTCCAGTCATTTCCTTGCCGGTCATCATTGTAACCAGAGCCTTCGGTTGCATGTTCCTGCTACTAGTCTGCTGATCAGCTAAGTGGACTTTGTCCTTTTGTTTTGTATCTTTTGTCCAGTTTGCAGTTTTTGTTATTCTCTGTAGCTGGAAGCTCTTGCGGGCTGAAATTGCCAATCCTGTGTCATGAGTTGACACAGGAGTCTTAAAGTAATTTCAGGATGGTTTTTTTAAAAGGGTTTTTCAGTTGACCGTGAAGTCCTCTTTTGTATCCTTCTGCTATCTAGTAAGTGGACCTCTCTTTGCTAAATCTACTTTCATACTGTGTATGTCTTTTCCTCTTAACTCACCGTTATTACATGTGGGGGGCTGCTATCATCTTTTGGGGTATTTCCCTAGAGGTAAGCCAGGTCTGTTCCTTCCTCTACCAGGCGTAGTTAGTCCTCCGGCTGGCGCGTGGCATTTAGGAAGTCGTAGGTATGCTCCCTGGCTACTATTAGTTGTGTGGCAGATTTAGCTCACGGTCAGCTCGAGATTCCATCACCCAGAGCTCGTCCGTTATTTTTGTGTTTTGATGTTTCCCTGCCATTGGGAATCATGACAGTATGACCGGCCAATGTTAAAGTTATTGGCAGAAGAAAGGAGAGAAAAAAGAAGTCTGTAGATTTTTTTTTTTTTTCCCCTATGCTTGCTCCATAGTTGGATCAGTTGTATTTCAGCTCTAATTACAGCCTTTGCCTTTCTCTCCTTCTAATCCTTGAATGGCTCTGATCTCACCTGTTTAAAGATGGACCCTCAGAGTTTGGCTGTAGGTTTAAATAATCTTGCTACCAAGGTTCAAAATTTACAAGATTTTGTTATACATACTCCGATGTCTGAACCTAAAATTCCTACACCAGAGGTGTTTTCCGGAGATAGATCTCGGTTCCTGAATTTCAAATATAATTGTAAATTGTTCCTTTCTCTCAGACCTCACTCCTCTGGAGATCCTGTCCAGCAGGTTAAGATTGTAATCTCTTTGCTGCGAGGTGACCCTCAAAATTGGGCATTTTCATTGACACCAGGGGATCCTGCGTTGCTCAATGTGGATGCGTTTTTTCTGGCTTTAGGGTTGCTAAACCTCTGACGGATTTAACCAAAAAGGGTGCTGATGTTGCCAATTGGTCCCCTGCTGCTGTGGAGGCCTTTCGGGAGCTTAAGCGCCGCTTTTTGTCTGCCCCTGTGTTGCGCCAGCCTGATGTTTCTCTTCCCTTTCAGGTTGAGGTCGATGCTTCCGAGATCGGAGCGGGGGCGGTTTTGTCGCAGAAAAGTTCCGACTGCTCAGTGATGAGACCTTGTGCGTTCTTTTCTCGAAAATTTTCGGCCGCGGAGCGAAACTATGATGTTGGTAATCGGGAGCTTTTGGCCATGAAGTGGGCATTTGAGGAGTGGCGTCATTGGCTTGAGGGTGCCAGACATCAGGTGGTAGTTTTGACTGATCACAAGAATCTGATTTATCTAGAGTCTGCCAGGCGCCTGAATCCTAGACAGGCACGATGGTCGTTGTTTTTTTCTCGGTTTAATTTTGTGGTTTCATACTTACCGGGTTCTAAAAATGTTAAGGCAGATGCTCTTTCTAGGAGTTTTGAGCCTGACTCTCCTGGGGATTCTGAACCTGCTGGTGTCCTTAAGGATGGGGTGGTTTTGTCTGCTGTCTCCTCAGATCTGCGACGTGCTTTGCAAGAATTTCAGGCGGATAGACCTGATCGTTGTCCGCCTGGTAGACTGTTTGTTCCTGATGATTGGACCAGTAGAGTCATCTCGGAAGTTCATTCTTCTTCGCTGGCAGGTCATCCTGGAATTTTTGGTACCAGAGATTTGGTGGCTAGATCCTTCTGGTGGCCTTCCCTGTCTCGGGATGTGCGTGTTTTTGTGCAGTCTTGTGATGTGTGTGCTCGGGCCAAGCCTTGTTGTTCTAGGGCTAGTGGGTTATTGTTGCCCTTGCCTGTTCCGAAGAGGCCTTGGACGCACATCTCTATGGACTTTATTTCTGATCTCCCTGTTTCTCAGAAGATGTCTGTCATCTGGGTGGTGTGTGACCGTTTTTCTAAAATGGTTCATTTGGTACCATTGCCTAAGTTGCCTTCCTCATCTGAGTTGGTCCCTCTATTTTTTCAAAATGTGGTTCGCTTGCATGGTATTCCGGAAAACATCGTTTCTGACAGGGGAACCCAGTTCGTGTCTAGATTTTGGCGGGCATTCTGTGCCAGGTTGGGCATTGATTTGTCTTTTTCGTCTGCATTCCATCCTCAGACTAATGGCCAGACGGAGCGAACTAATCAAACTTTGGAGACTTATTTGAGGTGTTTTGTGTCTGCGGATCAGGATGACTGGGTTGCCTTTTTGCCGTTGGCAGAATTTGCTCTTAATAATCGGGCTAGTTCTGCCACTTTGGTTTCTCCTTTTTTTTGCAATTCAGGGTTTCATCCTCGTTTTTCATCTGGTCAGGTGGAATCTTCGGATTGTCCTGGAGTGGATGCGTTGGTGGATCGGTTGCATCAGATTTGGGGACAAGTGGTGGACAATTTGAAGTTGTCCCAGGAGAGGACTCAGCAGTTTGCTAACCGCCGTCGTCGTGTTGGGCCTCGCCTTCGTGTTGGGGACTTGGTGTGGTTGTCTTCCCGTTTTGTCCCTATGAGGGTTTCTTCTCCTAAGTTTAAGCCTCGGTTCATCGATCCTTATAGGATTTTGGAGATACTTAACCCTGTGTCCTTTCGTTTGGACCTCCCGGCATCTTTCGCTATCCATAATGTATTCCATCGGTCGTTGTTGCGGAGATATGAGGTACCGGTGGTTCCTTCTACTGAACCTCCTGCTCCTGTGCTGGTGGAGGGTGAATTGGAGTACGTTGTAGAGAAGATCTTGGATTCCCGTATTTCCAGACGGAGACTTCAATATCTGGTTAAATGGAAGGGCTATGGTCAGGAAGATAATTCTTGGGTAACTGCCTCTAATGTTCATGCCTCGGATTTGGTTCGTGCCTTTCATAGGGCTCATCCAGATCGCCCTGGCGGTTCTCGTGAGGGTTCGGTGCCCCCTCCTTAAGGGGGGGGTACTGTTGTGAATCCGCTTTTTGGGCTCCCTGGTGGTTGCTGGTGGTACTGGTGACTTGTGTGTGCTTTGCTGTCTCAGTTCACCTGCTCCCATCAGTGTTTGGGAGTTTCCTATTTAGCCTTGCTCTCCAGTCATTTCCTTGCCGGTCATCATTGTAACCAGAGCCTTCGGTTGCATGTTCCTGCTACTAGTCTGCTGATCAGCTAAGTGGACTTTGTCCTTTTGTTTTGTATCTTTTGTCCAGTTTGCAGTTTTTGTTATTCTCTGTAGCTGGAAGCTCTTGCGGGCTGAAATTGCCACTCCTGTGTCATGAGTTGACACAGGAGTCTTAAAGTAATTTCAGGATGGTTTTTTTAAAAGGGTTTTTCAGTTGACCGTGAAGTCCTCTTTTGTATCCTTCTGCTATCTAGTAAGTGGACCTCTCTTTGCTAAATCTACTTTCATACTGTGTATGTCTTTTCCTCTTAACTCACCGTTATTACATGTGGGGGGCTGCTATCATCTTTTGGGGTATTTCCCTAGAGGTAAGCCAGGTCTGTTCCTTCCTCTACCAGGCGTAGTTAGTCCTCCGGCTGGCGCGTGGCATTTAGGAAGTTGTAGGTATGCTCCCTGGCTACTATTAGTTGTGTGGTAGATTTAGCTCACGGTCAGCTCGAGATTCCATCACCCAGAGCTCGTCCGTTATTTTTGTGTTTTGATGTTTCCCTGCCATTGGGAATCATGACAGTTCGTGCCTTTCATTTGGCTCGTCCTGATCAGCCTGGGGGCTCTGGTGAGGGTTCGGTGACCCCTCCTCAAGGGGGGGGTACTGTTGTGAATTCCGTTCTCGAACTCCCTCCTGTGGTCATGAATGGTACTTCGGTGAGTTCTGTCCGTGGACTCCCTCTGGTGGCTGTGAGTTGAGCTGCTGGTTCTGAGATTCCTTCTCCAGCTGCCCTCGTTTGGGGCTAGGCTGATTCTCTATTTAACTCCACTCAGATCGTTACTCCATGCCAGCTGTCAATGTTCTAGTACTGGTTCAGATCTCTCCTGGATCTTTCTGAGGACCTGTCTACTCCAGCACAAGCTAAGTTCCTGCTTGTTCATTTGTTACATATGGTTTTTCTTGCTAAGTTCTAGTCCAGCTTGCTATCATGAAACTACCTGGCTAGCTGGAAGCTCTGGGGGTGCAGAGTGGCACCACCGCATCGTGAGTCGGTGCGGGGGTATTTTTTGCACACTCTGCGTGGTTTTTGTAGCTTTTTGTGTTGACCGCAAAGATCCCTTTTCTATCCTCAATCTGTTTAGTTAGACTGGCCTCTCTTTGCTAAAACCTATTTCATCCTGTGTTTGTGATTTCCTCTTATCTCACAGTCAATACTTGTGGGGGGGCCGCTTTTACCTTTGGGGAAATTTCTCTGAGGCAAGTAAGGCTTTGTTTCCTTTCTTTAGGGGTAGTTAGCTCTTAGGCTGTGACGAGGCGTTTAGGCAGAGTCAGGCACGCTCCACGGCTGTTTCTAGTTGTGTTGATAGGAGTAGGGTTTGCGGTCAGCAGAGTTCCCATTTCCCCAGAGCTCGTCCTGATTCCGTGTTTAACTATCAGGTCATTCCTGGTGCACCTAACCACCAGGTCCATAACATGCTCCCCAACCTCACTAACATGCTCATTCCAGCCCTAACCCATCTCTTCAACCTATCCGTAGCTTCTGACATCTTCTCCTCTGCCTTCAAACATGCCACCATCACACCCATCCTCAAAAAAAAAAAAACCTTGACCCAACTGCTATGCCCAGTTATCGCCCCATATCACTGCTCCCGTTTGCTTCAAAACTCTTTGAGCAGCATGTCCATGCTCAACTTTCCTCCCACCTCTCATTTAACTCTCTCCTTGACAACCTCCAATCTGGCTTCCACCCCCTCCACTCCACCGAAACTGCCCTGACCAAAATTACTAATGACTTACAGCCAAAGCCAGCAGACAGTTCTCCATTCTCCTCCTTCTCGACCTGTCCTCTGCCTTCGACACAGTCGACCACTGCCTACTGCTACAGATTCTTTCTTCCCTTGGCATCAAAGACCTTGCCCTGTCCTGGATTGCCTCATACCTTTCCAACCACACATTTAGCGTTTCTCACTCCCACACTACCTCCTCATCCCGCCCCCTCTCTGTTGGTGTCCCTCAAGGCTCTGTCCTGGGGCCCCTACTTTTTTCCATCTATACCCTTGGCCTAGGACAACTCATAAAGTCATATGGCTTCCAGTACCACCTGAATGCGGACGACACTCAGATCTACCTCTCTGGCCCAGATGTCACCTCCCTGCTGTCCAGAATCCCGGAGTGTCTATCAGCCATATCCTCCTTCTTCACCTCTCGCTTCCTACAACTCAATGTGAAGAAAACCGAACTCATCATCTTTCCTCCATCTCTCGTATCTCCTGTACCCGATCTATCTATTATGGTAAATGGCATCACGCTCTCTCCCGCACCTGTAATCCGCTGCCTCTGAGTAACTCTCGACTCTGCCCTGTCTTTCAAACTGCACATCCAAACTCTTGCCACCTCCAACTCGAAAATATTTCCAGAATCCGTCCCTCCCTCAGCCCTCAATCTACTAAAACTCTTGTGCATGCCCTCATCATCTCCGACCTCGATTACTGCAACACCCTCCTCAATGGCCTCCCCGCTAACTCTCTTGCACCATTTCTGTCTGTCCTCAACTCTGCTGCCTGACTAATCCACCTCTCTCCTTGCTACTCCCCTGTTTCTCCAGTCTGCAAATCCATCCACTGGCTCCCAATTCCCCAACAAATCCAGTTCAAACTACTACGACTGACCTACAAAGCCATCCAAAACCTGTCCCCTCCCTATATCTCTTCGATCCTCCTGACACCTCCTACTCTCCTCCACACTTATACATTCCTCACACAACCGCCTCCAAGATTTCTCCTGAATATCCCCCATCTTCTGGAATTCCACGCCTCAACGCGTCAAATTATCCACCACCCTCAGATCCTTCAGACGGAACCTGAAAACCCATCACTTCAGGAAAGCCTGTAATAAATATTCTGCTGCCTCACCACCACTCGAGCTGCTGCCTCACCAATACCAGAGCTGCTGCACCCCCGACCTTCTGTCACTTCCCCATTATCCTGTAGAATATATGTCCGCAAGGACAGGGTCCTCTCTCGTCTGTACCAGTCTGTCATTGTAAATTTGTTTACTATAAATGATATCTATAACTCTGTATGTAACCTCTTTCTCATGTACAGCACCATGGAATTAATGGTGCTATATAAATAAATAGTAATAATAATATCCTTAAACATTCCCCATTTATGTTTGCTATACCCAGTAACCATGACATGGTCCCAAGCTACACAATTAAGATCTTCCCTTAGTTTGTTGAAAGCAGCTTTCCTAAAGTTACAGGTTTATGCATTTCCTCTTGAAATGTTTCATTCAATATTACATTGAAATTTCCATATTATGGTCGCTACTTCCCAAATGCTCCTTGACCTGTAGATCTGAAATTGTATCTGATCTATTTGACAGGACCAGATCCTGCAGATTATCTCCCTTGGTTGGTTCATCTACCAACTAATAATAATAATAATAATTTTATTTATATAGCGCCAACATATTCCGCAGTGCTTTACAACTGATAGAGGTCAGAATTTGCAGCTTTTAGCACAACTAAAAGATTCTATGTCCCATTGAATGTTAATCTTTGGAGGAAATTGCACATATCAAAGAATTATTTAATCAACTTTGTATGATGACCTACCTGCCCATACAGATGGCTTAGGAGGGTTGATCCTACTGACAGATTCCCTTTAAGGCTAAAGGTACCGTCACACTCAGCGATGCTGCAGCGATATAGACAACGAGACGATCGCTGCAGCATCGCTGTTTAGTTCGCTGGGGAGCTGTCACACAGACAGCTCTCTCCAGCGACCAACAATCAGGGGAATGATTTCGGGATCGTTGAAACTGTCTTCAACGATGCCGAAGTCCCCCTGCAGCACCCGGGTAACCAGGGTAAACATCGGGTTACTAAGTGCAGGGCCGCGCTTAGTAACCCGATATTTACCCTGGTTACCAATGTAAAAGTAAAAAAAAAAACACTACATACTCACCTTCTGATGTCTGTCACGTCCCCCGGCGTCCGCGCTGCTGCTCAGAGCTTCCTTCACTGAATGTGTCAGGGCCGGCAGAGCACAGCGGTGACGTCACCGCTGTGCTCGGCTTTACGGCCGGCACTGACACATTCAGTGCAGGAAGCTCTGAGCAGCAGCGCGGACACCGGGGGACGTGACAGACATCAGAAGGTGAGTATGTACTGTTTTTTTTTTACTTTTACAATGGTAACCAGGGTAAATATCGGGTTACTAAGCGCGGCCCTGTGCTTAGTAACCCGATATTTACCCTGGTTACCATTGTAAAACATTGCTGGCATCGTTGCTTTTGCTGTCAAACACGACGATACACACCGACCTAACGACGAAATAAGGTGCTGGCCTTCTAGCTCCGACCAACGATATCACAGCGGGATCCAGATCGCTGCTGCGTGTCAAACACAACGATATCGCTATCCAGGACGCTGCAACGTCACGGATCGTTGTCGTTCTCGTTGGAAAGTTGTTCAGTGTGAAGGTACCTTAAGATGCAAAGACCTTCCTTTTGACTATAACACTGTGTATAGCATTGATTGCACTGTCTCAAGCAAACATCATTAGTACTGTACAAACAACTGGTGAGCACAATAATGGTTTTCAGCCACCACATGTCCATGTTGTCTCAATCTCAATCATTTTGTACATTGTTTTGGTGTGTAGGAGAGTTTGTCATTACACACTTTATCTCTGGCTGTGTCCATTAATCTCCCACAGTGAATTGAACATACATTGACCTGAGTCTGGCCTGTAGTTTCGATACCAGCGACTTGACGCAAAGATTGGCACCAGGCTGAGTGCAACCTTCTTAATGTTACCTCAGAAGCTGAAACTATTTCCTGCTATATGGCGTCTTGAGATGAGAAATGGAAACTGAGAAAAACTTTTTTATAACATAACAACCTAGAAGCCATGTATGTGAAGTATAAAAAAGTTCTAAAATAACCGCTCAAATAAGAAATTACAAAATATTACACTGGTAAAGATATACTTCTCAACATCAAGACTACTGCACTGGAAATGCTTGGTAAACAAGATAAAGGGTTCTGAAAAAAACAGTCTTTAAGGCATTTTATCTTTTTTGACCACATAAACTTCTTGGTACTTTACATTGTCTGTCTGGTGATAAATATATAAAATATTGATAGTATTAAAGGTATTATTATTAAAATTGTAATATAACTATTTTCAAAAATAAGAATACCTCTTTATGTGAAGAGCTTCTACCTAAATGCAAAAAAAAAAAAAATGAGATGGAAAGAAATGGATCAGGCATGTAGACATGCCAAATATACAGTACTGTAAACTCTGGCCCATCCTGTTGAACTCTTCTCGTCCAGACTGCATTGATTTAGTGTGAATGACCAGCTTTGATTATTTTTTTAATCTTAGTGGTAGCTGATGATTCCCAATATGATCCCCAATTGTTCAGTGACAAATGAGTATAAAAGTGTAAACCTATGTACTACATGACAGTCCAGGAGAGATATAATAATGGCTACTGTTGTCAATCAATTGAACAGAAGCTGGAAGAACCCGAAATTTTGGACTCAAATAGTATACTGTATTTACTACTAGAAAATTTATTATCAATAAACCTTCGCTTAGGCCTCCTTCACACATTCGTGTTTCCATTATGTATGTCATCTGTTTTTTCATGAAAAGTACACGTACCCATGATAACCTATGGGGCTGCTCACATGCCCATGTTTTTACATGGACTGTGTGTCCATGCAAAACACATGAAGACAATATACAGCAATGTATAGTGTCCATTATTCTGTATGGAGCAATATATGGGGCCCATTATACTGTATGGAGAAATGTATGGGGCCATTATACTTTGTGGAGCAATATATGGGGCCCATTATACTGTATGGAGCAATATATGTGGCCCATTATACTTTGTGGAGCAATTAATGGGGCCCATTATACTGTCTGGAGCACTATATGAGGCCCATTATTCTGTATGGAGCAATGTATGTGGCCTATTATACTGTATGGAGCAATATTTGGGGCCCATTATTCTGTATGGAGTGATATATGAGGCCTATTATACTGTATAAAGCAATATACGGGGCCATTTTACTGTATGGAGCAAAATATGGGGCCCAAAATACTGTATGGAGCTATATATGGGGCCCATTATACTGTGTGTAGCAATATATGGGGGCCATTATTCTACATGGAGCACTATGTGGGGCCATTATACTGTATGGAGCACTATGTGGTGTGTCTTTTATGTTTTGTGTTATATAATTGTGCTTTATGTTGATTTTTACTGATAGACTCTTTTATAGCATTTTAAACATTTGATCAGCTTTCTACATTTATTATCTATGAATCACAGACAGGTCAGGTATGATTTTTGTCCACTGAGATTCCTTTCTTTGCCGGAAAGCTCTCCTATTCTAGTCTTTAGGGGAAGTGATCTTTAGGGGGTGTAACGGGGGCCAGGGTGGTCGCCGTACCGAGGGATTGCTGCTGCTTTCTCATCACACCCCGACGCTCCGTTACAGAAATATCATGTCCATTTTGTGGTGTGCTGTGTGTGTCACGTATTTCACCCACCTGTGGGTCAGAATCCTTCACAGCATACAGGGCTCCAATCCGTCGCAGACACACACAAATGTTCTCAAAGTCCCAGTTCATTTTCAATAAAACTTTACTTAACTCGTGCATCTTCATAACAGTTACAGTCCATCCATTTTCCCAATACATGAGTAATCCATCTCCTGCGTTTTCCATGGTCTGCTCCCTCAGCTTTTCTTCCTGCACCGTGGCTCCCAGGCCCGCAGCTTCCTGAACCATCCAGCTAGCTGATACTGAGTGCTCCCCGTCCACTTTCCTCATCTTGGGTGAAAATTCAGGTTGTCTCCGCAATTCCTGTTCGGACCGTAAGTCCCGGACGTCACGGGAGGTAACCCACAGACTAGCCACTGATTCTTCCAGGCTGCCTCTCTCTCTTAACTCTACACTGTTGTTCTGTTCAGCTTTCTGTCACAACTCCTTCTAGAACAATCCTCCTCACACCGCTTTAGCTCCTCCTACTACCTGAAAATTACCTCAGAAAGGCCCTCTCCCTGCCACTACACTGGCTCCGCCCCCTTTCTCAACTGTCACTACTCTGACTGAAACCAGTTCTCCACACACTCTAATCTCCTACTCTACAGCGCCCCCTTAACACTAACCTGTAACTACACTGCCATAACCCTTACCAGTGCTGACCTACCACTGCCCCTGACTGTCCCTATTCCTGTCCCTAACACACAGATACAAGAACAGTGTCAGCCATTATCATATTAAACAGTGTCAACTATCATAAACTACACAGGGCACACAGCAAACACAAAAAGTACCCAGTTTCATTAGGTAGGCATGCACAGGAATGCAGGGCTCAAACCAGCCGCCTGCATACCCCCTTACATACCTCCCTCCTAAAACCATGGTCGTCCCCGACCATACGGTACCGGCAGAATATACACATCACAATAAGCACAATGTAATGGCATCTTATTAAAACATCAATAACTTTAACAATTATTATACATTATAACAAAAGAACTTTGCTCCAGTCCACCACGTTTAACCCATTTCTGGTCAGGACTGGTACCGGTCCCACTTGGTTGGGACCCTGGAACAAATAGTTCAGTTCTTTTCTCACCAGCTCACCATCACGTGAGCACAATCCTGGCGTAACCCGGCTCGACCCTCGGGTTGTCCAGACACCAATATAGATCCATTTGACCCCGGTCTTCTCTTCCTGAGACCTGGACAGACAGACAGTTCTCTATAGGACTCTCCAGGTCCACTGACCAGTCCTAAACTGACTTGAATGTCCACACTCTTCTTCATGGCCCACATGGCCAAATTACTACAGCGCCAACCATTCAGGAGCATGCAGTCCATTCTCTTCTGACCTGGCTCACTCATCAGGTCATCCTGCATATGTTTCCTCCCCCTCCCTCCTATTTCCAGACCACTGTCCCTTTAAAACATGTGTGCTGCTCAGTTTACCTCCTGCAAACAAAATTCAGGTTAAACAACACCATTTCACAGATCTTATCACAGTCTTCAGAGCAGTCACACACGGTTCAGCAACAGTCCATAGGGCACCATCTCTTCATAAGGTCTGTGTCCTGCAATCCAGCAGAAGGGGCGCAACAGGCGCAACAAAACTTGGAGTGGAGAAAACAGTTCAAAACAATTCTTTAACTGCAGCCATTCTCACCGCACTGTCTTCTGGGCTCCTGCCCATGGGACGCAGAACAGTCCCTCACAGCATTACAGGGCTCTTGCCCTCAGGGATACAGAACAGTCCCACTCTTTCACATCTGGTGCAACTGGCACAATTTTCTGATCCGGGGTGCAGTTACAGTTACTGTCCCCAATTATCATCAAAGGGGATACCGGAGGAGCATCCACTAGCCTCTGCTTCACTTCCCCTCCAGTCCCGTACATCATCTAAAGGGCTCCATGATCGTGCTCCAGCGGTCACCAGTGACTCGAGAGCTGCTGCTGATGGATCATTCTTCCATTCTCCAGGAATCTGCTGCTGGGGATGAGGTTTCTTTTTCTTTCGCTGAGCCCACCGCGGGCGGGCACCGCTCACAGGGGGATCTACCCTGGCCTCAGGCCACAGTCTCTGCCCAACAGATTTTCCTGCCATTTTCAGTCTAGAACGCCCACGATGGACGGAGCTATCTCCTGCTTCTGCACCATCATCCACCATTTCAAAGTTTTTAATGGCCTCCATCTTTGCCGTTTCAGGGGTTTCTCCATTTTCCAAATGCAAGGCATCTGGATCCTGCCGACTACGCCACTTTGTAACGGGGGCCAGGGTGGTCGCCGTACCGAGGGATTGCTGCTGCTTTCTCATCACACCCCGACGCTCCGTTACAGAAATATCATGTCCATTTTGTGGTGTGCTGTGTGTGTCACGTATTTCACCCACCTGTGGGTCAGAATCCTTCACAGCATACAGGGCTCCAATCCGTCGCAGACACACACAAATGTTCTCAAAGTCCCAGTTCATTTTCAATAAAACTTTACTTAACTCGTGCATCTTCATAACAGTTACAGTCCATCCATTTTCCCAATACATGAGTAATCCATCTCCTGCGTTTTCCATGGTCTGCTCCCTCAGCTTTTCTTCCTGCACCGTGGCTCCCAGGCCCGCAGCTTCCTGAACCATCCAGCTAGCTGATACTGAGTGCTCCCCGTCCACTTTCCTCATCTTGGGTGAAAATTCAGGTTGTCTCCGCAATTCCTGTTCGGACCGTAAGTCCCGGACGTCACGGGAGGTAACCCACAGACTAGCCACTGATTCTTCCAGGCTGCCTCTCTCTCTTAACTCTACACTGTTGTTCTGTTCAGCTTTCTGTCACAACTCCTTCTAGAACAATCCTCCTCACACCGCTTTAGCTCCTCCCACTAACTGAAAATTACCTCAGAAAGGCCCTCTCCCTGCCACTACACTGGCTCCGCCCCCTTTCTCCACTGTCACTACTCTGACTGAAACCAGTTCTCCACACACTCTAATCTCCTACTCTACAGCGCCCCCTTAACACTAACCTGTAACTACACTGCCATAACCCTTACCAGTGCTGACCTACCACTGCCCCTGACTGTCCCTATTCCTGTCCCTAACACACAGATACAAGAACAGTGTCAGCCATTATCATATTAAACAGTGTCAACTATCATAAACTACACAGGGCACACAGCAAACACAAAAAGTACCCAGTTTCATTAGGTAGGCATGCACAGGAATGCAGGGCTCAAACCAGCCGCCTGCATACCCCCTTACAGGGGCATGTCAAATGTCCATAAAAATTTTAGGCCGTCCCTGAATTTGAGTCCAGGACTCAGGTGTCCAGAATTCTTTTTTTCAGTAGGTTGGCAACCCTGCCATGTACCCTGTGATGACCTCAGTGTCTTGTGCCATATACTGCTAAGGCCAGTGATTGGCTGCAGATGTCACAGCCTGTGTACCCCACATGACCTTATTATCTTGTGCCATATGCTGCTGAGACCAATGATTGGCTGCAGACATCACAGCCCATATACCCCACATGTAGGTTGGCAACCCTGTCGTGTAACCCATGATGACCTCATTGTCTTGTGCCATATACTGCTGATGCCAGTGATTGGCTGTGGACATCACATGGAGTATTAGGATGGAAACAGCTATGTCAAAGGTAAACAAGACAATCTGAGAACATTGGGGATACAGCACTGGAACAGCTGGGAGTTAAAGTGTAAATATATACTATTTACTTACTCTATACATATTGACGCCTGTGTGCAGCGGCCTACCCCTTTAACTTCAGTCTTCATAAAGCAGCTTCACAGAAAAACAAAGTACATTTGAATTCCATGCAGTTTCCATAAATTATGTTATTGCTCCTGCTTTTAAGGTAATGGATTCAAATAATTGGAGTATTTTAGGGAAACCATTGCATAAATGTTATGTATTATAAATCAACCGCCTGTACATTATTTCATGTTTTTAAGCCTCTTTATCTGTAAAATGCTTATTTGATCAATGGCATCAGATGTCAAGAGAGGACAATTATAGATAGGGCAGTGAGGGAACAAAACAAATGGAATATATACCATAGAGGCAGACTACATGGTGCCATAGAGCAACTTAAAGCGGCAGGGACTAGCAAGGGTAATGGAAACGGTAAAAAGCAAAAGGGTCACAAGATGAGCCACATACCATAATGGTGGTCCTAGTTAATCTACGTCACCTCCCTTCTGTGTGTGTGTGTGGCAGAATTTCAATAAAACCTATAATGGCAATGGTTGTGATTGTACAAGTTTGACGGAAGAACAATCAACGGTAGGCAGGATCAAGTTACTAATCAGCGATTAGTGGTAAAATGACATTTTGTTGGCGGTCCTTAGTCAGCAATGGTGAAACATGTATCAGCATGAAGAATGCATAATGTATCATTTAATATGGATGAAGTGGTTTGTTAAGTAAAAGAGAAATAATAATAATAATAATAATATAATATAGTGACTACTGTAACATGCAATTACAGAATATTGAGGCAGAATTATTATATAAATGTTATTGTTGCTATAGAGTTAGTAAAGGACAGATTTAACCACCAGTGGTACATTTATAATCACAGCTGGTGGACCTTATGGCAAAGTGTTGAAAATTTGCTGTACCTCCAGGTGACGACCATGTGCTGCAAACAGCCCAGCTGTCAGGAGTAACCTCAGATTCTGATGAAGCTGCCAGACTATTGTTAGGCACCATTCACATTACATTTGGGCTATAGAGTCCAGTATATCGTTATTATCCATTTGATGTAACCCCCCCACCCCACCTAAAAATTGTGCTACTTCTGGAGCCCTTATTGGATGTGTTGAGGTCTTGTTGCTCTACAACATTAAAAGAAAATAACATCAGGCATATCCAGCTACATTCTTGTTTGGAAGGAATAAATCAAAAAAAGGTAATAAAACAGTATGAAAGCTCCCCACATATTTTCATAGTCATTGTTTCAATTCCAAAAAAATACTTTCAATAATTGAATGGACTATTTACATTATATATACAATAACTTACCAGCCCTTTAGTTAGAACTTGTAGGAAGTATTTGTATTTACCATAAAATAACTATTTTGTAGCATCTTTTCTTAGACCTACTGTAAGTGGTGACAGTATCAAAAAAACACCCTTAGTAACAATTAATTCCTACATTTCCAGGAGGAGTAACAGAGCGAAAACACAAACGAGACTTCCAAGAAATCCTACTCCTTTATTGTTGTTTCATGTAAATCGTAAATATTTACTAAGAAGACATGGGATCGTCAGGAATGGTGAAAGGTTTGTTTTAGTAACATCTAATTTAGTCCTTAACCCAATTATTGTTTTTGTGTTTACATTTTTTCCTACCATTCTTAAAAATGTAATATCTTTCTAAGGCCGGGGTCACACTACCGTAGAATACGGGCGAGTGCTATGCGAGAAAACATTGCACAGCACTCGGACCAGTGTTAATCTATGGGGCAGCTCATATCACTGTTTTTTTTCTCATGCGTATTCTACGCACGTGTAAAATCGCAGGATGCTGCGATTGTATGCGTATATCGTCTGAGGCTTGCCAATGCAAACCTATGGGTGCGAGAAAAACTCGGACACCACACGGACCATCAGTGTGACTTGCGAGAAATACGCACACATTTTCCTAATTTCAGCCCATTGAGCAATTTAATTCAATGGTGAAAATCAGTGAGAAATGTAAAGCCATATGGATGTCATACAGATACATGGGTGGAAGAAAATCGCATCATCGCATTACACACGGATGACCATACGGAGAACACTTGTGCGACTCTCGGCAGGGCAACTCGGACCAATTTTTCATATGTTTAGTGTGACCCTGGCCTAACATGCATCTTATCACATTTTTGATATTGCTTTTTTGTCTCTTTTTGATATGTCATGCTATAAATAAAGCTGCTTTGTTTTTGATAGTTCCTGGCATTTTGCTTTGACAAAACTTTATTGATATACTTAGGCTTTTTTTACACATGCCGTGTTTTTCCTGGCCGTTTATGCGGCCCCAATAGATTTCTATGGGGCCTCAAAATCAGAACAAAAATTTCACGGTGCTCCATGTGCCGTGTGGCTGTGAGGGCCGTATTTGCTGCCGTGAAAAAAGATCGAGCCTGCTCGATCTTTTTCATGGCGTACGGACACGGCCCCCATTGAAAATCAATGGATGCCACGAAAACAATGAAAGTTGTTTTTGCGGTGCACCATCACTTCCGGTTTTGCGGAACGCCGTTTTTTATTTTCCAATACCTCTTCCATAGTATTTGAAAACTGAAAAACGGTGATCTGCAAGTTTTTTTGCGGTCCATTATTGCGGCAGACCACCTTTTGTGTGGCGATACGGCTCGCAAAAAAGGCCCGCAATAAACACTGCAAGTGTAAAAGTAGCCTTAGGTGTGGATTACATGCATCTTTCATGTGTTTCCACAGCAGAAACTCACGCACGCTGAATACACCCGAGAAAACAAACGGTGATGTGAGCTTCCCCATAGATTAACTGCGGTCAGAGTGCTATGTGATGTTTTCTCGCATAGCACTCGTCTGTATTCAACGCTAGTGTGACCCTGGCCTTAGAAAAACAGACACAAAAATGCATTAAAAACCCACAGGTAACCTAATTTACTTAATAAGTGCAAGAAATGGTGTAGAAATTCTGCAGCATCAAAAACTCACCAAAAGCTTATCGTGGGAACATAGCCTTAGTTTTCCATTGACATAGCCATAAAAGGGTTTGCTTTTTTTGCAGGACAAGTTGCAATTTTGTAAAAACTTCATTCACTTTACCGAATAGTACACTGGAAAATAGGAAAAAAAATCCATATCCATACCACAATCCCAAAAATTCAGTACTACCTTTTTTTGGCTATAGTTTTTATAACATTTATTATGCAGTAAAAATGACCTTTGAGCATGATTTTCCAGGTCATAAAAATGCAAAACATGTATAGTTTTTTACTGTTTTAGTGGCTGAAAATTGTGAACTTTGTAAAAATAAATAAATACAAGATTTGGTTTGGTTTTTTATTTTGCTGTTGATGGAGGTGTGTGAGAACTTGTTTTTTTTGTGTGCCATGCTTTAGTTTTAATAGTTTCATATTGGGATATTTATGACATTTTAATCTCTTTTTATTGCATTTTTGTGGAAGGTGCAACAATTATGTTATTTTTCAGTTTTTTAGCTATTCACAATATTTACCTTATGGATTAAAAGGAATCTGTCAGCAGGTTTTTGCAACATCATTTGAAATCAGCATGAAATAGGCAAAGAGAAGCTGAATCCAAAGATGTATCACTGAGATTACTGAGTGCAGCTGTTCTGACACAATCAGAGTTATTAGATTTAGCAAAGCGGCAGGGCTGACAAAGCTAACCCCGCCCATACCACGCTCTCTGTGTACAAAGTACATAGACATTGAGCTGCTTATCACAGAAAGGGGTGGAGTCTGACTAGGGCTCATGTGGCCAGTTACAGCAATGTAACTCACATTAAACCTTCAGTCTAAGTAAACAAGATTACACAAACGGACATCGTTGAGTTCAGCATTTTAACCCCTACCTCATGCTGTCCTCAGTTTACGTAGCAAAAACCTGCTAACAGATTCCCTTTAAATGTTGTAAAGGCAACCCATCAATACTATGCAATTGTAGGGGACATGGTATAATGTTCTAGTCCTTTTTGCCTTTCTTGTATATATGTTTCTTTGACACATGTGATACTGCTACACTCACTGGTGTATTATCACTACTTATTACTGGTACTGCTACACAGTAAAGTGTATTACCATTCTCTGCTAAATGTATAATATGTTTTGCCATTATATGCACATGATAATGTAGGGAAAGTGAATTACCCCGCGTTGGCCACTAGATGGGGCACTGAGCAATGTGGGAGTTCACACTTTAGATTGTTAACAATAGGAGGGGCTGCTGCTTGGTAAGCCAGGGAAAAATTCCTGGAATAGTTCAGTAGGGTGGGAGCGGCCAAAGGGTCCACATGGGCTATAGGCCCAGGACAGAGCTGCAGCTATGCACCGTTAAGAGTGGGCCCAGCATCTAGCATCCAGGGGGCCAGAGCACAGAAGAGAGTACAGCAGCAGCAGTGCTAGCGGTGCAGTATTAGTGGGATTGCAGTTGCTAGAGGAAGAAGACTAAGCAGAACAGGAGCAAGTTATCCAATATGTTGCAGATTTCTGCATGGGGCGCTATTCTAAGGACCGGGGCGAGACGGCAGAGAATACCCCCACGAGAAGCAGAAGTTCTGGACATTGAGGACACTGAGGGACAGGAAGATACGGTTCATCCCAGGGGCAGGCTTAGCAACAGAGAGAAGAGGCAATGGAAAGAGAAAGTATTGCCTATTGCTGTAATTGAATGTGCCCTGGATGAAATCATGCTGAGTAAAAGAGTTGATGTTGAAGTGAAGCCGGACTGTGACTCTTTCATTGCAGGACCATCTGCAGGAAATACACCCTCATACCAGGAGAACTCAGATGGCGCAGAGCAGCACTGAGGTACTCAGGGAGGGGGCCAGGGGCTGATACAAGGGTTACTGTCGGCCATGACAGCAGCCCTGGCCCTGGCTTCCTACACAATCACATTGCTTACTACTCGTTGGATGCCTCGAATGGACGCCCAGGCAGGCTTTCACAACTTAAGTGTTACTTTCTGTGGTTTTCAATGGCACTTAAGTGATTAACAGCAGCGATTAGAGCTCACTCTGATTGCTACTGTTAGAGTAGAGTTAATTTCGTTGCATGCGCCACTTAGCGGATTTGGCGCCTTCTACTCCAGCTAGACTGGCGTAGTATTGCATGCTCTATGCCGTTCTTGATATGCTTTATTTTTTTTATTAATTTTGATGGTTTTGTTTTTACCTACAATGCCTCTAAAGAGGCCGCACAAGATAGTAACATAGTAACCTAGTTATTAAGGTTGAAGGAAGACTTTAAGTCCATCTAGTTCAACCCATATCCTAACCTAACATGCCCTAACATGTTGATCCAGAGGAAGGCAAAAAAAAACCCATGTGGCAAAGAGTCGCTCAACATTGGGGAAAAAAATTCCTTCCCGACTCCACATACGGCAATCAGACTAGTTCCCTGGATCAACGCCCTATCAAGGAATCCAACTTTATACCTATTTTTTCCTCTTCTATTTTTTCCTGTGACTTCTTGTGTGGTCATAAAGTGGTTAATATATCAAAATACGTATATAAATGTTAAGTGTTGTGTATAAATATATAAATTTATTTTCTCACATCAGAGACTCCATTCTTTTCAAGCTGAATCCAAATGGACCAAGGATGCGTTAGATTCCATTAGGAAATATGTTTCCATAATGTGCTGAAAAAAATATCATCTCAGTTTCCGAGTGACTGGCAGGAGAATTCATTTACAAATGAAATGAGAGGAAAGACAGAAGAAAAAGGAAAACAGCCATCTTGGTGGTGGACCCACCTTTGCAGAGTTCTGTAATAAGGAGAGGACAACAGATAGGATTGAATAGACTGTCTGTTTCTCCCTCTTTAGCTGAGCCTCTTATCACAAACACATCAGAACATACAAGGAGCAATCACAGGCGCACTGTTCATACGCTCGTCCGCATCCTGATTGATGCTGACATCTTTCAGCATCTTACCTTGTAGCACATTCACGAAAGCCATCAATACTATCTCCCCTATCTTTTCTCACAATTCTCCATTCTTCCTCGGCTCGTCTTGGCTGCTGCTTCTTATATGTCACTGTGTGCTCATGAATCCCTTTATTTCTATACATGAAATAAATACTTGAGCTCCTTTTTTATTTTGCTGTCTGATTTACGTCTTACCGTTGTCTATCTCTCGCCAACAGGTGCATTTTAGGAAGGTGCATTTTCCATAGATGTAAGGGATTTGTGTCACCGATGCCTAGTGTATTAGTACATTACAGATAGGGTAATTCTTTCTGAAATGTATTAAAGACACAAGTCTCACATTATAAAAGGGACAAATGGCAGAAGGAACATCTCCTTCACTCGTATGTCACAATTCTGACAGATGACTGAGTGCTCTGGAAAATGCTGGCTGCTCTTGGAATAATTTACATTTTTTTCGCTGTATTAGAATTCAGCATTGATACGTGCACAAACATTTCTAGAGTGACAATAGTGGTATATACACACGCAGGAAATGTGCTACATCAAAATATTATCATACATACAAGATATCCATTAGGAGTCATAAAATCGTTGTCTACATATATACCTCCAGACTCTATGGATATCCTTCTATATTCCAGGGAGTGTCAGATTGCTTGATATGATCAGTATCAGATCTTTTCATTTTGACTTCAAAAAGAGAAAGAATTTATTACAATGAATATAATATGGATGTTAGACATGAAGTCTCTTGTCTCAGCAAAACCACAAGTATTCTGGGCCTTTAGCATACAATAGTTGTATTGATACTAAAGTGAGAGACAAAGAAAAAACATTTATTGAGTTATAGCCCTGGGGCAAAAATATCCTGTTCACAAGAAGCCACATAAGATGGAAACCGTAGCGGCTACTGATGGGCCACGCTTCAATATAGCAGAAAACAATTACTTTATGGGACATATTTACTTAAGGGAATCTGTTAGCAGGATTTCACCTCCTCAAAAACAAAGACAAGTTCAGCAATACCTTTACATGGTCAGTCCATTCCTTTGTCCCTGATAAATCATTAATTTCATTGATATACAAATTTCACTGGAAAGCTTTTGCCTCAAGCCTCTGTCACTCCAGCTCTATTGCCCGCCCATCGCTGCCTCCTCCTGCTTGACTGGCAGCCTCTATGCTATGTGAATTCAGGCAAAGAAGCTGTTAGTCGAGCAGAAGGGTAAAGAGCTGGGGTGACAGAGACTTTACATTCTCATTTGCATCTCAATTCATGCCCTGATTATTCAGTAACAGAGTAATAGACTGGCCATGTAAACGATTGCTGGACTTGTCTTTGAAAAAGCTACATGCACAAATAAATAGTTTGGTGGGGTGAAATCATGCTGACAGCTTATCTTTAAGAACATATGCTCCATAAGATCAGCTTTACAAAACACAGTTGAGTGAGCAGCACATTAGACTATATTGAGTACATGTACTATCCGTGAAAATCACAACTAGAACACACACTTGATTCACAGATATCAGGAAGGGACCTGCACAGCACACAGGACTTGCTTGCAGTCTGTTAACATAAAAATTATAGGACAAATTCATCAAAGCTTTCACTCCAGAATTCCAGAGTTTTGATAAGTTGCAAAATGTTATGACTTTAGCTTTCTCGCTCTAGGTTCTCCAAGCTCCGCCCAAATAGGTGGATCTGGGGCAAGACAGGAGCGTGGCAGAGGCGGGATGCCACAGATCGTCCAATTCCTGACAATCTGTGGTGTTCCTCATGTCAGAAATCTCTCTGCAGAACCTGACTGGAGTGAGATTCCTGGCATAGTGCACGGAGACACACGCCACTTGTCAGACACTCCAGATTCATGAAGAGCCATGCACTCCAGCACACCCCTTCATCAAGACTGACATTAACAGCTGAATTGGGCTCATAGATCTGTATAAAAGTTGGTTATAAAAAGGGCAGCATCGTGGCTCAGTGGCTACCACTGCAGTGCTGGAGTCCTGGGTTCAAATCTCACCAAGGACAACATCTGCAAGGAGTTTGTATGTTCTCCCCGTGTTTGCGTGGGTTTCCTCTGGGTTCTCTGGTTTCCTCCCACATTCCAAAGACATACTGGTAGGGAATTTAGATTGTGAGCGCCATCTGAGACAGCGATGATAAAGTGTGCAAACTGTAAAGCGCTACATAATATGTTAGTGCTATATGCTATATAAAAATAAAGATTATTTATTACATACTATTTGAAAGTAGCTACATTTTTTAGATGCGTAGAAGCAATGAAAATTGATATTTAGTGATTTACCATGCTATATGTGCCATAATTCAGGCACAATTTATGGCAAAGAAAACTGTTGAGCAGGCTTAGCACCACATTTACTAAGTGTTTTAGGACCTTCTTGCAGATTTTTCAATAAGGGGCATGGCTGTGTCTGAAGGAGGGGTGGACTGTTCATTAAACGTATCAAAATTTAGGTGCAAATTTCTCATATAAAGTAAGCCAACTAATGTGTTTTGTCACCTTTGTATAGACAATCTAAGGATATGCCAGATTCATCAAATGGCAAGAGTCACTGTGATAAATCTGACACACTTTACCCTAAGTTAACACTATCTAAAATTAGACAGTTTTACTAAACAGAATTTGCATAATTCTGCCTCAGTACATACAATTCCTGCTGCTAACTCTGCCACTCATAACTACCTAAACAACGCTATACACCAAATTTTTTTTTAGGATAGTTTTTCAAACAGTTATTTTAGGAAATATGCTAGTTTTGCAGTTTTTTCCCTGAAGTTTTTTTTTTTCCTTTTTTTCCAGCAAATATGCTAAAGTAAAGGCTCCTATATACAAGAAACTCAGGTTGGCTGAACTCACCCATCAAGTTCGGCCTACAGTCTAATGTCTATGGGAGTCGCAGTCGGCTAATGGTCAGTTCGGATGTAGATTGCACATGTCCGATTTCAGGGTATGTGCACACGTTCAGGTTTTTTCGTGTTTTTTTTTAGATAAAAACGCTATAAAAACTCATTAAAAAAGCATACATTATGCATCCTATCATTTAGAATGCATTCTGCATGTTTTGCGCATCACGGTAAAAAAAAGCAGCAGGTTCATTAATTTTGAGGATTTTCCATGTTTTTCCCGCAGATCTATGCATTTGGGGAAAAACGCACAAAAAACGCGTTAAAAACGCGTCAAAAACGCATGCAAAAACATGAAAAAAATGCATGCGGATTTCTGGCTGAAATGTCCGGTTTTTGTCAGGAAAATTTCTGCAAGAAATCCTGACGTGTGCACATACCCTCAGACTGTCAGTCACATTTTTTCAGCAGGAGATAAAACACTAGACACAGTGTTAGCCCTCAGTTTTCTTATGAAGAACACAGGAGTGTTTGGCCAAATCAACCTTCCTATGTATGGGAGAGTTGGCGGAGATGGCTGTCAGCCAAAGAACTCGCCAAAGCATTGTTGGACCAACAATCATCTAATGTGCATGGCCAGCTTTAGTCTATTAGAAAGTATGATTCACCCTATAAATAGTGGCATCTTCGTGCATTTATACACATTTGTATGTATTGTGGGGTCAAAGACATTTTTTCAAAGTGCTGCATGCATTTTTAGATTTTTTCCCATATAATAGGACAGGAAAAGGAAAAAACAACCACAAGAAATTCATTAAAAAAATAAGATTTGAGAGTCCTCAGTGGTTGGTACCTTTTAATGTCCAACTGAAAAGATAGTAACAAATTGCAAGTTTTCGAGACTATTCAGGTCTCTTCATCAGGCATAGAATAACACAAAATCTGAAGAGTCACATAATTATGCACAATTGGGCACAGAAATAAAGCTAATAAAAATTATCTATTGCATTATTTCTGTGCCCAGTTGTGCATAAAAATGTGACTCTTCAGATTTTGTGTTATTCTATGCCTGATGAAGAGACCTGAGTAGCCTCAAAGGCTTGCAATTTGTTACCATATTTTCAGATAGCCGTTAAAAGGTATCAACCACTGAGGATTCTCCCAAATCTTAATATTTTTCTATCTACTGGCTAACATAGTACGAAGATATATATCTTTCCTGCAAGAAAGTCATAGTAACTTTTATAAAACTAAGAAAAAACATTCTTCAGAAAAAATACTGCAAAAAGATCAATTACAGAAATATAATGATAAGGATTCTTTGCTTACATAAGCAGAGTGTGTAAACTCAGCTTTTTCTGTGTCCTCACAATGTTTTTTTTTATTTATTATAAATTACGCTTCCATAAAACTAAAAACTACTTGAAAACTGCTTAACAAGAGAAAACTTTAGTTTATCTGCATTTTTGGTGAATTGACTAAGGATACAAACAAGGGGCAAACATAGAAATCATGGGACCCCATAAGCAGAATTTTCAATTGGGACTCACCCTCAAAAAATGTATATTCCTCAGGGTTACAGAAGAGCATATCTCACAACTCTGCAGCCCTTACAAGGTCATTTTTTTCCTACTGAAGCACAAGATTCCACCTTTCATTGCACCCATAAATAATGATGCCAGCAAAAGAGCCCCACTAATGCTGGATGCTACTCCACAGTGAATTCCTCCACAGTACCCTCCACACGAACAGTATGATGACCTTTCTGTAGCATCTCGCAACTTCCCCCCGGCACAGTTTGATAATCCAAACACAGTTTGATGATCCTAACACAGTATGATCCCCCAAATGTGACCCCCACACAACCCTCCATGCAATACAATGGTCCTACATATAGTATAATGTTCCCCATAAATACATCTCTCCACACTGTATAATGGCCTTCACTAGCCCTCCAAACAGTATAATGGCTCTACAGAAACCTTCACTCTGTATAATTGCTTGAATACAGTATATTGGACTCCTCATAACCCTCCATAAAGTATAAAGGCTCCCACATAGCCATCCAAATATTATAATTGCCCCCACATAGCCCTCTAAGTATTATAATGCCCCCACATAGCCCCCTAAATATTATAATGACCCCAATATAGCCTCTCATATAGTGTAATGGGCCCCACATAGCCTCTGTATAGTATAATGCGCTCCCCATAGTCTTCCATATAGTAGAATGTACCCCATATTCCTCCATATAGTATAATTTATTTCCCATAGTTCTCCATATAGTATAATGCACCTATAGTCCTACATATAGTACAATGCACCCCTCGTAGTCTTACTTATAGTATAATGTGTCTCATAGTTCTCCATAAAGTATAACCCCTTCACCCCAAAGCCTGTTTTCACCTAAGTGACAGGGCCAATTTTTACAATTCTGACCACTGTCACTTTATGAGGTCATAACTCTGAAACGCTTCAACGGATCCTGGTGATTCTGAGGTTGTTTTCTCTTGACACATTGTACTTTATGATTGTGGTAAAACTTCTTCGATATGACTTGCATTTATTTGTGAAAAAAACGTAAATTTGTGAAAAAGTTTGCAATTTTCAAACTTTTAGTTTTTATGCCCTTAAAGTAGAGAGTTATATCACATAATATAGTTAATAAACAACATTTCCCACATGTCTGCTTTACATCAGCACAATTTTGGAAACATAATTTTTTTGTTAGGGAGTTATAAGGGTTAAACGTTGACCAGCGATTTCTCATTTTTACAACAAAATTTGCAATATCATTTTTTTTAGGGACCACCTCACACTTCAAGTGACTTTGAGGGGTCTATATGACAGAAAATGCCAAAAAGTGACACCATTCTAAAAACTGCACCCCTCAAGGTACTCAAAACCACATTCAAAAAGTTTATGAACCCTTCAGGTGCTTCACAGTAATTTTTGGAATGTTTAAAAAAAATTTAACATTTAACTTTTTTCACAAAATTTTTATTTCAGATCCAATTTGTTTTATTTTACCAAGGGTAACAGGAGAAATTGGACCACAAAAGTCGTTTTACAATTTGTCCTGAGTACGCCGATACCCCATATGTTGGGGTAAACCATTGTTTGGGCACATGGCAGAGCTCGGAAGGGAAGGAGCGCCATTTGACTTTTCAATGCAAAATTTGCTGGAATTGAGATCGGACACCATGTCGCGTTTGGAGAGCCCCTGATGTGCCTAAACAGTGGAAACCCCCCACAAGTGACACCATTTTGGAAAGTAGACCCTCTAAGGAACTAATCTAGATGTGTGGTGAGCACTTTGAACCTCCAAGTGCTTCACAGAAGTTTATAATGTAGAGCCGTAAAAAAAAATCATTTTTGTTTCACAAAAAATGATCTTTTTGTGCCAAATTTTTTATTTTCCCAAGGGTAACAGGATAAGTTGAACCCCAAAAGTTGTTTTGCAATTTGTCCTGAGTACGCTGATACTTCATATATGGGGATAAACCACTGTTTGAGCGCATGGCAGAGCTCGGAAGGGAAGGAGCGCCGTTTGACTTTTCAATGCAAAATTGGCTGGAATTGAGATCGGAACCCATGTCGCGTTTGGAGAGCCCCTGATGTGCATAAACAGTGGAAACCCCCCACAAGTGACCCCATTTTGGAAAGAAGACACCCTAAGGAACTTATCTAGATGTGTGGTGAGCACTTTTAACCCTCAATTGTTTCACTAAAGTTTAGAATGTAGCGCCATGAAAATTAAAAAAATCATTTTTTCTTTCCACAAAATGATGTTTTAGCCCGCAATTTTTTTCCCCAAGGGTTACAGGAGAAATTGGACCACAAAAGTTGTTGTTCAATTTGTCCTGAGTACGCTGATACCCCATATATAGGGGGGAACCACTGTTTGGGTGCACGGCAGAGCTCGGAAGGGAAGGAGTGCCGTTTGGAATGCAGACTTAGATGGATTGGTCTGCAGGCGTCACATTGCATTTGCAGAGCCCCTGATGTACCTAAACAGTAGAAACCCCCCACAAGTGACCCCATATTAGAAACCAGACCCCCCAAGGAACTTATCTAGATGTGATGTGAGAACTTTGAACCAACAAGTGTTTCACTACAGTTTATAACGCAGAGCCGTGAAAATAAAAAAATATATTTTTTTCCACGAAAATGATATTTTAGCCCCCAATTTTTTATTTTCCCAATGGTAACAGGACAAATTGGACCCCAAAAGTTGTTGTCCAATTTGTCCTGAGTACGCTGATACTCCATATGTGGAGGGAACCACTGTTTGGGCGCACGGGAGAGAACTCAGAAGTGAAGGAGCGCTGTTTGGAATGCAGACTTTAATTGATTGGTCTGCAGGCGTCACGTTGCATTTGCAGAGCCCCTGATGTACCTAAACAGTAGAAACCCCCCACAAGTGACCCCATATTGGAAACTAGACCTCCCAAGGAACTTATCTAGATGTGTTGTGAAAACTTTGAACCAACAAGTGTTTCACTACAGTTTATAACGCAGAGCCGTGAAAATAAAAAATATATTTTTTTCCATGAAAATGATATTTTAGCCCCCAAATTTTTATTTTCCCAAGGGGAACAGGACAAATTGGACCCCAAAAGTTGTTGTCCAATTTGTCCTGAGAACGCTGATACCCCATATGTGGGGGGAACCACTGTTTGGGTGCACGGGAGAACTCGGAAGAGACGGAGCACTGTTTTAGTTTTTCAATGCAGAATTGGCTGGAATTGAGATCGGACGCCATGTCGCATTTGGAGAGCCCCTGATGTGCCTAAACAGTGGAAACCCCCCAATTCTAACTGAAACCCCAGCCCTAACCCTAGCCCTAACCCCAACCCTAGCCCTAACCCTAGCCCTAACCCTAATGGGAAAATGGAAATAAATACATTTTTTAAAATTTTATTACTTTTCCCTAACTAAGGGGGTGATGAAGGGGGGTTTGATTAACTTTTATAGTGGTTTTTTGAGCGGATTTTTATGATTGGCAGCCGTCACACACTAAAAGATGCTTTTTATTGCAAAAATAGTTTTTGCATCACCACATTTTGAGAGCTATAATTTATCCATATTTTGGCCCACAGAGTCATTTGAGGTCTTGTTTCTTGCGGAACGAGCTGACGTTTTTATTGGTACCATTTTCGGGCACATGACATTTTTTGATCGCTTTTTATTCCGATTTTTCGGAGGCGGAATGAACAAAAACCAGCAATTCCTGAAATTCTTTTAGGGGGGGTGTTTATACCGTTCCACGTGTGGTAAAATTGATAAAGCAGCGTTATTCTTCAGGTCAGTACGATTACAGCGAGACCTCATTTATATAAATTTTTTATGTTTTGGCGCTTTTACACAATAAAAACTATTTTATATAAAAAATAATTGTTTTTGCATCGCTTTATTCTGAGAGCTATAACTTTTTTATTTTTCTGCTGATGATGCTGTATTGTGGCTTTTTTTTGTGGGACAAGATGACGTTTTCAGCGGTACCATGTTTATTTATATCCGTCTTTTTGATCGCGTGTTATTCCAATTTTTGTTCGCCTGCATGATAATAAAGCGTTGTTTTTTTGCCTTGTTTTTTTTTTTTTTTGCGGTGTTTACTGAAGGGGTTAACTAGTGGGATAATTTTATAGAGCGGGCTGTTACGGACGTGGCGATACCAAATATGTGTACTTTTATTGTTTTTTTTTTAATTTACATAAATAAATGGATTTATTGGGACATTTTTTTTTCTCCTTTATTTGGGGATTTTTTTTTTTTTTATACATTCTATTTTTTTTTTACTTTCTACCATTGTCCCAGGGTGGGACATCACTGTATTAGATCAGATCGCTGATCTGACACTGTGCATAGCACTGTGTCAGATCAGTGATCTGACAGGCAGTGCAGGAGGCTTTCCAGCGCCAGCTCTGAGCAGGCGCCGGCTAGCCACCTCACTTCATGACCCAGAAGGAGTCCTGCTGCCATCTTGGATCTGGGGACTCCTTCCGGATCACCAGAGCAACGCGATCACATCTCGTTGCTCCGGTGGGAGAGCGCAGGGAGGCCCCGTCCCTGCGCGATCCCCCTCTATTCCGCTGTCACTACTGACAGTGGCATCAGAGGGGTTAAATGCCCGCGATCGGTGCTAGCGCCGATCATGGGCATTGCTGCGGGGTGTCAGCTGTCATATACAGCTGACACCTGCACCCGATCACCGCGGCGCTCAGCGCGAGACGGCAGTGATCGGTGCGCCATACTAGTACTGTGGCTGGCACAATTGCAGTTGCCGCAGCGCCGTACTAGTATGGTGCATGGCTCGAAGGGGTTAATATGCTCATAGTCTACCATATACTATAATGCACCCCCATAGTCCTTCATATAGTATATTAGGCCCCATAGTCCTCCATAGAGTATAATTCACCCTGTAGTAATCCTTATAGTATAAAGCACTCCCCGTAGTCCTACATATAGTATAATGCACCTCCGTAGTCCACCATAAAGTTTAATTGCCTCCATAGCCCTCAATATAGGATAATGCACTCTCCATAATCCTCCATATAGTATAATGCACCCTATAGTCCTTCATATAGCATAGCACACCATAGTCCTTCATATACTATAATGCACCCCCATAGTTCTCCATTTGATATAATGGGCCCCATAGTCCTCCATATAGTATAATCCACCCTATAGTCATCTATATAGTATAAAACACTCCATAGTCTTCCATATAGTATAATGCCCCCCATAGTTCTGCATATAGTTTAATGGGTCCAATAGTTCTCCACATAGTATAATGCACTCCCCATAGTCCTCCATATAGTATAATTCACTCCCCATAGCCCTCCATATAATATAATTTAAGCCATAGTAAGTGTAGTACAGTGCACTCCCTATAGTCCTTCATATAGTATAATGCACCCTACAGTCCTCCGCATAGTATAATGCACTTCCCATAGTCCTCCATATAGCATAAAGCACACTATAGTCCATTCCATATTATAATGCACTCTCCCATAGGCCTCCATATAGTATAATGCGCTACCCATAGTTCTTCATATAATATAATGCATTTCCAATAGCCCTCCATATAGTATAATTGGCCCCACAGTATAATAGTATAATGCACTCACCACAGTCCTCCATATAGTATAAAGCACCCCGTAGTCTTCCACAGAATATAATGCCCTCCCGCATAGTCTCTCCTTTCATCCACCACTGCTCCAGTCTCTGCAGTGAGTGTTCTGAAACTGTGTCTTCACTGCTCGGCACAGTGGATGAGTTGAAGTGGCGTCATCGGGCCCGCTGTGCTGAGATGTCAGATCTCAGGCACCGGGGGAGAATGATGGAGGAGGGAGCAGACCTCTCCCTCTTTCAATATTGCTTTCAACTGTATCGGCATCCAGGATGCCGATACAATTGATTGTACAATAAAAGGCAGGGGGCCCAGTGCCAGCGCTGACAACGGGCCCCCTGACTCATGAGGCTGTGTGGTTTGCCGCCATTGGCAGTACGCCACTGATACACACATTCCCAATATGTAATTACCTGGAAATAGATAGTATTTCTTTTTTTATTAAAAAATTAAATCAATCTCAATTCCAAGGAGCAATTTTGGAACAAAAAATCTCCTCTAACAACCTGCCAATCCTGCCAACAATAAAAGCAAAGTCCAAGAAGAGTACAGCCCTGGAGTTCTTGTTTAATTACTTTTTCTAGATTTCATAGTTGACTTTGTGACAAAAGAATTACTTAATACAGAGGATGTAGTTATCAAATAACGAACGATGGAGTTTTCATTATGTTTATTCTCTGGTCACTGACTTTGCCAACTTTTGTCATGCCTAAGTTAATATTTGTGGAAATACTGTGTACTTCAGTTTGAGCATTTGAGAAGAGGGTGGAGAAAATAGTTTGCATGTAACACACCTATTTAACTGACTGTTCATAAAGGCCCGTGTTAAAAAATAAATATTTCTTTCCTGCACAGAAAATGTGACTGTTCAGTCATGAAAAAAAATTGCAGCATGCATAGTCTCTTCCAGTTTTTAGATGAGACTCATGCAAGTTTAAGAGTGCACAAAACAAAAACAAAAAAACAACAAAAAATAGATCCTATACAGATCATGGCTATTGCATCTTTTTTTCACAGAATACTTTGCAATTATTAACATAAGAAACCATATTAGGTCTTTAAAGAGAACCTGAGAGCAGGATTTAGCAATGTAAAGTAAAGACATGGACAAAATGGGGCTGTTATACTGATTAAATTTAGACCTTTGGTGAATCAATTTGATGTGTTCTTGTTTGATCAGGACTTGAAGTTTTATTTTATTCTATTGAGATTTTTGTCTACAAGGACAGAACTGTAAGTAAGGTCTCCTACTCTTGTTCCAGCCCTTTCACTTGTCTCCAATGTTTCAATTACAGGTCACTGATTCTTTTGTGACCTGCCTCCTGTTTCAAATTTGACGACACCGTTATTGGTGTAGGCATCAGGGCTGCCACTAGAAATTTCGGGGCCCCATACTGGCAAAATTTTCGGGGTCCCCTTAAGACTCCGCCCAGGCTCCACCCCAGCCCCGCCTCCAACCCTCAAACTGTCCACAGCACCACCGCTGTCTCTTGGAAAAACTCCACTTCTCACCAATCACACATTAACAGTTCCCATCACCAGATCACAAACATAGCCAGCAGATTTTGTTTTGGCCAAAAGGTTTTTTAAATCTGCCACGATGACAAGGTAGACTCTTTTGGCCGGGCCCTACTCTACTCTAACTTATTAAACATTTGTTGAAATATGCAATACAATTTAGGTATATTTTTATTTATTTTTCAATTTTTCAAATGACCAATAATACCACATACAAGGGACAAATACCACAACACCATGACCAGACACCACATTATCACCACATAGTGACCTATAATACTATCTACAAGGAATAAATACTGCCACACCATGTGCAGACCACATATTACAACCACAGTTACCGAACAATATCGCATACAAGGGACAAATACCACAGCAGCATGTACATACCACATATTACCACCACATGGTGACCAACTACATACAAGGAACAAATACCAACACAACATGACCAGACCACATATTACCACCACATGGTGACCGAATAATAGCACGTACAAGGAACAAATACCACCACACCATGACCAGACCACATATTACCACCACATAGTGACCAAATAATAGCACATACAAGGAACAAATACCGCCACACCATGGCCGGACAACATATTACCACCACATTGTGACTGAATAGTACAATACTGATCATTAATAAAAAAAAATACTATCACCATAAGTGCCATTATACATAGGAGATCTGTACTTAGTATGCAGTGTCTGTGTACAGGTAATACAGTGGTCACCGGTGCCATTATACACAGGAGCTCTATATTTAGTGTCAGTGTACAGGTAATACAGGGATCACCAGTGACATTATGCACAGGAGCTCTATATATAGTGTCAATGTACATGTAATACAGTGATCACTAGTGACATTATACACAGGAGCTCTGTGTATAGTGTCAGTTTACAGGTAATACAGTGATCACCAGTGACATTATACACAGGAGCTCTGTATGCAGTATACAGTGTATGGTGTCAGTCTACAGGTAACATACTGACTCACCAGTGACATCTCTAGCTAAAGTCCTTCATCTTTGCGTTTCTTTTTAATCCAGCGCAGACCGCCATCACTTCTTTCAGCCAGGACTCGTCTCTGCATAAAATAACAGTTATCTAGAGCACCGCTTCCAGAGCACATTCCCCACTTTTTCCCTTTCTTCTACACTACACATCTGAATACAGACATTCACCCACCATTAATATATGCTGTAATTGGTTATTATTAGTGTTGAGCATTCCGATACCACAAGTATCGGGTATCGGACGATATTTGCTGTATCGGAATTCCGATACCGAGTTCCGATATTTTTGTGATATCGGAAATCAGAATCGGAAGTTCCCAGTGTATGGTTCCCAGGGTCTGGAGGAGAGGAGACTCTCCTTCAGGCCCTGGGATCCATATTCATGTAAAAAATAAAGAATTAAAATAAAAAATATGGATATACTCACCCCTCCGGCGGCCCCTGGACCTTACCGATGTAACCGGCAGCCTCCGTTCCTAAGAATGAGGAGTTTAGGACCTGCGATGACGTCGCGGCTTGTGATTGGACGCGTGAGCGGTCACATGAATGGTCAGGCGACCAATCAAAAGCCGCGACGTCATAGAAGGTCCTAAACTCCTCATTCTTAGGAACGGAGGCTGCCGGTTACATCGGTAGCGTCCAGGGGCCGCCGGAGGGGTGAGTATATCCATATTTTTTATTTTAATTCTTTATTTTTTACATGAATATGGATCCCAGGGCCTGAAGGAGAGTTTCCTCTCCTTCAGACCCTGGGAACCATCCAGGATAGCTTTCGATACTTGTGTCCCATTGACTTGCATTGGTATCAGGTATCGGTATTGGCGATATCCAATATTTTTGGGATATCGGCCGATCCCATCCGATACCAATACCTTTGAGTATCGGAAGGTATCGCTCAACACTAGTTATTATGCAACCCACCATTCCAAATATAAATTATAATACGCCACTGAGCCCCTTCTAGCTATACATAGCCACTTTCCCCATTTAATATATAAATTAATTAGCACCTGTACTCTTTCCCCCAATTTATTTCCAGTCACTTTATCCTCAACGATCCCACTATGTACCTACCGCTCTAACCCTAAATCCGATTCATTATAGTTACATGCCCCTTCTGCCTCAATTCATTGTCATGTCTTCTCTCTCTCCCACCCTCTATTCATTATCAACTACTCTTCCCCACCCTCAAAATTAATTATTTGCTCTCCCTACCTTCAATACACCATTGGCTCTCCCCACCCCCACCTTCAATTAACCTGCTGTCCACCATCCCTCACACTCACTTGATGTGCAGTACCCATCACCCCCACTTCATCATTTGCAGTCCACCTTACTTCATCATTTAGTTCCCTATCCCCCCTTCACTTCTTCTGCAGTCCCCCTTACTTTATCTTTTGCAGCCCCCTATCATTTCATCATGTGCAGTACCCCCTCAAACACAATTCATCATTTGCAGCCCCCTATCATTTCATCATGCGCAGTGCCCCCTCAAACACACTTCATCATCTGCAGTCTCACTCCCCCCCACCTCACCCATTAAAAAAAAAAAATGTTTTGTATACTTATCTCAGTCGTTCCGGGGCATCTAGTGTTTCCAGCAGTGAAGCAGCAGCTTGAATGTATGGGCTGCTGAGAGGACCTGACAGGAGCCCATACATTCTAGCACATTCACTACTGAGATTGCTAGAATGGATGGGCTGTAGTCAGGAACTGCAGGGAGCCCATACATTCTAGCTACAGCCGAGCAGGGGCTGCGCAGCCGACTAGGTAAGACGGCTGTGCACAGCTCCAAAACGGCTCCCGGGCCCCAGCGCTGATGTGTGCGCCGCAGTGCACAGTATTTTAGTGCATGATGGGGCCCGGTCAGTAGAAGCACAACAGTGGGGCCCCGGATCTGTGTACTGCTGCTGACCGGGCCCCATACAGCAGTAACGGCTGTAATGCCCTGATGGCGGCCCTGGTAGGCATCACATGAACAGTTTGATTTAATCATCTGATGTTAGGGCTAGCGGAACGCACCAAATAATTAGAATAGGTAGAGTAAGGTGCGTTCGCAGCCCGGGGTCCACCGTGCAGAGATGGAACCTGCTGCTAAGTAATGACGGACTATATGGCTTTACAATGTGGATACACACACAGGTTAACCTCACCCTGTGTTAAGGAAACGAACCCTGTTGCATCACAGGGCCACGGTACCGCACCAAGAGCGCAAGCAAGGAGTCTCAGAACTCAATCCCAAGACACAGGATTTGAGTTCATATAGACCTCTTGCGCTTGACACCGCAACTGAGGTGTCAGAGTGAAGGAACTAATATTAATAAAGATGCACTAACCACCCAGGCTTGGGTCAGGAAAGCGCTATGAAAGCGCACGGCGCCGCACTGGCGGTCACAGCAATAGACGCTGTTTTGTGTTACGTGCTGATGGCGCTAGAACGCAAACATCCTCCTTACGCGAGCAGTCATACCATAGGGATGGGATATTTAAGGACGACTTGCACTCATCAACATATACAAATGTACACTAGCGCATGGCCGTGTGGTCATGCGAACCTTTTATAGCTGCAGCATGTACAGGACCTTCCCAGAAGGACCAATGGGAAGCTGCCACAGAAGTTGAGCACCTTCAGGACCTTCCTGGAGGACCAATGGAATCTGCTGCAGTATCTGAGCATGTGACCCTCCATCTCCAATGGGAGATCTTGCCCTGGGCATGCTCAGAAGGGGAAAAGCAGGACTTAGTCCCAAAAGCGTCTGCTCGCCGCTGCCCAGCAGTGGCTTCAATGGTAGAAGCTGGAAAAGCAACAGTACCCCTATGCACAGAGTGAGACTGAGCAAGATGCTGGGACCGACGTTTCTGCTGAGCAGACTCCATTGTGGCTGGAGAAGAATGGGAGACCACAGCGGAGATGGTTTGAGATTCCCACTGTGCAGAGACGGGAACTCAACACCTAACATCTGATCTGCAATAAAATCACTCTGGAGGCAGCTCATGAGCAGACTGATATCTTGGCTCAATGATGTCTTAATTAAGCCAAGATTTTGATCTGCTTATGCCTTGCCTCCGACGCCATTTTAATGAAGACTAAAAGAACAGATGTGAAATCAAACAGCGCACATGCCACCCATGCCGGTATCGGAGGTGGAGGTAAATTGACCAGCAACTGGCACATATACATCACTTCCCTGTGTCTGTAAATGAACTCTTAGGCTATGTTCACACGCTGCGGTTTTTGCTGCGGATCCGCAGCGGATTTGCAGCTGCGGATCCGCAGACGTTTTCCATGCAGGGTACAGTACAATGTTACCCTATGGAAAACAAAATCCGCTGTTCCCACTTTGCTTTTTTCCGCTGGAAAATCCGCGCTGATTTTCTGCGGAAAAAAAGAAGTAGCATGTCACTTCTTTCTGCGGATTCCGCAACTGTTTTCCACCAGCACCAATAGGAAAGTGCAGTTGGAAAACCGCAGTGGAATCCGCAGAAGAAACCGCACAAAAAAACGCAGGGAAATCCACCGCGGTTTTGCACTGCGGGAATCCCAAATCAGGACCTGAAAAATCCGCAGGAAAAAAAGGATGGTGTGAACAAGGCCTTAAGGTCCATGTTACATGATTCAGGATCTGGAGGAGAAGGAAGAAGCAGCAACTGGTGAAAGTGAATGGGAATAATGAGTTAGATGCTGGCGATGACAACCAACTGATGCAGCGGTGTGAAGAAATTGAACCAATGTTCTCTTGGTCATTCTGGCCAAATACATACTGGAATTCTTGTGGGATGAAAGGTGTATTGTTGCCAACAAGAGAAGAAATTTTTTTTGGATACCCATACTTTTTTATACCATTGCTATAAAAACAAAATGGTTGGACTTTTTTCTGGATTCTAAAGTTGCTTATAAGCTGTGTTATCTGCTCTGCAAAGCTTTTTCTTAGTGCATACCTGCTGAATGTTCGATTCCAACTGCATGGCTGAGCAGACAGATCGATCTATGTAGAATCCTGACTCAAACTGACTGTGTCTCTGTCAAAGGTAACATAAGATTTCTATGACTGTAACTAGTGATGTGTCATATATTCCATAACACTCTCCATTTCCTTGCCACAAATGCATTTTCTGAATGCAAATGAGGCCAATTATGCTGTTTTGTAGTAGACATGATCAGATAGTTTTAAATCTAAATTCGCCATATTCATTGAATTTTTTCTAAAAATGTGATTTGTCGCAAAAATTGCATTACTGAAAAGCCTCCAAAATCTTCTAAGTATGTCTTGAACGTGTTGTGAACTTTGTAATGCAAACACAACCTTATTAAAGTCCAAGTGACCTCAACCTATCTGGCTAGGGAATGTGAATTGTAACTGGTGGCAACCAAGTGGTTATTTATGAACATTCTGCTGTGCGTAGAGATGTACATAGGCGTGCGGTGTATTTTGTATGGTTGAAAATTTGTACAGTTAAAACAAGTATTCAAAAAGTAAAATGACCCTTTTCTGTAAAAGTTTTACAAAGCAAAAGAAATAAAATGTGCCATTACAAAATAGGATGGGACATAAAACCTAGGAAGATCTTCTCACTGTAGTCGGGTTGCATGCGCGGGCATAATATTGGCCTATTACAACAAAGAAATGAGTAAAAAAAAATCTTTTTTTACAATGAGTACACTTTGCGAGGTAGACAATTGTGTTTAAATTTCTGTATTACAGAGTTCTTTTTTGGGATGTAAAAAAATGCAAAAAATGGCTTTCTCATCTTACAATGAACACTTTCATTCAGGATTTTGTTTTAGTTGCAAAAATAGCACAGAAGGGTTTAATACTGCTTTCATTGTTTGCGGTGTATGGAGCTGATGAAAAATGACTGTTATTATGGTGCTGTTGTGGTAGTATATCTCAGATAAATCAATTCACGGTCACACAGAGTGACTGTTTAGTACAGCTCTTCCCTATGTATCACTTGAATCTTTAGATTAGTATTCAAAGACTGGATTTACAGTAGACTACCACTCTCATTTTCAATCTGCTTGAACACTGAAAATAGTACACTACAAACAGATGTCTGTAAAAATTCTGCCTAGGTGGAATGATCTGTGCACTCTGACCTCTCTACACTGTACAAACAAAAAAATAGCAGAACTCTGACAAAGGACACCACAGGTGTTTGAAACGCGTTGCTGCGGTCATTGATGCCATGTCATTTTAATTTTTATCAATAAATTGAAGCCTTCATGGAAGCTGCACCTTTCAATTTTTTATTATTCTCCTTGTCCAACGCACATTTTTTACACTGGCTGTGATAACTGCATCATCAGCCCACTCTGTGAGTCTTTGGCGGTGTTTTTTTTTGTGGGGGGTGGCGCCGATCCACTCAAATTGAATTGTAGAATGTTTGCCTTTGTGAAGACTTGCGAATTTCAGGAAATTTCAATCCTCTGTGGACTGATCGTCTCATCTCTGTTGGCTTTTACTACTGTACTGATGGTAGGTGCCAGTGGTGGGGCTTCTGCTGTTGCTAGCACATGCTTAGCAGTGGTACGTTTTTGTTTTTCGTCTACTACCCATCCATTGTCATTGGCACTTTTTCTTTTCCTATACATTTTGTACATTATACTTAGAGATGAGCAAATATTTCAATATTCGGTTAAAGAATTAAAGTTATACAATGTGGACAGGTGAATATATTTTAATCATTAGCTCATATTTCTATAATGAACTGTAACAGCATGTTATGGGATATTTTGTTTTCCTATATATTTCTAATGAATTGCTGCTTTGGCTAGGATTGTTAATATTGTTTTGGTGGCATTTTCTTTTCCATTATTAGCCATACTGACTGTAATGTAATACTTCTTATTAGCACATCTTGTTGCTTCTGGCTTCTCAATGGTATGCTCTGAGGTTGTAAAATTCCTATGGATTTGTGATTCATAGCCCTGATTTGTTTTAGCACACTTTGTCCTTTAATTTGGAAAGCACAGAGGTAAAAATACCCTGGTCATTTACATATACTGTTATGTTAATAGCATGTGATAATTCTATTATTTTTATGAATTTTCTTGTAATGTATTCCAAGGCATATAGAACAAAAATATTTCTAGTTATTAGCATGAAATAAATATTAGTGTATTTCCAGGTTTAACATATAATGAACATACTTATTATCATGTAGGGTAATTTGGCAAAGCATAGTCTTTAATTAGTACCACACTGGACCTCTGTTGTCTCCTGTCTGTTAATTAAAAAAGGGTTGGTTTCAATGGTTGTTGTGACAAAGTCACTTGCAAAGTGCTAGAGGAGAGATATGTGTCTCTTTGCTTAATGGCATCAGTGATCTAAAACCCAGATATTTTTCTCCAGCACATTAAGTGCTGTGAGGGTTTAACAGCCAATTTGTTTCATGGGCTGGGTTTTTGTGGACAACCACAGTGGGTGGGAGGTTGTTCACCTTATCACCACATCAGGGTGTGGTCTGGGGCTTAAGTAGTTAACCTCCAAAGGCAGTAGGTGTTAGTGTTAGGTGTCTGTGGAAGTGTTTGTGTTTTATACTAAAACCTGAACCATTGACCTTGCTAGCCAGAGAGCGGGCTGATCCTAGCCGAAGGAACATGTTTTGTATTGCTGTTTTGCCTTAAGGGCTGTGTTTACTTTTTCCCAGCTTGGTTTATGCTGCACCCAATAAACCAAGGACATTTTTAACAGGACAGTGTTCTCGTGTCTACCTCTATATACAGCTGAGTGAGCCGATCTACCACAGGTGGTGTTACAAATACCTTATTTGACGGAAATACATGGTAACAATAATTTACCCCAAACGCATAGTAGGGCCATGTATAACAACCTGGGATTTTAATGACCCATCATCATTACAGATGCAAACACTAAAGAACAAGATGATATAAAGGTCACAATTTTATAGAAAAATGCAAATTTTATTAATAAAATACAACAAGGAGACAAGGAGAATGAGGGATAGATCACAAGGGAATGCAACACACATGGTGCAAAAAATAGGCCGAGGAAGGAAGGTCCGAAACGCGCGTCGGGGTGGACGCGCATTGACCCAGCTGCATTTTCTTGCCCTGCTACTATAGGTAAAGTTGTATACTTTCTATTGAATGTCACTGACTGTGCATGTCTTCATGACACTCTATTTGGGTTATTAGGAGCCACCTTGTGGCCAGCGTGGGCAAATCCATGGTGATGTTTTTCATGACTATACCCCATGTCCATTGTTTGTAGGTTTTTTAACCACATTGTTGGATTTAACATTTGGGGTATTCCCATGGAGATTAATATAATCTCTTTTTTTTGTGTGAATTATTTATTAACCCCTTCATGACCCAGCCTATTTTGGCCTTAATGACCTTGCCGTTTTTTGCAATTCTGACCAGTGTCCCTTTATGAGGTAATAACTCAGGAACGCTTCAACGGATCCTTGCGGTTCTGAGATTGTTTTTTCATGACATATTGGGCTTCATGTTAGTGGTAAATTTAGGTCGATAATTTCTGAGTTTATTTGTGAAAAAAACGGAAATTTGGCGAAAATTTTGAAAATTTCGCAATTTTCACATTTTGAATTTTTATTCTGTTAAACCAGAGAGTTATGTGACACAAAATAGTTAATAAATAACATTTCCCACATGTCTACTTTACATCAGCACAATTTTGGAAAGAAATTTTTTTTTTGCTACGAAGTTATAAGGGTTAAAATTTGACCAGTGATTTCTCATTTTTACAACAAAATTTACAAAACCATTTTTTTTAGGGACCACCTCACATTTGAAGTCAGTTTGAGGGTTCTATATGGCTGAAAATACCCAAAAGTGACACCATTCTAAAAACTGCACCCCTCAAGGTGCTCAAAACCACATTCAAGAAGTTTATTAACCCTTCAGGTGTTTCACAACAGCAGAAGCAACATGGAAGGAAAAAGTGAACATTTAACTTTTTAGTCACAAAAATGATCTTTTAGCAACAATTTTTTTATTTTCCCAAGGGTAAAAGGAGAAACTGGACCACAAAAGTTGTTGTCCAATTTGTCCTGAGTACGTTGATACCTCATATGTAGGGGTAAACCACTGTTTGGGCGCACGGCAGGGCTCGGAAGCGAAGGAGCGCCATTTGACTTTTTCAATGAAAAATTGGCTCCAATCTTTAGCGGACACCATGTCGCGTTTGGAGAGCCCCTGTGTGCCTAAACATTGAAACTCCCCCACATGTGACCCCATTTTGGAAACTAGACCCCCCAAGGAACTTATCTAGATGCATAGTGAGCACTTTAAACTCTCAGGTGCTTCACAAATTGATCCGTAAAAAATGAAAAAGTACTTTTTTTTCACAAAAAAATTTTTTTAGCCTCAATTTTTTCATTTTCACATGGGCAACAGGATAAAATGGATCCTAAAATTTGTTGGGCAATTTCTCCTGAGTACGCCGATACCTCATATGTGGGGGTAAACCACTGTTTGGGTGCACGGCAAGGCTTGGAAGGGAAGGCGCGCCATTTGACTTTTTCAATGGAAAATTAGCTCCAATCGTTAGTGGACACCATGTTGCGTTCGGAGAGCCCCTGTGTGCCTAAACATTGGAGCTCCCCTACAAGTGACCCCATTTTGGAAACTAGACCCCCCAAGGAACTAATCTAGATGTATAGTGAGCACTTAAAACCCCCAGGTGCTTCACAGAAGTTTATAACGCAAAGCCATGAAAATAAAAAAATATTTTTCTTTCCTCAAAAATTATTTTTAGCCCGGAGTTTTTTATTTTCCCAAGGATAATAGGAGAAATTGGACCCCAAATGTTGTTGTGCAGTTTGTCCTGAGTACGATGATACCCCATATGTGGGGGTAAACCACTGTTTGGGCGCACGGCAGGGCTCGGAAGGGAAGGCACGCCATTTGGCTTTTTGAATGGAAAATTAGCTCCAATCATTAGCGGACACCATGTCGCGTTTGGAGAGCCCCTGTGTGCCTAAACATTGGAGCTCCCTCACAAGTGACCCCATTTTGGAAACTAGACCTCCCAAGGAACTAATCTAGATGTGTGGTGAGCACTTTGAACCCTCAAGTGCTTCACAGAAGTTTATAACGCAGAGCCATGAAAATAAAAAATTATTTTTCTTTCCTCAAAAATGATTTTTTAACCCACAATTTTTTATTTTCCCAAGGGTAACAGGAGAAATTGGACCCCAAAAGTTGTTGTGCAGTTTCTCCTGAGTACGCTGATACCCCATATGTGGGGGTAAACCACTGTTTTGGCACACGTCGGGGAGCGGAAGGGAAGTAGTGATGTTTTGAAATGCAGACTTTAATGGAATGCTCTGCGGGCGTCACGTTGCGTTTGCAGAGCCCCTGATGTGCCTAAACAGTAGGAACTCCCCACAATTGACCCCACTTTGGAAACTAGACCCCCAAGGGAACTTATCTGGATGTGTGGTGAGCACTTTGAACCCCCAAGTGCTTCAAAGAAGTTTATAACGCAGAGACGTGAAAATAAAAAATGTGTTTTCTTTCCTCAAAAATATTTTTTTAGCCCAGAATTTTTTAATTTTCCCAAGGGTAACAGGAAAAATTTGACCCCAAAAGTTGTTGTCCAGTTTCTCCTGAGTACGCTGATACCCCATATGTGGGGGTAAACCACTGTTTGGGCACATGGCGGGGCTCGGAAGGGAAGTAGTGACGATTTGGAATGCAGACTTTGATGGAATGGTCTGCGGGAATCATGTTATGTTTGCAGAGCCCCTGATGTGCCTAAACAGTAGAAACCCCCTACAAGTGACCCCATTTTGGAAACTAGACCCCCCAAGGAACTTATCTAGATGTTTGGTGAGCACGTTCAACCCCCAAGTGCTTCACAGAAGTTTACAACGCAGAGCCGTGAAAATAAAAAATCATTTTTCTTTCCTCAAAAAAGATGTTTTAGCAAGCAATTGTTTATTTTCACAAGGGTAACAGGAGAAATTGGACCCCAATATTTGTTGCCCAGTTTGTTGTGAGTACGCTGGTACCCCATATGTGGGGGTAAACCACTGTTTGGGCGCACGTCAGGGCTCGGAAGGGAAGTAGTGACATTTGAAATGCAGACTTTGATGGAATGGTCTGCGGGCGTCACGTTGCATTTGCAGAGCCCCTGATGTGCCTAAACAGTAGAAACACCCCACAAGTGACCCCATTTTGGAAACTAGACCACAAAAGGATCTTATCTAGATGTGTGGTGAGCACTTTCAACCCCCAAGTGTTTCACATAAGTTTATAACGTAGAGCCGTGAAAATAAAAAATAATTGTTCTTTCCTCAAAATTATGTTTTAGCAAGTAATTTTTTATTTTTGCAAGGGTAACAGGAGAAATTGGACCCCAATAGTTGTTGCCCAGTTTGTCCTGAGTATGCTGGTACCCCATATATGGGGGTAAACCACTGTTTGGGTGCACGTCGGGGCTTGGAAGGGAGGGCGCACCATTTGACTTTTTGAACGCAAGATTGGCTGGAATCAATGGTGGCGCCATGTTGCGTTTGGAGACCCCTGATGTGCCTAAACAGTGGAAACCCCTCAATTCTAACTTCAACACTAACCCCAACACACCCCTAACCCTAATCCCAACTGTAGCCATAACCCTAATCACAACCCTAACCCCAACACACCCCTATCCACAACCCTAACCCCAACACACCCGTAACCCTAAATCCAACCCTAATCCTAACCCTAATCCCAACCCTACCCACAACTGTAACCCCAACACAACCCTAACCCTATCCGTAACCCTAACCACAAGCCTAATCTTAACCCTATTTCCAACCCTAGCCCTAATTCCAACCCTAAGGGTACCGTCTCACATAACGATTTACCAACGATCACGACCAGCGATACGACCTGGCCGTGATCGTTGGAAAGTCATTGTGTGGTCACTGGGGAGCTGTCACACAGACCGCTCTCCAGCGACCAACGATGCCAAAGTCCCGGGTAACCAGGGTAAACATCGGGTTACTAAGCGCAGGGCCGCGCTTAGTAACCCGATGTTTACCGTGGTTACCAGCGTAAAAGTAAAAAAAAAAAAACGTACATACTCACATTTTGGTGTCCTTCAGGTCCCTTGCCGTCTGCTTCCCGCTCTGACTGAGTGCCGCCGTACAGTGAGAGCAGAGCGCAGCGGTGACGTCACTGCTGTGCTGTGCTCTCACTTTCCGGCCGGCAGACAGTCAGAGCGGGAAGCAGACGGCAAGGGACCTGAAGGACACCGAAATGTGAGTATGTACGTTTTTTTGTTTTTTTTTACTTTTACGCTGGTAACCACAGTAAACATCGGGTTACTAAGCGCGGCCCTGCGCTTAGTAACCCGATGTTTACCCTAGTTACAAGCGAACGCATCGCTGGATCGCTGTCACACACAACGATCCAGCGATGACAGCGGGAGATCCAGCGACGAAAGAAAGTTCCAAACGATCTGCTACGACGTACGATTCTCAGCAGAGTCCCTGATCGCTGCTGCGTGTCAGACACAGCGATATCGTATGGATATCGCTGGAACGTCACGGATCGTACCGTCGTAGCGATCAAAGTGCCACTGTGAGACGGTACCCTAACTCTAATTCCAACCCTAACCCTAAGGCTATGTGCCCACTTTGCGGATTCGTGTGAGATTTTTCCGCACCATTTTTGAAAAAAACGCAGGTAAAAGGCACTGCGTTTTACCTACGGATTTACAGCGGATTTCCAGTGTTTTTTTGTGCGGATTTCACCTGCGGATTCCTATTGAGGAACAGGTGTAAAACGCTGCTGAATCCGCACAAAATTGACATGCTGCGGAAAATACACAGCGTTTCCGCACGGTATTTTCTGCACCATGGGCACAGCAGATTTGGTTTTCCATAGGTGTACATGGTACTGTAAACCTGATGGAAAACTGCTACGAATTCGCAGCGGCCAATCCGCTGCGGATCCGCGGCCAATCCGCTGCGGATCCGCGGCAATCCGCTGCGGATTCGCAGCCAAATCCGCACTGTGTGCACATGCCCTAACCCTACCCCTAACCCTAACCCTAATTCTAACCCTAATTCTAACCCTAGTTCTAACCCTAACCCTAGCAGAAAAAAAAAATATATATTTTATTTATTTTTATTACTGTCCCTATGGGGGTGATAAAGGGGGGTCATCTACTTTTTTTTCATTTTGATCACTGTGATAGGCTATATCGCAGTGATCAAAATACATCTGAAACGAATCTGCCAGCTGGCAGACTCTGCGGGCGCAGTGCGCATGCGCCCGCCATATTGGAAGATGGCGGCGCCCATGGAGAAGCCGGACGGACACTGGGAGGCCCGGTAAGTATGTAGGGGGGGTGATTGGATCACGGGGGGGGGACCGGAGCACAGGGAGGGGGCACCGGAGCACGGGGGGAGCGGACAGGAGGACGGAGGAGCGGACAAGACGATTTAGGGGGGGCGGCCACGTAACGGAGCACTGGGGGGGGGGGGCGATCGGTGGGGTGGGGTGGGGGCAGATTAGGTTTTCCAGCCATGGCCGATGATATTGCAGCATCGGCCATGGTGGATTGTAATATTTCACCGTTTTCTGGGTGAAATATTACAAATCGCTCTGATTGGCAGTTTCACTTTCAACAGCCAATCAGAGCGATCGTAGCCACGGGGGGGTGAAGCCACCCCCCCTGGGCTGAAGCACCACTCCCCCTGTCTCTGCAGATCGGGTGAAATCGGAGTTAACCCCTTCACCCGATCTGCAGGGACGCGATCATTCCATGACGCCACATAGGCGTCATGGGTCGGGAAGGCACGGGTTTTCATGACGCCTACGTGGCGTCATGGGTCGGGAAGGGGTTAATTATTTATATCTATTACACTGCAGTTCCGGTCTCTGCGCGGCCTATTTTTTGCACCATGTGTGTTGCATTCCCTTGTGATCTATCCCTCATTCTCCTTGTCTCCTTGTTGTATTTTATTAATAAAATTTGCATTTTTCTATAAAATTGTGACCTTTATATCATCTTTTTCTTTAGTGTTTGCACAGGTGGTGTTAGAAGCATTCCCAGCAAACACATGTAATGGCTTCAAGAGGTACTGCATGTAGTGAATGAAAAAGGCCACAAGTCGGTGTATGACATCAGACAAAATGGAGGACCTGCTCAAACATCTGGTACAAGTGGAGCAGCAACAGCATCAACAGCATCAGCAATAAAAGCAGCCACAGATGGCGCAACAGACAAGTAAGCTGCTTATAAAACAAATGCAACAGCAGCACCGGTAGCACCAGCAGACTGAATTACTTGCAGAGGTGATTCATGGCAGGCCGAGAGCCTCTCCCCCAAGTCCAGGTGATGATGCATATGTTAGGAAACAAAGCTCACAGACACAAAAAGAGGACTTAAAAATCCTCCATAAAATTGAAAAAATTCACAGAGAAAAAAGCAGAGATGATTACCTGCTGAAGCCTCCAAACAAATGCACCAGCAGGGCGCATCGGACCCGATTAATGATGGCAAAAAACAGGTGCAAAAAATACAGATGAAACAACCACTTTCAATCCAGTGTTGGCTGTTTGGCATTAGTGCACAGAAAGATAAGCGATAATAGTCTGTATGTGGCATTGTTTACACAGGCAATGCAGAGCATCTGGTTTACAGCCTATTACTAACGCACATACAGGCGGGCCGCCCAGTGCTACAAAATGCATGCTGTGTGAATAGAGGCCTACAGTTTACAGAGCCATCTTGGTCCGACCGCGCCCTGCAAGATAAAGTGCAAAAAAAAAAACAACACATATCAATGTATGTAAGGTATTAGTTTATATTGGGGCCTCAATACGTTAGCCGGCAACCCGCATCAAGGGTCCTTACATTTTGCCGGTCCTACTCTAAACATTGAGTAAAAGCTCACAGACACAAAAAGAGGACTTAAAAATCCTCCAGAAAATTGAAAAAATTCACAGAGAAAAAAGCAGAGATGATTACCTGCTGAAGCCTCCAAACAAATGCACCAGCAGGGCGCATCGGACCCGATTAATGATGGCAATAAACAGGTGCAAAAAATACCAATGAAACAACCACTTTCAATCCAGTGTTGGCTGTTTGGCATTAGTGCACAGAAAGATAAGCGATAATAGTCTGTATGTGGCAATGTTCACACAGGCAATGCAGAGCATCTGGTTTACAGCCTATTACTAACGCACATACAGGCAGGCCGCCCAGTGCTACAAAATGCATGCTGTGTGAATAGAGGCCTACAGTTTACAGAGCCATCTTGGTCCGACTGCGCCCTGCAAGATAAAGTGCAAAAAAAACCACATATCAATGTATGTAAGGTATTAGTTTATATTGGGGCCTCAATACGTAAGCCGGCAACCCGCGTCAAGGGTCCTTACATTTTGCCGGTCCTACGCTAAACATTGAGTAAAAGCTCACAGACACAAAACGAGGACTTAAAAATCCTCCAGAAAATTGAAAAAATTCACAGAGAAAAAAGCAGAGATGATTACCTGCTGAAGCCTCCAAACAAATGCACCAGCAGGGTGTATCGGACCCGATTAATGATGGCAAAAAACAGGTGCAAAAAATACCGATGAAACAACCACTTTCAATCCAGTGTTGGCTGTTTGGCATTAGTGCACAGAAAGATAAGCAATAATAGTCTGTATGTGGCATTGTTCACACAAGCAATGCAGAGCATCTGGTTTACAGCCTATTACTAACGCACATACAGGCGGGCCGCCCAGTGCTACAAAATGCATGCTGTGTGAATAGAGGCCTACTCTAGGCTCTGCGTTTTAAACTTTTGTGAAGCACTTGGGGGTTCAAAGTGCTCACCACATATCTAGATAAGTTCCTTGAGGGTCTAGTTTCCAAATTGGGGTCACTTGTGGGGGGTTTCAACTATTTAGGCACATCAGGGGCTCTGAAAATGCAACATGATGCCCGCAGACCATTCCATCAAAGTCTGCATTTCAAAACGTCACTACTTCCCTTCCGAGCCCCGACGTGTGCCCAAACAGTGGTTTACCCCCACATATGGGGTACCAGCATACTCAGGACAAACTGGGCAACAACTATTGGGGTCCAATTTCTCCTGTTACCCTTGTGAAAATAAAAAATTGCTTGCTAAAACATCATTTTTGAGGAAAGATTTTTTATTTTCACGGCTCTGCGTTGTAAACGTCTGTGAAGCACTTGGGGGTTCAAAGTGCTCACCACATATCTAGATAAGTTCCTTGGGGGGTCTAGTTTCCAAAATGGAGTCACTTGGGGGGGTTTCTACTGTTTAGGCACATCAGGGGCTCTGCAAACGCAACATGATGCCCGCAGACCATTCCATCAAAGTCTGCATTCCAAAATGTCACTACTTCCCTTCTGAGCCCCGACGTGTGCCCAAACAGTGGTTCCCCCCCACATGTGGGGTATCAGCGTACTCAGGACAAACTGGGAAACAACATTTGGGATCCAATTTCTCCTGTTGATCTTGTGAAAAAAAAAATTGCGGGCTAAAAAATAATTTTTGAGGAAAGAAAAATTATTTTTTATTTTCATGGCTCTGCGTTATAAACTTCTGTGAAGCACTTGGGGATTTAAAGTGGTCACCGCACATCTAGATAAGTTTCACGGGAGGTCTAGTTTCTAAAATGGGGTAACATGTGGGGGAGCTCCAATGTTTAGGCACACAGGGGCTCTCCAAACGCGACATGGTGTCCGCTAACGATTGGAGCTAATTTTTCATTCAAAAAGTCAAATGGCGCTCCTTCCCTTCCGAGCCCTGCCGTGTGCCCAAACAGTGGTTTACTCCCACATTTGAGGTATCAGTGTACTCAGGAGAAATTGCCCAATAAATTTTAGGATCCATTTCATCCTGTTGCTCATGTGGAAATGAACAAATTGAGGCTAAAAAAAGTTTTGTGAAAAAAAGTACTTTTTCATTTTTATGGATCAATTTGTGAAGCACCTGGGAGTTCAAAGTGCTCACTATGCATCTAGATAAGTTCCTTGGGGGGTCTAGTTTCCAAAATGGGGTCACATGTTGGGGAGCTACAATGTTTAGGCACACAGGGGCTCTCCAAACGCGACATGGTGTCCGCTAAAGATTGGAGCGAATTTTTCATTGAAAAAGTCAAATGGCACTCCTTCCCTTCCGTGCCCTGTCATGCGCCCAAACAGTGGTTCCCCCCCACATATTGGGTATGAGCATACTCAGGACAAATTGTACAATAACTTTTGGGGTCCAGTTTCTCTTTTTACCTTTGGGAAAATAAAAAAATTGTTGCTAAAAGATCATTTTTGTGACTAAAAAGTTAAATGTTCATTTTTTTTTCTATGTTGCTTCTGCTGCTGTGAAGCACCTGAAGGGTTAATAAACTTCTTGAATGTGGTTTTGAGCACGTTGAGGGGTGCAGTTTTTAGAATGGTGTCACTTTTGGGTATTTTCAGCCATATAGACCCCTCAAACTGACTTCAAATGTGAGGTGGTCCCTAAAAAAAATGGTTTCGTAAATTTGTAAAAATGAGAAACCGCTTGTCAAATTTTAACCCTTATAACTTCCTAGCAAAAAAAATTTTGTTTCCAAAATTGTGCTGATGTAAAGTAGACATGTGGGTAATGTTATTTATTAACTATTTTGTGTCACATAACACTCTCGTTTAACAGAATAAAAATTCAAAATTTGAAAATTGGGAAATTTTCAAAATTTTAGACAAATTTCCATTTTTTTTCACAAATAAACGCAAAAATTATCGACCTAAATTTACCACTAACGTGAAGCCCAATACGTCTCGAAAAAACAGTCTCAGAACCGCTAGGATCCGTTGAAGCATTCCTGAGTTATTACCTCATAAAGGGACACTGGTCAGAATTGCAAAAAACGGCCAGGTCATTAAGGTCAAAATAGTCTGGGTCATGAAGGGGTCTTTGTTCCCGTGTCTACCTTTATGTACAGCTGAATGAGCCGATCTACCGCAGTGTTTCACCACATATTATCAGATAATTGTTGGGGGTCTCACAAATGATTAAAAAAAAGTGTGACTACACATTAGGATAATGTGAATCGAAAACCACTGAAGTCATATCTGCTGACAATCCACAGCTGTCAATGCACATTAGATAGCTGTTGGCCGAAATACTCAGGAAATGCTTTGCTTGGCAAGGGGTGTCGCTAGAGCAGTTGATGATGACCATGTCTCAGGTGCAGGATGTCTGAGGGGAGAGGAGGGGGGGTAACAACATAGCTTTTGTCTTTGTCAGATCTTTCAGTGATGCTGAAACAAACTAAACTTTACCCAGGTTAAAGAAAGCTTAGCAATATTTCTTAAGGCTTCCAAATTTACTAAAGTTGGCCTAATAATGGCCTAATCTGTATGTGGTCCTCCTGATTCTCCCAGAACAGATAAAGCATTCTTTTATTTGGCAAGGAGATAATACTTTTCCTGAGGGGTCTGGCAGTGTAACCCACATAGAGAATAGGACCACGTGGCAAAGCCAATCATTTTTGTATATGAGTGAGTCAGGAGAGACAGCTGTCGGTTGAGAGCAATAAGTCACATTGTACAGATGTTTTATTGGTGATGAGACATGACCTGGATAGCTATCTTATTGATGATATTAGAGAGATAGATTTCTTCCCTCTTGAGAGCTCTGGTTATATCTCCTCAAGGATAAACAGAACATACAAGAGTTAAAGGTAACCTGACAGGAGATGCATACTGCCCAAACCATGGCTCTATTAGCTGTACTATCACAACTATGTATGTTTGACTCTGAAACTCTGCAGCGTTTCAGAGAAAAACATACTTTTATTGGGTGCCGGGGACCAAGACCACGGTATGCACTATACACGCATGTAGGTAGAGGCTTGTCAGTTACAATCATTGGACGGGGAGAAGCCTGCCGGGGACCTGCCTGTACGACTCGTGCACAGAGCAGCTCGGTCCCCATCCCCTACAACTATTAAAGCATGTTTTTCTTTCAAACGTCGCAGCATTACAGGGTCAAACATACATGTCTGTGTTTATACGGCCTGTGGCTGATACATGTTGCCCATGGTTTGGGCAGCATGTATAACCTGTCAGGTTCCCAGGTGCATTTTCACTGAACGATTATTGTGAACGAGTGTTCCTGTAAATGCCCAATTCACAATAATCATGCAGACTAAAAAGGTTGCTGATCACCTAACAAATGAATGAAATGTTCATTCAGGTGAAATGATGTTTTTTTTTTAATTTGTTTATTAACAACAAGATAAACAGTGTTACATACATATTTGTATCCAAGGTTATTGAACATAGTATGCATTACATATAAACTATGCACTGTCAAACATATAAATGTTAGATCAGTTGTAACATATGCCTTATGTAAATAAAAAGACTTATAAAACTATAACTCTTAATGTAGAACTATACCTACGCTAACCTCTAAGTCGCCGCCATACCTCACGCCCGCAGGTGAAATGATGTTTTGGTTTTCCCAAAAGATCATCATTCTCAGTACTGCATCGATCTGTGTAAAAAGGACACTTTACTCCCAAGAACAATGGCAGCCTATGTGCACTGAATGATTTATGTCCTTCTGTGCACATCTGAAGTGCAATCTGACTGTGTGAACAGGTTATTAGAGGTTCGCCGATCAGCAATATATTTCCGGTCTCTGGTAGCTTAATGCTGTTCATTGCATAATGTAAATATGCCCTTACTGTATCCTTAGATAAAGACATCCATATTATGTTTGGTAATGTGTATGGCTCTACTTTTTATCTTTGGTTGAGCAAAGTATTATTATAGAAACCAAATGCCAAGTAATATAAAATCAGAAATGATAAGGATGCATTCACAAAAGGTAACTAAGTATTTGGCTCACTTCATAGATTTAAGTAGGTCTCAGATCAGTTGTAATAACTAAAAAAGACAGATTCACAGAGTTAAAATGGCCTGAATCATTCCTACTTTTAAACTAATCTGTAGAACTTTGCCTGCATTGCCTGGAGAGTTATGATGTAAGTGCATTCATGGGTCTGAAGATGATTTGCAGTCCACTTGAAGTTCTAGGGCATTCCTGGTACAGTTTAGTGCATAATTTAATTCATTTGTATTTGTGACAATTCAGCAAAAGCTGTGTTGCCTTTAATCATATGATTCCAATTGTCTGTGATTGGTTTTTAAGAAAAGACTTTCAGAAAGTCTTTCTTCCCTGTAGGACATGCGTACAAAGTGACTGCTTGATGTCTGTTAAAAGTCTTCAGAGATAACTTTTATGTGCATACGTCATAGCTGACATCATGGAGGCCATTTAAATAATCCCGTTAACAGTGAATTAAAGGAAAGTAGCACACCCTAATTGTATCATAAATTACGAATTACGAATCTGGATGTGCGATTGCGGCCAGGTATGCTTGCTCTGAAATAGACTTCCACATATAGTGGGATCAATGTAATAAAGCAATCTCCACTATGGTACTAATATGAAATAAATTTTATTAAATAGAATATAAAAAACATCTAGAATAAAATTAGTACATGTAAGAAAGGTACACAATCCAATAAAAGGGACTATACTGCCATAGGGAATTGCAAGATAACTCAGGCTAGATCCAGTATGTATTAAATATAAGGTGCCAATGTCATGGTGTGAGAGTCCATAAATAGAAGGTAATCTCTATAAGGAGACAAAACTCAATGATATAATGTCCTAAGTCAGACCCCACAAAAATACATGGCATATGTTAGAAGTAGTAAAAGAGTATTACCTTACTGTTCGCCTGCTTCAATTACCCCGGCATCCCTCTGCCCCGACGCGCGTTTCGCGTTAGCTTCTTCTGGAGGCGTGTCAGGGCAGGGGGTTAGCCGGTTTATATATGTAAGACCCTACCGTTCATTGGGCAATTTCCAATTGTGGATTTGTATCAGCCGCGTGGATGTGGGGCAATATTGTGCTGCGCGTGCGTATGCAGCTCCGTCTTCAGTCTAAAATGTATGTCTTCCCTGTATTTCCTGTACGGCGCCACGTGGGGAGTCTCCGCCTACCATACGAACTCCGGAATCAATGGCAAGACATGTCGTGCAGGCAAAGTGTGAACCGCCCACTGTACGTAAACCGGAAATACCAGACGGAGACCTCCCACGGACGCATCGTACGAATCCTATACACTCCAGTGTCAAACGGCGCATGAGCAGGTCAGCAGATGCCGGCATGTAATGAGGAGTCGGATCATGGTCATGGGGTCAGGAGCGCAGGGTCGTCCATTAGTACAACCCTACCGCCCCGTCCCCCTGTGACCACTAGCCGCCCTTCCCTCCGGCCTGCAATCTAATCATGCGCACACATTGGAGTGTGGGTAGGATGAGGATGGAATATATTATTATTAGATGCATAATGTATGATGTGTGGTATATAATAATTGGTGTAATTATAAAGATGGGTTATCCCCATATTGTGTTCTAAATAATAGTGATAACAAGTGAACACAGCCCACTAAGGGTAAATATACAGTGAAAACATGAAGTTAGAATAATTAGTCTGTGAAACCATAAATAGATAAATTTGGACCCTATTAGGTCAAATATGGGTGCTTGAATGCCAAAAATAAAGTGTCGTGTGCATAAACTTAGTTGTGACAACCTCAGGTGCAATTCCCATCATTGCCAATATTCAGACAACCAAAACTTAATTATAAACATATATAAAAACACGTGAATATTAGAATTTACAAGTGCTGCTATAGAGATAAATATCCTATCAGATGAATACTAAAATACACAATGCAAAAATATACAGCCAAAACTATGGTATAATGTAACATTAGTTCATGCGGAGCCTAGCTCCATCAATACAGACTGTAGGACTAGATGTCTTCCAGCATGTTCTGCTGTATAGTAGAAATTTCTCCACTGTTCTTTTTCTTTTCAGAGGCACAATTCACCCCCTTCCAATGGCGGCCGGAGCGGTATGTCTCTTTCAAAACATCAAGATGATACAGGTACTCAACTGTAGTAAAGCATTTAAAAATACCATAATTAAAACCAGCAAACAATAAATTTAAAAACAACAGAGCTAGTAATGTAACCCATAAATTCTCTAACTCCTAAACCCCCCGCCTTCCTATTACCAATATTTCCTACAAAAAAGCACCAAAACCAAAACTCTCATTTAGACCTTGGGGTACTAGGGTTCCCAATCGATCCCATGATTTCCATAAACCGCCAGTTGAGGGCGCTGTTCCTACAGGTCACTGAGTTGAGGGGGGCAGTGCAGCAACAGGGACTAGCAGTATCTAATGTGCAAACCGGAGTTACAGGTAAAGTTGCTGAGCCTAAGTTTCCTTTGCCTGAAAAATTTGCTGGGGAACGCAGTAAATTTGTTACTTTTCGTGAAGCTTGCAAACTGTATTTTCGGATGCGTCCAATCTCCTCCGGTAATGAGGCTCAGCGTGTGGGCCTGGTGTTGTCATTATTAAGCGGGGATCCCCAATCATGGGCGTTTTCTTTGCCATCTGATTCTGGTGCATTTAACTCTGTGGAGAGTTTTTTTTCCTTTCTTGGAAATATTTACGATGAACCTGACAGAATGGCTCTAGCAGAATCTAAGATACGCACTATTCGCCAGGGGGAGCGAGTTGCAGAGGATTACTGTTCTGAATTTCGCCGCTGGGCGGTCGACACTCAGTGGAATGATACCCCGCTGCAGAGTCACTTTATTCATGGAGTTTCTGATAGGGTTAAAAAAGCCCTTCTGATGTACGAGACTCCTACTTCACTAGATTCCGCTATGAGTCTACTTCACTAGATTCCGCTATGAGTCTTGTTGTCCGCATTGATCGCCGTTTGCGTCTGGGGGAGCATGAGACGCCGCCTGTGGGAGGAGGTTTAGGTTCACGTGAGGTAGCTGCAGGTGAGCCCACGGAACCTATGCAAATCGCAGGGGTATCACATGTTAAGCATCGTGCTCCTGTACTCAGGAAGCAGGGAGCCTGTTTTTTCTGTGGTAAAAGTGGTCATTTTATTAATATCTGTCCTCTGCTGTCAAAGAAAAATGCAACGGCGGAAAAACTTCTAAGCTCAGAGGGTGTGGAGGAGTCCAATCTGAGCTTATGTATGTCCTCCATGATTTCTCAGTGCATGCTCCCTGCCAAAGTTGTTGTCGCTGGCAGAGAGCTGCCAATCACTGCTTTTGTGGATAGTGGTTCTGCCACAAATCTCATTGATGAGGAGTTTGCGCGCACTGCTGGTTTTAGGATCGAAAAACTGCCTCATCCTATCCGCGTGGTCACCATCAATTCTGCTCCTCTCCCACAGGGGGAGATTACTGAGTTTGTGGCTGAGATTAAACTCCACATTTGGGTTCTTCATTTCGAGCAGGTTACATGTAAGGTGCTCAAGAGTCTTCCGGCACAATTGGTTCTGGGTTTTCCATGGTTGTCTACACACAACCCGGTGATTGACTGGAAAACTCAGGACATAATTCAGTGGAGTGATTTCTGTCAGGAGAATTGCTTGGCCACATGTGTAGCTGCTGTGACTAAAAGCATTCCTGAGTCATTTCTGGATTTTGCGGATGTGTTCTCTGAGAAGGGTTGCTCAGAATTACCACCACATCGTCCCTATGACTGTACTATCAGGTTTAAACCAGGGGCTAAATTGCCTAAAGCAAGGATGTTTAACATCTCCGGTCCGGAGAGACAAGCGCTAAAGGATTACATTGCTGAAAGTTTGAGCAAAGGGCACATCAGGACTTCATCCTCACCTGTGGCAGCAGGGTTCTTCTTCGTTAAGAAGAAAAATGGTGGACTACGGCCGTGTCTGGATTTCAGGGAGTTAAACCAGATTACGATTCGTGATCCATACCCTATGCCATTGATACCGGATTTGTTTAACCAGGTGGCAGGTGCTAAGTGGTTTACCAAGCTTGACCTCAGGGGGGCGTACAACCTCATAAGAGTCTGTCAAGGTGATGAGTGGAAGACGGCTTTTAATACCCCTGAGGGTCATTTTGAAAATTTGGTGATGCCATTTGGGTTGACAAACGCACCTGCAGTGTTTCAGCATTTCATAAATGATGTGTTCTCGCATGTTTTGGGGAAATTCGTTATTGTGTACCTAGATGACATCCTCATATATTCTTGCGACCATGATACTCCTTTAGATCATGTCAGGCAGGTGTTACAGCTTCTCAGAGAGAATAAGCTATATGCAAAACTGGAGAAATGTGTGTTTTCAGTACAGGAGTTGCCTTTCTTGGGCTATATTGTGTCTGCTTTTGGCTTTAAAATGGACGCCGCTAAGGTGCAAGTGGTGTTGCATTGGGAACGACCGGATAACCTGAAAGCACTTCAGCGGTTCCTTGGGTTTTCTAACTACTATAGGAAATTTGAAAAAACAACTGGGTTCGCGCTGCAGTGTGTAACAACTAGGATTATGCACCCAATGCTCAGCTGAGATAGTGCATAATGTGCCAGTGGAATTAATGCCAGAGAGATAAACGCTACAGTGCCCAGCACACCACAAAGCCACCATGTACCAGATATCGATGGTCAGACTGAGACCTGGTGAGTCAGAAAAGCCGGTAAGCGATATGCACACTCACCGTTGTGATGCAGTGGTCCGGTGTACGATGATGGATGTTGATCGGTGGTGTTCGTCGGGCAGGTGTGCGGGCAGACAGGCGGTCGAGCAGGAGAAAGTAACCGCAGAGTAGAGTGCTTTGCGGAAGCTGCGTAGAGCCAGGGACTGCTCCGGCCGGTAGCGTCCCTGGATACGAGCGGGAACCAGCGGAGGGAGGAGCTCGCTGGCGCAGGGCTCAGCGCGTGACGTCACTGAGCTCAGGGAAAGTACGGGGTACCGCAGGGATCAAACCGACGCGTTTCGAAGGAGTGGCGTCCTTCTTCCTCAGGGTTACTGATCACCGAGGATGCCCCGATATTTAACCCTCCAAGGTTGTCACTCAAAATGCCCGGACCGCCCATTTAGCACACTGCTGGAATCATGCCCCATAAAAGTGCTGGCAATATAGAATTATAGGAAGCGTGGCCCGCAGAGCAACTATATAATCAGTGGAATGATGAACATCATGGAAGTTTGTTAAAATAGCAAATTGTATAAGAACAACCTAATTATATTTCCCTTTATGGTCCAGTTAGCGGGACAGTGCTGCCACAGAAAATGGGTAAAATTAATTAAAAAACAAATCTTTAATGTATACTTAGTTAAAATAGGTAATAAATGATTAAAAGGATGAACACTGATTATTTAATATATGCGCTAAGATAAAATGGATGATAGATGATAATAATAGATAAACACTAATTAAAAACAAGTAACATAAGATAAATAAAATGAACGAGGGGAAGACAGGAGATATCCATGCCAGTCCCCGGTAAAAGTTCATTAAAACCAAATCAGAGACCAAAGTGGTGGGCCAGGTGGGACTAAACTCCCCCCAGTGCGCCGTGGCTCCAAGTAAAAAAGGAAAAAAGGAGGAAGGGAAACTAGTGGCCTAAAAAGCAAATATTTCAAGCCCATGGTTGAGGCCTTTTGGTGCAAGACTGTTTAGGGAGAAGATCCATTGGGATTCGGCCCTGGACATGGCTTTAATCAGGTTACCCCCTCTTAGATTTTGTTTCACTTTTTGAATTCCCCAAAATGTGATACCCCTGGTAGACTTGCCATGTTTCTCACTGAAGTGCCGAGAAAGTGGGTGGCCCATGAAGCCTTTTTGAATATTGATGAAGTGTTCCTTTATCCGGACCATCATGGGCCTCTTGGTACGACCAACATAGAGTTTTCTGCACAGACATTCCATAGCGTATATAACCCTTGAAGTAGTGCACGTAATGCGGTCTCTGATGGTATATTCATTCCTATCATCTGAATCTGTGAAGGTGGAACGGCATGTTTTCTGAAAGGATGTATGCCGGCACCCATGACAAAATCCGCATGGTGTGAACCCTGTCTTACCCCCGGCAGGGGCTTCCGTTGTGTGTCTGTGCTTGGAGGCTTGTTTTGTGGTGGGAGCTATAATGCTGCCCAGAGATTTTGCCTTTTTGAAAACGAATCTTGGTAAGGGTGGCAGGAGTTCCCCTATGATTTTGTCCCCTTGAAGTATAGTCCAGTGTTTGTGAATAATGGACTTACATTTGGTGTGCCCCGCATGGAATTGGGTAATAAACGGTAGCTGGTGGATCTGATCCTGAATATTAATTGGCTGGTTGGTGGATTTCACTCTGTGAAGTAAGGCCTCCCTGGGTGTCTCCATGATGTCCTTCTTGGCCCGTTCCAGTAATCCACTGGGGTAACCCTTCTCTAGAAATTGTTGGGTAAGAAAATCAGAGTCCTTATTAAAATCTTCCAAGGTAGTGCAATTCCGTCTTATTCTTGTGTACTGGCCCTTGGGAACGTTTGTAAGCCAGACTGGAAGGTGGCAGCTGGTCATGCCAATGAAACTATTGGAGTCCACCTCCTTCCGGTAACATTTGGTGAATATCTGGTTACTCTCTACATAAATATTGAGATCCAAAAAGTTTATGCTTGTCATGCTGATTGTGGGTGTAAACTCCAACCCAAAGATATTGTTGTTTAGACCAGATATGAAGGAATCCAGCTCGACCTTGGGGCCATTCCAGACAAAAAGCACGTCATCGATGAAGCTACGCCAAAGAACCAGACCTGTACGGAGGTTGCCAGATGGAAAGATGCAGGACTCCTCCCACTTGGCCACAAAGAGATTGGCATATGCGGGGGCAAACCGTGTGCCCATGGCAGTGCCACAGGTTTGCAGGAAAAAGTCGCCTTCATACCAAAAATAGTTATGCTGTAGGATGAATTGAATGCACTCCTCAATAAAGGTGACCTGGGTGTTCGGATATGTACCCAGGGTTTGAAGGTATTGTCCTGCAATCCGGCAACCCATTTTTTGATCAATCACTGTATAAAGTGATTTTATGTCCAGGGTGCCTAGAAAGTAGAGATTCCCATTTGACGTTCTCCAGGATACGAAGGATGTGGCCCGTATCTTTGAGGTAGGCCGGTATGAGTTGCATGCACTTCTGTAGGTGCACATCCACATACCGGGACAGATTTGCTGTTAGACTGTTGATCCCCGAGATAATCGGCCTACCTGGAGGGCGTGTGGCACTTTTGTGCATTTTAGGGATATGGTAGAAAATAGCCAGACTTGGATCTTTATTAAATACGAAACCTAGTTCTTTCTTGTTCAATATACCCAGAGATTGGCCTTTTAGGCACTAAGATTTAAGTTTATTGATAAACTGCTGTGTGGGGTCACTTCTCAGTTTCCTGTAGGTAGTAGTGTCGCTGAGCAAACGAATTGATTCCTCGTGATACATTGTTTGATCCATAATCACGATGCCTCCTCCCTTGTCCGCAGGGCGGATAGTAATGTTGTTGTTATTTTGTATATCTTTAATTGCTTTTTTCTCAGCATTGGTTAAATTGCAGGGAATAAATCTAGATTTCCCTCTTTGTAATTTCCTGATGTCATTCGTGACCAGTTTGTCAAAGGTTAAAAATGCCTCAGAATGTTCATGTATAGGGTTAAAGGAGGAGGGATTCGCCAGTGTGGTATGAGTATACATATCAGGATTAGGGTTGGTATTCCCTGTGGATGATTTATCTTTTTTAAGAAAAATTTTTTTTATAGCTAGGTTCCTTAAATATTTCTTCATACTTATGTAAAGTGAAAATGGTTTCCCGATAGAAGTAGGTGCATATTTCAGTCCTTTTTGTAAGAGGGATGTCTCATTATTAGTTAATTTGTATGAACTTAGATTAAATATTTTTTGTGGGTTCTTAACCATAGGATTTATTTTAGTTTTGGTGAGTTTCCTCCCCCTCCTGCCCCTCTTAGTTTTGTAGACCTTACCCGGAAAAAATCCTGATTTATCGGTGGGTGGGTCTTGGGCTTAACAGGATGTTTCAATGTTGAACTGGCCCCCTTGTTTCTATTAGATAAGGTGGACTTGTGTCCATTCCTAAAGGTATTCCTAGAAGGTCCAGAAGATGGATTACCGGACATATTACCCCTGGATGTTGTGGTTGGGCCCACAGATTGTTTCTCCATGGGTCTAATTTGAGTGGATGTGACTCGATGGGTGGCCTGTTGGGAGGTGCGTCCATCATTCTGTGTACCGTTCTGCATGTTGCCAGAATCTGCGCCTCCTCCACTTGGTGATAGTGGGGAAAATCTGTTGGAAATATGCAAGGGGGTAATAGGCCGTAGATGGGTCCCATCATGTGCACTGGGATTCCCATAAGTGGGTGTAGTGGGGTATACTGAAACCTCCAAAGTGTTGTCCTGGGTGTGGATCATGGCCTCTACAGATTCCGAGGGGAGCTTGTTCCTAATTGACACTGGCGTATACTGTGTTGAGTTGGAATCCGCATATGTAGAGAATACCAGTGAGATGTCTACCATGTCCTGCTCAGTGGATAGATTGTATTCATCTATCACTACAAGTTCATCAGGTTTTTGTATGTCGTTGTTGAATGTGTCACCCAAACATGTATCTGAATGTTGGTTCATATATAATTCCTCCGGGATTCCATCCCTTTGGAATTTCCTGATTTTCTTGTCAATGATTTCTCTTTCCTTTTCTTTGAGTCTGTATAAAATGTTGTCAGCTAGGACATGTGTATCTTCAGTGAGGATGCAGGTGTTTAATTGCTCAAACGTTTGTTCAATAAGGCGGCTTGTCTTATTTATGTTGGACAGCCGCTTATCAATCACAAACTGAAGGATTTTTAAGGAAAAAGAGTTTAGCATGCTATCCCATTCACCCAGTATGTTGGGATCACCAAAATCCCCTGCTAGTGTTTTGTGGATGGTGAGGCCTTTTGGGACTATGCGGGCTAAAGCGTATTTTTCAAGGGAGGCTACCTCCCACATGTCCCGCATTTCAGAAAAGAGTAGCTTCTCCATAGATTTAAGCAACTCCCTAGCTCTAAGGGAGTCCCTGCCTGGAGGGCCTTTAAATGAAAATTTCTCCTTAATAAACAATAACCTGTGGTCCCTATCCGTGCGTAAGGCGTGAACAGCCATTGAGGAGCTGCTGAAGTGTATGAGCCCCTAGATAAGACAGAAGATGAATATACAAGAATACACCAGCGCTACCTCACCAAAAAGACACTGAGCCGCAGGAACCGAGACAGAGAGGGGCCTCCGCTGCCAATTAGTGAGTGCAAACAATGTAAAAAACAACTGGGTTCGCGCTGCAGTGTGTAACAACTAGGATTATGCACCCAATGCTCAGCTGAGATAGTGCATAATGTGCCAGTGGAATTAATGCCAGAGAGATAAACGCTACAGTGCCCAGCACACCACAAAGCCACCATGTACCAGATATCGATGGTCAGACTGAGACCTGGTGAGTCAGAAAAGCCGGTAAGCGATATGCACACTCACCGTTGTGATGCAGTGGTCCGGTGTACGATGATGGATGTTGATCGGTGGTGTTCGTCGGGCAGGTGTGCGGGCAGACAGGCGGTCGAGCAGGAGAAAGTAACCACAGAGCAGAGTGCTTTGCGGAAGCTGCGTAGAGCCAGGGACTGCTCCGGCCGGTAGCATCCCTGGATACGAGCGGGAACCAGCGGAGGGAGGAGCTAGCTGGCACAGGGCTCAGCGCGTGACGTCACTGAGCTCAGGGAAAGTACGGGGTACCGCAGGGATCAAACCGACGCGTTTCGAAGGAGTGGCGTCCTTCTTCCTCAGGGTTACTGATCACCGAGGATGCCCCGATATTTAACCCTCCAAGGTTGTCACTCAAAATGCCCGGACCGCCCAAATGCCCGGACCGGAATCATGCCCCATAAAAGTGCTGGCAATATAGAATTATAGGAAGCGTGGCCCGCAGAGCAACTATATAATCAGTGGAATGATGAACATCATGGAAGTTTGTTAAAATAGCAAATTGTATAAGAACAACCTAATTATATTTCCCTTTATGGTCCAGTTAGCGGGACAGTGCTGCCACAGAAAATGGGTAAAATTAATTAAAAAACAAATCTTTAATGTATACTTAGTTAAAATAGGTAATAAACGATTAAAAGGATGAACACTGATTATTTAATATATGCGCTAAGATAAAATGGATGATAGATGATAATAATAGATAAACACTAATTAAAAACAAGTAACATAAGATAAATAAAATGAACGAGGGGAAGACAGGAGATATCCATGCCAGTCCCCGGTAAAAGTTCATTAAAACCAAATCAGAGACCAAAGTGGTGGGCCAGGTGGGACTAAACTCCCCCCAGTGCGCCGGGTGGGACTAAACTCCCCCCAGTGCGCCGTGGCTCCAAGTAAAAAAGGAAAAAAGGAGGAAGGGAAACTAGTGGCCTAAAAAGCAAATATTTCAAGCCCATGGTTGAGGCCTTTTGGTGCAAGACTGTTTAGGGAGAAGATCCATTGGGATTCGGCCCTGGACATGGCTTTAATCAGGTTACCCCCTCTTAGATTTTGTTTCACTTTTTGAATTCCCCAAAATGTGATACCCCTGGTAGACTTGCCATGTTTCTCACTGAAGTGCCGAGAAAGTGGGTGGCCCATGAAGCCTTTTTGAATATTGATGAAGTGTTCCTTTATCCGGACCATCATGGGCCTCTTGGTACGACCAACATAGAGTTTTCTGCACGGACATTCCATAGCGTATATAACCCTTGAAGTAGTGCACGTAATGCGGTCTCTGATGGTATATTCATTCCTATCATCTGAATCTGTTAAGCTTTTGGCTTTAAAATGGACGCCGCTAAGGTGCAAGTGGTGTTGCATTGGGAACGGCCGGATAACCTGAAAGCACTTCAGCGGTTCCTTGAGTTTTCTAACTACTATAGGAAATTTATCAAGGATTTTTCCATCATTGCTAAACCGGGTACCAATTTCTCCGTTTGGCCTGAGGCTGCTGTGCACGCATTCGAATCTCTTAAGAACAGGTTTGTTTCGGCCCCCATTCTTGTGCAGCCAGATGTATCGAAACCTTTTGTGGTGGAAGTCGATGCGTCTGAGGTTGGTGTGGGGGCGGTGCTGTCACAAGGCTCATCCTTGAGCGGTTTGCGTCCATGCGCCTACTTTTCCAAGAAACTGTCGCCCGCCAAACGTAACTACGATATCGGCAAGAGAGAGTTGTTGGCAATCAAATTAGCCTTTGAGGAATAGCGACACTTCTTGGAGGGGTCGATTCATCAGGTTACTGTTATTACCGACCATAAGAATTTGCTTTATTTGGAGTCTGCCAAGCGTCTGTCTCCCAGGCAGGCTCGCTGGGCATTGTTTTTCACGCAGTTCAACTTTGTTGTCACTTACAGACCTGGTTCTAAAAACACTAAGGTGGATGCCCTGTCCAGGTGTTTTCCAGGGGGAGAGCCTCGGGAAGATCCAGTACCCATCCTCCAAAAGGGTGTTGTGGTTTCGGCTCTCACTACCGAGGTTGAGGCTGAGATTGCCGAGGCCCAGGAGGAGGTACCATCTGAGCTTCCCATCAACAAAACGATTGTACCGCTTAATCTCCGCTTAAAGGTTTTGGCGGAGCATCATGATACCGTCCTGGCTGGCCATCCAGGTGTTAGGGGTACTTTGGAGATGGTGTCACATCGGTTTTGGTGGCCCAAGATCCGACAGGACGTGGTCTCATACGTGTCGGCTTGCACCACGTGCGCTAGGACTAAGACGCCCTGCTGCCGTCCTGTTGGCACACTACTTCCTCTCGAGGTACCCAGTAAGCCATGGACAGAAATCTCCATGGATTTTATCACTGACTTGCCCTCCTCAGCTGGGAACACGGTCATCTTGGTGATTGTTGATCGATTCTCAAAAATGTCGCATTTTGTGTCTTTGCCTTCATTGCCTAACGCTAAGACTCTGGCTCAGGTATTTGTGCAGGAGGTGGTCAGACTTCATGGGGTTCCATCTGACATAATTTCTGATAGGGGGTCTCAGTTTGTGGCAAAATTTTGGAAAGCATTTTGTTCACGGCTGGGGATCAAGTTGTCTCATTCTTCGGCGTTTCATCCTCAGTCAAATGGTCAGACCGAGCGTATGAACCAAAATTTGGAACAGTACTTACGCTGCTTTGTTTCAGATAACCAGGAGGAGTGGTCGAAGTTCCTTCCTTTGGCTGAGTTTGCCATCAATAATCACCTCCAGGAGTCGTCTGGGGAGTCTCCGTTTTTTTGTGTTTACGGGCTTCATCCTCAATTTTGTACTTTGAGTCAGGGGGGCTCTTCCGGCGTTCCGGAGGAAGACCAGTTAGGAGCACAATTATCATCTGTCTGGAGGAGAGTTAAACAGCGCCTGTTGAGTGTGGGTGCTAGGTACAAACATGTGGCAGACAGTAGGCGTGTGCCAGGTCCGGACCTAAGTGTGGATGACTGGGTGTGGTTATCCACAAAAAACATAAGACTCAAAATACCATCCCTTAAATTGGGTCCACGGTTTATTGGTCCATTTAGGGTCGCCGCTGTCATTAACCCAGTAGCGTACCGGTTGGAGCTTCCTACGGTGTATAAAATACACAACGTGTTCCAGAGATCGTTGTTAAAGAAGGTGGTGGGTCTTGTGGACGTGACACCTATGCCTTCTCCAGTCTTGGTGGATGGTAACTTGGAATTTGAAGTCTCCAAGGTGGTTGACTCTCGTGTAGTGCGCCACACTTTACAGTACTTGGTACACTGGCCTGGTTATGGGCCTGAGGAGAGGTCCTGGGTACCAGCCTCGGACGTTCATGCAGATCGGCTGGTCAGATTGTTTCACCGCCGCCATCCGGACAAGCCGGGTCCTATAAGCCGTGAGGGCCCTGGGTTCCCTCATAGAAAGCGGGGTACTGTCATGTCGGACGCTGTTCAGACCAGGTCGTCCGACAGACAGCGGTAATTCCGCTTTTGTCCACTATGCGCTCATTGGCGTCGGCTAGATTTTATCTAGCTGGTCCGGGGTTAATTTACCTGGTGATCGGATTGGAAGCTGGGCCATGCCCACTGCCTTTAAATAGTTCTCCTGAACATTGGGCGTCGCCGATTATAGCTTCAGTCTAGTGCTTGGTTATCTCGGTCTGGAGTGGTGAGCTAGTAGTTGGAGTATCGTATCTGGTGGTGTATTTCCCTTTGTCTTATTTACTCCTTCCTATATTTGTATTTATTTTCCCTGCGCATTTATAGTGTATTCCTGAGTGACTGCGGCGTGGTGTATATTTTCCGTTATCCTTGTCTGTGCTAACTGTGGGTATTGGTGTATGATCTTTTCACTGGGTGGAGGGCGGTGGTTTCAGCCTAGGGTTGAAACATGAGACAGGGCGAGTGTCGAGGCCTAGACATGCACACCATCAGTGTAAACTCTAGGTAGAGGGTCAGTCAGGATTTCCCTAGTCTGAGGGAAATTGCAGGGCCCCGGGTTATTAGCTCTTGCCCACCTAGCATTCCTGTGACAAAACTAAGGCCACCGGCATCAGGGGCTTATCTACAGCATTCTGTAATGCTTTAGATAAGCCCCCCCCCCATGTATCCTGAAAAATAAGAAAAACAGGTTAGATTATACTCACCCATGGGTGGTCCTGGTGTGGTCCGGTCCGATGGGCATCACGGTCCGGGTGCCTCCCATCTTCATACGATGTCATCCTTTTCTTCCTGCCGCGGCTCCTGCGCAGGTGTACTTTGTCTGACTTGTTGAGGGCAGAGCAAACTACTGCAGTGCGCAGGCGCCGGGAAAGGTCAGAGAGGCCCGGCGGCAGGAAGACAAGAAGAGGACGTCATCGTATGAAGATGGGAGGTGATGGACCTGGACTGCGTTGCCCATCGGACTGGACCACTCTGGGACCGCCCCTGGGTGAGTATGATATAACCTGTTTTTCTTATCTTTCAGGATACATCGGGGGCTTATCTACAGCATTACAGAATGCTGTAGATAAGCCCCTGATGCCGGTGGCCTTAGTTTATAGTCTAATTTTGGAGTGACAGATTCCCTTTAACGTGCAAACCACCCTTGGGGGTAAAGAGGTTAACCTCTTACTTCCTGCCCTTAAAGGAAGAGTGTCCGAGAGTTTTCTTATTAGTAGAAGCAAGGTTACAATGCTAGGTAACACATCTAAACACCACTGTTAACACGGTACCCACCAATCACAATTGGAGATTTCACATTGAGACCTCCCTTTACAATGACATTTTCACAGTCTCATTAGACACTTCACATTGGAATTGAACTATTCTGTTTTTGTACATGTGTTGTTTCCTGAAACTAAAGGAAGTATGACTGGCTCCAGTGGCCAATGTGAAAATTTAAAGATTTGTATATTTTTTATATAAATTGTGCTATGTAAATATCCATTGAAAAAACAATTACATTGAAAAGAAACATTTAATAGAAAAAAATTATTTAATCATTAGATTCTGATGATATCCTAACTTTGAAACAAAGCATAAAACACAAACTTAATACTGTCAGTTTTGTTCATTAGGTATATATGCTGAATGTATGAAGGAGAAAGAAGAAGAAATAAGAGATTAGCAGTGAAATGAACACAGTAATATATAAGGACTGGGATAAATGTGACTCTTCTATCACTGAATAATTATTATGATGTATTATAGATGATAGAAATTCTGCATAACATACATTTGTGCGCTTTAATCTTACCAGTGTGAATATATTCAGTCGCTAAACTAAAAATTGAAGACCTGTTCCCTGTCAGAACACATACACTACATTTCTAATCCTCTTTTACTTATTCTAATGAGACGTAAGCTAGCTCTCAAATATGCATACATAAAATCTGCAAAATGTATGAATTCTGCCAAATTGCATAGCTAATCTCTGCAAATAAGAACAATCTCTGTTTTATTTATTTAAATCCGTGTAGAAGGATGTGTCATAGCTGTTTTATATTCTGGACCGAGCAGTCTGTGTCAGATTATATTAAATTCAGTGGCCTTGTGCATAAGCAAATGACAACATGTTCTGTACAATACAGTCTAATTTATCTCATGGTCATTAGAATATTTACATTCTTCAAGGGAATGTAGTCTACAAATGTTTTTTATTAAAGAAACCCAGAATCTGACCTATTCACATTCTTTTGTTTATATAGTTTTTATTTTATGGTTATGTATGTGTTTTATTTGATTTTTCTTTACATGGCTATGAGGCCGCCATCTTGCCTTAGCTTCTGTTACCAGCATATAGAGATATGCTTCATAGCAGCCATATGACCATGGATAGCTGAAGACAGGCTCTGACTCCGCAATTTTGCTACGAGAGTTCTCGATGCTCTAACCTAGGAAACATGCCCTTTAAAGCAGCTCAGTAAGGTTCCTATCTAAGGACAGCATAAAATAAATTGCATTCTGTGATTTAATTCAGAATGTTCATGTAAAAATCTGTTTACAGAATCATAGTGAAAGCCTTTGAGCTATTACCCTCCCCCAACAGAGTGATTGACTGATTTTGCTCTATAAATCTGTTTGACTGCCAAATATGTGTATGAGCAGACTACTGTATCTCTGTATGCCTCTGCGACATGCTGCATCAGGTGCTTTCAACACTGAACTTTTCTCACCCCAAGGATCATTGCTTCTCTGCATGAATAGGACACCCAACAGCGCACACAGCCTATGCAGCTCTATACAGCGGTGTTGTGCAACCTCTGTTTACTGCCTTACAGGATCCATGCACAGGACTCTGGTATGCATTAGCCCTTTGCCATTTTTTTAAGAGGTTTGTCCAATACTGATTTTTTTTTAAACTATCCAGTATGCTTAAAAAGTAAAATAAAAATTATATATATATATATATATATATATATATATATATATATATATATATATATATATATACACTCACCGGCCACTTTATTAGGTACACCTGTCCAACTTCTTGTTAACACTTAATTTCTAATCAGCCAATCACATGGCGGCAACTCAGTGCATTTAGGCATGTAGACATGGTCAAGACAATCTCCTGCAGTTCAAACCGAGCATTAGTATGGGGAAGAAAGGTGATTTGAGTGCCTTTGAACGTGGCATGGTTGTTGGTGCCAGAAGGGCTGGTCTGAGTATTTCAGAAACTGCTGATCTACTGGGATTTTCACGCACAACCATCTCTAGGGTTTACAGAGAATGGTCCGAAAAAGAAAAAAAATCCAGTGAGCGGCAGTTCTGTGGGCGGAAATGCCTTGTTGATGCCAGAGGTCAGAGGAGAATGGGCAGACTGGTTCGAGCTGATAGAAAGGCAACAGTGACTCAAATCGCCACCCGTTACAACCAAGGTAGGCCTAAGAGCATCTCTGAACGCACAGTGCGTCGAACTTTGAGACAGATGGGCTACAGCAGCAGAAGACCACACCGGGTACCACTCCTTTCAGCTAAGAACAGGAAACTGAGGCTACAATTTGTACAAGCTCATCGAAATTGGACAGTAGAAGATTGGAAAAACGTTGCTTGGTCTGATGAGTCTCGATTTCTGCTGCGACATTCGGATGGTAGGGTCAGAATTTGGCATAAACAACATGAAAGCATGGATCCATCCTGCCTTGTATGGAGCATCTTTGGGATGTGCAGCCGACAAATCTGCGGCAACTGTGTGATGCCATCATGTCAATATGGACCAAAATCTCTGAGGAATGCTTCCAGCACCTTGTTGAATCTATGCCACGAAGAATTGAGGCAGTTCTGAAGGCAAAAGGGGGTCCAACCCGTTACTAGCATGGTGTACCTAATAAAGTGGCCGGTGAGTGTGTATATATATATATATATATATATATATATATACCGTATATACTCGAGTATAAGCCGAGATTTTCAGCCCAAATTTTTGGGCTGAAAGTGCCCCCTCGGCTTATACTCGAGTCACGGTCTGTGGCAGGGTCGGCGGGTGAGGGGGAGAGGGCGCTGAGGCATACTTACCTAGTCCCGGCGATCCTGACGCTCCCCCTGCCCGTCCCACGGTCTCCGGGTGCCGCAGCCTCTTCCCCTGAGCGGTCACATGGGACCGCTCATTAGAGAAATGAATAGGCTGCTCCACCTCCCATAGGGGCGGAGCCGCCTATTCATTTCTCTAATGAAGCGGTGCCGGTGACCGCTGACAGAGGAAGAGGCTGCGGCACCGAACACAGGCAGGGGGAAGGAGCGGGACGCCGGGAGCAGGTAAGTATGTCATATTCACCTGTCCTGGTTCCACACGCCGGGCGCTGTCTCCATCTTCCCGGCGTCTCTCTCTCCTCACTGACTGGCTGACTGCAGGAAGAGGGCGCGATGACGCATATAGTGTGCGCGCCGCCCTCTGCCTGATCAGTCAGTGCAGGGAGACGCCGGGAAGATGGCGCCGAGAAGCTGCAAGCAAGACAGGTGAGTATGTGTTTTATTATTTTTATTGCAGCAGCAGCAGCACAGCTATGGGGCAATAATGAACGGTGCAGAGCACTATATGGCAGAGCTATGGGGCAATGGTGCAGAGCACTGTATGGCACAGCTATGGGGCAGTAATGGTGCAGAGCACTATATGGCACAGCTATGGGGCAGTAATGGTGCAGAGCACTGTATGGCACAGCTATGGGGCAATAATGGTGCAGAGCACTATGGCACAGCTATGGGGCAGTAATGGTGCAGAGCACTGTATGGCACAGCTATGGGGCAGTAATGGTGCAGAGCACTGTATGGCACATCTATGGGGCAATAATGGTGCAGAGCACTGTATGGCACAGCTATGGGGCAGTAATGGTGCAGAGCACTGTATGGCACAGCTATGGGGCAATAATGGTGCAGAGCACTGTATGGCACAGCTATGGGGCAGTAATGGTGCAGAGCATTATATGGCACAGCTATGGGGCAGTAATGGTGCAGAGCACTGTATGGCACAGCTATGGGGCAATAATGGTGCAGAGCACTATATGGCACAGCTATGGGGCAGTAATGGTGCAGAGCACTGTATGGCACAGCTATGGGGCAATAATGGTGCAGAGCACTATATGGCACAGCTATGGGGCAGTAATGGTGCAGAGCACTGTATGGCACAGCTATGGGGCAATAATGGTGCAGAGCACTATATGGCACAGCTATGGGGCAGTAATGGTGCAGAGCACTGTATGGCACAGCTATGGGGCAATAATGGTGCAGAGCACTATATGGCACAGCTATGGGGCAATAATGGTGCAGAGCACTATATGGCACAGCTATGGGGCCATAATGAACAGTATGGAGCATCTATTTTTATTTTTGAAATTCACCGGTAGCTGTTGCATTTTCCACCCTAGGCTTATACTCGAGTCAATAAGTTTTCCCAGTTTTTTGTGGCAAAATTAGGGGGGTCGGCTTATACTCGGGTCGGCTTATACTCGAGTATATACGGTATATATATATATATATATATATATATATATATATATATATATATATATATATAGAGCGCCCCCACTGCCGCAGGGCCGAGGGGTACCCGGTACCGGGCCTCTCTGTCTCAGTTCTGGGGTTGTCATGGTGGCTAGACCCGGCCCGTGACCCTGCTGAGGGGCATCCAATGAAGGTGGAGAGTGATGCTGTTGTGGTGTGGTGCCGGTCGCAGTAAATAACGAGGACACCAGGTTGCAGTTTATTTACCTCTTTACTGAAGGCTTCAGGATCCTCAGTCCGGAATACGGTTAAACGGGCTGCGTGAGTCCAGCCGGTCCGATGGCACCTCCAGATTTCCCTTTGCAGGTGGAAATCTGTGCCTACCTTCTAGCGCTTGTGTGTTGTAGTCCTTCCCTGCTGTGCTTACGGGATAGTCCTCACAACTGTTGTGTTTGTTTCTGAAGTTCCCTCACAACTCGATTATGATGTTCTGTTTCATCCCCCAGATGATATGGCTAGGACGCACCCGTATGACGGGTAGGCTCGGAGGTCTTCCGGGACCCTAGAGTCGCCCCTCTCCAGATGTTGACCCTGTGTCTGCTTAGGTGATTTTGGGTGAGACAGCCCACCTATAACTGACTGTCCTGCCGTAGGTTTGAAGTAAGGCCTGGAGCTCAATACTTCCTCGGCGTTCCAGCCACCGGCTACGCGCCTCAGTAGGATGTTGCCTCATCTTACAGCACGACTCCTACTGGTGTTTCTCCTTGTTGTGTTGATCTTGTTTCTCACTCAGCACAATAAACCTCGCTTCTTGTCCTTTCTTGGGGTACCGCCGCGATGAAGTGCAGGTGCGGTCCCGTAACGTTCCTTCTGTTCGCTAGGCCTCTGTCAGGATCCCACCCCTGACAGGGACCCCCCTGAATCTTCCCCTGCAACACCCTCTGCCACAGGATGTTGCCTGGTTCCAACCCAGTCAGCTTCTGACTAACTTCCTATCTAACCCCCAGTTTTACCGGATTGTGAGGAGTGGCCTAATACATAGCACCCTTAGCTCCCCCTGGAGGCCAGACTGTGAAGTGTATTGGTGTCTGTGATACCTGGTCAGGTGAACTCCTTCAGTGCCATCAGACGTACCATAGCCCCCCTTAGCGGCGGAGCATCAGTACTGCAACGACCAGGACTCTGGGGCGCTGCACTCCCCCCGGTTAAATCCAGTACTCATGGACTGGGAAGAAAACAACAGTACATGTCAGCAAAAAGACATACAATTTTTGAAATGCAATAACAAGTAAATTTGAACAGAGCTTCCCTTTATGAGAGGTGAGGACACTTGAACGTTACAAACATGGTTAAATATTTTAAATAACATACTATAAATAACTTCTCTTACCCAACCGGGTATTCTACTTAGTGCAATTTCTGAACAATAATTTAACGTTGCCTTTAAGGACGTACACACTGAAGCCACTAAAGACCTTCTTATAAAACACTATAAGGCTAATCAACTTTTCTTCATTTTCCACCTTTACATCTGCAGGACCGCCTGTCTATCTGCCCCAGGCCTACTGCCTCTCGCTCTGTTGCAGGACCGCCCCTTCTTGCCCGGGCCTACTGCCTTTCTGCTACTATACACAGTATAGAACTTATCATCCTTCTCTCAGATCAAGATCGCTGAGCCATCTCGGTATGGCTCCTAGGAGGACTCGCCGACTAACCCATATGGGTTCACTTCCTGTCCTCATTCTCTAACACATTATTAAGCATTTCTTACAATTAACTAGCTTTCTACATATAACTTTGACATGTAAGCATTATTCGACTTTAAGTGCTATTGGTGAACGTCCCCTTTAAGAAGGGACCAAGTCTCTCGGAGGTAGTGCAACTTCTCAAGCTGCAAGTTCGTATACAGCAAGGACTCCGGTGCTGTTTCCAAGAACAGTTTCTTCGCAAACAGTCCTTTTCTTTGTAAAACCAGTAGAGGGCACCTTTAAGAAGGTGCAAACTATTTACAATAAGTTTGTAATCATGCAGTGTTCATGATCCAGCAGTTCTTTTCAACAATGATGAACGAGAAACAAAAGCAAAAAGACAAAAGTAGGGATCCCGGGTAAACTAAGGGATCCCTTTAAGAGTTAACCCTAATCGGGTTGTAGCAGCAAGAAGACACATAGAAAGACGGACAGTTAACTATATACAAATGATGAAGCATTCTTGCTTACTCAGTTCCTGGCTGAGCAGGAGGCGGCCTCCTTCTCCCAGACAGGGGTCTGGGTGGCCACCGTTTTGGTTTCAACACCAGCTGGGGCACCAGCTACCACCGCGGCCAAGCTCCCGGCCACTACAGCGGCGGTGGTAGTAACAGTGCAGGTTGTGGTCTTCACCACGGTTCAAGTTGGAGTAACCACCGTGGTCTTTGTAGTGACGTTGGATCGGTCACAGGAGGGCATCTTCACCACCGAAGGCTCTTTTGCGGGCACTTTGGTTGGGGGTGTCGTTGGCTTTTTCTTATGGACGTTCAAAGCGAACCACCCCTTTTCCCCAAAGTGCCGGGTGTAGGTGACTTCGTCCCCCGGGTAGAGGATCCGGTCCAGATGACCCTCCCTCAGGTGAGACTCGACATCCCTCCAGTTGACAAACACTTCCGCGTACAGGCCCGGCTCTTTAATGAAGCCCCAGCCTCCGCGGAGCTTGAAGGCAATGACGGTGCCCTGCCTGCGCGGGGCCTGGTGAGCGGTGGGGTCCTTGCGGGCCCAGTCCTTGACCGCCAAGTCTTTTTGATGGTGGGCCTCCATCCCGGCCCGGTACGCCTCCTCCTTCTTTTCCCACTGCTGTTCTAGCTGGGCCTGGTATTCCTCCCAGCTAAGGGCATGTACCATCTCGTTTCTCACTCAGCACAATAAACCTCGCTTCTTGTCCTTTCTTGGGGTACCGCCGCGATGAAGTGCAGGTGCGGTCCCGTAACGTTCCTTCTGTTTGCTAGGCCTCTGTCAGGATCCCACCCCTGACAGGGACCCCCCTGAATCTTCCCCTGCAACACCCTCTGCCACAGGATGTTGCCTGGTTCCAACCCAGTCAGCTTCTGACTAACTTCCTATCTAACCCCCAGTTTTACCAGATTGTGAGGAGTGGCCTAATTCATAGCACCCTTAGCTCCCCCTGGAGGCCAGACTGTGAAGTGTATTGGTGTCTGTGATACCTGGTCAGGTGAACTCCTTCAGTGCCATCAGACGTACCATAGCCCCCCTTAGCGGCGGAGCATCAGTACTGCAATGTCCAGGACTCTGGGGCGCTGTATATATATATATATATATATATATATATATATATATATATATATATATATATATATATATATATATATATATATATATATATATATACAGTATCTATATATATATATAAAGATATATATACTGTCTCATATATATATATATATAAAGATATATATACTGTCTCATATATATATATATATAAATAACAAGAAGTGAGGCAGCACAAGCTAAAAATTATAAGCTGTTAGGTGCAAATCTGCTGGTTACAAACCGGTAACCAGAATATACATATGCAAAGAAGGCAGGTGGCACACTGTATAGGTATCAAAAGTATGAACAAGCTTTTAATTTGCTAGGTTTGCAAAAAAGTAATTTTTCGGTTCCAAAGAACACACATGGCTAATTAAACGTTTATTCAAATTTTTGATATCTATACTATACAGTGTACTTTGGCCTCTGGGAAAATGGCCTCCTGGAGAATTGCCGCCGGGGTCGGCACATACACAGATTGAGATCTCGGCACTTGTTGCCAAGATTTCAATCTGTGCATGTGCTTCTTATGGCCGCTGCTGTGAATTCTGCTCTTGGGTTCCCTCCGGTGGTTGTTGATAGTAATGTAGTTGTCCCTGGGTTGCAGTCCTGGGCAGGTGTCCCTGCTGATTGCAGCTCTGACTGGGATATTTGGGTGTGCAGGATTCGTTAGCACTTGCCAGTTGTCCATTGTTCTTGAAGGTTTTGCATCTGTGTCTGGTTCCTCCTGCCTTGCTGCCAATTCAGCAAAGATAAGTGTCTGGTTTTTGTTTCTACAGCACACATGCTGTGTGCTTTACAATTCAGTGCTATTCATGGTTTTTTCTTGTCCAGCTTAGACTGTGTTTGGATATTTTCAGTCAAGTTGGATTCTCAGGAGAAGCAGATATACATTCCATGTCTTTAGTTAGATGGTGGAATTTTTGTATTATCTGCTGTGGATATTTTTAGGGTTTTAATACTGACCGCTTAGTATTCTGTCCTATCCTTTCCTATTTAGCTAGCGTGGCCTCTTTTGCTAAATCCTGATTTCTGCCTGCGTGTGTCTTTTCCTCTAATACTCACAGTCAATATTTGTGGGGGGCTGCCTATCCTTTGGGGTTCTGCTCTGAGGCAAGATAGAATTCCCATTTCCATCTATAGGGGTATTTAGTCCTCCGGCTGTGTCGAGGTGTCTAGGATGTGTTAGGTACACCCCATGGCTACTTCTAGTTGTGGTGTCAGTTTAGGGTTTGCGGTCAGTACAGGTTCCACCTACTCCTGAAAAAGTCCATGCGGCTCCAAGGTCACCAGATCATAACAGGCTGCGATTTTCCTGGAGGCCACTCATCACAGAAATGGAAATGCGGGGGCTCCAGGCTTTCACAAAATGTCGGCGGAGCCCCCATACCACAGAGCACCACCGAATACTGCCGTACCAGCCTCGGAAAGGAGTGTGATCATCACCCTGCAGCGTCAGACCACTGCAGAATCGTCCAACTCCGGCTGCTGCCACACTATGGGTATGTATATTCCGATTAAATTTTGGGGAAAAAATTGCATCTAATAGTCCGAAAAATATAGTACATATATACAGTGTAAAAACAGTGGCTTGGGAAATTATTCACCCACCCCCTTGGCTTTTTACCTACTTTGTCACATTACAGCATGTGTTTAAATATTTTTGAAATCTGATATGTGTGTGATGCATCAGGACTAAATAGTTTGAGTTGGTAAACTGAAAAAATGTAGGCATACATTACATTTATGGGATCAAATAACTAAAAATTGACATGTGCATATGTATTCACCCCTTTTGTGGTTAAGCCCCTAAAACTTTCCAGTGCAAGGAATTACCTTCATAAGTCACATGCTTAGTGAAAGGAAGCCCACCTATGTGCAATGTAAATGTCACATGGCATGTCAGTATATACTCACCTTTCCTGAAAGCCCACTGAGGCTGTAACACTATTAAGCAAGAGGCACCACTAACCAAACAACACGATGAAGACCAAGGAGATCTACAAACAAGTCAGGGACAACGTTAATGAGAAATACAAGGCAGGATTGGATCATTAAAAAAATCCCAATCCCTGATGATCACCCGGTGCCCCATCAGATCCATTATCTTAAAATTGAAAGAACGTGGTACCTCAACAAACCTCCTAAGTGAGGGCCACTCATCAAACTCTTAGCCCGGGCAAGGAGGGCATTAATCAAGGAGGCAGCACAGAGACCAAAGGTAACCCTGAAGGAGCTGCAGGGTTCCAAACAGAGACTGTACTCTGTCCATATGACCACAATAAACCGTACACTCCATAACGATTGTCTTTACAGAACAGTGGGCAGAAAAAAGCCTTTACTTACACAACAATTGTAAGGCTCATTGTCAGTTTGCCAAAGACATGTGTGAAGGAAGATGCTGTGGTCCGATAAGACTAAAATTGAACTTTTTGGCCACCAAGGTAAATGCTATGTCTGGTGCCAAACCTACATATCTCATCATCACAAAACTACTATTTACCTGTCCCTTCTGCCCAAAAACATCCCCACAGCAAGATGCTGCCACCACCATGTTTTACTGTGGGGATATTTTTTTAGCAGCAGTGACAGGGAAAATGATCAGAGTCGGAAAGAAGATGGTGGAAAATACAAGGATATTTTTGAGCAAAACCTGATTCAGTCTGTCAGTGATTTGAGCCTGGGCCAGAGGTTCAACCTTCCAACAAGGCAACCCAAAGCATACCGCTAAAGCAACACTCGAGTTGTTTAAGGTGAAACATGTAAAAGTTTTGGAGTGGTCTAGTCAAGGCCCAGATCTTAATCCAATTGAAAATCTGGAATTATACTTGAAGATAGGTGTTCACCAGAGGAAATCATCTAACTTGAAGGAGCTAGAGCAGTTTTGCCTTGAGAATTGGAAAAAAAAAACAGTAGGAAGATGTGAAAATCTCATAGACACTTATCCAAGAGAATTGCAGCCGTAATTACCATAAAAGGAGGCTCTACAAAGTATTGACTTTAGGGAGGTGAATAGTTCTGCACACTGAACATTTCTGTTATTTTGTCCTATTTATTGTTTGCATCGCAATAAAAAGAAAACCAAATGTTCATAGTTGTAGGAATGTTCTTTACATGAACCGCTGAAAACCCTAAAAACACTAGTGTTTTTTTTCCTTGTACATACATGTATAGATGTATATATACTGCCTTAACCAAATTCACACCACTCATCTTTCAATGCTGCCTGGGTGTTCTGTCACTTTCCGTACCATCTACCGGCTGGTTAGACATGTGACTGGCTCTGTACATTCTGTGTTGGCTGTGCAGACATGTTACTTCTGCAGCCAATCACTGGCTGCAGCCATTATAATTCTGTCCAATTGGTAGAAGAAGTACTGAGGCTGGTGGGTCACTACCAACAGCATTGGAAGAGGAGTGGTGAGGAATCAATAAATTCATTATACTTTATTTTGTTATTTTAAAGCATGCTTGATTATAAAACCTCTTTAAGTTTGAGCCTGAAAAAATAAATGTTATTATAGGTTGTTACCAAGCTTCATCATTAAATAACAAAGTTGGCTCGACTTTGATGACACTCCACAGACATATTTACTGGTATCTTTGATTTAATAGGGAATCACTTTAAAAAATATTCTAGGTTCCTTATGAATCATGTCAGTATAAAAAAAACATGTTTTATTAATAGAATATGTGGAATTGCCCCTTTTGATAAAGTATTTCTATGATTAAAAAAATCCATAAATATTTAATTATTGTAAAGTAATACTGTTCAATGCTATAGTGATTTTTATTACCCCAGAGAATAAAAACATCTTAATAAAAAGAAGCAATAAATGTAGCCACGATGAATAAGAAATAACTGTCAGCCTTCTTTTTGTCTGACTTACTGATATGTTCAGTGCTGATCAGACACATGCTAAATTCATTATACATAAGTTGCGCCTTTGATTGCATATATGGAAATTTGTATAAATATGTCCAGTCTTTTTCATTTTTCTGACACTGATGAATTGAGTGAAAATAAAGATGAATATAATAATCAATAGTAGAATCATACTAAAAACAAGAGAAAATGAAATAAAAAAGCAGCTGCTTTGCATACTGAAATACTGAGAGCTTCCAATCTGCATGTTATGAATATATGAAAATGATATGAAAATATATTAGATTCATCTTGCAAACAATTGAAATGGGATTCGCAGCATCTCAATCATTTATGAGCTACAGTAATCAAGCTGGCACAAATCAGTGCGTTTAGTTGCATTGCCAGTCCCTTGGGGCACTGTGATAAGATTGACTATTGAGGAGTTTGACTTCTTATTTTGCTTCAGCGTATGGAGCTCAGACTTGCATTTCGAGCTTGACCATACAAGTCTTGACTAGGGGTATAAGTCTTTACAAAAGGTCAAGCAGCAGTATAAAGGTTAATTTGTGCAGTGCAGAACACTTTGCCTTTTCACCCCTGTGCTGGTCAGCTCACTGAAGCACTGCAATATTATTTGACCCAATTTTAAAAAAAGAGACGTGGTAATTCAAAGAAGCCAAAGTTGCCCAAGGCCATTATCCTCCCACGTAGTTTTAATTTGCTATTTGAAATCATCTGTTATTACATAAAACATATTTTCTAAGGATCTCAGTTGTAAAATAAGCAGAAAATTCTATGTGAAGTATACTTTTTTTTTTTGAAGGTGCAGCCAACTCTACTGGAGAATGGCAGGCATACATTTTGCTAGATGATCCTCATGTGGGCACATAAGGTAATCCAGCATCGCAATGAGCTAAGACATCACCTTAAAGGGGTATTTCAGTTCTATAATATGAGGGCATATAACTATATGATGAGTCTGGGTCTGACTGCTGTGACCCCCATGAACCTGACAAGGCAGATGAACTATATTTCCTTGCACAAGTGGCACTATTGGCCATTCAGCTCTGCATAGAACTGCAGATTTCACATTTACTTACATATGATGTAGTTTGTGCTTTTCTGACTGTGGGGAGAAAAGCGGGAAAGGGGGTGGAGTACGAAATCAACACTGTGGCCTCTATACAGTAAGAATTGGTGAAGGTCTCAAAGTTTGGACAACCATTGACCATAAAGTCACATAGTGTTAAATATCAAAATACCACTTTGGTATAAAATCCCTATTGCTTGTGAATTGACTTTGTCAGTATTAAATTGGATGTATTTTATCAGTATGAGTACAAGAGTGAATTGCTCTAATATGACACTGTTAAACAATTACATTAAGACTTTGTTCATATCTGCGTTTTGATTTCCATTTCTCTGTTCCACTCTTGGAACTGAGATCATGTCACTGTGTGCGCTCAATCCTGGAGCACACAAAATACAGAGAGCTAAACAAGGGACCTGGATAAAGTGAAATAAAACCAGGTTGGAGCACATACAGCAATATGATCTTGGACCACTCCTTCCCAATTTTTTTATATATATTTTTTTAAATTATTATTTTTTTTGCAGCATGTCCGCACCACATCCAGTTATGATGACTACTGGGTATGTCACTTCCACTCTGATGACATACAGCATGCGCTTCAGGGTGGCCATCTCTTTTGGTTCCTGGCAGTGTGTGTATACCACCACTAGGGTTGAGCGACCTTTACTTTTATAGGATCGGGTCGGGTTTCACGAAACCCGACTTTTGAAAAAGTCGGGTGAAATCGGCCGATCCTATAAAAAAGTCGGGGTCGGGGTCGGCCGAAACTCGAAACCCAATGCAGTGCATTGGGTTTCCAATGGTTCCCAGGGTCTGAAGGAGCGGAAACTCTCCTTCAGGCCCTGGGATCCATATTTAAGTGTAAAATAAAGAATTAAAATAAAAAATATCGCTATACTTACACTCTGACGGGCCCTGGTACTAACCGGGAACCTTCCTTCCTTAGAATCAGCCTTCCAAGACCTGCGGTGACGTCGCGGCTTGTGATTGGTCGCGCGGCCCCCATGTGACCGCTCGCGCGACCAATCACAAGCCGCGACGTCTCCGTGACGTCACCGAAGGCCCTGGAAGGGCTGATTCTTAGGAAGGAAGGCTGCCGGAACGAAGCCGAGGGTGAGTATATTCCTATTAGGTATATACTCACCCTCGGACACGCCCTGCTTCTTTCCGACAGCCTTCCTTCCTAAGAATCAGCCCTTCCAGGGCCTTCGGTGACGTCACGGTGACGTCGTGGCTTGTGATTGGTCGCGCGAGCGGTCACATGGGGGCCGCGCGACCAATCACAAGCCGCGACATCACCGCGACGTCACTGCAAGGCCCTGGAAGGCTGATTCTAAGAAAGGAAGGTTCCCGGTTAGTACCAGGGCCCGTCAGAGGGTAAGTATAGCGATATTTTTTATTTTAATTCTTTATTTTACACTTAAATCTGAATTCCGATACCAATTCCCGATATCTTAAACATATCGGGAATCGGTATCGGAATTCCGATTCCAGATTCAGAAGATCGCCGACTTCATGGCCGACCCCACACAGGGGTCGGGTCGGGTTTCATGAAACCCGACTTTGCCAAAAGTCGGCGACTTCTGAAAATTGCCGACCCGTTTCGCTCAACCCTAACCACCACATATTCACATGGATCCAGGTGCTCATTGGCTCTAATTTCACAGGTATTCATATTGGATGTCAGTTTATCTGTTCTCCAATTTAGATTCCAGCCTCCCAGTGTTTTTTCTTATATATATGTATATATATATATACATACACTCACCGGCCACTTTATTAGGTACACCATGCTAGTAACGGGTTGGACCCCCTTTTGCCTTCAGAACTGCCTCAATTCTTCGTGGCATAGATTCAACAAGGTGCTAGAAGCATTCCTCAGAGATTTTGGTCCATATTGACATGATGGCATCACACAGTTGCCGCAGATTTGTCGGCTGCACATCCCAAAGATGCTCCATACAAGGCAGGATGGATCCATGCTTTCATGTTGTTTACGCCAAATTCTGACCCTACCATCTGAATGTCGCAGCAGAAATCGAGACTCATCAGACCAAGCAACGTTTTTCCAATCTTCTACTGTCCAATTTCGATGAGCTTGTACAAATTGTAGCCTCAGTTTCCTGTTCTTAGCTGAAAGGAGTGGTACCCGGTGTGGTCTTCTGCTGCTGTAGCCCATCTGCCTCAAAGTTCGACGCACTGTGCGTTCAGAGATGCTCTTAGGCCTACCTTGGTTGTAACGGGTGGCGATTTGAGTCACTGTTGCCTTTCTATCAGCTCGAACCAGTCTGCCCATTCTCCTCTGACCTCTGGCATCAACAAGGCATTTCCGCCCACAGAACTGCCGCTCACTGGATTTTTTTTCTTTTTCGGACCATTCTCTGTAAACCCTAGAGATGGTTGTGCGTGAAAATCCCAGTAGATCAGCAGTTTCTGAAATACTCAGACCAGCCCTTCTGGCACCAACAACCATGCCACGTTCAAAGGCACTCAAATCACCTTTCTTCCCCATACTGATGCTCGGTTTGAACTGCAGGAGATTGTCTTGACCATGTCTACATGCCTAAATGCACTGAGTTGCCGCCATGTGATTGGCTGATTAGAAATTAAGTGTTAACAAGAAGTTGGACAGGTGTACCTAATAAAGTGGCCAGTGAGTGTATATATATATATATATATATATATATATATATATATATATATATATATACTGTATATATATAGGGTATGTAAAGTTTTCATACCACTTTACATTTTTCACTCTTTGTTTCATTGCAGCCATTTGGTAAATTCAAAAAAGTTAATTCTTTTCTCATTAATGTACACTCTGCACCCTATCTTGCCTGAAACAATAACAGAAATGTAGAATTTTTTGCAAATTTAATAAAAAAGAAAAACTGAAATATCACATAGTCTTAAGTATTCAGACCCTTTGCTCAGACATTCATATTTAAGTCACATGCTGTCCATTTCCTTGTGATCCTCCTTGAGATGGTTCTACTCCTTCACTGGAGTCCAGCTGTGTTTCATTAAACTGACAAGACTTGATTTGGAAAGGCACACACCTGTCTGTATAAGACCTCACAGCTCACAGTGCATGTCAGACCAAATGAGAATCATGAGGTCAAAGGAAATGGCCAAGGAGCACAGAGACAGAATTGTGGCAAGGCACAGATCTGGCCAACGTTTCAACAGAATTTCTGCAGTACTCACGTTTCCTAAGAACTCAGTGGCCTCATAATCCTTAAATGGAAGAAGCTTGGGACCACCAGAAGTCTTCCAAGACCTGGCCGTCCAGCCAAACTAAGCAATCGTGGGAGAAGAGACTTGGTGAGAGAGGTAAACCCCAAGATCACTGTGGCTGAGCTCCAGAGATGCAGTAGGGAGATGGGAGAAAGTTCCACATAGTCAACTATCACTGCGTCTCTACACCAGTCAGGCCTTTATGGCTGAGTGGCCCGACAGAAGCCTCTCCTCAGTGCAAGACATATGAAAGCCCACATAGAATTTGCTAAAAAACACCTGAAGGACTCCCAGACTATGAGGAATAACATTCTCTGGTCGGATGAGAAGAAAATAGACATTTTTGGTGATAATTCTAAGCGGTATGCATGGAGAAAATCCGGCACTGCTCATCACCTGCCCAATACAATCCCAACAGTGAAACATGGTGGTGTCAGTATCATGCTATGGGGGTGTTTTTCAGCTGCAGGGACAAGACGTCTGGTTGTCATTGAAGGAAACATGAATGCGGCCAAGTACAGAGATATCCTGGATGAAAACCTATTCCAGAGTGCTCTGCAACTCAGACTTGGCCGAAGGTTCACCTTTCAACAAGAAAATGACCCTAAGCACACAGCTAAAATAACAAATCAGTGGCTTCAGAACAATTCTGTGACAATTCTTGACTGGCCCAGCCAGAACCCAGACCTAAACCCAATTGAGCATCTCTGGAGAGACCTGAAAATGGCTGTCCACCAACGTTCACCATCCAATCTGATGGAACTGGAGAGGATCTGCAAGGAAGCATGGCAGAGGATCCCCAAATCCAGGTGTGAAAAACTTGTTGCATCATTCTCAAGAAGACTCATGGCTGTACTAGCTCAAAAGGGTGCTTCTACTCAATACTGAGCAAAGGGTCTGAATACTTATGACCATGTGATTTTTCAGTATTTCTTTTATAATAAATTTGCAAAAATTACTACATTTCTGTTTTTTTTTCAGTCAAGATGGGGTGCAGAGTGTACATTAATGAGAATTTTTTTTAACTTTTTTGAATTTACCAAATGGCTGCAATGAAGCAAAGAGTGAAAAATTTAAAGGGGTCTGAATGCTTTCCGTACCCACTGTATATATGCATTCATTGTGCACTTTTCCTATAACCCTGATGAAGCCATCATGTGTGGCACAACGCGTGGGGCATAATACCTTCTCCCATCTCTATATTTTATTTGATATCTCTGCTGAGCTGTGTCATATTGTCATTAGTGTTGAGCGATACCTTCCGATACTTGAAAGTATCGGTATCGGATTGTATCGGCCGATTTCCGAAAAGTATCGGATATCGCCGATACCGATACCCATTACCAATACAAGTCAATGGGACACAAGTATTGGAAGGTATCCTGGATGGTTCTCAGGGTCTGAAGGAGAGGAAACTCTCCTTCAGGCCTTGGGATCCATATTCAAGTAAAAAATAAAGAATTAAAATAAAAAATATGGATATACTCACCCTTCCGGCGGCCCCTGGACCTTACCGATGTAACCAGCACCCTCCATTCCTAAGAATGAGCAGTGAAGGACCTTCGATGACGTCGTGGCTTGTGATTGGTCGCGTGACCGCTCATGTGACCGCTCACGCGACCAATCACAAGCCGCGACGTCATCGCAGGTCCTAAACTCACTGCATTCTTAGGAACGGAGGCTGCCGGTTACATCGGTAAGGTCCAGGGGCCGCCGGACGGGTGAGTATATCCATATTTTTTATTTTTATTCTTTATTTTTTACATGAATATGGATCCCAGGGCCTGAAGGAGAGTCTCCTCTCCTCCAGACCCTGGGAACCATACACTGGGAACTTCCGATTCCGATTTCCGATATCACAAAAATATCGGAACTCGGTATCGGAATTCTGATACCGCAAATATCGGCCGATACCCGATACTTGCGGTATCTGAATTCTCAACACTAATTGTCACACGTCAGTTCCTTGATCTGACCCATTGTTCAGGTATTTTCTTTTTTTTCCCTGGACTGCTTGTTCAGTTTCATCTTTGTAGGACAGGTTTACAGATTTGACATTAATGTTATATTTACTGACATGCTGTGATCCCTGGCAGAGCTACATAGGTTTTATATTAACTATCTATTGTATTCATAGTTTTCTACATATATCTTATAATTCTTATATGTGTTCCATATTGCAGTGTTACGTGGGAGATAGTTTTGTTCATTTTTTTATCATATTATGGACTCTGTACAGGTGGTATAGTCTTTACTACCTTTTTACTGTAAGTGTCCCTAATTGTTTTTTTTTGCATTTTGTATATAATAAAGATACAGTTTTACACTATTTGCCTCTCATAAATGCCTTTATATGACGATTATTACTCTTTTTGGGCTTGCAGGTGCAAGGTATATACTTTTTCTTATTCTTATTTGCTATTTCTGGTATATGGCACACAAAAACATTTATCTAATATTATTATTTTTGCGGTGGTGGTCCATCCTTGGTTCCTAGAATATTTTATTGACATGCCAAAAGCTGAAATGTAGACATCTTTAAATATGATTTGAAAAAATGTACTCATATAGAAATTTCCTTACAGCTTACAGAGCATCTCAATTTTTTTTTGAATTGTGGGTTGTATATGCTCCCGCTGTTACTTTCATTTCATTCATCTGGAGGACAAATGCACAAAAGTGTTGTGACATTTTGAAAAGTCACAAATGATGAGTTAGGCTAAACATCTGGATAACTTAAACCACCGAACAATGCCGAACAGCAAAAGACGTGAGAGAGTAATGTTAGCTTAAAAAACGGCTCAAATTAAGTAACAAATATGTTGCATTTTTACTTATGAAAAAAAAAGACACAAAAGCAGTGATGAATTGGTCTTTGCATTTTATACTTTTACCCTGTGGTCCACCACTGTCGTTAGATAAAAGGTACATTAAATGTGTATTAAACTGTACTGTGTAAGTCTTGTCTTGAAGAGGTGTTTTGGTTTGGTTTTCCAATTACGTGCCCATTGTGATCAATTATTATTGGCTTAGAAGTCGCTGCTAACTCTACATATCTACATTTTGATTAAAATCAGTGTGTTATCCATGAACAAGATAGTTCCACTAGAGAAAGAGCTAGTTTTATTATTGGCTGTAAGGGTACCGTTACACAAAACGATTTACCAACGATCACGACCAGCGATACGACCTGGCCATGATCGTTGGTAAGTCGTTGTGTGGTCGCTGGAGAGCTGTCACACAGACAGCTCTCCAGCGACCAACGATGCCGAAGTCCCCGGGTAACCAGGGTAAACATCGGGTTACTAAGCGCAGGGCCGCGCTTAGTAACCCAATGTTTACCCTGGTTACCATCGTAAATGTAAAAAAAAAAAAAAAAACACTACATACTCACATTCCGGTGTCCGTCAGGTCCCTAGCCGTCTGCTTCCCGCACTGACTGAGTGCCGGCCGTAAAGTGAAAGCAGAGCACAGCGGTGACGTCACCGCTGTGCTCTGCTTTCACTTTCCGGCCGGCAGTCAGTCAGTGCGGGAAGCAGACGGCTAGGGACCTGACGGACACCGGAATGTGAGTATGTAGGTTTTTTTTTTTTTACATTTACGATGGTAATCAGGGTAAACATCGGGTTACTAAGCGCAGGGCCGCGCTTAGTAACCCAATGTTTACCCTGGTTACAAGCGAACGCATCGCTGGATCGGTGTCACACACACCGATCCAACGATGACAGCGGGAGATCCAGCGACTAAATAAAGTTCCAAACGATCTGCTACGACGAACGATTCTCAGCGGGGTCCCTGATCGCTGCTGCGTGTCAGACACAGCGATATTGTATGGATATCGCTGGAACGTCACGGATCGTACCGTCGTAGCGACAAAAGTGCCACTGTGAGACGGTACACTAACTCATTCATTTGCCATATATCAAGTCATATAAAAAGGGGTTGTCTGCGGTGTTCAACCTCTTCGTCTGTGACATGTTTTCCACAGCACAGATGTGTACACTATAAAGCAAACCTCCATTTTATAGGTAAAGAGCATATATGTAAAGTATTTCTCATATCCATACTTTTAAGGCATGTCAAAAAGAAAAGCCATCAAATCATAAATGGTGCGGAACTCAGCAATCATATCGCAAAGCATGCAGTAAAATAAATGGGCTAGCCAAAAATAGGTGAGTGTGTTAACTGTTTATGGCTGCACTTCATATATATTTAGGCTAAAAGTGACAATGAAATGGCAGCTACCGTGTAACCAGGAATGGACGTTGAGCTCTCATTCTTGACATTGATAATCTCCCAATGACAATTCCCCCACTAATCACACTTTTGTGACATGTCTAAGTGCAGCCTCAGTTGGATAGGTACAAAATATTGTTTCAATGGTACAAAGTACATGTACCTCTAAACTGGGGAGGGGGGTGGCGGTCTACCACTTGAAGTATTCTTGCATTGACTCACAAAGAAAAATTTGAAGGTATCAAAGACTTTCTGAAGGTCAGGTGGAGCTCACATTGATGTGTCTTCCATGTTATTATATGAAAGTTTTATTTTTGTAATTTTTTATTTTCTTTTACTTGCCTAATGTGGTTTGTTTATAGCTGAAAACAAAGCATGTAAACTTAAACTGTAATTAGACTAATTGCTCTCAACTACTGTATATCGGTTTCATTTGCTGTCTCTATTTCTGGCTGCTATTGTAATTTAAAAATGAATAATAAAAAAAACCTGAAGATAATATTTATGTTTGTCTTTTTCATTTATTGTATTACTGTTTTTTAATAGGGTTCATTTCATTGTGTTTAATTTTTTATGTCATATTTGTCATGTGTCACATATTATACTGATACATGTTCTTGGGCAAAATAGCAGCAATGGATCATATGAAATACAATATACAATGCTCAAAAAAATAAGTGAATGCTTTCACATCAGAGTAAGACCCCCAAGTCAGTTAAACTTAAGGGATATTAATCTGTCCACTTAGGAAGCATAAGCAATTGTGAATCAATGTTGCCTGTCTTGGAAAATTACAGTGACAAGAGAAGCACTAGAGAGGCCACAGCAAGACAACCTCCAAAAAGGGAATAGTTTTGCTATTGGCTCATCTCTCCTTATCCTTCTGACTGACCTTTCTCTACTTTAGCATTTTGCCAATTTTCTTGACACTGCTGGTATCATGTAGCGGTACCTGCAGTCCATTGAGGCTTAATAGGTAGTCCAACTCCTCAGGAAGGCACATCAATATGTCTTCACAAGGTATACTCATTCAAAGCCTCAAAAGCATGGACCAGTTTTAGAGAAGCATGTTGGCACATGAAGAGAGCTAAACAGGACCCTACTCTGTAGCAGGACTACTATCTGCTCCTTTGTTTAAGGAAGAAAAGAAGGAGTACCATTGGTGCACAATTATCTGGCCAAAGTGACAGAAGCAGAGTCGATGAGGCTGGCATGAGGTCCTTGTTCTCACAGCCCAATCCATGCATTTTGATTGGTAAGCATGGTAGAACACTATTATTTTCAGGTTTTGCCATTGGAGCCACATACTCTTAACAGATGAAGGCAGTTTAAGCATATGGGAGACACAATATAGTATATAAAGATGATGTAGTGAACATGTGGAAATTGATTTTGTCCCCTTCTCAGCCTAATAAGACCAGCCCTCAGCCGCCCCACAAATAGGGCATCCATTAGATGATCCAATTCTGGCGCTAAGCTTTGGCTCCTCTCAATTGCCCTGGTGCATTGGCAATCGGGGAAATGGGACTGTGGGGTTGATGTCAGCAGCTGGTGCTGACATCAAGTCCACCGGTTAGTAATGGAGGGGCATCTGTCACACACACACACACACACACACACACACACACACACACACACATTACTAGTGTTGAGCGATACCGTCCGATACTTGAAAGTATCGGTATCAGAAAGTATCGGCCGATACCGGCAAAGTATCGGATCCAATCCGACACCGATACCCGATACCAATACAAGTCAATGGGACTCAAGTATCGGACGGTATTCCTGATGGTTCCCAGGGTCTGAAGGAGAGGAAACTCTCCTTCAGGCCCTGGGATCCATATAAATGTGTAAAAGAAAGAATTAAAATAAAAAATATCGCTATACTCACCTCTCCGACGCAGCCTGGACCTCAGCGAGGGAACCGGCAGCGTTGTTTGTTTAAAATTCGCGCTTTTACTTGGTTACGTGAAGTCCCGGCTTGTGATTGGTCAGGGCGGCCATGTTGCCGGGACGCGGACCAATCACAGCAAGCCGTGACGAAATTACGTCACGGCTTGCTGTGATTGGTCCGCGTCCCGGCAACATGGCCGCCATTAACCAATCACAAGCCGGGACGTCACGGGAGGCTGGACACGCGCCCATTTTAAAAAGCGCGTGTGTCCAGCCTCCAGTGACGTCCCGGCTTATGATTGGTCACGGCGCCATGTTGCCGGGACGCGGACCAATCACAGCAAGCCGTGACGAAATTACGTCACGGCTTGCTGTGATTGGTCCGCGTCCCGGCAACATGGCCGCCATTAACCAATCACAAGCCGTGACGTCACGGGAGGCTGGACACGCGCGCTTTTTAAAATGGGCGCGTGTCCAGCCTCCCGTGACGTCCCGGCTTGTGATTGGTTGCGCCGCGGTCAACCAATCACAAGCCGGGAGGCTGGACACGCGCGCATTTTAAAATTTTAAAATGGGCGCGTGCCAGCCTCCCGGCTTGTGATTGGTTGATCGCGGCGCAACCAATCACAAGCCGGGACGTCACGGGAGGCTGGACACGCGCCCATTTTAAAATGCGCGCGTGTCCAGCCTCCCGTGACGTCACGGCTTGTGATTGGTTGCGTCTCCCATGTGACTGCGACGCAACCAATCACAAAGCCGGGACGTAATTTTAAAATCCTTAAGGACCTGAAATTACGTCACGGCTTGCTGTGATTGGTTGCGTCGCCCATGTGACTGCGACGCAACCAATCACAACGCCGGAACGTAATTTTTAAATCCTGAAGGACCTGAAATTACGTCACGGCTTGCTGTGATTGGTTGCGTCCCGGTCACATGGGCGGCACGCAACCAATCACAAGCCGGGACTCACGTAAAGGAAAGAAAAGCGCGAATTTTAAACAAAGAACGCTGCCGCTTCCCTCGGTAAGGTGCAGGCTGCGTCGGAGAGGTGAGTATAGCAATATTTTTTATTTTAATTCTCTCTTTTACACATTTTTACATTAATGTTGTTTCGATACCGATACCCGATATCACAAAAATATCGGATCTCGGTATCGGAATTCCGATACAGCAAGTATCGGCCGATACCCGATACTTGCAGTATCGGAATGCTCAACACTACACATTACTAATTGGTATAGTCAAAAGAAGTAAATACACATGCAAAAGTCCTTTATTTGAAAAAAATGAAATGGTTGCACCATTTCTAGGGAGGCTGAGGGCTACCACATTTTGCATGCACATTGAATGATTGGCAGTAGATCATTATGTGAGCATAGACTTCCATTGTTCTCAACAGCGCATATCCCTTTCTGACAATACAATGTGCTGCCTAGAATAATAATTTTTAAGCAAGCTTAAAAATTATTTCAACCAATAAGCAAGTGTTTAGCTTATTCGGTGGGTGATTGGCAGCCTATTTTCAATGGCCAAGTAGCGAGAAGCGAGCATTCCTAGTAACGCTTCTTGACGATATTCGGCCATTGTAAATGCACCATTACTATAGCAGAATATCTTTGCAAATACAGATTGTAAACTTGTGAGCAGTATATCTTGATTTTCACTTCTATTTCTTGATTTGTTGTAACTCAGGGGTGTCTGATATCGTTTGTATATGTACTTGTACTTTATGAATCGTATAGTGCTGCAGAATATGTTGGCACAATATACATGTAGATAAAAATAATTAGTTTTATCATAGATTGAGTGCAGCGCCCCAGAGTCCTGGTCGTTGCAGTACTGTCGCTCCGCCACTAAGAGGAGTGATGGTACGTCTGATGGCACTAAAGGAGTTCACCTGACCAGGTATCACAGTCACACATTACACTTCACACTCTGGCCACCAGAGGGAGCAAAGGGTTCTATGTATTAGGCCACTCCTCACACTCTGGTAAAACTGGGGGTTGGATAGGAAGTTAGGCAGAAGCTGACTGGGTTTTGCCCAGGTAACATCTAGTGAGAGGAGAGCGTTGCTTGGGAAGATCCAGGGGGTCCCTGTCAGGGGTGGGATCCTGACAGAGGCCTAGCACAAGGAAAGATCGTTACGGAGCCGTGCCTGCACTTCATTGTGGCGGCATCTTAAGAATGGACACAAAGCGAAGTATATTGAGGAGAAGTGAGAAACGAGATCACAGCACAAAGGCGATAGAACCAGTAGAAGTCATGCCCCGAGATCGGCAACATCCTACTGAGGCGCGTAGCCGGTGGCTGGAATGCCGAGGAAGTATTGGGCTCTACGCATTACTTCAAACCAACGGCAGGGCAGTTAATTTTAGGTTGGCTGCCTCACCTTAATCACCTAATGAAGACAACGGAGGCAATTGTGGGAGAGGGGCGTCTCTAGGGTCCCTATAAAATAACTCCAGGCCTACCCCGTCATACGGGTGCGTCCTATCCATATCATCTGGGGGACGGAGAGAAAGAACAGAAACATACACGACAGTTGTGAGGACTATCCCGGGGTGCTCAGCAGGGAAGTACTACAACACCCAGGCGCTAGTAGGTAGGCAACTGATTTCCACCTGCAAAGGGAACTCTGGATGTGCCTTCGGACCGGCCGGTCTCAGCCAGCCCTGTTAGCAGTGCTCTGGACTGCGGATGCTGAAGCCTTCAGTAAAAAGGTAAAGAGACTGCAACCTTGTGTCCTCGTCATTTACTGCGACCTACACCACCACCTACACCTTTTATTGGCGCCCCTTAGCAGGGCCACAAACTGGGTCTGGCCACCGTGACTTCCCCAGCACCGAGAGACCTGGTACTGAGTACCCCGCTGCCCTGTGTCTGGGGGCCGCTCCAACTTGGCGTCACGAACAGGATCTACACAGGGCAGCAGGGTACTCGGTACCGGGTCTATCTCTCGGTGCTGGGGATGTCACGGTGGCCAGACCCGGTCCGTGGCCCTGCTAAGGGGCGCCCAATAAATAATGGTTCGAGCACAATTCAGTCACAGTTCCAAGGCACACATGACCTGATTCTTCAGGCTGAAGAATCAGGTCATGTGTGCCTTGGAACTGTGACTGAATTGTGCTCGAACCGTGATTTATTGCAAAGACTGTGTATTGCTATTTGCCACCAAAATTTCCCACCAAAACCGCCGCCATTGCAGCGCCACGAGGAGCACAGGAGAAGAAGAATGGCGTGGATTTGTGGGGGTGGACAAACTGAAGAGCGCGAAGACAATGGCCGCCCAGTCTAAACACTGCTGTATCCTGAGGACGTGTCCGTCAGCAGCCGAGGTCAGCTTTCTCATTCTCTATGGGGGGTGGAGACCATGGAGACGGGGCCACCCCCAAAAGAGAGTGCGGAAAGAAGACCCAGAGGAGGGGACAGACATGGCGACTTCCAGGCAGCCACGTGGGGACACTCCGGCCCGGCGTAGGGCCTCATCCCCAGAAGCGAACCAGGATCCACCATCACTGAGGGAATTGACCTTCGCAGAGTTGCCCATGGGGAGACCCAGCAGCCAGTCGCCGGAGGAATGGGTGGCCGCGGCCGAAGCCCGGCAGCTGGTGCGCTGCCGAGAAGCCCACTCTCATGTGAGTGCCCATCTTGGCCACACTGTGGAGATCCGTCTGTCTCCCGCATCCCCCTCTTCACCCGCTCTGACCACAGAGGACCCACAGACCCCACCACCAGGCCGTGAGCTGCGGGAGCGGGACCTGAAGATCCTGCCCTGGATGGAACACCGGTGGCGCCTCATGGCGGCGTGGAGAAAAAAGAACCGACCCGCGGCCACGATTGATCTGAAGGATGATGTGGATGATTCCCCACCACAATGGGGAGTCGTTGTGGCCTTCAACCCCCGGGAAGGAGAAGGATTGGTGCAGGAGATTGGACTACCTGTGAGGGTCCGCGTTGACAGAGGCGAGGCAGAACCCTGCTACAGGCAGGAGGATGCTGACCATGACCTGCGCCCAGGAGATGCTGTGACTTATGATTGTTATCAGCGGGGGACCACCTGGTGGGCGCAGAATGTTCAGCGGTGCATTGCTCTCCTAGCAGCGGCGGTAGCCCAGGAGACCGGGCCTGCAACGGGAATCACCGCTGCCCCTGATCAAGCTGAGCAGAACCTGGACTCTGCCCCTTCCCGGCCAGGGAGGAGGGTGTGCAGGGTAAGCCCTTTGCTGTTGCCCAGGTAAACCATGGACCCATGACACTGTAAATAGTTAATTGTGTGTTTTCCTTGCTGCCTTAATCCCGACCAGGGTTAGTCCTTAAAGCGATCCCTTTGTTTACCCGGGATCCCTATTGTTTTATGTTTTGCACCAAGTTCATCACTGTTTTAAAAGACTGCCGAATCATGGACGGTGAATGCTTCACAAACTGTTGCTGTAAATAGTTGCACCTTCTTAAAGGTGCCCCCTACTGGTTTTACAGAAAGAAGAGCTTTTTGAAGAGACTGTTCCGGATTACAGCGCAGAAGTTCTTGCTTTATCAGACTTGCAAACTGAGAGTTTTGCACTACCTCAAAGAGACTTGAGATGTCCCTCTTAAAGGGAATGTTCATTGTTGCACTTAAATTAATATATAATGTTGCCTTGAGAAGGTTAAGTAGTAATAATGTTTACATAGAAATAGTATGTAGTTAGTTAGTAATAGGAAAATGTTTAATGATGCTCTTTGAAGATTGAGGACAAAGGAAAGTTGAAAACTGAGTTTCAATAAAGTGAACCCGTAGGGGTTAGTGAGTCCTCCGGAGAGCCATAAGGAGATGGCTGGTGAATATAAAGAAAAGTTAATTTGTACTATAGCATTTTATAGTATGCCTTTAGTGGGTACCTGCCCTCACGCCCTTAAAGGAAAAGTTAAATTATTGTTCAGAATTTGAACTTAGTGGATAGAATGCCCGGCTGGGTAATGATAGTTATTGATAGTCAGTTATTTAATAAGTGTTATTTAAAATCTTAAGCACTATGTAAATATGTTTCTGTTTGTAACGTTCAAGTGTCCTCACCTCCCATAAAGGGAAGCACTGTTAAAAATTTACTTGTTTACAGCATTTCAAAATTTTGTATGTCTTTTGCTAACATGTATTGTTGTTCTTCTTTCCCAGGCCGGGAGTACTGGATTTAACCGGGGGGGAGTGCAGCGCCCCAGAGTCCTGGTCATTGCATTACTGTCGCTCCACCACTAAGGGGAGTGATGGTACGTCTGATGGCACTAAAGGAGTTCACCTGACCAGGTATCACAGTCACACATTACACTTCACACTCTGGCCACCAGGGGGAGTAAAGGGTTCTATGTATTAGGCCACTCCTCACACTCTGGTAAAACTGGGGGTTGGATAGGAAGTTAGGCAGAAGCTGAATGGGTTTTGCCCAGGTAACATCTAGTGAGAGGAGAGCGTTGCTTGGGAAGATCCAGGGGGGTCCCTGTCAGGGGTGGGATCCTGACAGAGGCCTAGCACAAGGACAGATCGTTACGTGCACTTCATTGCGGTGGCATCTTAAGAAAGGACACGAAGCGAAGTATATTGTTGAGAAGTGAGAAACGAGATCACAGCACAAAGGCGATAGAACCAGTAGGAGTCGTGCCCCGAGATCGGCAACATCCTACTGAGGCGCGTAGCTGGTGGCCGGAACGCCAAGGAAGTATTGGGCTCTACGCATTACTTCAAACCAATGGCAGGGCAGTTAACTTTAGGTTTGCTGTCTCACCTTAATCACCTAATGAAGACAACGGAGGCAGTTGTGGGAGAGGGGCGTCTCTAGGGTCCCTATAAAATAACTCCAGGCCTACCCCGTCATACAAGTGCGTCCTATCCATAACCTTGCAACCTTGTGTCCTCGTCATTTACTGCGACCTACACCACCACCTACACCTTTTATTGGGCGCCCCTTAGCAGGGCCACGGACTGGGTCTGGCCACCGTGACATCCCCAGAACTAAGAGAGAGACCCGGTACCGAGTACCCCGCTGCCCTGCGTCTGGGGGCCGCTCCATGAGTATATATGAAACTTCTCATCTTTTGGTGAATCTTTAGAGCTATGGTCAATTTTAATATGACATACTTCTTGTGAATAAAGAGCAGAAGACCAATAAATAATGTCCGTACCGGTTTGCAATATGCCCCCTACCATCTCTTATACTTGAGCCGTGTGCATTCAGTGGGGATCCCCGCCACAAGTTAACTTCCTATTTTACCTCATGGAGCTTTGATTTTCATACTTTGTTGCAGTTCAGAAAAACTAAGCAGGCAGAAATCATCTCATACAGAATGGTGTAAGATGTTAAAAGGAAAAAAAAAAGGTTCTGAGTTTGACTTGTGAAAGGAGCCTTTACAAAAAACTCCTCAGAGCGCTCTCTTTGAGGTTGCCTCACCTCACACAGTGCAAATGCCAACCAGTCAAAAGGCCATGTCACAGAGGTTACTAAAGATAATGAAGTCTCCAAAATCCTGCTAAGGAGTTTCATGACGCAACATGCTGGGAGCAGAATGAGCTCAGTTTACTGAACAATTTAATGTCCGAAAGTAATGAAATCATAAGCCAGCACCACACAATGGATCTGTCAGCCAAGATGGGGATCCCTGCAAAGATATCTCTGCTGCTTGTACAAAAGTGTCAATTTTCAGGTAGTGGGGAATAATTAAAGCAAAGGCTTTTATTACAACATATTGCAAAAAATGAAATTAGATATTGTTTCTGGTGAGAATATTGCTTACTTTTCCCTAGAAGCTGCACCACTGTGAAGATATTCTTTGTCAGAAGGATGAATAACTTGTAACATGGCATGGTGGAGCTCAGCATTTATGCGTCCAATGATGGAGAAGCACTACTATATAGCTCTTTCACTTCATACTTATATAATATGTCATCAGTTTGTTATTGTGTTCAGATGACTTTAGAGGATTTGTCCAATTTATCTAATTTTAACAAACATTCTGGCAACTTGATTTACTGGCACTTTCTGATATATAAATATTACAGTTTCATCTCCGATCTCCTCATTTTGTTACATGTCTCACCATTGTTAATGCAGCCTTCCTACACAGCTATGCTGTTCTTGTTCTGCATCAAAATTTCAGTTTATGAAGGACCATATGACCAGACCTGACCAGCAGTCTCCTTCAGGAGAAAACCCTGCACAGGGAAATAATGTCCAGGCTGATGGACAAGTCTGGTCATAGGCTCCTCCATCAACAGAAATTCTGTAGAAAGGAATGCTGTCAGCGTGTAAGGAATGCAGAAGTAATAAGTGCAGGAAAAGGTTCTATAATACTTACATTTTAGCAAGTACCTCAAAATCATGTCTCCAACATATTTTTAGAGATAAAGTGGACAACCTCTCCGATACATCTAAATTTACATATTTTAAAGAAGTATGCCTTTCTCAGACATTTTGTCATAGCCACAGGTATGATTGTCAAATCTTATTTCCAAGATGGGAATTCCTCATTTACTGAAGAATGTTTCTGTTTAATGTTTATTCCATAAATCATTAAGAATGTCATATATGGAAAATCAAGTATAGCAGCGTTGTTAAACGCTATTCTATTGGAATATATGATAATGTGAAATTAATGGTGCTATATAAGTGAGAAAAACAAATAAATGACCAATAATATTGCAGGGATACCTTGACTTGTTTTCTTGGGAATTTCTCAGGGAATGTGCAGTAGGACAATTTCCTCAGGATGCTTATTGCTAAGAATCATCTCAATCTTGGCAATGGTATTTGGTCACGGGGTTAGGGTAAAAAATGAAATGAAATCTATCTTATACAGTAAGTCTGCTTGGTATTATAGTGTGTGCATGTATACATTAACACAAATTATCATCTCATAAGAGGGGTCATTACTGGCTATGATTTACTGGGGGATAGCTACAGGGAGTGCTGATATAGAAGTGTCCACATAGAATGAAATATGGAATATGGAAAAGCACTAGGCTCCGAGAGCTTCAAGTTACATCTTAAGAGGGATGATCAAAAAGCATATATATCCCATCAATTAATCTTTGGATTGAGCCATACTATCTGGTGTCATACGGCCAGCATTATTGAAATAACTTTCAGAAGGAAACACAGTTTGCCAATTTCTCATTTACGCCCCCAATGTCATTATCCAGTAAACAAATACCAGACGCAAGTTAAAATAACAAAAAAAGAACACATTCATAGGAAATTTCCAGGTAATTATGCATATTAAACTTTCCTCTGAGCATTGAGGATAGTTCTCAGAAAAGTTATTTTTATATTACTCTATGAACGTTCATGGTGGTAAATTCAAATTAACAAGTGAATGCAGCCGTCTAAATGAGCTGGGCTTACATTCTAGAATCTTCAATTATAGCTATACTTTCCAACTATAACTCTTTTGTCCCCATACACTTTAGACTAGTGTCAACCGAATTGGCTGATTACAACGGTTTTGGCTGACAGTCTAATGTGTTTGGGCACCACAGATAATTAATGTGGGAGTTACAAAGTTACAAATCTGGTATGTTCAAATTTGGATTGCCAATCTTTGTTTTCTCTCGAAGATAAGCCACCACCAGATGTGTCTGGCAGCAGCTCTCTCTTAGAGAACACGGGAGCACTCGGATGACTATTACTATGTATGCGAGAGCTGTCCAAGATGGCTGCCAGCCGAATGATCAGCCAAACAATCATTCATCCAACAACCACTTAATGTGTATGGCAGGCTTTAGGTTATGCTCACACTGCAAGTTTTTCATATGGAAAAATCCAATGTGTATTTAGACTGGAATCCATGGCATAATTCTATGATTGAACATGGAGTCTCTATACCATTTAAAGACACTAATACAGGGTAAAGTACTGGGTGGACTCATCATTGAAACCACTTCAACAAGTGCAGTGCCACTTTGAAACAGATTTTAAAATTAATTGAGAGAAAATCCATGGCCGTATACATGGGAACGCAGATTTCCAATTCAAAATGATAAGATGTGGCTTGTGTTTAGACTTCATTTGAACTTCAATGCAAAATATACACTAAAATTAGCATAAAAAATGCTGTGTGAATATATCCTAAAATATGTCATCATAAGTTTACACATACTGTACATATTTATGAAAATTTTATATATTTGCATTAAACTTTCATTTGTGAACATAAAATGATTTCCAATAAGAAATAGACCAAAAAAAGGAGCACTACTACTCATCCATAAACTGAAGAGATCCTAATATGTACGCATAGGAAAATGAGTGTAAAAAATATTGGATTCTGTAATTGCTACATCATTTGTTCCTGGTAATGAATAATTGAAATGTGGATGAGGCCTGCACCCAGCTAGAAGCCGGGCTAATATCTTAGTAGGGAGTAATTCATTAAACACTAAAACCATCTGGGTCTCATTTAGCCAAAACTCTCCAGCTGAAGTCAAAAGGGGAGATTGGCTGAAAAAAAAAATCTATATGAATGAATTATGAATTATTCCATAGAGCATTTGCATGGCTTCCTGTGTAATCTACAGGGGGCGAGCAAAGAAATTTATAAAATATACAAACATTATATATATATATATATATATATATATATATATATATATATATAAATCTATATGTATTTCAAGTCGTACTTTTACAATAACTTAGTAAATGACATAAAACTGGTGTAAGCAGAGACAAGGATGCTATGGCTCATGGCATGAGCAGATATTTTCCCAGAAATCATCGTAATGACAAGTTGCCTTTTAGTGGTTTGCTCTTGATAGCATTGGCTTCAATATATTTTAGTTAGTGACTAGAACAGATAGTTGGATGCATTCCTCATTCTCCTATCCCAGCTCTCTATATCGGAATAATAGTGATGTATTGCTGCTTCTATGTGTTATTACATTGAACATGTGCAGTTTGCCCCACCGGCTGCCAAAGATAACCATTATATCAGCAGAGCACACTCTTAGATTACATATCGTAACCTCAAAGAGCCAAAGCCGATTTGGAATCTTTTCAATAAATACAAATTAGGACAAAATCATAACTTGCAGTGTTGGTTACATACATTGGTTCCAATTTTTTTTTTAAAGTCCAAATGCTTTGACCCTCACATGGGTCCTAAAATACACTTAAGTTCATGAATAAACAGAAAATTATATTTTCGTATGGTTTGGGTTTCTGTATGACTAACTGAATGTTCTCAGTGTAGGCTTGTTATTAAAGGCAAAGTATTTTTAATGGAGGTCTGTCATAATGACCAGCAATTTCCAAATGAAGTACATTTACCAAAACATTGTAAATCAATGTTGAATCACATGAAAAGCAGTTCATAACATGGAATATGGCAGTAACCCTAAATTTTCCTTAAAACTGTTCCCACATAAATGTTGTACTAGGGATGGCCTCAATTTGCCTTTGCTAACTACAGAGGAAATGTTAAATATAGTCACCAGTAAAGTAACCACTCACATAAAAAGCTGTTTTTAATGGCAATTAGTATTACAGCTGGCCAAATTAAAATATTTCTTTGGCACTATCTATTACAGGGTATTCCACCTATACACATTTACAGTATATCATATCCCTAAATGATTTACGCTGTATATTTTTTTATACCATTTTAGCTGAGAGACGTGACATGTAAAACGCCGATGATTTGACCATAGATTCACATTTAATCTTCTTTTTAGTGCATGTGATATAATATCACAGTTGAGGGAGTACGCCAAAATTGGGCAGGTAACAGCCAGTAAAAAGCACTGCAAACCATAGTCATCCATGGATAGCCACAGTGGCCCCTAGCTCAGAATTTGCTGTGATAACTAGTAGTGATGAGCGAGTGTACTCGTTATTGGGGTTTCCCAGAGCATCCTCGGGTGGTCTCCGAGTATTTTGCAGTGCTCGAAGATTTCGTTTTCGTTGCCTCAGCTGCATGATTTGCGGTTGCTAGACAGGCTGAATAGATGTGAGGAATGCCTGTTTGTTAGGCAATCCCCTCATGTATTCAGCCTGTCTAGCAACTGAAAATCATGCAGCTGAGGTGACGAAAACTAAATCTCCGAGCACTACAAAATAATTAGAGACCAGCCAAGCATGCTCTGGGAAACCCGAGCAACGAGTATACTCGTTCATCACTAATAACTGGGCCTTGCTTTGTGAAGCAGACAAACTGCTCCTTATAAGGAGCTTCTGTAAACACACTAGGTGAACATCCACATAGCTCTGTTTAGACCCTAATTATGCCTCATAGCTTCCATTCCATTGCAAGTCTCTTCAATGGACCACTTGCTCCAAGCTCCCAGTCTACCACCGCTCCCAATTTGCAAGCCTACAGCAACTTTCAGCACACCACATTCCTTCTATGTGGAATAGACCTCAGTCCAAAATACTTCAAAAGAAAACTACAGCTCCTACAAGGTATCACATACGGAGTCTCCCCTACTGTGGCAAACCTCTCCTATTTATCCAATACTGACTACTCCTTCCAGCATTATAACAAATTTCACTGGAGACAATTGCCTTATTGCTGACACCTACCTTCTACTTCAGAGCACCTCATCCACTGCAACTTATTTCTCCACTCTATTGCACCTCTGTCTTGGCAGCATTCTAATAATTAATTAATAATAATAATAATAATAATAATTCATCGTTAGACTAACTGCAATCTGTGATCCCACATGATATTTTTATAAAAACAATATCACAATTTGACAATAAAAGACAACACTAATAAAAAAGCAAAATGCCTTCTGGGGATGCCAGATATACTTAAATAGGAAAGATTTCCCCACGTAACAATAATCAATTACAAAAAATCATCAATTGTAAATCATTATAATAATTTACTACCAAACATAACACTTCCGAATGACCACCCACATAAATGTACCACAATATATCTCAACTAAATTTTTAAGGGCAATATGTGAGGATTATCAATTATATCCTGTGTTCAATATAACCTTAAGGCAAATAAAACATCCAAGCCCATAATCACTATATAATCTCACTAGAGATATATGCTCCTTTTCTCTCACTTGACATGGTGTGGTCAAAACGATGTGGCATAAAAAATGGTGAAATGAAATGCAATGAAAATAGATTATTACTTACAAAGTGGATAGTCCTGGCGTCCCCTCACCCCGACGCGCGTTTCGCCGCCAGCTTCTTCCGGGGGTGGGGAAATCTTTCCTATTTAAGTATATCTGGTGTCCCCAGATGGAATTTTGCTTTTTTATTAGTGTTGTCTTTCATTGTCAAATTGTGACTTAATAAAAATATTGTTTTTATAAAAATATCATGTGAGATCTCTTCTTAGTCCCTTGCATTTAAGGATGCGGGATTTGGTTTTTTTACATTTGGATGAAGTGCCCTAATATCATAGGACATAAGTTGATTTGATTTAACTGCAATCTGTATCTGATGAATTTCGAAACATAGGACCGAAAGGTTGCAATTTATTTTGTATTGTGTTAAAATAAAATCTAAGATGTAATCTGGAAAAAATATCATCTTTATTTGGGAGAGACAAGTATTATTTATTCTCATCTACCTTCTACATACATCTTACAGAAGACTATCATTCTTGCAGATAATAACACCAACATTACCAATTAGTGGTGCTGAGTGTCACAACCTGGTGTCTGGTGGCTTACAAAGCAACAGTATTAAGCACATTATTTACAAGTACAATATTCATTAGGTGCGAGAAGGATAAATTAATTATTATACAATTTTATACATGCAATAACTACTCAGACTACTGGTCAACTCTTGCTTAAACAATTTAGGATCTTTCCCGCCGCGGCCATTTTTCGTTTTTGCGTTTTCATTTTTCACTTCCCTCCTTCCCAGAGCCATAACTTTTTTATTTTTCCGTCAATATGGCAATGTGAAGGCTTATTTTTTGCGGAACGAGTTCTACTTTTGAACGACACCATTGGTTTTACCATGTCTTGTAATAGAATACGAGAACAAAATTTCAAGTGTGGTGAAATTGCAAAAAAAGTGCAATCCAACACTGGTTTTTTGTTTGGCTTTTTTGCTAGGTTCACTAAATGCTAAAACTGACCTGCCATTATGATTCTCCAGGTGATTACGAGTTCATAGACACTAAACATGTCTAGGTTATATTTTATCTAAGTGGTGAAAAAAAATTCAAAACTTTGCTAAAAAAAAAAAGCGCCATTTTCCGATACCCGTAGCGTCTCCATTTTTGGTGATCTGGGATCGGGTGAGGGCTTATTTTTTGTGTGCCTAGCTGAAGTTTTTAATGATATTACTTTTGTGCAGATATGTTCTTTTGATCTCCCATTATTGCATTTTAATGCAATGTCACGGCGACAAAAAAAACGTAATTCTGGCGTTTCAAATTTTTTTCTCGCTACCCTGATTAGCGATCAGGTTAATGCTTTTTTGTTGATAGGTCGGGTGATTCTGAATGCGGTGATACCAAATATGTGTAGGTTTGATTTTTTTTTATTGTTTTATTTTGGATGGGGCGAAAGGGGGGTGATTTAAACTTTTATATTTTTTTTATTTTTTTTCATATTTTTAAAAACTTTTTTTTTACTTTTGCCATGCTTCAATATCCTCCATGGGAGGCTAGAAGCTGGCACCACTGGATCGGCTCAGCTACATAGCAGCGATCATCAGATTGCTGCTATGTAGCTGAATTGCAGGCTTGCTATGAGCGCCGACCACAGGGTGACCACAGAGGGTCTCAAGGACCTCTATGGTTACCATCCTGATGCATGCGCTCATTTCCAGCCGAGCGGCCAGAAGCGGTAGTTAAATGCCACTGTCAGCGGAATTTAACAGGTTAATAGCAGTAGGTGAATCGCGATTTCACCTGCCGCTATTGCGCGCACATGTCAGCTGTACAAAACAGCTGACATGTCGCGACTTTGATGTGGGCCCACCGCCGGAGCCCATTTCAAAGGGGGAGACACGACATGCGCAGTACTAGAACGGCGCATGTCGTGAAGGGGTTAATTACAAATAAAAGCAATGGACACTCATGTCCATTACGGAGATGTCGGCACTGCTGTTCCCAAAGGGTGACGTGACATTGTTGTATCATGTACTTGCTGAAGCCAATGGGCTGTTGCTGTTTTGCTGCAACCCATCAATATTCAACCAGGGCAGATGTCCACTCTGACGAAATAGTAAAGGTTGCAGTGAAACAGCGACCGCATATTGACATCGACACAACAGTATCACATCACCCTAGGGGAACAGCAGCACCGACATTGCTGGAACAGTGTTGCTGCGGGCTAGTGTCCATTGCCGTTATTTTAATTGGAATCCAAAAATGATTAAACAGGGTTGTCCAGTAGTAGACAACCACTTTAAAGAAACATTTTTAAAGTATACTTGCTCATTTAATATGTTGTAAGTGGAGAAAATAAGGTTTAACCTCCTTGCATTCACTTTTAGTATTTATCATAATCAAGCAATTATAATTTGGACTACACAGTAAACCATGAATTGTTATTTCATTCATTATCAGTTTTGTTTTTCAAGATATAGTAGCACCTAAAAAAATTAAATCACACTTCTGACACCATTTGAAGTCAGTATCACGAAGACGGCTCTTGTGTTAGTCAATTACCATATTTTTCGGACTATAAGACACACCAGACCATAAGATGCAGCCCAAATTTTCAGAAGGAAAATAGGGAAAAAAATTAATACGTCAAATGGGGGTCCATCTTACAGGCCAAATTCAGCTTACTGGGGGGGAATTGTCAGTGCTGGTGGAGCGAGGTCGCAGAGGGTGTTCGGTGGTCCGGCAATGAAATGACTCCCATCCCAGACTGGTGTGGCAATATTCCACGGTGCTCGGTGGTGCGGGGTCTCCACCAACATTTTGTGAAAGCCTGGAGCCCCCGCACTTCCATTGCTGCAATGCTGTGGCCTCTTAGAAAATGGCAGCCGGAGGCGGCGCATGCGCAAATTGAGATCTCGTTGCTGCACCAGTCTGGGATGGGAGTCGTATCATCACCCTGCAGCGTCGGACCACTGAACACCCCTTCTTCCCACCTCAGTGCCGGCTGCCGCCACACTACTGGTAAGTACATTCAGGCTATAAGACGCACCTCCATTTCCCCCCAAACATTTTTGGGAAAAAAATACATCTTATAGTCCGAAAAATACGGTAATGATTTGTAAGAGAACTCCAAGCTCTAATAGGCCAGACGTGGGTTGGAGAAATGTTTTCAGGTTCTCCTTAGGGGACACAAAAGCCCCATTTTTTTTTGTATAAAGCTGATACCTCTAGTTGAATACACTGCTGGTCTAACAGCACAAGAATTGATTTCAGGGTAATTTATTAGCTGGTATATTGCAGCACATCCTTGTGGAAAGGTACATACACCATAAATGTAAACATTCCACTCATATCCAGCACTGCATGCAGCTATCCAGTCTTATTTATAGTATGGCAGACTAAAGTTATTTTGTTGCTTACTGTATATTCCTTTAGAAAGTTCCCATGTGGATTGTAACAACAATACTGATAAAAGAAGAATACAATGACTTGAAATTACTAGTCAAGAGCTAGTTTAGATCCAGACAATGAGTTGTGTAAAAGGTTAGAAAATAGTAAACCCATTAAGTCCCCAATGATAGTGGCAGGCAATTATGCAGTACTGTACAAAAAGGAAATCCAAGAAACATAAATTAAGATGCAAATAGGAAATCCATGACAGATGTTTCACTGGGTTTCCACTTTGGAACATATGCAAATGAGCAAATTATCAGCATGTCACTATACTACTAATTCACAATTCGTAAGGTGAGATGACATTCTCCTTGGTGTGGATGTCTAGCCTCATGTCATCCTTTACTAAATTATCCTCTGGATTCTTCATTTCCAAACAAAGAGAGAGATCTTATGAAAAAAACACTGCACATAACTTAGTAGAGAGACATATGTATTGCAAAATCCAAAGCCTTTTATTTGACACACAAAAGTATTGCATGGCTTACGAAAACCTGCTTTAATTTTTCCTGTCATTTTGGTGAGAAAAAAGGGAACCAAATGTCAGAGAACATTAAAGGCAGACATTCTATTTGAACATAGAGACATTTCAGTTAGAAAAGGTAATGAATATTGTAAAATGTTTGCAATTCTGATCGTCATCTGCCTTTGTTAAAAAGACCCCCATGGTGATTAAATTTCAGACCCATCTGGCAGTACTTAAGACTCTATTCAAGAAGTTTAAAAAGGCTAAATTTCGGGTATAAAAAGTAAAATACAAACAATGCTCATGTGACACTATTTAACGCTAAAATATTTTTATTGACAAAAGTGTAAAATACTTCATAAAGACTCATTTACAGGAACTGTCAGCTTATAACTCGAGATTTTTCTTTTCATCTTTGTTTAATGTTTAGACTTGAGAACAAAGCAATGAACATCTCATTTTCCAGCTATTTAAATTTATTTTTCATATTCGTACCTCGTTTGATTGAGGAAAATTATTATATCAAGTCCTGAGCACTACCTCATTAAATCTAATATTTCTAAACATTCTCTGGCAAGCGATGTTAGGGTGCGTTTACATTGGCCGATGACAACCATTAAATGACCACCGATTGGCTACATCGAAGCCGATTTGCGGTTGTGTAATAGTCTGTTCATCATACAGCCCAACAACACTTCCCATGTGCACAGAGTGATCTTCAATATGATGGTTCTGTGCTTACAGGCAATCATTTTTCTCGGCTGCACATCCTAGTTACACAAGATTTATGCTTGGACATATGTAACCTATTAATATGGGCATACAGGACATAGAATGGTTAAAATAGTTACACCTGTATGTCTCATATCTGCCGTCTTGTTGTGGAGAAATACTCTTATTTGTTTATGGTAATGAGTTCTTCCAGGCTCTGGGGCATACGGTGTCTGAAAGAAAATTCTGCCTTCGCTCTTCATTAGCGTACCAGCCCCCTCTCATCAGCATCACAGTTCCATGAGACGTGTGGTGGTGGCACCGCAATCCCATGCCCTGCAATAGCGCTATTATACTTGACATTTCTGCCCTTCTATAATCATTGGCTTTTTCTTTATTCTGCACAGGCACTGGCGAGTCACTGCTACTTCCGCTCCAGGTACTCTCCCAACACGCACGCCCCAGAGCCTGGAGGAGCTCATTACCATAAATGAATAAAAGAGAATTTCTCTACAACAAGACCACAGATATGGGCATACAGGTATGACTATTGTAACAATTCTATAACGTTTATGCCCATATAAATAGGTTACATACATCCAAAGGGGTGATAGATTCCCTTAAAAATTATTTTACCCAATAAACAATTATTATTTTCTCATCTGTCATTTAATTGGAAGCCTGTTTACAAAGGCTCATTTATTGGGAAACTAGCATTCTTAGAAACGCTTATATACTATAATTGGCCTGTGTCAATGCACTGTAATGTCAGTTAGGCTGTCTTCAACAGTTGGGCTATCCTCTTTCAGCCATATATCCTAGTCTATTGGTCCTAAATAGTCAGAACATTTTAATGCCTAGCCTGTTACTGCTAACATAAGAAAAAGCAGTTGGGTTTGTTAGTAAATGAGATATTGTAGCCCAAGAAAAACTTGTGCAATAAGATCAACCAATACTTCTGTCAAAACTGGCTACTTGTCACTCACACCTCATAAACACTTTTGGGGTTGCTTCACCAGTGAGACTATTCTTATAGTTGGAGGAGTGCTGAATAATAAAAAAAATTGAAGGAGATCCAATGATAACCTATGGGCAACCTTAGGCCATGTGCACACGTTCAGTATTTTTCGCGTTTTTTTCACGTTTTTTCGCTATAAAAACGTGATAAAAACGCGAAAAAAACACTTACATATGCCTCCTATTATTTACAGTGTATTCCGCATTTCTTGTGCAAATGTTGCATTTTTTTCCGCGAAAAAATCGCATCGCGGAAAAATAAGCAACATGTTCATTAAATTTGCGGAATTGCGGGGATTCCGCACACCTAGGAATGCATTGATCTACTTACTTTCCACATGTGGCTGTGCCCACCATGCGGGAAGTAAGCAGATTATGTGCGCTTGGTACCCAGGGTGGAGGAGAGGAGACTCTCCTCCACGGACTGGGCACCATATAATTGGTAAAAAAAAAAGAATTAAAATAAAAAATAGTGATATACTCACCTTCGATGGCCCCGGAGTCTTCCCGCCTCTCAGCGGTGCATGCTGCCGCTTCCGTTCCTATAGATGGTGTGTGTGAAGGACCTGCAATGACGTCGCGGTCTTGTGGTTGGTCGCGTGACCGCTCATGTGACAGCTCACGTGACCGCGACATCATCGAAGGTCCTGCACACACACACCATCTATAGGAACGGACGCCGCTGAGGAGATTGGCTGTCTGCAGGTGAGTATAACCATTTTTTAAATATTTTTTATTATTTTTAAACATTCTATCTTTTACTATTGATGCTGCATAGGCAGCATCTGTAGTAAAAAGTTGGTCACACTTGTCAAACACTATGTTTGACAAGTGTGACCAACCTGTCAGTCAGTTTTCCAAGCGATGTTACAGATCGCTTGGAAAACTTTAGCATTCTGCAAGCTAATTTCGCTTGCAAAATGCTAAAAATGCTGTTTGATCGCTGGAGAGCTGTCACACAGACCGCTCTCCAGCGACCAACGATGCCGAGGTCCCCGGGTAACCAGGGTAAACATCGGGTTGCTAAGCGCAGGGCGCACTTAGTAACCCGATGTTTACCCTGGTTACCAGCGTAAAAGTAAAAAAAACAAACAGCACATACTTACATGCGTCCTCCAGCGTCTGCTTCCTGACACTGACTGAGCTCCGGCCCTAACAGCACAGCGGTGACGTCACCACTCTGCTTTCACTTTCACTTTAGGGCCGGCGCTCAGTAAGTGTCAGGAAGCAGACGCTGGGGGACGCATGTAAGTATGTGCTGTTTGTTTTTTTTACTTTTACGCTGGTAACCAGGGTAAACATCGGGTTACTAAGCGCGGCCCTGCGCTTGGTAACCCGATGTTTACCCTGGTTACCAGTGTAAAACATCGCTGGTATCGTTGCTTTTGCTTTCAAACACAACGATACACAGCGATCGGACGACCAAATAAAGTTCTGGACTTTATTCAGCGACCAGCGACATCACAGCAGGATCCTGATCGCTGCTGCGTGTCAAACGAAACGATATCGCTAGCCAGGACGCTGCAACGTCACGGATCGCTAGCGATGTCGTTTCGTGTGAAGGTACCTTTAAGGCCCCGTCTCACATAGCGAGATCGCTAGCGAGATCGCTGCTGAGTCACAAGTTTTGTGACGCAACAGCGACCTCCATAGCGATCTCGCTATGTGTGACACGTACCAGCGATCAGGCCCCTGCTGCGAGATCGCTGGTCGTGTCAGAATGGCCTGGACCTTTTTTTGGTCGTTGAGGCCCCGCTGACATTGCTGAATCGGTGTGTGTGACACCGATCCAGCGATGTCTTCACTGGTAACCAGGGTAAACATCGGGTTACTAAGCGCAGGGCCGCGCTTAGTAACCCGATGTTTACCCTGGTTACCAGCGTAAATGTAAAAAAAAACAAACAGTACATACTCGCCTTCTGATGTCCGTCAGGTCCCTCGCCGTCTGCTTCCTGCTCTCACTGACTCCCGGCCGTACAGTGAGAAGTGAGAGCACAGCAGTGACGTCACCGCTGCGCTCTCACTGTACGGCGGCTCAGTCAGAGCAAGAAGCAGACGGCAAGGGACCTGGACACCGAAAGGCGAGTATGTAGTGTTTGTTTTTTTTGGTAACCAGGGTAAACATCGGGTTACTAAGCGCGGCCCTGCGCTTAGTAACCCGATGTTTACCCTGGTTACCCGGGTGCTGCAGGGGGACTTCGGCATCGTTGAAGACAGTTTCAACGATGCCGAAGTCGTTCCCCTGATCGTTGGTCGCTGGGGAGAGCGGTCTGTGTGACAGCTCCCCAGCGACCACACAGCGACTTACCAACGATCACGGCCAGGTCGTATCGCTGGTCGTGATCGTTGGTAAATCGCTTAGTGAGACGGGGCCTTTACTGTCCTCCTATTTTTGTCATTTGGAAGACAAGCATTGGACATGTTGGATATTCCTTTGTTGCTCAGAAGTGAAATGCTGCTGTAGTTATCTAATTCTTATCCTATTAGGGGTAAATATATGCAGATAACAAATCCAAGCATGCATGTTTGGTGGAGTCAGAGGAGATTATCTGTTTGTTTGACTATCAGCTATCTAAAGGTGACTATATACGTTAGATTAATGATAGCTAAACTTGTAGATTTCACTGTGACCTGATGACTAAAGGTACCTTCACACGAAACGACTTTACAACGATAATGACAACGATCCGTGACGTTGCAGCGTCCTGGATAGCGATATCGTTGTGTTTGACACGCAGCAGCGATCTGGATCCTGCTGTGATATTGCTGGTCGTTGATTAAAGTTCAGAACTTTCTTTGGTCGTCAGATCGGCGTGTATCATCGTGTTTGACAACAAAAGCAACGATGCCAGCAATGTTAAACATGGAGCTAACGACCTGTGAGAACGATAAGTGCGTCACCGCTACGTCACAGGATCGCTCCTGCGTCGTTCTGGAGCTGCTGTGTTTGACATCTCTCCAGCGATGTAAACAGCGACGCTGCAGCGATCAGATCGTTGTCGTTCTCGTTGTAAAGTCGTTTCGTGTGAAGGTACCTTAATGTTTTTGGGCTTGCCCATGACTTGTCCACAGTAGCAAATTTCAGGAGAAAGAAGGATCTGTCATCTTGAATTTTAACATGCCCAATCCTTTATCCCCATATGAGATAAGCCGGTGCCAGAAGTATCTTGCAGCAGACTATTCACCTCTTCCAAGTGTGCATGTGAATGTGTATGGTGACCAGGAGGAACAGCTGTTGATTGAATTAATTTCTAACTAAAGCTGCATTTACACTGCAAGATAATAAGGGTTTTTATAAATCTAGTTCATTTGGATGAAATAATCTTTTGGGCAACATAAAAGATTATCATTCTCAGTGCTGCTTTGTCCTGTATAAACAGGACTCACACTGCGGAGAACTATGGCAGCCTATGCGTATTGGGCAATCTGTTATAGGCCGCTTTCACATTTGCGGTTGTGTCCGCAGCGTTTCTTCCCCAATAGTCCGCATGCGTTGTGTATTCCTATATTTAACATTAGGGACGCAAGTGTCTGTGTTTGATTGCATTTTGCCGCGTTTGACGACGCATGTGTCGTTTCGTCGTCTGCGGTTTGGCGCAGTAAATGCTACATGCACTAATTTTAGAGGCATCAATTTGCCGCCTAGAAACGTATGCGGTTGTTAACGGAAGAAATGCGGCAAAAAACGCATTGCTGTCTATGTGAATGCATGCGGCCGCAAGCACATGCGTTTGCTTGCGTTCGTGAACGCATGCGTTGCACCAGAGATAAACATGTCTAGACACTGATTAGCCACCCCCCACATACAAGGTGATAAAGGGAGGGAGTGGACAGTTGCAGGTCACTACTCAGCAGACAGAGAAGCAGAGCAGACAGACAAAACCACCTTGGAGGAAACAAGAGTCTGAACAATGTGAGTATATCCTAGCTAATGCCTTTATTTTCTATTTTCTGTCTCTACATGTCCTAATTTCTGCCATTTCTTTCTACAAGCATCAGAATGTCTTCTTCTGATGAGGAGCAACGTGCTGGGCCTTCTGAAGCCGAACATGTCAGTGAAGTGAGTACTCACCTCCTCAGATTGGTAAGTATTCACTGTCACATCTACACATATGACAATTTTTTTATTCCTTTTTTTAGAGCACTTCTTCCACTGCGGCAGAGGCTGAGGAGGAGCAGCGGGGTCACGGTCGAGTGTCAAGGCAGCAGCATGTAAGTATTCCTGGCTGACTGTTTACTGTATCCTCACTTTAGTATTCTTGAATCTTCCTTTCTTTACTTTCCTCTTTCTTTACATTTTTCTTCTTGACTCCTTTTTTATCTTGACTTTTCTTATTCATGCCATTTCTCAGCCTCTGTTTTCTTTTCCTTATGTTAATGTATACAACATTTAATGTGTTCATTTATGTTTTAGGTTCCAGAACGGGATGAGGACCTCATTGACAATGATATCCTCATCTCCCTGGTCCATGAGCGAGTGCCGTTGTGGGACACCCGGTTCCACAGCACTCGGACAATGTGACGATCTGGCGCCTATGGAATGAGGTGGCCAAAGCGATGTGGGATGGCTGGGACAACGCCCCGACTCGGGTCCGAACTGCATTTTTTAAGTATTTGCAATGCAGTGTGAAGCAGCAGAGACCTTGGCCGTGCTCACACAACTGTGTGTGATGAGAGAAACTCTCAGGAGTTTCTCTCATCACACACAGTTGTGTGAGCATGGCCAAAAGTACATTGTCTAACCATTATGTTTTGTTTTTTCAACAGTGCTCAAAGTCAAAACACGTTGGCGTTCGATGAAGGACCGCTTCAACAAGGATCTGCGTCAAGAGAGCTATGTTCCCAGTGGTTCAGTGGTCCCAGCAAGGATCCGAAAGTATAAATACCATCGCATTCTGGCATTTTTAAGACCGGTCCTTGCCCAGAGAACGTAAGTATTTCTCCTGTGCATTAGGTTGTGTTGTATTGCCATAATCTGTATGTCTCTATTCAACAGGAGTTGGCGTTTATTCAGTTTTTGGTATTATTTTTTTTTCCTTTGTTCACAGCACATGGAGCAGCACTGTTGACCCAGGTTCTGGAGCGGTCCTTCATCAGACAGCCACGGACCCGTCACAGCCATCCAGCAGCGCTGCAGCAAGTGGGCCTGCCTCACTAACTGGAGACCAGGAACCTGGTCCATCAGGTGTTCCCCTTTCCTAGTCCTCTGCCCCTTTTTTTTGGGCTCCTCCCAGCAGTGGCAGAGGGCATCGGACAGGTCACTCATGCCCGAATTTTTGCACTTGAGCTCGGTTTTTCACGATGGACTCAAGGCTTTGGGTGACCGACTGGATACTGCCATTAGCCATATGAATACAGGTATCCAGGAGGTCACCAAAAGCCTTGACCAAGTAAAAGCCGACCTCCAGAGGCCAGCACATCATTTTTTTAACCAAATTGAACAGGGCATGTTTGAACAACTTACTCCTTATTTCCAGCTTAGTGTCATGCAGACCTGCAATGCTGCTTACGTGCAGGCTATGCAGCTGAGTCGGTATTTTCAGCAGACAGTGGCGGCATATCCACCTGTGCCCACACTGTCACGATTGACCTCAATGATGACCTCTGCTGCATACCACTGCATGGCCACCTCCATTCCTAGCACTGCCGGACATCAGTACAGCACCACCATGCCGAGTGCTGTAGGACAGCCCACCGCCACCACCATGACAACTGCTGCTCCTGCTTGGACCTCCTCCACTGACACCATGATGCAGCAGGACCCAGGCATGGCCTTACGCTCTACGAGCACAATGGCCCCTGGCATGGCCTTCCGCTCTACGAGCACTATGGACTCTGGCATGGCTGTGCGCTCTACAAGCACTATGGACTCTGGCATGGCCTTCCGCTCTACGAGCACTATGGACTCTGGCATGGCCTTCCGCTCTACGAGCACTATGGACTCTGGCATGGCTGCACGCTCTACGAGCACTATGGACTCTGGCATGACTGCATGCTCTACGAACACTATGGACTCCGGCATGGCTGCATGCTTTACGAACACAGTGCAGCCGGACCCTGACAGGTCACCCACCACGACATATGAGCCCACCGAGGCTTCCCGGAACCTGGCAATCCCAGAAAGGGAAAAAAAATAAAAAATGCCTACTATCTGTATTCCTCCCCCCTCACCTCCCAGTGTGTCTGTAATGTCAGGTTTGTCTCACCCTTCCAGTGCGTCTCAGGCCTCTCATGTGTCAAGCCCCATCCCCGAACTACCAGACCCCACTAGTTAAATTGCCCCTTCTCCTGCCACCCCTGCGTCGTCCACACTTAGCCTGGCCTCACAGCTTCACACCCCCTATTTCCCTCACTCTACCCCAAGCAGGTGCAGTTAAATAAAAATTTAGTTTTTTAAGAAAATAAATAATATTGTTTTTTGCCCCCAATTATGTGTAGTTTAATTGTGTATTTCGCCACCGGCAAAGCACACCATGCACCGCACACTTAATTTTTTGGCCACATCATAGCTCCAGTAGTTAGCAAGTAAAAGACTGCAGCTTTGTGTGTCTTTAGTATAGATATATGAGGTGGGCCAAAAAATTAATACTTGTATTTTCTCCATATCTCTTCACTCTGCTTAAGGCCCCGTCTCACATAGCGATTTACCAACGATCACGACCAGCGATACGACCTGGCCGTGATCGTTGGTAAGTCGTTGTGTGGTCGCTGGGGAGCTGTCACACAGACAGCTCTCTCCAGCGACCAACGATCAGGGGAACGACTTCGGCATCATTGAAACTGTCTTCAACGATGCCGAAGTCCCCCTGCAGCACCCGGGTAACCAGGGTAAACATCGGGTTACTAAGCGCAGGGCCGCGCTTAGTAACCCGATGTTTACCCTGGTTACCAAAAAAAACAAACAGTACATACTCGCCTTTCGGTGTCCGTCAGGTCCCTTGCCGTCTACTTCCTGCTCTGACTGAGTGCCGCCGTACAGTGAGAGCAGAGCACAGCGGTGATGTCACCGCTGTGCTGTGCTCTCACTGTACGGCGGCACTCAGTCAGAGCAGGAAGCGGACGGCAAGGGACCTGACGGACATCAGATGGTGAGTATGTAGTGTTTTTTTTCTTTTACATTTACGCTGGTAACCAGGGTAAACATCGGGTTACTAAGCGCGGCCCTGCGCTTAGTAACCCGATGTTTACCCTGGTTACCAGTGAAGACATCGCTGGATCGGTGTCACACACACCGATTCAGCGATGTCAGCGGGACCTCAACGACCAAAAAAAGGTCCAGGCCATTCCGACATGACCAGCGATCTCACAGCAGGGGCCTGATCGCTGGTACGTGTCACACATAGCGAGATCGCTACTGAGGTCGCTGTTGCGTCACAAAACTTGTGACTCAGCAGCGATCTCGCTAGCGATCTCGCTATGTGAGACGGGGCCTTTAGTCTGTGACTAGTGTTGCAGACTGAAGAGAAAATGGTGGCAATACAATGCAGATCTATACTCAACAGGTCAGGTGTCCAAAAACTCATTAGTTAGGACACCTGACCTGGTGAGTAGAGAACTGCCTTGTATAACCTTCATTTTCTCTTCTGTGTACGCAATCTATTTCACACAAAGTGAAGGGACGATGGTGGTCATACAAGGCATATCTATGCTCACTTGGACATGTGTCAGAAATAGTGAATTCATGAGGCTGTTCATCATGAATTCATTATTTCTGACACCTGACTTGATGAGTATAGATCTGTTTTGTATAGCAGTCATTGTCTCTCCAGTCTGCGTCCAATGGATACTGCAGAACAGAATCAGGACGCAATGATGTCAACAACCTTACCACTAAAACAACATGGCTGCCGTCACACTAGCAGCATGTGGTCAGTATTTACATCAGTATTTATAAGCCTAAACCAGGAGTGGAACAATTATAGGAAAAGTATAATATTAACATATTTAGCACCTCAGCATTTATCACCCACTCCTGATTTTGGCTTACAAATACTGATATAAAATACTGACCAAATACTGCTAGTGTGAGGGCAGCCTTGGTTTGTAGAGGAAATACATAGGAGACACGGTCAAGATACCAAAAAATAAAGTTTATTAACAAGAAATATTAGTAACATTTAAGAAAATAACTTGTACAGACAAAATCCCAACAGGACATTTACACAACATTATCCTGCCATGACACACGTCCAATATCTGATTAAAAAAGGCAGCAAATTGGTCCCGCATGTGGCCAACTTCAGCACTTGACCGCAGCAGGTGATGCTGGTAATCGGGCAATGGGTGTGCAACTGGTTCATCCAGTTCAATGTTGGGTCGCTCCTTAGCCATTATGTAATTGTGCAGAACCACACAGGCTTTGACCACCTTGTTGACTGTCTCCATTTTTAGATTAATGGCTGATGCAAGAATGCGCCATTTTGAGACTAGAATACCAAATGTACACTCTACAGTTCTTCGGGCCCTGTCAGTCTGTAGTTAAAGATCCTTTTAGTGTGGTCCCGACTGGAATATGGCTTCAGTAGGTTTACACACATCTGAAATGCCTCATCCCCACCCATAACAAATGGCATCGGTGGACCTTGAGTGTTGGGGAGAGGTCGTGGCCATGGAAAACTAAAATTTTTGCCATACAAACGGCGGCCCATATCCGAGTTTTTAAAAGTCTGGGAATCGTTGCCACAACCAAAAGCTCCAATGTCCACGGCGATGAAGTGACAGTCCGCATCGGCTAATGCCATGAGCACAACAGAAAAATATTTTTTATAATTGAAGTACTCCGATCCTGTTCTGGCTGGTTTGATAATGCGGATGTGCTTTCCATCCACCGCTCCCAAACAATTGGGAAAATCACACACACTCCAGAATTTTTCAGCAATTGCCATCCACATGTTCGCGGTGGGTAGGGGTATAAACTGATCCTGGAGAACATTCCACAAAGCCCGGCAAGTGTCCGCAACTATTCCAGACAGGGTGGAAATTCCAAGCCGGTATTGGAAGTGGAGGGATGATAAACTCTCTCCGGTTGCCAGAAATCTGGAAGAAAATAAAAAAATAAAAAATTACAATCAATTCTATTTATGGTGTTGTTATGCTAAAGACATAAAGGAAAATACAAAAAAATACATGTCAGAACACCCAAAATTAGCACTGGCATTTGTTTAGATTTGTTACGTACCTTAATGTAACCAGCAGACGTTCCTCTGGTGGAATCTGGAGCTGGGTGTCCTGTCTCCGTATGGCTCCATGGACACAAGCAAGCAAATCCCGGAAAGAGTCTTGCGTAGTGTTGAGCGATACCGTCCGATACTTGAAAGTATCGGTATCGGAAAGTATCGGCCGATACCGGCAAAGTATCGGATCTAATCCGATACCGATGCCCGATATCAATACAAGTCAATGAGACACTAAGTATCGGACGGTATCCTGTATGGTTCCCAGGGTCTGAAGGAGAGGAAACTCTCCTTCAGGCCCTGGGCTCCATATCAATGTGTAAAAGAAAGAATTAAAATAAAAAATAGGGATATACTCACCCTCTGACGCGCCCTGGACTTTACCGTCGTAACCGGGAGCCGTTGTACCTAATAATGCGCGCTTGAAGGGCCTTAGATGACATCACGGCGCTCTGATTGGTCCGTAGCGGTCGCGTGACCGCTATGCGACCAATCACAAAGCCGTGACGTCACCTAAGGTCTCTCAAGCGCTTGAAATACCTTAGAAGACGTCCGCAGCTTCTGAATTGTCGCGTAGCGGTCGCGTGACCGCTACGCGACCAATCACAAAGCCGTGACGTCACCTAAGGTCTTTCAAGCGCTTGAAAGACCTTAGGTGACGTCACGGCTTTGTGATTGGTTGCGTAGCGGTCACGCGACCGCTACGGACCAATCAGAGCGCCCTTACGTCATCTAAGGCCCTTCAAGCGCGCATTCTTAGGTACAATGGCTCCCGGTTACGGCGGTAAAATCCAGGGGCCGCCGGAGAGGTGAGTATATCCCTATTTTTTATTTTAATTCTTTCTTTTACACATTGATATTAATCCCGATACCGATTCCCGATACCACAAAAGTATCGGATCTCGGTATCGGAATTCCGATACCGCAAGTATCGGCCGATACCCGATAATTGCGGTATCGGAATGCTCAACACTAGTCTTGCGACATCCTTGTATATTCCGGGAATTTGTCTGGGTTGGCATTAAGCTCGCCATACAGCATGTGATAGGCTCCACGGCTCTCACGTAGTTCGATAATGGGGTGTCTCAAAAAATGCCTATGCCGTCTCCTTCTCCATCTTTCGCGATTTCTGTCTTGCTCCCAAGCAAACGTACAGGCAAGAAACAGCTTGATGCTTAAATCCAGGTTGAAGTAAAAGCTCTCCATGCGAAGAACCATCATGACACAGGATACAGTAGCACACTGTTAAGATTTCAGCAGTCCTAGGGTCTATATATAGAGATCCCATAATACACGCCCTCTGTAGTCACATTGGCGGTGTCTGGTTATCTAGATTTTTCTCCTGTAAAATTTGTCACCATGCGCACCAAAAACGCAAACGCAGGAAAACCGCATGGAAAGGCGTGCAAACGCAGCTTTTTTTTTAACCGCATGTGTTCCCGCATGCGTCTAAAAAACGCCGTGTTTGTACGTGTTTATATTCATTTTTTCCTGCACTTGCGGATGCAGTTTAAACACTGCGGATTCTAACACAAATGTGAAACTAGCCATAGATCACTCAGTGTGTATCATTTACTGCGCTCTGCCTGTTTAAACAGCTAATTAACCCCTTAGTGACAGCCAATTTGTACAATTCTGACCACTGTCACTTTAAGAGGTTATAGCTCTGGAACGCCTCAACGGATCCCACTGATTATGATTTTCACGACATATTGTACTTCATTTTAGTGGTAAAATTTCATCGATATGACTTGTGTTTATTATAAAAAAAAATGGAAATTTGGCAAAAATGTTGAAAATTTAGCAGTTTTCAAACTTTTAGTTTTTGCGCCCTTAAATCATAGAGTCATATTCCACAAAATAGTTAATAAATAACATTTCCCACATGTCAACTTTACATCAGCACAATTTTGGGAAAAATTTTTTTCCTTAGGACAGGACATTATAAGGGTTAAAAGTTGACTAGAGATTTCTCATTTTTCCAACAAAATTTACAAAACCATTTTTTTAGAGACCACCACACAATTGAAGTGAGTTTGGGGGTCAGTATAACAGAATATACCCAAAACTGAAACCATTCTAAAAACTGCACCCTTCAAGGTGCTCAAAACCACATCCAATAAGTTTATTAACCCTTCAGGTGCTTCACAAGAACTAAAGCAATGTGGAAAGAAAAAATGCCACCATTTGGGTGCATGGCAGGGCTCAGAAGGGAGGAAGCGCCGATTGACTTTTTGAATACAAAATTGGCTGGAATCAATGGCGGGCACCATGTCGCGTTTGGAGACCCCCTGATGTACCCAAACAGTGGAAACCCAAAATTCTAATTCCAACCCTAAAACAGCCCTAACCCCAACCCTAACCCTAACAAAGACCTAATCCCAACCTTAACCATAACGCTATCCACAACCCTAACCCCAACACCACCCTAACCCCAACACTACAATCCTAACCCCAACACAACCCCAACCCTACCACTAGCCCAACCCTAACCCAAGCTCTAACCCTAGCCCCATCCCTAACCCTAGCTCAACCCTTATCATAACCCAACCCTAACTCTAGCTCTAACCCCAACCCTAGCTCTAACCCCAACCCTAACCCCAACCTTAACCCTAATGGAAAAATAGAAATAAATACATTTTTTTATTGTATTATTTTTACCTAACTAAGGGGCTGATAAAGGGGGGTTTGATGTACTATTTTTTAATTGTGATCACTGTGATAGGGTCTATCACATTGATCAAAATTAACCAATAAGAAAAATCTCCTATTGTTGCTGAGTGCCGGCTGTGGATCTTGGCAGACCCACTGTACATGCGCCCACCATTTTCTTCCCAGAAGAAGACACTGAGGGCTGAGGACATCTTCGGGGGATGCATGAGGTTCCGGAGGTGCCAGGGGGGCTCAAGGGTCCCCATTTCTCTCTCCTCTGATGTGCTAGATCATATCAGAGGAGAGAGAAATAAATAGGAAATCAGACTTTTTTTTGCGGTTGCCACTATTCCTTGAATAACGGTAATCGCAACACCAGGGACAGTAAAAAAACAACCCAAATCATGTTCTGCAGGGTCTCAGCTACCCCCGGTAGCCGAAACCTTGGAGAATTTCTGATACTGGGGGGCACTGTAACCTTATTTCTAAGCAACATTAAAAAGCATATCAGCGTCAGTTAAGGGTACTTATTCCTCAGCGCTGCTTTTTAACGGCGCTGAGAAATAAGGTTATAGTGCCCCCAGCATCAGTGACCGCAAAAAAACCCTGACTCTGAGTTCTGTAGCCAGATAAATGACTGTTTGTCCTCTGTACAAATCAAAGAGAGTGACTGGAATGGTCATGTGCCTCTCCCTTGAATAGAAAAATGGTTATAACCTATGTATTTGAAAAAGGGCTTTATATTCCATAGACTCTTATAGGCACCAAGGTGCACGGTTCATGTATTGCTATAATATGTGAATGACGCAAGAGGTTTTGATAAATGTATTAAATATAGGGAAAAGATAAGATTAGTGCATAGGACATTGGTACAAGAAAAAGATAAAGCAATCTACATAGATATAGATAGGAAAGGGAAAGTGCAGTTGGGGGGCACAGTAGAAGCAGGAAATAGATAAGTGTAGCATAGGACAGTTTAAGTATTCAGGAACAGCCCCAGTTTGAGAGGAGCAAAGATATATATATGGGGAAACACTTTCTGGATTTAGTCAAATAGAGATGAGATGAAAGATCAAGGATTAAGTGTCTCCTGTTCAATGTGAGGCTGATCCAGGATCTGGAGGTGTGGAGTCAGTGACGGCTTCCAGCCAAACCATGAGTGTAATTCAGTTCACACAATGCATAAGGGAAGCAGGATTTTATCTACTTGTGGGGTGTCAGGGTGTGAGAACACACAGCCCATCGCCCATGACTACCGCCCTAAGCACCTTGCATAACTATTGGCAGAAGTTGAAAAAAGTGCATTTTTGCTATATGAATGAATGTAACATATGCCAACTGATGTTAGACGGTTGTTGAAAAGTTGATGTGATGTATTGAATTGTTTTGATGGTTTGCATATGCTATAGTTGAATAGTAATTCATCTGGAACAAAAGACCTGCATCCCATCATCTGTAGCCTTGTCCCAATCCAATATGGTCATGGAATTGAAAACAAGTAGTTAAGAAAACAGCTATTTTCAAGGGAATGTATCACTATTTTCACTGGTGGACACAGACAGAAGAGGGCCCCTGTTGCAGTCCAATAATTCATCAGAATGCAAAATTCCATCTACTTTGGGCTGGATGTGTCCACCCTGTACCTCTTGGGCCCATGTGCAGCTGCACAGGTTGCACCAATGATATATCCACCCCTGACTACTTTGCTTTAAATACTAATGAACAATATTTGTTTAACTAGATTTCCAATAGCTTTTATTCTGTAAATTCCATTTCTCTTATATTTTTAGAGCTATTGTTTAGCCCTTATAGCAGGCAATAGGCAAATGATTATCATGCCTTAACCTGACTCTACAAAAATGCAGCCCTTTATGCAGTGTGCATAGATTTTAAAAATATAGCTTAGCTGTATAGTATAGACATGATTTGAATAGAAGCTTCAGGAGTACAACGGAACAGTGATCTATCATTGTAACCTCTCCTCAGTGATAAGCAGGTTATTCTGATAACACTTTCTAGTCATCACAACACTGGTGGGAGCTGAGCTATCTAAGGAGACTTTCAAATTGCATCCGTTCAGTGGCCCCATCAAGGCTTACGTCTCAACTCCCTGAAAAATGGGATTCACACATATGTGCCGACAGAGCAAATGTCCTCTCTGACGTTCAAAATTTTGGGCATGTACGCCTACTGGAAGCAGACACTCAGACATAGAAAAATGATGCACGGCAGAGCACAAGTTCACTCTGTTGGCACAATTATAGTCTATGGCTCCGTAGGCGTGTTCGTCTGAATCCCATTTTGCGGGGGGTTCAGAAGTAAGCCAGTGACATGTACAGTAAATGTTTGTGTACCTCTAGTCAAAATTACTGTAATTGTGAACAGTTAAGCAAGTTGAAGATGAAATGATCTCTTACATGGCTAAAGATAAAGATGTATATATACATGTACATATGCATATATATTGTCATTTTTTCCACTTTAAAATTACTAAAAGGAAAATGGACTGCTGAAAAACTTTGTGCACCATTGGAAATTTGTTTGCACAGATAAATGTGACCAAGGTTTCTGACCATAATTAGCCTATCAGGGTTATGGCTTGTTCACTATCACCATTAGAACAGGCCAGGTGATAAAAATTTCACAGCTTTATAAAACCCCAGTAACCTTGTGCCAAAACAGCAGCCATGGGTTCTTCTAAGCAGCAGACAAGCACTCTGAAAATGAAAATGGTGGAGGCCCACAAAGCGGAAGAAGGCTATAAGAAGATAGCAAAGCGTTTTCAAGTTTCCTTTTCCTCAGTTTGACATGTAATTAAGAAATGACAGTTAACCCCTTTCTGACATCTGACGTACTATCCCGTCGAGGTGGGGTGGGCCCGTATGACCGCCGACGGGATAGTACGTCATCATCGATCAGCGGCGCTCACGGGGGGAGCGCGGCCGATCGCGGCCGGGTGTCAGCTGCATATCGCAGCTGACATCCGGCACTATGTGCCAGGAGCGGTCACGGACCGCCCCCGGCACATTAACCCCCGGCACACCGCGATCAAACATGATCGCAGTGTACCGGCGGTATAGGGAAGCATCGCGCAGGGAGGGGGCTCCCTGCGGGCTTCCCTGAGACCCCCGGAGCAACGCGATGTGATCGCGTTGCTCTGAGGGTCTCCTACCTCCCTCCTCGCCGCAGGTCCCGGATCCAAGATGGCCGCGGCATCCGGGTCCTGCAGGGAGGGAGGTGGCTTACCGAGTGTCTGCTCATAGCAGACACTTCGTAAGCCTGCAGACCTGCACAGCAGATCGTCGATCTGGCAGAGTGCTGTGCACACTGCCAGATCAATGATCTGTGATGTCCCCCCCTGGGACAAAGTAAAAAAGTAAAAAAAAAATTTTTCCACATGTGTAAAAAAAAATAAAAAAAAATTCCTAAATAAATAATAATAAAAAAATATATATTATTCCCATAAATACATTTCTTTATCTAAATAAAAAAAACAAAACAATAAAAGTACACATATTTAGTATCGCCGCGTCCGTAACGACCCAACCTATAAAACTGCCCCACTAGTTAACCCCTTCAGTAAACACCGTAAGGAAAAAAAAAAAAAAACGAGGCAAGAAACAACGCTTTATTACCATACCGCCGAACAAAAAGTGGAATAACACACGATCAAAAAGACTGATATAAATATCCATGGTACCGCTGAAAACGTCATCTTGTCCCGCAAAAAACAAGCCGCCATACAGCATCATCAGCAAAAAAATAAAAAAGTTATAGTCCTGAGAATAAAGCGATACCAAAATAATTATTTTTTCTATATTTTAGTTTTTATCGTATAAAAGCGCCAAAACATAAAAAAATGATATAAATGAGATATCGCTGTAATCGTACTGACCCGACGAATAAAACTGCTTTATCAATTTTACCAAACGCGGAACGGTATAAACGCCTCTCCCAAAAGAAATTCATGAATAGCAGGTTTTTGGTCATTCTGCCTCACAAAAATCGGAATAAAAAGCAATCAAAAATGGTCACATGTCCGAAAATGTTACCAATAAAAACGTCAACTCGTCCCGCAAAAAACAAGACCTCACATGACTCTGTGGAGCAAAATGTGGAAAAATTTAGGTCTCAAAATGTGGAGACGCAAAAACTTTTTTGCTATAAAAAGCGTCGCTGGTTTCACACTTGCGTTTTTGTCTGCAGCGTTTTTTGCACAAAAAAACGCATGCGTTTTTTCCCTATATTTAACATTGAAAACGCATGCGTTTTTTTTGTACGCGTTTGGTCGCGTTTTCAAACGCATGCGGTTTTTTTCTGCATGCGTTCATTTTCAGAAATACAACCTGCAGTATTTTCTTGCGTTTTTAAGCACATGCGTTTGTTTGCGTTAAAAACGCATGCATTTTTATCGAAAAAAAAACAGAAAACACACTGAAAAGCCACCCACTACCATCAAGGTGATAAAGGGATCCAAACCCTAACCCTAACTCTACCCCTAACCTCACCCCTAACCGTTTAATGAACATTTTCTGACAGTCATAGTGCCACGTATTTCAGTGCCACGTATTTCAGTGCCACGTATCACGTATTTCAGTGCAACGTGTTTCAGTGCCACGTATTTCACGTATTTCACGTATTTTCACGTATTTCAGTGCCACGTATCACGTATTTCAGTGCCACATATTTTAGTACCACGTATTTCAGTGCCACGTATTTCAGTGCCACGTATTTCAGTGCCACGTATTTCAGTGCCACGTATTTCAGTGCCACGTATTTCAGTGCCACGTATCACGTATTTCAGTGCCACGTGTTTCAGTGCCACGTATTTCACGTATTTCACGTATTTTCACGTATTTCAGTGCCACGTATCACGTATTTCAGTGCCACATATTTTAGTACCACGTATTTCAGTGCCACGTATTTCAGTGCCACGTATTTCAGTGCCACGTATTTCAGTGCCACGTATTTCAGTGCCACGTAATTCAGTGCCACGTATTTCAGTGCCACGTATCACATATTTCAGTGCCACGTATTTCAGTGCCACGTATTTCAGTGCCACGTATTTCAGTGCCACGTATCACGTATTTCAGTGCCACGTGTTTCAGTGCCACGTATTTAAGTGCCACGTATCACGTATTTCAGTGCCACGTGTTTCAGTGCCACGTATTTAAGTGCCACGTATCACGTATTTCAGTGCCACGTATTTCAGTGCCACGTATTTCAGTGCCACGTATTTCAGTGCCACGTATTTCAGTCACGTTTAGGGTTAGGGTTAGGGGTAGGGTTAGGGTTAGGGTTAGGGCTAGGGTTGGAGGTAAAGTTAGGGTTAGGGTTTGGATTACATTTACGTTTGGATTAGGGTTGGGATTAGAATTATGGGTGTGTCAGGGCTAGGGGTGTGGTTAGGGTTACCGTTGGGATTAGGGTTAGGGGTGTGTTTGGGTTAGGGTTTCAGGTAGAATTGGGGAGTTTCCACTGTCCAGGCACATCAGGGGCTCTCCAAGCGCGACATGGCGTCCAATCTCAATTCCAGCCAATTCTGCGTTGAAAAAGTAAAACAGTGCTCCTTCCCTTCCGAGCTCTCCCGTGCGCCCAAAAAGGGGTTTACCCCAACATATGTGTTATCAGCGTACTCGGGACAAATTGAACAACAACTTCTGGGGTCCAAGTTCTCTTGTTATCCTTAGGAAAATAAAAATTTGGGGGGCTAAAAATCATTTTTGTGGGAAAAAAAAGATGTTTTATTTTCACGGCTCTGCGTTATAAACTGTAGTGAAACACTTGGGGGTTCAAAGTTCTCACAACACATCTAGATAAGTTCCTTGGGAGGTCTAGTTTCCAATATGGGGTCACTTGTGGGGGGTTTGTACTGTTTGGGTACATCAGGGGCTCTGCAAATGCAACGTGACGCCTGCAGACCAATCCATTTAAGGCTGCATTCCAAATGGCGCTCCTTCCCTTCTGAGCTCTGTCATGCACCCAAACAGTGGTTCCCCCCACATATGGGGTATCAGCGTACTCAGGACAAATTGGACAACAACTTTTGGGGTCTAATTTATCCTGTTACCCTTGTGAAAATACAAAACTGGGGGCTAAAAAAATCATTTTTGTGAAAAAAAAAAAGAATTTTTATTTTCACGGCTTTGCGCTATAAACTTTAGTGAAACACTTGGGGGTTCAAACTTCTCAAAACACATCTAGATAAGTTGCTTGGGAGGTCTAGTTTCCAATATGGGGTCACTTGTGGGGGGTTTGTACTGTTTGGGTACATCAGGGGCTCTGCAAATGCAACGTGACGGCTGCTGACCAATCCATTTAAGTCTGCATTCCAAATGGCGCTCCTTCCCTTCCGAGCTCTGTCATGCGCCCAAACAGTGGTTCCCCCCCACATATGGGGTATCAGCGTACTCAGGACAAATTGGAAAACAAATTTTGGGGTCCAATTTATTCTGTTACCCTTGTAAAAATACAAAGCTGGGTGCTAAAAAATCATTTTTGAGAAAAAAAATAAAAATTATTTTCACGGCTCTGCGTTATAATCTGTAGTGAAACACTTGGGGGTTCAAAGCTCTCAAAACACATCTAGATAAGATCCTTAGGGGGTCTACTTTCCAAAATGGTGTCACTTGTAGGGAGTTTCAATGTTTAGGCACATCAGGGGCTCTCCAAACGCAACATGGCGTCCCATCTCAATTCCAGTCAATTTTGCATTGAAAAGTCAAATGGCGCTCCTTCCCTTCCAAGCTCTGCCATGCGCCCAAACAATGGTTTACACCCACATATGGGGTATCAGCGTACTCAGGACAAATTTTCCAACATTTTTTGGGGTCCAATTTCTTCTCTTACCCTTGGGAAAATAAAAAATTGGGGGCGAAAAGATCATTTTTGTGAAAAAATATGATTTTTTATTTTTACGGCTCTGCATTATAAACTTCTGTGAAGCACTTGGTGGGTCAAAGTGCTCACCACACATCAAGATAAGTTCCTTAGGGGGTCTACTTTCCAAAATGGTGTCACTTGTAGGGGGTTTCAGTGTTTAGGCACATCAGGGGCTCTCCAAACGCAACATGGCGTCCCATCTCAATTCCAGTCAATTTTGCATTGAAAAGTCAAATGGCGCTCCTTCCCTTCCAAGCTCTGCCATGCGCCCAAACAATGGTTTACACCCACATATGGGGTATCATCGTACTCAGGACAAATTGCACAACATTTTTTGGGGTCCAATTTCTTCTCTTACCCTTGGGAAAATAAAAAATTGGGGGCGAAAAGATCATTTTTGTGAAAAAATATGATTTTTTATTTTTACGGCTCTGCATTATAAACTTCTGTGAAGCACTTGGTGGGTCAAAGTGCTCACCACACATCAAGATAAGTTCCTTAGGGGGTCTACTTTCCAAAATGGTGTCACTTGTAGGGGGTTTCAGTGTTTAGGCACATCAGGGGCTCTCCAAACGCAACATGGCGTCCCATCTCAATTCCAGTCAATTTTGCATTGAAAAGTCAAATGGCGCTCCTTTCCTTCCGAGCTCTGCCATACGCCCAAACAGTGGTTTACCCCCACATATGGGGTATCAGCGTACTCAGGACAAATTGTACAACAACTTTCGGGGTCCATTTTCTCCTGTTACCCTTGGTAAAATAAAACAAATTGGAGCTGAAATAAATTTTGTGTGAAAAAAAGTTAAATGTTCATTTTTATTTAAACATTCCAAAAATTCCTGTGAAACACCTGAAGGGTTAATAAACTTCTTGAATGTGGTTTTGAGCACCTTGAGGGGTGCAGTTTTTAGAATGGTGTCACACTTGAGTATTTTCTATCATATAGACCCCTCAAAATGACTTCAAATGAGATGTGGTCCCTAAAAAAAAATGGTGTTGTAAAAATGAGAAATTGCTGGTCAACTTTTAACCCTTATAACTCCGTCACAAAAAAAAATTTTGGTTCCAAAATTGTACTGATGTAAAGTAGACATGTGGGAAATGTTACTTATTAAGTATTTTGCGTGACATATGTCTGTGATTTAAGGGCATAAAAATTCAAAGTTGGAAAATTGCAAAATTTTCAAACTTTTTGCCAAATTTCCATTTTTTTCACAAATAAACGCAAGTTATATCGAATAAATTTTACCACTAACATGAAGTACAATATGTCGCGAGAAAACAGTGTCAGAATCGCCAAGATCCGTCAAAGCGTTCCAGAGTTATAGCCTCATAAAGGGACAGTGGTCAGAATTGTAAAAATTGGCCCGGTCATTAACGTGCAAACCACCCTTGGGGGTGAAGGGGTTAACAGGAACAGTGGAGGTGGAGATAAGTTCTGGAAGACAAAACAAGGTTTCAGTTAGACATTATCTATATATAAGAGGTATCATGATTACTCACTAATCCCGCCCCCTGCACAGTACCTCCGCCTCTCAGTCCATTACCACACACAATCCCGCCCCCACCACATTACCACACACAATCCCGCCCCCCACCACATTACCACGCATAATCCCGCCCCCCACCACATCACCACACATAATCCCACACCCACCACATCATCACACATAATCCCGCCCCCCCACCACATCACCACACATAATCCTGCCCGCCCACCACATCACCACACATAATCCCGCCCCCCACCACATCACCACACATAATCCCTACCCCCACCACATTACTACACATAATCCCGCCCCCACCACATTACTACACATAATCCCACCCCCCACCACATTACCACAGATAATCCTGCCCCCCACCACATTACCACACATAATCCCCATCACCACATCACCACACATGATCCCGCCCCCCCACCACATTACCACATATAAGCCCGCACCCAACACATCACCACACATAATCCCGCCCCCCAACACATCACTACACATAATCCCGCCCCCCCACATTACCACACATAATCCCGCCCCCCACCACATCACCACACATAATCCCACCCCTTCACCACATCACCACACATAATCCCGCCCCCCCACCACATCACCACACATAATCCCGCTCCCATCACATTACCACACATAATCCTGCCCCCCACCACATTACCACTCATAATCCCGCCCCCCACCACATTATCACACAAAATCCCGCTCCCACCACATTACCACACATAATCCCGCCCCCACCACATCACCACACATAATCCCGCCCCCCACCATATTACCACACATAATCCCGCCCCCACCACATCACCACACATAATCCCGCCCCCCACCACATTACCACACATAATCCCGCCCCCACCACATTACCACACATAATCCCGCCCCCCACCAAATTACCACACATAATCCCACCCCCACCACATTACCACACATAATCCCTCCCCACCACCACTTTGCCACAATTATTGTTATTAACTTCATTTTAAGTTAATTTACCACCTGCGTAAGCACTATTGAATGTTGTCATTATTTACTTTAGCTTTATCACCAGCAGCGTTAATTAGATAGCAATGAGCGTGCTGAGCGTTAAGGTACCTTCACACTGAACAACTTAACAACGATATCGCTAGCGATCCGTGACGTTGCATCATCCTGGATAGCGATATCGTTGTGTTTGACACGCAGCAGCGATCAGGATCCTGTTGTGACATCGTTGGTCGGAGCTAGAAGGCCAGCACCTTATTTCGTCACTGGATCACCCACTGACATCACTGAGTCGGCATGTGTGACGCCGATTCAGCGATGTCTTCACTGGTAACCAGGGTAAACATCGGGTTACTAAGCGCAGGGCCGCGCTTAGTAACCCGATATTTACCCTGGTTACCAGTGTAAATGTAAAAAAAACCAAACACTACATACTTACATTCCGGTGTCTGTCGGGTCCCCCGCCGTCCGCTTCCCTGCACACTGTCAGCGCCGGCCGGCCGTAAAGCAGAGCACAGCGGTGACGTCACCGCTCTGCTTTACGGCCGGCGCTTACACAGTGCAGGGAAGCGGACGCCGGGGGACCCGACAGACACCGAAATGTAAGTATGTAGTGGTTTTTTTTTTTACATTTACACTGGTAACCAGGGTAAACATCGGGTTACTAAGCGCGGCCCTGCGCTTAGTAACCCGATGTTTACCCTGGTTACCCGGGGACTTCGGCATCGTTGGTCGCTGGAGAGCTGTCTGTGTGACAGCTCTCCAGCGACCACACAGTGACGCTGCAGCGATCGGCATCGTTGTCTAGATCGCTGCAGCGTCGCTAAATGTGACGGTACGTTTAGCTGGCTGGAAACAGCTAGTTTTATCATAAACTTGCTGAACTGTTCAAAATAACAGTAATTATGAACAGTGGGGCCCAAACATTTATGTGCCACTGCATAGATAGATAGATAGATAGATAGATAGATAGATAAATAGATAGATAGATAGATAGATAGATAGATAGATAGATAGATAGATAGATAGATAGATAGATAGATAGATAGATAATGAAACATTGCAAATGTAAAAAAAAATGTATTTTTTTTTAATTTAAGGTCAATAATTTTTAGGTCAATAATTATGTGTATGTCCAGATATTCCAAAAGCAAATTCAATATTATTTGAATCATTTACCTGATTATGACAATCTAATTCATCTGCTTAATATCTATGATTGTTAATGGTGGTATTATGTAGTTTCATTTATTTCAATTGTATTTTCAAGCCTATATTAAACAATGTTGGGCTTTGAATTTCTGATTAATACCAATATGTATGGATTCAGACACAATGTCTAACATTGAACTAATTTGACATAATGTGTGTTTTAGGTTTCACTATATAAACATATTAAACTTAAATATGTATAGAACATGATACATAGTATTAAAGTAATGCTTTGTTTGCCTGAGACCACACCATGGCACATCAAACCAATCCAGTATACCCTTTGACCCTCACTATGTCTGGCTTTCTCTGCAGGGTGTGACCGTTTGAACTTGTGACTGTCAGGCTCCCATGGCTTAGTCTGCATGGAAGCAACTGGATGAAAAGGACAAAAGTTCAAAGATCTCACAATAAAGTTCAAACAATCTATAGAGAGCCACTGAGAATCACAATCTCGCATTAATTTTATGAGCACAATTGAAATTCTAATTAGAATTACTCATAGGGCTCATGACTGATCGTCACCAGTATAATGTCATCTACAGTTATCAAATTATACCATTCCCATGTGTAATAAGGGGAAAAGCAAATGTTTGATATTTGATTAAAATTAAAAGTACAATTTTAATATGCTACACCCCACCCCCCTACGTATTTCTGTTAATTTTTATACCATGAAATATGTGTTCTATGTAAGGCATTTTGTGTTCTAGTAATTTATTTCTCTGATGATATTCTTAAATGTATATTTAAAGGTGCATGCATAGCTTTCCTAAGAATAAATGTGAGTAAAGGGAACTTGTCGTGGATTAATGCTGCTCAAACAATGGACAGCATGTATCAGAGCCTCCCAGCATGATTGCAGCATTTCAGAGAAAATATAGTTAGCTGAACCAACCGAGAGACTAGTCTGCCACTGTCTCTGGTCTTTCAGAGATCTGTCAATCACCTGGGACAGCATCAGGAGAAACTGGCCGGGACAACTCAGGACTAATCTAGTCTCTGGGTTTGTTCCCTGGCTGAATCTTCTAACTAGTTTTTCAGAGTAAAATATATATGGCTACAATCCATGGAATGGGTAGCATGTAGCATGAATCTTATGACGGTTTCCTTTTTCATAAATACCTTACAAAACAGGATGATGCAGGGACCGGTGAAATTATTTTTTTTCAATGTGGACATTTTTTCACTAAATCTGTATATATGTGTAGTGTGTGTGATAATATATTCAACTATATTGAACTCCGGTATCCTGCTCCATTCCACTCCTCCTCTGAGTGATGTCACCACTCTTCGGACTATCCAGCTCAATCTATGGTCCCTGTGGGAGCCGGAAGTCTCTTTTACAATGTTAGTCTGTAGAGCCTCTTTCTGATGTTCCATAGACTTACATTGTACAAGGCCCTTCTGGGTCACACGGAGTGCACTGTGACCTAGGAGTCTGAAGGGTGGTGACGTCACTTAGGAGAAGTGCGGAAAGGCCCTGATACCAGAGAAGATAGCGATCGGTGAGTATATTGTCACATAGCTGGGCTTCTGTAAGCAAAGTAATAATTCGATACATTTGACTTTTCCATTAAACTTCCTATTTTCAATTATTTATCATAGTTCATTTTTTGCAATATGTATACTACAGTCTACATTATACTTTATGCCATAATCTCCTTATTAGGAAAAGTGTCTTCACACCAATTTGAGCTAGAATGTTGTGGAAAACAAAATGTATAAACTGACATTTAGCAGAGCATCGCACTATGATTCCCTGGTGTAATGCATAATACTACAGTGAAGAATGAAGCAGATATGATGTTAGAGTAACTGTCTGAATAACAATAATTGTACACATAGGTTAAACCAGTTGACCTTCTGTGTCAACACCTCGTTCCATGGTCACACTGAACAAATTGTCTCTCCCTAGGAAGGACAATATATCCAGCTTTCACTACGTAACAAAATAGTTTGAATTATTATGTCCTGGAAAAGCTCACATCTAAACCTGCAATAAATAGTACTTGAAACTGCCTCTATTATATGAGCATGTCGAGATGATAATTATAGCTGCTCAAAGTGCCATTTTTGAAGATTGAGTTGATAGTCAAGTTTCACTGTACAGTTAAAAACCACTGATTCATCCATCCATCTTTCTTATGGTGTCCACAGAATTGGAGGAACTGCTGTTAGTTGAACTCATTAGTGAAAGTAAAGGAGAACTATCTAGAAAATAAATATAGTGCGGATTAGCTTTATTTTTTTATGTCTCTTCAAATTCTAATACTTACCTTACCGCTTACTTACTTACCTTACAGCTTACCTCTTTAGCCCCTCCGTTTCTCACTGTCACCCCTCATACCATCTTCTTATCATTGCTACATGCACTGAAATCCCGGACTCTGCCAAATATGCGAAAGGTCCCAATAATAATATCGTGCAACACCACCTTGCACGCATGCGCAGAACTGTCCAGGGCCTCAGCAGAGCCAAAAGTCATGACTTTAATTTGTGAGGTCTGGGGATTTCTGGACTTGCTGTGGCAGTGAGGTTAACTCAAAATGTCAAAAAAATATATTTTACAAGGCATTCCTCTCCTGACAAATTTGTTCCATCTTACTGCAACTCTCTTTTATTTAAGAATGACATATGGTAATATAATTTCCCTCCACTCTTCTCCAACCTGTGATTTTTCTGATGACCATAAGCATTTTGTCCTTAACATGCAGTACATGATGCAGTACATTTCCACAATTTTGCACCTTGTTTAGCTAACTGCAAGGAAAATTATTATTATTATTATTATTATTATTATTATTATCATCCTTAGACCTCTTTCACACTAGCGTAGTACGATACACGTCGCAATGCGTCGTTTTGGAGAAAAAATGCATCCTGCAAAATTGCTTGCAGGATGCGTTTTTTCTCCATAGACTAACATTAGCGACGCATTGCGATGCATTGCCACACGTCGCAACCGTTGTGCGACGGTTGCGTCGTGTTGCGTCGGACCATCGGCACTAAAAAACGTTGCATGTAACGTTTTTTAGTGCATCGTGTCCAGCATTTCCGACAGCGCATGTGCGGCGGGAACTCCGCCCCCGCCTCCCCGCACCTCACAATGGGGCAGCGGATGCGTTGAAAAACTGCATCCACTGCCCCCATTGTGCGGCGCTTTCACAGTATGCTTCGGTACGTTGCCACGTCGCATTGCGACGTGCGTCGTACGACACTAGTGTGAAAGTAGCCTTATTTAAAATGTATTCTCAATATTTTAATACGTTTATTTAGTACAAATACAAAAATTAATTTCTTAAATTTACTTTTTAAGCTTAAAGTTCTATTTTGGGTTTTACTTATGGATTTAATTTCCCCAAAAGGTTGAACAAGTGTAAGGCGGTGGCAGGTCCCCTCAGTTATATCCTCCTTCCTCCTTATAACCTCCCATGCCTTTCATGGAATATATGTGTGATGTTCACTATATGTCTGTCATGCTAATAATAATAATTAGTGATGGGTGAGCATTAAAATGCTCAGGTGCTCGTTGCTCGGGTTGAGCAAATTGGAATACTTGGGTACGCGACCTGAGCACTGAGCCCAATGTAAGTCTGTGGGAAACCCGAGTATTTTTACCACGATCCCCCCCAAGGGTCCTTTTAAGGTCTAAAAACTTCTGGAAAAGATGGAAACACTGCTCAAATGACACAGGGACATCATGGGGATCACCCATGGAAGCATTTCTGACTCCTAGGTCACAGCTGTAAGCAATTTGTCAGAGTTTCATGCCATTTTTACTGGCACCCCAAAAAACATACAAAAATGAAAGCAAAATGTATTTTGCTGTGAAATATGTTAAGGAACATCTGTTCCAGGGTAATGAATTATATAAAGCAAAACAGCTAACTACCAGACAAAAATGTTCCTCCACCACTTGGGGTATGTTCACACGCAGCGTTTTTGATGCGTTTTTCAACTTTAGCATTGTTTCCAACCAATACAAATACATTCACTGGGTAATGTCATTGTAACATTGAACAACCCTAGCTGGCCATGTGGTGTGTGACACATAAGCAGACACTTCTTGTTTCATTTATGAATGAGGGACTCTTAAAGTCACAGGGCCTATTTTTCGAGGGGCATCAGGCGGCATTAATCTTCTTAATGGGTAGTGTTGAGCATTCCGATACCGCAAGTATCGGGTATCGGCCGATATTTGCTGTATCGGAATTCCGATACCGAGATCCGATACTTTTGTGGTATCGGGTATCGGTATCGAAACAACATTAATGTGTAAAATAAAGAATTAAAATAAAAAATATTGCTATACTCACCTCTCCGACGCAGCCTGCACCTTACCGAGGGAACCGGCAGCGTTGTTTGCTTAAAATTCGCGCTTTAACTTCCTTACGCGAAGTCCCGGCTTGTGATTGGTCGCGCGCCGCCCATGTGGCCGGGACGCAACCAATCACAGCAAGCCGTGATGTAATTTCAGGTCCTTCAGGATTTTAAAATTACGTTCCGGCGTTGTGATTGGTTGCGTCACGGTCACATGGGCGACGCGACCAATCACAAGCCGTGACGTCACGGGAGGCTGGACACGCGCGCATTTTAAAATGCGCGCGTCTCCTGCCTCCCGTGACGTCACGGCTTGTGATTGGTCGCGTCGCCCATGTGACCGCGACGCAACCAATCACAACGCCGGAACGTAATTTTAAAATCCTGAAGGACCTGAAATTACGTCACGGCTTGCTGTGATTGGTTGCGTCCCGGCCACATGGGCGGCGCGCGACCAATCACAAGCCGGGACTTCGCGTAAGGAAGTTAAAGCGCGAATTTTAAGCAAACAACGCTGCCGGTTCCCTCGGTAAGGTGCAGGCTGCGTCGGAGAGGTGAGTATAGCAATATTTTTTATTTTAATTCTTTCTTTTACACATTAATATGGTTCCCAGGGCCTGAAGGAGAGTTTCCTCTCCTTCAGACCCTGGGAACCATCAGGAATACCGTCCGATACATGAGTCCCATTGACTTGTATTGGTATCGGGTATCGGTATCGGATTAGATCCGATACTTTGCCGATATCGGCCGATACTTTCCGATACCGATACTTTCAAGTATCGGACGGTATCGCTCAACACTATTAATGGGTCATTAAACATTGGGTCTCCTGTGCTGTTATTGCCTATGCAGTGAGTGGCTTCCAAAAATTATGACCCGCTCCAATACCCCTTTCATGAGACGTACAGGAGGGTCTCCTGAAAAAATGTTGCAGTGAATGCAAGGTCTGCCCTGCCCCAAAGTTACATGCACCCCAATAACCGTTTATGCAGACGTACTTGAGGGCCTCGTGTCAAAATTGTTCCCATTAGAAGAAAGTGTGTCTCCCATACTGTTTGCTTATGCATTGAATGCAAGGTCTGCCCTGCCCCAATGTTACATATACCCCAATAACTGTTTCAGCAGATGTACTTTACCGACTCATGACGATATTGTTCCCATTAGAAGAAAGTGTGTCTCCTATACTGTTTGCTTATGCACTGAATGCAAGGCCTGCCCTGCATCAATGTTACATGCCCTCCAATAACCCTTTGAAACCACGTACTGGATGGCCACATGAATCAAAACTTCACATTATTACTTTTTTTTTATTACCATAAATTTTGTCCATGAAGTGAATGCAAGCCCTGGCCGTAATTTGCATAATGATAATAATAATAATAATCTTTATTTTTAGATAGTGCTAACATATTCTGCTGTGCTTTACAGTTTGCACCCATTATCATCGCTGTCCCCATTGGGGCTCACAATATAAATTCCCTATCAGTATGTCTTTTGAGTGTGGGAGGAAACCGGAGTGCCCGGAGGAAACCCACGCAAACACGGGGAGAACATACAAACTCCTTGCAGATTTGCATGCACCACAATCCCCTTTGGAGGAATCGTGGAGGAGGGTCTCATAAAAAAATTGTCACATTAAAAAGGAGCTCTTCACCTATTCTTGGAATGCCCATACACTAAGTGTATGGGCTAACAAACATTTCCACCTGGGGGGTATATATATATTTTTTTTTAATTATTTACAGGCATCATAAACACCCTTTCCAAAAAATAGAGTGACTGTTGCCTCACGGAATACCTTCACCCTCGTGTTCTAGTGGTGGTGCCTGAAGAGACGTGGAGGATGTTCTCATATGTCTCTATTTCCAGTTTAAAAGAGCGGGTCTCCTACATTTTGAATGCCCATACACTAAGTGTATGGGCTAACAAACATTTCCTCCTGGGGGATACAACATTTTTATTTTTAGTAAGTATTTACGGATATCATAACAACACCCTTGCCCAAAAATTAAGTGACTGTTGCATCACGGAATACCTTCACCCTCGTGTTCTAGTGGTGGCGCCTGAAGAGATGTGGAGGATGTCCTCATATGTTTCTATTCCCAATTTAAAGGAGTGGGTCTCCTACATTTTGAATGCCCATACACTAAGTGTATGGGCTGACAAACATTTCCCCCTGGGGGAGTTAAATGTTTTGGTTTCAAATTAGTAACGGGCATCATAAAAACTCCCTTGCAGAAAAATTGAGTGACTTTGGCATCACGGAATATGTTCATCCTGGTGTTATACTGGTTGTGGATGATGAGGATGAAGATAAGGAGGAGGATAACCCAAATAGACAAAATCAGGAAGCATATACCCATGTGTGGTTGTGAAGAGATGCATGAGAATACACCTCCCCCCCAAAAAAAAATGTATTTGAGGTTATGTTTCGCTGTTTTATTCCGTGGTGTACAGAAGTCTTGCCCAATCCAGCCCTGGTTCATTTTGATAAGAGTCAGCCTGTCAGCATTTTCCGTTGACAGGCGGATGCGCTTATCAGTTATAATTCCACCAGCGGCACTAAAAACCCTCTCTGACTGAACGCTAGCAGCAGGGCAGGCCATGACCTCCAAGGCGTAGAGAGCCAGTTCATGCCACGTGTCCAGCTTGGATACCCAATAACTAAAAGGCACAGAGGAACCATGGAGGACATTTGTACAATCAGCAAGGTACTCCCTCAGCATCTTCCCAAACATTGCACTTCTTGTGACAGCACCCCTTTCCTCTGTGCCGGCGCGATGGGAGGTCTGACAAAAATGTTCCAGAACTTTGCCATTGTACCCCTACCTGTGCTGGATTGTACTTCTGTCTCTCTCGCCTGTACTCCTTGGTTGTTTAACAAACTCTGACATCTGCTGCCAGCGTTCTCAGATGGGAATTTTTTTAGTAATTCCACTACAAGGGCCCTCTGGTACTGCACCATTTTAGTACACCTGTCTGCCTCTGGCAGAAGAGATTGAAAGTTCTCCATGCAGCATGGGTCTAGAAGTGTCATCAACCAGTAATGAGTGTCATCTAAAATTTTAATAATGTGGGGGAAACACAGCGCAACATAAAGTCAGCCATACGTGCCAGACTGCTAACAGGCAAGACTTCCGTGTCCTCACCAACAGGACAACTGACCATGCTGTTCTCCGCCTCCTCCTTCCTGTCCTCAGGCCATACACGATGAACAGAAGGTATGACAGCTGTGCTTTTAGTAGTGCATAAAAGTAGCTCCTGTTCTTCCTCCTCCTCCTCATTGTCTACCAATCCACTTTGGGACAACATGAGGCTGGGCTGTGTGTAATCACCCTGTATGGAAACTTACTCCATGTCCTCGTGCTCCGCCTGCAATGCATCCTCTTTAATTGTGAGCAGAGAGGTTTTCAGAATGCAGAGAAGCGAGATGGTGACGCTAATTATGGCATCATCGCCGCTCACCATCTTGGTGCAGTCCTCAAAGTTTTGTAGGATGGTACATATGTCTGACATCCATGTCCACTCCTGAGGTCTTATGTGTGGAGTCTGAACTGAATAACGATGGCCTTGTTGATGCTGGTAGTCAACAACTGCACTCTTCTGCTCACACATCCTTTCCAACATATGCAGTGTAGAGTTCCAACGCGTGGGGACATCACACACCAGTCAGTGAGGCGGAAGCTGCAAATGTGGCAAGGGTGGCTGAAGCTGTAGCTGACTTACTCAAATGGGCAGACAGGCAGTGTACTTTCACTAGCAGATCCGGCAGCTCCAGGTAGCTTTTGAGAAAACGTTGAATGATGAGGTTAAGCACATGGGTCAGGCAAGGTATGTGTGTGAGCTCACCTTGCCTCAGAGCCGCCACCAGGTTCTGGCCATTGTCACATATGACCATGCCTGGTTGTAGGTTCAGCGATATCAGCCAAAAATCTGACTGCTCTTTCAGCGCTGTCCACAACTCTTCTGTATTGTGCGGTTTGTCACCTAAGCAGATTAGCTTTAGCACAGCCTGTTGCTACTTGACTGAGGCAGTGCTGCAGTGCTTCCAGCTTCTGACTGATGTGCTCATTTCAGAGATGAGACTAAAGAGGAGAAGAAGGAGGTGTAGGAGCTGTAGAATGTGCAGGCAACCCTGATTGATGTAGGGCCCGCAATCCTCGGCATCAGGAGGATGTGTTCCATCCCAAGGTCCGACAGAGTCCCAGCTTCCACTATGTTAACCCAGTGTGCCGTCAGTGAGATGTACTGTCCCTGCCCACAAGCACTTGTCCACGTGTCCGTGCTTAGGTGGACTTTCCCAGTAACAGCATTGTTGAGGGCAAGGGTAATGTTGTGGGACACGTGCTGGTGTAATGCCAGTATGGCACACAGGGAGAAATAGTGGTGACTGAGGACCGAGTACCTTGGGACTGCCGCCATCATCAGGTTACAGAAAGCTTCCATCTCAACGAGCATAAAAGGCAACATTTTGAGTGCAAGCAGATGAGAAATGTGAGAATTTAGCACTGTGGCCTGTGGGGTGTTGGCTGCATATTTCTGCTTGCTTTCCAATGACTGGGGTATAGACAACTGAAGGCTGCGCTGGGACAAGGATGAGGATGGGCTTGATGATGGTGCTAGTTGACTGTGGGCAGCAACAAGTGCAGAGCAAGAGACATTTTTGCATGCACCGTGGACTGGGGATTGGCTTGTACGCAAAGCAGTGGAAGAAGCAGTGGTGTCACCTGCGAACAGTGCTCCTATCAACTGCTGCCTATCATCCTGCAACAATTCCTTTAATGTGCCTGCTGAATGTTTGCTAAATTCATTTATTGCATTGTATCAAATGCTTACTGTACTTATGCTGTACATCCATGCTGGGGTCACAGGAGATATTATCTTGTGCAAGGTGTTAAGGTACCTTCACACGAAACGACATCGCTAGCGATCCGTGACGTTGCAGCGTCCTGGCTAGCGATATCGTTTCGTTTGACACGCAGCAGCGATCAGGATCCTGCTGTGATGTCGCTGGTCGCTGAATAAAGTCCAGAACTTTATTTGGTCGTCCGATCGCTGTGTATCGTTGTGTTTGAAAGCAAAAGCAACGATACCAGCGATGTTTTACACTGGTAACCAGGGTAAACATCGGGTTACCAAGCGCAGGGCCGCGCTTAGTAACCCGATGTTTACCCTGGTTACCAGCGTAAAAGTAAAAAAAACAAACAGTACATGCTCACCTGCACGTCCCCCAGCGTCTGCTTCCTGACACTTACTGAGCGCCGGCCCTAAAGTGAAAGTGAAAGCACAGCGGTGACGTCACCGCTGTGCTGTTAGGGCCGGAGCTCAGTCAGTGTCAGGAAGCAGACGCTGGGGGACGCGCAGGTGAGTATGTACTGTTTGTTTTTTTTACTTTTACGCTGGTAACCAGGGTAAACATCGGGTTACTAAGCGCGGCCCTGCGCTTAGCAACCCGATGTTTACCCTGGTTACCCGGGGACCTCGGCATCGTTGGTCGCTGGAGAGCGGTCTGTGTGACAGCTCCCCAGCGATCAAACAGCGACGCTGCAGCGATCGGCATCGTTGTCGCTATCGCTGCAGCGTCGCTTCGTGTGAAGGTACCTTTAGAGCATATGGTTGTAGTCAGGCCCAGTGCCTTTGATCATGTAACCTCCCCTGGGGTGTTGGCCAATAGCTAATTTATCCCCAATCAGGTCCCACAATCCCTCTCACCTGACTCTTTACTCAGTCCTATAAATTTAGTAGCATCTTAAGGGGTGCACGTGTGTGGGGTCAGGCACACGCATCTTTGCAGCAAAGCATCACGCAGCTAAGCATCATGCAGCTAAGCATCGAGATGCCGCAGTTATTTCAATGGCAGTTAGTCATGGCAGGAGTCAGAACCCCACTCTATGAATCTATCTATTTTGGGTATGTCTGCTGAATAAGCAATTCTTATTACTTGGACCTAGCTTTTCTATTCACCCATCTTAAGGCCCCGTCTCACATAGCGATTTACCAACGATCACGACCAGCGATACGACCTGGCCGTGATCGTTGGTAAGTAGTGTTGAGCATTCCGATGCTGCAAGTATCGGGTATCGGCCGATACTTGCTGTATCGGAATTCCAATACCGGGATTCCGATACTCTTGTGGTATCGGGTATCGGGTATCGGAACAACATTAATGTTAAAATGTGTAAAATAGAGAATTAAAATAAAAAATATCGCTATACTCACCTGTCCGACGCAGCCGGGACCTCAGCGCAGGAACCGGCAGCGTTGTTTGTTTAAAATTCCCGCTTTTACATGGTTACGCGAAGTCCCGGCTTGTGATTGGTCAGGGCGGCCATGTTGCCGGGCCGCGGACCAATCACAGCAAGCCGTGACGAAAATACGTCACGGCTTGCTGTGATTGGTCCGCGTCCCGGCAACATGGCCGCCATTAACCAATCACAAGCCGTGACGTCACGGGAGGCTGGAAACGCGCTCATTTTAAAAAGGGCGCGTGTCCAGCCTCCCGTGACGTCACGGCTTGTGATTGGTTGCGTCGCGGTCAACCAATCACAAGCCGGGAGGCTGGACACGCGCCCATTTCAAAATGAGCGCGTCCAGCCTCCCGGCTTGTGATTGGTTGATCGCGGCGCAACCAATCACAAGCCGTGACGTCACGGGAGGCTGGACACGCGCCCATTTCAAAATGAGCGCGTCCAGCCTCCCGGCTTGTGATTGGTTGATCGCGGCGCAACCAATCACAAGCCGTGACGTCACGGGAGGCTGGACACGCGCCCATTTTAAAATGAGCGCGTGTCCAGCCTCCCGTGACGTCCCGGCTTGTGATTGGTCAGGGCGGCCATATTGCCGGGACGCGGACCAATCACAGCAAGCCGTGACGTAATTTCGTCACGGCTTGCTGTGATTGGTCCGCGTCCCGGCAACATGGCCGACCTGACCAATCACAAGCCGGGAATTCACGTAACCAAGTAATAGCGCGATTTTTAAACAAACAACGCTGCCGGTTCCCTCGCTGAAGTCCCGGCTGCGTCGGACAGGTGAGTATAGCGATATTTTTTATTTTAATTCTTTCTTTTACACATTTATATGGTTCCCAGGGCCTGAAGGAGAGTTTCCTCTCCTTCAGACCCTGGGAACCATCAGGAATACCGTCCGATACTTGAGTCCCATTGACTTGTATTGGTATCGGGTATCGGTATCGGATTGGATTCCGATACTGTGACGGTATCGGCCGATACTTTCCGATACCGATACTTTCAAGTATCGGACGGTATCGCTCAACACTATTGGTAAGTCGTTGTGTGGTCGCTGGGGAGCTGTCACACAGACAGCTCTCTCCAGTGACCAACGATCAGGGGAACGACTTCGGCATCGTTGAAACTGTCTTCAACGATGCCGAAGTCCCCCTGCAGCACCCGGGTAACCAGGGTAAACATCGGGTTACTAAGCGCAGGGCCGCGCTTAGTAACCCGATGTTTACCCTGGTTACCAAAAAAAACAAACAGTACATACTCACCATCTGATGTCCGTCAGGTCCCTTGCCGTCTGCTTCCTGCTCTGACTGAGCCGCCGTACAGTGAGAGCAGAGCGCAGCGGTGACGTCACTGCTGTGCTGCGCTCCCACTGTACGGCGGCACTCAGAGCAGGAAGCGGACGGCAAGGGACCTGACGGACATCAGATGGTGAGTATGTAGTGTTTGGTTTTTTTTACATTTACGCTGGTAACCAGGGTGTAAACATCGGGTTACTAAGCGCGGCCCTGCGCTTAGTAACCCGATGTTTACCCTGGTTACCAGTGAAGACATCGCTGGATCGGTGTCACACACACCGATTCAGCGATGTCAGCGGGACCTCAACGACCAAAAAACGGTCCAGGCCATTCCGACACGACCAGCGATCTCACAGCAGGGGCCTGATCGCTGGTACGTGTCACACATAGCGAGATCGCTACTGAGGTCGCTGTTGCGTCACAAAACTAGTGACTCAGCAGAGATCTCGCTAGCGATCTCGCTATGTGAGACGGGGCCTTTACCCCTTTACTATGTTTTCATATGCTCTTACAGTGTTTGCTCCACTAATCCTCACTCTTCGCTCTCCACAAACCCCAGAACCCTCTAACCAAATAGTCATCTCCCCTTCACTCTTACCTCCCCACCTGTCCTCCTCTGCTGACCTGCTCTTCAACCTCAAATCTGTCCTATTAAAACATAAAACAAGCCAGCCACTCTCCTTCTCGCACCTTCTCTCCCATTCTCTGCTTCTCCTCATTGCTGGCGACATATCTCCCAACCCTGGACCCCCACAGCTCATACCTCCCATTACTACCCCTCCTACCGCTCCCTATCTAATATGAACTACCGCAATCTTTCTAACATAAAAACCCTGCCCATGACACCCACCCCCCTGCTCCCTCTCTCTGGAGAACTCTGGAATGCCCGCTCAATCTGCAATAAGCTTCAGATGATTCATGACCTTTTTCTCTCTTACAAGCTTGCCTTCCTTGGCCTCACAGAAACATGGCTAACACCCTCTGACACCGCCTCCCATGCTGCATTGTGTTACGGCGGCCTCCACTTCATCCACATCCCTGGCCCCGGCAACAGACATGGTGGAGGAGTGGGTCTTCTCCTTTCTACAAACTGCACCTTTAACCCAATCCTACCTCTACCTTACCCTTATCCTCCCTTCTTTTGAAGTCCACTCTGTCCACATCTACTCTACCTCCAACCTCTAAGTGGCCATCATATACCGACCTCTGGGCCCGACCACTGCCTTTATTGACCAATTCTCCACCTGGCTTCTTCACTTTATCTCTGTTGACATTCTCACCATCATCATGGGTTACTTCAACATCCCCACTGATACCCTTCAGTCAACAGCCTCCAAACTTCTGTCCCTTACTTCACCATTTGGACATACTCATTGGTCCTCCGCAGCCACCCACACAGACGGGCATACAATAGACCTGGTCTTCACCCATCTCTGCTTTCTATCTAACTTCACCACCTCCCCTCTCCCTCTATCCGACCAACATCTGCTCCCCTTCTCATTCCTGTCCTCCTCATTGGTCATCCATGTCCAGCAACATGCGCACCCCTGCAGAAACCCTGCACACCTAGACAGCCACACACTGTCTGACTCTATACAACCACTGGCATCCATATCCTAACTACATGACATAGACAGTGCCGCTGCTTTCTACAATGCCACTTTATCATCAGCTATTGACACGATTTCCCATCTCGTTCATGGCAGAGTGCAAAGTATCAATAGACAACCCTGGCACAATAACATCACTAAAAAGCTCCGGCAAGTATCCAGGGTTGCAGAGCGGTATTTGAAGAAAACACATTCGCAAGATGACTTCACTGCATTCAAACAGGCAACACTCGCTTTTAAATCTGCTCTCACCTCTATTAAACAGGCCTACTCCACAACCCTATCCTACAACCCCAAACAGTTATTCAAAACCTTTAACTCCCTCCTCCACCCCCCACTGCCTCCTCCAACCTCCCTCATCTATGCTGAGGACTTTGCCACACACTTTAAAAATAAGATCAACTAAAGAAGGTAAGTCTTCATTGTTCAACCACCACAACCCCTTTGTATACCAGACCAATGCCCAAACCCCATAACTTCCCTATCCAACATCAGTGAAGGGGTCTTAATTGTCTCCTCTCCAAATCGCACCTCGCCACCTGTGCGCTCAACCCATCCCATCCCATCTCCTCCCCAACCTCAACATCACACTTATTCCATCCCTAACCCACCTCTTCAACCTATCACTAACTTCTGGCACCTTCCCTTCTGCTTTCAAACATGCCACAATCACGCCTATCCTTAAAAAGCCAACCCTCGATCCAACAGCTATGTCAGCTATCACCCAATGTTGCTGCTCCCATTCGCTTCCAAACTCCTGGAGCAGCACATCCACGCTGAACTTTCCTCCCACTCCTCATCTAACTTGCTCTTTGACAATCTACAATCTGGTTTCCACCCCATCACTCAACTGAGACAGCCCTGACCAAAATCACTAATGACCTACTTACAGCCAAAGCTAACAGACAATACTCTGTACTCCTCCTTCTACACCTGTCCTCTGCTTTCGACATAGTTGCCACTGCCTCCTACTACAGATTCTCTCCTCCTTTGGCATCAAAGACCTCGCTCTATCCTGGATCTCCTCATACCTTTCCAACCGCACATTCAGCGTCTTCCACTCCCACACTACCTCCTCATCCAACCTTCTCTCTGTTGGAGTCCCAAATAGGGTTGAGCGACTTTCATTTTTTTAAGATCGAGTAGGGTTTTGGGAAACCCGATTTTGTCCAGAGTCGAGTCGAGTGCAGTCGGCCGATTATCGCTAAAAGTCGGGGATCGACCGAAACACGAAACCCAATGCAAGTCAATGGGGAAGCATAGTCGGCAGTGAGTGGAGGCCAGGAAAACACCTACAGTGCCCATTTTAATGCCAAAAACATCCATTCTTGTTTCTGAAGCTTGCCAATCTTAATTAACTGAATAATAATAGTTGGGCATAGGGAATTGGGGGAAAGTTGTGGGGGGAGTAGGGCTGGCTCAAGTTTTTCGTGGGCCCAGGAAATGCGGACTACGTCACGGCGGTGTTGCAGGGAAAGGTAAGTATTTAAAAGTTGCAAGTGCTGTGATCCTGAGCAAGCAGGGGGGGGCCCACTCGTTCGCATTGCCACTGGCACAGGGCCCCTCAAAGTACGGCGGTGTGTTTGCATGGCGGGGGCGCCTCCCACCAGCAGCGACACTTTTGCGTACTCTGAGGGGCCCTGTGCCAGTGACGTCGCCAACGAGTATGCCCCCCCACCTGATGAAGGAACCTGCACTTTCATCTGCACCTTCCTCTTTGTCCCTGTGTAAGGTGGTATAACATGCGGGAAGGGGAACCTTACTTTCAGCAGGGTCAGATTCTGGCTGTGTAGAGTACAAGGGGAATGTAGTGGTCTAGGTCAATGTACCAGCAGACTCATTTAGCAGTGGCTGGGCAATGGGCAGGATGAGGAGGAAACAGATATAGGGCCAAAGAATAAAGTAGGCTACATGCAGTTCAAAATTGGTAACAGGACTAAACAGGCGGCATTGCTTTGTTCAGTGGAGTAGCAAACCCAAGAGCAGCAGACACTGTTTCAAGGGCCTAACCACACTAGTAGGCCAAATGCAGTTTAATATCTGATAGTATAGGGCGAAAGCCAGAATGTGGAAGCTCAGCTTTGTTCAGTTGAGGACAACACCAGGGAGGGGCAGACACCTTTAGTAGGCCGGAAAAGCCTATTGCATTTTTTAAAATGGTAATTTGGAGCAGAAGGTTGAAGCTCAGCTTTATTTAGTTGAGGGCAACACCAGGGAGGGGCAGAAGCCGTTAGTAGGCCCTAACCACCCTTTTTTTTTTTTAAAACCACTTAATGAGAGCCGGAAGGTTGAAGCTCAGCTTTATTTAGTTGAGGACAACACCAGGCAGGGGCACACAGACAGACACCTTTAGTAGGCCGGAAAAGCCTATTGCATTTTTTAAAATGGTAATTTGGAGCAGAAGGTTGAAGCTCAGCTTTATTTAGTTGAGGACAACACCAGGCAGGGGCACACAGACAGACACCTTTAGTAGGCCGGAAAAGCCTATTGCATTTTTTAAAATGGTAATTTGGAGCAGAAGGTTGAAGCTCAGCTTTATTTAGTTGAGGACAACACCAGGCAGGGGCACACAGACAGACACCTTTAGTAGGCCGGAAAAGCCTATTGCATTTTTTAAAATGGTAATTTGGAGCAGAAGGTTGAAGCTCAGCTTTATTTAGTTGAGGACAACACCAGGCAGGGGCACACAGACAGACACCTTTAGTAGGCCGGAAAAGCCTATTGCATTTTTTAAAATGGTAATTTGGAGCAGAAGGTTGAAGCTCAGCTTTATTTAGTTGAGGACAACACCAGGCAGGGGCACACAGACAGACACCTTTAGTAGGCCGGAAAAGCCTATTGCATTTTTTAAAATGGTAATTTGGAGCAGAAGGTTGAAGCTCAGCTTTATTTAGTTGAGGGCAACACCAGGGAGGGGCAGAAGCCGTTAGTAGGCCCTAACCACCCTTTTTTTTTTTTAAAACCACTTAATGAGAGCCGGAAGGTTGAAGCTCAGCTTTATTTAGTTGAGGGCAACACCAGGCAGGGGCACACAGACAGACACCTTTAGTAGGCCGGAAAAGCCTATTGCATTTTTTAAAATGGTAATTTGGAGCAGAAGGTTGAAGCTCAGCTTTATTTAGTTTAGGGCAACACCAGGGAGGGGCAGAAGCCGTTAGTAGGCCCTAACCACCCTTTTTTTTTTTTAAAACCACTTAATGAGAGCCGGAAGGTTGAAGCTCAGCTTTATTTAGTTGAGGACAACACCAGGCAGGGGCACACAGACAGACACCTTTAGTAGGCCGGAAAAGCCTATTGCATTTTTTAAAATGGTAATTTGGAGCAGAAGGTTGAAGCTCAGCTTTATTTAGTTGAGGACAACACCAGGGAGGGGCAGAAGCCGTTAGTAGGCCCTAACCACCCTTTTTTTTTTTTAAAACCACTTAATGAGAGCCGGAAGGTTGAAGCTCAGCTTTATTTAGTTGAGGACAACACCAGGCAGGGGCACACAGACAGACACCTTTAGTAGGCCGGAAAAGCCTATTGCATTTTTTAAAATGGTAATTTGGAGCAGAAGGTTGAAGCTCAGCTTTATTTAGTTGAGGGCAACACCAGGGAGGGGCAGAAGCCGTTAGTAGGCCCTAACCACCATTTTTTTTTTTTAAAACCACTTAATGAGAGCCGGAAGGTTGAAGCTCAGCTTTATTTAGTTGAGGGCAACACCAGGGAGGGGCAGAAGCCGTTAGTAGGCCCTAACCAAAGTTGAAGGCCAAATGCAGTTTAATTTCTGATACTATAGGCCGAAAGCCAGAAGGTGGAAGCTCCGATTTAGACAGTGGAGGACAATTTGAATTAGGGACTGCAGACAGACTTAGTAGGCTGTCCCCTGTGGACCATGCATCCACCACATTAACCCATTGCGCCGTAATGGACACGTAATCTTCCGTGGCCATGCCTACAGGTCCATGCGTCTGTTGTCAGGTGCACCTTTGTACTCACAGATTGCCATAGTGCATGGACAATGCGGTCTTCTACATGCTGGTGGAGGGTTGGGATGGCTTTTCTCGCAAAAGAAGTGTCGACTGGTTAGCTTGTAGCGTGGTACAGCGTAGTCCATCATGGCCTTATTAATAGTAAATAAAATATATAACTAGGCTCTATGAACTTTTAAATAGGTTCCAGGGGTACACGGGCAGCATTGGTGTGGTCAGTGGAGGAGTATTGCAAGTAGGGGCTGCAGACAGGCTATCAAAGGCCTAAAATAACAAACAGTAGGCAGTCATGGCAGTTTTACATCGGTTACATGGATACACAGGCAGGCACTCCAGGCAGCATTGTGGTCAGTGGAGGAGTATTGCAAGTAGGGGCCGCAGACAGGCTATCAAAGGCCTAAAATAACAAACAATAGGCTCATTGCAGTTTTACAGCGGTTACATGGATAGACGGGCAGGCAGCTTGGTGGTGAGTGGAGGAGTATTTAAAGTAGGGACCGCAGACAGGCTATCAAAGGCCTAACATAACAAACAATAGGCTCATGGCAGTTTTACAGCGGTTACATGGATACACGGGCAGGCAGCTTGGTGGTCAGTGGAGGAGTATTTAAAGTAGGGACCGCAGACAGGCTTCAAAGGCCTAACATAAGAAAATGGGCTGGCTGTAGGCACTTTATAATTGGTTCCAGGGGTACACGGGCAGCAGTGGTCTGGCCAGTGGAGGACTAGTGGAAGGAGGGACCGCAGACAGGCTTCAAAGGCCTAACATAAGAAAATGGGCTGGCTGTAGGCACTTTATAATTGGTTCCAGGGGTACACGGGCAGCAGTGGTCTGGTCAGTGGAGGACTAGTGGAAGGAGGGACCGCAGACAGGCTTCAAAGGCCTAACATAAAAAAATGGGCTGGCTGTAGGCACTTTATAATTGGTTCCAGGGGTACACGGGCAGCAGTGGTCTGGCCAGTGGAGGACTAGTGGAAGGAGGGACCGCAGACAGGCTTCAAAGGCCTAAAATAACAAACAATAGGCTCATGGCAGTTTTACAGCGGTTACATGGATACACGGGCAGGCAGCTTGGTGGTCAGTGGAGGAGTATTTAAAGTAGGGACCGCAGACAGGCTTCAAAGGCCTAACATAAGAAAATGGGCTGGCTGTAGGCACTTTATAATTGGTTCCAGGGGTACACGGGCAGCAGTGGTCTGGTCAGTGGAGGACTAGTGGAAGGAGGGACCGCAGACAGGCTTCAAAGGCCTAAAATAACAAACAATAGGCTCATGGCAGTTTTACAGCGGTTACATGGATACACGGGCAGGCAGCTTGGTGGTCAGTGGAGGAGTATTTAAAGTAGGGACCGCAGACAGGCTTCAAAGGCCTAACATAAGAAAATGGGCTGGCTGTAGGCACTTTATAATTGGTTCCAGGGGTACACGGGCAGCAGTGGTCTGGTCAGTGGAGGACTAGTGGAAGGAGGGACCGCAGACAGGCTTCAAAGGCCTAAAATAACAAACAATAGGCTCATGGCAGTTTTACAGCGGTTACATGGATACACGGGCAGGCAGCTTGGTGGTCAGTGGAGGAGTATTTAAAGTAGGGACCGCAGACAGGCTTCAAAGGCCTAACATAAGAAAATGGGCTGGCTGTAGGCACTTTATAATTGGTTCCAGGGGTACACGGGCAGCAGTGGTCTGGTCAGTGGAGGACTAGTGGAAGGAGGGACCGCAGACAGGCTTCAAAGGCCTAAAATAACAAACAATAGGCTCATGGCAGTTTTACAGCGGTTACATGGATACACGGGCAGGCAGCTTGGTGGTCAGTGGAGGAGTATTTAAAGTAGGGACCGCAGACAGGCTTCAAAGGCCTAACATAAGAAAATGGGCTGGCTGTAGGCACTTTATAATTGGTTCCAGGGGTACACGGGCAGCAGTGGTCTGGTCAGTGGAGGACTAGTGGAAGGAGGGACCGCAGACAGGCTTCAAAGGCCTAAAATAACAAACAATAGGCTCATGGCAGTTTTACAGCGGTTACATGGATACACGGGCAGGCAGCTTGGTGGTCAGTGGAGGAGTATTTAAAGTAGGGACCGCAGACAGGCTTCAAAGGCCTAACATAAGAAAATGGGCTGGCTGTAGGCACTTTATAATTGGTTCCAGGGGTACACGGGCAGCAGTGGTCTGGTCAGTGGAGGACTAGTGGAAGGAGGGACCGCAGACAGGCTTCAAAGGCCTAAAATAACAAACAATAGGCTCATGGCAGTTTTACAGCGGTTACATGGATACACGGGCAGGCAGCTTGGTGGTCAGTGGAGGAGTATTTAAAGTAGGGACCGCAGACAGGCTTCAAAGGCCTAACATAAGAAAATGGGCTGGCTGTAGGCACTTTATAATTGGTTCCAGGGGTACACGGGCAGCAGTGGTCTGGTCAGTGGAGGACTAGTGGAAGGAGGGACCGCAGACAGGCTTCAAAGGCCTAAAATAACAAACAATAGGCTCATGGCAGTTTTACAGCGGTTACATGGATACACGGGCAGGCAGCTTGGTGGTCAGTGGAGGAGTATTTAAAGTAGGGACCGCAGACAGGCTTCAAAGGCCTAACATAAGAAAATGGGCTGGCTGTAGGCACTTTATAATTGGTTCCAGGGGTACACGGGCAGCAGTGGTCTGGTCAGTGGAGGACTAGTGGAAGGAGGGACCGCAGACAGGCTTCAAAGGCCTAAAATAACAAACAATAGGCTCATGGCAGTTTTACAGCGGTTACATGGATACACGGGCAGGCAGCTTGGTGGTCAGTGGAGGAGTATTTAAAGTAGGGACCGCAGACAGGCTTCAAAGGCCTAACATAAGAAAATGGGCTGGCTGTAGGCACTTTATAATTGGTTCCAGGGGTACACGGGCAGCAGTGGTCTGGTCAGTGGAGGACTAGTGGAAGGAGGGACCGCAGACAGGCTTCAAAGGCCTAAAATAACAAACAATAGGCTCATGGCAGTTTTACAGCGGTTACATGGATACACGGGCAGCTTGGTGGTGAGTGGAGGAGTAGTGCAAGGAGTGTCTGTCCCAGTACTCCCAAAATATAAATAGATGTTAATGTCTCGCAAAACAACCAAAACAAAAAAAAAGGTGGCATACTTAGGTACAGGGGTGGGCTCATCTGCTGAGTTTCTGACATAGTAATTTGGCAGTAACTATTTAATGGTGCCAATATAGGACACAGACACAGACTACTTTAAGTTGCATCGTAGATGTCTACAAATTTGTATTGTCAGTGCCAGACATTGAATGATGTCAGCGAATAGACTAAAGATTGGTGGAGCTGTGCGACATAATTTTGCATGTGGTAGAGCACATTTTGAGCTGGGGTAGGGGGGAACTCTCTAGAGGCCGGCGGGACCGCCCCAGGGCCCCTCATGTTACAACGGTGTGTCTGACGTTGGGTGTGCACCACCACCGCCAGAGACACTACATTGTACTATGAGGGACCCAGTAGCAATGCCGTCAACCAAAAGCGAGCACACCCACCTCTTCAGACAAACAGCAGTCTCACGGGTGCTTGCGCCAAGTCGCGATACCACGGCCCCATGTGGGGAGTTTGGCCATTTAGGGAGGTGTAAACATGTCGTATGCTGTACAATCAGCTGCAGCAAATTAGACATTAGAAAAGTAATTCACAGGCAAGAGCCTTTCATAGGAAAGCTAGGTGTCGGCCGGGCAAGGTGGGGCAAAAGATTTCGAAATCCAGTTGTGGTTCATTTTAATGAATGTTAGATCGTCAACATTTTGGGTAGCCAGACGAGTCCTTTTTTCGGTTAATATTGAACCTGCAGCACTGAATACTCTTTCTGATAGGACACTTGCTGCCGGGCAAGCAAGCTCCTGCAATGCATATTCTGCCAATTCTGGCCAGGTGTCTAATTTGGAGGCCCAGTAATCAAATGGGAATGACGGTTGAGGGAGAACATCGATAAGGGATGAAAAATAGTTAGTAACCATACTGGACAAATGTTGTCTCCTGTCACTTTCAATTGATGCAGCAGTACCTGTCCTGTCTGCGGTCATAGCAAAATCACTCCACAACCTGGTCAGAAAACCCCTCTGTCCAACGCCACTTCTGATGTGTGCACCCCTAACACTCCTAGTCTGCTGCCCCCTGGAGCTCGTGTGAGAACGATCACGTGCGCTGTGTGCTGGGAATGCCTGAAGCAAACGGTCAACAAGAGTTGATTGTTTGGTTGCTAATATTAGTTCCAAGTTCTCATGTGGCATAATATTTTGCAATTTGCCTTTATAGCGTGGATCAAGGAGGCAGGCCAACCAGTAATCGTCATCGTTCATCATTTTCGTAATGCGTGTGTCCCTTTTTAGGATACGTAAGGCATAATCCGCCATGTGGGCCAAAGTTCCAGTTGTAAAATCTCCGGTTGTGATTGGTTGAGGGGCAGTTGCAGGCAAATCTACGTCACTTGTGTCCCTCAAAAAACCAGAACCCGGCCGTGACACGCAACCAATTTCCTGTGCCCCCGGGAAAGGTTCGGCATTAAAAATATACTCATCCCCATCATCCTCCTCGTCCTCCACCTCCTCTTCGCCCGCTACCTCGTCCTGTACACTGCCCTGACCAGACAATGGCTGACTGTCATCAAGGCTTTCCTCTTCCTCTGGTGCAGACGCCTGCTCCTTTATGTGCGTCAAACTTTGCATCAGCAGACGCATTAGGGGGATGCTCATGCTTATTACGGCGTTGTCTGCACTAACCAGCCGTGTGCATTCCTCAAAACACTGAAGGACTTGACACATGTCTTGTATCTTAGACCACTGCACACCTGACAACTCCATGTCTGCCATCCTACTGCCTGCCCGTGTATCCTCCCACAAATAAATAACAGCACGCCTCTGTTCGCACAGTCTCTGAAGCATGTGCAGTGTTGAGTTCCACCTTGTTGCAACGTCTATGATTAGGCGATGCTGGGGAAGGTTCAAAGACCGCTGATAGGTCTGCATACGGCTGGCGTGTACAGGCGAACGTCGGATATGTGAGCAAAGTGCACGCACTTTGAGGAGCAGGTCGGAGAACCCAGGATAAGTTTTCAATAAGCACTGCACCACCAGGTTTAAGGTGTGAGCCAGGCAAGGAATGTGTTTCAGTTGGGAAAGGGAGATGGCAGCCATGAAATTCCTTCCGTTATCACTCACTACCTTGCCTGCCTCAAGATCTACTGTGCCCAGCCACGACTGTGTTTCTTGTTGCAAGAACTCGGACAGAACTTCCGCGGTGTGTCTGTTGTCGCCCAAGCACTTCATAGCCAATACAGCCTGCTGACGCTTGGCAGTAGCTGGCCCATAATGGGACAACTGGTGTGCAACAGTGTCATCTGCCGATGGAGTGGTTGGCAGACTGCGTTCTGTGGAAGAGCTGTAGCTTCTGCAGGAGGACGAGGAGGAGGAGGAGGAGGGGGTGCGAACGCCTACAGCCAACTGTTTCCTAGACCGTGGGCTAGGCACAACTGTCCCTAAATTGATGTCGCCTGTGGACCCTGCATCCACCACATTCACCCAGTGTGCCGTGATGGACACATAACGTCCCTGGCCATGCCTACTGGTCCATGCATCTGTAGTCAGGTGCACCTTTGTACTCACAGATTGCCTGAGTGCATGGACGATGCGCTGTTTAACATGCTGGTGCAGGGCTGGGATGGCTTTTCTGGAAAAAAAGTGTCGACTGGGTAGCTCGTATCGTGGTTCAGCGTACTCCATCAGGGCTTTGAAAGCTTCGCTTTCAACTAACCGGTAGGGCATCATCTCTAACGAGATTAGTCTAGCTATGTGGGCGTTAAAACACTGTGTACGCGGATGCGAGGATAAGTACTTCCTTTTTCTAACCAGAGTCTCATGTAGGGTGAGCTGGACTGGAGAGCTGGAGATCGTGGAACTTTCGGGTGTGCCGGTGTACATGGCAGACTGAGAGACGGTTGGAGACGGTATTGTTTCCGCCGGTGCCCTAGATGCAATATTTCCTCCTACAAAACTGGTGATTCCCTGACCCTGACTGCTTTTGGCTGGCAAAGAAACCTGCACAGATACTGCCGGTGGTGCGGAAAATGGTGGCCTTACAGTGACGGAAGGGATGTTGCGTTGCTGACTAGCTTCATTGGCCGAGGGTGCTACAACCTTGAGGGACGTTTGGTAGTTAGTCCAGGCTTGAAAATGCATGGTGGTTAAGTGTCTATGCATGCAACTAGTATTTAGACTTTTCAGATTCTGACCTCTGCTTAAGCTAGTTGAACATTTTTGACAGATGACTTTGCGCTGATCAGTTGGATGTTGTTTAAAAAAATGCCAGACTGCACTCTTCCTAGACTCGGATCCCTTTTCAGGGATTGCAGACTGAGCTTTAACCGGATGGCAACGCTGTGCTCCAACAGGTTTTGGCTTTGACACGCGTTTTGGGCCAGATACGGGCCCGGCAGATGGAACCTGTTGCGATGTTGATGCCTGCTGCGGCCCCTCCTCCACCTCCGCTTCTGAACTACTGCCGCCTGCACCCTGTTCCCCCAATGGCTGCCAATCGGGGTCAATAACTGGGTCATCTATTACCTCCTCTTCGAGCTCGTGTGCAACTTCGTCTGTGTCACTGTGTCGGTCGGTGGTATAGCGTTCGTGGCGGGGCAACATAGTCTCATCAGGGTCTGATTGTGGATCTGTACCCTGAGAGGGCAATGTGGTGGTCTGAGTCAAAGGAGCAGCATAGTACTCTGGCTGTGGCTGTGCATCAGTGCACTCCATGTCAGAATATACTTGTAATGGGCATGGCCTGTTAAATGTTTCACTTTCTAAGCCAGGGACGGTATGTGTAAAGAGCTCCATGGAGTGACCCGTTGTGTCGCCTGCTGCATCCTTCTCTCTTGTTGTAGTTTTTGCTGAGGAGGACAAGGAAGCGACTTGTCCCTGACCGTGAACATCCACAAGCGACGCGCTGCTTTTACATTTACCAGTTTCGGAAGAGGAGGCAAAAGAGCTAGAGGCTGAGTCTGCAATGTAAGCCAAAACTTGCTGTTGCTGCTCCGCCTTTAAAAGCGGTTTTCCTACTCCCAGAAAAGAGAGCGTTCGAGGCCTTGTGTAGCCTGACGACGAAACTGGCTCCACAGCTCCAGACTTAGGTGGAATATTTTTATCCCCACGACCACCTGATGCTCCACTACCACTACCATCATTACCAGCTGACAATGAACGCCCACGACGACCTCTTGCACCAGACTTCCTCATTGTTTTAAAATCTTAACCAAAGTAACTTTATTTGTTGCTGTCAAACAACTTACACGGTGAGCTATAACTTCAGTATGATTTCAATATCCCTTAACAGGTTGGTGAGACCACAAGGAAAATCAGGCACAATGTTACACACTCTGTTTTCTGTGGCACAAAATCACAGAGATGACACACACGCAGGACTGTCACTCAAGCACTAATGTCAATATTAATCTCCCACCTAATTTATTTTTTTTTTTTTCTCAGGGAGACTTTAGAAACCAAATAATATTAAAAAAAAAAAAAAAAAAAGGCTTTCTATGGCCCACAATTAGAGAGAGAGAGGTGGCACACCCAGGAGTCAAGACTGGCGCACAAGCTGAAAGGGCAATATTACTCTCCCACTGTTTTTTTAAGTTTTTTTTTTATTTCAGGGAGACTTTAGAAACCAAATAATATTAAAAAAAAAAAAAAAAAAATAGGCTTTCTATAGCCCACTGAATGAGAGAGAGAGGTGGCACACCCAGGAGTCAAGACTGGCACACAAGCTGAAAGGGCAATATTACTCTCCCACTGTTTTTTTATGTTTTTTTTTTTTTTTTCAGGGAGACTTTAGAAACCAAATAATAAGAAAAAAAATAAATAAATAAATAGGCTTTCTATAGCCCACTGAATGAGAGATAGCACACACAGCAGTGGCACACAAGCCCTGACTGAGGCCAATATTTTTCTCCCACTGATTGATGTAGTGTTTTTGTGTTGAGGTAGATTTTAGAACACAAATCAAGGAAAAAAAAAAAATGCTTTCTATGGCCCACTGAATGAGAGAGAGGTGGCACACCCAGGAGTCAAGACTGGCACACAAGCTGAAAGGGCAATATTACTCTCCCACTGTTTTTTTTATGTATTTTTTGTTTTTTAAGGGAGACTTTAGAAACCCAATAATATTTAAAAAAATAAATAAATAGGCTTTCTATGGCCCACTGAATGAGAGGGAGAGAGGTGGCACACCCAGGAGTCAAGACTGGCACACAAGCTGAAAGGGCAATATTACTCTCCCACTGTTTTTTTATGTATTTTTTTTTTTTTCAGGGAGACTTTAGAAACCCAATAATATTTAAAAAAATAAATAAATAGGCTTTCTATGGCCCACTGAATGAGAGGGAGAGAGGTGGCACACCCAGGAGTCAAGACTGGCACACAAGCTGAAAGGGCAATATTACTCTCCCACTGTTTTTTTATGTTTTTTTTTTTTTTTTTCAGGGAGACTTTAGAAACCAAATAATAAGAAAATAAATAAATAAATAAATAGGCTTTCTATAGCCCACTGAATGAGAGATAGCACACACAGCAGTGGCACACAAGCCCTGACTGAGGCCAATATTTTTCTCCCACTGATTGATGTAGTGTTTTTGTGTTGAGGTAGATTTTAGAACACAAATCAAGGAAAAAAAAAATGCTTTCTATGGCCCACTGAATGAGAGAGAGGTGGCACACCCAGGAGTCAAGACTGGCACACAAGCTGAAAGGGCAATATTACTCTCCCACTGTTTTTTTATGTATTTTTTGTTTTTTAAGGGAGACTTTAGAAACCCAATAATATTTAAAAAAAAAAATTAATAGGCTTTCTATGGCCCACTGAATGAGAGGGAGAGAGGTGGCACACCCAGGAGTCAAGCCTGGCACACAAGCTGAAAGGGCAATATTACTCTCCCACTGTTTTTTTATGTATTTTTTGTTTTTTAAGGGAGACTTTAGAAACCCAATAATATTTAAAAAATAAAATAAATAGGCTTTCTATGGCCCACTGAATGAGAGGGAGAGAGGTGGCACACCCAGGAGTCAAGACTGGCACACAAGCTGAAAGGGCAATATTACTCTCCCACTGTTTTTTTATGTATTTTTTGTTTTTTAAGGGAGACTTTAGAAACCCAATAATATTTTTTAAAAAAAATAAATAGGCTTTCTATGGCCCACTGAATGAGAGGGAGAGAGGTGGCACACCCAGGAGTCAAGCCTGGCACCCAAGCTGAAAGGGCAATATTACTCTCCCACTGTTTTTTTATGTATTTTTTGTTTTTTAAGGGAGACTTTAGAAACCCAATAATATTTTTTAAAAAAATAAATAGGCTTTCTATGGCCCACTGAATGAGAGGGAGAGAGGTGGCACACCCAGGAGTCAAGACTGGCACACAAGCTGAAAGGGCAATATTACTCTCCCACTGTTTTTTTAGGTATTTTTTTTTTTTCAGGGAGACTTTAGAAACCAAATAATATTAAAAAAAAAAAAAAAAAAAAAAATAGGCTTGCTATAGCCCACTGAATGAGAGATAGCACACACAGCAGTGGCACACAAGCCCTGACTGAGGCCAATATTTTTCTCCCACTGATTGATGTAGTGTTTTTGTGTTGAGGTAGAATTTAGAACACAAATCACGGAAAAAATAAATAGGCTTTCTATGGCCCACTCAGTGAGAGATGGCACACACAGGGATGGCACTGTAGCAGAAATGCCAATCTTAATCTCCCACAAAAAAAACAAAAAAAAAACAGGGACTGTCCTACAATTACTATCTCCCTGCAGTAATGTAAGCCAGGTATGGCAGGCAGCAATAGGAGTGGACTGATGCACAAATTAAATAAAAAGTGTGGACAAACAAAAAAGATAGCTGTGCAGAAAGGAAGGAACAAGAGGATATGTGCTTTGAAAAAAGCAGTTGGTTTCCACAGTGGCGTACACACAGCAATACAGCTATCACGGAGCCTTCTAGGGCAGCCCAATGAGCTACAGCGCTGAGGGGAAAAAAAAAAAAAAATAGCTTCCACAGTCCCTGCACACCGAAGGTGGTGTTGGACAGTGGAAATCGCTGCAGCACAAGCGGTTTGGTGGTTAGTGGACCCTGCCTAACGCTCTCCCTGCTTCTGACGAAGCGGCAGCAACCTGTCCCTAAGCTCAGATCAGCAGCAGTAAGATGGCGGTCGGCGGGAACGCCCCTTTATAGCCCCTGTGACGCCGCAGACAGCAAGCCAATCACTGCAATGCCCCTCTCTAAGATGGTGGGGACCAGGATCTATGTCATCACGCTGCCCACACTCTGCGTTCACCTTCATTGGCTGAGAAATGGCGCTTTTCGCGTCATTGAAACGCGACTTTGGCGCGAAAGTCGCGTACCGCATGGCCGACAAGCACAGGGGTCGGATCGGGTTTCATGAGACGCCGACTTAGCCAAAAGTCGGCGACTTTTGAAAATGATCGACCCGTTTCGCTCAACCCTAGTCCCAAAGGCTCTGATCTAGGACCCCTACTCTTCTCAATCTAAACACTTGGCCTGGGACAAATCTTAAAGTCTCATGAATTCCAGTACCACCTTTATGCTGATGACACTCAGATCTACCTTTCTGGCCCAGACGTCACCTCCCTGCTGTCCAGAATCCTGGAGTGTCTATCAGCCATATCCTCCTTCTTCGCCTCTTGCTTCCTCAAACTCAATGTGGACAAATCTGAACTCATCATCTTTACTCCATCTCATAGATCTCCCTTACCTGACCTATCTATTGCAATTAACAATGTCACACTTTTCCCCGTACAAGAAGTCCGCTGCCTCGGAGTAACCCTTGACTCGGCCCTGTCCTTCAAACTGCGCATCCAAGCTCTTTCCAACTCCTGTTGCCTCCAGCTCAAAAATATCTCCAGAATCCGTCCTTTCCTCAACCGTGAATCTACTAAAATTCTTGTGCATGCCCTCATCATCTTTTGTATTTGCTACTACAACATCCTTTTCTGTGGCCTCCCTGCTAACACCCTTGCACCTCTCCAGTCCATCCTTAACTCTGCTGCCCGACTAATTCATCTCTCTCCTCGCTGCTCCTCCACTTTCCCCCTCTGCAAATCTCTTCAGTGACTCACATTCCCTCAGCATATCCAGTTCAAATGACTAATACTGATCTACAAAGCTATCCATAACCTGTCTCCTCCATATAGCTCTGAACTAATCACCCAATATCTTCCCTCACACAATCTCCGGTCCTCCCAAGACCTCCTTCTCTCCTCCACACTTATTCGGTCCTCACCCAACCGCCTCCAAGACTTCTCCCAAATATCCCCTTCCTCTGGAATTCTTTGCCTCAACACGTCTGTCTATCAACCACATTCGGATCCTTCAGATGGAACCTGAAAACCCACCTCTTCAGGAAAGCCTACGGCCTGCACTGACCCTGCTGCCTCCTCACCACTACCGAAGCTACCGCCTCACCAACACCGTAGCTCCTGCAACCCTCAACCTATTGTCTCCATCCCCACCATCCAGTAGAATGTAAGCCGGCAAGGGCAGTGTCCTCGTCCCTCTGTATCAGTCTGTAATTGTTAGTTTGCTTACTGTAAGTGATATCTGTAATTTGTATGTAACCCCCTTTTCATGTACAGCACCATGGAATCAATGGTTCAATGGTGCTATATAAATAAATAATAATAATAATAATAATAATAATAATAATAATAATGTCATCCACCACCTCGTCTTCCACATCCGCACCCTTCTCATCCTCCTGACTTTCTGGCAACTGTGTCTCATCATCGTCCACCTCTTGTGACACTTTCCCACCATTGCCTTCGTGTGACCGTGGTTGCTCAAATCTTTGGGCATCGCTACATGTGATCTCCTCTTGCCCCACTTCAAGTTGACCGGCTGAGAGTATGGAATCTTTAAAGGGAAAAGTGAACAGCTCTTTGGAGTGTCCAAATGCGGGATCTGTTGTCTCAGGGCACTCGGCATGGTGGGAGGAAGGAGGATCAGGGTGAGTAATATGCGGTCCAGACTCACGGTTATAATAATAATAATTTTTATTTATATAGCGCCAACATATTCCGCAGCGCTTTACAACTTATAGAGGGGACTTGTACAGACAATAGACATTACAGCATAACAGAAATCACAGTTCAAAACAGATACCAGTAGGAATGAGGGCCCTGCTCGCAAGCTTACAAACTATGAGGAAAAGGGGAGACACGAGAGGTGGATGGTAACAATTGCTTTAGTTATTTGGACCAGCCATAGTGTAAAGGTACCTTCACACTGAGCGACTTTACAACGAGAACGACAGCGATCCATGACGTTGCAGCATCCTGGATAGCGATTTCGTTGTGTTTGACACGCAGCAGCGATCTGGATCCCGCTGTTATATCGCTGGTCGGAGCTAGAAGTCCAGAACTTTATTTGGTCGTCAGATCGGTGTGTATCGTTGTGTATGACAGCAAAAGCAAAGAAGCCTGCAATGTTTTACAATGGTAACCAGGGTAAATATCGGGTTACTAAGTGCAGGGCCACGCTTAGTAACCCGATATTTACCCTGGTTACCATTGTAAAACTTAAAAAAAAACCACTACATACTCACCTTCTGATGTCTGTCACGTCCCCCGGCGTCCACAGGGTTAAACTGCTTTCGGCAGTAGCGCTGCTAAATGCATGCGCTGCTGCCGAGAGCTTCCCTGCACTTACTGTCAGTGCCGGCCGTAAAGCAGAGCACAGCGGTGACATCACCGCTGTTACTGCCGGGTGCCGGCGCTGACACATTCAGTGCAGGAAGAGCTCTCGGCAGCAGCGCAGCATTAGCAAGCACTCCTGCCAAAAGCAGTTTAACCCTGTGGACGCCGGGGGACGTGACAGACATCAGAAGGTGAGTATGTAGTGTTTTTTTTTTACTTTTACAATGGTAACCAGGGTAAATATCGGGTTACTAAGCGCGGCCCTGCGCTTAGTAACCCGATGTTTACCCTGGTTACCCGGGTGCTGCAGGGGGACTTCAGCATCGTTGAAGACAGTTTCAACGATGCCGAAGTCGTTCCCCTGATCATTGGTCGCTGGAGAGAGCTGTCTGTGTGATAGCTCCCCAGCGACCTAAACAGCGACGCTGCAGCGATCGGCTCGTTGTCTATATCGCTGCAGCATCGCTGAGTGTGACGGTACCTTAAGGCTCGGGTGTTCATGTAAAGCTGCATGAACCAGTTAACAGCCTAAAGGTACCTTCACACGAAACGACTTTGTAACGATATCGCTAGCGATCCGTGACGTTGCAGCGTCCTGGCTAGCGATATCGTTTAGTTTGACACGCAGCAGCGATCAGGATCCTGCTGTGATGTCGCTGGTCGCTGAATAAAGTTCAGAACTTTATTTGGTCGTCCGATCGCTGTGAATCGTTGTGTTTGACAGCAAAAGCAACGATACCAGCGATATTTTACACTGGTAACCAGGGTAAACATCGGGTTACTAAGCGCAGGGCCGCGCTTAGTAACCCGATGTTTACCCTGGTTACCAGTGTAAAATGTAAAAAAAGCAAACAGTACATACTTACATTCGCGTCCCCCGGCGTCCGCTTCCCACACTGACTGAGCGCCGCAAAGTGAAAGTGAAAGTACAGCACAGCGGTGACGTCACCGCTCTGCTGTTAGGGCCGGGCTCAGTCAGTGCAGGGAAGCGGCCGCCGGGGGACGTGAATGTAAGTATGTAGTGTTTGTTTTTTTTACATTTTACGCTGGTAACCAGGGCCTGCGGCCCTGCGCTTAGCAACCCGATGTTTACCCTGGTTACCCGGGGACCTCGGCATCGTTGGTCGCTGGAGAGCGGTCTGTGTGACAGCTCTCCAGCGACCAAACAGCGACGCTGCAGCGATCGGCATCGTTGTCGCTATCGCTGCAGCGTCGCTCCATGTGAAGGTACCTTAAGTATGTAGCAGTACAGACACAGAGTGCTATTAACTGCATAAAGTGTATGAGAACATGATGCGAGGAACCTGATTATGTTTTTTTTTTTTATTATTACAGGGATAGTTAGGTTAATGCGTTGAGGCGGTAGGCCAGTCTGAACAAATGCGTTTTTAGGGCACGCTTAAAACTGTGGGGATTGGGGATTAATCGTATTAACCTGGGTAGTGCATTCCAAAGAATTGGCGCAGCACATGTAAAGTCTTGGAGACCGGAATGGGAGGTTCTGATTATTGAGGATGCTAACCTGAGGTCATTAGCGGAGCGGAGGGCACGGGTAGGGTGGTAGACCGAGACCAGAGAGGAGATGTAGGGTGGTGCTGAGCCATGGAGTGCTTTGTGGATGAGGGTAGTAGTTTTGTACTGGATTCTGGAGTGGATGGGTAGCCAGTGTAATGACTGGCACAATGTAGAGGCATCGGTGTAACGGTTGGTGAGGAATATGATCCTGGCAGCAGCATTCAGGACAGATTGGAGCGGGGAGAGTTTGGTAAGAGGGAGGCCGATCAGTAGAGAGTTACAATAGTCCAGACGAGAATGAATAAGTGAGACAGTAAGAGTTTTTGCAAAGTCGAAAGTAAGAAAAGGGCGAACTCTAGAAATGTTTTTGAGATGCAGATAAGAAGAGCGAGCCAATGATCAGATGTGGGGGTTGAATGAAAGCTCGGAATCAAGGATTACCCCAAGGCAGCGGGCATGTTGCTTTGGAGTAATGATGGAACCGCACATGGAGATGGCAATGTCAGGCAAAGGTAGGTTAGTAGAGGGAGAGAACACGAGGAGTTCAGTTTTTGACAGGTTCAGTTTCAGATAGAGGGAGGACTAGGGTTGAGCGAAACGGATCGTTCATTTTCATAAGTCGCCGACTTTTGGCAAAGTCGGCGTCTCATGAAACCGAGCCGATCCCTGTGTGGGGTCTGCCATGTGGTACGTGACTTTCACGCCAAAGTCGCGTTTCAATGATGCTAGAAGCGCCATTTCTCAGCCAATGAAGGTGGACGCAGAGTGTGGGCAGCGTGATGACATAGATCTCAGTCCCCACCATCTTTGAGAAGGGCATTGCAGTGATTGGCTTGCTTTCTGCGGCGTCACAGGGGCTATAAAGGGGCGTTCCCGCCGACCGCCATCTTACTGCTGCTGATCTGAGCGTAGGGAGAGGTTGCTGCAGCTTCTTCGGAAGCAGGGATAGTGATAGGCGGGGTACATAAAGCCACAAACCGCTTGTGCTGTAGCGATTTCCACTGTCCAACACCACCTTTTGTTTGCAGGACAGTGGAAGCTACATTTTTTTTTCCTCAGCGCTGTAGCTCATTGGGCTGCCCTAGAAGGCTCCCTGATAGCTGCGTTGCTGTGCCTGTGTGTACGCCGCTGTGTAAACCAACTGCTTTTTTCAAAGCACAAATCCTGTTTTTCCTTCCTTTCTGCACAGCTATCTTGTGTGCTTGTCCACACTTTTGTGTGCAGCAGTCCTTTTTACAGCTGCCTGCCATACTTTTCTGAGATAACTGCAGGGAGATAAATATTGGCAAGTCTGCCTCCGTGCCATTGCTGTGTGTGGCATCTCTCTCTCATTGTGTGGCACCGAAAACACTGTGTAATACTTGGCCTTTTTTTTTTTTTTTTTTCTAAATTCTCCCTTTTCCAAAAAAAAAATTAGTGGGAGATAAATATTGTCAAGTCTGCCTCCGTGCCATTGCTGTGTGTGGCATCTCTCTCTCATTGTGTGGCACCGAAAACACTGTGTAATACTTGGCCTTTTTTTTTTTTTCTAAATTCTCCCTTTTCCCCAAAAAAATTAGTGGGAGATAAATATTGTCAAGTGTGCCTCCGTGCCATTGCTGTGTGTGGCATCTCTCTCTCATTGTGTGGCACCGAAAACACTGTGTAATACTTGGCCTTTTTTTTTTTTTTTCTAAATTTTCCCTTTTCCAAAAAAAAAAATTAGTGGGAGATAAATATTGTCAAGTCTGCCTCCGTGCCATTGCTGTGTGTGGCATCTCTCTCTCATTGTGTGGCACTGAAAACACTGTGTAATACTGGGCCTTTTTTTTTTTTTTTTTAGGGTAAATTCTCCCAGAAAAAAAAAAAAAAGTGGGAGATTAAGATTGGCATTTCTGCTTGAGTGCTGGGCCTGTGTGTGCCATCTGTCTCAAATTATTGGGCCACAATAAACCTAGTGTGTAACATTGGGCCTGATTTTCCTTTCAGTGTCAGGCACCTATAAAGGTATATATAAATCCTACAGAAGTTTGAGTTCACCTTATAAGTTGTTTTACAGTAACAAATAGTGTTACTTTGGTTACGTTTTGCAAGCAATGAGGAAGTCTAGTGGAAGAGGTCGTGGCCGTGGGCGGTCATTGTCAGCTGGTAATGATGGTAGTGGTGGTGGAGCATCAGGTGGTCGTGGTAAAAGCAGTACAGCACCTAAGTCTCGAGTTGTTGAGCCAGGTTCGTTGTCTGGCTACACAAGGCCTCGAACGCTCTCTTTTCTGGGAGTAGGAAAACCACTTTTGAAGCCAGGGCAGCAGGAACAAGTATTGGCTTTCATTGCTGACTCTGCCTCTAGCTCTTTCGCCTCCTCCTCGGAAAGTGCCAAATGTCAGAGCAGTGCATCGTCAGTGGATGCTCCCGGTCAGGGACAAGTCGCTTCCTTGTCTTCTTCACCCAGAACAAGAGAGAAGGATGCGTCAGGAGACACAACGGGTTACTCCATGGAGCTCTTTACACATACCGTTCCTGGGTTAGACAGTGAAACAGTTAACAGGCCATGTCCATTAGAAGTTGAATCGGACATGGAGTGCACAGATGCACAGCCACAGCCAGATTACTATGCTGTTCCTTTGACTCAGACCAGAACATTGCCCTCGCAGTGTACTGAGGCAGAATCAAACCCAGCGGAGACTATGGTGCCCCGTCACGGACGCTATACCACCGGCTTACACGGTGACACAGACGAAATCGCACACGACATAGAAGAGGAGGTCATAGATGACCCAGTTGTGGACCCCGATTGGCAGCCATTGGGGGAACAGGGTGCAGGCGGCAGTAGTTCTGAAGCGGAGGAGGAGGAGCCGCAGCAGGCATCAACATCACAACAGGTTCCATCTACCGGGCCCGTATCTGGCCAAAAACGCGTGGCAAAACCAAAACCAGTTGGAGGACAGCGTGGCCATCCGGTTAAAGAAGCTCAGTCTGCAATGCCTGAAAAGGTATCCAATAGTAGAAAGAGTGCAGTCTGGCATTTTTTTAAACAACATCCAAATGATCAGCGCAAAGTCATCTGTCAAAAATGTTCAACAACCTTAAGCAGAGGTCAGAATCTTAACAGTCTAAATACAAGTTGCATGCATAGACATTTATCCACCATGCATTTGCAAGCCTGGACTAACTACCAAACGTCCCTAAAGGTTGCAGCACCCTCGGCCAATGAAGCTAGTCAGCAACGCTACATCCCTTCCCTCCCTGTAAGCCGACCATTTCCCACACCACCTGCAGTATCTGTGCAGCTTTCGTCGCCAGGCCAAAGCAGTCAGGGAATCACCAGGTTAGTAGTAGGAAACACTGCATGTAGGGCACCGGCAAGAATACCATCTCCAACCCTCTCTCAGTCACCCATGTCCACCGGCACCACCGCTAGTTCCACGATCTCCAGCTCTCCAGTCCAGCTCACCCTACATGAGACTCTTGTTAGGAAAAGGAAGTACTCATCCTTGCATCCGCATACACAGGGTTTGAACGCCCACATTGCTAGACTAATCTCATTAGAGATGATGCCCTACCGGTTAGTTGAAAGCGAAGCTTTCAAAGCACTGATGGACTACGCTGTACCACGCTACGAACTACCCAGTCGGCACTTCTTTTCTAGAAAAGCCATCCCAGCCCTCCAACAGCATGTTAAAGACCGCATCGTCCATGCACTCAGGCAGTCTGTGACTACAAAGGTGCACCTGACAACAGATTCCTGGACCAGTAGGCATGGCCAGGGACGTTACGTGTCCATCACGGCACACTGGGTGAATGTGGTGGATGCAGGGTCCACAGGGGACAGCAATATTGGGACAGTTTTGCCTAGTCCACGGTCAAGGAAAGAGTTGGCTGTAGGTGTTCGCCCCCCCCTCCTCCTCTTCCTCCTCCTCATGCAGAAGCGAGAGCTCGTCCACACACCACAGTCGCACATCCACTCCATCCGCAGCTGCCACTGTTGCACACCAGGTGTGCCATTACGGGACAGCTAGTGGCAAGTGTCAGCAGGCTGTATTGGCAATGAAGTGTTTGGGCGACAACAGACACACCGCGGAAGTTCTGTCAGAGTTCTTGCAGAATGAAACTCAGTCATGGCTGGGCACTGTACATCTTGAGGCAGGCAAGGTTGTGAGTGATAAAGGAAGGAATTTCATGGCTGCCATAGCCCTTTCCCAACTGAAACACATTTCTTGCCTGGCTCACACCTTAAACCTGGTGGTGCAGTGCTTCCTGAAAAGTTACCCGGGGTTACCCGACCTGCTCCTCAAAGTGCGCAGACTTTGCTCGCATATCCGCCGTTCGCCCGTACACTCCAGCCGTATGCAGAACTATCAGCGGTCTTTGAACCTTCCCCAGCATCGCCTAATCATCGACATTTCAACAAGGTGGAACTCCACACTGCACATGCTTCAGAGACTGTGCGAACAGAGGCGTGCTGTTATGTTTTTGTGGGAGGATACACATACACGGGCAGGCAGTTGGATGGCAGACATGGAGTTGTCAGGTGTGCAGTGGTCGAAGCTACAAGACCTGTGTCAAGTCCTTCAGTGTTTTGAGGAATGCACACGGCTGGTTAGTGCAGACAACGCCATAATAAGCATGAGCATCCCCCTAATGCGTCTGCTGATGCAAAGTTTGACGCACATAAAGGAGCAGGCGTCTGCAGCCGAGGAAGAGGAAAGCCTTGATGACAGTCAGCCATTGTCTGGTCAGGGCCGTGTAGAGGACGTGGTAGTGGGCGAAGAGGAGGAGGAGGACGAGGAGGATGATGGGGATGAGTACTTTTTTAATGAGGAAGCTTCTCCTGGGCCAACAGAAATTAGTGGCGTTGCAAGGCCGGGTTCTGTTTTTTTAAGGGAGACAAGTGACGTAGATTTGCCTGTAACTGCCCCTCAAACCAGCACAACCGCAGATTTGCCAACAGGAACTTTGGCCCACATGGCGGATTATATATATATAGTTATAGGAGTTGAGTTTCATGTCATGTCAATAACCCCAGCAACACTACAGCTCAAGCCTGCTGACTAGATGGAGGAGCTTTTGAAGCAGTTGGTCCTTGGTCAGCAGCAGCAACATGAGCAGCACCACCAGCAGCTGCAGTGTCAGCGGCAGCAGCAGGAGCAGCAGCAATGGTAGCAGGAGCAGCAGCAACAGCAGCAGGAGACATATTATCAGCAACAGCAGCAGGCAAATAACTTGTTGATGCAGCAGATCGTGGCTATGTGAAAGGTGGCCCCACCAGCAACCTCAATCCATTCGGAGGCTCGGTATAAAGTTCGCTCAGCGCTGAGGAAGATGGGTCCTGAGGACAACATGGAGGTCTTTCTCACCGTCTTTGAGTGCACAGCAGAGCTGGAGAGGTTACCGATGACCCAGTGGGCTGAAGTGGTGGCCCTCTTCCTGACAGGAGATGCCCAGAAGGCCTACCTGGACCTCAGTCGGGATAATGCCCTGGACAATTGGAAGCTGAAAGGTGAGATTCTTGCCCAACTGGGGGTTAATACATATGTGAGGGCTCAATCGGTATTCCAGTGGTCTTCTGTGGAGTCTCGCCATACCAGGTCTCAGGCATATGACTTGCTGCAGTTGGTTAAAAATGGCTCCAGCCTGAGACCTTAAATCCTTTCCAGATGGTAGAGAGGGCGGTGGTCGACTGGCTGGTGAGGGCTCTGCCAGCAGCCATACAGCGTTAAGTGGGACAAGGGGACCCGGGCACTCTGGACCAGGTGAGAGGACTGATTGAGCCTTATACAGCCACTCAGGACTGCTCTACTTCAGCTGCCTGGAAAAGTCCATGACCCTCCACTAGGGCCAATCTGGACCGAGCCCGTACTGAGGGGGTATCCCAAAAGGAGAGTGACAACAGACCCGTGTCCCCTAAATCGGCCCCAAGGTCCACTCGTGTCACAGCTATTAAGTGTTGGCAGTGTCAAGGGCCCAGTGTCAAGGGCCCAGACATGTGGCTGCCAACTGCCCCCTAACAACTGAGCCCATGGACTGTGGGTATATTCGCTGAGTGTCTATGTATGCCCAGCCCATCTGCACCGCAACTACAGACACCACCAGCAGCGAGCCCCAACTGTGTCAGGTACTCTTCAATGGGTATCAGATGGAGGCTCTCTTGGACTCGGGGAGCTTAGTGACTCTGGTTCATGGGTCTCTTGTTGCCGAAGACAACCCCAATGGATGCAAAGTGGGGGTGGTATGTATCCATGGGGAACTCCGAGAGTACCAGACCGCAGAATTTCCTTTTTCCACACTGTGTGGAGAAATGAAACATGGTAGGAGTGGAGAACACCCTTCCATATGAAACTGTGTTGGGAAGAGACTTGCCACTATTCTAGTCCCTGTGGGAGACCAGGGTTAACCCTCCCAAGGTAAATGTTATTCTGGGTGCGGAACCTGAATATCCTGAGTCAGGAATACCTGCCATAGGGGTCACCAACATAGGGACAGAGTGTAACCCCGATAGGCTTCCCCTAGAGGTATTGGCAAGAGAGGTCGAGGAGACCCCACCAATCCCTGAGCTGGAGGTGTCCCCTGGTAAGTTCGGGACAGCTCAGCTCCAGGATCCCACCCTTGCCCGGGCACGAGAAAGGATGATGGAAATTAATGGAATAGCTCTGCAACCAGGTGCTGAGACAGTTTTTTCTCGCATGGCTATCCACCAGGAGTTGTTGTACCGGGTGGTAAAGTGATGAGGTGGTGGAACAGCTGGTGGTGCCCCAATCCTACCATCGAGCGGTGCTCAACATGGCTCACACCCACATGGTAAGGGGGCACTTGGGGGCCAAAAAGATGCAGGAGCAAATTCTGCAGCTTTCTTTTCGCCTGGGGTCTACATGGATGTCCAGAGATACTGTGACACGTGTCCGGAGTGCCAACTATCCTCACCCACCGTGAACTATCAGAGTCCATTGGTACCTCTGCCCATCATAAAGGTACCATTTGAGCAGATCGCAATTGATCTGGTAGGCCCCATAGTGAAATGCGCCCGTGGCCATCAACATATTTTGGTCATAGTGGACTATGCCACCCAATACCCAGAGGCGATACCTCTCCGCCACACATCAGCCAAGTTAATAGCCCGCAAGTTATTTGACATGTTTTGTCGCCTTGGGCTACCAAAGGAGATCCTTACCGATCAGGGGTCTCCTTTTATGTTCAAAGTGATCAGGAAGCTATGCAAGCTGCTCCAGATTAAACAGCTACATACGTCGGTGTACCACCCACAAACCGACGGGTTGGTGGAGAGGTTTAATAAGACCCTCAAAGCCATGCTCAAAAAGGTGGTTGCCAAGGATGGGAGGAATAGGGACATATTATTACCCTCTCTGATGTTCATTATCTGTGAGGTAAAACAGGCGTCCACAGGTTTTTCCCCGTTTGACCTGTTGTGTGGCAGGCATCCGAGAGGACTGCTCGATGTAGCTAAGGAGATGTGGGAACAGAAGCCAACTCTGCATCGTAGCGTAATCAAGCATGTGGCAAGCATGCAGGACCGGATTGCAGCAGTACGGCCCATTGTAAAAGAGCATCTAATGGATGCCCAGGCCGCGCAGAGCTGCACGTACAATAAGAGGGCCACGGTCAGGACCTTTAAACAATGGGACTAGTGCTAGTGTCCACCCCAGAGAGTAAGCTCATGGCCAAGTGGCAAGGGCCATATGAGATATGGGGAAAGGTAGGGGAAGTGAATTATATAGTGTGAAAACCCAGAGAAAGGAAACCTGAGCAACTATACCATGTCAACCTGCTAATAGCCTGGAAGTACCAGGAATGTTTGGTCATGGAGGCTACTCGGGTCATACCAACAGGGAACTCTTTGGCACTGGCCAAGGACAAAGCAGGGGGTCAGGGTAAAATAAATGATGCTCTCACCAAACAGCAGCAGCGGGAGGCTTGGGCTCTGGTGCAGCTGAATACAGACATATTCTCAGAACTGCTAGGGCAGATATCTCTCTGATACAACATGACATTGTCACCGAGCCACATGTAAGGGGACGGATGAAACCATATTGAGTGCCAGAAGCCTGAAGACAAGCCATAGAGGCTGAAATGAAGCAAATGCTTCAGTTGGGCGTCATTGAGGAGTCCTGGAGTGAGTGGGCTTGCCCCATTGTGCTGATTCTAAAGCCAGAAGGGTGTTTATGTTTTTGCAATGACTTCAGGAAATTGAATGAGGTATCTAAGTTTGATCTCTATCCAATACTCTGCGTGGATGAGTAATTGAGAAACTGGGGGAGGCCCAGTACTTCACCATGCTCGATCACACCAAAGGTTACTGGCAGGTCCGTTAATGGCATCAGCAAAAGAAAAGATAGCTTTTATCTTACCATATGGCCTCTATCAGTGTGTTGTCTTGCCTTTCGGATTACATGGGGCTCCGTCCACATTCCAGAGTCTGATGAACATTGTGTTAGAGCCTCATTGGAATTACGCATCAGCCTATTTGGATGACAGTCATCTTTAGTACCAACTGGGATGCTCAACTGTCTAAGGTTCAAGCAGTGCTGGAGTCTCTCAGAATCACGGGGCTAGTAGCAAACCCAAAGAAATGCGTGACAGGACTCACAGAAGCCCAGTACTTATGTTACGTGATCGGCCATGGGGTTGTCAAACACCAAGTAAACAAGATCGAGGCAATTCAAAACTGGCCCAAGCCATTAAGTACCAAACAGGTGAGGACATTCCTTGGCATCATTGGATACTACCACCGGTTTATACCAAATTTTACGTGGAAATTGGCACTCCTAACTGACATGTTAAAAGGTAAGAAGTCAGTTATGGTCTGGTGGAATCCTCAACAAGAGGAAGCATTCCAGTCCTTGAAGTCATCATTGCGTGGACAGCCGGTCCTCATCAGCCCTAACTTCAAGGAAATGTTTATCATGCAGACAGATGCCTCAGAGGTAGGTCTGGGTGCGGTGCTGTCACAAGAAGTGAAAGGGGATGAGCATTCCGTCACCTACTTAAGGAGAAAACTGACCCCGATGGAGAAAAATTATAACATAGTGGAGAAGGAATGCCTGCCTGATGATTAAATGGGTCTTGGAGTACCTACGCTTCTATTTGCTCGAGCATCAGTTTCATTTGGTAATGGACCATTCACCCCTCGTCTGGATGAGAAATACAAAAGAGAGGAATGCTCCGATCACCAGATGGTTCCTGTCCCTACAAAACTTTAGTTTCTCAGTGGAACATCAGGCGGGGAAGTCACAGGGAAACTCAGATGCTCTGTCACAGGCCCCCAGTATGGTGACAAATGTTCAACCCCACTAGTTTGAACAGATGCAGTGACCGATGTTATATGCGAGAGTTGCTATGTGTCCCCTAGAATGTGCAAATAAGCATAAGAAGGCTGTGGGAGTGCATTGCAGTCACAGACATAGCTGTGATTGCAATGCAGAATAGAAGTAAGCGTTGATCTGGGCAAGCTATTTGTCCAAGGTAGTTTTAAGAAAACCTGCTCTGGGCTTTTATTTGTGAAATGGACTACAGGATAGCAGTGGGGCAGTCCTTTTCTTCCCTGGCCCTGGATTTTCCATGTGGCCTGTGGCCCTAGGTTCTTTTGTAAAAAACCCTGCAGCAAAGGGTTGGGTGTGTCAGTTTGGTCTTGCAATCAGGCACAGCGGAAGGCTCTGCAGAATTCAACCTGTGTGAGCTGGAAGTTGCAAACACTGCTGCAGCACTGCCAGGGCGGCGGCAGCTGTAGTCGACTTGTGGAAATTGTAACACACACACGGCTGACTAGCACAAGTAGTTTATGCAGATCTGGGTAGGTTTTATGAAACCTATGAACTTCTAAGTTAAGCACGTGGGCCAGGCATGATACATATGCGAGGTTGCCAAGCTTCAGTGCGGCCACCTGATGACGACCATTGTTACACATGAACATGCCTGCTTTTCTGTTCAAGGTTGACAGCCACATATCTGTCTGGTCTGTTAGATCTATCAACATCTCTGCGGCGATATGAGGTTTGTCACCTAAGCAGATTAGCTTCAGCAGAGCCTGTTGCCACTTGGTTACACCAGCACCTCTCCCTGCTCTGCCTGTTTCCAGGTTACAGTGAGCTGAACATGGCATCACAGGTCTTATATAGACCCGATGACGCTATGCAGCCAGCCAATAACAGTAATTTAACAACAAAGATGGCTACATCATTACAATGACTGGCATGCAATCCCCGCATGTTTATTGGATGTCTAAAAAATGCCAAACTTGCGAGGCAGGAACTCGAGCTTGCTCTCGAGCATTCAAATAATACTTGCCGAGTTACAAGCATCTCGAGCACACTGACACTTGAGCAAGTAACGAGCAGTGATAAGCACACTTGCTCATCACTTAATATAACACATGACAATAACATTTTCTGTACCTTATGCACCAGCTGATGTAAGAAAATGATAATTATACAGAGATGAGCATTACAGGCAGAGTCGGTGTTGAGGTGGTGAAGAAAGAAGTTAATTGGGCAGGAGCCCAAGATTTTACAGCAGGAGCTACAATGATAATAGCATTTTCAACATTGAAAGTGCATCAGGACCTGTGATTTTGATATCACCAAAGATACTGTACGTTCAGTGAGTCTAGAAGAACTGAAGAAGAGGAGACAGGGTGGAAAGTCTTCTATCGTGTGAATGTATCTATATGTGTATGTATGTGTATATGTAAGTGTATATGTACTTGCTTTGTGTATAAAAATGTCTATAATGACATGCTCTGTATATACATAAAAGTGCTTCTCACTAAATTAGAATATCATCAAAAAGTTAATTTAGTTCAGTTCTTCAATACAAAAATTGAAATGCATATATTATATAGAGTCATTACAAGTAGAGTAATATTTCAAGTGTTTATTTCTGTTAATGTTGATGATTATGGCTTACAGCCAATGAAAACCCAAGAGTCATTATCTCAGTAAAGTAGAATAATTAACAAAAAACACCTGCAAAGGCTTCCTAAGCGTTTAAAAAGGTCCCTTAGACCATTTTAGTATGCGCCACAATCATGGGGAAGACTGCTGACTTGACAGATGTCTGGAAAGCTGTCATTGACATAAGAAGAGTACGCTACAAAAGGGCAATGCTAAAGAAGCTGGTTGTTCACAGAGTGCTGTATCCAAGCATATTAATAGAAAGTTGAGTGGAAGGAAAAAGTGTGGTAGAAAAAGGTGCACAAGCAACCGGCATAACTGCAGCTTTGAAAGTATTGTTAATAAAAGACCATTCAAATATTTGGGTGAGATTCACAAGGAGTGGACTGCTGCTAGACTCATTGCTTCAGGAGCCACCACACACACACACATATCCAGGACATGGGCTACAAGTGTTAAATTTCTTGTGTCAAGCCACTCGTGACCAATAGACAACGCCAGAAGCATCTTACCTGGGCCAAGGATTAAAAGAACTGGACTGTTGCTTGGTAGTCCAAGGTGTTGTTTACAGCTGAAAGTACATTTTACATTTAATTTGTAAATCAAGGTCCCAGAGTCTGAAAGAAGAGTGGAGAGGCACGCAATTCAAACTGCTTGAGGTGTAGTGTGAAGTTTTCACAATCAGTGATGGTTTTGAGAGCCATGTCATCTGCTGGTGTAGGTCTACTGTGTTTTATCATGAAAAAAAGTCAGTGCAGCCATCCACCAGGAAATTTGAAAGCACTTCATGCTTTCCTCTGCCGACTCGCTTTTTTGGAGATGGAAATTTGGTTCTCCAGCAGGACTTGGCACATGTCCACTCTGCCAAAAAGGACCAATAACTGGTTTTAAAACAACAGCATCAGTGTGATTGATTGGCAAGCAAACTCACCTGACCTTAAGCTCACAGAGAATCTATTGGGTATTGTCAAAAGGAAGATGAGAGACATCAGATCCAACAATGCAGACGAGCTGAAGGCTGCTATCAAAAGAACCTGGGCTTCCAAAACACCACAGCAGTGCCACAGGTGGATTGCCTCCATGCCACGGCACATTGACGCAGTAATTGATGCAAAAGGAGCCCCAACCAAGTATTGAGTGCATTTACTGAATATACATTTAAGAAGGCCAACAGTTTGGATTTTAAAATAATTTTTCAAGCTGGTGATATAATATGAGTTTCACTTTTTGTAATGAAGAACTGAAATAAATTAACTATTGGATGATATTCTAATTTAATGAGAAACACTTGTATGTATGTGCTCTGTATACACATTTTTCTGTATCTTTGTGTTCTGTATATACACTCACCGGCCACTTTATTAGGTACACCATGCTAGTAATGGGTTGGACCCCCTTTTGCCTTCAGAACTGCCTCAATACTTCGTGGCATAGATTCAACAAGGTGCTGGAAGCATTCCTCAGAGATTTTGGTCCATATTGACATGATGGCATCACACAGTTGCCGCAGATTTGTCGGCTGCACATCCCAAAGATGCTCCATACAAGGCAGGATGGATCCATGCTTTCATGTTGTTTACGTCAAATTCTGACCCTACCATCCGAATGTCACAGCAGAAATCGAGACTCATCAGACCAAGCAACGTTTTTCCAATCTTCTACTGTCCAATTTCGATGAGCTTGTACAAATTGTAGCCTCAGTTTCCTGTTCTTAGCTGAAAGGAGTGGTACCCGGTGTGGTCTTCTGCTGCTGTAGCCCATCTGCCTCAAAGTTCGACGCACTGTGCGTTCAGAGATGCTCTTAGGCCTACCTTGGTTGTAACGGGTGGCGATTTGAGTCACTGTTGCCTTTCTATCAGCTCGAACCAGTCTGCCCATTCTCCTCTGACCTCTGGCATCAACAAGGCATTTCCGCCCACAGAACTGCCGCTCACTGGATTTTTTTTCTTTTTCGGACCATTCTCTGTAAACCCTAGAGATGGTTGTGCGTGAAAATCCCAGTAGATCAGCAGTTTCTGAAATACTCAGACCAGCCCTTCTGGCACCAACAACCATGCCACGTTCAAAGGCACTCAAATCACCTTTCTTCCCCATACTGATGCTCGGTTTGAACTGCAGGAGATTGTCTTGACCATGTCTACATGCCTAAATGCACTGAGTTGCCGCCATGTGATTGGCTGATTAGAAATTAAGTGTTAACAAGAAGTTGGACAGGTGTACCTAATAAAGTGGCCGGTGAGTGTACATATATACATATGTCTGTATGTATGTGCTCTGTGTATACATGTGTCCGTATGTATGTACTCTGTGTATACATATATGTCTGTATATACTGTACGTACTCTGTGTATACATACACTGATGAGCAAAAGCATAACAATGTTTTGAACTTTTGACTTTCAGGCTCCATAACTCACTATCCACTGCTGCTTTGAAAATGAGACTACCATCATTTTATAGACAATTATCTTGGCTATTTCATATATAAATTTAACTTGCAACTACTTGTTTTTCACCTTGTTGCTATTTTTCACCTGGTGGTAGAAAAATATTTTTCGTCCTCCTACAAATTACAACCTGTTCTCACAGTACCGGTAGTTCCGGGTGTTATTATTTTGATTCCCAAACAATAGGTCACTGGTTTGAACCAAGAGCAACCATGAAAAGGGTTTCCCAAGAAAAAGAGAAGCAGCATCATCCAGCTCATTGATAGCAGTCTCTCGGGCAAGAAAATTGCCAAACCGCATCATGTGAGTGCCATGAGAATTGAAAGAATATAAAATGAAGTCCGTACATCCATTCAAAAGCCAAGAGGTGGACATCCAGTCAAAATATCTGAGTCAGCAAGTCAGCTTATCACAAGGTCTATCAGTTCTGATGCGACAGGAGGTGGCTCGTATGTTTTGTAATAGTGAGATCACAGATGTCCACGCAAGCACCGTATGACGCATGTTACACAAGTCTGGAATGATGGACTGAATTCAATAGAATAGGTTCTGATAGGTGAACATGGGTCTGGAAGAAACAAGGGAAAAACAGGTTAATGGATTGAGAAATTGAAGGAACTGCCATATTTGGTGTTGTTTTACAGCCAAAGGCATTGGATACTTGACCAGGATCGATGGTTCCTGCAGCACAACTACCTGAAGCTTATATCAACTTTGGCAAAGAAATGGTTCAATTACAATGAAGTAGAAGTGCTGTATTGGCCCTCACAGTCCCCAGTTCTCAACCCAATTGAACACTTGTGGGTAAAGTTGAAGAAATATATGTATTCATTCCCAAGTGAATCGACCAGTATGCATCAACTTTCAGAACAAGCATGCGCCGATGTTTGGCCGGCGATTTTTTTGCCCCCGTACTATCTTCTCCTCCATTGGCTGGGCGCGTGTATTTATACTACATCCTGTCCTGACGACGCCACTCCCCCGGAAGAAGGCACGTAGCCGAAACGCGCGTAGGGGTGGCGCCGCAGGCCTGAGGTACTTATGCTCCATTAATGTTTATAATTGTTTCTTGCTTAGCTTGTCTATCTCACTGGATGCCCTTTACCAGTTGATTTCTATATGTTTTGCTTTGTATCAGCATACTTGCTTTGCTTATGATCAGTTACTCATCATGTCTGGTATAGCATTGCCCTCTTACCTGCGGCTATGGTGAAGTTTCACCTCATAACATTCCCTCCTATCTTGTATGTTTTTAAATGGAATTTTCAATAAAGAATAATATTTGATTGTATCCCTTTGGTATGCAAGGTTTCTATATAGGATTTATATGCTGTGGTTGCACGGGATCTCTTTTCTGTTTTGCTACTTATCCCCCTATATGGGCACAGGTATATATTCTTTGTGATACTCTGTGTGTTGTCTATCAATATTGGTTTACATTTGTTACTGTGTATTTTCACAGACTCTTCTTTGATTTACAATGGATTATAAAAACAGGGATGTTACCTGGCAGGTTCAGGCTGCTCAGATTTTTGATGGTGATGTCACCAATCTGATGACAGGATCTCAGGGTGATGTGAGTACCTTACAAACACAAATTAAGCGACTGTTACATAAACGTACAAGGATGTGGTGGAATAGGGCTCTTTTGGAGAATTACCTTAAGAAAAAAATCATCCCGCGTGGTTTAAGGATCCAGGTATTCCCGTCGTTCCCAGTCAATGACGAGAACTTCATTACTAAATGGGAAGAAGTTTGCACCAAATCATCCCTTCAATTTATGGAACTTTTGATAGATCTAAATAAAAAATCTGTCTTGGAAGTGGAAAATGAGATTGATGAATTGTTTGGTCAGCTCAAGGAGGTCTCTTCAGTTGAGAATTTATCGGTGTTTAATTTAAACATGGACAAAAATTCGGATGAGTGGGAGAAGCAAATTAAATCAAATCATGCTAAAAAAGTTGCACGTGATAATAATGACTATCAGCAAGGTATGGTATACAGGTGGAGACATCCTGGCCCTAGGAGACAAAGGTCTGTCTCTTTCTCTTCTGTTTCGTCTTCGGGTGAAACTTCGGATACGTCCCATCATTCTATGAGAACACGTTTTGGCAACGACAATAAAAGAAAAAAAGAACAGAGGACGGACACAAATAAACGCCCACCTGGCCCCAACCCACGAAATGATTCCCTGAAGGTGATCAATCTATCTGAGTACAAGTTTAGTAATGAGGAGATTTTTGTGTTATCTAAAGGTTTAACGTTTTCTCCTAGCACAAGATGTGATAAATTCACAATTATCAAGGATCTGCATGTATTTGGACGATCACTTCTCTTCAAGAAGTGGTTTCACAGTGATGAGACCCAGAAATTATTTCCTTTGCCATCTGAACAGGCTGCATTGAGGACGTTGGAGGAATTGGCCATTGAACACCAAAACCCTTCTCTTGGTAAGATTCCTCCCTCGCTCCGCCCAAAATCTACGAGATTTCCACCATTATCTGCATGCCCTAATGTGGAGATTTTTGTTCAACTTGTTAGTAATGATCTTGATAGCATACCTTCCTCTATTTACAAAGACAATCTAACTTCTTCCCAGCATCAATGTATTAAACGTCTCAGGAATCTGAAAGATGTTGTCATCAAACCGGCCGATAAGGGCGGAAACATTGTTGTTTGGCCCGTCAAATTGTATGAGGCCGAAGCTTACCGTTAGCTGAGGAATACGTCTTGCTACAAGAAACTAACTTTTAACCCTCTTTCTTCATACAAGGAGCAATTGCAGAAGATCTTGCGGAGAGCTGAGGAGAGAAATTTAATCACTACAGAACTGCGGGACATCCTCTTGGTCAAGGATCCTCGTGTATCCACGCTGTACCTTTTGCCCAAGGTTCACAAAAGTTTGCAAACTCCCCCAGGTAGGCCCATCATATCTGGGGTTGGTGGCCTTACGGAGGGTGTCGGGAGGTACATTGACTCATTCCTCAGGCCCCTGGTGGAGACTATTCCATCTTACATCAGAGATACGTCTGATTTTCTTAAAAAGATTGACTCGATACACATTGACGAGGACATGATCCTCGCCACATGTGATGTCGAGTCTCTGTACACGAATATTCGACACCAGGATGGCTTGAGGGCAGTTTCTTATTTTCTGACCATGACGGATCTCTCAACTGATGATGTTGATTTTTTGTTGGTTTTGTTAGAGTTTTTACTCACAAAAATTTTTTTTCTGTTCAATGGGTCCTTTTTCCTGCAGCTCCAGGGAACAGCAATGGGGGCGGCATGTGCGCCTTCGTATGCTAATCTGTTCCTGGGGCTGTGGGAAAGGGACCTATTTTCGTCAGATCGTGATGTATCAATGGAGCGGGTCATTTTTTGGGCCCGCTACATTGATGACATTTTTTTGATCTGGCGTGGCACTTCTCAAGAGTTGACATCTTTTTTTCATGAGCTGAATAAAAATGACTTAAATATACATCTCACATTCAATTCCAGCTATCATCAAGTTGAGTTTTTGGACGTCATTGTCAGAAGGGGCCCTGATGGTCTGCTATCTACCGACGCTTTCCATAAGGTCACAGCCGTTAACTCAGTTCTCCATGCTAGCTCTGTGCACCCTCCACATGTGGTCAATGCAGTCCCTACTGGACAATTCCTCCGTATCAGACGGATTTGTTCCGATATGTCAGATTTTGAGATCAAGGCAAAGGAAATGAAGAACCGCTTTTTGGAGAGAGGCTATAGTAGAAGATCCATAAAAAGGGCGTATAACAAAGCAAGAAATGCAGATCGTCAGCAATTACTATATACATCAAGACAAAAAGAACCTAACAACCAGGTAAGGTTGGTCACGACTTATAACTCCCATTGGAGCAAATTATATCAGATTATGGATAAACACTGGCCTATCCTTCTGGCTGACCCTGTATTGAGGTCATACTTGTCATCTAAACCATCTCTGACAGCCAGGAGGTCCCCGAGTTTAGGGGATATGTTAGTCAGGAGTTATTATACTCCTAAACCTCCGCCTTTGCTCTTTCGCCCTGACCAACAGAAACCACTGTCAGTTTGGGGATGTAAACCATGCGGAAGATGTCTGGCATGTCCGAACATTATATCTGCTAATGAATTTTCCTCAACTGATGGACGTTCATTCAAAATCACACACACCATTACTTGTGACACGACGGCTGTCGTGTATTATGCATTTTGTCTGTGTGTTAAGGTCTATATTGGACTAACTACAAGAGCCTTAAAAATCAGAGTTAGGGAACATGTCAGAGACATTTTGGCTGCGAAAGACGAGAAAAATTTGGATTTGCTGAAGAGTGTTCCGAGACACTTCAAACAATTTCACGCGTGTGACCCTACTGTACTCCAAGTGAAGGGGATTGATTGTGTTCGTCTAGATCTTAGGGGTGGCAGTGTGGGACGGGTGTTAGCCCAGAAGGAGGCCCGCTGGATTTGGGAACTACGTACTATATATCCCCAGGGCCTTAATGAGATGATTAGTTTTGCCCCTTTCCTGTGAGTTTTTGTCACCTATTCTGGGTTTCCTGGCATTAGATTTTTAGTTGGCCTCGTCAGGGGTTCTTTTAATTGTTTTTAACCTTATTTTGTTTTATTAACCTTTTTTTCTCCTCCTTCTTTTTCTAGTTGTATTCTAACCATCATATGTATGATTTCTACTAGTCGTCTGCCCTTGGGGTGAATATTTATCAGGAAGAGGATTTTACATCTACATTGCGGACTCTTTTTTTGGATCCATCTTTGTGTGGCTCCAGTTTATATGTGTTTTATTAATGGCACAGTGTTTGTATTTTTTCATTTGGTATTTTGAGGTTTTAATGTAATTTACGTAATATTTATTATTATTGTGGTGTTGACTTTTGTATTACCACTTTTAGATATGTGCTTATCCACTCGATTTGGTTTTTATCACTATTTTCCCTATTTATTTTTTCTTTATGGGGATTTGCATAGTTCGCATTAATTTTTAATGTATTAATATTATGGTATCTAATTGTTGTTATATAACGGCTTAGATATTTATATATTTATGTCTTGGCACTTTATTTGTAGTTATATATACGGTGTACCTCTATGCCTTTCACTTATTTTTGGCAGCACTATTGCACTTTAGAATCCGCCTTTTTGTCACTTAGACTGCTCCTGATAGATTCATTTCATGGCCAGTGCGCATGCCAGTCTTAGGTGCGGTTGTTTACTATCACAGATGGCGTCTCGATCGCTATTTCTTTAGGTGTGGGCGGTGCTTCTCCACGTCACCGTGGGTGGTTCCGTTCTTTCACCTAGCGATGACGCACTCTGTTATGAGTGTCCCTCCGTACCTGACTGAGCATGCGCCGATGTTTGGCCGGCGATTTTTTTGCCCCCGTACTATCTTCTCCTCCATTGGCTGGGCGCGTGTATTTATACTACATCCTGTCCTGATGACGCCACTCCCCCGGAAGAAGGCACGTAGCCGAAACGCGCGTAGGGGTGGCGCCGCAGGCCTGAGGTACTTATGCTCCATTAATGTTTATAATTGTTTCTTGCTTAGCTTGTCTATGTCACTGGATGCCCTTTACCAGTTGATTTCTATATGTTTTGCTTTGTATCAGCATACTTGTTTTGCTTATGATCAGTTACTCATCATGTCTGGTATAGCATTGCCCTCTTACCTGCGGCTATGGTGAAGTTTCACCTCATAACATTCCCTCCTATCTTGTATGTTTTTAAATGGAATTTTCAATAAAGAATAATATTTGATTGTATCCCTTTGGTATGCAAGGTTTCTATATAGGATTTATATTTCATAACATTGTATATATATTCTCCAAATCATTCTTATCAAAATATATTAGGATGCACTTATTTGCATCTATATGCTAACTGCATATGGTGAAAAAGTTACTCAAAATTGTATTGCATAATAAGAGGAACCAGAGTCAATGCTAATTATCAAACATATGAAAACTTTATTTTGACCAATTAATCACACATAAAATGTTAGAAGTTTTAAAAGCAACATACAGAGCAACAGGTCTGTAGAAGTGCAAACTGTGGGTTAGTGACAAAAAATCCAAATTAATGAGTACCGGTCACAGTACTAAAGCGCAAAGGGTAAACAATAGATGAAATTGCTGCTACAGACACAGTGTCATTATTAAGCAGTTAGTGGCTGGTTGTATCAGTGGATATTAGGGATCCATTAGGATTACAAGTGAATGACTATGTAGATACTAATGATCACTAACATGTGTCCCAGTAACATTGCCCCAGTGAAACGACTCTAAAATACCACCCACTTTAGCTGCCGCAATAGAAGCAGTAAATAGCAGAGAGATTAAATATTATTACCTGTCATAGTGCCAGGGGGCCCCCTGAGGAAGGAAAATCTTACCGAAACATGCATCGGGAAATGAATCCTGGGACATACGCCTGGCACTATGACGGGTAAAAATATTAACTCTTTCGCGTCAGAGCCTGTTTTTGCCTGTGTGACAAGGCCAATTTTGTCTGTTTTGACAAGTGTGACTTTTTGAGGTAATAACTCTGGAATGCTTTGATGTATCCCAGTGATTTTCAGACTGTTTTTTTGTGTGATATATTGTACTTCATGATAGAAGTAACATTTGCTCAATACAACTTGCGTTTATTTCTGAAATGTTGGTGAAAATTTTGCAGTTTAGAAACTTTTAACCTCTTAACCACCAGAGGTATTTTCGTTTCTGCATTTTCTTTTTTTTTTTTGCTCCCCTTCTCAGTGCCATAACTTTTTTTTGGGGGGTATGTGATGGCTTTTTTTTGCAGGACAAGTTGTATTTTTAAATGACACCATTAGTTTTAACATATCTTGTACTTGAAAATGGGAAAAAAATTACAAGTGTGGTGAAATTGCAAAAAAAAGTGCAATTCCACAGTTGTTTTATTTTTTTTTACCATGTTCACCAAATGCTGAAACTGCCCTTCCATTATGATTCTCCAGGTCATTATGAGTTCATAGACACTGAACATGTCTTGGTTCTTTTTTATTTAAGTGGTGAAAAAAAAATCCAAAGTTTTGTATGTAAAAAAAAGATTGTGCCATTTTCCCTATAGATCTATAGCGTCTCCATTTTTTGTGATCTGGGGCTGGGTGAGGGCTTATTTTTTGCACACTGAGCTGACATTTTTAATGATACCATTTTGGTGTAGATATGATTTGTTGATTGCTCGCTATAGCATTTATATTGATAGGTCGAGCGATTCTGAACATGGCAATACCAAATATGTGTATATTTGATTTTTTTATTGTTTTATTTTGAATGGGGCAAAAGGGAGGTGATTTGAACTCAATTTTTTTTTAAATATTTGTAAAAACTTTTTTTTTACTTTTTACATGCTTCAATAGTCTCCATGGGAGACTAGAAGCTGCAGTACTTTGATCTCCACCGCTCCTCTGATCAGATCACCTGTGTGTAGCAGAAATGCTCACTTGCTATGGGCACTGACCACAGTGCGGCGCTCATATCAATCTGGCAATTACATCCATAGAGGTCTGCTGGAAACCTCTGTTTGTCATGCTGACCCATTGGTGACCTGCGATCATGTGATGGGATTACGTTGGGCGGGATTAGTGACGCGCTTCCAGTAAGCGCGAGTTAAATGCAGCTGTCAGAAATTGACGATGGCATTTACCTAGTTAACAGCAGCGGGTGAATCGCTGGAAAGGTGTGGGCTCTGGAGCTGAGGGAGTGTGACATCAGCGTACTATTACGCCCAATGTCGGAAAGGGTTAATCTTTATGCCTTTAAACCAAAGAGTCATGTCACACAAAACAGTTCATGAATAACATTTCCCACATGTCTACTTTACATCAGCACAATTTTTAAAAAATATATTTTTTTTGTTACAAAGTTAAAATGGTTAAAAGTTGATCAGCAATTTCTCATTTTTCCATAAAATTTAAAAAAAAAACAATTTTCACAGACTACATCACATTTGAAGTGACTTTGAGAGGACTATATGACAGAAAATGGCTAAAGGTGACACCATTCTAAAAACAGCACCTCTCAGGGTGCTCAAAACCACATTCAAAAAGTTTATTAACCCTTCACGTGAACAAATGAACATTTAAATTTTTCCCTCAAAAATGTTACTTTAGCTCCAAATTTTCTCATTTTCAAAAGGTAAAAAGAGAAAATGCACTATAAAATTTGTTGTGCGATTTCTCCTCAGTACGCCAATACCGGATATGTGATGGGAAACTACTGTTTGGGTGCGCAACAGGGCTCAGAAGGGAAGGAGCATGGTTTGAATTTTGTAATACGAAATTGTCTGGAATTGATAGCATTTGGAGGGCTCCTGATATGCTTAAACAGTGGAAAACCCCCAACAAATTACACCATTTTGGAAACTAGACCCCTAAAAGAATTTTTGTAGATGTGTGGTGAGCACCTTGAATCCTCAGGGAATTCACAGATTTTTATAACGTTGAGCCGTGAAAGTTAAAAAACACATTTTTCCCACAAAATTGTTATTTTAGCAACATATTTTTTATTTTCACAGGGGTATCAAGAAAAATGGACCGCTAAGTTTGTTGTGCAGTTACTCCTGTGTACACTGATACCACATATGTGGGGAAAAACTACTGTTTGGGCACTCGGCAGGGCTCAGAAGGGAAGGGACACCGTTTGATTTTGGAATACAAAATTGGCTTGAATCAATACTCAAAACAATGCCACATTTGGAGAAGCCCTGAGGTGCCTAAACAGTGGAAACCCCCCAAAAATGACCCCATTTTTGAAACTAGACCTCTCAAGGTCTTTATCTAGATGTGTGTTGAGCATCTGGAACCCCCAGGTGCTTTACAGAAATGTATAATGTTGGGCCGTGAAAATAAAAAAACAAATTTTTCCCCCAAAATGTTCTTTTAGCCCCCATTTTTTAATTTCCCAAGAGTAACAAGAGAAAATAGATGCCAATATTTGTTGTGAAATTTTTCCAAAGTACACAGGTACCCCATATTTGTTAGAAATCGACTGCTTGAGCGCATGGTAGGACTGGAAATGGTGTGAGTACTAGTTTGGCTGGAATAGGTTGCAGATACCATATCACATTTGAAGAGCCCCTGACATGTGAAAACAGCAGAAACTCCCACAGGAGATCACATTTTGTAAACTGCACATCTCAAGGAGTTCATCTAGGGGAGTTGTGAGCATTTTTAACCTTCAGGCAATTCACAAACTTGTATAAAATTGGGCTGAGTAAATTAAATATTACTATTTTTCCACTAAAATGTTGCTTTGACCCCAAGTTTTCAAAAAGGGGTAATAGGAGAAAACGAACAGTACAATTTGTCATACAATTTTTCATAAGTACATCAATACCCTATACGTGGTTGAAAACTACTTTGAGGCACAGTGCAAAGCTCAAAAGGGAAGGAGAGCCATATTACAGTGCAGATTTTGCTACCAGAGTAACCCAGTGTCCAGTCATTGAGCTGTAACTACCCTGTCCGTGCTTGCTCATCCAGGTGTCAGTGTTGAAATGCACCCTTGCAGACACAGAATTTTTCAGGGAATGGGTGATGTTGTCTGTAACTTGCTGCTGTAGTGCAGGCATAACTTTCTTAGAGATGTAATGGTGATGGGGCAACTGGTACAGGGGGGCTGTGACGGCCATCAGCTTTTGGAATTTGGAATTTAATGCATGTGAGGTCTTCAGACAGCTTCATATCACCGCAACAAAATGACAACGTGGGATACGGCAGTCTGTATCAGATTTTGCAACAGAAAAAAATATATATATACATTTTTTAAAGTGCGTTAGGTCTGCAGACAGCTCAACTGGTGGTCCAGCCACACCAGCTAGTATCCAAGCTCATACAAAATGACCTCCTGCAGAGCCCATGCTGTGCAACTGCTTTGTCCTGTCAGAGGGGAATTTTATAAAGAGATTTAAGATGAATATGGAGTTATTGTACATCCTAGTCACACACCAGTTACATTATTGAGATCTCTGAAATGAGCCAAACACCTTTCAGGTTCTCGATTTATTCTACAACCCCAGAGTGAGGAGATATGCAGAATGGCTCTCAGAAGCCAGGTAGCAAAGCCATGTTTGGTCTCCATGTATAACGGGGGCCCGGATGGATCCAATGGCACCAGAACTGCCGCCTTATGACCTTCTGTATGGAAATTAAGTTATCATCCTTCATAACTTTTGGGGGTTTTAGCTTCAAACACCCAGAGGAGGGGGCTAAGGCCTGTCCCATGGGTGGAAAGGTGTGACCGACCAAGGGGTTAAATGGCTTGTGTAAATCCATTTGCTTGGTCTCTTTGATATGGTTAATGTTCACTTCCAAGGGGTGGGCCATGTCATGTAACACAATAGGAAAGGAATCCGCACCTCTATTGCACCAGAGCCTGAAAATCCAACCTCCGGAATCACCTCACTGCAGGCACATATACCAGAACTCTTTGGGTGCCAACCCAATGAAAAAAACATGTAAATAGTCCATATGAAGGAGAGAAAATGGGTGCCACACATTTTCTCTCCTTTGTATGGACATGTCATGTAACATATAAATAACAAAAAACACAACAAGCATCAACATAGTTTAAAGGACCAAAAATAAATATACAGACAAGTCGCTATGGAACAACAAGAGAATTTTGGGTCACAGGGGCCCAGAAAAAATGACCACCACGTCCGATTTAGAACAATATATAAATATATAGTCTTTATTAATATATAAACAATACAAAGCCAGTAAAAAAATTACATCATAATAACAGGAACAGGTGAGGTGCGGTCCCACATAGTGTGCAGGGACACCGCATAGACGGGGAGGATGCACGGAGCCTGGAATCACCTCGCCCGTCCCCTCACTGAAAGGTAACCGTTACTGATATAAGACTGGTATGTTCTATGGTCCTATTGTGGGGGTTGCATATGGCCACCATACATCAAATGGATGTGCACTTGTGACTGAGTTATTCCTCTGTGGATTACAATATATACTAACCCCCTACTGGCTATGATATACATGGGTGTATGTGTTTCAGGCTCCGGGGGCCCTTATAGTGTTTTTATGTCTATGCGGTGTCCCTGCACACTATGTGGGACCGCACCTCACCTGTTCCTGTTATTATGATGTAATTTTTTTACTGGCTTTGTATTGTTTATATATTCATAAAGACTATATATTTATATATTGTTCTAAATCAGACGTGGTGGTCGTTTTTTCTGGGCCCCTGTGACCCACAATTCTCATGTCATGCAACATGCTGGAAGGAACAGAATCAGCTGGAAGCTTCATGCCCCCATGTGGCCCAGCATGCATAATCGAACATCCAACCGGTAATTCACATGACTCAACTTATAACTTTTGTATTATCACCTGGATTTTCATATCTGACAATTGTATATGTATAACCATTATGTATATAATGTATTGTCTAGTGTGCTCTTAAAGTGATTAATTATATAATTTAACCTTGGGCTGCTCGTTTACCTTGATCTACGAATCCACATGTTCATGTTCTAGGCTTTAACTTTCCATGCTATGGGGGCTGGTTTCTGGCCCCATATAATTCCATGGGCACCACGGTGGCGCAGTGGAGTCCTGGGTTCAAATCCCACCAAGGACAACATCTGCAAAGAGTTTGTGTGTTCTCTCCGTGTTTGCGTGGGTTTCCTCCGGGTACTCCAGTTTCCTCCCATATTCCAAAGACATACTGATAAGGAATTTAGATTGTGAGCCCCATCGGGGGACAGTGATGATAATGTGTGCAAACTGTAAAGCGCTGCGGAATATGTTAGCGCTATATAAAAATAAAGATTATTATTATTAGCGGAGAGGGCTTATATCTAACGAGGAACTGGTGGCAGTCCTACCTGGCTGATAAGGTTCTGTTTCACTGGTGCTAGTGGAATGGGCCTCTCAGCCTGTCAGGGTTGTGAACTAGTGTGATGCCACATCAGTGACTGTGTGGGCCACATCTTCTCACTCCCCGTGCCGCCATGTGCTCTTGTGGACAGGTGGTGTCTGCGTAAAACTGTGCCAAGCTGACCTTACGTGTAGAATGTCAGTTGCTACAAGGGAGGAGACCATATTATGTGATCCCTCTGAGGTAATAGTGACATCAGGCGGGGTGGCGAGGTGCACGTTCATCACAGAGGTCCACTCACTGCTGTAAAGTATAAGCTCTTATGGTCAGCGGGGTCCTCTCACTCTTGCCAGCAGAGTGTAAGCTCCTATGATTAGCGGGGTCCTCTTACCCTTGCCTGTAATGTATAACCTGTATAACCACTTATACTGTAGTCAGTGATGCTCTCTGTCTCTCTCCGTCTTCTCCCTAATGTGTATTTTGTGAGGAATTTTAATCTTTCCAGTACTAAATTTTGCACAAATTTATTCTCTTCAATTTAAATGTTGGGGGGAAAATTTGGCAAAGTTAAGGAATTAGAATTTAAAAAGATTTGCTCATCTCTACTAAGATCCTCAAATTATACTTGTATTTAGCTAGCCTAATGTTCATTTATAAATCACATGTTTCTGCAGTTCATTCTTTGTGCTGCAGGTGAATTCCAACAATGTGAATAATAATGAATAAAAGCCTGCTGGAGGAAAGAACAAACATCTTATTTTTTCATGCAGATTTCCAGTTTTGTAGAATTGTGGACAAGTTTTCTCTTGTGCAATGGTCACATCATGATTCAACCATATGTTCAGTAGTTCCATCACGGCTTTTGTCCAAATCCCGAAAATGGAATTTGGGAGTATAAGCTGATGGCCATTCACAGCAGTGATGAAGAAGTTGTTGTGCACACAGCTGGAAGAAGAGGTGGCAGTGGAAGGGAGTGGAAAGCTCCTGGATCATATAGTAGATAAATTGTTTTACCACACACTTGAGAGTTTTCATGCAAATAATCTTTAATGATTGTTCAACAAGTGCAAGTGGCACTTGGGCAGCACGGTGGCTCAGTGGATAGCACTGCAGCGTCGGAGTCCTGGGTTCTAATCCCACCTTGGACAACATCTGCAAGGAGTTTGCATGTTCTCCCTGTGTTTGCGTGGGTTTCCTCCGGGTACTCCGATTTCCTCCCACAATCCAAAGACATACTGATAGGGAATTTTGATTGTGAGCCCCATCGGGGACAGTGATGATAATGTGTGCAAAACTGTAAAGCGCTGTGGAATATGTTAGCGCTATATAAAAAAATAAAGATTATTATTATTATAAGTGGCAAAGTGAAGAGATATACAAAGAAGCAACGCTAACGTTTCGACCCACTCAGGCCTTGATCACAAAGTTGCTCTGTATAAGGAGAAAAGAGGTCCAAATGCCATGTGGAGATCCCGGTAGGGACAGGTATATAGCAAGTTGCATGGTAAGGGTGGTTGCGAGCACGTCTGAGGGTCTACTACGTAGTCTACTATATTTTGGTGCCTTCCTTCAATAGGTGTATACCACCAAAAAAAACACCATGAGTCGGTCTGCATCTTTACTGTCAATGACCCTATCATTATTAATTGAATCCAGGACCCCAGTGCTGCAAGGTTACAGTATTATCCACTGAGCCACTATGCTGAGCATATGTCTGGTAAAGATTAAAACATGTTAAAGTAGCTAAAGTGAAGTTATTTGCACATTACATTTTTCCAATGTCACTGATGTTCTAATTTAAAATGTACTTATGTTTCTGTTTGTTTTCTAAGAAACCAGAAAAATACAATATTTTGAGAGTTTTCCTAATATATCTACCAGTATATACAATATAATATAATGAGTTCTACAGTGTTTGCTTTTGCTAGGGGGGCTAGCTAATATATACTGTATAGCTCAATAAGTCAATAGAGGATTGACATACAGTAGGTCAGCCCTCTACTTGTAGTGACAAGGTTCAAGATTTTTACTAAATATAGAGAATGCCTAAAACTGTTAGTAGAATGCCGTCCGTCATAGTTTCCCAAGTGATAGACAGATAATCCGCAGAAAATGTTAATGTTTTTTCTATATTTCCCCTATGATATTGCAGAGTGCACATTCTTATAGGAGCTGTACTTTTGATAAAAGAATTATGTAAGGGAATTTATTTTTGTGCAGTAGGACCAGACATAGGTCAACTTTACCTAGCTCTACAATTCTTAACAACCACATTTGCAATTTTTGATGACCTTCTATAGCCTTTACCCCTGTTTCTCTTGGGCAATGACTGTATTTGCAAATATCTGGGTTTGTTTTTGTGAAACTTCAGTCATTTCAGTTATCCCTTAGTGTCTCTCTGTTTCCAGCGTGATCACCATATTTCTGCTCTCAGAAATGATGCTTACGAGATGATGGGGCTTAGAGGATCTGTGTGTATGGGATTGCTAAATTATTAACATTACGCTCTAATCATTTCCAAGTCGTGCCCACTTTTCCCTTCACTCCACTAATGTCATTTCAAAGTCAGCCTGACAGGATCTGCAAGTAATGGAGATGTTCAGGCTATAAATATTAAGGTGGCCTAGGGCTACAGAGAAATTCAAGACTCACTATCTAACTTACATTTCATTGGGCTTTTTTCAGGCTGAATTTCACATCTACAATGTGTGTTTCTTATTCCTTTTCTTGTTCTACTAAGAGTGTACTAGTTAATCTCCCTTCTCCCCTAACCTTTTATTCTACTAGAAATTTATTCAGTACACTGTGGACCCAAAGCGACAGGAAAGGATCATATGAACTGACAGGCATATCACTAATGGCACACGCTTTTTTTTATTTTACTTGATAAATGGTTACATAGAAATAAAATACTTCACTCTAAGCTCATTAAAAACATGAAAGCATTTCGTTAAAACTGTAAATTCTTAAAACTATTAATTTTATTATTTATTGTTTATCTTTTCTCTTTACTGTAATATCCTATGGCAAATGATTTAGCATTTAACTAACTACCCATCCAAAGACCTCTTACTCTGCACTGAAGAGGGACAAATACCCTTAAACACATGTCAGGGGTATATTTGAAATGTAATAGATGTATTGTTATACTTGATGAAGAATCGTGAGTTTGCAATTGAAATGAGTTGCTATTTTAAACCCAATAAAGCATCAAGTTTTATTTACTCATCTTGCTCATGAAGGTTTAATCCTTTGAAAGCTGATGTAAAACTGGGATTCTCTTTGCAGGAGCGATGAGTGAGCGTGGAGATCTATATTCTTGCAACAAATCTAAATGTACCCATACCACATCAACAGGTGAGAATTTCAACAGATGAGAGGACATCCTCCATAAGCTATTTGTACTTATTAATTCCAACAATTCACTAGAGAGTGCTCTCCCCCCTCTTTTTTTACTTAACCGCCCTTTCAGGAATTGTAAGCTCTCTATTATCGACAATATACTACATGTTTCCTTCCTCCTTAACTTTAGACGCCAGATTATTCTATTCTCACCCAATGTATGAACACCAGATAACTGAAATGAGGAAATGGATTTAATGTGAACCAAATTTGGGTCAACTTTTTGAAAATTTGCTGGACCTGATGAATTCAAACAATTTGCAGTTGGCTTTGCACCTATTGACAAAAATGCCTGCCACCATTTCTCATATTGCAGAAGATTATATCACCCAGAGAAGCTTCATATCACCTCAGATGTGTCTGCACTGGCTTTCTCATAATGCCTTGCAGATGGTCTATAATATTCTCTATAAAAGCAGATGTACTGAATGTAGCAGCCATTTTGAGATGAATCTGGATAGTGAAAGAATGTCATATCACAAGACATTATAGGGAATTTTGGCCAATTTTTTTATTTTAAAAAACATGAAAATTCTGTTAGTAATCTGTGTCATTAAGCAAGCTGATGGCTACTAGAAATGAGCGTACCTTTCCAGGTTCAGTACGGCGACTGTCCTGATGTTCGGCAAACATACCCAAACCCCATTGAATTCAATGGAAGGCAAAACCAAACGCATCAACAACACTTTCAGGGGGGCCAAAAAAACTACCAAAGCAGCTCAACTTAGAGACAGACACCAGGAAAAGTGTCATCAATTGACCCATCAATTTCGCTATAAATAAGCAATAAAAAAAATTGATGTGGGTTCCTCTGTATTTTTAATAACCAGCCAGGAAAAACTGACAGCTGTGGGCTGCCACTCTTAGCTGTCAGCATTAGCAAGGCTAGTTATCAAGAATAGAGGGGTCTCCACACTGTTTTTTAATTATTTTAAGAAATAATTAAAAAAAGAGAGGGGACCCCCCATTTTTGACAACCAGCCAAGCTAAAGCTGACAACTGGGGCTGGTATTCTCAGTCTAGTAAGATGCCATGGATATGAAAACAACCTGAAGACCTACCTCCTCTGACAAGCCTACAACCTGCAGTGGCAACCGATAGACCAAACCGCTGCATGACAAGCTCTACCCTCGCCTACTGTATTCTCACCTATCCCTTGTAGATTGTGAGCCCTCGCGGACAGGGTCCGCTCTCCTTATGTACCAGTCGTGACTTGTATTGATTAAAATTATTGTACTTGTCTTTTATATGTATACCCCTCCTCACATGTAAAGCGCTATGGAATAAATGGTGCTGTAATAATAAATAATAATAATAATATTGCCCCCCACCCTAAAAATAGCAGCCCACAGCCACCCAGAATTTGTGCATCTATTAGATGTGCCAATTCTGGTGCTTTGCCTGACTCTTATCACTTGCCTTGTGGCGGTGGCAAATGGGGTTCACCTTTGTATTGTCCAGTGACATCAAGCCCACGGGTTAGTAATGGACAGGTGTTTATAAGTCACCTATCCATTACTAATCCAAAAGTTAAATTGTAGATACACACACCCAGAATAAAGTCCTTTACTTGAACAAATGACAGAGACTCAGTTAAAGAATCTAAATTAAACCATACTCATGTCATCACACAGTCCACAGAAGCCATGGTCTCCTGTAACATAATTAAAATAATACACATCAATATTCCTTACCTATCCACTGAGAAGATAATAATCAATTGGTCCCGAGACGGGTCTAATTCTGCTGCTTCTAGATGACACAGAAACAGCTACTTCTATATGACAGGCTGTACTGTTGTATGATGCAACTATACAGCTTGCCATCCAGCAGAGACACTGAGTAGTGTGTACTACCACTTCCCAGTGTCTCGCGGTCAACTCCTTTGACCTGAGTGATGGCTCACACGGTGTCGTCAGAAAGCTCCTGGGAGTTCACAGCCAATGCACTCAGTCCAACTCACTGAAGTCAGTGCGAGCACCTTGGGTAAAGTTGTAACGGCGCTCACACTGACCTCTGCACCATGAGAAAAAGTCAGTGAGCTCACCACAGTTCACCATGTTGAATTCGTTGAGCTGAACTGGGGTGAAGTCACTGACTTTTTCTGACAGTGTGGAGTGCACCGCAGTTCAGCAGCCTGGCTGGGAACGCAGCCTCAGTGACCGGTGGTAACCTTGATGACATCACCGCTAGTCACTGATGCTGTGCTTGCAGCAGCTCATTCCTCAGGAGTTCTCAGCCTGGGCGGTCGCATCTTGGCACCATCCAGGTTAAAAACTCTTTATCCCCAGACATGAATTATGGGGTGAGACACAAGGATGGACAGGTGAGGAATATGGTTGTTACAGGAGATGAGGGCATCAATGGAATGGGCATTGGGTGAGTATAACCATGTTTGTTATTTTTAAGTATAACGGAAAAGTGTGTTTTATTTTTATTTCAAATAAAGGACTTTATTCTGGGTGTGTTTTTATTTGCAATATAACTATAGGATTAGTAATGGATATGTGTCTTATAGACGCCTAACCATTACTAAGTAATGGGCTTGATGTCACCGGACAATACAAAGGTAACATAAACCCCACAAATATGAACTCCGCTTGCCACTGCCCAGGGCAATTGGAAAGAGCTGTGAAAAGAGCCAGAATTGGGCCATCAAACAGTCTGCTATTTATAGGCTTGGTTCCAATATCCTTAGCCCCTTACTAGCCTGAGAATACTAGATCCCAGCTGTCTGCTTTTGCTTTGCTGGTTGTCTAAAATGGGATACCATGCCTTTTTTTAGTTATTTGTTTAAATAATTAAAAAATACAGCATTGGGACCCCTCTATTCTTAATAACCAGCCTTGCTGAAGCTGCCAGCTGAGGGTTGCAGCCCAGAGCTGTGAGTTTGTCCTGGCAGGTTATCTGAAATACAGGGGAGCCCATGTAATTTTTTTAAATTTATTCATAGCGCAGGCAGTGGCTGATGAATACTCCCATCGGCCTCTGCCTGCTCTTGCTGTTAACAGTTGAATAAAACTCTCAACATTGTCCCCTGCTAGTGCTGATCGCAGCAAAAGCAGCTGACAGTGATGTGAGCTGTCTTTCTTTCAGCACACTGCATCGGGAAACAGAGCGAACTCTGATTTCCAGGCGCTGGTAGGTGTCTCACTGATGACACAAGATCGATGAAAATGAAGAAAAACAGTGGCACTCACCAGTTTGAAAGCAAATATTCCGTCCTTTAATATATCCTTCAGGGTGTGTTCAAGTGACATGTGAACGTGCAGGTTCAAAGAGGCATGCAGGGGGAGGAAAAGTGGACAATGGCCATTTCGCTACTGAACGCTTCAACGGGTCCAGGTTCAGTCGCAAAACGGACGTTGTCTATTTTTCCTCCCCCCTGCATGCCTCTTTGAGCCTGCACATCCACATGTTGCTTGAACACACCATGAAGGGTGTAATAAAGGACTGAATATTTGCTTTCAAACTGGTGAGTGCCACTATTTTTGTTATTTTTCATCGATCTTGGATGCATATGAATTTTTTCTTCAGCTGAAGCACCATTGTTTGAATTTAGGGTGTGATTTTTCATTTATTAAGGTTCTGTTCTGCTGTTTTCCTATGCTTGCATTTGTACACTGATGACACACAAATGTCATCCATGTGTCATCAGTGTGCACATGTGCGGGATGTTTTGTGGCCCGTGTTTCTACCTGAAATGCTGACATCTGAAAAAGCCCTTAGTGAACTTGATCATTTACCCAACTTGGCCCACTTTTGACGATTTGTAAGGAAAATGCTCGGGAATCCGAACACGAATCCGAATGTGCAACATTCGTGCTGAATTTGAGATTGGCGACTGCTTTCCGAACAAGTTCACTCATCTCTACTGGCTACAACTGGGTTACCAAATACTGTAGACAGTAATGTTTCATACAAATGTAGCACTGACTAAGGTGAGTGTAGTAGTGTGCTAACAATACAGAGATTCAATTGATAGGAGAGAGAGGTAGGACATGTGCCAGCAGCAATGACAGACTTAGGGTACCGTCACACAGTGCCATTTTCATCGCTACGACGGCACGATTCGTGACGTTCTAGCGATATCGTTACGATATTGTAGTGTCTGACACGCTACTGCGATCCGGATCCCCGCTGAGAATCGTACGTTGTAGCAGATCGTTTGAAACTTTCTTTCGTCGTCTAGTGTCCCGCTGTGGCGGCATGATTGCATCGTGTGACACAGGTTGTATACGATGTGCGCACAGTAACCAACGGCTTCTACATCGCAAATACGTCATGAAATTATCGCTCCAGCGCCGTGTATTGCAACGTGTGACCGCAGTCTACGACGCTGGAGCGATAATCATACGACGCTGCAACGTCACGAATCGTGCCGTCGTAGCGATGAAAATGGCACAGTGTGACGGTACCCTTAGCGTGCGTAAACAGTAATATGATATAGCTGGTCCTGCTGCATTTGAATTACATTGCACAATTTTTTGTTTTTCATTCAAATTACACTAGAAAGCAGCAGCATGCCATGATATCTTCTACATAAAAAAGATCTAATTTTAGTGTCGGTCAGAGACAGCATGCTTACTTGTCACAAGCGACTGTACTTTTTTGCATTTCTTGTGTAATCCTTTATGTGATGGGCAAATAATTATTTTATAACAGTGCAAAAGAAAATTCCCCAAAATCCAGACATTTAACTGTGACTGTCTACCTTACAAAGTTTGTGTGTGTCACACAGAACAATTGTTCTGCAAATGTGTTTTACTAGTCAAATATTTCAGGTTCTGGCTTTTTGTGTTTTACTTACCTAAACTTTAGTATGTAATTTTTGAGAATAGTGGGTTGAAATTTGTTAAACAGAGTGTAGAATGTACAGAATAAACTGTAGATGTTTTTGCACACCTGTTTTACTGGTCCAATTTGACAACCATACACACAACAGCTACAGTATACTGCAGCCTGCTGCTTTCTGTACATGTACTTACATACTTAGCATTTCATGTGACATTGTTTTTGACAAGGGCAGAATAATTGCTTTTAAAAAGCTTGGTAAAAATTAGTTATAATTTTGGACAAAATTTACGATAAAAGAAAAAGTGAGAATTACAGATGAGTGAACCTGATCTGCAAAGTTAGGGGTTCGTACCGGACATTTAGTGTTCAGTGCTGAACTCCGAGCACAATCTTCTCCTTGAAGTCCATTTTACAGGGAGAGAGAGAAAGAGGGAGACCTGATTTGTATGGAGTTTGTGTACCCAAACAAAACTTTGGACTAAACTCGATGAACCCGGACTTCCACGGGTCCGCTCTTCCCTAGTAAAAATGGCATTGGACAGCGTATTGTAAAATAAAAAAAGACTTATACCGCTGCTAAGAATACGAGAGTCACTAAAAGCAGCAAAAATGCCAACACAAGTCATATTTGGATTTCTTTACCTCTGGAAAGCTTATTAGTGAAGAATAAACTGAACTGAGAGCCCTATGGTATATATGGCACATCACTCAACTTAGTCATAGCCTTAAGATGTTACCTCTGACAGCAAAACTATCACTTTGAGTCAGTGCTTTGCAAAGAATGGTTTGTGTGATCACTGAACCTGAAACGGAGAAGATACAGATTAGATATTAGAAAAAAAACTATTTGACAGTGAGGGTGATCAATGAGTGGAACAGGCTGCCACTAGAGGTGGTGAGTTCTCCTTTAATGGAAGTCTTCAAGCAGAGGCTGGACAGACATCAGTCTGAGATGGTTAAGTGAATCCTGCATTGATCATGGGGTTGGACATGATGACCCAGGTGGTCCCCTTCCAAGTCTAACATTCTATGGCTCTATGTTCATAAGAAGGATAATTTTTAAATCGGTTTTCAACTTAAAAAAACAGTTACTACTAGGTTAAGGCTGTGTTTGTGTTAAAGAGCTTGAAAGAGTATGATATAATCCTAGAAGACTTCAGAGCCTTACATATGTCTGTAGAGGCTTTGCATCATTGTGATTAGCTGTGAATACAATTGTTTGTCAAATTAAAATGTCAAATTATTTAATCATCTCTTCTTTTATATTTAAAATATGTGAGCACTATTTTGATCAAAGTCTGTGTAACAGCATCCACCACATCAAAATTGCCATATACAAGTAGAATGATACATTAACCTGGCTCTCCTCTATTCTGAGCATTTACAAATAAACTTGGAGTAAGTAAAATTTAGTTTTGTTCTGCTATAATTAAAAGCAACCTTTCATAAATGGGAAGAGTGCATGGCTAAAATGGAAGCAACGAAGTTCATTGCAAAATCATACTTTGTTGCCATATCCCCTGCACTAGCAGTATCAAACTGCTTAAAAACACTGTGGTTGTTTTTTTCTAAGCTACTGTTGTCTCAAATTTTAGGTTAATTTGTTCCAAAGACCCATCTTTCATGCATTGTACCGCATTTATTATGTGCTTTAGAGATGGTCTAGACATATTTTAGACATGTTTGATGATGTGTCACCATGCAGATGGTGGATGAGGAACAATATCTGGCCTTAAACGTGATCCAGTGTGCCAAAATTATGCCAAACAATTTCAAAAGTTTGTAGACCAATGCAAGCCATCTATAAATTAGTATAAAAATTGGACGAGACAGTCTAGATATGCACCAGAATTAGTTGATACATTTGACACATTTTAAGACTACCTAGTCTAAGTTTGCATTTTATAACATTTTAGGATTAGTAAATGAGCCCTACTAATTTATTTAAATCTTGCATCTTCCTCCGTAGCACAGACTGAAAATGGAATTATCTTTGGTATATCTTTCTGAACAGTTGGGAACACTTAGTTGACGCCTCTAAATACAGGGAAAATATAAAGTTGAGATAAGCTTACAGTCAATAAACAGAGAGATTGGAGCATTTCATAGATATATTTATATACCATAACACCAGACTGAGTCACATGAAATAAAGGATAAAAAGTATGAAAATATCTTAAATATATGCAATACAGTCAGAATAAATGTAGCAGCTAAGACAAACACTAATCAGTTTTACCAATGTTTCACTTCATTCTTCAAGGCATCGCATATTTATTCACGATTTGTAAAAGCTGTGTATGATTCACATGAAGCACACATCAGCAGGTGTGTAACAAAATAAACTAGTTTAGGAACCACAAAATCAAGCCCACGAAGCTGAATGTTGATGTGCAGGCTGAGTCAGAGGTTCTAAATCTGGTTCCATATGCGTTGATTGTTTGGAAGAGCTAAATACAGAGCATTTATCTGTTCCTGTCAGAACACCTTTGTCATCTTTGTTCCATGACAGTATCCACTGTTGCAACTTAACAAAAAACTTTTGTTTGGCAAAATCTTTAACACACTTAAAGGAGGTTGTCTCATCATGTTAAATAGGTAAAATCACAAAAACAAGCATCTTTGCAATTTACTATTAAAAATCCTTTCTGTTCTCAAGAACAGAGAAATTTTTAATTCTATAGTTTATAGCTTTTTGCCAAGATAAGCTGTCTTCGTAGAGGTGGATGATTTCCTAGGCAAGGAGCTTGGGGATCAGTCTGTCTGATAGACCTAAGGCGGCAGGAGTAGGATCCCAGGACAAATTTTCTCTGGTCGCTCCGAAATAGCTGCTGGTGACACATCTAGTCCGACTATCTTCTAGCAACAAAGGGGCATGTGTTTGCAAGCTTTTTAATATACAGCTTGCAAGCACTGCTCTGAAACTGGTCAAATCTGGCTTACTTCAGACCTCTTCCATCCATCCGATGCTGCAGAGTCAAAGCTGCCACTGCCAGCAGCATTGGAGAGCACACAATTCAGGCAGCAGCTCAGCTATAGCATGAAGTTTCAATCTTCAGGACCACACTGTCCCCTGGTAAGCAGGAAACATGGAAGCAGTGGAGCAGTGAGTGCCTGAAAAAAAATAAAAGAATGATATAAAGGAAGATTTGTGGATTATGTCTGCACTGCTAACCAATTCGAAGCCAGACGTAGTGAAAGAATTATGGTGGTTTATTCTTTTATTGGTTTATTGAAAAAAAATATAAGTACACTTCTTTTAACAGCTATCAGCCAAATGCACGTTAATCTTTCAGCTATTCCTTCTAACTCCCACATACACACTCAGCTTGGCTGAGCACACATGTATTTTCTATGGAGGAGGGAAGTAATCTACAAGAAACCTCTAACAGCAAGTTTTCTCTCATGAAAATTTAAGTTTGAGTGTTGAAATTCAACATATACAGTTGCGTGAAAAAGTGTTACCCCCTTCCTGGTTGCCTATTCTTTTGCATGTTTGTAAGGGGGTTCAAAGACAGTGCTATTCCCCCCACACGTGTACCGTTATGCTTTATTATAATACATGATTTTACTGTTGGATTACATATTTTATGGTATATTGATCTAATGCTCTTGTACAATGTATGTTATTTGGCTAGGGAAAGAGTAGTTTTCCAATAGATCCACTAGAGGGAGAACCTTGTATTATAAGTTTGTACACCATGCATAGTTAACATAGGAGTGGCCACTGTGAGATAACATAGGGAGTATTTCCTGTTTTCAGTAGTAAGAAGCCTGGGAGCTGAACAGCTCAGGAGTGCCTGAGTGCCCAGACAGTCCCGACGGGCTTAATGCCCGGGACCGCACAGTGATCATGAAATGTTCCAAGGGAAAAGCTCAGCTATCCAGGGCCAGCAGGCTAGATCAGCAGCAGAGCAGCAGCAGTGATAGCATTAGTAAGAATTGGAGCTGCAGTAGAAGTCACAGCAGTAACAAAGGGCAGGTCACTCACCATGTGGCGGATCATCGCATGGGCTGATGCCCTCAGATCCACAGACTAATGGCTGAGGGAACCCCAAGCGCAGAGAGTCTGAACAGGGAGAATGCTGAGGAACCGTATGATATGGTCCATCCCGGGCGCGTGTTGTGTGATAAGGAGTACAGGGAAAGAGAAAGAAATGTGTAATGTGCAATCTGTTGTTGATGCTGTAATGAAAATGGATGTGCTGCGAAAACAAGAAAGTAAAGTTTTGCCTTTGAAGTTTGAAACTGACTCTGTGTCTTTAAGTGGAACAACTGCAGCAGTGGAACTTCAGCCAGCCCGATGGGACCCCGACGGTACAGAAGGTGAAGTGGAAGGTATGCTGCAGTTGGGACACTATATTCATGTGAAGGGAGACCAGGGCATGCTAATGCATATGCTCTCGGCCATGACTACGGCCTTGTATCTGACTCTCACATGTTTATCACACTTATCAAATGTTTCAGATCACCAAACAAATTTAAATATTAGGCAAAGTCTTGGAGATCATCAAGATGTTTTCTGGCAAAACTGATACGAGCCTTTTCGTTCTTATTAGTGTTGAGCATTCCGATGCTGCAAGTATCGGGTATCGGCCGATACTTGCTGTATCGGAATTCCGATACCGGGATTCCGATACTCTTGTGGTATCGGGTATCGGGTATCGGAACAACATTAATGTTAAAATGTGTAAAATAGAGAATTAAAATAAAAAATATCGCTATACTCACCTGTCCGACGCAGCCGGGACCTCAGCGCAGGAACCGGCAGCGTTGTTTGTTTAAAATTCCCGCTTTTACATGGTTACGCGAAGTCCCGGCTTGTGATTGGTCAGGGCGGCCATGTTGCCGGGCCGCGGACCAATCACAGCAAGCCGTGACGAAAATACGTCACGGCTTGCTGTGATTGGTCCGCGTCCCGGCAACATGGCCGCCATTAACCAATCACAAGCCGTGACGTCACGGGAGGCTGGAAACGCGCTCATTTTAAAAAGGGCGCGTGTCCAGCCTCCCGTGACGTCACGGCTTGTGATTGGTTGCGTCGCGGTCAACCAATCACAAGCCGGGAGGCTGGACACGCGCCCATTTCAAAATGAGCGCGTCCAGCCTCCCGGCTTGTGATTGGTTGATCGCGGCGCAACCAATCACAAGCCGTGACGTCACGGGAGGCTGGACACGCGCCCATTTCAAAATGAGCGCGTCCAGCCTCCCGGCTTGTGATTGGTTGATCGCGGCGCAACCAATCACAAGCCGTGACGTCACGGGAGGCTGGACACGCGCCCATTTCAAAATGAGCGCGTCCAGCCTCCCGGCTTGTGATTGGTTGATCGCGGCGCAACCAATCACAAGCCGTGACGTCACGGGAGGCTGGACACGCGCCCATTTTAAAATGAGCGCGTGTCCAGCCTCCCGTGACGTCCCGGCTTGTGATTGGTCAGGGCGGCCATATTGCCGGGACGCGGACCAATCACAGCAAGCCGTGACGTAATTTCGTCACGGCTTGCTGTGATTGGTCCGCGTCCCGGCAACATGGCCGACCTGACCAATCACAAGCCGGGAATTCACGTAACCAAGTAATAGCGCGATTTTTAAACAAACAACGCTGCCGGTTCCCTCGCTGAAGTCCCGGCTGCGTCGGACAGGTGAGTATAGCGATATTTTTTATTTTAATTCTTTCTTTTACACATTTATATGGTTCCCAGGGCCTGAAGGAGAGTTTCCTCTCCTTCAGACCCTGGGAACCATCAGGGATACCGTCCGATACATGAGTCCCATTGACTTGTATTGGTATCGGGTATCGGTATCGGATTGGATTCCGATACTGTGACGGTATCGGCCGATACTTTCCGATACCGATACTTTCAAGTATCGGACGGTATCGCTCAACACTAGTTCTTATTGCTCAGTAGTGGTTTTTATCATGGATCTCTGCCATGCAGCCCATTTTTGCCCAGTCTCTTTCTTATGGTGGAGTCATGAACATTGACCTTAGCTAAGGCAAGTGAGGCTTTCAGTTCTTTGGATGGTATTGTGGAGTCTTTTGTGACCTCTTGGATGAGTTTCGTTGTGCTCTTTTTGCAATTTTGAATGGCCAGACACTCCTGGGAAGGTTCGCCACTGTTACATGTTTTCGTGATTTGTGGATAACAGCTCTCACTGTTGTTCACTGGAGTCCCCAAGCTTTATAAATGGCTTTATAACCTTTTCCAGACTGATAGCTCTCAATTACTTTGTTTCTCATTTGTTCCAGAAATGTTTGGATCATGACATGATGTCTATTTCAGGCAGGCTCCATTTAAGTGATTTCTTGATTCAGGACAGGTGTGGCAGTAATCAGGCGTGCGTGTGATTAGGGGATTTGAACTCAGCTTCCCAAAGATGTGATAAACCACAGTTAATTTAGGTTTAAAGGGAGGGCAATCACCTTTTCACACAATTCCTTACTTGTGTTATCTTTGTCTAATATTAATTTGTTTGGTGATCTGAAACATTTAAGTGTGACAAGCAAGTAAAATAATAGGAAAGCCAGAAGGGAGCAAACACTTTTTCATGCAACTGTATATATCTTATATAGTCTTCACTGATGACTAGTCTGATTACAGTTGTTTTCTGCTGTTTCTTCTCCATCTGATCAGACCTTAATGTCAACATCTTTCAGCCATGACTTGTCTTGTCCCAATGATCACCGCAACCCTGAAAATAACAAGATTACATATATTGTATACATACATGTGTCTCCATCGCCCTGGGCCCATGACTACAGATATGTACCCCACCATTAATGTGCTATTAGCCATGCACCAAACAAAATATAAACTGATAAGCAGCACTGTAACCCCCATTAACTACAATGTCTGCCTCCCAACAAAGATAAATGATTCAGTCGCTGTGACTTTCCCCAATTAACTTAAAGCAATGTGAACATGCTACGCTTTTGTTGATGAAAATATGCAAGGGTTTACAATACAAGCAAAGTGAATGAGATCCCTGAAGTCTAATGCACAAGTTGCTTATTTTTCTTTGCAGATTTGCAGCAGAACAGAGTCTCCCGTACATCAATTCTTGCAGTATATTTCACTCACATTTACAAGTGGGGAGAACATGCAACAAAAGCATGTAAAAAATGTGACAAAAACATATTTTACATAGAGGTTTTGTCACGCACGTACATGGGTAAATCCGGCGAATGACAGGATACAACTATGACGGGATGGAAAAGATAGAAGAAGGCCCTAAATAAATGTAAGGAGCAAGGGACACAACCTGTGCCTGTCCCTAAACTCTCCTAACACTTTATGTGGGTCCTTCCCCCGTCAATGTCACCTGCCTAGTCCCTGATTGTCATACTAAGCTTCAGGCTCTGGTGCCAACCTCCACAGCAGCATAGAAAGCAGCACCCGGTATCTGAACTCCCAAACTGCAGCAAAACCACCAACACAGGCGAGCTCCTCACTCCAGGCTAGTCTAAATAGAATAACTCTATTACGGACAATCAGCTGATGGGTCATGTGACTATTTAAAGGATGGTGGGAGTGGTTACCAACCAACATCAGCTGACCAGCCTTAAAGCAGCTGCCAGCAAGAGACTGACATTAATTCTTGTTGAGCCAAAAGGAAAAAAACAACATTTAATTGACAGCAGAACCAGAGCTGCCACAAATCCCATAATGAATTGTGACATTTCTTCCCGCCAACATATTAGGATATGCAGCAGAATTATTGCATATGAACAGCCTTAGTCCCTTTTACATGTCTCACCCATGCATTATAATTTCTTGATAGTGTCATGCTGAATTTGGGGTCGGAAGAGACTTTATCAGGTACTTAACATCCACTGCCATCTCCCAATTCACTACAAGTCCCAGATTGCATCCTCTCCCACTTTTCAATTAATTGAAAAGTGTCCTATGCACCTTACCCCCTTCTCTCCAACTTCCCAAAAATTTTTAATTCCCTGATAGTGTCATAAAGAGTTGTGGGTTGGGGGAGGACGTTATCAGGGAATTAGTACCCTACTCCACCACCCAATTAATTATACTTCCACATCTAACATCCTCCTCCCCCTGTTCATTATAAGTTCATTATAAGTCCCCCCTTACTACTATCTCAATCCCCACCCCCTCATTGTCCTTTTCTCACTCCTTCATTACTCTCTCACACACCCCTCATAGTCCTCTCCCCATCTTTCTCATTGTCTTTTCCCCCACATCTCTCATTATCCTCCTCCCTACATATCTCATTGTCATCTCCCCACCCCTCTTCATTGTCCTCTTCCTAAACTGCTCATTGATCTCCCCCTAAATCACTCATTGTCCTGTCTCCCACATTCATAATTGTCCTTTCCCCACCTCCCCTCATTGTCCTCCCCTACAACCCCTCATTTGTTATCCCCCACATCACTCATTGTCCTGTCTCCCACATCCATCATTGTCCTCTCTACTTCTTCCATCATTGTTGTATCCCCAAGATCCCTTATCGTCTTCTCTCCAATCCCTCTCATGGTTCTCCTCTACATTCCTCATTGTCCTCCCTCTCACATAATATTTCATTGTCTTCTACATCACCCCCACCCCTCATTGTTCTCCCCCACATCCCTCATTGTCCTCAATGCCACCCCCTCATTGTTCTCCCCTCCACATCTCTCATTGCCTTTCCCTCACATCCATCATTGCTCTCTGTCCAACTCCCTAATTGTCCTCCTCCCCACCCCTCTCATTGTCCTCACCCTCAAATTCCTTATTTTCCTCTCCCCCACATCCCTCATTTTCCTTTCCCCTACATCCCTCATTGTTTTCTCCCCCACATCCATCATTGTTCACTCCCCCACACCCATCACTGTTCACTCCCCCCCACATCCCTCATTGTCCTCTTCCCCACATCCTTCATTGTTCTCTCCCCCACATCCATCATTGTTCTCCCTGCAACATTCATTATTGTTCCCTCCCCCACATCCCTCATTGTTCTCTCCCACACATTTCTCATTGTCCTCTCCCCACCTCCCTAATTGTCCTCTCCCCCACCCCTATCATTGCCTTCTGCCTTACATTCCTCATCAAGCCACATGCACCTGTGTCACAGAGAAAGAACAGGGCAGTAAGCTGAGGACTGATTTCTGCGATTCTGCTGCCAGAGCTGTAATTTTTTCTATCAGGTATCAAAGTTGCAGGATCCCTCCATGCCCAGCACACAGCAAATGATGAGTGCAATCTGGCCTTGGGCTCACTGGAACCTCGGGCTCTGAGCGACAAGCTAGATTGCCCTCATTATTACTACCCTGCAAGGGCATCCTCCAGCTCCAGGTCCCAGCTGCACCTGCTATTTGTCCACCCCTGGAGTAAGATAGTTGGTCGGATCCTGCCAAAATTAGCAGATTCAGCCTATTTTTCTCTAATGTATTTAGGAGACTTACATATTAACCATCATTGTTACACACCCCAAAATGTTTACACATAGCACATTGTGTTAAACAATTGCTAATTGTGCTGTTCTTTAAAGACTGAATGCATTTTACTATACACTATTTAGCTGCCATTTAAGGCATAAAGGTGCAATTACATCTTTATGAGTTTCAGACTAATGAAGTTCACATCAGCTTTCCACTAATGGGTTCATAGAGTGCTGGTGACACCAGTTTATGACCCCCATTAGTAATGCTCACCATCTATAGCCAGTTATGGTCATTCAATATGAGGTTAGAATGACAGCATAAACATCTGCTTTATCCATCATATATGTAGCCAGATTAAAGTCTGAAAATGACCATAACATTTACCTAATAGCATTTCATACTATTTTTTATTATTTATCTTTAGAGAACCATTGATTCCATGGTGTTGCACATCTGAAAAAGGGGTTACATTCAAAATGCAAATATCAATTGCAGTGAGCAAAATAACAGTGGTATACTGGAAAACAGAGGACCCTGCCTATGCAGGCTTTTAGTATACAGGGTAATGGTGAAGGAGATAGTAGGTTGGAGAGTTGCAGCAGCTCAAATGGCGGTGGAGAATGGGGCCATTGCAAGCTGTAATATTCGTGACGTGATGGGTTTTCAAGTTTTGCTTGAAGGTTCCGAATATGGGAAACAATCAGACACATTGGGGCACGAAATTCTAGATAATGCTCGGGAAAAATCTTGGAAGCAATAGGGTGAGGAACAAATGAGAGGGGTGGATAAAAGGCAGTTTTGTGAGGAACAGACACTTTGTGCGGGAGGATATCAGGACATTAGTTCCGATATATGTGGAGGAGACAGATTATGGACAGCCTTGTAGATCAGTTTTAGTAGTTTAACCCCTTCATGACCCAGCCTATCTTGACCTTAATGACCTGGCCGTTTTTTGCAATTCTGACCAGTGTCCCTTTATGAGGTAATAACTCAGGAACGCTTCAATGGATCCTAGCGGTTCTGAGATTGTTTTTTCATGACATATTGGGCTTCATGTTAGTGGCAAATTTAGGTCGATAATTTTTGCGTTTATTTGTGAAAAAAATGAAAATTTGGCCAAAATTTTGAAAATTTTGCAATTTTCAAATTTTGAATTTTTATTCTGTTAAACGAGAGAGTTATGTGACACAAAATAGTAAATAAATAAAATTACCCACATGTCTACTTTACATCAGCATAATTTTGGAAACAACATTTTTTTTGCTAGGAAGTTATAAGGGTTAAAATTTGACCAGCGATTTCTCATTTTTACAACGAAATTTACAAAAACATTTTTTTTAGGGACCACCTCACATTTGAAGTCAGTTTGAGGGGTCTATATGGCTGAAAATACCCAAAATTGACCCCATTCTAAAAACTGCACCCCTCAAGTTGCTCAAAACCACATTCAAGAAGTTTATTAACCCTTCAGGTGCTTCACAGCAGCAGAAGCAACATGGAAGGAAAAAATGAACATTTAACTTTTTAGTCACAAAAATGAATGATCTTTTAGCAACAATTTGTTTATTTTCCCAAGGGTAAAAAGAGAAACTGGACCCCAAAAGTTATTGTACAATTTGTCCTGAGTACGCCGATACCCCATATGTGGGGGGCACCGCTGTTTGGGCGCACGACAGGGCTCGGAATGGAACGAGCGCCATTTGACTTTTTTCAATGAAAAATTGGCTCCAATCTTTAGCGGACACCATGTCGCGTTTGGTGAGCCCCTGTGTGCCTAAACATTGGAGCTTCCCCACAAGTGACCCCATTTTGAAAACTAGACCCCCCAAGAAACTTATCTAGATGCATATTGAGCACTTTGAACCCCCAGGTTCTTCAAAAAATGGATCCGTAAAAATGAAAAAGTACTTATTTTTCACAAAAAATTTCTTTTAGCCTCAATTTGTTCATTTCCACATGGGCAAAAGGATAAAATGGATCATAAAATGTTGTGGGCAATTTCTCCTGAGTACACCGATACCTCACATGGGGGGTAAACCACTGTTTGTGCACACGGCAGGGCTCGGAAGGGAAGGAGCGCCATTTGACTTTTTGAATGAAAAATTAGCTCCAATCGTTAGCGGACACTAGTGTTGAGCATTCCGATACCGCAAGTATCGGGTATCGGCCGATATTTGCTGTATCGGAATTCCGATACCGAGATCCGATACTTTTGTGGTATCGGGTATCGGTATCGAAACAACATTAATGTAAAAATGTGTAAAAGAGAGAATTAAAATAAAAAACATTGCTATACTCACCTCTCCGACGCAGCCTGCACCTTACCGAGGGAAGCGGCAGCGTTCTTTGTTTAAAATTCGCGCTTTTCTTTCCTTACGTGAAGTCCCGGCTTTGTGATTGGTTGCGTCGCAGTCACATGGGCGACGCAACCAATCACAGCAAGCCGTGACGTAATTTCAGGTCCTTAAGGATTTTAAAATTACGTCCCGGCTTTGTGATTGGTTGCGTCGCAGTCACATGGGCGACGCAACCAATCACAAGCCGTGACGTCACGGGAGGCTGGACACGCGCGCATTTTAAAATGCGCGCTTGTCCAGCCTCCCGTGACGTCCCGGCTTGTGATTGGTTGCGTCGCGATCAACCAATCACAAGCCGGGAGGCTGGACACGCGCGCATTTTAAAATGCGCGCTTGTCCAACCTCCCGTGACGTCCCGGCTTGTGATTGGTTGCTTCGCGATCAACCAATCACAAGCCGAGAGGCTGGACACGCGCGCATTTTAAAATGCGCGCTTGTCCAACCTCCCGTGACGTCCCGGCTTGTGATTGGTTGCTTCGCGATCAACCAATCACAAGCCGGGAGGCTGGACACGCGCGCATTTTAAAATGCGCGCGTGTCCAGCCTCCCGGCTTGTGATTGGTTGATCGCGACGCAACCAATCACAAGCCGGGACGTCACGGGAGGCTGGACAAGCGCGCATTTTAAAATGCGCGCGTGTCCAGCCTCCCGTGACGTCACAGCTTGTGATTGGTTGCGTCGCCCATGTGACTGCGACGCAACCAATCACAAAGCCGGGACGTAATTTTAAAATCCTTAAGGACCTGAAATTACGTCACGGCTTGCTGTGATTGGTTGCGTCGCCCATGTGACTGCGACGCAACCAATCACAAAGCCGGGACTTCACGTAAGGAAAGAAAAGCGCAAATTTTAAACAAAGAACGCTGCCGCTTCCCTCGGTAAGGTGCAGGCTGCGTCGGAGAGGTGATTATAGCAATATTTTTTATTTTAATTCTCTCTTTTACACATTAATATGGATCCCAGGGCCTGAAGGAGAGTTTCCTCTCCTTCAGACCCTGAGAACCATCAGGAATACCGTCCGATACTTGAGTCCCATTGACTTGTATTGGTATCGGGTATCGGTATCGGATTGGATCCGATACTTTGCCGGTATCGGCCGATACTTTCCGATACCGATACTTTCAAGTATCGGACGGTATCGCTCAACACTAGCGGACACCATGTCGCATTTGGAGAGCCCCTGTGTGCCTAAACTTAGTAGCTCCCCCACATGTGACCCCATTTTGGAAACTAGACCTCAAGTGGAACTAATCTAGATGTGCGGTGTCCACTTTAAGCCCCCAAGTGCTTCACAGAAGTTTATAACGCAGAGCCATGAAAATAAAAAAATCATTTTTCTTTCCTCAAAAATGATTTTTTAGCCCGCTGTTTTTTATTTTCACAAGGGTAACTGGAGAAATTGGACCCCAAAAGTTGTTGTCCAGTTTGTCTTGAGTATGCTGATACCCCATATGTGGGGGGAATCACTGTTTGGGTACACATCGGGGCTCGGAAGGGAAGTAGTGACATTTTGGAATTCAGACTTTGATGGAATAGTCTGCGGGCATCATGTTACGTTTGCCGAGCCCCTGATGTGCCTAAACAGTAGAAACCCCCAACAAGTGACCCCATTTTGGAAACTAGACCCCTCAAGGAACTTATCTAGATGTGTGGTGAGCACTTTGAACCCCCAAGTGCTTCACAGAAGTTTACAACGCAGAGCTGTGAAAATAAAAAAATATTTTTCTTTCCTCAAAAATGATGTTTTAGCAAGCAATTTTTTATTTTTGCAAGGGTAACAGGAGAAATTGGGCCCCAATAGTTGTTGCCCAGTTTGTCCTGAGCATGCTGGTACCCCATATGTGGGGGTAAACCTCTGTTTGGGTGCACGTCGGGGCTCGGAAGGGAGGGAGCACCATATGACTTTTTGAATGCAAGATTGGCTGGAATCAATGGTGGCGCCATGTTGTGTTTGGAGACCCCTGATGTGCCTAAACAGTGGAAACCCCTCAATTCTAACTCCAACACTAACCCAAACACACCCCTAACCCTAATCCCAACTCTAGCCATAATCCTAATCACAACCCTAACCCCAACACCCCCCCAACCACAACCCTAACCCCAACACACCCCTAACCCTAATCCCAACCCTAACCCAACCCTAACTACAACCCTAACCCCAAAACACCCCTAACCTCAACCCTAACCCCAACACACCCCTAACCCTAACCATAACCCTAATCACAAGCCTAATCTTAACCCTATTTCCAACCCTAGCCCTAAATCCAACCTTAACTCTAATTCCAACCCTAACCCTAAGGCTATGTGCCCACGTTGCAGATTCGTGTGAGATTTCTCCGCAGCATTTTTGAAAAATCCACAGGTAAAAGGCACTGCATTTTACCTGCGGATTTACTGCGGATTTCCAGTGTTTTTTGTGCGGATTTCACCTGCGGATTCCTATTGAGGAACAGGTGTAAAATGCTGTGGAATCCGCACAAAGAATTGACATGCTGCGGAAAATACAACGCAGCGTTTCCGCGCAGTTATTTTCCGCACCATGGGCACAGCGAAATTGGTTTTCCATAGGTTTACATGGTACTGTAAACCTGATGAAAAACTGCTACGAATCCGCAGCGGCCAATCCGCTGCGGATCCGCAGCCAAATCCGCACCGTGTGCACATAGCCTAATTCTAAGGGTATGTGCACATGCTGCGGAAAACGCTGCGGATCCACAGCATTTCCGCAGCTGCGGGTCCACAGCAGTTTCCCATGAGTTTACAGTTCAATGTAAACCTACGGGAAACAAAAAACGCTGTGCACATGCTGCAGAAAAAACTGCGCGAAAACCCAGAGGTTTACATTCCGCAGCATGTCACTTCTTTCTGCGGATTCCGCAGCAGTTTTACAGCTGCTCCTATAGAAAACCACAGTTGTAAAACCGCAGTGAAATCTGCAGAAAAACCGCAGAAAAACCGCAGTACATCCGCGATAAATCCGCAGTGGTTTTGCACTGCGGATTTATCAAATCCGCTGCGGAAAAATCCACAGAGGACCAGAATACGTGTGCACATAGCCTTACCCTAACCCTAATTCTAACCCTAGCCCTAACCCTAACCCTAGCCCTAACCCTAGCCCTAACCCTAACCCTAACCCTAGTTCTAACCCTAGTTCTAACCCTAAACCTAGTGGAAAAATAAAAGTAAATATATTTTCTTCATTTTATTATTGTCCCTACCTATGGGGGTGATAATGGGGGGTTCATTTACTAATTTTTTATTTTGATCACTGTGATAGGTTTTATCACAGTGATCAAAATGAACATGGAACTAATCTGCTGGCCGGCAGATTCGGCGGGCGCACTGTGCATGCGCCCGCCATTTTGGAATATGGCGGCGCCCATCGAACAGATGGATGGACACCGGAGGCTCGGTAAGTATGAGGGGGATCGGAGCACAGGGAGGGGATTCAGAGCACGGGGGTGGGATTGGAGCATGGGGGAGCAGACAGGAGGACGGGGGAGCGGACAGGCAGACGGAGGGGAGCGGAGCACAGGACGGAGGACTGGGGAGGAGATCGGTGGTGGTGGGGGGGCAGATCAGGGTTTCCAGCCATGGCCGATGATATTGCAGCATCGGCCATGGCTGGATTGTAATATTTCACCATATTTCATAGGTGAAATATTACAAATTGCTCTGATTGGCTGTTGCACTTTCAACAGCCAATCAGAGCGATCGTAGCCACGTGGGGGCAAAGCCACCCCCCTGGGCTAAAGTACCACTCCCCCTGTCCATGCAGATTGGGTGAAATTGGAGTTAACCCTTTCACCTGATCTGCAGGGATGCGATCCCTCCATGACGCCACATAGGCATCACAGGTCGGATTGGCACTGACTTTCATGACGCCTACGTGGCATCACAGGTCGGGAAGGGGTTAAGCTATATTCAATTGTATACTCAAATTTAGAGCCAATAAGAGATTTGCAGAATGGCGAGGGGAGAGGTCGATTAATCAGGCAGCAGAGTTAAGAATGGACTGGAGAGGTGCAAGAGTGTTAGAAGGAAGGCATGGAGTAGTTGAGGTGTAAGATGATGAGGACAAGCACTAATATTTTAATAGATTCAGGGTTGAAGGAGTGAGGAATTCTGGAAATAATATTTGAGTTGGAGGTGGCAGGAAGTGGTGAAGGCTTAGAAGTATGGTGTGAAAAACAGGGCAGAATCAAAGGTTGATCCTAGAATTCTAATACAGTGGAATTTCAATATAGGGGAAAGTGTGATGTTGTTTACAGTGATAAATCAGATAAGATAGTTAAGTGAGATTGAAGAAAGATGATTAGTTCAGTTTTGTTCAAATTAAGTTTTCGAAAATGTGATGTGAAGAAGGAGGATAGACACGCTGGGATTCAGGACAGCAGAGTGGTGACATCTCAGCCAGAGATGCAGATTTGAGTGTGATCAGAGTGGAAGCCATGGAACTTTATGAGTTGTTTCAGGCCAACTGTATTAATAGAGAAGGGTAGGGGTCTCAGGATAAAACCTTGAGGGAAACCAACAGAGAGAGGGCAGGATGAAGAAGTAATGTGGAAATAGGAAACACTAAATATGCGGTTAGTGAGATATGAGGAGATCCAGGAGAAAGCAAGGTCTTTGATGCAAAGAGAATAATATGCAATATTATTATAATATCTAGTACGATAGCTGGTATTTATTTTTTAGGTTTGGTATTACATATGTAATTTCTGAGTTAAGGACCGAAGGAGACATACCATTACAGCATGCATACCTACAAATTCTTCCATTATATGCCATATTTCTTTTAGATTAAATTCTAGTTTTGGCCAAAAAATGGAATGTGTTATTCCAGTTTTGCATTGCTGTGAAATGTTTGGGAAATGTTTGGACTTCAGCCCACTATCCGTCAAATAGAACTATTTAGTTCAAACTATTTTATCAACAATTTCGCTTTTTTTTGTTTGCAAATCTAGTTGTATTACAGAAAAGTAGAAAACATCAGATTTCCATTTGATAACACATATAAGTATGGGTGGAATATAAAAACAACATAGAGCAAGCTGAAATAAGCATATGGAACAAAATGTTAAGTTCCTTATGCATTCGTGCCAATGACTGTCGATTAGACAATTTTCACAATATTTTTTTGGGAGTAGAAATGTGATATGGCTAAAAAAACAACCATGACAAATAAAATTACCACCGACAAGATAAAGAAATATAAAAAAAAAATATTAGCTGTTTTATTTCTCCAGGGTCGGCAAAGGCTGCATACTTAAGTACCTTAAGTGAGCATATGTTAGGATTGGGATGACGGTCTATTGATTGTCTTTTATTTACTTGGCTTTGTAAGATGTTCTGTAGCTTTACATAGTGTAATGCCCCTTTTTACCATTTTATTACTACGAGCTGAATAGGCTTGTATTTGTGTCACATAAGCTTCTTGAAAAGAGGGCATTTCTTCAAGCTGAACAATATAAAGACTTGATTACACTGAAGAGTAGACTACAATATATAGCACTTAACCACTTTTGTATTTGGTTATAAATGCCACAGATGTTTTTTTTAGGGTTTATAGGCTGTAAAATAATGACTATAGGGTTGGGCTGTTTTCAGCTTTTGGTCATTGAAGAAAATTTTTATTGCTGAATCAGACAAATTGTGTCCTCTTCACAGCCTGAATGTCTCTTGGTGTTACTTATACCTGGGGCAAATCATAGAATGAATTTCAATGTACATATTTAATTTACAGCAATGGCAATTTTCCTTGAGAAGAATTCTACTTAAAGGGAATCTGTCACCAGAAAATGGTTTATTGTTAAAGCCAGGATTTCATGCTAAATGTATCTTTTCTAATATTGGCACGTTTGTTTTTTTAAAATTGTAATCACACTGGTCACTAGGGATTTTTTTTACTTCTTCTACCTGTTTACTCCAGAAGTAAACAAGTACATTGACAGCAATAATTCGACTCTGACCCTTTCTTTTGTATTGAAGGGGGATCTGAGACATTACCTATTCTAAATGGTAGATCTTGTGTTATCAGCTGTACATAGAGAAGTTACCGACCGGTCATTGTTATCCTGCCTGTTATGAGAATGAGACTAGTGAAAATTATTCCTGAAAGGAAAGGAAGCATTAGCTTAAAATAACCCCAGTGGCCAGTGCAAAAATTGGAACATTTCTATTTTTTTGTTAATGAAGAACCTTCGTAGCATCTGTTCACACACCCTTCATGCACATAATAGCCCTCTATGTCGTTACTGTTGACATTCTGTCTGGTGTCTGGTTCAAGCAGCATTATGTGTATACCCTATTTAGTATATTATGGCTGGATCATACAGTACAACCACATTTACCATTTACCTTTCGTGTCACCCCTATGTCATTGTAAGGGGTTACAAAGACTGGTATACGCCCCTACCCCTTTAATTAAGTCAACCCCTTTAACCCCTTTCTGCCAGCTGATGGAATAGTACGTCAGCTGGCAGATCCCCTGCTTTGAGGTGGGCTCTGGCGGTGAGCCCACCTCAAAGCCGCGACATGTCAGCTGTTTTGTACAGCTGACATGTGCGCGCAATGAGCATGAGCGGAATCGCAATCCGGCCGCGCCCATTAACTAATTAAATGCCGCCGTCAAGCGCTGACAGCGGTATGTAACTAGCGCTCCCGGCCGCGCGGCTGGAAGTGCTCGCACCGCTGACCCCCGTCACATGATCGGGGGTCACTGGTGCATTGCCATAACAACCAGAGGTCTCCTTGAGACCTCTATGGTTGTTGATGGCCGATTGCTTTGAGCGCCACCCTGTGGTCGGCGTTCAAAGTACACCTGCATTTCTGCTACATAGATAGAGGTGATCTGTACTTCACCTCTATGTAGTAGATGCGATCGAGCTGTGCATGCTTCTAGCCTCCTATGGAGGCTATTGAAGCATGCCAAAATTTTACAAAAAGTATTTAAAAATTTTAAAAAAATATATAAAAGTTCAAATCACCCCCCCTTTCGCCCCAATCAAAATAAAACAATAAAAAAAATCAAACATACACATATTTGGTATCGCCGCGTTCAGAATCGCCCGATCTATCAATAAAAAGAAAGGATTAACCTGAACGCTAAATGGTGTAGCGAGAAAAAAATCAAAACGCCAAAATTACATTATTATGGTCGCCGCGACATTGCATTAAAATGCAATAACGGGCGATCCGAAGAACGTATCTACACCAAAATGGTATCATTAAAAACACGAGCTTGGCACGCAAAAAATAAGCCCTCAACTGATTCCAGATCACGAAAATTGGAGACGCTACGGGTATCGGAAAATCGCGCAATTTTTTTTTTTTTTTTTTTTTTTTAGCAAATTTGGAATTTTTTTTCACCACTTAGATAAAAAATAACCTAGACATGTTAGGTGTCTGTGAACTTGTAATGACCTGGAGAATCATAATGGCAGGTTAGTTTTAGCATTTGGTGAACGTAACAAAAAACCCAAACAAAAAACAAGTGTGAGATTGCACTTTTTTTGCAATTTCATCACACTTGGATTTTTTTTCCCGTTTTCTGTTACAGGGCATGGTAAAACCAATGATATCTTTCAAAAGTAAATCTCGTCCTGCAAAAAATAAGCCCTCACATGGCCATATTGATGGAAAAATAAAAAAGTTATGGCTCTGGGAAGGAGGGGAGCAAAAAACGAAAACTGAAAAATGGAAAAAGCTCCGGGGGTGAAGGGTGTAAGTACGTCCTGGTTACTGCACTATGTAAATGCAATTGCATTCTGCTATGTATATAGTGTTTGCTAACTGTTTACTGCCATATATCATTTTCCATAGCTGTCTAGGGAAAGTATAGTACCTCAGTTGGGCCACTAGATGGGTACATTACACCTTAGTCTTATAAATTGTTAATCATAAGAGGAGTTAACTGGGGTAAGGCAGGAACAGTTTCCTGGTAAGAGTCAGAGGGGCTAGGGAGCCCGCACAGCTTGGGTGGGCCTTAGAGCCTGAGCTACCCAGTAGCTCAGTAACGTTAGAAGGGAGGAGCCCAGCAATCCAGGGCCCAGAAGTAGAGCTTGAGCAGCAGCATGACAGCAGTGGTGGAGAAGGGGCTACAGGAGTAATCACAACAGTACGGGGACGCGGGTGGCTCCATAATGTGGCAGCTTATTGCATGAGCACATGCCCTTAGATCCGGCATGAAACAGGCAAGGGAACTGCTAAGCGTAGAGAGTCTGAACAGGGAGGACGCTGCATTACCGCAAGAGACGGTAGGACCCGGGCACGTACTGAAGACCATAGGAAGAGGTGCAGGGAAAGGGGAAAATGAGGACTGTACGGAAACCTATGCTGTAGTTGTATCTAATAAGGATGTGCTGTGATGTGAAGCAAGTAAGGTTTCACATTTTATGTTACAACTGGACTGTGTCTCTGTTTGTGCACAAACGTATGGAGAAGGCCTTCAGCAACTCGGAGGAGATCCTGAAGAGGTGGAAAACAGAGAGGTAAGTACAATGTTTAACCCCTTTCTGTCATTGGACGTACTCTTCCGTCCATGTGAGGTGGGCCCTACTTCCCAAGGACGGAATAGTACGTCCAGCACGATCGGCCGCGCTCACGGGGGGAGCGCGGCCGATCGCGGCCGGGTGTCAGCTGACTATCGCAGCTGACATCCGGCACTATGTGCCAGGAGCGGTCACGGACCGCCCCCGGCACATTAACCCCCGGCACACCGCGATCAAACATGATCGCGGTGTACCGGCGGTATAGGAAAGCATCGCGCAGGGAGGGGGCTCCCTGCATGCTTCCCTGAGACCCCCGGAGCAACGCGATGTGATCGCGTTGCTCTGAGTGTCTCCTACCTCCTTCCTCGCTGCAGGTCCCGGATCCAAGATGGCCGCGGCATCCGGGTCCTGCAGGGAAGGAGGTGGCTTACCGAGTGTCTGCTCAGTGCAGACGCTGGTAAGCCTGCAGCCCTGTCAGTGAGATCGGTGATCTGACAGAGTGCTGTGCACACTGTCAAATCACCGATCTGTGATATCCCCCCCTGGGACAAAGTAAAAAAGTAAAAAAAAAATGTCCACATGCGTAAACAAAAAAAAAAAAAATTCGTAAATAAATAAATAATAAAATAAAATTATTCCCATAAATACATTTCTTTATCTAAATAAAAAAAAATCAAACAATAAAAGTACACATATTTAGTATCGCCGCGTCCGTAACGACCCCACCTATAAAACTACATAACTAGTTAACCCCTTCAGTGAACACCGTAAAAAAAAAAAAAAAAACCGAGGCAAAAAACAACAAAAAACAACGCTTTATTCTCATACCGCCAATCAAAATGTGGAATAACACGTGATCAAAAGGACGGATATAAATAACCATGGTACCACTGCAAACACCATCTTGTCCCGCAAAAAATGAGGCGCCATACACCATCATCAGCGAAAAAATAAAAAAGTTATAGTCCTCAGAATAAAGTGATGCCAAAATAATTATTTTTTCTATAAAATAGCTTTTATCGTATAAAAGCGCCAAAACATAAAAAAATGATGTAAATGAGATATCGCTGTAATCGTACTGACCCGAAGAATAAAACTGCTTTATCAATTTTACCAAACGCGGAACGGTATAAACGCCTCCCCCAAAAGAAATTAATGAATAGCTGGTTTTTGGTCATTCTGCCTCACAAAAATCGGAATAAAAAGCGATCAAAAAATATCCCGTGCCCGAACATGTTACCATTAAAAACGTCAACTCGTCCCGCAAAAAACAAGACCTCACATGACTCTGTGGACTCAAATATGGAAAAATTATAGCTCTCAAAATATGGTAACGCATGTGTAACGGCTGCCAATCATAAAAATCCGCTAAAAAACCCGCTATAAAAGTAAATCAAACCCCCCTTCATCACCCACTTAGGCTACGTTCACATTTGCGTTGTGCGACACAGCGTCAGCGACGCAACGCACAACGCAGGAACACCGCATGCACAACGTTGCGTTTTGCGACGCATGCGTCCTTTTTTTGCTTGATTTTGTACGCACAAAAAATGCAACTTGCTGCGTCCTCTGCGCCGCAGTGACGCATGCGTCGCAAAATGCAAGTGCAACGCATGTCCATGTGCCCCCATGTTAAATATAGGGGCGCATGACGCATGCGGCGACGCTGCGGCGCAGAACGCTAATGTCAACGTAGCCTTAGTTAGGGAAAAATTAAAAAAATTTAAAAAATGTATTTATTTCCATTTTCCCATTAGGGTTAGGGCTAGGGTTAGGGCTAGGGTTAGGGTTAGGGCTAGGGTTAGGGCTAGGGTTAGGGCTAGGGTTAGGGCTAGGGTTTGGGTTAGGGCTACATTTAGGGTTGGGGCTAAAGTTAGGGTTAGGGTTGGGGCTAAAGTTAGGGTTTGGATTACATTTACAGTTGGGAATAGGGTTGGGATTAGGGTTAGGGGTGTGTGTGGATTAGGGTTTCAGTTATAATTGGGGGTTTTCCACTGTTTAGGCACATCAGGGGCTCTCCAAACGTGACATGGCATCCCATTTCAATTCCAGCCAATTCTGCGTTGAAAAAGTAAAACAGTGCTCCTTCCCTTCCAAGCTCTCCAGCTCTCCCGTGCGCCCAAACAGGGGTTTACCCCAACATATGGGGTATCAGCGTACTCGGAACACATTGGAGAACAACTTTTGGGGTCCAATTTCTCCTGTTACCCTCGGGAAAATACAAAACTGGGGGCTAAAATATAATTTTTGTGGGAAAAAATTTTTGTTTTATTTTTACGGCTCTGCATTATAAACTTCTGTGAAGCACTTGGTGGGTCAAAGTGCTCACCACACATCTAGATAAGTTCCTTAGGGGGTCTACTTTCCAAAATGGTCACTTGTGGGGGGTTTCAATGTTTAGGCACATCAGTGGCTCTCCAAACGCAACATGGCGTCCCATCTCAATTCCTGTCAATTTTGCAGTGAAAAGTCAAACGGCGCTCCTTCCCTTCCGAGCTCTCCCATGCGCCCAAACAGTGGTTTACCCCACAAATGGGGTATCAGCGTACTCAGGACAAAATGTACAACAACTTTTGGGGTCCAATTTCTTCTCTTACCCTTGGGAAAATAAAAAATTGGGGGCGAAAAGATCATTTTTGTGAAAAAATATGATTTTTTATTTTTACGGTTCTGCATTATAAACTTCTGTGAAGCACTTGGTGGGTCAAAGTGTTCACCACACCTCTAGATAAGTTCCTTAGGGGGTCTACTTTCCAAAATGGTGTCACTTGTGGGGGGTTTCAATGTTTAGGCACATCAGTGGCTCTCCAAACACAACATGGCGTCCAATCTCAATTCCAGTCAATTTTGCATTGAAAAGTCAAATGGCGCTCCTTCGCTTCCGAGCTCTGTCATGCACCCAAACAGTGGTTTACCCCCACATATGGGGTATCGGCGTACTCAGGACAAATTGTATAACATCGTTTGGGGTCCATTTTCTCCTGTTACCCTTGGTAAAATAAAACAAATTGGAGCTGAATTAAATTTTGTGTGAAAAAAAAGTTAAATGTTCATTTTTATCTAAACATTCCAAAAATTCCTGTGAAACACCTGAAGGGTTAATAAACTTTTTGAATGTGGTTTTGAGCACCTTGAGGGGTGCAGTTTTTAGAATGGTGTCACACTTGGGTATTTTCTATCATATAGACCCCTCAAAATGACTTTAAATGAGATGTCCCTAAAAAAAAATGGTGTTGTAAAAATGAGAAATTGCTGGTCAACTTTTAACCCTTATAACTCCCTAACAAAAAAAAATTTTGGTTCCAAAATGATGCTGATGTAAAGTAGACATGTGGGAAATGTTACTTATTAAGTATTTTGTGTGACATATCTCTGTGATTTAATTGCATAAATATTCAAATTTGGAAAATTGCGAAATTTTCAAAATTTTCACCAAATTTCCATTTTTTTCACAAATAAACGCAGGTAATATCAAAGAAATTTTACCACTATCATGAAGTACAATATGTCACGAGAAAACAATGTCAGAATCACCAGGATCCGTTGAAGCGTTCCAGAGTTATAACCTCATAAAGGGACAGTGGTCAGAATTGTAAAAATTGGCCCGGTCCATAACGTGCAAACCACCCTTGGGGGTGAAGAAGTTAAAGGATGGTCTTTTTATGTGAAGGGAGACCAGAGTGCACAAGATCTGATAAGCTCAGCCATGAATTTGGCTCTGGCATTCCCTCACATCATCATAGTCTGTAAGCTTGTGACCAGGGCCCTCAGTCCTCTTGGTATCTGAGTTATGTGTTACTCTGTAATGTCTTTACTGTCTGTACAAGTTCCCTATAAAATTGTAAAGTGCAGTGGGATATGTTGGTACTATATAAATAAAAGCATATTATTATTATTATTATTATAATGAGAGAAAACTGCAATTTTATGCATATTATGAAAAGCAAATTTAAATAGGTCATTTTTTGAAGACACATTATTGAGATGATGCCACATGATTACATTTTGCCAATTTCTTTTATTTTCTGTTAACTGCTTAATATACCGCTATTAAAACTCAAGTCAAAGTATTTTTGAGTTATTGAGCTGTCGGCTGCCCATATCTTCTAGAGATATCCTGTATAGCAGGGGTGTCAAACTGCATTCCTCAAGGGCTGCAAACAGGTCATGTTTTCAGGATTTCCTTGTATTGCACAGGTGATCATTTAATCACCTGCACATAATGATTCCAGCACCTTGTGCAATGAGAAGGAAATCTTGAAAACACGCATGGTTTGAGGCCCTCGAGGAATGCAGTTTGACACCTCTGGTGTATAGTATGATATTAACTACAAATAGAAATGTGCAAATGGAAGAAATAGGTGTTTGCAAGAACTTTCAATTCATGCAGTAGCCCAGTCTGTCAGGTCTGATAAGGACTGGTGTCAGCACCATGCAAATCTGGCCAAATGTCAAAGCCCAAAAGGTTTGGGCACTAGTGTTGAGCATTCCGATACCGCAAGTATCGGGTATCGGCCGATACTTGCGGTATCGGAATTCCGATACCGAGATTCGATACTTTTGTGGTATCGGGAATCGGAATCGGAAGTTCCCAGTGTATGGTTCCCAGGGTCTGAAGGAGAGGAAACTCTCCTTCAGGCCCTGGGATCCATATCCATGTAAAAAATAAAGAATTAAAATAAAAAATATTGATATACTCACCTCTCCGGAGGCCCCTGGACATCACCGCTGGTAACCGGCAGCCTGCTTTGCTTAAAATGAGCGCGTTCAGCACCTTCCATGACGTCACGGCTTCTGATTGGTCGTGTGCCGCTCATGTGACCGCCACGCGACCAATCACAAGCCGTGACGTAATTCTCAGGTCCTAAATTCCTAGAATTCGGAATTTAGGACCTGAGAATTACGTCACGGCTTGTGATTAGTCGCGTGGCGGTCACATGAGCGGCACGCGACCAATCAGAAGCCGTGACGTCATGGAAGGTGCTGAACGCGCTCATTTTAAGCAAAGCAGGCTGCCGGTTACCAGCGGTGATGTCCAGGGGCCTCCGGAGAGGTGAGTATATCAATATTTTTTATTTTAATTCTTTATTTTACACAGTAATATGGATCCCAGGGCCTGAAGGAGAGTTTCTTCTCCTTCAGACCCTGGGAACCATCAGGATACCTTCCGATACTTGGTGTCCCATTGACTTGTATTGGTATCGGGTATCGGTATCAGCGATATCCGATACTTTTCGGGTATCGGCCGATACTATCCGATACCGATACTTTCAAGTATCGGACGGTATCGCTCAACACTATTGGGCACTCTATGATTTTAGGATTTGCAGAAGAAAGCGGATAATGCATAATCTATCAGCCATGAGGTATCATCTGCTAAATTAGTGTTGGATGAGATATGTTTGGCTGGTTTAAGACGTACGTTTTTTATTCAATGTGTGAAAAGCGGTTTTTGATTTTTTCAGTGTGCTGAAGCCATTTTAGGTCCATTTGTCAGTTTTTACTATTCCTGTTGCACATGTATTTTTCACAAGAAGAAACAAATCTTAGCTTCTCCTAAACATTAGACAGTACATTATAGACAGCATTTTTTTTTCTGATGTAGCCATTATCTTGCATTGGCATGTTTGATCTGAAATGGGGTTCAAAGTAGGGCATGTTTCGAATGGACCACAAAAAAAAAACATGTGAAAAAGCTAATTTATTGTAATTACTAAATATAACGCATAGCAAACATACCAAACAAGACTGATGTGCGAAAGAGCCTTTAGGCAACATTTACACTGGCCAATGCTAAAAATGACTGATAAGTGGCTACATGTAAGCTATTCAGTGGCTGTTTAGACAGGTTAATGGAACTTACATGCACAAACAATGATCTGTAATAGGATCGTTCTGTGTGCATAGAATATAATTGTGTTCAGCAACCCATGTCCTGTTCATGCAAGATAATGTGCTGCCGAGAATGATGATTTCTTAGAAAGCTTTTGATGATTGGCAGCCTGTGTAGACATATTAGTAATTAAAAAATTAGCATTTTTAAGAATAAATAAAGAGTAAGTGCAAAGTAGGAGCCAGAGTAAGTAGAAATTAATAGATCTGCTGCAGAGCTTTAAAGTGGTATTCCCATATCTAAGATCCTATCCCAATATATAGTAGGTATAATAATAATATTAGCAAATACCTACAAATAGAAATGCAAAATAGTTTTTTTTCTGATTTACTATGTCTATTTCCTTATGTGCAGGCATTGCAGGACCTTAGGTATCCATAGTTATGATCACCGATACAGTGACAGTTAGCTAGTTGCTAGTGGTTGTAACCAGTTATATCTAAGGTCCTGCAATGCCTGCACACATGGTAAGCAACATGGCAAATCAGAAAAGTTATACTACATTTATAATTGGGAGTATTTGCTAATATATTATTATTATTATTATTATTATTATTATTATTATTACGCCTACTACATATTGTGATAGGGATACCCTATATAATACCCCTTAACCCCTTTCTGACATTAGATGTAATAATCTGTCTATGTGACCTGGGCTTATTTGACCAGGGACAGATTATTAGCTCTGCGAGGGGTGTGCGGGCGATTCCCGCTGGTTGTCAGCTGATTCTGACAGCTGATGCCCGATACTAAAGCCAGGTTCACATTAGCATATGTGTGCACAGCGTATACCTGCATATCGATCTGCATGCATCTTGCTTACATATGTTTCACATTGTGTACGCAGGGACATGCGTTTGCATCAGTTCGCATGCGGATGTGTATGCATGCGTCATTTCGCGGTGTGCAGCGAACGCAACATGTTGCTTTTTTGACAAGTCAATTAACCCCTTTCTGCCATCTGATGTACTATCTCATTGAGGTGACCTGAGACTTAATTTCCAGGGACGGGATAGTACATCATAGGCGATCGCGCTCACAGGGGAAGCACGGCTGATCGCGGCTGGGTGTCAGCTGATTATTACAGCTGACATCCGGCACTATGTGCCAGGAGCGGTCACGGACCACTCCCAGCACTTTAACCCCCAGGAACACTGAGATAAAACACTGCGATCAAACATGATGGCAGTGTTCCGGAGGCATAGGGATGTATAGCTCAGGGAGGGGGCTCCCTGTGTGCTTCCCTGAGACCCTCGGAACAACGCGATGTGATCACGTGATTCTGATCGTTTCCCTCTGTCCTCCTCCCTGCAGGCCCCGAATCCAAAATGGCGGTGAAGGTCCCTTCTGGATACTGCAGGGTGGTGGCTTGCAAGCCTCATGCACTGCCTGTCAGATCGCTGATCTGACACAGTACTTTGCAAAGTGTCAGATCAGCGATCTGACACTATACAATGATGTCCCACCCAGGGAAAAAGTAAAAAAGTAATAACAAAATATTAACATGTGTAAAAAAGAAAAAAAAACCCTAAGAAAGGAAAAAAAAATATTGTTCTAATAAATATATTTCTTTATGTAAATAATAAAAAAATAATAAAAGTACACATATTTAGTATTGCCGCATCCGTAACGACCCGTCCTGTAAACCTGTACCACTATAGTTAAACCCTTCAGTGAACACCGTAAAAAAAGAGGCAAAAAACAATGCTTTATCATCATACTGCAGAGCAAAAAGTGGAATAGCACGCGATCAAAAAGACGGATATAAATAACCATGGTATCTCTGAAAATGTCATCTTTTCCCGCAAAAAACGAGCCACCATACAGCATCATCAGAGAAAAGAAAAAAGAGTTATAGCCCTCAGAATAAAGTGATGCAAAAATAATTATTTTTCTATAAAATAGTTTTTATTGTATAAAAGTGCCAAAACATAAAAAATGATATAAATGAGGTATCGCTGTAATCGTACTGACGGGAAAAATAAAACTGCTTTATCAATTTTACCAAATGCGGAATGGTATAAAAACGCCCCCCCCCCAAAAAAAAAAAAATAAAGAAATTCATGAATTGCTGGTTTTTGTTCATTCTGCCTAAAAAAAATGGGAGTAAAAAACTATCAAAAAATGTCATGTGCTCAAAAATGGTACCAATAAATACGTCAACTCGTCCCACAAAAAGCAAGACCTCACATGACTCTGTGGACCATAATATTGAAAAAATAATAGCTCTCAAAATGTGGTAACGCAAAAACAATTTTTTGCAATAAAAAGCGTCTTTTAGTGTGTGACAGCTGCCAAACATAAAAACCTGCTATAAAAACCTGCTATAAATAGTGAATCAAACCACCCTTTATCACCGCCTTAGTTAGGGAAAAATAATAAAATTTAAAAATGTATTTATTTCTATTTTCCCATTAGAAAATTAAATTTTATTATGAATATTTTAAAATACACCACCCAGTGCTATTTAGGCACAATTAGGCCCAAAGATAAAAAAAGACCAAGGTCTAGCGCATACCCTGCAATGGCCTACTCTGTCACCTGCCTGGCTGTGGAGGTTGGCACCCTAATTACGATGTTTTGGCGCCCCCACTCAACGTGGACTACCCCTCACTGCCCTAGATCACCCTATGCTGCAGGTGTGAAAACAAAATACATAAGAACAGAGATGAAGAAAGCAAAAAAATGGTCAAAAAAAAAAACACAAAGAACTCAATAGAAGAAAATTAGCAAAAGTACAGAGGCAAAAGCAGGATATTAGATAAGACCTATATAGGCTCCAGCCCCTTTCATAAACCAATTTGCTAAACACCAATAATAGGCAATGGGTATGCTGTCAGATGTGCCACATAGAAATTTATAGCATCAATCACTATAGCCTATACCACATATACTCAAAATACTGCAGTTTGTCTAGCTATTATTAGCATAAATTATACCCATAAGGGATTAAAACCTGCAGTTAATATAAAACACAACCCAAATAGATACCCAGGGCCAAGTATTTAAGATATCTCAGTGGTGTAGGTAGAATTATATGTTATTTATCATGATATATTGCACTTCGCCTCATAGCCTTAGCATAGATAACTGCATTCAAAATTGCAAATTATACCATATACATTTTCTTCTTCTTGGACTATCAAGCCATAGATATACCAGCCCTAGGGGGTTGCCCCCATATATAAACAGGGCTAAACAGTCACAGAGATACTAGTGCAAAAGCCTAAAACAGGCAAGACTGTACAATTTTACAATGGTATAAGCAGAATGGCGTGTTACTTATCATGATACACTGTGCCTCGCCTCAACGCGTTTCCCCGTAGTTCGGTTCATCAGGAGGCCCGTCAGAGGGTTCTCAAATGTTAGATGCCATAGATGAGTAGCATGACCAGTGGCTTATACGGGTGGAATTAAATACCCCCGCTCATACACATGCTCCAATCAGCATCGCCACCAATAATCATGGCCAGAAAAAGCCTGAGTGATGAACTATTTACCTGCCAAATCCAAAAGGATTGATGTACCAATATGCCATGCTTCTCCGGCGTCAGGGTGCTGCTACCGCGCAAGTGCGGAAGTATCATTCACGTCATCAGGAGATTATTGCCAGCTAGGCGCCAATGCGCCTGCGCATTAATCGGAGCAAACTGATCGCTACTGCGTTTCATTCTAAGTCGCTGATGCGTTACATTCTCGCCTGCGATCCGCAAAACTGGTCACTACAGCGTTTCATTCTCAACGCAACAGCGCATGACCGGAAAGCAGAACTGATCGCTACAGAGTATCATTCTCCACATAGCAGCGCATGACCGGAAACGCTCCAAGTGCACCCAATAGATTTTCATATATTATTGCTCCTTTCACACATAAGCATATGTTATAACTTGCTGGCATACAGAAAAATGGAAAGGCAGGGTACATTTCCAAAAATATAAATATAATGTCCATTAAAGGGCATAAAGATACTAATAGAAAATTACAGGCAATGTGTCACATGTACAAACATGCTCAAAAAACATGTAGCTTTAAGGATAAATCCATTAACCTCCACATATCATACGGCCTTCGACCCCAAAAGAGACCACTACAAAAAACCAAAACAACACACAAATGGACAAGGTGAGGGGAACTGTTAAATAAAACACGCATATGAAAGATATTCATTCAGGCCCTTTGGGGACAAAGATTGTAATCTGAACATCCACTCAGTTTCTTTTCGTTGGATAACCTTGTCTAGATCACCCCCTCTTGTTTTTGGTTTAACTATTTCCACCATGTTAAAGGTGATTTCTTTCAAATTGCCCCCATGTACCTCATTCATATGACGAGCTATCGGGGTGTCCCTCTTGTTTCTAATATCACCCACGTGCTCTCCCACCCTTACCCTCAGTTCTCTGGTTGTTTTACCAATATAATCCTTCGGGCAGGTGCACGTGGCCTTGTAGACTAGCCCGGTAGATTTGCAGTTTCCAAAATCTCTGATCTGGTATTCCCTGCCATTTGCCGCACTGCAGAAGGTTTTACATTGTGTCATCAGTGAGCATCTAGAACAATTGCCACACCTAAAGAACCCATTTGGTTTTCTGTCCAGCCATGTTCCTCCCCTACGGGGTTTCTCATATAAACTATGAACCAAAGCATCCCCAATAGTTTTACCCCTTCTATACGTTATACTGGGTTTGGGGGATATAAAGTTGCTTACATTAGGGTCCGCCAGCAGAATGCCCCAATGTTTTTGAAATACTTGAAAAACCCTCTCAGATTGCCCGTCAAATGTACCAATCATCCTGACAATTTTATCAGATTCCTCCTGATCTTTTTTATGTAGGAGGGACTGCCTATTGACAGTGAAAGCTTCCCTAAATGGACCATCTAATGCCTCTTTGGGATATCCTCTTGCCCTAAATCTGCCATATAAATCCTCAGCTTGTTTTCTATATACCCCCAAATCAGAGCAGTTCCTCCTGATATGTAGGAACTGCCCTTTAGGTATTCCTCTTTTAAGAGGTACTGGATGATGGCTGGTCCATCGTAACAGATTGTTAGCGGCAGTCGGTTTGCGGAAGGTACAGGTTTCAATCCCCCCGTCTTGTCTTTTTGAAATTGTCAGATCCAAGAAATTAATGCTATGTTCATGGTACTCAGATGTAAACCTTAAACCAAAATTATTCATATTGATGTCCTCCACAAACCTACAAAAGTCACTCGCAGAGCCGGACCAGAAAATCAAAATATCATCAATATATCTGGCCCATAAATTGATGAAAGGGCTCCACCATACCTCTTCATTCCCAAACACTAGAGTTTCCTCCCACCAGCCCAGGAAGATATTAGCATATGTGGGGGCACAGGGGCTCCCCATTGCTGTACCCCTGAGCTGGTGGAAGTACTTCCCATTAAACAGAAAATAATTATGGGTCAAGACGAACATGAGGAGATCTTGAATAAAAATATTGTGTTCAACACATTCCACTGCTCTAGTCCGTAAAAAATGTGCCACGGCTTTGTTGCCACACTCATGTGGGATAGAGCTATACAGCGCCTCAACATCTATTGACGCTATAAGTGTCCCATTATCCAAAGTGATCCCCTCAAGCATTGACAACAGATGTGAGGTATCCCTAACATAGGATGGAAGCAATGTGACAAATGATCTTAGAACTCTGTCCAAGTACACCCCACTGTTTTGTGTTAGGGAGTCTATCCCTGATACTATCGGACGCCCTTTTAAAGGCACTATGTCATGGTTCCCAATGGCAAGGGAACGTAAGAAACATATAAGTAACGAACGAGCTCTCGGGTGATGGAAACTCGAGTTGACCGTGAGCTAAATCTACCACACAACTAACAGTAGCCAGGGAGCATACCTACGGCTTCCTATATGCCACGCGCCAGCCAGAGGACTAACTACGCCTGGTAGAGGAAGAAACAGACCTGGCTTACCTCTAGGGAAATACCCCAAAAGATGATAGCAGCCCCCCACATGTAATAACGGTGAATTAAGAGGAAAAGACATACACAGTATGAAAGTAGATTTAGCAAAGAGAGGTCCACTTACTAGATAGCAGAAGGATACAAAAGAGGACTTCACGGTCAACTGAAAACCCTTTCAAAAACCATCCTGAAATTACTTTAAGACTCCTGTGTCAACTCATGACACAGGAGTGGCAATTTCAGCCCGCAAGAGCTTCCAGCTACAGAGAATTACAAAAACTGCAAACTGGACAAAAGGTACAAAACAAAAGGACAAAGTCCACTTAGCTGATCAGCAGACTAGTAGCAGGAACATGCAACCGAATGCTCTGGTTACAATGATGACCGGCAAGGAAATGACTGGAGAGCAAGGCTAAATAGGAAACTCCCAAACACTGATGGAAGCAGGTGAACAGAAGCAGCAAAGTGCAAACAAGTCACCAGTACCACCAGCAACCACCAGGGGAGCCCAAAAAGCGGATACACAACAGTACCCTCCCCTTAAGGAGGGGGCACCGAACCCTCACAAGAACTGCCAGGGCGATCTGGATGAGCCCTATGAAAGGCACGAACCAAATCCGAGGCATGAACATCAGAGGCAGTTACCCAAGAATTATCTTCCTGACCATAGCCTTTCCATTTAACCAGATATTGAAGTCTCCGTCTGGAAATACGGGAGTCCAAGATCTTCTCTACGACGTACTCCAATTCACCCTCCACCAGCACAGGAGCAGGAGGTTCAGTAGAAGGAACCACCGGTACCTCATATCTCCGCAACAACGACCGATGGAACACATTATGGATAGCGAAAGATGCCGGGAGGTCCAAACGAAAGGAAACAGGGTTAAGAATCTCCAAAATCCTATAAGGACCGATGAACCGAGGCTTAAATTTGGGAGAAGAAACCCTCATAGGGACAAAACGGGAAGACAACCACACCAAGTCCCCAACGCGAAGGTGGGGACCAACACGACGACGACGGTTAGCAAACTGCTGAGTCCTCTCCTGGGACAATTCCAAATTATCCACCACTTGTCCCCAAATCCGATGCAACCGATCCACCACCGCATCCACTCCAGGACAATCCGAAGATTCAACCTGACCAGATGAAAAACGCGGATGAAACCCTGAATTGCAAAAGAAAGGAGAAACCAAAGTGGCAGAACTAGCCCGATTATTAAGAGCAAACTCCGCCAACGGCAGAAAGGCAACCCAATCATCCTGATCCGCAGACACAAAACACCTCAAATAAGTCTCCAAAGTTTGATTAGTTCGCTCCGTCTGGCCATTGGTCTGAGGATGGAATGCAGACGAAAAGGACAAATCAATGCCCAACCTGGCACAGACTGCCCGCCAAAATCTAGACACGAACTGGGTACCCCTGTCAGAAACGATGTTTTCCGGAATACCATGCAAGCGAACCACATTTTGAAAAAACAGAGGGACCAACTCAGATGAGGAAGGCAACTTAGGCAATGGCACCAAATGAACCATTTTAGAAAAACGGTCACACACCACCCAGATGACAGACATCTTCTGAGAAACAGGGAGATCCAAGATAAAGTCCATAGAGATGTGCGTCCAAGGCCTCTTCGGAATAGGCAAGGGCAACAACAACCCACTAGCCCTAGAACAACAAGGCTTGGCCCGAGCACACACATCGCAAGACTGCACAAAAACACGCACATCTCGAGACAGGGAAGGCCACCAGAAGGATCTAGCCACCAAATCTCTGGTGCCAAAAATTCCCGGATGACCTGCCAGAGTAGAAGAATGAACTTCCGAGATGACTCTAGTGGTCCACTCGTCAGGAACAAACAGTCTACCAGACGGACAACAATCAGGTCTATCCGCCTGAAATTCTTGCAAAGCACGTCGCAAATCTGGAAAGACAGCAGACAAAACCACTCCATCCTTAAGGACACCAGCAGGTTCAGAATTCCCATGAGAGTCAGGCTCAAAACTCCTAGAAAGAGCATCTGCTTTCACATTCCTAGAACCCGGTAAGTACGAGACCACAAAATTAAACCGGGAAAAGAACAACGACCAACGTGCCTGTCTAGGATTCAGGCGCCTGGCAGACTCCAAATAAATTAAATTCTTGTGATCAGTCAAAACTACCACCTGATGTCTGGCACCCTCAAGCCAATGACGCCACTCTTCAAATGCCCACTTCATGGCCAAAAGCTCCCGATTACCAACATCATAGTTTCGCTCGGCGGCCGAAAATTTTCGCGAAAAGAACGCACAAGGTCTCATCACTGAGCAGTCGGAGCTTTTCTGCGACAAAACCGCCCCCGCTCCGATCTCGGAAGCATCGACCTCAACCTGAAAGGGAAGAGAAACATCAGGCTGGCGCAACACAGGGGCAGACAAAAAGCGGCGCTTAAGCTCCCGAAAGGCCTCCACGGCAGCAGGGGACCAATTGGCAACATCAGCACCCTTTTTAGTCAAATCCGTCAGAGGTTTAGCAACGCCAGAAAAACCAGCTATAAATCGACGATAAAAATTAGCAAAGCCCAAGAATTTCTGGAGACTCTTCAGAGAAGTAGGCTGCGTCCAGTCGTAAATAGCCCGAACCTTGACAGGGTCCATCTCAATAGAAGAAGGGGAAAAAATATACCCCAAAAATGAAATTTTTTGAACCCCAAAAACACACTTTGAACCCTTTACACACAAAGAATTCTCCCGCAAAACCTGAAAAACCCTCCTGACCTGCTGAACATGAGACTCCCAGTCATCAGAAAAAATCAAAATATCATCCAAGTACACAATCATAAATTTATCCAAATATTCACGGAAAATATCATGCATTAAGGACTGAAAGACAGAAGGTGCATTAGAAAGGCCGAAAGGCATTACCAAATACTCAAAATGGCCCTCAGGCGTATTAAATGCGGTCTTCCACTCATCCCCCTGCTTAATTCGCACCAAATTATACGCCCCACGAAGATCAATCTTAGAGAACCACTTAGCCCCCCTTATGCGAGCAAACAAATCAGTCAGCAAAGGCAACGGATACTGATATTTGACTGTAATTTTATTCAGGAGACGATAATCAATACAAGGCCTCAGAGAGCCATCCTTTTTAGAGACAAAGAAAAAAACGGCTCCTAAAGGTGATGAAGAAGGACGAATATGTCCCTTTTCCAGGGACTCCTTAATATACTCGCGCATAGCAGCATGTTCAGGTACAGATAGGTTAAACAAACGACCCTTTGGAAATTTACTGCCAGGAATCAGATCTATGGCGCAATCACAATCCCTGTGAGGAGGGAGTGAACCAATCTTAGGCTCTTCAAAAATATCACGATAATCAGACAAAAATGCCGGAATCTCAGATGGAATAGATGATGAAATGGACACCATAGGAGTGTTCCCATGAGCCCCCCGACATCCCCAGCTTAACACAGACATAGCCTTCCAGTCAAGGACTGGGTTATGAGACTGTAACCATGGTAATCCAAGCACCAAAACATCATGTAAATTGTACAACACAAGGAAGCGAACCACCTCCTGATGGTCTGGAGTCATACGCATAGTCACTTGCGTCCAGAACTGTGGTTTATTACCAGCCAAAGGTGTAGAATCAATACCCTTCAGAGGTATAGGGACTTCCAGAGGCTCTAAATCAAACCCACAGCGCCTGGCAAAGGACCAGTCCATAAGACTCAGAGCGGCGCCAGAGTCCACATAGGCATCCACGGTAATAACTGATAATGAACAAATCAAGGTTACAGACAAAATAAATTTGGACTGTAAAGTGCCAATTGAAATGGACTTGTCAACCTTCCTAGTACGCTTAGAGCATGCCGATATAACATGAGCAGAATCACCACAATAGAAGCATAACCCATTTTTACGCCTATAATTCTGCCGCTCGCTTCTGGACATAACTCTGTCACATTGCATTTTCTCTGGCGTCTCTTCAGAAGATACCGCCAAATGGTGCACGGGTTTGCGCTCCCGCAAACGCCGATCAATCTGAATTGCCATTGTCATGGACTCATTCAGACCTGTAGGCGCAGGGAACCCGACCATAACATCTTTAACGGCATCAGAAAGGCCCTCTCTGAAATTTGCCGCTAAGGCACACTCATTCCACTGAGTAAGCACAGACCACCTACGAAATTTTTGGCAGTATATCTCCGCTTCATCTTGCCCTTGAGATAGGGCTATCAAAGCTTTTTCAGCTTGAATCTCCAAATTAGGTTCCTCATAAAGCAACCCTAAAGCCAGGAAAAACGCATCCACATTGAGCAACGCAGGATTCCCTGGTGCCAATGAAAATGCCCAATTTTGAGGGTCACCTCGCAGCAAAGAGATTACAATCTTAACCTGCTGGACAGGATCTCCTGAGGAGTGAGGTCTGAGAGAAAGGAATAACTTACAATTATATTTGAAATTCAAAAACTGAGATCTATCTCCGGAAAACACCTCTGGTGTAGGGATTTTAGGTTCAGAAATAGGAGCATGTATAACAAAATCTTGTAAATTTTGAACCTTCGTAGCAAGATTATTTAAACCTGCAGCCAAACTCTGAGGATCCATCTTTAAACAGGTGAGCTCAGAGCCATTCAAGGATTATAAGGAGAGAAAGGCAAAGGCTGTAATTAAATCTGAAATACAACTGATCCAACTATGGAGCAAGCATAGAGGAAAAAGGGGAAAAAAAAATTTTTTTTACATACTTCTTTTTTCTCTCCTTTCTTCTGCCAATAAGTTTAACACAGGCCGGTCATACTGTCATGGTTCCCAATGGCAAGGGAACGTAAGAAACATATAAGTAACGAACGAGCTCTCGGGTGATGGAAACTCGAGTTGACCGTGAGCTAAATCTACCACACAACTAACAGTAGCCAGGGAGCATACCTACGGCTTCCTATATGCCACGCGCCAGCCGGAGGACTAACTACGCCTGGTAGAGGAAGAAACAGACCTGGCTTACCTCTAGGGAAATACCCCAAAAGATGATAGCAGCCCCCCACATGTAATAACGGTGAATTAAGAGGAAAAGACATACACAGTATGAAAGTAGATTTAGCAAAGAGAGGTCCACTTACTAGATAGCAGAAGGATACAAAAGAGGACTTCACGGTCAACTGAAAACCCTTTCAAAAACCATCCTGAAATTACTTTAAGACTCCTGTGTCAACTCATGACACAGGAGTGGCAATTTCAGCCCGCAAGAGCTTCCAGCTACAGAGAATTACAAAAACTGCAAACTGGACAAAAGGTACAAAACAAAAGGACAAAGTCCACTTAGCTGATCAGCAGACTAGTAGCAGGAACATGCAACCGAAGGCTCTGGTTACAATGATGACCGGCAAGGAAATGACTGGAGAGCAAGGCTAAATAGGAAACTCCCAAACACTGATGGAAGCAGGTGAACAGAAGCAGCAAAGTGCAAACAAGTCACCAGTACCACCAGCAACCACCAGGGGAGCCCAAAAAGCGGATACACAACAGCACTAGGCCTTTGTGCACTTTTGGTAAGGCATAGAATGTGGGAATCACAACCTTATCGGGTAACATAAACTTGTATTCATTCTCTGAAATTAACCCTCTTTCTTTGGCTTGATCCAACATGGCTGCCAGAACCTTCCTATATTCCTTTGTGGGGTCTTTAGGTAGGATTTCGTATGTATCATGCTCATGGAGTAAAGCATGACACATATCTAAATAAACTGAATGGTCCATGATGACGAGGTTGCCCCCCTTGTCAGAGGCCTTTATAATTACATCCTTATTTTTTTCTAACCTTTTTAAAGAGTTTTTTTCACCCTCAGTTAGATTGGATGCCCACTCATATGTCTCCCTTTTGATCTTGGATAAATCTGTCTCCACTAGCTTCATAAAAATGTCAACGCTAGTAACATAATTTATAGGTGGCATCCTAGTGCTTCTATTTTTTAAATCTGTAAAGGGACCCTTTCCCCGTACCTGGTGATTCTCATTCAGTAATTCAGTTAACGTACGCCAGCTCTCAATGTCGTCTTCTGATACACCTAACCTTCTGCAATTCTCAATATCATTCTGCTGAAAGAATAGTTTCCATTTCAGGTTGCGTCCGAATAAGTTTAAATCCTTCACCCATCTAAAACAATCATATGCACCCGTAGGGACAAAATTTAAACCTCTCCCCAACAGGGAATAGTCTTCCCTTGATAATACATAGGATGAGAGGTTAATAATTTCCCCTTGCCCTATATGACTCTCTTCCTGAGATCGTACCCCCTATGGGGCCCCGATCTAAAAAAGAGGAAGAGGATTGAGGCACTGTAGAGGAGGTAGATGCTAAAGGCGTAGCCTGATACAGTCTGGGCTCTCCGCCTCTGCTTCTGCGTCTGCGCTGATACCTTTGCGCCCGCCATCTTCCTTGCGGTTGTCTACCCCTCCCCCGAGTTACAGTGAAATTATCAACCCCTTCGGTATCTGAAGTGTCAATATCTGATGATGATACCTCTGGTGCAATATTGCTCTGATAATCGTACGCTCTGTTCTCCTTAAATTCACTCAAATCTCGCGTGAACTGCGTATGTTTTCGATCTTATAGATTAGACTGGAATCTCTCAACAGAGGTTTGTAGTGTGTTTTCCCGTCTGACAAAGTCCGGATCTGATTTAGATTTTTGGACTCTTTCAATCATATGGCAGATTTAGGGCAAGAGGATATCCCAAAGAGGCATTAGATGGTCCATTTAGGGAAGCTTTCACTGTCAATAGGCAGTCCCTCCTACATAAAAAAGATCAGGAGGAATCTGATAAAATTGTCAGGATGATTGGTACATTTGACGGGCAATCTGAGAGGGTTTTTCAAGTATTTCAAAAACATTGGGGCATTCTGCTGGCGGACCCTAATGTAAGCAACTTTATATCCCCCAAACCCAGTATAACGTATAGAAGGGGTAAAACTATTGGGGATGCTTTGGTTCATAGTTTATATGAGAAACCCCATAGGGGAGGAACATGGCTGGACAGAAAACCAAATGGGTTCTTTAGGTGTGGCAATTGTTCTAGATGCTCACTGATGACACAATGTAAAACCTTCTGCAGTGCGGCAAATGGCAGGGAATACCAGATCAGAGATTTTGGAAACTGCAAATCTACCGGGCTAGTCTACAAGGCCACGTGCACCTGCCCGAAGGATTATATTGGTAAAACAACCAGAGAACTGAGGGTAAGGGTGGGAGAGCACGTGGGTGATATTAGAAACAAGAGGGACACCCCGATAGCTCGTCATATGAATGAGGTACATGGGGGCAATTTGAAAGAAATCACCTTTAACATGGTGGAAATAGTTAAACCAAAAACAAGAGGGGGTGATCTAGACAGGGTTATCCAACGAAAAGAAACTGAGTGGATGTTCAGATTACAATCTTTGTCCCCAAAGGGCCTGAATGAATATCTTTCATATGCGTGTTTTATTTAACAGTTCCCCTCACCTTGTCCATTTGTGTGTTGTTTTGGTTTTTTGTAGTGGTCTCTTTTGGGGTCGAAGGCCGTATGATATGTGGAGGTTAATGGATTTATCCTTAAAGCTACATGTTTTTTGAGCATGTTTGTGCATGTGACACAATGCCTGTAATTTTCTATTAGTATCTTTATGCCCTTTAATGGACATTATATTTATATTTTTGGAAATGTACCCTGCCTTTCCATTTTTCTGTATGCCAGCAAGTTATAACATATGCTTATGTGTGAAAGGAGCAATAATATATGAAAATCTATTGGGTGCACTTGGAGAGTTTCCGGTCATGCGCTGCTATGTGGAGAATGATACTCTGTAGCGATCAGTTCTGCTTTCCGGTCATGCGCTGTTGCGTTGAGAATGAAACGCTGTAGTGACCAGTTTTGCGGATCGCAGGCGAGAATGTAACGCATCAGCGACTTAGAATGAAACGCAGTAGCGATCAGTTTGCTCCGATTAATGCGCAGGCGCATTGGCGCCTAGCTGGCAATAATCTCCTGATGACGTGAATGATACTTCCGCACTTGCGCGGTAGCAGCACCCTGACGCCGGAGAAGCATGGCATATTGGTACATCAATCCTTTTGGATTTGGCAGGTAAATAGTTCATCACTCAGGCTTTTTCTGGCCATGATTATTGGTGGCGATGCTGATTGGAGCATGTGTATGAGCGGGGGTATTTAATTCCACCCGTATAAGCCACTGGTCATGCTACTCATCTATGGCATCTAACATTTGAGAACCCTCTGACGGGCCTCCTGATGAACCGAACTACGGGGAAACGCGTTGAGGCGAGGCACAGTGTATCATGATAAGTAACACGCCATTCTGCTTATACCATTGTAAAATTGTACAGTCTTGCCTGTTTTAGGCTTTTGCACTAGTATCTCTGTGACTGTTTAGCCCTGTTTATATATGGGGGCAACCCCCTAGGGCTGGTATATCTATGGCTTGATAGTCCATGAAGAAGAAAATGTATATGGTATAATTTGCAATTTTGAATGCAGTTATCTATGCTAAGGCTATGAGGCGAAGTGCAATATATCATGATAAATAACATATAATTCTACCTACACCACTGAGATACCTTAAATACTTGGCCCTGGGTATCTATTTGGGTTGTGTTTAATGTTAACTGCAGGTTTTAATCCCTTATGGGTATAATTTATGCTAATAATAGCTAGACAAACTGCAGTATTTTGAGTATATGTGGTATAGGCTATAGTGATTGATGCTATAAATTTCTATGTGGCACATCTGACAGCATACCCATTGCCTATTATTGGTGTTTAGCAAATTGGTTTATGAAAGGGGCTGGAGCCTATATAGGTCTTATCTAATATCCTGCTTTTGCCTCTGTATTTTTGCTAATTTTCTTCTATTGAGTTTTTTGTGTTTTTTTTTTTGACCATTTTTTTGCTTTCTTCATCTCTGTTCTTATGTATTTTGTTTTCACACCTGCAGCATAGGGTGATCTAGGGCAGTGAGGGGTAGTCCACATTGAGTGGGGGCGCCAAAACATCGTAATTAGGGTGCCAACCTCCACAGCCAGGCAGGTGACAGAGTAGGCCATTGCAGGGTATGCGCTAGACCTTGGTCTTTTTTTATCTTTGGGCCTAATTGTGCCTAAATAGCACTGGGTGGTGTATTTTAAAATATTCATAATAAAATTTAATTTTTTAAGGGGATATATGTTCACTAGTTAATTCAGATTCCCAGGTTTATAAATATTTTTTTCTATATTTTCCCATTAGGGTTAGGGCTAAAGTGAGGGTTAGGGTTGGGGCTAAAGTTAGGGTTAGGGTTTGGATTACATTTACGGTTGGGATAAGGTTTGGGATTAGGGTTAGGGGTATGTCAGGGTTAGGGGTGTGGTTAGGGTTATGGTTGGAATTAGAGTTAGGGGTGTGTTGGATCTAGGGGTGTGGTTAGGGTTAGGATTAGGGTAAGGGGTGTGTTGGGGTTATGGGTGTGTTGGCGTTATGGATGTGGTTAGAGTTGGGATTAGGGTTAGGGTCGTGTTCAGGTTAAGGGTGTGGTTAGGGTTATGGTTAGGGTTGGGATTAGGGTTAGGGTTGTGTTGGGATTAGGGTTGGAGTTAGAATTGGGGGGGTTCCACTGTTTAGGCGCATCAGGGGTTCTCCAAATGCGACATGGCATCCGATCTCAATTCCAGCCAATTCTGCATTCAAAAAGTAAAACAGTGCTCCTTCCCTTCCGAGCTCTCCCGTACACCCAAACAGGGGTTTACCCCAACATATGGGGTATCAGCATGCTAAGGACAAATTGGACAACAACTTTTGGGGTCCAATTTCTCTTGTTACCCTTGGGAAAATAAAAATTGAGGGGCTAAAAAATACTTTTGTGGGAAAAAAAGATTTTTTATTTTCACGGCTCTGAGTTATAAACTGTAGTGAAACACTTGGGGGTTCAAAATTCTTACAACACATCTAGGTAAGTTCCTTGGGGATCTAGTTTCCAATATGGGGTCACTTGTGGGGGGTTTGTACTGTTTAGGCACATCAGTGGCTCCCAAAGGCAACATGGCATCCTATCTCAATTCCAGTAAATTTTCAAAATTCAAACAGCGCTCCTTCCCTTCCGAGCTCTGCCATGCGCCCAAACAGTGGTTTACCACCACATATCAGCGTATTCAGGACAAATTTTACAACAATGTTTGGGGTCCAATTTCTCCTGTTACCCTTGGGAAAATAAAAAATTGGGGGCGAAAATATCATTTTTGTGAAAAAATATGATTTTTTATTTTCACGGCTCTACATTATAAACTTCTGTGAAGCACTTGGTGGGTCAAAGTGCTCACCACACATCTAGATATGTTCCTTAGGGGGTCTACTTTCCAAAATGGTGTCACTTGTAGGGGGTTTCTACTGTTTAGGCACATCAGAGGCTCTCCAAACGCGACATGGTATCCTATCTCAATTCCAGCCAATTTTGCATTGGAAAGTCAAACGGCGTTCCTTGTCTTCCGAGCTCTGCCATGCACCCAAACAGTGGTTCCCCCCACATATGGGGTATCTGCATACTTAGGACAAATTGTTCAACACATTTTGCGGTCCAATTTCTCCTGCTACCCTTGGTAAAATAAAATAAACTGGATCTGAAGTAAATTTTTTGTGAAAAAAAGTTAAATGTTCATTTTTTTTAAACATTCCAAAAATTCCTGTGAAACACCTGAAGGGTTAATAAACTTCTTGAATGTGGTTTTGAGCACCTTGAGGGGTGCAGTTATTAGAATGGCATCACACTTGGTTATTTCCTATCATATAGACCCCTCAAAATGACTTCAAATGTGATGTGGTCCCTAAATAAATGGTGTTGTAAAAATGAGAAATTGCTGGTCAACTTTCAACCCTTATAACTCCCTAACAAAAAAAAATTTTGGTTCCAAAATTGTGTGGACTTAAAGTAGACTTGTGGTAAATGTCACTTATTAAGTATTTTGTGTGACATATCTCTGTGATTTAAGGGCATAAAAATTCAAAGTTGGAAAATTGCGAAATTTTCAACATTTTCGCCAAATTTACTTTTTTTTCACAAATAAACGCAGGTAATATCATAGAAATTTTACCACTATCATAAAGAACTATATGTCATGAGAAAACTTTGTCAGAATTCTCAGGATCCGTTGAAGCGTTCCAGAGTTATTTTTTGTAACATATCTATGTGATTTAAGGGCATGCAAATTCAAAATTGCAAAATTTCTATTTCTTTCACAAATAAAATGCAAGTCGCATTAAATAAATTTTACCACTATCATGAAGTACAATATGTCACGGAAAAAATTCTCAGAATCACCAGGATCCGTTGAAGCACTCCAGAGATATTACCTCATAAAGGAATAGTGGTTAGAATTGTAAAAATTGACCTGGTCATTAACGTGCAAACCACCCTCGGGGGTAAAATGGTTAAAGTCCATTGTGAAAAAAGTGGAATACTAATGTTTGTTGTTGATGCTGAGATTCAGATACAACAAAACATGCACAGTTTACAGGGAAATTAAATTCATAGCAAAGTTATTCCTACCCCAGATCATAAAAAATGTCAAATGTCAAAAACAAATGCATTAAATTAGTGCTGACCACTAGTGTTGAGCGATACCTTCCGATACTTGAAAGTATCGGTATCGGATAGTATCGGCCGATACCCGAAAAATATCGGATATCGCCGATACCGATACCCGATACCAATACAAGTCAATGGGACACAAGTATCGGAAGCTATCCTGGATGGTTCCCAGGGTCTGAAGGAGAGGAAACTCTCCTTCAGGCCCTGGAATCCATATTCATGTAAAAAATAAAGAATTAAAATAAAAAATATGGATATACTCACCCGTCTGGCGGCCCCTGGACCTTACCGATTGTAACCGGCAGCCTCCGTTCCTAAGAATGAGGAGTTTAGGACCCTCGATGTCGACGCGGCTTGTGATTGGTCGCGTGAGCGGTCACATGAGCAGCACGCGACCAATCACAAGCCGCGACGTCATCGAGGGTCCTAAACTCCTCATTCTTAGGAACGGAGGCTGCCGGTTACAATCGGTAAGGTCCAGGGGCCGCCGGACGGGTGAGTATATCCATATTTTTTATTTTAATTCTTTATTTTTTACATGAATATGGATCCCAGGGCCTGAAGGAGAGTCTCCTCTCCTCCAAACCCTGGGAACCATACACTGGGAACTTCCGATTCCGATTTCCGATACCACAAAAATATCGGAACTCGGTATTGGAATTCCGATACCGCAAGTATCGGCCGATACCCGATACTTGCGGTATCGGAATGCTCAACACTACTGACCACACTGCTCACCTTTTACACCATCCCCACAGCTCCCAGTCTCTTCTTTTCCTTTTTCCTCCTTTTCTACTAAGTATATTCACTCCAGACCAGGACTTCAGGCACAACTAGGCTTCTGACATGCCAGCTCACCAAACCGATACTTGGCCAGTGTGCATAATAACATTGTGACAGCACGATGTGCACCCTTAGGGCACAGCAAGCAAGACTTTCAGAGGCCTAGTCATGCTGAAAGTCCTGACCTAGAGTGAAGATGCTGAATACACAGGGTAAAAGGAAAGGAAGCAGAGTGGAGAATCGGATAGTGGGCTGACGAAGCAAAGGGACACATGAGTGTCAGGTGAGTATTATTTTTTTTTTGGGAACCATTTGCCTGGACTCCTATGGTTCAGCAAAATTACAGCCATAACGGGCTACTATTTTGTTGAATTTGCAGGTAGCGAGTCATAAAAAAAATCTATATTTTGGAGAACACAAAATTTTAATAAAATTCCTGGAGAAATTAATTCCATTTGATCAAATTTGCTTATCTTTAAGAGTAAAAGTACACTCTGAGAGATGAGAATACTGGACACCTCTGAATGAAGTATACCCCTAAGGGCTCATTCTCACCTGCGAGAAGCTTGGATGAGTCTGGCATGTTAATACCCGGCACTGCTGCCGGCACTCAGATCAGAGCGTGCGGCCGCATAAGAATACATGCAGCCGCACGCTCCGCTCCTGAGTGCCGGGTGCAGTGCCGGGTATTGACGTGCGAGACTCATCCGAGTTTCTCGCAGGTGAGTATGAGCCCTAATGAATGCTTCAGGCCCCTTTTACATACAGCACCAAACAATATAATACCAAGCTACTGAGACCCAGTTGGCATATATTTAGAAAGTTCTTAGAGGACATAGAGCATGGTAAGAACAGTTTATAGGGTGAAAAATGCTAAAAGGTCAATGCACCATGCCTATGTATGACCGAATAACTGTGACCGTGGACATGCAGTATATATATAATTATTTTGTGCAGTTAGGTTTAGCGCATTATTCAATAGCTAAGTCCTGTATAAAAGAGTCCTATGAAGACCCCAAAAAGCATAATGCATTGATATGCTATCCTAACATTTGAGAGCAAAAAATGTCTCTTGAGTGTTATGATGGCATATTAATAAATTAAGAATTATTTTGCCATTTGTTCTTAGTGGAAAACACAGTCACTATGAACCCCCTCTGCTGCCATAGAAACAAATACATCCAAAGTGGAATAAGAACTTAATTATCCATGCTATAATTAACTATACACTGGTCTAACCTTTGCTGGCATTTCTTTTTAAAAACTTTTTTACCTATGAGAAATATACAGTGAATCTAATTAAACTCACAAATGTAATTATATAATCTGTGTCATTTACAGTAATAAAACAAGTGTTTTTAGTGTAAAAAAATAAACTAAGTATTATATAGCTCATGACTTGTGAGCTTTCAATATGGTGCAGTAGGTATGCTGTCTTTGTAATGTTTTTCTAACATTCACTTCGGTGAAAAAAAAGCCTTATTATAGCAAATGCATTCATATGATGGTACTTGTGCTATAAAATATGTAGATTGCTATTAAAACAGGTCAAATCTGCTGCATGTCATTAAAAAAAAAAAAGCTATTTGTCCAAGATAAGTCTTCTGTGTCCTCATAAAAAATCTGAAACACGACCCCCTCTACCATATGCCATTTGTAACACTATGTGGCAAATTGATGTTTGGGCCCCATCACTTAATTGTGTCCGCTATAGCCACAGTTAGCAACCCACTATAACTCCCAGTGTACCCTAACAGCTGCATTATATCAAAGAATGCTGGGAGTTGTAGCTTCACAAAAGCTGGAGTGACGCAGAAACATACTTTAAAAGCCGACGGTGATGAAACCGTGAAGGAAACTAGTCGGTTAGGTGGGTCTATGCCAGCTTCTACCCAGCTACCTCAGCTTGACAAGTCTCTCCCTGCATGCGCAATAAGAAGCCTCCAGGAACCCACCTGTCCGGCCACTGTCTGTGAGACTCCATCCACGGCGGCTTTAAAGTATGTTTTTTTCTGAAGTGGCGCTGTGTGTCAGAGTCAAACATACCTGCTGAAATCAGACAGCCAATGCCTGTGAATCGGGCAGCTTGTATCATCTGTCAGATTCACTTTAACAATGAAAGGTAAATTCATGCAACAACTGAAACAAAATCTCATGTTAACAAACATTTTCTGTACATTTTCTTAAAAAGTCCACTGTTAGTCACAGTAAAAGTATTGTTGTATGTCCTACAATAGTATTGCACTTCTCAAACAAGGTACTGCTGGATAATGTGTGAACAAAATAACTGAATTAAAGAAGAAATCTTATGCAAATTGTCTCTTCAGAGAAAAAGAGGACTTGAACTCTATAGTGCCACCTGTTGGAAGTAGCGATCCTACAAGTCACAATCAACCCTTTAACGAGTCGCGCAATATGACTTAGGATAAAAGCCAAATCAGTATCTCAATTCGCAGACACGGTGTTTTGGGCTGTTGGCCCTCGTCAGCAAAGACAATGACTGATACGGGTTCTATAGCTACATGGAATTTAATTACTCATATAGTCAAACCTTTTTCACAGCGCTGTATATAGACTGTCACTAATAACATCAGTCACCAATGGCTACTTTTTTCATATTTTAATTACATAAGAAGTCAACAAATGTCTTCATATATTTTTTGAAGTGTGGGAGGAAACCCAAGTAAACACTGGGTGATCATACAAACTTCACTCAGAAGTTATTCTTTGTCAGATTTGAACCCTGGAACAAAATGCTTCTATTGCTAACCAGTGAGCCATTTGAATGGGTCATGAATAGTGTTGAGCGATACTTTCCAATATCAAGAAGTATCGGTATCGGATTGGATCGGCCGATATCCAAAAAATATCGGATATCGCCGATACCGATACCCGATACCAATGCAAGTCAATGGGACACAAATATCGGAATGTAAATAAGCCCTTTCTGTCCTTCTACATCCTGTTCTGGAGGGGGGAAGAGTGTGGGCGGTGCGTGGGCGGACACTGTGCGTGTCTGTGTGTGCGGGCGGGGTCTGTGCGGGCCTTCCGGGGATCTGTACGGGCATCTCGGGGCTCTGTGCATGCCTGCCGGGGCTCTGTGCGGCCTGCCGGGGCTCTGTGTGGGGCTCTGTGCAGCCTGCCGGGGCTCTGTGCCGAGGCTATGTGCGGCGTGTCGGGGCTCTGCGCAGTGCTCTGTGCAGTGCTCTGTGCAGCGTGCCGGGGCTCTGTGCGGCATGCCGGGGCTCTGTGTGGGGCTCTGTGAGGCATGCCGGGGCTCTGTGCAGAGCTTTGTGCAGCGTGCCGGGGCTCTGTGCGACATGCCGAGGCTCTGTGCGGGCTGCTGGGGGTCTGTGCGTGTGTGCAGGCATACTCATCATTACTTGTCACTTTGTTCCCCAAAGCCAGTGTCATCTGTAAAAAAGATTAAAATAACAAACAGACAATATACTCCCTGTCCGCAGAAATCCACGAGTGTCCCACGACGATCTTCCATGGAGAACGGCAGCATCAGCTGATGCGACCACTCTCCATTTTCTACCGCTCTTGCTCGACCGAAACTCTGCCCCCTCCTCCCCGGACTTCAGAATGGGCAGTGTTATGACCCCAATGGCGAGGGTCTCAGAGGAACGTGGAAGTCTGCAGAATACAAAAATCCAGCTCATAGGGCAGTGGTAACTGGGTTGACCATATATCTACTCCTAACGCCAACACTAGAAGTAGCCGGGGATCATTCCTACGTTGATTCTAGATGACACGCGCCAGCCGGAGAATCTAGCTACCCCTAGTAGAGGAAAACAAAGACCTTTCTTGCCTCCAGAGAAGGGGACCCCAAAGCTGGATAGAAGCCCCCCACAAATAATGACGGTGAGGTAAGAGGAAATGACAAACACAGAAATGAACCAGGTTTAGCACAGAGAGGCCCGCTTACTGATAGCAGAATAAAGAAAGGTAACTTATATGGTCAACAAAAACCCTATCAAAATCCACACTGGAAATTCAAGAACCCCCGAACCGTCTAACGGTCCGGGGGGAGAACACCAGCCCCTAGAGCTTCCAGCAAAGGTCAGGATATAGATTTGGAACAAGCTGGACAAAAATACAAAACCAAAACAAATAGCAAAAAGCAAAAGGCAGACTTAGCTGATATAACTGGAACCAGGATCAGTAGACAAGAGCACAGCAGACTAGCTCTGATAACTACGTTGCCAGGCATTGAACTGAAGGTCCAGGGAGCTTATATAGCAACACCCCTAACTAACGACCCAGGTGCGGATAAAAGGAATGACAGAAAAACCAGAGTCAAAAAACTAGTAACCACTAGAGGGAGCAAAAAGCAAATTCACAACAGTACCCCCCCCCTTAGTGAGGGGTCACCGAACCCTCACCACGACCACCAGGGCGATCAGGATGAGCGGCATGAAAGGCACGAACTAAATCGGCCGCATGAACATCAGAGGCGACCACCCAGGAATTATCCTCCTGACCATAGCCCTTCCACTTGACCAGGTACTGAAGCCTCCGCCTGGAGAGGCGAGAATCCAAGATCTTCTCCACCACGTACTCCAACTCGCCCTCAACCAACACCGGAGCAGGAGGCTCAGCAGAAGGAACTACAGGCACAATGTACCGCCGCAACAAGGACCTATGAAATACATTGTGAATAGCAAACGACACAGGAAGATCCAGACGAAAAGATACAGGATTAAGGATTTCCAATATCTTGTAAGGCCCAATAAAACGAGGTTTAAATTTGGGAGAGGAGACCTTCATAGGAACAAAGCGGGAAGAAAGCCACACCAAATCCCCAACGCGTAGTCGGGGACCCACACCGCGGCGGCGGTTGGCAAAGCGCTGAGCCTTCTCCTGTGACAACTTCAAGTTGTCCACCACATGATTCCAGATCCGCTGCAACCTATCCACCACAGAATCCACCCCAGGACAGTCAGAAGGCTCCACATGACCCGAAGAAAAGCGAGGATGGAAACCAGAGTTGCAGAAAAAAGGCGAAACCAAGGTGGCGGAACTAGCCCGATTATTAAGGGCAAACTCAGCCAACGGCAAGAATGTCACCCAATCGTCCTGATCAGCAGAGACAAAACACCTCAAATAAGCCTCCAAAGTCTGATTGGTTCGCTCCGTCTGTCCATTAGTCTGAGGATGGAAAGCAGACGAAAACGACAAATCAATGCCCATCCTACTACAAAAGGATCGCCAGAAACTGGAAACGAACTGGGATCCTCTGTCTGACACAATATTCTCAGGGATGCCGTGCAAACGAACCACGTTCTGGAAAAACACAGGAACCAGATCGGAAGAGGAAGGCAGCTTAGGCAAAGGAACCAAATGGACCATCTTGGAGAAGCGATCACATATCACCCAGATAACGGACATGCCCTGAGATAGCGGAAGATCAGAAATGAAATCCATGGAGATATGTGTCCAAGGTCTCTTTGGGACAGGCAAGGGCAAGAGCAAACCGCTGGCACGAGAACAGCAAGGCTTAGCTCGAGCACAAGTCCCACAGGACTGCACAAATGACCGCACATCCCTTGACAAGGAAGGCCACCAAAAGGACCTGGCCACCAGATCTCTGGTGCCAAAAATTCCCGGGTGACCTGCCAACACCGAGGAATGAACCTCGGAAATGACTCTGCTGGTCCACTTATCCGGGACAAACAGTCTGTCAGGTGGACAAGACTCAGGCCTATCAGCCTGAAATCTCTGCAACACACGTCGCAGATCCGGAGAAATAGCTGACAAGATAACTCCATCTTTAAGAATACCAACAGGATCAGCGACTCCAGGAGCATCAGGCACAAAGCTCCTAGAAAGAGCATCGGCCTTCACATTCTTTGAACCTGGTAAATACGAGACAACAAAATCAAAGCGGGAGAAAAACAATGACCAGCGGGCCTGTCTTGGATTAAGGCGTTTAGCAGACTCGAGATACATCAGATTTTTGTGATCAGTCAAGACCACCACACGATGCTTAGCACCCTCGAGCCAATGACGCCACTCCTCAAATGCCCATTTCATGGCCAACAACTCCCGATTGCCCACATCATAATTTCGCTCGGCAGGCGAAAACTTCCTAGAGAAAAAGGCACAAGGTTTCATAACAGAGCAACCAGGGCCTCTCTGCGACAAAACGGCCCCTGCCCCAATCTCCGAAGCATCCACCTCAACCTGAAAGGGAAGTGAGACGTCAGGCTGGCACAAAACAGGCGCCGAAGTAAACCGGCGTTTCAACTCCTGGAAAGCCTCCACGGCAGCAGGAGCCCAGTTAGCTACATCGGAGCCCTTCTTGGTCATATCCGTCAAAGGTTTCACAATGCTAGAAAAATTAGCGATAAAACGACGGTAGAAGTTAGCGAAGCCCAAGAACTTCTGAAGACTCTTAACTGACGAGGGCTGAGTCCAATCAAGAATAGCTCGGACCTTGACTGGGTCCATCTCCACAGCAGAAGGGGAAAAAATGAACCCCAAAAAGGGAACCTTCTGTACACCAAAGAGACACTTTGAGCCCTTGACAAACAAAGAATTTTCACGCAAAATTTCAAAGACCAACCTGACCTGCTCCACATGCGAATCCCAATCATCAGAAAAAAACAAAATATCATCCAGATAAACAATCAAAAATTTATCCAGATACTTCCGGAAAATGTCATGCATAAAGGACTGAAAAACTGAAGGCGCATTGGAGAGCCCAAAAGGCATCACCAAGTACTCAAAATGACCTTCGGGCGTATTGAATGTGGTTTTCCATTCATCACCTTGCTTAATGCGCACAAGGTTGTACGCACCACGAAGGTCTATCTTGGTGAACCACTTGGCACCCTTAATCCGGGCAAACAAGTCAGACAACAGCGGTAAAGGATACTGAAATTTGACAGTGATCTTATTTAAAAGCCGATAATCAATACAAGGTCTCAAAGATCCGTCCTTTTTTGCCACAAAAAAGAATCCCGCACCAAGAGGGGAAGAAGACGGACGAATATGTCCTTTTTCCAGAGACTCCTTGATATATGAACGCATAGCGGTGTGTTCAGGTACCGACAGATTAAACAGTCTTCCCTTAGGAAATTTACTGCCTGGGATCAAATCTATAGCACAGTCACAGTCCCTATGAGGAGGCAGTGCACTGGACTCAGACTCACTGAAGACATCCTGATAATCAGACAAATACTCCGGAACTTCCGAAGGCGTAGAAGAAGCAATAGACACAGGCAGGGAATCCTCATGAATACCACGACAGCCCCAACTTGAGACTGACATAGCCTTCCAGTCCAGGACTGGATTATGGGTCTGTAACCATGGCAGCCCTAAAACGACCAAATCATGCATTTTATGTAAAACCAGGAAACGTATCACCTCGCGGTGTTCAGGAGTCATGCACATGGTAACCTGAGTCCAATACTGCGGTTTATTTGCTGCCAATGGTGTAGCATCAATACCCCTAAGAGGAATAGGATTTTCTAATGGTTCAAGAGTAAAACCACAGCGCTTAGCAAATGAGAGATCCATGAGACTCAGGGCAGCACCTGAATCTACAAACGCCATGACAGGATAAGATGACAGTGAGCAAATCAAAGTTACAGACAGAATAAATTTATGTTGCAAATTACCAACGGTGACAGGACTAACAACCTTAGCTATACGTTTAGAGCATGCTGAGATAACATGTGTAGAATCACCACAGTAGTAGCACAAGCCATTCCGGCGTCTATGAATTTTCCGCTCATTTCTAGTCAGGATTCTATCACATTGCATTAAATCAGGTGTCTGTTCAGACAACACCATGAGGGAATTTGCGGTTTTTCTATCACATTGCACCGAATTAGGTGTCTGTTCAGACAACACCATGAGGGAATTTGCGGTTTTGCGCTCCCGCAACCGCCGGTCAATTTGAATAGCCAGTGCCATAGTATCATTCAGACCTGTGGGAATGGGAAAACCCACCATAACATTCTTAATGGCTTCAGAAAGGCCATTTCTAAAATTAGCGGCCAGTGCACACTCGTTCCAATGTGTCAGCACGGACCATTTCCGAAATTTTTGGCAATACACTTCAGCCTCGTCCTGCCCCTGAGACATAGACAGCAAGGCCTTTTCTGCCTGAATCTCAAGATTGGGTTCCTCATAAAGTAAACCGAGCGCCAGAAAAAACGCATCAAGATCAGCCAATGCCGGATCTCCTGGCGCCAGCGAAAAAGCCCAATCCTGAGGGTCGCCCCGTAAGAACGAAATAACAATTTTTACTTGCTGAGCAGAATCTCCTGATGAACAGGGTCTCAGGGACAAAAACAATTTACAATTATTCACGAAATTCCTAAACTTAAACCTGTCTCCGAAAAACAGTTCAGGAATCGGTATTTTAGGTTCTGACCTAGGATTTCTGATAACATAGTCTTGTATGCCCTGCACACGAGTAGCCAGCTGGTCCACACTTGTAATCAAGGTCTGGACATTCATGTCTGCAGCAAGCATAGCCACTCTGAGGTAAAGGGGAAGGAGAAAAAAAAAAAAAAAACTCAGAATCTTCTTTCTTATAATCCCTCTTCTGCAATGCATTAAACATTTAATACTGGCCTGGCAAACTGTTATGACCCCAATGGCGAGGGTCTCAGAGGAACGTGGAAGTCTGCAGAATACAAAAATCCAGCTCATAGGGCAGTGGTAACTGGGTTGACCATATATCTACTCCTAACGCCAACACTAGAAGTAGCCGGGGATCATTCCTACGTTGATTCTAGATGACACGTGCCAGCCGGAGAATCTAGCTACCCCTAGTAGAGGAAAACAAAGACCTTTCTTGCCTCCAGAGAAGGGGACCCCAAAGCTGGATAGAAGCCCCCCACAAATAATGACGGTGAGGTAAGAGGAAATGACAAACACAGAAATGAACCAGGTTTAGCACAGAGAGGCCCGCTTACTGATAGCAGAATAAAGAAAGGTAACTTATATGGTCAACAAAAACCCTATCAAAATCCACACTGGAAATTCAAGAACCCCCGAACCGTCTAACGGTCCGGGGGGAGAACACCAGCCCCTAGAGCTTCCAGCAAAGGTCAGGATATAGATTTGGAACAAGCTGGACAAAAATACAAAACCAAAACAAATAGCAAAAAGCAAAAGGCAGACTTAGCTGATATAACTGGAACCAGGATCAGTAGACAAGAGCACAGCAGACTAGCTCTGATAACTACGTTGCCAGGCATTGAACTGAAGGTCCAGGGAGCTTATATAGCAACACCCCTAACTAACGACCCAGGTGCGGATAAAAGGAATGACAGAAAAACCAGAGTCAAAAAACTAGTAACCACTAGAGGGAGCAAAAAGCAAATTCACAACAGGGCAGCGGATGAGTTGAAAAACTTCATCCGCTGCCCACGTCGTGCACAAATTTCACAACGTGCGTTGGTACGTCGGCCCGACGCATAGCGACAGACCAGTACTGAAGCAAGTGTGAAAGATTCCTTAATGAGCGTTGAATTTAATTAAAAAATGGAAAAAAATGGCGCAATTTTCTGTGCCAGAGGGGGAAAGCCGACGGCCGGGGGCCAATATTTGTAGCCTACTATGAATATCAGCCCGCAGCTGTCTGTGTAGCCTTTACTGGCTATTAAAATAGGGGGACCCCCCCAAAAAATGACGTGGGGTCCCCCTATATTTTATAGCCAGAAAGGCTACACAGACAGCTGTGGGCTGATATTCATAGCCTAGAGAGGGGCCATGGATATTAGCCCCCCCCAGCTACAAATACCAGTCCGCAGCTGCCCCAGAAATGGCGCATCTGTAAGATGCACCAATTCCGGCACTTAGCCCCTCTCTTCCCACTCCTGTGTAGTGGTGGTATATGGGGTAATGTTATGATCCCAATGGCAAAGGATCTCAGAGATTACAGCAAAGTCTGCAAACGTAAATACCAGCTCATAGGGACGTGGTAACTAGGCTGACCATATACCTGATTCTAGCACAAACACTAACAGTAGCCGGGGAACGTGCCTACGTTTATCCTAGACGTCTCGCGCCAGCCAGAGAACTAACTAACCCTATAAGGGAAAATAAGACCTCTCTTGCCTCCAGAGAAAAGACCCCAAAGTAATACAAGCCCCCAACAAATAATAACGGTGAGGTAAGAAGAAAAAGACAAACGTAAGAATGAACTAGATTTTAGCAAAGAGAGGCCCACTGACTAATAGCAGAATATAGTAAGATGACTTATATGGTCAGCAAAAACCCTGCAAAATATCCACGCTGAATATCCAAGAACCCCAAACCGACTAACGGTGTGGGGGGAGAATATCAGCCCCCTAGAGCTTCCAGCGATATCAGGAATCACATTTTGTACAAGCTGGACAAAAATATAAACAATGCAAATGATCAAAAATAAGAAAGCAGGACTTAGCTTATCTTGCAAAGAACCAGGACCTGAAGACAGGAGCAAACAGAAATTAACTGATTACAACGATGCCAGGCACTGGACTGAGAATCCAGGAAGTTTAAATAGCAACACCCCAGGCCTAACGAAGCAGGTGAGTACCAACCTGGTAAAAGACAATCCAAGTGCCAAATCACTAGTGACCACAAGAGGGAGCCAAGAAGTATAGTTCACAACAGTACCCCCCCTTTAAGGAGGGGTCACTGAACCCTCACCAAGACCACCAGGGCGACCAGGATGAGCAGCGTGGAAGGCACGAACAAAATCGGCCGCATGAACATCAGAGGCGGACACCCAGGAATTATCCTCCTGACCATAGCCCTTCCATTTGACCAAATACTGAAGCCTCCGTCTAGAGAGACGAGAATCCAAGATCTTCTCTACCACGTACTCCAACTCGCCCTCAACCAACACCGGAGCAGGAGGCTCAACAGCAGGAACCACAGGCACAACGTACCGCCGCAACAAAGACCTATGGAACACGTTGTGAATGGCAAACGACACCGGAAGATCCAAACGAAAAGAAACCGGGTTAAGAACTTCCAAAATTTTATAAGGACCAATAAAGCGAGGCTTAAACTTAGGAGAGGAAACCTTCAGAGGGACATACCGAGAAGACAACCAAACCAAATCCCCAACACGAAGTCGGGGGCCCACACCGTGGCAGCGGTTGGCAAAACGCTGAGCCTTCTACTGTGACAACCTCAAGTTGTCCACCACAAGATTCCAAATCCGCTGCAACCTATCCACCACGGAATCCACCCCAGGACAGTCAGAAGACTCAACATGACCCGAGGAGAAACGAGGATGAAAACCAGAGTTGCAGAAGAATGGCGAAACCAAAGTAGCGGAACTAGCCCGATTATTAAGGGCAAACTCCGCCAATGGCAAGAAGGTCACCCAATCATCCTGGTCCGCAGAAACAAAACATCTCAAATAAGCCTCCAGTGTTTGATTAGTTCACTCCGTTTGACCATTAGTCTGAGGATGGAAGGCAGATGAAAACGACAAATCAATGCCCATTTTAGCACAAAAAGATCGCCAGAATCTGGACACAAACTGGGATCCTCTGTCGGACACGATATTCTCCGGAATGCCGTGTAAACGAACCACATTCTGAAAAAACAAAGGAACCAGATCGGAAGAGGAAGGCAACTTAGGCAAGGGTACCAAATGGACCATCTTGGAAAAATGATCACACACCACCCAGATGACAGCCATTCCTTGAGACACCGGAAGATCAGAAATGAAATCCATGGAAATGTGTGTCCAAGGCCTCTTCGGGACGGGCAAGGGCAGAAGCAACCCGCTAGCACGAGAACAACAAGGCTTAGCCTGAGCACAAGTCCCACAGGACTGCACAAATGACCGCACATCCCGTGACAAGGAAGGCCACCAAAAGGACCTAGCCACCAAATCTCGGGTACCAAAAATTCCCGGATGCCCTGCCAACACCGAGGAATGAACCTCGGAAATGACTTTGCTGGTCCATTTATCAGGAACAAACAGTCTGTCGGGTGGACAAGAGTCAGGTCTACCAGCCTGAAATCTCTGCAACACACGTCGCAAATCAGGAGATATGGCCGACACGATTACTCCCTCTTTAAGAATACCAGCTGGCTCCGAGACTCCAGGAGAGTCAGGCACAAAGCTCCTAGAAAGAGCATCAGCCTTAACATTCTTCGAACCAGGCAGGTACGAGACCACAAAGTCAAAACGAGAGAAAAACAATGACCAACGAGCCTGTCTAGGATTCAGGTGCTTAGCAGACTCGAGATACATCAGATTTTTGTGATCAGTCAAGACCACCACACGATGCTTAGCACCCTCGAGCCAATGACGCCACTCTTCAAATGCCCACTTCATGGCCAACAACTCCCGATTACCAACATCATAGTTCCGCTCAGCAGGCGAAAACTTCCTAGAGAAAAAAGCACATGGTCTCATCACAGAGCAACCAGAGCCTCTCTGCGAAAAAACAGCCCCAGCACCGATCTCAGAAGCATCCACTTCAACCTGAAAGGGAAGTGAGACATCAGGCTGGCACAAAACAGGCGCCGAAGTAAACCGGTGCTTCAGCTCCCGGAAGGCCTCCACGGCCGCAGGGGCCCAACTAGTCACATCAGAACCTTTCTTGGTCATATCCGTCAAAGGTTTAACAATGCTAGAAAAGTTAGTGATAAAGCGACGGTAGAAATTAGCAAACCCCAAGAACTTCTGAAGACTCTTAACAGACGTGGGCTGAGTCCAATCATGAATAGCTCGGACCTTGACTGGGTCCATCTCCACAGCAGAAGGGGAGAAAATAAAACCCAAAAAGGAAACCTTCTGCACTCCAAAGAGATACTTTGAGCCCTTCACAAACAAAGCATTATCACGCAAAACCTGAAACACCATCCTGACCTGCTTTACATGAGAATCCCAATCATCCGAGAAAACCAGAATATCATCCAGATAAACAATCATAAATTTATCCAGATACTTCCGGATGATATCATGCATAAAGGACTGAAACACTGAAGGAGCATTAGAGAGCCCAAAGGGCATCACCAAGTATTCAAAATGACCTTCGGGCGTATTGAATGCAGTTTTCCATTCATCTCCCTGCCTAATGCGCACAAGGTTGTACGCACCACGAAGATCTATCTTGGTGAACCACTTGGCACCCTTAATCCGAGCAAACAAGTCTGACAATAGTGGCAAAGGATACTGAAACTTAACAGTGATTTTATTCAGAAGCCGATAGTCTATACAAGGTCTCAAAGACCCGTCCTTCTTGGCCACAAAAAAGAATCCCGCACCAAGAGGGGAAGAGGATGGACGAATATGCCCCTTCTCCAAAGACTCCTTGACATAAGAACGCATTGCAGCATGCTCAGGTACAGACAAATTAAATAATTGTCCCTTAGGAAATTTACTGCCAGGAATCAAATCTATTGCGCAGTCACAGTCCCTATGAGGAGGAAGAGCACTGGACCTGGACTCACTGAATACATCCTGATAGTCACACAAATACTCAGGAACCTCTGAAGGAGTAGAAGTAGCAATAGACACCGGCGGAGAATCGCAATGAATTCCCTGACAACCCCAACTCGACACCGACATAGCCTTCCAATCCAAAACAGGATTATGGGTCTGTAACCATGGCAGACCCAACACGACCAAATCATTCATTTTATGCAGAACAAGAAAACAAATCACCTCCCGATGTTCAGGAGTCATGCACATGGTCACTTGTGTCCAATACTGCGGTTTATTTTCCGCCAGTGGCGTAGCATCAATTCCTCTGAGAGGAATAGGAACTTTTAAAGGCTCCAGGACAAAACCACAGCGCTTGGCAAACGACAAGTCCATAAGACTCAGGGCAGCACCTGAATCCACAAACGCCATAACAGGGTAGGAAGACAATGAACAAATTAAAGTCACAGACAAAATAAATTTAGGCTGCAAATTACCAATGGAGACAGGACTGACAACCTTGGTTAGGCGTCTAGAGCATGCTGATATAACATGTGTAGAATCACCACAGTAAAAACACAGCCCATTCCGTCGTCTATGATTTTGTCGTTCGGTTCTAGTCAGGATTCTATCACATTGCATTGCTGGATCGGGGTTTCTATCACATTGCATTGAAACAGGTGTCTGTTCAGACAACACCGCCAGAGGATTAGCGGATTTGCGCTCCCGCAAACGCCGATCAATCTGAATAGCCAGCGCCATAGAATCATTCAGACTTGTAGGAATTGTGAAACCCACCATCACATTCTTAATGGCTTCAGAAAGACCATTTCTGAAATTTGCGGCCAGAGCACATTCATTCCATTGAGTAAGCACGGACCATTTCCGAAATTTTTGGCAATACACTTCAGCGTCATCCTGGCCCTGAGAGATAGCCAGTAGAGCTTTTTCTGCCTGAATTTCAAGATTAGGCTCCTCATAAAGCATTCCGAGCGCCAGAAAAAACGCATCAACATCCGCCAATGCCGGATCTCCTGGCGCTAACGAGAAAGCCCAATCCTGAGGGTCGCCACGCAAAAAGGAGATAACAATTTTAACTTGCTGAGCTGAATCTCCAGACGAACGAGGTTTCAAAGATAGAAACAATTTACAATTATTCCTAAAATTCCTAAATTTAAATCGATCTCCAGAGAACAGCTCAGGAATAGGTATCTTAGGCTCTGACATAGGACTGCTAACAACAAAATCCTGAATGCTCTGCAGCAAGCTGATCCACACTAGTAATCAAGGTCTGAACATTCATGTCTGCAGCAAAGCTTACAGCCACTCTGAGAAAAAGGGGAAGGAAGAAAGAGGAGAAAAAAAAACCTCAGAACTTCTTTTCTTTTAATCCCACTTCTGCAATGCATTAACTATTCATTGGCCTGGCATACTGTTATGATCCCAATGGCAAAGGATCTCAGAGATTACAGCAAAGTCTGCAAACGTAAATACCAGCTCATAGGGACGTGGTAACTAGGCTGACCATATACCTGATTCTAGCACAAACACTAACAGTAGCCGGGGAACGTGCCTACGTTGATCCTAGATGTCTCGCGCCAGCCGGAGAACTAACTAACCCTATAAGGGAAAATAAGACCTCTCTTGCCTCCAGAGAAAAGACCCCAAAGTAATACAAGCCCCCAACAAATAATAACGGTGAGGTAAGAAGAAAAGACAAACGTAAGAATGAACTAGATTTTAGCAAGGAGAGGCCCACTGACTAATAGCAGAATATAGTAAGATGACTTATATGGTCAGCAAAAACCCTGCAAAATATCCACGCTGAATATCCAAGAACCCCCAAACCGACTAACGGTTTGGGGGGAGAATATCAGCCCCCTAGAGCTTCCAGCGATATCAGGAATCACACTTTGTACAAGCTGGACAAAAATATAAACAATGCAAATGATCAAAAATAAGAAAGCAGGACTTAGCTTATCTTGCAAAGAACCAGGACCTGAAGACAGGAGCAAACAGAAATGAACTGATTACAGCGATGCCAGGCACTGGACTGAGAATCCAGGAAGTTTAAATAGCAACACCCCAGGCCTAACGAAGCAGGTGAGTACCAACCTGGTAAAAGACAATCCAAGTGCCAAATCACTAGTGACCACAAGAGGGAGCCAAGAAGTATAGTTCACAACAGGGTAATAAGGAGTTAATGTCACCTTGCTATTGTAAGGTGACATTAAGCCGGGTTAATAACGGAGAGGCATCAATAAGACGCCTATCCATTATTAATACAATAGTAGGAAAGGGTTAATAAAACACACACACATTAGGAAAAAAGCATTTTAATATTCTTCATTTAACCATACTTATCATACTTCAGTGCCTGCAAAAAACATAAAATAATAAACTGTATACTACCTGTCCGCCGTAGTCCAATTAATATCGAGTGTCCCACGACGATCTCCCCTATAGAACAGTGACATCGGGTGATGTCACTGCTCTATAGGACCCTCAGTGACACACTGACAGGAGACAATGGCTCCTGCAGTGCATCACTGAGAGGTTACCTCAGGACAAAGTCTTACTTTATGGCAATTGCTGCGTGGGAAAATTTCTCATACAGCATTGCCAAAACTAGGGACTATTTTTTTACAGCGGTGGAGGAATACAGTGCGGACGGATACCTTCCTCCCATCATTGTATTTCTGGAGCCCCTAGAGAGCGGTCGCATCAGCTGATGCTGCCGTTCTCCATGGGAGATCGTCGTGGGTCAGTTGTGGATATCTGCGGACAGGGAGTATGTTGTTTGTTTGTTATTTTAATCTTTTTTACAGATGACACTGGCTTCGGGGAACAAGGTGACAAGTAATGGTGAGTATGAAATCTATGTTTAATGTACTGTATGTCTGTATGTATGTATTGTATGTAATGTATGAATGTATTGTATGTAGTATGTATGTAGTATGCATGTATGTATGTAGTATGCATGTAGTATGTATGTAGTATGTATGTAGTATGTATGTAGCATGTAGTATGTATGTAGCATGTAGTATGTATTTTGTATGTATGTATGTAGTATGTATATAGTATGTAGTATGTATGTAGTATGTATGTTGTATGTATGTAGTATGTATGTATGTAGTATGTATATAGTATGTAATATGTATGTAGTATGTATGTAGCATGTAGTATGTATGTAGTATGTATGTTGTATGTATGTAGTATGTATGTAGATGTAGTATGTATGTAGTATGTATGTATGTAGTATCTAGTATGTATGTTGTATGTATGTAGTATTTTTTATTTTATTATTTTTTTACATTCAACACATTAGCCGGATGATGGCACTACTACTGTCCCATCATTAGCTAATGTGTCAATCACTGTCACTGTTGCAGGCATCGTCCAATGGGACTTGTAGTCCCATCGGATGATGCCTTCACACACGCACAGACCCCCGGCAGCCCGCACAGAGCCCCAGCACGCTGCACAGACCCCCGGCATGCTGCACAGAGCCCTGCACAGAGCCCCGGCACGCCGCACAGAGCCCCAGGACACCACACAGAGCCCCGGCACACCGCACAGAGCCCCGGCACACCTGCACAGAGCCCTGGGACGCTGCACAGAGCCCCAGCAGGCATGCACAGACCCCGCCCACACACACACGCTGTCTCCGCCCACGCACCGCCCACACTCCATTATAGTGCATAATTGCACTATGGTAACTTCCGATTACGGTATCCGATATCGCAAAAATATCGGAACTTAGTATCTGAATTCCGATACAGCGAATATCGGCAGATACCCGATATTTGCAGTATCAGAATGCTCAACACTAGTCATGAATAATTATTAGAGTTCATGCTAATTGATTTACAAGACCTGGTTCATCAGCCATGTAAGTAATCGGTGGCTGCTGGAAAGGAGGCAAGAGAACTGATTCTTACCCAATGGCATCCTCGTCTCCTTTATTCATTGATGTCTCAACAGGTCAGATAACCAAAAGAAGAGCCTTGGATGTTGTCAGGTAAGAGGCTGTTCACATGGCTCCTGTCCAGCGGCCATAGATTACAAATGTGGCCAATGGACTGCTAAATGAATCACACCAACTCTAAAAGATATATTATGAATATGAAGCTAAGTTAATAATTTTTCTATTTTTTTCTGCTACCACACAGTAGGATATTTTGGGAGCACAAAAAGCAGTTGCACAGATAGACTGTCCAGTGTTATCTCTGATTACATGGAGGTGCTAAACTGCTTTCTGTTTCCAAGTGCAATCTGCAACGTTTTAAAATGATCTAGTAATATAACAGTGATTTAGGCATATTTAAACTGTATAGTCCAGTGAGAGTGGAGCTATGCTTCTGGACTTCAGAAAATTGATAGCTAAAGATGCTGGCAACTTAGTTGAATGAAGAACTACAGTCACGACTGAAAGTGTTGGCACTCTTGAAATTGTTCCAGAAGAGGATGTTTTTCTCCCAGAAAATTATAGCAATTACACATTTTGTTATGCACATGTTTATTTCCTTGGTGTGTATTGGAACAGCACAAAAAAAGCAAAGACAAAAAAAGGCAAATCAAACATAATTTTACAAAGAACCCCAAAATGGTCTGGACAAAATCGTTGGCACCCTCAGCTTAATATTTCATTTGCACACCCTTTGGAAAAAATAATTGCACTCAATCACTTCCTGTAAACTATTACAAGCTTCTTACAACTCTAAACTGGAATTTTGTAGCACTCTTCTTTTGCATTTAAAGGCTGCCTTCTCCCAACAGCAATTTTAAGATTTCTCCACAGGTGTTCAATTGAATTTAGATCCGGATTCATTGCTGGCCACTTCAGCACTTACTTTGTTTACATCCATTTCTGGTTGCTTCTTGAAGTATGTTTGGGGTCATTGTCCTGCTGGAAGATCAGTGACCTAGGGCGCAAACCCAGCTTTCTGACACACAGTCAAGGCACCCAGTGCAAGAGGCAGCAAAAGAACCCCAAAACATTTTTGAACCTCCATTATATTTGACTGTAGGTAATGTGTTATTTTCTTTGTAAGCCTCATTCTGTTTTGGGTAAACATTAGAATGATGCGCTTTACCAAACAGCTCTATCTTGGTCTCATCTGCCCACAAAATGCTTTCCTAGAAGTATTTTGGCTAACTCACATACATTTTGGCAAACTGCCTAGTTTTTCTATGTCTCTATGTCAGCAGTGGGGTCCTCTTGGGTCTCCTGCCATAGCATTTAATTTCAATGCAATCTGAACCTGTCGGACAACTAGTATTTTTTGGAACTTAATTGGGACTGCTTGTCCACCATCCAGACTATGCTTTGTTGCAACTTTTCATCAATTTTTCTCTGCCATCCACGTCCAGGGAGGTTAACTTCAGAGCCATGGGTTGTTAACTTCTTTATTAAGTTGCGCACTGTGGACAAAGGAACATCAAGATGTCTGGAGAAGGACTTGTAAACTTGAGATTGTTGATAGTTTTCAACAATTTTGATTCTCAAGTTCTCAGACAGTTAGTTTTATTCTCTTTCTGTTCTCCATGCTTAGTGGACCCACAATGCAAAGATTGAGTCAACTTCTCCCCTTTTTATTGGGTTTCAGGTGTGATTGTCATATTGTCCATAACTTTTACTTGCCACAGGTTAGTTTGAGAGAGCATTAGGGTATGTGCACACATCCGGATTTCTTGCAGAAATTTCCTGAAGAAAACCGGAAATTTTCTGCAAGAAATCCACATTTTTTTTTTTGCGTTTTTTTTCCGTTTTTTTCGTGTTTTTTTAGCATTCTGCAAGCGTAATTAGCTTGCAGAATGCTAAAGTTTTCCAAGCGATCTGTAGCATCACTTGGAAAACTGACTGACAGGTTGGTCACACTTGTCAAACATAGCGTTTGACAAGTGTGACCATCTTTTTACTATAGATGCTGCCTATGCAGCATCTATAGTAAAAGATAGAATGTTTAAAAATAATAAAAAAAAAAAAAAATGGTTATACTCACCTGCAGGCGTCCGTTCCTATAGATGCCGGTGTGGTTCAGGACCTTCCATGACGTCGCGGTCACGTGAGCGGTCACATGACTGGTCTCGACCAATCACAAGACCGTGATGTCATCACAGGTCCTTCACAGCACACCAGCTATAGAAACCGAAGCGGCAGCATGCAGCGGAGAGGCGGGAAGACATCGAAGGTGAGTGACTATTTTTTATTTTAATTCTTTTTTTTGACCAATTATATGGTGCCCAGTCCATGGAGGAGAGTCTCCTCTCCTCCACCCTGGGAACCAACCGCACATAATCTGCTTACTTCCTGCATGGTGTGCACAGCCCCGTGCGGGAAGTAAGCAGATCAATGCACTCCTAGGTGTGCGGAATCCCCTGCAATTCCGCATTTTAATGAACATGTTGCTTTTTTTTCCGCGATGCGATTTTTTCGCGGAAAAAAAGGCTACATTTGCACAAAAAATGCGGAATACACTGAAAATAATGGGAGGCATATGTTAGCGTTTTTTTCGCGTTTTTATCACGTTTTTATAGCGAAAAAACGCGAAAAAAACGCGAAAAATGCTGAACGTGTGCACATGGCCTTACATGTTTGAAACAACGTTGTTTACCCACAACTTTGGAAAGGTGCCAACAATTTTTGTCTGGCCCATTTTTGGGAATTTGTGTGAAATTATACCCAATTTGCTTTTTTTTTGTTTTTTGTTGTTGTTCCAATACACACAAAGGAAATAAACATGTGTATTACAAAATATACATAAATGCAATAATTTTCTGGGAGAAATACTTCATTTTCTGGAACAATTTCAAGGTTGCCACACTTTCAGCCATGACTGTATGTGAACAAGGAAAATGTTATGGTGAAACGTTTGCTAAGTAAAATTCTGTTAGAGCCATTCAGATTTGTCTGGACTTGCAGACTCTTTATCACTCTGGCGAATCAGAAAAAGCTGGAGAGAAACTGATTACTTCTTCATATGTGATCAGTTTTGTGCATGTTGGCATCAGGTGTGTCAATTGATGTCAACACTTATCCAAATAGAAAAATAATTTTATGTAATAATTTTATGGATAAAACCAAATAAATGAGACAGAGCATAAGAAGGTACTTGTGCAATATGTATGAGCATGTTCACACTGTTGCCATTTTGCAGACAAAACCCAAGAAAAAGAAACAAAATGACCATAAACTCTGTAGTAAGTTGATAAGTAAATAGTAATAGTTCATGTAAATAACTTGGGGTACTTGGTTAATACTATTTTGATCAAAAAGTATAAAAGACATCTATTGTGAGAAGAAGTACTCAGTCGAGATGGTCCTATCTCGTCTGTCGTATTAAAACCTTACCTTGTGTCAGCTGTCCTCAATGTGAATAAGGGCAGAGCAGGACAGTGGCCCAACTGTGCAGCCAATTGTCCATGGGTAGCTATGGGCCTGCAGACTCTTTTCCTCTCTGGCAAATTAGAAATATGCTGTAAAGAAACTGATTATTTCTTCATATATGATCTGTGTTGTGTCTAGTGGCATCAGTTGTGTCATTGGATGTCACGCCTAGCCAAATAGAAAAACATTTTACGCAACAATTGTATGGATGTCTGACACGTACACAAATTGTACATCTTTTTTTTATCAGTTGGGGCAACAAACTAACTGATCTAGTAAATATACTATAAGAGTCCTTTTATTTTTATTTAAGCAAAAGTGCTGTTAGGGATCGAGTTCCCCCTCTGCACAGGGGGAATCTCGAACCATCTCCACTGCGGTCTCCCATTCTTCTCCAGCCGCAGTGGATCCTGGTCAGCGGAGACATTGGTCCCAGCATCTGGCTCAGCCTGATACTGTGCGGATGGTTTCTGCTGCTTTCCCAGGCTCAGTCATTGTAGCCAGTACTGGTCAGCGGCGAGCAGATGTCTCAGGGACTAAGTCCTGCTTTTTCCCTTCTTATCATGCCCAAGGTAGGACCTCTCATTGGAGGACAGGGGTTACATGCTCAGGTACTGCTGCAGCTCCCATTGGTTATCTAGGAAGGTCCTGAAGTTGCTCTGGTATTGTTGCAGCTTCCATTGGTCCTCTAGGAAGGTCCTGAAGATGCTTCAGCTATAAAAGTTTTGCATGGCTGCACGGCCATGTGCTAGTATCACTTCATGTTATGAGCTTACTATTTGTGGTCGCGCCTGTATGTGGATAGGGTTTGGCTGAAATAAGCCCCTAGAATACCAGCACATCCGGTGAGGAGTTTGTATGTATGTATTCAGGGCTGGCTAATAGCCATTAGAATTCCATTTCCACCGGAAAGGAGTGTTTGTGTGCTTCTCTGTGTGCGTGACCACTGACTGCCATCAGCTCAGCAGCTAGCTGTGTTCCTCTGTGACGCTAACAGGGCACAGCGTGTTCTTTTCAGTGCGACTCAGTTCACTTATACCGCCATATAGTGCCGTCATCTTCTAGCAGCAGGTTCTCTCCTGCAGCGAACGCACCAATTATAACATCTATATTAACTCGGTGCATTCCGCCAGTCCTTACAAGTGCTTCTGGATATATGTAAGGTAAAATTAGCCAAAGTATTTGCGTCATAAAACTGGCGTAAAACGCTTTGAAAAGTCCCAAAATTTTTGTGCCATGTGGAATTTACAACATAACGTGACTCGGAAGAAGCCATGGAGGGGCATGGCCATCAAATTTAGCAAAAGTGCCGGCCTTATTAAACTCTACAAGATGTTCTCCAGCGACCCCTTCATTAAGACCGCTATGCACAACACCAGTCTTGTTAATGAATCGGTCCCTTCATTTCAATCTGCTGCCAAGTCGCATGTGACAAAATTCAGCAAATTTAAGCAAAATAAATATTTATTTTCCTTTTCAATTGCTTTAACAGTTGTATAGGATAATGTAAATCTGGATACGTCGGCCTTTAAATTGCTGGTAATATCTTGTAAAGGCACTTTGACTTTTAAGACTTTGTCCTTGTTTCTGTGAACATGAAGCGATGTAACCTCCCAGCACATCTATTCTTAGTTATGTCATTTTAAGACTTGCAGCATATTTATGAGCTCCATATTTTTCCTAGCAATGTCGCATTGGCAATAGAAGCAATTCTAATCAGCTTACATTACATCCTCTTACTGTGAATTCAGGTCAGAAATGGACATTCATTTATTTTACTTCCTTCCAGAATAACCCAGCTTTATTTTTCTTGTGGAGCCAGCTGGTCATCTTTGCAGCAGTGATGCTCTAGAACAACATTTAGAGGTACGCAAACAGCATTTAGATACACAAACAGTAGATTTAGGAGCACTCTACCCAATGACCCGTGGTCTGCGATCACATCTGTGTTTTTTGGTGCAGTGCTATTTGGTTCTTATTGTATGGATTAGAGCAATTTGCTTTTCTGCATCATTTATCCAATGCATCATCCATTGAAATCAATGCAACTTAACATAATTTCTGTTCTGACATAGAGACAATTAAGTGTATACTGAAGTCCTATGGTTTTTTCTGCTTGAAGAAATGCATTGACACAAAATAAGAATTATGAGTCAGATTTACAGTACAGTGTGGTTTTGTGGCTTAAGTAGCAACAATCTCCATCCAAGTCTAGTCGAACTGCAAAATAGCATTGCTTTTTCAAAATTGAAAATTGTGTGTATTCACTATCTTTATATCCACACAAAGCAATTTATAAAAACTGTGTAGTATCACATATTCACTTCCAATATACTGGAACAAGAAATTTGCTTATGCAGTTGGCTGTTAAGGCAGACGGAGGCGCGACTGGAGCGCTAGTGCGGGGTCACGCTCATGAATGTTTTGTGAGCGTCTTCCTTTCATTTAATATTCTACAGATTGTAAAATGGCAGTCAGCATGTAACGGCACCAATCACTTAAAGAAATATGTTACTATTACATTACCGCGATAAGAAGAGTACGGATGAAAAAGGAGCTGGAAGTGTTCAGGCGCCCTACATTTTCTAAAATCTACTGGAGGACAATAGTATATGTACAATATATATGACACAGTAAAATAGTCTACAGTAATAAATAATAATGGCAATAGATGTGAATTCAGAGCAATGATAACCTATAAAAATAAGCAGCATAAAGTTAACATACATATATTTTATTAGAGTACAAAAATATGATTAAAATGAAAAAAGGATAATTAATAACAAAAACCTGATCAGTGTGAAAGACATAATCAAGATAAAGTAATGGAAATGCAGTCTAGATATTACATTCATATATATTTATATATATCTGTATATATATATGCATATATAATAGTGACCAATTACATTGTGCCATATCAGCAGTACATGTGGCATAAATATGTAAAGTTTATGATTTTACAATGTGAATAATCATTGAAATGCACACAAAATATGAAAGTCCTTGTGCAAGTTCGGAAGAAAGGGACTAAAGCAAGAGAATAGTCATAAGTAGTAAAGGTTATAGTTTTAAATAAACCACAAGTCTTTGGAGAGGGTAACATAGTGCCTGGTTAAGTAAATGAACTAAAAAACCATGCATAGTAATCACAAACATTTGAGATCCCATACCTGTAGAACTTCCTTGCTCTTATAATGGCAAACAAAGGGAGTGTACATTTTGAAATCCAACAGGTGATCCTTGTTTGCCCTGACATCTGCCTAGGCCCCCTTACACATAAGATAGCTGTTGGCCGAATGATCATTTGACCAACAGTTATCTCCCTCAACTCCTCTATACACAGAAACGCTGAGCTTGGTCAAGTGCTCCTGAGCTCTCCATGAATAGGCTGCTGCCAGAATAGTTTGGCAGTGGCTTATCTCCCATAAGGGTTGAAGGAATGAAAATTAGCAGAGTAGATAAACTCTCCCCCATCTGTTTGAGGAGAGTCGGTAATTCCTCTTACATATTAGACTGTAGCCAATTGTCGCCAAAATCTAATGTTTATAAAGATGAATGCAGATAGCATGTAGAATCTTCCTCCCTGTAATAGAGCCACATATGAGCTTCATATCATTTGCAGACACCTTTTTCTCGGTTAATATTTTTAGAAAACTGACTTTCTACAGAGTAACATTGCTTATTATACAGATTTTGTACTGTAAAATACAGTTCAGCACAATATTGTGCTCGCATTCTACCCACCTACTGTGTTTATAATAAACCTAATCTTAGATCACAGCTTTTCACAAGTACATTCTCTCTATCAGCAAATGCAGCATACTCCAGCAAATTGCAAATGTAAGTGGATCATGGTGGAGGAACAGAACTGTTGGAAATTTAGCCAGGTGTGAGTGGTTAAAATTTTATTGATACAAATCTATCATCTACATTCCTGGGATCTCTATTTTTAGACTGTATCAAGCCGCGTTTATGTCTTGATGGATGGAGGACAAGGAACAATAATTCAGATGCCTTTTAAAGTTATATGAGTAATAATATATAAAATGAAATATAGTATATAGTATCAATATGTCAACTTTGCCGTGAGTTTAAATGAAGGGCAAAAACTAATCAGAATTTAAAAAGGTATTCTTATGTGTCAGAAAATATTAAAATCTCTATGCCACATGGAATTGTAAGGGCAAAAATAACTGTCAGTCAGAGCCAGACTGAAACCAAGCCACATTCACTCACCCTCCTCTCTCTTTCTGCAGTAATGCAAGAGCTAACAATCTAAGGTACCATTATGTGAGTTACAAAGTGAGTAATGAATAAGACTGTGATGTATAGATTGGAGACAAAGAGAAGTGACAATCCTAATTAAATTGAAGGCAATAGCTCCTTTTGTGACAATAGATCATTACATCTTTAAAGATAGCTATGGTCCTTCACAGGTGCACATAGAAAAGTATGAATATTGGAGTGTTGTATAAATCCAATAGGAATGGGATATACATTTTCAGCATCAGGGCGAACTGGGGAAGAATATGCATAAACCTCGATCTGGCCTGGTTCTGGCTCACATAGACTTGTATTGAAAGCATGTGACGTAGCTTCTGACTTCCGGCTAATCTGAAGCTGTGCTCACAAGATGCAGCAGCACCGAAAAAACTGTGAAGACGCCTGTGGGTGAGTATGTAACCGGGGGCAGGTGGCTTAGATTTAAAGAGCCTTTAGGTTTGGTATTGCCATAGTCATTTTGACCCAAAGACTAAAGTTGACACTTTAATTGTGCAGCAAATGAAAGTGCATCATATTAAATATAAAAAAACAACAGCTGAATTCTTTTTTCTTTCCTATTTCTTCCAGGTTAGACATTAGGTTATATGCACTCCCCATATGTCATTGATAAATACAACTTATTCTGTAAATAAAATCCCTCACACTGCTCAGTTGGCAAAAAATCAAAAAGGCCAAATTAGGCCTGGTCCTTAAGGGGCTAATGAGATGTTCACCTTCTTTCATATTCCCAATCTGCTATGTTTGTTACAGACAGTAATGTTACACTTGCAGATTTCTGTTCCTAACAAGTCTCAATATAACAAGTCAATTAGCGCTCATTTTTAGGCCCTATTACATGGCCCCTTATAAACAGTATGTAGAGGAATAATTTATAATATGGTAATTTGTTCCCGATGCAGTTTGCATATTGTTGGCAACACATTCTTTATTTACATGGGGAGATATTCTGCCTTCTATAATAATTATTGTAGGCTGCATAAAATGTGGTGAGGTGACAACTGAGCATTTTCTTATTCATTGGCAGACCCCTGCCATGTTTAAATTGACCAATGATAAGCAATAGCTAGTCTTATGAGTGCTCATTTGTCTGATTTTTGGCCTATGTAAAAGAGCTGTAAGTTTGCAGGATTTTGCATGTATTCTTGAAACAGAAAGTCTTTTACAAATCTTGCAAACCCCCCTCCAATAAAAACAAACAAACAAACTCCTATGGATTTTTTTAATTTTTGTCTGGGATTAGTAGAGGCAGAAGGTTAGCAAAAGGGGTGGAGAAAAAAATACCTGACCCAGACATAGTATTGTAAGGAGCAGGAGGTTATGGTTGATTGCCCATATAGAAAGGGTTTATTTTTTATGCCTTGAAGTGTACGGTATGGGAAATATTTCAAACTTTTTTTTCTACATTTCTGGTTGATAAACAATCTTGTAGTCATAAAATTTCAGAGAGAAAAATATTAGATGGACACTTCTTATTTTCAATTATCTGTGTCTGTATAGTGCTATGCACATGGTTTTGGAGATATAAATGTAAGAAATCATACATGGGAATACTGTACGAAAGCTTTACTGAGCAAAGCATATTTCTACTTCTTGATGTTTGATGGTAACAGCAGAAAGATCCTTTGAGAGTAGAGGTGTTTCATTTGGTAATACTGGCACAACATGAGCAGGCTTGTATATCAGAGAGATTGAAGTAGTTGCTGTCCATGACTCCAAGGCCCGTTTCTAAAATTTGTAAACTACATGCACATTTATAGCTCTGAAAAATTACATCAAACTGAAAAATGGGTTTTGAAAAGTAGAAGTTTTTATATGTCCCTAAAATGTGCCTGCAGACTTAAAGAGAATGGAAGAAAATAATTTTATACATGCCTAAATTTGCACATCAAATGTGTAATAAACTGTAAGGACCTTGAGAACCTGATGAAGAATGTCTTGTTATTAACCCTTACAAATCTGGAGTATTTTTATAAAGCAAGATTAAATATATTCTTGGTCATCTTCAAAATAGTTCTCAGTGACCAGCTTGAGAGACCAAATATGCTTTCTGTTCACTTGTTTGTGCCACCATATTGAATATGTAACCCGATCATTCAGCTCTTAGATTGAGTGGTTCTTGGCTTGGTAGCATGCAACACAACAGTGATTCTTAAGTAGTGGTTCCTGACATGTAACCCCGAGTAAAAGGGGCAAACATATGCAACTCAGTTGGTGCAGTCACTTTCTCTAGCACAGTGATCAGGCATTAATTCTCCTTTGAACACTAAGAAGAACAAAACAGAAAAGCTACTCTACTTTTTTCTTTGTTATGGTGATACTTTGGTATTTTTGTGATCTCTAAAAGCTGCCATATGTATGCTCACAAGAACCTGTGCACTGATTCATGTTGCCCAAATCACAGGCAGCATGAATCAGATATTGGTTCCATTTTTGCAGACATGTATTTTTTACCTTGAAATGTTGCAGTACTTTTTTTTTAGAAAATATGCTTTGAAGAGCCAGCCAAAGACTATGGACCTCAGGGGCTAGCCTGAAGCAGGTCCAAGGCAGCTTCCCCCTGACCGCTTCCTCATGAATGAAAGGTCTCTCCCAATCTGTGTGTTTAAGGAATGACCTAGCAGTCAAATTGGAGCAGAGTAGTGAGAAACTGTTCCAGGTTATGGTCTAGACACTGATCTGCATGAGCCTCCACCTCCAGAGCTTATTTTAAATGAAGAGGGAGAGTTACCAGTGTGAGTGTGAGTGTGAAAAGTAGAACTGAACTTTGTCTCATAACAAACACATTTTCTGCATCTCCCACAGTTTTGCTCTATTGCAAAAATTTTACAACTCTGGATGTCTGTGAGATGGAAAGAGAAGCACTGAGCGGAACCTGTAGATGTGTCAGTTATAATCACACACAGCGCTGCAGTGAGATCGGGAGTGTAGAGAGTGGCCATCACACATCACACTGGTAACTTCCCATCACGTAAACTAAGCTCTGCAGGCAGATTCTCAGGTATATCTGAGTCCAGTCTATAGACATTAACAGCACATTTACATATAAGAAAAATGCAGATTTCTCTGAAATAAGACATCAGATTGCAGATATCAAATTATATTCAGTTTTCAATTACCTAAATGCAAACAGGGATGTCTTAGGAGGTTTGATCCCACTAACATATTCCCTTTAAGATATTTGTATCTGTATATGGGTGTTTCTTTATATACATGTTGTTTGTGTTCCTCCCATATGCATTTTGCCAAATACAAGTACAGATCTTCTTATTGTGCACATGATGTGCAGCCAATTTATGAAGTCAGTTACAGCATGAGTCCCACATTTTATGACAGGTTGACCCTCACTTCTGTATTCATTAAATTAAAACTTGTTTGATACATGCCAAATAGCAGCTTCTGTTAAAAAAACATTTATTTGCTATTTTTACTTTTATTTTTTCGAGACAACGTATTACAAAAAATATATAGAACACTTCAGTGTTAGCTATTCAAGAAATTAAGATTCTTATCCAACTTTCCCCATATTTTTCAGTCAGCATTTTCTATTTAATTCTCCTGGTAGCAAAATCCTTATACAGTAACTGGAAGATGTTGTGAAAAATAATAGAGGCATGTGTTCTAACACTCCTCTCCACCCAGCACAAGTTGTTTACCAGAGTGTCCACGAAATAACATACACTGCGAGTAGAATAATCTGATTCTCAATCTAGCAAATGGCAAGGACATGTAGAAATGTGCAACTGTTTGACAAGAACAAAAGCCTAGCTAAATAAATATAAAACTTGATCAAAATAATATACAGTAACACCAAATAATAAAAGGAAAATGCTATATGGTGATATGTTTAAAGTAGCAGCAGTAATGACAGCAACAATAATAATGATGGCAGTAATAGCAATAACAGCAGTAATAATAGTAAGAATAATAATATTGACACTGATAACTTGGGTAGATAAGTGGCAGTTAGAGGTAGATGGAATACTTGTAGCTTTTGATGGGATTTGATAACAATCTACTGTGTATGGAAAAAGCTCAACTGTGATTTGTTAGATTTATCCTGAGTGTTAACATAGGTCTACAAAAATTTTACGAAATTACAAAAAGTTTTTTTTTAATGGATTTAAGGTATATTGAAGGTGTTGAATTCACAAATCCCATTACTTTTGCTGAATTGGCTATAGTTTTTGAGTTAATTAATCCGTGAAAATAATTCATTCACCCAATGTGACTTGTGTGTGATAACAAATGCAATAACTTTTGGTCTCGACTCCTTAACCCCTTAGTGAAGGAGCCAATTTGCAGCTTAATGACCAGGCCAATTTTTACAATTCTGACCTCTGTCAATTTATGAGGTTATAACTCTGGAAGGCTTTAAACGGATCATACTGATTCTGAGACTGTTTTTTCGTGACACATTGTACTTCATGTTAGTGGTAACATTTATTTGATTTTACTTGTGCTTATTTATGAAAAAAATGGAAATATGGCAAAAAAAATTAAATTTTGCAATTTTCAAACTTTGAATTTTTGTGCCCTTAAATCATAGAGATATGTCACACAAAATAGTTAATAAATAACATTTCCCACATGTCTACTTTACATCAGCACAATTTTGGAAACATAATTTTTATTTTAGGAAGTTATAAGGGTTCAAATTTGACCAGCAATTTCTCATTTTTACAACAAAATTCACAAAACCATTTTTTTAGGGAACATCTCACATTTAAAGTCACTTTGAGGGGTGTACATGACAGCAAATACCCAAAAGTGAAATCATTCTAAAAATTGCACCCCTCAAAGTGCTCAAAATGTTTATTAACCCTTTACGTGCTTCACAAGAACTGAAGCAATGTGGAAAGAAAAAAATAACATTTAACTATTTTTTACAAACATTTTACTTCAGAACCACAAAATGTGTTCCATTTATCCTGAATACGCCAATACCCCATATGTGGGGGTAAACCACTGTTTGGGCACATGGCACAGCTTGGAAGAGGAGTGCTGTTTGACTTTTTCAATGCAGAATTGACTGGAATTCAGATCGGACGCCATGTCACGTTTGGAAAGCCCCTGATGTGCCTAAACAGTAGAAATACCCCACAAGTGATGCCATTTTGGAAACTAGACCCCCTTAAGGAACTTTTCTAGATGTGTGGTAAGCACCCCAAGTGCTTCACAAAAAGTTTATAACGTAGAGCCATAAAATAAAAAATATATATTTTTTCCACAAAAATGATCTTTTCTCACCCAAATTTTTATTTCAACAAGGGTAACAGAAGAAATTAGACCTCCAAAAATGTTGTACAATTTGCCCTGAGTACACCTATACCCCATATGTGCGGGTAAACCACTGTTTGGGTGCACAGCAGAGCTTGGAATGGAAGGAGCGCCATTTGACTTTTTCAATCAGAATTGGCTGGAATTGAGATCGGACACCATGTCGCATTTGGAAAGCCCCTGATGTGCCTAAGTAGTAGAAACCCCCCACAAGTGACCCTATTTTGTAAACTAGACCCCTCAAGGAACCTTTCCAGATGTGTGGTGAGCACTATGAACCCTCAAGTGCTTCACAGAAGTGTATAACGTAGAGCCGTGAAAATAAAAAATCATATTTTTTCCACAAAAATGATCCTTTCACCCCAAACTTTTTACTTTCACAAGGGTAACAGGAGAAATTGGATCACAAATGTTATTGTGCAATTTGTCCTGAGTACTCTGATACCCCATACATGGGGGACCACTGTTTGAGCGCATGCCAGAGCTCGGAAGGGAAGGAGTGCCGTTTGGGAATGCAGATTTTGATTGAATGGTCTGCGGGCATCATGTTGCATTTGCAGAGCCCCTGATGGGCCTAAACAGTAGAAACCCCCCACAAGTGACCACATTTTGGAAACTAGACCCCCAAGGAACTTATCTTGATGTGTTGTGTGAACTTTGAACCCCCAAGTGTTTCACTAAAGTTTATAACACAGAGCCGTGAAAATAAAAAAATATTTTTTTTTCCACAAAAATGATTTTTTAGCCTGCATTTTTTATTTTCCAAAGGGTAACAGGAGAAATTGGACCCCAAAAGTTGTGTTGTCAAATTTTCCTGAGTATGCTGATACCCTATATGTGGGAGTAAACCACTGTTTGGGTGCACAGCAGAGCTCAGAAAGGAGCACCATTTGTCTTTTTGAATTTTCTGAAATCAATAGTGGCACCATGTCGCGTTTGGAGACCCACTGATGTACCTAAACAGTGGAAACCCCCCAATTCTAGCTCCAACCCTATCCCCAACACACCTCTAACCCTAATCCCAACCCTAACATAACCCTAATCTCAATCCTATCCATAACCCTAACCCCAACACACCCCTCAACCTAATCCCAACTCTAACCATAAACCTAATCACAATCATAACCTCAACACACCCCTAAACCTAATCCCAACCCTAACCCTTATCCCAACCCTAACCCTAATCCCGACACAGCCCTAACCCCAATCCCTACCCTAACCATAACCTTAACCACAAACCTAAACCTATTCCCAACCCTAACTCTAATCCCAACCCTAATCTCAACCCTAACCCTAATCCAATCTCTAATTCCAACCTTAAACCTAATCCCAACCTTAACCCTAATCCCAACTCTAACCCTAACTATATCCCCAACCCTAATGGTATGTTTCCACGAGGTGTAATCTCTGCACTTTGGATGCAGCTGGTTCCCCACTCTGCCCAAAGCACAGCCCCATGTTGTAAGCGCGGTGATTCAGGATGTGTTCATTGAACACATGTGGAATCACCGCATCATATTTATAGACTGTGTTATTTATCTTGCAGAGACGGAGCGTCTCCGCAAGATAAATAGACAGGATGTGGTCTGGAAAGACGCACCACATGTCTGGTCACACAGGGCCACCGGATGCGGCCCTGCACACATAGTGGAGACTGGATTTCATAACACCTCCACTATGCTGTAACATCTGGACACTGTGGATTGGATGCTGCGGCTGTATGCAACGTCCAATCCACAGCAAATCCTGAATGAATCCTTAACATGGAAACATACCCTAACCCTAATTTTAGCCCCAACCCTAAGCCTAACTTTAGCCTAACTTACTTTAGCCCAACTGTAACCCTAATGGGAAAATGGAAATCATGCATTTTCTTTATTTTATTATTTTCCCTAACTAAGGGGGTGATAAAGAGGGGGGTTATTTACCTTTTTTAATTTTGATCACTGTGATAGGGTCTATCACAGTGACCAAAATGAACCAATAGGAAAGATCTTCCTATTTTTGCCGGGTGCCGACAAGAAGATCTCAGCTGGCGCACTGCGCACGCGCCCGCCATTTTCTTACCGGAAGAAGATGCCAGCGGCCGTAGGGAGAAGCAGGAGGACCCAGAGACACTGGGAGACACTGGTAAGTATTGGAGGGCGATTGGAGACCTTATTTTTTTGTCCTCTGATGTGTGATCACATCAGAGGACAGAGAAACTAAATTGCAAATCGCGTTTTTTTTAGGTCACCATTATATGGTTAATAACGGCGATCACAACCTGGGGTATGGGAAAAACTGACCCGAATCATGTTCTCTGGGGTCTCAGAAACCCTCGGCAGCTGAGACCCCATAGAAAATCCAACTCTGGTGAGCGCTATACACTTTTTCCACAGCGCCGTTAATTAATGGTGCTGTGGTTTAAGTACCCTTAACTACCGCCATTAAAAGGTGTATCGGCGGTCGTTAAGGTGTTAAGTGTCTCAGGTAATGAAATATCCCATATAATTATTTTGTATTTAAATTTGTAGGCTTATAGTGCTATAAAAACCACTTTTTGAAGCCAGAGTTCTACTCTAATTACTTAATTAACTATTAAATATCTCAGAAACTAGAGAAAATCTGTCGAAACCAAAGTAATTTTCTCAATCAGCATCATAAACTTAATATAAAAAAGTTCAGACATTGTTGTCACCAAAATCACGGTTTACCAGTGTATGTACAGATGAGCGAATATGTTTGAATAGAAGTAAATTCTACTCAAATTTTTGAAAAATCTTGTCTTCCATTTATCTGAACCATAAAGAGCCATCAGAATGCTAAAAAATTCCTTATCCTCACCTAAATGCTCACCTCTCCAGTACTTGCACTCCTGTCCTTACTGTCACATGTCTGGTCTTCGGCTGCAGCTTGTGCTGAAATCCCTGTGTTAAGGTCATGGCACATGTTGTGGTATCATGACACCGTGACCCTACTCGTGTTTGCACAGAACCCTCTTAGACTTCATCAGAGTCGGAAGTCCTGGGCTAGCGTGAGAGGGAATTTTAATGGTGATCCAAAGATGTGGGGAAGACTGTGCAGGTGTTGGTGAGAAGCAAAGGGACTAGATAAACACCAAATAATAATAAGGAGCATTAAATCTGAAGATAATAACTTCTCAGCAAATCAGATTTTCCAGGAAAATCCAAGTAAGTATGCAAATTCAAATTTTGCCTGATCCACTCATCCAAAGTAATTAGCATCATGAGAAGTGTTTCAGAGAGAAATCAGTGAAGTATATACAGCTTTAGCAAAAATTAAGAGACCACCACATTAAAAACCTGTCATGGGCAGCCCAATTTCATGATCTGAACCCCAATGCTGGATAGTCACAAGCCATCAAACAAAGAATAACTGCTTACATTTTGCACCAGAAGCAGTGTGAAAGACTGGTGGAAAACATGCCAAGACGCATGAAAGCTGTGATTAAAAATCATGGTTATTACACAAAATATTGATTTCTGAACTCTTCCTGAGTTAAAACATTAATAATGTTATTTTGAAATGATTATGAACTTGTCTTCTTTGCATTATTTGAGTTCTGAAAGCACTGTTTTTTTTTAAATTTTGAGCTTTTTTCTTTGTCAGAAATAATACAAAATGTATTGCTTGGAAATTTGGAGACATGTTGTCAGAAGTTTATAGACTAAAAGAACAATTTACATTTTACTCACAAATATACCTATAAAGAGAAAAAATCACACAAACTGAACATTTTGCAGTGGTCTCTTAATTTTTGCCAGAGCTGTATATATATTGACTTTTACCCTAAAGGGATTGTCTACTACTACTTACTTAACGCCTATCATTAGTATAGGTGATCAATATGAGATCCATGGGAGTCTCATTAGTGCAGCCTTACTCAAAAACTACATAACTCTCCTCTACTCATAATGGCAATTAATGAAGAAGTATGTGATGTTCTCTAACAATGGCAGGAATAGCACAGCTCCATACACCATGAAGTACCTATGTCGAACCTTCGAATCCCCTACTGATCTGATGTTGATTACCTACCTAATGATAGATAAACAATACCTAAGCAGTGAACAATCCTTTTAAACATACACATTAGGATATTTTTGGGAGAACTCCTTTAATAATGGCAGGTCCACCATCTCATGTGTATGCAGGTCTCCATAATCTCTCTACCGATTTTTCCTCAGTGGGAATTAGCCACCTCCAGAGCTGTTTGGGAATACATTAAGCTTTGCCGAACCAAATGTATTAGTGCACTTTGAGAGATAACTGACATGCGAATGAGAATTTCAACAAAAGAAAACTTTTGTGTATGAGCAACTTAGTTTGCTCGTGCCACCATATTGTAAAGTAGAATGGATCCACTTCCAATGAATCCCAATAAATTCTGGAGGATCTCATTGACTTATAATGAGATCCAGCATTTTTTCATCATAGGTCTGGCATTTTTTATGCCAAGAATTGACATACAGGTTAAGAAAACACTATCTCAGATATTAGAAAAATAAACAGAGCCTAGCTTTCACTGTATGTGTAGTGTCACACTTTGCATGATCTATGCATTTACATGTTTATTTTCATTAGAAAAGGGTTTTTTTACTAAACTTTTCCATCTTGACTCCAGATTTCATGACTGCTCGTTCTATCTAGAAGCCATGTGCTTTTTGTTTCCTTGGTAACAGTGTTGCTACAGATGACATAGCAGGAGTTGGATGGGGCAACGGAGATCACAGACCTGTCATTCTTCATTCTAAGATGATTGTTCCTGAAAAACTGTGTCTTGTTTCAATATTTAAGGCTGAGGGACTAATATTAAACCAGAATGATACTTTGGTTAAAAACCTATAATTAACCTTGTCTTCATCTGTAGGTCAGGCATTAATAGCAATTTCAGAAAGTGGACATTCCTCTGCCTTTCATTCGCCGATGCCTTGATAGGTTTTTAAATAATACGTCTTTGGGAAAAGTACAAGGGTAATTGTTGCAATTTTTGATGCCATTATCTAAGCCCTTGAGACCTCACATTCCCAGTTCTTCTCTCTTGTGTAATTGCACACATCTTGGGAATGTGTGAAATGATGGTAATATTCTCTGAAACTGGCCTTTTCTAAAGACCCCACTTTATGTGAGGGGTCACAGTCTTTCCAATATTGAAGAGGACTAGCAAAACTTTTATGTTCAAGATGAAGAACTTTTTACTTGATATAAGCAATACCACCTGCAAATGTTGTGTAGGTGTGAGATGGAGAAAACCGAGCAGATAAAAGTTAGCCATTACATTATATCCATCTAGAATATGTGTGTGCTGTGTGTGACCTAATGGGAAATTATGGACCCTATTCATTATTTAATTTTTTTTTTTTGCCTCTATTTTTTGCACATTTTTTATCTCATAATTTTCTTTTTTTTTAAGTTTATTTTTTATACGGGCTCATCTGATTTTTTTTATGTTTATCACTGTTGGAGAGGTTTGGGGTTTTCAGATGCTTTTCACTGATTCATCAAATGTGACTTTTTAAAACATTGTGATTTTTTTGCACATATGTACTGCAGTCCATGATTTAGAATTTTTGAGTTTGCACAAAATTCATGAAGCACGTGTACCATTTCGAATAATTAGGTGCAAAAACCGTCAACAAATAGCAGATGCCATAAAAAGAAAGGCGACTCTAAAAAATAGCTGCTATTAAATTTTAGATTTATTTTTCTCATAAAAATGAAATGTTCAATATACGCTACAAGGAGATCATGGTGGCTAATCCTTTTAAGGGGTTTGGCCATTTTTGACACATCAACTTTAATGGGTATATGAGACACACAACAGCTTAACAAATATTAAAGCGTTATTCCCAACTTTTATGATTTATGGCCTATCTGCAATATCTTGGGTTTATCCACTAAAACCTTTTTCTTGAGAACTAGGTGTGAATGTGCGCCTAGTTGGAGGAGAGATGGCAATGCATGAAAGTTTCTCGTTTTTTTTCCTATGGAAGCTGCAGCAAATTTCAGAGCAAGCATGGTTTGCAATCTTTAGACCTTCCATATGAATGAAGAGAGCAGTAAATAAATAGTCATTCCACCTCTTTTTTCGAGGTCTGTACTTCTGATTTTACAATGCGAATTAAATATGCAAATATCCTTTTCAATAAGGAACAGAACTAGAACAGTAGTGCCACCTATTATGGGTAACAATCCTGAATATCGACCCTTTTGTGATCCTTGCCACATGAATTAGAATAAAAAGTCAAATCAGACTCTCCAGTTTCAGACACAAGTTTGGGGTGTTTGACCCTCATCAGTGCAATGTATAAGGTCTAATTTGGCTGGGTGAGAGGCCTCTGACAGTAAATCTAAAGGGGAACTTTCTCTTCCCAAGTGTCAAGCGTACATTATGAGACTTATACCTCATGCAATGCTCCTCTGGGATTTTAAAAATGCAAAGATCCTTTTCAGAGAGGAAGAGGACTTGAAGTCTTGTGACACCTACTGGGGGTGGTAATCCTAAAGGTCAATATATTCTTTAGTCTAACCACAAGACTTGGATTAAAAAGCTAAAGCAGACACTCCACATAATGCAAGTTATACATTTCTGCTGAGCATTTAGACATCACATTTTTAGAATGAAATGTTCAAGATGCCCATATCGAAATGAGGATCACGTACTTTCGATGTATCACAGGTAAATATTTATTAGGAACTAAGAAGTGTCTATAAACTCTTATAGAGATTTTCATAAAGTCAACAAATTGTATTTTGTGATGCTCTATAAAACATGAAGGTTTAGCTAGTAACTAGATAATTGATTGTTTTATCTGTCAGTTAATTTGATATTTCTGTATTTCTATTCTAAGAATTGAGAAATGAGTCTAATTTTTGGAAAGAAAGTGATTAGATGCATTTGCGTTGTATGCAACTATGTTATTCTTTTTTCCTGTGTGAATTATTAAAGTTTATGATTTACAAAATATCTGTTGTGCAATATTGATTCTGCATAAATCACACTAAAAGGGCAAATCCATTAAGGCAATTTGGAGGAGGTGATGCTCATTATTTGCCATAGGTAATTCTCTCTCAGCTAATTCAAGCCAGGCCCTGATTTGAAAAGTCATTCTGCGTGTCTTGCTGATTAGATTATGATTTATAATGCTGTGCAAGTTTTACTTCCTTCTATGCATTCTGCATTTCAACTATTCCTCATTTTTACACATTATTTTAATAAACTATACATTTTTTTACTTCATAGAGACTGGCAATAGTTATGAGATACATTTTCTATTCGATACCCTGTCAATCAATTTCATTGCCAGATACAAAGTCTTCATGAGACTTTTTGAATGAAGCTGACCGAGTGATGAGCTTGATTGCTACAGGTATGACATTTTAACATTTCACTGAAGAAATCCCAAATGTTAAAAATACCTTTTATTATTAATTATATTAAAAAAGCTGGTGCACACAAAACCATCACCAAAAAAAAACAACATCTATTAAAGAGAAGCCTTGGGGGGGTGCCTAACCCTATGGGCCTACCACTTTTCTGCACCCTACCTAGCAGCGGAGGTTGGCACCCTATTTCCTGCGCAGTGGCGTCCCCGCTAATCATCGGTTATCCCTTCTACTCTAAGATTCCCTATGAGGAAGGGGTAGGAAAAACAATATGATACCTTAATTTTGCATAAGAGGCTTTTGGGCTAGAGGATATAGCTTTTGGAGGCCAAGAAAAATGCTAATTGCCCCTATTCTGATCCTGCCTCAAAGCAGGGATTGGTACCCTAGATTCCCAACGATATATGGCGCCAAGCATATACAGTAGTTGTGGAATAGCGTATACTGTATTATGCAGTATTTTGGTATTTTGGTCAAAGTAAATTGACAAAGGGATTCTACATAAATAAGACAAGCAAGGCTATGTTTGCACGTTGCGTTTTTTTCTGCAGCAAAACCTGTTCTCTTGTCAGGAAGAAACTTGCTGCAATAAAAGCAGGTTTTGCTTGGTTTTTGTTGCATTTTTGCTGTGTTTTTGTCAGGCTACATTTGTCTCTTGTACATGCTGATAAAGTTTAGTGCACAAAAAAATCTGATTCTTCATCAGGTTTTGCCACAAAAAAACACAGAAAAACTTGGTACCTGTGTTTTTTCAGCATTTTTTCACCACCCATTCCTTTCAAAGGGTTAAAAACGCAGAGAAAACGCTGAAAGAAGTGACATGATCCATTCTGCAAAAACCAAGGAAAGTGTAAAATACTGAGGACAAAAAAAAAACAAGCGGTGTGCATGAGATTTCTGAAATCTTATAGACATAGTTGGTATTGAAAAACGCAGGTAAAATTAGCATAAAAAATGCTGAAAAAAATGCACCAAAAACGCATACCTGTGCAGATAGCCCAAAGGACAAACATTGGCCTTACGAAAACAACAGTCTGAAAACTTGGCAGTGTACAAATGTGCAAATTATCATGGTTTTTTTTACCATATGTTTCCCTTTGATGTTCATTTTGGGCAATATGTGTTCTAAATTAAACATTTTCGGCTTCAGCACCATATGATCTTGACCATACATTAGGTATGAAAAAAAGTACTTGTATGATATGAGTATAGAGGATTATATGCACATCCATTTTTAAGTATATTTTGCTGTCAGTGGGGGAGGGGGTCTGTATATACAGCATATGATATCTTTGCCACAAGTTTTCTTTTATCTGATCATACATGGATTGTGTGGTACAACCTTCTAACTAATAAGGGTACCGTCTCACTATACGATTTACCAACGATCACGACCTGCGATACGACCTGGCCGTGATCGTTGGTAAGTCGTTGTGTGGTCGCTGGGGAGCTGTCACACAGACCACTCTCCAGCGACCAACGATGCCGAGGTTCGCTGGTAACCAGGGTACAGTGAGAGCAGAGTGCAGCGGTGACGTCACCGCTGTGATCTGCTCTCACTTTCCGGCCGGCAGTCAGTCAGAGTGGGAAGCAGACGGCAAGGGACCTGACGGACATCAGATGGTGAGTATGTACTGTTTGTTTTTTTTTCCTTTTACGCTGGTAACCACGGTAAACATCGGGTTACTAAGCGCGGCCCTGCGCTTAGTAACCCGATGTTTACCCTGGTTACCAGCGAACGCATCGCTGGATCGCTGTCACACACAACGATCCAGCGATGACAGCGGGAGATCCAGCGACGAAAGAAAGTTTCAAACGATCTGCTACGACGTATGATTCTCAGCAGGGTCCCTGATCGCTGCTGCGTGTCAGACACTGCGAGATCGTAACTATATCGCTAGAACGTCACGAATCATGCCGTCGTAGCGATGAAAATGCCACTGTGTGACGGTACCCTAACATATTGAGGATCATGGATTTCATAAGTCAGTTTCAGTCCATGCGCCTAGAGTTAAACTTCGTAGAACCAGCTAAACAGAACAAAAAAATGCACCAAACTGCAAATTAAAAATCTGGCCTTACTATGTTGGAGTAATTTTCAAACAAATATAGTAAAATTACTGTAAGTCTTGCACATTTGGATGTGTGTGTGTGTGTGTATATATATATATATATATATATATATATATATATATATATATATATATATACAGCTTTGGCAAAAATTAAGAGACCACTTCCAAATGTTCAGTTTGTCTGATATTTCTCTTTATAGGTATATTTTTGAGTAAAATGTAAATTGTTCATTTATTCTATAAACTCCTGACAACATGTCTCCGAATTTCCAAGCAGTAATTTTTGGATTTTTTTCCGAAAAGGAGAAATGGTCAAATTTTTTTTTAAAAAAAGAAAGAAAACAAGCTCATAGTCATTTAGAAACAACAATACTAATGTTTTAACTCAACAAGAGTTCAGAAATCAATATTTTGTGGAATAACCATGATTTTTAATCACAACGTTCATGCATCTTGGCGCACCGATCTGGCATCAGTCGAACATCCCTTCGGTGGATATTAGCTACTCACAAATGGCACCCTTACAAAATCCAGCTGCTGCAGCATCTCTATGAGGATGAACCAGATCGGCTTGCTGAATTTGCGCTGAATTTGCAGAATGGGCAAAACAAAAATTGGAACAGGACCCTCAGTTTACACAGAACCTTTTGTTTAATGATGAGGCAAACTTTTTTGGGTGGGCCATTTATATGGATACACCTAAATCAAATGGGAATGGTGACAGTTTTTTTGCATAGGGTGTCTTGCATTGAAATCTGCTGCAATGACCCGGGTACTGCGTTCACCAGACATCAACACAATTTCTATCTCCTCCTCACGTCTTAACCTCTGTGACATGTCAATGGCTGTAAACAAAGAGAAACTTGTAAATGAATAATGAAAGAATAAAGTTACCTTAAAACCAAGCACAACATTGTTTTTCTTGTGAAATTCTCAAAAAGTTTCATGTGTCACATGACCCTCTTCCCATTGGAAAAAATAAAGTTGGATCCAAAATGGCCAACTTCAAAGTGGCTGCCATGGTCACCACCCATCTTGAAAAGTTTTCCCCTCCCATATACTAATGTGCCACAAACAGGAAGTTGATATCACCAACCATTTCCATGTTATTTAGGTGCATCCATATGCACGGAATATGTTGGCGCTATATAAATAAAATTATTATTATTATATATAACAATGACTGGACCCAAAGAGAGGTGTGGACGCCCTTCCTATATATTTTTTCTATTTAAGATCCACTCCAAGTGCATACCTGAAGAGCATGCGGAGGTAGCTGTTGCATCAGTCCGTGGTGCCTGAGGTGCCCAACCATCTCTGTCACATGCCAGTATTTTAAATGTCACATTACAGGTGAAAGGGGCCATTACAGATTTTACAGTGAGATCAGGAGCTTCACATTCTCACTGATCTTACTGGGATCTAAATCTGGAATTCATAAAAAACAAAAATTGCTCTTAATTGTCAACTCTGATTTTATATTTTCTACTTAAAACACTGATTCGGAAACTAGCAACTCCTAATAATTAATGACATTCTTCCGAACAGTCAGTGATTACTAGGGCAGACACTTATCAGTGAATTGCTACGCATTTCGGTAAAGGTGAACATACACTTCAATGATATAAGCTCCATTTTACGTCACAAAACCACATTTACGACCATAATCCACCCTTGCATAAGTGAATCATCCAAATATTGATAAATAGCAATATACAGTAGTAATAACATTAAGAACCCGGCAGGAAGTAAATGCCAAATATTTTAATGATGGCGTCTCTTGAAGTGTAGTTTGGTAACCACCTGCTGTTTGGACATGATTTACAATATATGTATCAATCATTTGCAAATTAAGAACAATCACTCACTTCCTCGTGTATTCATTAGTACATAAAAACTGTAAGAAAAGCATTTCAGAATGGAATTTATTGCTGTTACACTACACCGTGTAGCATGGGTCAAGCACAGGAGCAGCGCTCTGTGGAATGCAGCTGGAGCCTTTGATCTCTCCTCCCCTGCGGAGAAGTAACGGAGTGCCAGAGGTGTCGATGGATCATATTGTTAGAGCAGCTACATGCTAACACCATTTGACCTTCTGCCATTACAACAGTAAACCTTCTTGTTACAGCCTGGCATGTTGTGGACAATAACTAGATTTTTCTCTTCAGCATATGTTTCAAATACTATACTATTTTACTGGAGTCTTGTCACTTTTAAGTTTAATTGTATTTTTTACTATGCCTTGTTAAAAAATAAATACTTCCCTGTGTCTGTTAATGTTCTGGAGTTTGGGGCCATTGTTTCTATGTCTTATTATAAAACCAAATTTTGAGCATTTTGTAAACATGATGCTATTATCAGAATTGCTTTCTTGATAAGACTAAACATTTCTAATTTAAATTAGCAAAGTTAGGGAAACTTCATTCCCCGCACAAATTCTGCTGATGCTCCTACGAGAATGTTGCTACTTTTACAGCAGTCTGCACTCTGTGAATTCAACATGAACATAGTATTTCAAAACTTGTTGAGGGGCATTGCGAGAGAGAGCATGAGAGAGATGGCTCTGGTGTGGATATCATTCACATAATGTATACTGCTGTAAATGGATTGATTATTCGTCTGATGGCCCTTGCTGAAGCAGTGATCGACTGTAAGAAAGGAAACAGCTTGCCATGCAGCACCATAATATTTTACGCATGTAGAAGTGGGATTTCAAAACATTTTGCTTTGTACATCTTTTCCACTGTGGTTCCACACAATAACCTCATGAAATGGCTAAAGGTGGATTTACACTTGCTAATGTGGGCCATTAAACAACTGGAAATTAGCCACGTGGGTCTGTGTCTGGGGGGCACACAGTCTCCTATAAACATGGTTAAGCCTTCCAGCTGTATGGCACTTTTATGAGCACAGTCACTTTATTTATAAAAACTCTGCCTTACTGTCTATGCCATCTTTGCTGCTTTATAGTACTTTTTTCCCATTTTACTCTCACATTAATTTATATGGGATTTATTATGTAAGAGAGATGGTCCATATATAAACCCATGTGTATGGATTCAGTTGCACTTTTCCATTCAATATTATGGGTTCCTCATTTTTATGACCTGTTTACAGTTTTGCTGATTTTGTATTTTTAATATTTGTTGTTATGATCTGGTGGCCTAAGAGCAGCATGAGACGTACTCTGGAGAAGGTGGTACGTGTACTGACCGCAGACCCTGAACTTAACACCGCAACTAGAAGTAGCCGTGGAATGTACCTAGCGCTCCCTAGACATCTCGACACAGCCGGAGGACTAATTACCCCTAGAGATAGAAAAGGGAAAACTATCTTGCCTCAGAGAAAATCCCCAAAGGATAGACAGCCCCCCACAAATATTGACTGTGAGAGGAGAGGGAAAAAACATACACAGACTGAAATGAGAATTTAGCAAAGGAGGCCACTTCTAGCTAAATAGAAAGGATAGGACAGAGTACTATGCGGTCAGTATTAAAACACTAGAAAATATCCACCACAGAAAATACAAAATCTCCACAGCTAACAAAAGATATGGAGGGTATATCTGCATCTCCAGAGATACCAGCTTGGCTAAACAAATCCTTATACAGACCAAGCTGGACAAGACAAAAACATGGAAAAGAACTGAACAATAAGGCCACAGCATGTGGACAGCAAAAATCAAGGCCAGAACTTATCTTTGTTGAAATGAACTGCAAAGCAGAAGAGACCAGGCAGGGATGTGAATCCTCCAGGAACAATGGACATCTGGCACTGACTAAAGGGTGAAACAAGACTAAATAGCCCAGTCAAAATTGCAAAAAGTGAACACACCTGATAAATGCTGCGATTCAGAGACAGCAGCGCTACCACTTATAACCACCGGAGGGAGCCCAAGAGCAGAATTCACAACAATTTGTTCACAATAAAATAATGATTTTATTTTTTCCATATGTAAGTAGTTTACTCCAATTTTCTTTTGATTGCAAATGAAAATTGGCCACATGCAGGCTGATTGGTGGATGATTACTGTATTATTTATATAAACGAACCAGAATTCTATGTGCATTCTTATGTAATTGTTCCACGTGCATAGAATTGCATTTTATCAGTTGCATATCACCCGCTTACAAAGGGCAATGTGCTGCTGATAAATATGATATTTAAGGCGGACTCTACACATTAACGTAGTCTGATTCAGGCATCATTGAAATTACAGATTTCTAATTACACTACTCTGAATTAGACTAGTATTGGACTGGAATTGACTGTAAGGTAAGGAATATAAAACCACTACAATGTTTCGGTTTCTTATCACTTTCACCCCATAATGCTCTATTTTTCCCTATCTCCAGTAATCCCCCCACCTAGTAAGGAAATAGTAATTTCCCCTCCGTCCTCCCCAGCCATCTCACCTCCTCCTCACAACTTTTCCTCCATATACAATCCTTTTTCTCCAGACACACACGGCCACATCATGTCCTATCCTGCTCCCACCTTCTAACTCTCTGTTTGCTACTCCTCATTGCAGGTGACGTATCCCCAAATCCTGGCCCTCCTCAACACATCTCCACACTCAATTCTAACAACCTACCATAATCATCTACACATTTTCCCAACCATGATAACCTCATACCCATTCATGCAGCCCGCACTCCCCCAGTCCCCCTACCTGGATCACTATGGAATGCACACTCTGTCTGCAGGAAACTGTCATTTATCCATGACCTCTTCATCACCAACAAAATCTCCTTCCTTGCCATCACTGAAACCTGGCTCACCCCCTCTGATTCAGCCTCTCCAGCTGCACTTTCCTATGGCAGATTCAATATCTCCCACTCCCCTCACCCCAGCAACAAACGTGGTGGAGGAGTTGGCTTGCTCCTGTCCGACACCTGCTCCTTTACTCCAATTCTGCTACCACCCTCCACTACTGTTCCCTCATTTGAAGTGCACTCCATCCGCATCTACTCACCCTCCAACCTCCAGCTGGCTGTCATCTACCACCCCCCAGAACTAGCCATCTACACCTTCCTTGCCACTTCACCACCTGGCTACTTCACTTCCTCTCTGCTGATAATATCTCCACTATCATCACTTAATGGTCCTCTGTGGCCACTCACAAAGATGGCCACACGCTGGACCTTATCTTCACCTGCTTCTGTTCCCTTACTAATCTCACTAACTCACCCCTCCCCTGTCTGACCACAACCGACTGACATTCTCTTCCCTCTGCTCTCCTAGTGCGCAACCCCCACTCCACAAACTCACTCACCCTCACAGATTTCTCAAACACCTCAATCTACAATCACTCTCTGAGTCCCTTCTCACTCTTACAGACATAGCTTCCCTTCATGACACAGATGCTGCTGCCACTTTTTATAACACCACAATAACAGCAACACTTGATTCCGCCGCCCCCCTCACACATAGCAAAACTGGTACAATCAACAGGCAGCTCTGACTGACCAGCCTGACCAAAGAACTGAGACGGGCTTCCAGGGTCACTGAGCAGAGATGGAAGCGATCCCGCTCTACCGAGTACTTCATCGCATACAAGCAGATCCTCGCCAGCTTCAAGTCCACGCTCACTACCGCTCACTACTACTACTACTACTTCTCATCTCTCATATCCTCCTTGTCTCACAACCTTAAACAGCTTTTCAACACTTTCAATTCTCTACTCCATCTCCCAGCACCTCCTCCCTCTCCTCTCATTACTGCTGAAGACTTTACATCCTTTTTTAAGCAGAAGATCGATGCAATCAGAGAAAGCTTTTGCCCCTCTTAGCTGCTCAGCCCTGTTCCTCCAAAACCAACTTCTCCACCATGACAGATGATCAGCTCTCCACCCTCCTGTCAAGATCACACCTCACCACTTGCATGCTTGACCCACTCCCGGTCCCACCTCATCCCTAACTTCACCTCAGTCTTCATCCCAACTCTAACACACCTCTTCAACCTCTCACTTACAAATGGTGTCTTTCCCTCATCCTTCAAACATGTCTCAATCACTCACATCCTCAAAAAGCCCTCCCTCAACCCATCCTCTGTTTCTAGCTATCACCCAATATCTCTTCTCCTTTATGCCTCAAAATTACTGGAACAGCATATCCATCTTGAACTGTCCTCCCACCTCTCCTCATGCTCCCTCTTTGACCGGTTACAATCTGGCTTCTGGCCGCATCCCTTACCTGAAACTGCCCTAAACCAAAGTCACCAATGACTTACTAACTGCCAAGAGCAAGCGACACTACTCTGTTCTCCTTCTCCTGGACCTCTCTTCTGTCTTTGAAACTGTGGACCATTCCTTCCTGCTACAGATTCTCTCATCTTTTGGCATCACAAACTTGGCCCTGTCCTGGATCTCGCCATATCTAACAGACCAAACATTCAGTGTCTCCCTCCCCAACACCACCTCCTCACCTCACCCTTTGACTATCGGTGTTCCTCAAGGCTCAGTTCTAGGACCCCTACTCTTCTCCATCTACATATTCAGCCTGGGACAGCTCATAAAATCCCACGGTTTGCAGTATCATCTCTACGCCGATAACATGCAGATCTGCCTAGCCGGACCTGACCTCACCTCCTTACTCGTCAAAATCCCACAATGTCTTTTTGCTATCTCAGCCTTCTGTTCTGCTCGCTTCCTAAAATTGAACATGGACAAAACTGAATTCATCATCTTTCCCCATCTCATTCTTCCCCTCCACCAGTCCTATCCATCAATGTCAATGGCTGATCACTTTCCCCAGTCCCACACGCTCGGTGCCTCTGGGTGATCCTTGACTCTGCCCTATCTTTCAAGCCACATATCCAAGCCATTTCCTCTTCCTGCCACTCAAACTCAAAAATACAGGGGTTGGACAAAATAATGGAAACACCTAACGTTTTGGCATCATAATCTTCGAACATGTGATAAACATGCAAACCGTGACATATGGTAATGTTTTGTAGTTAATTTTTTGTGCTATGTGATATGTGTATGTAAATTAACTGTTTGTTTTGCATAATTGTAAGAACATTGATGAGAACCTGATACCAAAGGCAGACCTCTCGGATTTTCAAAGAGGCCAAATTGTTGGTGCTCGTATGGCAGGCGCTAGTGTAACAGAAATTGCCCGAATGCTTGGTGTGTCAAGAGGTACTGTCTCCAAAGTAATGACTGCCTTTGAAAGAGAATGAAAAATGTCCACAGCAAAGCACAGGTCCGGCCGAAAGTCAAAGTTGACTGAGAGAGACCATCGGACTCTAAAGCTAATTGTGAGAGAGGATTGCAAGACCGTGGGTCCGAAAATCACTGCTGAGCTCAATAAACACCTACAGAACCCAGTTTCCATGAAAACTGTTCATCGGGAGCTGAACAAATCTGGATTTCACAGAAGAGCTGCAATTAGAAAACTGCTGCTCTCAATGACAAATGTTTCCAAGCGCTTAGAGTGGTGTAGAAACCTCCAGAATTGGTCCCTTGAGCTGTGGAAACATGTGATATTCTCAGACGAATCATCCTTTACCCTATTTCCGACCTTCGTCTGAGTGTATGTTTGGAGACAGCCGAAAGAAGCATTCCATCCATACTGCTTTCTCCCAACCGTAATACATGGTGGAGGTTCTGTGATGATCTGGTGTGCTATTTCATGGAGATCTGCTGGGCCAATGATATCCCTTCATGGAAGAATTAACAGCCGAGATTATTTAGGCATTTTGGGTGACCAAGTGCATCCAATGGTTCAAGCACTGTTCCCAGAGGGGAACGCCATCTTTCAGGATGATAATGCACCAATTCATACAGCTAGAATCATTAAAGCATGGCACGAGGAACATTCTAATGAAGTTGAGCATCTCATCTGGCCCCCACAATCCCCAGACCTCAACATTATTGAGCATTTATGGTCGATTTCCACTGCCATCGTCGCTCAAAGAACTGGAGGGTGTTTTAACTGCAGAATGGGCTAAAATTCCTTTGGAAACAATTCACACCTTGTATGAATCCATACCTCGGAGAATTGAGGCTGTAATCGCCGCAAAAGGTGGACCTACACCATATTAAACTAATTTTGTTGATGTTTCCAGGTGTTTCCATTATTTTGTCCAACCCCTGTTTTTCCCGGATCTGCTCATTCCTTGACCAAGACACCACAAAAACACCAGTGCACGCCCTTATCATCTCCCGCCTCGACTACTTCAACCTCCTACTCTCTGGCCTCCCCTCTAGCGCTCTGGTACCACTCCAATCCATCCTACACTCTGCTGCCTGACTAATCTACCTGTCTCCCTGCTATTCCCCAGCCTCTCCCCTATGCCAAGCCCTTCAGTGGCTTCCTATCATCCAGAGACTCCAGTTCAATACCCTTACTATGACATACAAAGCTATCCACAACCTGTCTCCTCCATACATCTGTGAGATGGTCTATCGGTACTTACCTACACGCAACCTTTTATCCTCTAAAGATTTCCTTCTCTACTCCCCTCTTACCTCTTCTTCCCACAACCGCATACAAGACTTCTCCCGTGCTTCCCCCATACTCTGGAACTCTCTACCCCAACACATTAGACTCTTGCCTACCATGGAAACCTTCAAAAAGAACCTGAAGACCCACCACTTCCGACAAGCCTACAGCCTGCAGTGATCCTCAATCTACTGAACAGCTGCGCAGCTAGCTCTACCCTCTCCTAGTGTATCCTCACCTATCCCCTGTAGACTGCGAGCCCTTGCGGGCCAGTAGCCTATCTAAGGGAGAACAATATGATTGGCATCTCTGCAGACGATCAGTCAGACAGCTACTCCATACACATTAGACCATTGGCCAAACCCATCGACATCGTCGGGTTTATCCAACATTATTCTAAGGTGAATAGGGGGTTTAAATCTACTCAAAAATCAACTTATTCCCCATGAATTTTGCTCCTTCGGTGGACAATTACTGGCTTGTTTAAATGGTCTGATAATCATGAATGACTGTTCTCATAAACAGTTATTGTCCACTCATCAGCCCAGCTAAATGACCTTCAGACCAGGGACAATCAATTTATAAATGCCAGGTCTTTGCACTTAGGAATGATTTTTTCTTCACCATTGTTCAACAATAATACATTTTGCAATCACGAATTTCCTGTTGAAGACATTCTCAATATATAGAGCCCCAATACTGGTGACACGAAGTTAAAGACACTTCAGCTCTCATTATACTTCATACCCACCATAACAACTGCATGTGGTTCGTCACAACTTAGCCTGGAACCCATTTCACATATTGTAACATTTCATATAAGACAAACAAGTAGACTTAAAAATAAGTCGTACACAGTGAAGAAAAGTTTCCAACATTCATATATACACACAAAAATGATAATGTTACCATGTATATGACTGTTCACTTGTTAATGCTGCTTGATGTATACAATAATTATGCATTTATATATTTGCCATTCCCATATATAGGGGTTTAAATGTTCTAAATCTGCAGAAAATACCAGTGGTGTTCATGTTAAGCTACATAGATGAGGTGAATATGAAACCTCTAAGTATGTAACTTGCAGGATTGACTCAGTTATCCTATCTGCAAACAAGAAAATTTTGATGGTGAACCACAGTCACAACATTTAAATGTGCGTAATCACCAATTTGAGCTGCTTATTTAAAACTACCAAATCATGCATCAAAGAGCATGTTTGGATAACTGTGCAGTTTCTGCCCAGCCTTACTGTAATTTACGGGAGCTTTGCTTACATTCCTAATCAGTTTGGGTGAAATATGTAGTAGCACATCATTTCAGATGTAAACAACTGCGTTCAATTCTAATTTTGAGCCAAACTTTTTTTCTTTTTCGCATAATTTTAGTTTATCTCTAATGGAAAATAAAATCAGCTGAAATCATTTGCATTGAGTGATTTCGACAAGTTACACAAAGGGGGTTTATGTAAAATCCACTGATTCATGAAAAAAGAAGTCATTGCAGTGTGTAGTGAAACCGAATGATTACATACTTTCAGCCACCAGAAGATCGTTCTAATTAAGGAGATTATCTTTGAAGTTTTCCAAGAATGCGTCATATCTGTCAGTGATTGCCCGGTTATTAACCAATATAATAACTGACTGAAGCTGCGGACATGAACATTCATTACAAATGAGAAGGAGACAGCTGTGCGGAGCAGAACATCGAATATGCTGAGAGTGCAGCATGGCATACATATGAGCATCTTCTACAACAGACTCCGGCTCTTATTAAAGATGTATACAGACAGGCGGAAGAAACAAACAATGCACTACATGCATATCTATGCATTACCAAAAACATACTTTGTTGGAAATATCAACTGAATAAAAATGCCAACAACCACAGCTCAGTAATGAGTGATGCACGCCCTGGTCAGAGTCATTCCAAAACTTCTTTAACTTAAATAAATTGCAATGGTTCTTTTGCCAGAATAAGGTTTATTAAGATCCCAAATTACACAAATGGTTATATTTGTTACAATGAGGCATTTTGGGGTTATCATAAAAGAGATTTCCATTACACAGATACTGAAATACAGTAGGTCATCAATGTCAGACTGGTGAGGAATCACTAGACCTGCTCCTGCAGGGGACAGAAGTAGCAGGAAAACGCTAGTAGTGATGAGCGAGTGTTCTCGTTGCTGGGGTTTTCCCCGAGCACGCTCGGGTGTCCTCCGAGTATTTATGGCTGCTCAGAGATTTAGTTTTCATCACGACAGCTGAATGATTTACAGCTAGTTGCCAGCCTAAGTACATGTGGGGGTTGTCTGGTTGCTAGGGAATCCCCACATGTAATCAAGCTGTCTAGTAGCTGTAAATTATTCAGCTGCCGGGATGAAAACTAAATCTCCAAGCAGTCATAAATACCCAGAGATCACCCGAGCGTGCTCGGGAAAACCCGAGCAACGAGTATACTCGCTTATCACTAACCACTACAGCATAATAATGTTTACTGGCCATTGCCCAATACTGTAAACCAGTTTTTAGTAAACATAGGGAAATCGTTTCAAAGGTGATTGAATTTGCCTCAAGTCTTATGGAAAATATGAATTTTTCTGAATGTACTTTTTTTGATGTTTTGCTTCTTGTTTATTCAGCAAAATGGTGGTCATCTGGCTGCTATTTAAATGTTTTGTAGAGAGCCAATAAGGGGGTGAAAAAAATATACTCACCTCGCTGTTAAATTGTTCTGCCACTGTAGCCACCATATGGTCTTTTAATCATGCAATATCGTCTTCCAGCATGTTCACTTTGTTTTGGGGCTACTGGCGCTGAGTTGACCCCGGACATCACAACTCATATAACTTGCTAAAGGAAAGAAGAGGCCTAAAGTAGCTTGATGGAGGACCGGATGGAGGGCTGTAGAGGCAAGACAAATAAGTGGCAAGGTGAGTATTATTTTTTATCCACTATACTTTTGTTACACTATGGGGTTGGCACAGAATCCCAAATCCCAGGGCATAATAATAAATATTTACATTGTGTTACATAACTTCTTTGCAAATCAAATTTCCCTGCCAAATTTAAGAAAACTGCTGAATCCATCACTAGCTCCAATACATTTGAAGATGAGATGATCTGCAATACCCAGCAGCAGTCACTAAACATTGTGGTGGAGCTGGGGTGTCCATCTCCACAGACTTTTTACTAGTGATGGGTGAACCAGTGAATGTTCTGGTACAGTGGATTCAGCCGATCATTTAAAAAAAGTTCGGTTTGGGTATCAGATCAGTACCCGAACTCAAACCTGGACCCCATTCTAATGAATGGGGCCCCTGAACATCCATTGTTTACAATGCTGTCAACTGCGTGACAGCACGGCAAAAACAGGCTCTGATCGTCAGTAAGGGTACCGTCTCACAGTGGCACTTTGGTCGCTACGACGGCACGATCCGTGACGTTCCAGCGATATACTTACGATCTCGCTGTGTCTGACACGCTACTGCGATCAGGGACCCCGCTGAGAATTGTACGTCGTAGCAGATCGTTTGAAACTTTCTTTCGTCGTCAGATCACCCGCTGTCATCGCTGGATCGTGTGTTCACTTGTAACCAGGGTAAATATCGGGTTACTAAGCGCAGGGCCGTGCTTAGTAACCCGATATTTACCCTGGTTACCATTGTAAAAGTTAAAAAAAAACACTACATACTCACCTTCTGATGTCTGTCACGTCCCCCGGAGTCCACAGAGTTACGCGCTGCTGCCGAGAACTTCCTGCACTGACTGTGTCAGCGCCGGCCATAAAGCAGAGCACAGCGGTGACGTCACCACTGTGCTCTGCTTTATTGCCGGCACTGATACATTCAGTGCAGGAAGCTCTCGGCAGCAGCGCGTAACCCTGTGGACGCCGGGGGACGTGACAGACATCAGAAGGTGAGTATGTAGTGGTTTTTTTTTTAACTTTTACAATGGTAACCAGGGTAAATATTGGGTTACTAAGTGCGGCCCTGCACTTATTAACCCGATGTTTACCCTGGTTACCCAGGTGCTGCAGGGGGACTTCGGCATCGTTGAAGACAGTTTCAACGATGCCGATGTCCTTCCCCTGATCGTTGGTCGCTGGAGAGAGCTGTCTGTGTGACAGCTCCCCAGTGACCACACAACGACTTACCAACGATCACGGCCAGGTCGTATCGCTGGTCGTGATCATTGGTAAGTCTTTTAGTGTAACGGTACCCTAAGATCATTGCCGCCAGTCAGAGAGTGGCAGTACCTACACTGTCAGATGACAGTATGTGAGCCAACAGGTGTGACCAGTGGTAAAAAGGTTATCACCTGTCACAGGCGTCAGCTGATGAGAGTGCTACTCAGAGAGTACTACTGATAGCAAAGAGAGCTGGTGAGGCTGATGAGAATATTCATCAGCCGGCACCTGTGAAATAAATAATTTAAAAAAATGACTTGGGGTCTCTTCTATTTTTGATAACCAGCACAGGCAAAACAAACAGCTGCCAGCTGCAACCCCCAGCTATCAGCTTTATCATGGTTGGTTACCAAGAATAGAGGGGTCCCTGGCCATTTAAATAAAAATGATTTAAATAAATAATTTTAAAAAATGACATGGGGTGCTCCCCATTTTTGACAGCCAGCCTAGTTATAGCAGACAGCTGGAGCTGTTATTCTCAGACTGGTAAGGAGTCATGGTTATTATCTCTCCCTAGCCTAAAAATAGCAACCTGCAGCCACCTCAGAAAAGGCGCATCTATTAAATGCACCATTTCTGGCACTTTGCACGGCTTTTATGTATTTAAATAATTTAGAAAAATGGTGTGAGACCTCTCTATTCCTAGTAACAAGCCGTGATAAATTTGGCTACTGGGAGTTGCAGCCTGCTGTTGTCATTTTTGCCTGCACTGTTTATCAAAAATAGAAGAGACCTCTCATCATTTATTTATTGCACAGGTGTCAGCTAATGAGCATTCTCATTAGCCTCACCTGCTTTCAATGCTACCAGCAACAGCATGCATATGCTGATGAAAGTAGTACTCTCATCAGCTGACGCTTGTGACAGAAGGTAATTTGCTGATCAGAGCTGCTGGTGTTTCTCGCTCAATGTTTGGGGTGCCAAATAGTGATGAGCGAATATACTCGTTGCTCGGGATTTCCCGAGCATGCTCGGGTGATCTCCGAGTATTTATGACTGCTCGGAGATTTAGTTTTCATCCCCTCAGCTAAATGATTTACATCTGTTAGCCAGCTTGAATACATGTGGGGATTCCCTAGCAACCAGGCAACCCCCACATGTACTTAGCCTGGCTATTAGCTGTAAATCATTCAGCTGCGGCAATGAAAACAAAATCTCCAAGTAGTCATAAATACTTGGAGATCATCCGAGCGTGCTAGGGAAAACACGAGCAACGGGTATATTCGCTCATCACTAGTGCCGAACCCAAGCAGCAACACGGATTTCCTGGAGAAGTTCGGGATCTGTGCACGGACATTAGGTGCTTGGTACAGACCCTGAATTTTACTGTTATGGTTCGTCCATCACTACCCTTTACATCTCTCCACAGCTGGAGTTAATAACAGCTGATCAGTAGGAGTGCCTATTTATTCCATTTAGAGCTACACATTTGAGATTGTTGCCTGATCCAATCTTGTATTCTCAGTTTTACTCTAATGCCCACACATTTAAGGTTTAATCAAAAAGGTTTTCTACACACTAATATATGATTAGCCTCTCATAGAAACTTAAGGTGGGTGTCATTTTAACACCAAGATTTAATTTTTGGACATAGATGATAGGCATATGGGCGGCTGTTCATTAGTATATGCCACCTCCCTCATATAATATTGTGACTTTTCTGTATCCTGCTGAGAACTGGTATTTTAACCTGCCTTTAAGTCAGTTATTATGGCTTTTTTTTTTTTAGCAATATGAAGTATCTTCAATCCTATTTCTATACCAAAGTTCGGTTCGTGTGCCAGAACTGTACCCAAACTAGAACCAGAACCCAAACCCCATAGAAAACATTGGGGACCTGAATTTTTGAACCAAAAATTAATTATCTCTTTCTACCTCTCTCTTTCAAACTGACTTCCCCCTAAACTCTCAACATGGTAAGAGACTTACAAGGGAAGTCCTTGTTTGGCGTTAACCACCAGACAGTAAAATGTCTGGCATAAATGCCGAACTTAAAAGTTTGCATCCGCTCATCCCTACTTTTATGCTAAAAGTTAGGTATTTTCACCTTCAGACATACACACAAGATCTACAACACAGAATAAAACTTCCTAAAGATCATCAGCTATGTAATATACAGAAGCCAAGGACTACAATATTGAATTCTCAGTTTTATTGAGAAGATAAACACCAAATGTGATATAAAGGAGGGTGAAAAAATCAGTGATCTATACAATTACTTTTCTTCCTGGGTTTTAATTAATCTCATTGTCACATTACATTTTCCTCGGAACTACATTTGAAAAAATAATCAGTAAAACAATTATGTAATAATTACACTCTGTCAATACAATTAATAATGGTTACATTCTGTCAATACATTCTTGACTACATGATGTGAGACTGAGCAATTTATTAATCTGCCCACTGAATGTGTGGCATGCATACCTATAAGATTACATTATCATAAGATTAATATGAAAAAAACGCCCTGGGGTGTCCATTACCATAAAGTATGTGGAATATCCATGTATCAGTCTAAGCCATGCTGATAAATGCTTATTTGTCTGGGATTCTGTACATTATATGTAGACACAAGGTGGTCTTTTTATTGGAATTAGAACACGATTCCCTGCATGGAGCGGAGTATCTGTTAACACCAAGATCATTATGTTAACAGAGACCTACCAGTTACACTGTAAAGTAGTAAGATTCTCAGGTGGATTTTTTAATGTCACATTTTACATGACTCCTTCTTAAAAGATTCATTTATTAAAGCTTACATACCATGCATACTACCATTGCTATGCCAAGTAATACATGCTTTGGTCTCATCTAGCCTGCCTGGACCTAAATGAGCTATGTCTGTATAACTTGGCATCATAAACCTTTTATAAATGTCTATAAATCCTAATAAATTTCTACATCTTTGCAAAGTAAGCAGAACTGTCACATTTTAATGTACTGGTGGGACTTGCAATGTTTAAAGTGGGAAGCAATAAGTCAAACATTATATGTGTATTAGATTCCGGTGTCTACTGTGTATAAATGTAATACCATTATAATTAATGGAACGAGGCTCATGTCTTTCACATTTTCCTCTGTGTATAGGGAGATGTCAGTATTTTTCCAGGTAATCTAGAGATCTCGCTAGATTTTAGATTTCAATGAAATCATAAAACATGTTGTTCTGCTATAACAATAAAAACACAACTATAACAAATCTCATGGGGAAAATAAACCGCTTTAAGGCTAATATTACCGTCAAAGGATGTGCTGAGATGACAGCCATAAGCTTAAAAGTCTTACAGAGTCATCTAACCTAGAGTTGGTGGATGTCATAGTGCAGGTATACATGGGGATATGGACGTGAAATGTGTATTATGCTTGAAAGGATGACATGATCAATGTAAGATGTCTGAATCTGATGCAATGCAATAGTTAGAAGATATATTAATAGATATAAAACCAGAAATATAGCTTATAATTAAATAGGTGTAATTTTAATTAGAATAATTAGCATAGACTTTATATACAATATACAGCTCTGGCTGACCACTGCAAAATTTTCAGTTTGTCTGATTTTTCTCTTTATAGGTATGTTTTTTGAGTAAAATGTAAATTGTTCTTTTATTCTATAAACTACTGACAAAATGTCTCCAAAGTTCCAAGCAAAAAATTTTGTATTTATTTTGAGAAAATGAGAAATGGCCAAAAAAACAAAAAAATGCATTGGTTGCAGACCTCAAATAATGTAATACGGTGCAGTCGTCCTGTCCCCTTTGCAGAAAAGCAAAGTAGGATTTCCCCCCCAAAGTATACTTGGGGTTGTGCTCATCCTTCTTCTTCCTCCAAACACAGTGAGTAGAGTTGATACCAAAAAGTTCTATTTTTGTCTCATCTCACTACATGACCTTCTCCCATGCACCTCTGAATTATCCAGATGGTAATTGGTGAACTTCAAATGTGCCTAGATATGTTCTGGTGTAAGCAAGTGTGTGCCTTGCAGGATTTTAATCCATGATGGCATTGTATGTTACTAATGGTAATGTTTAAGACTATTGTCCCTGTTCTCTTCAGGTCATTGTCCAGGTCCTCCATGTAGTTCTGGGCTGATTCCTGACCTTTCTCAGAATCATCCTTACCCCACGAGGTGAGATCATGCATGGAGCTATAGACAGAGGAAGATTGACAGTCGTCTTGTGTTTCTTCCATTTTCTAATAATTGTATCAACAGTTCTTGCCTTCTCGCCAAGCTGCTTGCCTATTGTCCTGTAGCCTATCCCAGCCTTGTGCAGGTCTGCAATTTTGTCCCTGGTGTCCTTGTACAGGTCTTTGGTCTTGGCCATGGTGGAGAGGTTGGAGTGTGATTGATTGAGTGTGTGGATAGGTGTCTTTTATACACGTAATGAGTTCAAACAGGTGCAAGTTATAAAGGTAATGAGTGCAGAGTAGGAGGGCTTCTGAAAGAAAAACTAATAGGTCTGTGAGACAAGTATAAATAACACCATTGAAGAGTCTTAAAGACTGAGATTTCATTGCACTATGATCTGTTTTAAATTTTCTTACTAAACAGAGGCTGTAATTATTGTAAGATCTTAAAAATGACTGCTCTATGCACTTATAAAGATGACAAAAGGATGAGACCATCTTGTCCTTTTATATCCTAAGGTTTATGGTGAAGCTGGCTATAATCAGCTATTGTTTCTAAATCAAATGCTTTGAAAGCCCAATGTGGTCATGCTGGCTAACTTCCTGGCAACTTAATGCCTGCTTAGGGCATTTTTCCCTACCTTTTTCCTTTTTACAACTTTATTTGTGTGTTCAGGTTTTGTCCTTTATTCTAGAGTTTTGCTTACTTTTTTGTATTTACTTTTTTAATAAAATGCCTGTAGCAAAAAAATGTGCATTCAGTAGTTTAACAATACAAATATAAATTAGATATTTCATTGTTCTGGAACACTTGAAAATATCACTTACTCGGTTAATGATATACCGACTCTAGCTTTTCTTTATTAAAGCTCAAGAACTTTACATTTTTTTTGTGAGGACAGCAAAATATAAATTAAAAACTATAACCTTTTATTGAGCCTTTGCCAGAATATAATTACGTCTGACTTGCATATTTCCATTCTTGCTGTGTTAAAAAACTTTCTTTACACATACTGAATAAAAGGCAGATAGCTATGTAGATGTTTTATGATTGATTTGTCATGTATTCTCTAAAGATAGTAATCCATGGTCTCTGGTGTTTTCATTACAATTACCAAACAAAAAGGAACATTTAAGCTTTCAATTTCTCTTAATGGGAACCTGTCAGCCGGATTGTGCACAGTAACCTACAGACAGTGTCAGGTCGGCGCCGTTATACTGAATAAAATGATACTTTGGGTGATCAAATCCGTCTTGTGGTTCTTGTTTAATCTTTATTTTCAGTTTTGAGTTAATGATCTGCTCGTGCTTCAGGGCGGCCTGTGGGGGTCTTCGTGTGGTGCTCTGATTATATATTCATCTCTAAAAGCTTCTGACAGGTCATTGACCTGCCCCCTAGATTACATAATGATCATAAAATGGTTATTCTGGCATTTCAATTTTTTTTCTTTACAATATTTACCTATTAAGTTAATTAACTTTATATCTTCAAAGATCACATTATTGTGGCTATGGCTAAGCCAAATATGTTTAATTTTATAATTTTATTACTTAATTTTTTGAGCTGGGAAAAGGAAGTTTCATAAACTGTAAAATTGTTTTAAATAAAAAAAAAATGTTTTATTCACTTTTACTTGATTTTTCAGCTCCTTTAAGGGACTGGAACCTATTAAAATTGGATCACATTTACTATACACTGCAATACTATAGTATTATTAGCTATTTGTTCCTCAGCTGTTTTCTTAAAGGGAACCTGTCACCACGTTTTTGGAAGATGGGATAAAAATAGCGTTAAATAGGGGCAGAGGTGGGCGTTACATTAGTGTGTGTGTTATGCGTTTATTACCCACCTAAGTTGCCGAAATAACTTTGCAAAGTCTCCGTTTTCGCCTGTCAATCAGGCTGGTCAGGTCACATGGGCGTGGTGTCTTCACCCAGATTTGGCGTAGTTTTCCGTTGGTGGCGTAGTGGTGTGCGCATGCCCAAAGTCCGGAATCCTCTTCCAGGGGATTTAAAATAGCGCGGTGTTCGTTATTGCATTGGTGATCGGTGGGCGCGGCCATCTTCCTTTGGCCGCGCGTGCGCAGAAGCGGCGCTCTGCTGGCCGCGGCATCAGGAAAATGGCCGCGGGATGCCGCGCGTGCGCAGATGGATATCGCGGCGGCCATTTTCCTGACCATTGGTTCAAATTTTTGTGGCCAAAATTCAGAATCTTGCTCCCTGCTTCTTCCAAATATCCTATTATACTCCATTCAGCCATAACAATATAAAAGGTGCATCAACTATGAAATTCATAGATTTCAAAAGATTATCACAATGCTCAGGTTTCTCCACCTCACAACTGATCTTCCCTGTCTCCTCTCCTTCTGTCTGAGCCCTTGATCTTTTGCACCCCCACTTACCTAAAAAAAGCAACCTAGCTAGATCAAAGAAATTCTTTACTGCCCCTATCCATTTGACAACTATTTGTGATAAATATGTCTATGTTGGATATAGTGAGCATGCATATGTATTCTGATCTTCAACTGCTTACACCCTTTTCACCCCTTGCACTTCTTCAGCAACAGGAACCTCCATTCTTGTAAAACCTCGTGCCACTTTATGAATTGTGCACCTCTAACTCAACAACTGCCAGGATTGACAAGTTGATTTTTATTTTTTTCTGGGCGGCTTATTCAAAAATCATAGACAGACAATGTCTTTTATGGTCACGTTGAAAAACAAGATTAAATCATTATGCTTGTAAATGTCTTCACATCAGAAATGCAGGATCTACAGCTGCAGTCACTGCAAACTGCAAAATAATATTACATTCAAAATAATCTAAATTTGTTCAGCCTCAAAAAACAAATCAAGGACATCTCATTTTTTTATCAAGAGGGTAAAGAGGTGCACTTTTTTAAGACTGCCCTGGAATTTCTGGACAGTTGGCAACCCTGATCATGCCCCCTGATCAAGACTGGCATTAAAGCAGCTCTTAATGAATCAGGGCCACAGTACGAGTATGCATTCCCAAATCCGCTATCATTTTTTTCCCTTTCCTTCTGAATTCATTTCCCCTTAAAGGCTCATACCCATATGCGGGAAAAAAATAATCCAATTTCTGGATGGAAAAAACGGACGAGTGCTATGCGAGTGTCATGTGAGTATAATGCGATTTTTAAACGCAACATCCGTATGACATCTTTATGTAATCCGTGTGCAATGCGATTTTAACATGAGCTTTTACATACAGAAGTTCTCTGTCATTTACACATCATTTTAAAACGAAATATTCTTCAACACACGCACACACATATACAGTACAGACCAAAAGTTTGGACACACTTTCTCATGTAAAGATTTTTTTGTATTTTCATGACTATGAAAATTGTACATTCACATTGAAGGCATCAAAACTATAAATTAACACATGGAATTATATACGTAACAAAAAAGTGTGAAACAACTGAAATTATGTCTTATATTCTAGGTTCTTCAAAGTAGCCACCTTTTGCTTTGATGACTTCTTTGTACACTCTTGGCAATCTCTTGATGAGCTTCAAGAGGTAGTCACTGGGAATGGTTTTCACTTCACAGGTGTGCCCTGTCAGGTTTAATAAGTGGGATTTCTTGCCTTATAAATGGTGATGGGACCATCAGTTGTGTTGTTCAGAAGTCTGGTGGATACACAGCTGATAGTCCTACTGAATAGACTGTTAGAATTTGTATTATGGCAAGAAAAAAGCAGCTAAGTAAAGAAAAACGAGTGACCATCATTACTTTAAGAAATGAAGGTCAGTCAGTCCGAAAAATTGGGAAAACTTTGAAAGTGTCCCCAAGTGCAGTGGCAAAAACCATCAAGCACTACAAAGAAACTGGCTCACATGAGGACCGCCCCAGGAAAGGAAGACCAAGAGTCACCTCTGCTTCTGAGGATAAGTTTATCCGAGTCACCAGCTTCAGAAAACACAGGTCAACAGCAGCTCAGATTAGAGACCAGGCAATGCCACACAGTGTTCTAGCAGCAGACACATCTCTACAACAACTGTTAAGAGGAGACTTTGTGCAGCAGGCCTTCATGGTAAAATAGCTGCTAGGAAACCACTGCTAAGGACAGGCAACAAGCAGAAGAGACTTGTTTGGGCTAAATAACACAATGAATGGACATTAGACCAGTGGAAATCTGTGCTTTGGTCAGATGAGTCCAAATTTGAGATCTTTGGCTCCAACCACCGTGTCTTTGTGCGATGCAGAAAAGGTGAATGGATGGTCTCTACATGCCTGGTTCCCACCGTGAAGCATGGAGGAGGAGGTGTGATGATGTGAGGGTGCTTTGCTGATGACACTGTTGGGGATTTATTCAAAATTGAAGGCATACTGAACCAGCATGGCTACTACATCATCTTGCAGGGCATACTATTCCATCCGGTTTGCGTATAGTTTGACCATCATTTATTTTTCAACAGGACAATGACCCCAAACACACCTCCACGCTGTGTAAGGGCTATTTGACCTAGAAGAAGAGTGATGGGGTGCTACGCCAGATGACCTGGCCTCTACAGTCACCAGACCTGAACCCAATAAAGATGGTTTGGGGTGAGCTGGACCACAGAGTAAAGGCAAAAGGGCCAACAAGTGCTAAGCATCTCTGTGAACTCCTTCAAGATTGTTGGAAGACCATTCCCGGTGACTACCTCTTGAAGCTCATCAAGAGAATGCCAAGAGTGTGAAGAGCAGTCATCAAAGCAAAAGGTGGCTACTTTGAAGAACCTAGAATATAAGACATAATTTCAGCTGTTTCACACTTTTTTGTTAAGTATATAATTCCACATGTGTTAATTCATAGTTTTGATGCCTTCAGTGTGAATGTACAATTTTCATAGTCATGAAAATACATAAAAATCTTTAAATGTGAAGGTGTGTCCAAACTTTTGGTCTGTACTGTATATATATATATATATATATATATATATATATATATATATATACTCACCGGCCACTTTATTAGGTACACCATGCTAGTAACGGGTTGGACCCCCTTTTGCCTTCAGAACTGCCTCAATTCTTCGTGGCATAGATTCAACAAGGTGCTGGAAGCATTCCTCAGAGATTTTGGTCCATATTGACATGATGGCATCACACAGTTGCCGCAGATTTGTCGGCTGCACATCCCAAAGATGCTCCATACAAGGCAGGATGGATCCATGCTTTCATGTTGTTTACGCCAAATTCTGACCCTACCATCCGAATGTCGCAGCAGAAATCGAGACTCATCAGACCAAGCAACGTTTTTCCAATCTTCTACTGTCCAATTTCGATGAGCTTGTACAAATTGTAGCCTCAGTTTCCTGTTCTTAGCTGAAAGGAGTGGTACCCGGTGTGGTCTTCTGCTGCTGTAGCCCATCTGCCTCAAAGTTCGACGCACTGTGCGTTCAGAGATGCTCTTAGGCCTACCTTGGTTGTAACGGGTGGCGATTTGAGTCACTGTTGCCTATCTATCAGCTCGAACCAGTCTGCCCATTCTCCTCTGACCTCTGGCATCAACAAGGCATTTCCGCCCACAGAACTGCCGCTCACTGGATTTTTTTTCTTTTTCGGACCATTCTCTGTAAACCCTAGAGATGGTTGTGCGTGAAAATCCCAGTAGATCAGCAGTTTCTGAAATTCTCAGACCAGCCCTTCTGGCACCAACAACCATGCCACGTTCAAAGGCACTCAAATCACCTTTCTTCCCCATACTGATGCATGGTTTGAACTGCAGGAGATTGTCTTGACCATGTCTACTGTTATGGTTCTCAATGGCAAGAGAACAAAGCCCAGCAAACATAAGAACTAGCTCTTGGAAGGATGGAAACTAAACTGACCATGAACTAAACCTGCCGCACAACTAACAGTAGCCGGGTAGCGTTGCCTACGTTTTTATCCCTAGACGCCCAGCGCCGGCCGGAGGACTAACTAATCCTGGCAGAGGAAAATATAGTCCTGGCTCACCTCTAGAGAAATTTCCCCGAAAGGCAGACAGAGGCCCCCACATATATTGGCGGTGATTTTAGATGAAAATGACAAACGTAGTATGAAAACAGGTTTAGCAAAATTGAGGTCCGCTTACTAGATAGCAGGAAGACAGAAAGGGCACTTTCATGGTCAGCTGAAAACCCTATAAAACACCATCATGAAATTACTTTAAGACTCTAGTATTAACTCATAACATCAGAGTGGCAATTTCAGATCACAAGAGCTTTCCAGACACAGAAACGAAACTACAGCTGTGAACTGGAACAAAATGCAAAAACACACGAGGACAAAGTCCAACTTAGCTGGGAGTAGTCTAGCAGCAGGAACATGCACAGAAAGGCTTCTGATTACAATGTTGACCGGCATGGAAGTGACAGAGGAGCAAGGCTAAATAGCGACTCCCACATCCTGATGGAAACAGGTGAACAGAGGGGATGATGCACACCAGTTCAATTCCACCAGTGGCCACCGGGGGAGCCCAAAATCCAATTTCACAACAGTACCCCCCCCTCAAGGAGGGGGCACCGAACCCTCACCAGAACCACCAGGGCGATCAGGATGAGCCCTATGAAAGGCACGGACCAGATCGGAGGCATGAACATCAGAGGCAGTCACCCAAGAATCATCCTCCTGACCGTATCCCTTCCATTTGACCAGATACTGGAGTTTCCGTCTGGAAACACGGGAGTCCAAGATTTTTTCCACAACGTACTCCAACTCGCCCTCAACCAACACCGGAGCAGGAGGCTCAACGGAAGGCACAACCGGTACCTCATACCTGCGCAATAATGACCGATGAAAAACATTATGAATAGAAAAAGATGCAGGGAGGTCCAAACGGAAGGACACAGGGTTAAGAATCTCCAATATCTTGTACGGGCCGATGAACCGAGGCTTAAACTTAGGAGAAGAAACCCTCATAGGGACAAAACGAGAAGACAACCACACCAAGTCCCCAACACAAAGCCGAGGACCAACCCGACGCCGGCGGTTGGCAAAAAGCTGAGTCTTCTCCTGGGACAACTTCAAATTGTCCACTACCTGCCCCCAAATCTGATGCAACCTCTCCACCACAGCATCCACTCCAGGACAATCCGAAGATTCCACCTGACCAGAAGAAAATCGAGGATGAAACCCCGAATTACAGAAAAAAGGAGACACCAAGGTGGCAGAGCTGGCCCGATTATTGAGGGCAAACTCCGCTAAAGGCAAAAAAGCAACCCAATCATCCTGATCTGCAGACACAAAACACCTCAAATATGTCTCCAAGGTCTGATTCGTCCGCTCGGTCTGGCCATTAGTCTGAGGATGGAAAGCAGACGAGAAAGACAAATCTATGCCCATCCTAGCACAGAATGCTCGCCAAAATCTAGACACGAATTGGGTTCCTCTGTCAGAAACGATATTCTCCGGAATACCATGCAAACGGACCACATTTTGAAAAAACAGAGGAACCAACTCGGAAGAAGAAGGCAACTTAGGCAGGGGAACCAAATGGACCATCTTAGAGAAACGGTCACACACCACCCAGATGACAGACATCTTCTGAGAAACAGGAAGATCCGAAATAAAATCCATCGAGATGTGCGTCCAGGGCCTCTTCGGGATAGGCAAGGGCAACAACAATCCACTAGCCCGAGAACAACAAGGCTTGGCCCGAGCACAAACGTCACAAGACTGCACAAAGCCTCGCACATCTCGAGACAGGGAAGGCCACCAGAAGGACCTTGCCACCAAATCCCTGGTACCAAAGATTCCAGGATGACCTGCCAATGCAGAAGAATGAACCTCAGAAATGACTTTACTGGTCCAATCATCAGGAACAAACAGTCTACCAGGTGGGCAACGATCAGGTCTATCCGCCTGAAACTCCTGCAAGGCCCGCCGCAGGTCTGGAGAAACGGCAGACAATATCACTCCATCCTTAAGGATCCCTATAGGTTCAGAATTACCAGGGGAGTCAGGCTCAAAACTCCTAGAAAGGGCATCCGCCTTAACATTCTTAGAACCCGGCAGGTAGGACACCACAAAATTAAACCGAGAGAAAAACAACGACCAGCGCGCCTGTCTAGGATTCAGGCGTCTGGCGGACTCAAGATAAATTAGATTTTTGTGGTCAGTCAATACCACCACCTGATGTCTAGCCCCCTCAAGCCAATGACGCCACTCCTCAAAAGCCCACTTCATGGCCAAAAGCTCCCGATTCCCAACATCATAATTCCGCTCGACGGGCGAAAATTTACGCGAGAAAAAAGCACAAGGTCTCATCACGGAGCAATCGGAACTTCTCTGCGACAAAACCGCCCCAGCTCCGATTTCAGAAGCGTCGACCTCAACCTGAAAAGGAAGAGCAACATCAGGCTGACGCAACACAGGGGCGGAAGAAAAGCGGCGCTTAAGCTCCCGAAAGGCCTCCACAGCAGCAGGGGACCAATCAGCAACATCAGCACCCTTCTTAGTCAAATCAGTCAATGGTTTAACAACATCAGAAAAACCAGCAATAAATCGACGATAAAAGTTAGCAAAGCCCAAAAATTTCTGAAGACTCTTAAGAGAAGAGGGTTGCGTCCAATCACAAATAGCCTGAACCTTGACAGGATCCATCTCGATGGAAGAGGGGGAAAAAATATATCCCAAAAAGGAAATCTTTTGAACCCCAAAAACGCACTTAGAACCCTTCACACACAAGGAATTAGACCGCAAAACCTGAAAAACCCTCCTGACCTGCTGGACATGAGAGTCCCAGTCATCCGAAAAAATCAAAATATCATCCAGATACACAATCATAAATTTATCCAAATAATCACGGAAAATGTCATGCATAAAGGACTGAAAGACTGAAGGGGCATTTGAAAGACCAAAAGGCATCACCAAATACTCAAAGTGGCCCTCGGGCGTATTAAATGCGGTTTTCCACTCATCCCCCTGCTTAATTCGCACCAAATTATACGCCCCACGGAGATCTATCTTAGAGAACCACTTGGCCCCCTTTATGCGAGCAAACAAATCAGTCAGCAGTGGCAACGGATATTGATATTTAACCGTGATTTTATTCAAAAGCCGATAATCAATACACGGCCTCAAAGAGCCATCTTTCTTAGCCACAAAGAAAAAAACGGCTCCTAAGGGAGATGACGAAGGACGAATATGTCCCTTTTCCAAGGACTCCTTTATATATTCTCGCATAGCAGCATGTTCAGGCACAGACAGATTAAATAAACGACCCTTAGGGTATTTACTACCCGGAATCAAATCTATGGCACAATCGCACTCCCGGTGCGGAGGTAATGAACCAAGCTTAGGTTCTTCAAAAACGTCACGATATTCAGTCAAGAATTCAGGAATCTCAGAGGGAATAGATGATGAAATGGAAACCACAGGTACGTCCCCATGCGTCCCCTTACATCCCCAGCTTAACACAGACATAGCTTTCCAGTCAAGGACTGGGTTATGAGATTGCAGCCATGGCAATCCAAGCACCAACACATCATGTAGGTTATACAGCACAAGAAAGCGAATAATCTCCTGGTGATCCGGATTAATCCGCATAGTTACTTGTGTCCAGTACTGTGGTTTATTACTAGCCAATGGGGTGGAGTCAATCCCCTTCAGGGGTATAGGAGTTTCAAGAGGCTCCAAATCATACCCACAGCGTTTGGCAAAGGACCAATCCATAAGACTCAAAGCGGCGCCAGAGTCGACATAGGCATCCGCGGTAATAGATGATAAAGAACAAATCAGGGTCACAGATAGAATAAACTTAGACTGTAAAGTGCCAATTGAAACAGACTTATCAAGCTTCTTAGTACGCTTAGAGCATGCTGATATAACATGAGTTGAATCACCGCAATAGAAGCACAACCCATTTTTTCGTCTAAAATTCTGCCGTTCACTTCTGGACAGAATTCTATCACATTGCATATTCTCTGGCGTCTTCTCAGTAGACACCGCCAAATGGTGCACAGGTTTGTGCTCCCGCAGACGCCTATCGATCTGGATAGCCATTGTCATGGACTCATTCAGACCCGCAGGCACAGGGAACCCCACCATAACATCCTTAATGGCATCAGAGAGACCCTCTCTGAAATTCGCCGCCAGGGCGCACTCATTCCACTGAGTAAGCACAGCCCATTTACGGAATTTCTGGCAGTATATTTCAGCTTCGTCTTGCCCCTGAGATAGGGACATCAAGGCCTTTTCCGCCTGAAGCTCTAACTGAGGTTCCTCATAAAGCAACCCCAAGGCCAGAAAAAACGCATCCACATTGAGCAACGCAGGATCCCCTGGAGCCAATGCAAAAGCCCAATCCTGAGGGTCGCCCCGGAGCAAGGAAATCACAATCCTGACCTGCTGAGCAGGATCTCCAGCAGAGCGAGATTTCAGGGACAAAAACAACTTGCAATTATTTTTGAAATTTTGAAAGCAAGATCTATTCCCTGAGAAAAATTCAGGCAAAGGAATTCTAGGTTCAGATATAGGAACATGAACAACAAAATCTTGTAAATTTTGAACTTTCGTGGTGAGATTATTCAAACCTGCAGCTAAACTCTGAATATCCATTTTAAACAGGTGAACACAGAGCCATTCCAGGATTAGAAGGAGAGAGAGAGAGAAAGGCTGCAATATAGGCAGACTAGCAAGAGATTCAATTACAAGCACACTCAGAACTGAAGGAAAAAAAAAAAAAAATCTTCAGCAGACTTCTCTTTTCTCTCCTTTCTCTGTCAATTAATTTAACCCTTTGTGGCCGGTCAAACTGTTATGGTTCTCAATGGCAAGAGAACAAAGCCCAGCAAACATAAGAACTAGCTCTTGGAAGGATGGAAACTAAACTGACCATGAACTAAACCTGCCGCACAACTAACAGTAGCCGGGTAGCGTTGCCTACGTTTTTATCCCTAGACGCCCAGCGCCGGCCGGAGGACTAACTAATCCTGGCAGAGGAAAATATAGTCCTGGCTCACCTCTAGAGAAATTTCCCCGAAAGGCAGACAGAGGCCCCCACATATATTGGCGGTGATTTTAGATGAAAATGACAAACGTAGTATGAAAACAGGTTTAGCAAAATTGAGGTCCGCTTACTAGATAGCAGGAAGACAGAAAGGGCACTTTCATGGTCAGCTGAAAACCCTATAAAACACCATCATGAAATTACTTTAAGACTCTAGTATTAACTCATAACATCAGAGTGGCAATTTCAGATCACAAGAGCTTTCCAGACACAGAAACGAAACTACAGCTGTGAACTGGAACAAAATGCAAAAACACACGAGGACAAAGTCCAACTTAGCTGGGAGTAGTCTAGCAGCAGGAACATGCACAGAAAGGCTTCTGATTACAATGTTGACCGGCATGGAAGTGACAGAGGAGCAAGGCTAAATAGCGACTCCCACATCCTGATGGAAACAGGTGAACAGAGGGGATGATGCACACCAGTTCAATTCCACCAGTGGCCACCGGGGGAGCCCAAAATCCAATTTCACAACAGTCTACATGCCTAAATGCACTGAGTTGCCGCCATGTGATTGGCTGATTAGAAATTAAGTGTTAACAAGAAGTTGGACAGGTGTACCTAATAAAGTGGCCGGTGAGTGTATATATATATATATATATATATATATATATATATATATATTTATACAGTGTGTCCATAAAGTCACGGTGCACTTTTGACCAGTCACTGGAAAGTAACAAAAAACGGTAGAAATGTGAAATCTGCTCCAAATAAAGAAAACCTCTCTCAGTTTCATACCTATTCAGTGCAGTTCGATGTGGGCTCCATTTGTTGCCCTACACACATCCAAGCAATAGCATAAGCTTGTGGTTGCACAATGTCACAAACCTGGCAGTATATTAATCAGAGTTCAGTTTATCAGGGGTTAATCTGACTGGGGCTCAGCAACAGCTTAAATAAATTTGTATAGCAAATACACCAGCGCAAATGTAGAAAATTCACAGCTGTACACCAAATGCTACAGGAAAGAAGTGGACACCAACAGCTTCATCAACATTCTCAGTTGCCACTTGCCTGTGTGGCTTACTAATATCCCTAAGGGTCAATTTACAAGACTTAGAAGAAATTGCACGACCCTGGAAGACTATAATATGGAAGCAGAGGTGTTGACCCAACAATTTCTCAATAAGGGCTATTCATGTTCATTACTGGCACAAGCAAAACAGGAGGTGAGGGATACATCAAGGAATTCCCTGCTGTATAAAGAAAAATGCACGAATTCAACTGCTACGAGTATGTGTGACCAAATTCACGGATTACCTCTTATTACACAATATCATGTGGACCACTCTAAATTCAGGTCCATTATCCGTAAACATTGGTCCATTTTGCAAGGGGATAAAATTATAGGGGACTATTTACCGAATGACCCCAGATTTATATTTAGGAAGGCCCGTTCTTTGGGCAGCTTTATAGCCCCTACCATTAAGTCATATGCTAACCAGGAATTACATCCTGGCATCTGGAAAAATTTTAAGCCTGGATTTATGCCCTGTGGCATGTGTTATGGGTGTAGGAATACCTCTTTTAGCAAGATCCACAGCACGTCATTCAAAGACTCGGACTCCGTTAAGGAGTTCAGAATCAAGGAAAGTATCACATGCTCCACTTCAAGAGTGATTTATCTTATTGAGTGTCCATGCAAAAAATTATATGTTGGCCGTACCAAGAGGCCCCTTATGGTACGAATAAAGGAACACCTTATGAATATTCAGAAAGGTTTTATAGGCCACCCCCGCTCGCGGCATTTTTGTGAGAAACACGATAAATCCACTAAAAATGTGCGTTTCCTTGGGATTCAAAAAATCCAACAGAACGTAAGAGGGGACAATCTAATACAGGTCATGTCAAGAACCGAGTCCAAATAGATTTTTTCCTTGGACTGTCTTGCACCTAAGGGCCTCAATTATGGGCTAGAATTATATGCTTTTTAATTTAATATAGGGCCACATGGTTGTTTCCTATTTTTATTGTCTCATTTTATTGTATCTTATTTCAGTGTCATGTTTTATTAGTACTATTAGTATTTTTAGTATTACGTATATCAGGAGTTGTCGTTTTTATTGTTTAAATTATTAAAATTGTTTTTAGCTACTCATATATTTATATACTCCTGTTACAGCGACATTTTTTCGTCGCATGCTGTATTGTTTATGTATTTGGTGATTTCTTTCTTTCAATTATATACATTTTTCTATTACGTATAAGAAATCACGCTTCAGCGCGTGCTCATTGTATGCAAACCATTTTTGATGATCACTACTCTATATGTTAATAGCCGCACTACAAGTGATTCAGGTTTCCATTCACTCACTGGGCGGATGGGTGGGGCTTCTGTGAGGTGATCGACAGTGGCTTAGCTTATATTCTTTGGAGCTGCTGGGGTATGGTAACCCTGACGAAGAAGGACGCTGTTCCTTCGAAACGCGTTGGTTAGAACCTTGTCCCTAGTGCCGCTCCGTAGTCTTCTCAGCGGTGACGTCACATGCTCAGCTCCCTGTCGGCCATTCTTCCTGTGCTCGTATCCAGGGACGCTACCGGCCGGGGCTTTCCCTGGCTCTACGCAGCCTCCGCACAGCACATGCGTGCAGCAGCACTTTCACACTTGCCGACCTATTACCCCAGCTATTGACCTGACGCCGGACTCTTCACCTCATTGCTCCACGCTCAGCCCTGCACCTGACATCCTGGTGCCTGGATCCCGGCTGGTCACACCGTCACACTTACTGGTATATCCACAGCCTTTCCACATGATTGGTGGTATTTACAGGTATGTTCACCATTAATTTTGGTGGATCTTTGGCGTCATTATAATTCACATATCAGTGTTTACTACACCCCTGCCCAGTCTGTCTGAGCATTGATATATTCTCATTTGAGCTGTTCTTTCTGTATAGAGTATTGTGTGGTTTTTCAGTAGGGGCTCTTCTTGCCAATATACATTGTGGCATGGTACACTATCCTTGTTGTTGTTAATACATTCCATTATGCGCTGTCTCAACCCCTTTTTTTTCTTAAATAAATTTGTGTTGCTTGATTGGTTCATGTTACCTCTCCTCATGAACAGGTCTGATACGATTGGGCCAGAGAAAGGGTGCCAAAATGTAAACTATAAAAGTGCACCATGACTTTACAGAGACACTGTATTTATATATATATACTGTATATATTTATATATACTGCTCAAAAAAATAATGAGAACACTTAATCAACAGAATATAACTCCAGGTAAATCAAACTACTGTGAAATCAAACTTTCCACTTAGGAAGCAACACTGTTTGACAATCAATTTCACATGCTGTTGCACAAATGGAATAGAAAATTATTGGCAATTATCAAGACACACTCAATAAAGGAGTGGCTGTGCAGGTGGGGACCACAGACCAAATCTCAGTACCAATGCTTTTGTGGCTGATATTTTGGTCACTTTTGAATGTTGGTTGTGCTTTCACACTCGTGGTAGCTTGAGACGGACTCTACAACCCACACAAGTGGCTCAGGTAGTGCAGCTCATCTAGGATGGCACATCAATGCGAGCTGTGGCAAGAAGGTCGGCATAGTGTCCAGAGGCTGGAGATGCTACCAGGAGACAGACCAGTACACCAGTAGATGTGGAGGGGGCCGCAGGAGGGCAGCAACCCAGCACCAGGAACGCTACCTTAGCCTTTGTGCAAGGAGGAACAGGAGGAGCACTGCCAGAGCCCTGCAAAATGATCTCCAGCAGGCCAAAAATGTGCATGTGTGTTATGATATGGTGGCCTAAGAGCAGCATGAGACGTACTCTGGAGAAGGTGGTACCTGCACTGACCGCAGACCCTGAACCTAACACCGCAACTAGAAGTAGCCGTGGAATGTACCTAGCGCTCCCTGGACATCTCGACACAGCCGGAGGACTAATTACCCCTAAAGATAGAAAAGGGAAAACTATCTTGCCTCAGAGAAAATTCCCAAAGGATAGTCAGCCCCCCACAAATATTGACTGTGAGAGGAGAGGGAAAAAACATACACAGACTGAAATCAGAATTTAGCAAAGGAGGCCACTTCTAGCTAAATAGAAAGGATAGGACAGAGTACTATGCGGTCAGTATTAAAACACTAGAAAATATCCACCACAGAAAATACAAAAACTCCACAGCTAACTAAAGATATGGAGGGTATATCTGCATCTCCAGAGATACCAGCTTGGCTAAACAAATCCTTATACAGACCAAGCTGGACAAGACAAAAAAAACATGGAAAAGAACTGAACAATAAGGCCACAGCATGTGGACAGCAAAAAAATCAAGGCCAGAACTTATCTTTGTTGAAAAGAACTGCAAAGCAGGAGAGACCAGGCAGAGATGTGAATCCTCCAGGAACAATGGTCAACTGGCACCGACTAAAGGGTGAAGCAAGACTAAATAGCCCAGTCAGATTTGCAAAAAGTGAACACACCTGACAAATGCTGCGACTCAGAGACAGCAGCGCTACCACTTACAACCACCGGAGGGAGCCCAAGAACAGAATTCACAACAGTACCCCCCCTTGAGGAGGGGTCACTGAACCCTCACGAGAGCCCCCAGGCCGATCCGGACGAGCCAAATGAAAGGCACAAACCAAATCATCAGCATGAACATCGGAGGCAACAACCCAAGAATTATCCTCCTGGCCATTATTCTTCCATTTGACAAGATACTGAAGCTTCCGCCTCGAAAAATGAGAATCCAAAATCTTCTCCACCACATACTCCAACTCCTCATCAGTCAACACCGGGGCAGGAGGATCAACAGAGGGAACAACGGGCACCACATATTTCCGCAACAAAGATCTATGAAAAACATTATGGATGGAAAAAGAGGCTGGAAGGGCCAAACGAAAAGACACTGGATTGCTAATCTCAGAAATCCTATACGGGTCAATAAACCGAGGCTTAAACTTAGGGGAAGAAACCTTCATAGGGACATGACGGGAAGACAACCAGACCAAATCCCCAACCCGAAGCCGGGAACCAACACACTGATGACGGTTAGCAAAACACTGAGCCCCCTCCTGAGACAACACCAAATTGTCAACAACATGAGCCCAAATTTGCTGCAACCTGTCAACCACAGAGTCCACCCCAGGACAATCAGAAGGCTCAACCTGCCCCAAAGAAAAACGAAGATGAAAACCAGAGTTACAAAAGAAGGGTGAAACCAAGGTAGCAGAACTAGCCCGATTATTAAGGGCAAACTCGGCCAATGGCAAGAAAGCCACCCAATCATCCTGATCAGCAGACACAAAGCATCTCAAATAAGTTTCCAAAGTCTGATTAGTTCGCTCGGTTTGGCCATTTGTCTGAGGATGAAATGCGGAAGAAAAAGACAAATCAATGCCCAGCCTAGCACAAAAGGCCCGCCAAAACCTAGAAACAAACTGGGAACCTCTATCAGACACAATATTCTCCGGAATGCCATGCAAACGAACCACATGCTGAAAAAACAACGGAACCAAATCAGAAGAGGAAGGCAACTTAGGCAAAGGTACAAAATGAACCATCTTAGAAAACCGGTCACAAACCACCCAGATAACTGACATCCTCTGGGAAACCGGAAGATCCGAAATAAAATCCATAGAAATATGCGTCCAAGGCCTCTCAGGGACCGGCAAAGGCAAAAGCAACCCACTAGCGCGGGAACAGCAAGGCTTGGCCCGCGCACAAGTCCCACAGGACTGCACAAAAGAACGCACATCCCGTGACAAAGAAGGCCACCAAAAGGACCTACCAACCAAATTTCTGGTACCAAAAATCCCCGGATGACCAGCTAACACAGAACAATGAACCTCCGAAATCACTATACTAGTCCATCTGTCAGGAACAAACAATTTCCCCACTGGACAGCAGTCAGGTTTATCAGCCTGAAATTCCTGAAGAACCCGTCGTAAATCAGGGGAGATGGCAGAAAGAATCACCCCTTCCTTCAGAATACCGACCGACTCAAGGACCCCAGGAGAATCAGGCAAAAAGCTCCTAGAGAGGGCATCAGCCTTAACATTCTTAGAACCCGGAAGATACGAGACCACAAAATCAAAACGGGAGAAAAACAGGGACCATCGGGCCTGTCTAGGATTCAGCCGTTTGGCAGACTCGAGATAAATCAGATTCTTATGATCGGTCAAGACCACAATACGGTGCTTGGCCCCCTCAAGCCAATGTCGCCACTCCTCAAATGCCCACTTCATAGCCAACAACTCACGATTGCCGACATCATAATTGCGTTCTGCAGGCGAAAACTTTCGAGAAAAGAAGGCACACAGTTTCATCAAGGAACCATCAGAATTCCTCTGAGACAAAACGGCCCCTGCCTCAATCTCAGAAGCATCAACCTCAACCTGAAAAGGAAGAGAAACATCCGGCTGACGCAACACAGGGGCAGAAGTAAATCGGCGTTTAAGCTCCTGAAAGGCAGAAACAGCCGCAGAGGACCAATTCGTCACATCAGCGCCTTTCTTCGTCAAATCGGTCAGGGGTTTAACCACACTGGAGAAGTTGGCAATGAAACGGCGATAAAAATTAGCAAAGCCCAAAGATTTCTGAAGGCTCTTCACGGATGTGGGCTGGATCCAATCATGAATGGCCTGAACCTTAACCGGATCCATTTCTATAGATGAGGGAGAAAAAATGAAGCCCAAAAAAGAAATCTTCTGTACTTCAAAGAGGCACTTAGACGCCTTCACAAACAAGGCATTATCACGAAGGATCTGAAATACCATCCTGACTTGTTTCACATGAGACTCCCAATCATCTGAAAAAATCAAAATATCATCCAAATATACAATCATGAATTTATCAAGATAATTCCGAAATATATCATGCATGAAGGACTGAAACACAGATGGAGCATTAGAGAGTCCGAATGGCATCACAAGGTATTCAAAATGGCCTTCGGGCGTATTAAACGCAGTTTTCCATTCATCACCCTGCTTAATACGAACAAGATTATATGCCCCTCGAAGGTCAATCTTAGTAAACCAACTAGCCCCCTTAATCCTAGCAAACAGATTGGAAAGCAAAGGCAAAGGGTATTGGAATTTGACCGTGATCTTATTCAAGAGGAGGTAATCAATACAGGGTCTCGAGGACCAACCTTTTTGGCAACAAAAAAAAACCTGCTCCCAAAGGTGAAGAAGATGGCCGAATATGCCCCTTCTCCAAGGATTCCTTAACATAGCTCCGCATGGCGATATGTTCTGGCACAGACAGGTTGAAAAGTCAGCCCTTAGGGAACTTACAGCCTGGAATCAAGTCAATAGCACAATCACAGTCCCTATGCGGTGGAAGGGAACTGGACTTGGGCTCATCGAATACATCCTGGAAATCTGACAAAAAAACAGGAATTTCAGAAGAGGGGGAGGAGGCAATTGACATCAAAGGAACGTCACCATGAACCCCCTGACAACCACAACTAGTCACAGACATAGATTTCCAATCTAATACCTGATTATGCACTTGTAACCATGTGAAACCCAGAACAATAGCATCATGCAAATTATGCAACACCAGATAACGACAATCTTCCTGATAAGCTGGCGCCATGCACATGGTCAGCTGTGTCGAAAACTGAGGTTTATTTTTAGCCAACGGTGTAGCATCAATGCCCCTCAAAGGAATAGGACTCTGCAAAGGCTGCAAGGGGAAACCACAACATCTGGCAAATTCTAAGTCCATTAAGTTTAGAGCGGCGCCTGAATCCACAAATGCCATGACAGAAAATGACGATAAAGAGCAGATCAGGGTCACAGATAACAGAAATTTAGGTTGTACAGTACTGATGGTAACAGAACTAGCGATTCTCTTGGTACGCTTAGGGCAATCAGAAATAACATGAGCAGATTCGCCGCAGTAAAAACACAACCTATTCTGACATCTGAATCCTTGTCGTTCAGCACTAGACACAATCCTATCACACTGCATAGGCTCAGGACTCCGCTCGGAAGACAATGCCATAGTGTGCACAACTCTGCGCTCGCGCAAGCGCCGATCAAGCTGAATGGCCAGAGACATACAATCACTCAGACCAGCAGGCGTGGGGAACCCCACCATAACATCTTTAACGGATTCAGAAAGACCCTTTCTGAAGATTGCCGCCAAGGCATCCTCATTCCATTTAGTCAGTACAGACCATTTTCTAAACTTCTGGCAATATGATTCTGCCACTTCTTGACCCTGAGACAGGGCCAACAAGGTCTTCTCAGCATGATCCACTGAATTAGGTTCGTCATACAATAACGCAAGCGCCTGAAAAAAGGTGTCTACATTAAGCAACGCCGGATTCCCAGGTTCCAGGGCAAATGCCCAATCCTGGGGGTCACCACGCATCAGAGATATAACAATTTTAACCTGCTGGATGGGATCACCAGAGGAACGGGGTTTCAGAGCAAAAAACAGTTTACAGTTATTTTTAAAGCTCAGAAATTTGGACCTATTCCCAAAAAACAAATCAGGAGTTGGAATTCTAGGCTCTAAAACCGGAGTCTGAACAATATAATCGGAAATACCCTGTACTCTAGCAGCAAGTTGATCCACTCGAGAAGCCAATCCCTGAACATCCATACCAGCGCTGAACTCCTGAGCCACCCAGAGGTAAAGAGGGAAGAAAAAAAAACACAACAGACTACAGAAAAAAAAATGGCTCAGCACTTTCCTTCCCTTCTTCTGAGATGCGGTTAACTCATTGTGGGCCAGTTGTACTGTTATGATCTGGTGGCCTAAGAGCAGCATGAGACGTACTCTGGAGAAGGTGGTACCTGTACTGACCGCAGACCCTGAACCTAACACCACAACTAGAAGTAGCCATGGAATGTACCTAGCGCTCCCTGGACATCTCGACACAGCTGAAGGACTAATTACCCCTACATATAGAAAAGGGAAAACTATCTTGCCTCAGAGAAAATTCCCAAAGGATAGTCAGCCCCCCACAAATATTGACTGTGAGAGGAGAGGGAAAAAACATACACAGACTGAAATCAGAATTTAGCAAAGGAGGCCACTTCTAGCTAAATAGAAAGGATAGGACAGAGTACTATGCGGTCAGTATTAAAACACTAGAAAATATCCACCACAGAAAATACAAAAACTCCACAGCTAACTAAAGATATGGAGGGTATATCTGCATCTCCAGAGATACCAGCTTGGCTAAACAAATCCTTATACAGACCAAGCTGGACAAGACAAAAAAAACATGGAAAAGAACTGAACAATAAGGCCACAGCATGTGGACAGCAAAAAATCAAGGCCATAACTTATCTTTGTTGAAAAGAACTGCAAAGCAGGAGAGACCAGGCAGAGATGTGAATCCTCCAGGAACAATGGTCAACTGGCACTGACTAAAGGGTGAAGCAAGACTAAATAGCCCAGTCAAAATTGCAAAAAGTGAACACACCTGATAAATGCTGCGATTCAGAGACAGCAGCGCTACCACTTACAACCACCGGAGGGAGCCCAAGAGCAGAATTCACAACACATGTGTCTGCACAAGCGGTTAGAAACCAACTCCATGAGGATGGTCTGAGTGCCTGACATCCACAGATGGGGGTTGTGCTCACAGCCCAACACCGTGCAGGATGCTTGGCATTTGCCACAGAACACCAGGATTTGCAAATTCGCCACTGGCACCCTGTGCTCTTCACAGCTGAAAGCAGGTTCACACTTAGCACATGTGACAGATGTGGCAGAGTCTGGAGACACCGCGGAGAGCGATCTGCTGCCTGCAACATCCTTCAGCATGACCGGTTTGGCAGTGGATCATTAATTGAGTGGCTGCACAGCCCTCCATGTTCTCGCCAGAGGTTGCCTGACTGCCATTAGGTACCGAGATGAGATTCTAAGACCCCTTATGAGACCATATGCTGGTGCGGTTGGCCCTGGGTTCCTCCTAAAGCAGGACAATGCCAGACATCATGTGGCTGGAGTGTATCAGCAGTTCCTGCAAGATGAAGGCATTGAAGCTATGGACTGGCCCGCCCATTCCCCAGACCTGAATCTGATTGAACACATCTGGGACATCATGTCTCGCACCATCCACCAACGTCACATTGCACCACAGACTGTCCAGGAGTTGGTGGATGGTTTAGTCCAGGTCTGGGAGGAGTTCCCTCAGGAGACCATCTGTCGCCTGATCAGGAGCATGCCCAGGCATTGTAGGGAGGTCATACAGGCACGTGGAGGCCACACACTCTACTGAGCATCATTTCCTTGTCTTGGGGCATTTCCACTGAAGTTTCATCAGCCTGTAACTTCATTTTCCACTTTGATTTTGAGCATCATTACAACTCCAGACCTCCGTGGGATATTAGCTGTGATTTACGCTGATAATTTTTAGGTTTTATTGCTCTCAACACATTCCACTATGTAATGAATAAAGATTTACAACTGGAATATTTAATTTATACTTGTATATACATATATATACAGTAGATGTCAGTATCACACACATATACATGTATTTACATTGAACTGAAAGATAGAATAAAAGCTGGTAATTCATCTGCCAGCTTCTGTAAAATCACTGCAGGAGCCGACAGGATAGAAGAGATAGATTACATACAGTAACTACATATAGAATAGGTAGATATATAGATGTCAGTGACAAATACAATTAGTATAGTATGTGTTCAAATTACTGGACATGTATTTAATTTATAAACGATTATTTATTGTAAAAAAATGGCATAGGCTCCCGTGCAATTTTCAAAACCAACAGAGGGAAAGCCAGCAACTGGCGACAGATGTTTATAGCCTGGGAAGGGGTTAATACCCATAGAGCTTCCCAGGCTATTAATATCAGCTCACAGCTGTATACTTAGCCTTTACTGGCTATTAAGATGGGGACCCCCCAAAAAATGACATGGAATTTCCTCATAATTAATAACCAGCAAAGGCTATGCAGACATCTGTGGGCTGATATTAATAGCCTAGGAAGAGGCTATGGATATTGCCCTCCTGGCTAAAAACATCAGCACTCAGCAGCCCCAGAAAAGGCGCATCTGTAAGATGGACTAATTCCAGCACTTAGCCTCGCTCTTCCCACTTGCCCTGTAGGGGTGGCAAGTGAGGTAACAGTTTGGGTGTTAATGTCAGCTTTGAATTGTAAGGTGACATCAAGCCCGGTTTAGTAATGGAGAGGTGTCAATAAGACACCTCTCCATTACTAATCCAATAATTGGTACCTGTTAAATAAAGACACAGCTAGAATAAAGTATTTTAGTGAAATAAAACACTAAACACAGTTTTCCATATTTATTATACAGCTAATCCATGTGACGCCCTCAATCTCCTGTAAAAAAAAGTAAAATAACAAACCAACAATATCTCCATACCTGTCCATTGCTTTGTCCCACGTCATAATCCATATCTGAGGTATATATAGTTTTCAGCAAGGGCGGTCAATCACTGATGAATGAGGAGATGCTGCCAGCGCAGCTTCAGTGACTAGCGGTGCCGTCACTGAAGCTGCGCTGCCTCACAGCATGACCTGCGCTGAACTCTAGAGCATGGGAAAATCCGGGTTCTCTCTGCAGCTTATTTGATAAGCGCTATAGCTTGCCGAATAAAGAGGGAGCCGAACATATTCGCTCATGTCTACTCATTTCCTCTTTCTATTATTAATACATGTCCCCTTAACAATTTTCATTATTACTTCTGTCTTGTTAGATATCATTCAAATGCAGTGATCTTTCACGTACACACAAAAATGGTTCGAGAGTCATCAATGTTTGATCAGTGTGTCAGCTTTCACCATCAGTTATTTTTCACGCAAGAAACATCACAAATTACATTTCTAACAAATGCTTTGGTCTATTCTTAACTATTTAGTCATGTTGTATTTGTGATATTGTGCCTCTTTTATTCCCATTTTTAAGGTATAATTTAATCCTTTTCAATGTACTCATACAACTGTTTTACCTTTTAGAAAGCTGGCAAACAAATTTACTCTCTTCCTATTTTAGATTTCCTTTATGCTTTCTTTTTTTTGCACTTATAAAACATTTTCTTCTTTGCAACTTTGGTTGGCGGCCATGTTTGCTTTGATTTCATTCATTTGTGTTTATTGCCGCAAGATTGACCTGGTTAATGTATTTACTTAGAATAGCTTTCAATGCTTTCTATTTAAGTTCTGTGTCCTTGGTTGTTAGCTTTATACCTGTTTATTATATAATTTTAAGTATGCATGGGAAGATTTCCTTACTAAAGATGAAAGGCTTTTGTACAAAAAAAACCTTTTGCTCAAAAAGATATTTCATTGAAAATAATGAGATTTAACCCCTTAGTGACAGAGCCAATTTGGTACTTAATGACCGAGCCAATTTTTACAATTCTGACCAGTGTCACTTTATGAGGTTATAACTCTGGAACGCTTTATCGGATCCCGCTGATTCTGAGATTGTTTTTTCGTGACATGTTGTACTTCAAGTTAGTGTTAACATTTCTTCGATATTACTTGCGATTATTTATGAAAAAAATGGAAATATGGCGAAAATTTTTAAAATTTTGCAATTTTCAAACTTTGTATTTTTATGCCCTTAAATCAGAGAGATATGTCACAAAAAATAGTTAATAAATAACATTTCTCACATGTCTACATCAGCACAATTTTGGAAACAATTTTTTTTTTTGTTAGGGAGTTATAAGGGTTAAAAGTTGACCAGCAATTTCTCATTTTTACAACACCATGTTTTTTTTAGGGACCACATCACCTTTGAAGTGATTTTGAGGGGTCTATATGATAGAAAATAACCAAGTGTGACACCATTCTAAAAACTGCACCCCTCAAGCTGCTCAAAACCACATTCAAGAAGTTTATTAACCCTTTACGTACTTCACAGGAACTAAAACAATGTGGAAGAAAAAAATGAACATTTTACTTTTTTTTGCAAACATTTTACTTCAGAACCATTTTTGTTAATTTTCACAAGTGTAAAAACAGAAATTTAACCACAAATTTTGTTGTGCAATTTTTCCTGAGTACGCAGATACCCCATATGTGGAGGTAAACCACTGTTTGGGCGCACCGCAGAGCTTGGAAGTGAAGGAGCACCGTTTGACTGTTTCAATGCAGAATTGGCTGGAATTGAGATCGGACGCCATGTCGCGTTTGGAGAGCCCCTAATGTGCCTAAACAGTGGAAACCCCCCACAAGTGACACCATTTTGGAAACTAGACCCCCCAAGGAACTTATCTAGATGTGTGGTGAGCACTTTGAACCCCCAAGTGCTTCACAGAAGTTTATAACGTAGAGCCGTGAAAATAAAAAATCGCATTTGTTTTCACAAAAATGATTTTTTTGCCCACAAATTCTTATTTTCACAAGGGTAACAGGAGAAATTAGACCACAAAAGTTGTTGTGCAATTTCTCCTGAGTACGTCGATACCCCATATGTGGAGGTAAACCACTGTTTGGGCGCACCGCAGAGCTTGGAAGTGAAGGAGCACCGTTTGACTTTTTCAATGCAGAATTGGCTGGAATTGAGATCGGATGCCATGTTGCGTTTGGAGAGTCCCTGATGTGCCTAAACAGTGGAAACCCCCCACAAGTGATACCATTTTGGAAACTAGACCCCTTAAGGAACTTATCTAGATGTGTGGTGAGCACTTTGAACCCCCAAGTGCTTCACAGAAGTTTATAACGTAGAGCCGTGAAAATAAAAAATCTCATTTTTTCTACAAAAATGATCTTTTTGCCCCCAAATTTTTATTTTCACAAGGGTATCAGGAGAAATTAGACCACAAAAGTTGTTGTGCAATTTCTCCTGAGTACGTCGATACCCCATATATGGGGGTAAACCACTGTTTGGGCGCACCGCAGAGCTTGGAAGAGAAGGAGTGTCGTTTTACTTTTTCAATGTAGAATTGGCTGGAATTGAGATCGGACGCCATGTCACGTTTGGAGAGCCGCTGATGTGCCTAAACAGTAGAGACCCCCCACATATGACACCATTTTGGAAACTAGACCCCTTAAGGAACTTATCTAGATGTGTGGTGAGCACTTTAAACCCCCAGGTGCTTCACAGAAGTTTATAACGTAGAGCCGTGAAAATAAAAAAATCACATTTTTTCTACAAAAATGATCTTTTTGCCTCCAAATTTTTATTTTACCAAGGGTAACAGGAGAAAATGGACCCCAGAAGCTGTTGTACAATTTGTCTTGAGTACGCCGACACCCCATATGTGGGGGTAAACCACTGTTTGGGCGCATGGCTGAGCTCGGAAGCAAAGGAGCGCCATTTGACTTTTCAATGCAAAATTGACTGGAATTGAGATCGGACGCCATGTCGCGTTTGGAGAGCCCCTGATGTGCCTAAACAGCAGAAACCCCCCAAAAGTGACCCCATTTTGGAAACTAGACCTCCCATGGAACTTATCTAGATGTGTAGTGAGAACTTTGAATGCCCAAGTGCATCACAGAAGTTTATAATGCAGAGTCGTGAAAATAAAAAATATATATTTTTTAACAATAAAGATTTTTTAGCCCCCAAGTTTTTATTTTCACAAGGGTAACAAGAGAAATTGGACCCCAAAAGTTGTTGTCCAATTTGTCCTGAGTATGCTGGTACCCCATATGTGGGGGTAAACCACTGTTTGGGCGCACGGCAGAGCTCGGAAGGGAAGGAGTGCCATTTTGGAATGCAGACTTTGATAGAATTGTCTGCGGGCGTTATGTTGCCTTTGCAGACCCCTAATGTACCTAAACAGTAGAAACCCCCAACAAGTGACCCCATTTTGGAAAATAGACCCCCCAAGGAACTTATCTAGATATGTGGTGAGAACTTTGAATGCCCAAGTGCTTCACAGAAGTTTATAATGCAGAGTAGTGAAAATAAAAAATATTTTTTTTTCCCACAAAAAAGATTTTTTAGCCCCAAAATTTTTATTTTCACAAGAGTAACAAGAGAAATTGGACCCCAAAAGTTGTTGTCCAATTTGTCCTGAGTATGCTGGTACCCCATATGTGGGGGTAAACCACTGTTTGGGCGCACGGCAGAGCTCGGAAGGGAAGGAGCGCCATTTTGGAATGCAGACTTTGATAGAATTGTCTGCGGGCGTTATGTTGCGTTTGCAGACCCCTAATGTACCTAAACAGTAGAAACCCCCAACAAGTGACCCCATTTTGGAAAATAGACCCCCCAAGGAACTTATCTAGATATGTGGTGAGAACTTTGAAAGCTCAAGTGCTTCACAGAAATTTATAATGCAGAGTAGTGAAAATAACAAAATATATTTTTTTTCCAACAAAAAAGATTTTTAGCCCCCAAGTTTTTATTTTCACAAGGGTAACAAGAGAAATTGGACCCCAAAAGTTGTTGTCCAATTTGTCCTGAGTATGCTGGTACCCCATATGTGGGGGTAAACCACTGTTTGGGCGCACGGCAGAGCTCAGAAGGGAGGGAGTACCATTTGACTTTTTTAGCGCAAAATTGGCTGTCGTGTTTGGAGACCCCCTGATGTACCTAAACAGTGGAAACCCCCCAATTCTAACTCCAACCCTAACCCCAACACAGCCCTAACCCTAATCTCAACCCGATCCATAATCCTAATCACAACCCTAACGATAATCACAACCCTAACCCCAAAACAGCCCTAATCTCAACCCTAACCATAACCCTAATCAAAACCCTAAATCCAACACACCCCTAACCCTAATCCCAACCCTAACCCTAATCCCAACCCTAATCCCAAACGTAACACTAATCCCAACCCTAATTCAAACCCTAACCCTAATCCCAACTCTAACCCTAACTTTAGCCCCAACCCTAACTTTAGCCCCAACCCTAACCATAACTTTGGCCCCCGTCGTCACAAAAAAAGTTCAATGTAACCTTTTTTTTGTACGTCGCGTCCGCCATTTCCGCGGATGCGTGGCTGTAACTCTGCCCTCTCCTCCCCAGGACATAGACTGGGCAGCGGATGCGTTGAAAAACTGCATCCGCTGCCCACGTTGTGCACAATTTTCACAACGTGCGTCGGTACATCGGGCCGACGCATTGCGACCGCCCCGTACCGACGCAAGTGTGAAAGAAGCCTAAGGCTACTTTCACACTAGCGTCGTACTCGGCCCATCGCAGTGTGTCAGGCCGACGTACCGACGCTAGCGTTGTAAGCGCCGCACAACGGGTGCAGCGGATGCTGTTTTTTCAACGCATCCGCTGCCCCATTGTGAGGTGCGGGGAGGCGGGAGTGGAGTTCCGGCCACGCATTCGCGGTCGGAAATGGCGGACACGTCGCACAAAAAAGTTACATGTTGTTTTTTTTGTGTCGACGGTCCGCCGAAGCACGACGCATCCGTCGCACGACGAATGCGACATGTGGCAATCCGTCGCAATGCGTCGCTAATGCAAGCCAATGGAGAAAAAACGCATCCTGCAAGCACTTTTGCAGGATGCGTTTTTTCTCCAACGACGCATTGCGACGGAAGCCAAAAAACGCTAGTGTGAAAGTAGCCTAACCCTAACCCTAGCCCTAACCCTAAATTTAGCCCCAACCCTAACTCTAACCCTAACCCTAACCCTAACCCTAACTCTAACCCTAACCCTAACTCTAACCCTAACCCTAACTCTAACCCTAACCCTAACCCTAACCCTAACTCTAACCCTAACCCTAACCCTAACCCTAACCCTAACTCTAACCCTAACCCTAATTTTAGCCCCAACTTGTCTTCTCCTGCCGGCCGGCAGATGGCAGCAGATGGCGGGCGCACTGCGCATGCGACCGCCATGATGAAAAAGCCGGCTGGCAGGAGAAGACAGAAGAGGACCCAGGGACCCCGGGTGAGTATGATAGGGTCCCCGAATCCCCCTATTTCTCTGTCCTCTGATGTGCGATCACATCAGAGGACAGAGAAATAACTGATCGCTTTTTTTTTTTTTTTTTGCGGTCGCCGGTAAACTGTTAATTACCCCCGGCAGCCGAGACCCCAAAGAACATCCGGGTGCCGGGCGGTGGGCGCACTGCACGTGCGCCCGCCATTTTTTCCCGGAAAAAAGATGGCGGCGCCCATGGGGAGACACGAGGAGCACCGGGGGAGGTAGGTAAGTATTGGGGGGCTATTGGGGGCCATCGGGGACCACATTTCTCTGTCCTCCGATGTGCGATCACATCGGAGGACAGAGAAATTAAACGGCAAATCGCGTTTTGTTTTTTTTTTGTTGCGACCGCCGGTAAACGGTTAATTACCGGCGATCGCAACTCGGGGGTCGGTAAAAACCCCCCGAATCATGTTCTCTGGGGTCTCGGCTACCCTCGGCAACCAAGACCCCAGAGAAAATCCGACTCTGGGGGGCGCTATTCACTTTTTCCACAGCGCCGTTAATTAACGGCGCTGTGGATTAACTACCCTTAAAAAAAAAGGCGTATCGGCGGTCGTTAAGGGGTTAATAATATCGGTGTGTTTTGTTTATCTTTCTTTCTTTTAGCTGCTGCAGCAATGTAACTATTTGCTTGCACTGGGGCTATCACGATACTAGTTCCAGACTTTTCAGAATGCACATATTGTAAAGTGACCTTGATATATAAAAAAGGTTTGCAAGGATGCAGATCCCAAGAAACAAATGCCAAACACAGAAGAGCAAATCTGGTTGTAAACATTGGACAGTGGTCTGGCATAAACTACCATTATCAACTGGTTTGGCTAATATCCTAATGTTTATGGGGGTCTCCCAACTCTCCTCCAATAGATGATGTTCGAGGGTGATAAATGTCGAGCAGTTTAAATTTTATCACCCAACATTTTTGCTATCCAAGAGGTAAGCTGTTGGAAGTGCTGTCTGGCCATGGCTTCATTCATTGTCATGGATCATATTCCTCACCAACCAATATTCCAATGCCCCTACCTTGTGCCAGTCATTACACTGGTTACCCATTCACTCCAGAATCCAGTACAAAATTATTACCCTCACCCACAAAGCACTCATGGCTCAGCTCCACCCTACATCTCCTCCCTGGTCTCAGCCTACCACCCTACCCATGCCCTCCGTTCTGCTAATGACCTGAGGTTAACATCCTCAATAATCAGAACCTCCCACTCCAAGACTTTTCACGTGCTGCGCCAATTCTTTGGAATGCACTACCCAGGTTAATATGATTAATCCCCAATCCCCACAGTTTTAAGCGTGCCCTAAAAACGCATTTGTTCAGACTGGCCTACCGCCTCAACCATTAACCTAACTATCCCTGTGTGGCCCATTAAAAAAATTTAAACCATAATCAGGTTCCTCGCATCATGTTTCTCATACGCTTTATGTATTTAATAGCCCTTTGTATCTGTACTGTTACATACTTAGGCTGATAACTGGTTCATGCAGCATTACATGAACACCCGATCCTTACACTATGGCTGGTCCGAACAACTAAAGCTAGTGTTACCATCCACCTCTCATGTCTCCCCTTTTTCCTCATAGATTGCAAGCAGGGCCCTCACTCCTCTTGGTATCTGTTTTGATCTGTGATTTCTGTTATGCTGCAATGTCTATTGTGTGTACAAATCCCCTCTATAATGTAAAGTGCTGCGGAATATGTTTGCACTATAGAAATAAAAATGTATTATTATTATTATTTATTATTGTCTCATTTGAAAATATATGATGTTCTGTTCCCGCTGAATTGTCATGTGTATGGGAGAGTTTGGAGAGCCGAATGGATGTGGTGCCAAGAGCTGTCTAATGTGTATGGGTGGTTTTTGTGTGTTTAATTGGAAAAGAGAAGATAAACTTCTTTCAGACTCTTCTGGCAGTGGTTTATCCCATAAATGTAGATGGGCTATGTTAAAAATCTTCACATTCCCTTCTGTTCAGTCAAGGCAAAATAAAGAAATACCCATATATAAAGTATTTAAGAATATTTTTAAATTAATCTACTATTTTTCACTTTCTTCCACATTTACATTGCGGCAGCAGTATCAGCATAAGAAGATACAGAAAAAAACAAACTCATAAATATTAGCACATATCAATTGCAGTTGAAAGCTTCTGAGATACATCCTTAAAAGAAAGCCTTTTAAATATTTACATTTTCCATACTACCTTGTATTGCCTCATCTTGAAAGCTTATTTAATCTACAGCACAATAACTGATCCTCGGAATCTCTGTGATTTAATAATAAAGTAGAGCCAACTCTTAAAGAATTTACTAAGACAGGAAATTGCTCCAGCATTTCCCCTGGTTCTTTCATGCGGGTGATACACAGGGTGATATCCGCCATAGGATGTGATACTATGTTTCCCTTGATCGTCCAGATGTTGCTTGCAGAATTTTGATGAGTAGAAAAACTCTTGGATAACAATTCATATGTTGATTCTCTAGATTTCCTCAGTCTCTTAAGCTCTACATACATTAAGGATTTCAGATTTTCTGGACCACTTGTTGTTCATAATTCATATGTAAAAGTTGTCTTTTTGGAAGACAATTACATTTAAGCGAAATTTAATTCTATTTGAATTTTATAAAAATCTGCATTTGCCAAAATGTGGACATTTTTTAATTCACTTCCACACTCAGTCAGGAGTCAATTGATCAATTTTTCAAAAGCTTAAATTCCATTAAAAGGTTCAAATATAAAAAAATCCTTATACCTTATACTCATCTTATACTCACCTTACAGTCTTACAACCCATCTGGTCCTTTCAGTCACCAGTAGTGTTGAGCATTCCGATACCGCAAGTATTGGGTATCGGCCGATATTTGCTGTATCGGAATTCCGATACCGAGATCCGATACTTTTGTGGTATCGGGTATCGGTATCGAAACAACATTAATGTGTAAAATAAAGAATTAAAATAAAAAATATTGCTATACTCACCTCTCCGACGCAGCCTGCACCTTACCGAGGGAACCGGCAGCGTTGTTTGCTTAAAATTCGCGCTTTAACTTCCTTACGCGAAGTCCCGGCTTGTGATTGGTCGCGCGCCGCCCATGTGGCTGGGACGCAACCAATCACAGCAAGCCGTGACGTAATTTCAGGTCCTTCAGGATTTTAAAATTACGTTCCGGCGTTGTGATTGGTTGCGTCGCGGTCACATGGGCGACGCGACCAATCACAAGCCATGACGTCATGGGAGGCAGGAGACGCGCGCATTTTAAAATGCGCGCGTGTCCAGCCTCCCGTGACGTCACGGCTTGTGATTGGTCGCGTCGCCCATGTGACCGCGACGCAACCAATCACAACGCCGGAACGTAATTTTAAAATCCTGAAGGACCTGAAATTACGTCACGGCTTGCTGTGATTGGTTGCGTCCCGGCCACATGGGCGGCGCGCGACCAATCACAAGCCGGGACTTCGCGTAAGGAAGTTAAAGCGCGAATTTTAAGCAAACAACGCTGCCGGTTCCCTCGGTAAGGTGCAGGCTGCGTCGGAGAGGTGAGTATAGCAATATTTTTTATTTTAATTCTTTATTTTACACATTAATATGGTTCCCAGGGCCTGAAGGAGAGTTTCCTCTCCTTCAGACCCTGGGAACCATCAGGAATACCGTCCGATACATGAGTCCCATTGACTTGTATTGGTATCGGGTATCGGTATCGGATTAGATCCTATACTTTGCCGGTATCGGCCGATACTTTCCGATACCGATACTTTCAAGTATCGGACGGTATCGCTCAACACTAGTCACCAGTCCAATCCTCACCGCATCTTCTTGTCACGGCTGCTTGCGCTGAAATTGTACGGTTTCGATAAGGCATCGACTGAGACATTGCACTCAAAGCACGAGCTGCAGTGATCCAGAGATGCACCGGAACAGAAAGGTGACGGTGATGAACAGAGAGGACAGAAAAGTGAGCAATGAGGTGAAAATAAGTATTTTTTTTATTTTTTACATCTTACTGTACATACTCGAGTATAAGCCGAGATTTTCAGCCCATTTTTTGGGGCTGAAAGTCCCCCTCTCGGCTTATACTCGAGTCATACCCGGGGGTCGGCAGGGGAGGGGGGGCGGGGGCTATCTAATTATACTCACCTACTGCTGGAGCGGTCCCGGCACGTCCCTACTTCTTCCAGCGCTGCATATTGTTCCTGTACTGATGGTCACATGGTCCCGCTCATTACAGTAATGAATATGCGGCTCCACCTCCCATAGAGGTGGAGCCGCATATTCATTTTGGTAATGAGTGGTAACTGTGACCGCTCAATACAGGAAGAAGATGCAGCGCTGGAAGAAGCAGGGAATGCACAGCACCAGCAGTAGGTGAGTATACAGCGCTGCGCAGCGCTGCGCGATATTTACCGCTCCTCATTCCAGTGCGGCTCCATCATCAGCGTCCTCTGGCTGTGACGCTCAGGTCAGAGGGCGCGGTGACGTAGTCAGTGTATGCCCCCTGCTGAACGTCAGTGCTGAAGACGGAGCCGCACGAGGAGCAGGTAAATATTGAAAGTGCCGGGGGTCCTGAGCGAAGAGAGGTGAGTATGTGATTTTTTTTTTTATCGCAGCAAAAGCATATAGGGAAGTGACTGTACGGAGCATCTGTATGGGGCCATAACGATTGTGCAGCACTATAAGGGGCAAGTGACTGTATGGAGCATCTTATGGGGCCATAACACTTGTGCAGCACTATAAGGGGCAATGACTGTACGGAGCATCTGTATGGGGCCATAACGATTGTGCAGCACTATAAGGGGCAGTGACTGTACGGAGCATCTTATGGGGCCATAACGCTTGTACAGCACTATAAGGGGCAGTGACTGTGCGGAGCATCTGTATGGGGCCATAACGATTGTGCAGCACTATAAGGGGCAGTGACTGTAGGGATCATCTGTATGGGGCTATAACGATTGTGCAGCACTATAAGGGGCAGTGACTGTACAGAGCATCTGTATGGGGCCATAACGATTGCGCAGCACTATAAGGGGCAGTGACTGTACGGAGCATCTTATGGGGCCATAACACTTGTGCAGCACTATAAGGGGCAATGACTGTACGGAGCATCTGTATGGGGCCATAACGATTGTGCAGCACTATAAGGGGCAGTGACTGTACGGAGCATCTTATGGGGCCATAATGATTGTGCAGCATTATAAGGGGCAATGACTGTACGGAGCATCTTATGGGGCCATAACGCTTGTACAGCATTATATGGGGCAAGTGACTGTACGGAGCATCTTATGGGGCCATAACGCTTGTGCAGCATTATATGGGGCAAGTGTCTGTATGGAGCATCTTATGGGGCCATAACGTTTGTGCAGCATTATATGGGGCAAATATCTCTATGGAGCATCTTATGGGGCCCTTATTACCCTTTATGCAGGATTATATGGGGCATATTTTAATATGGAGCATCTAATGGGGCCATCATGAACGGTATGGAGCATTATATGGGGCTCCTGATTCAATATGGATATTTAAAAACACTTAACCTACTGATGTCTCAATTAATTTTACTTTTATTGGTATCTATTTTTACTTTTGAAATTTACCGGTAGCTGCTGCATTTTCCACCCTAGGCTTATACTCGAGTCATTAAGTTTTCCCAGTCTTCTGTGGCAAAATTAGGGAGGTCGGCTTATACTCGGGTCGGCTTATACTCGTGTATATACGGTACATTTATTATGCTCTGGGGGTCTGATGATTATGAGCATATAAGGGGACATTAAATTTACACAAAATAACTTATCCGCAAATCAAATTTCTAGGGGAAATACAAGCAAACAGACAAATTAGTATTTTGCCTAATCCATTCATCACTAATTACAAAGCGATAAGTTAAAATGACAAATCACTAATTGATCTAAGTCTTAGTCTGTGCTTCCATTGATGGATTGCAGATCTGTCATCATCATCTTCAATGATTCTTTTCAACCACAGGACTTAAGAACTACCAAAATAATCCAATTCAGCTGATCGATTTTTGAACAGATATCTGTTGGCATCTGCCATGCTTGTTTTTGCCAGTAAAGTAGGGAGTAGACAGCAGAAAAGTCTCAAAATTATCCCTTAACGTGAAGCTAGAGGGGTTCAAGTTTTTTTTACTATAATTTCCAAAGCCAAACCACTGCTGAGTAGTGTTGAGCGATACCGTCCGATACTTGAAAGTATCGGTATTGGAAAGTATCGGTACCCGATACCAATACAAGTCAATGGGACACCAAGTATCGGACGGTATCCTGTATGGTTCCCAGGGTCTGAAGGAGAGGAAACTCTCCTTCAGGCCCTGGGATCCATATCAATGTGTAAAAGAAAGAATTAAAATAAAAAATAGGGATATACTCACCCTCTGACGCGCCCTGGACTTTACCGCCGTAACCGGGAGCCGTTGTACCTAAGAATGCGCGCTTGAAGGGCCTTAGATGACGTCACGGCGCTCTGATTGGTCCGTAGCGGTCGTGTGACCGCTACGCGACCAATCACAAAGCCGTGACGTCACCTAAGGTCTTTCAAGCGCTTGAAATACCTTAGAAGACGTCCGCAGCTTCTAATTGGTCGCGTAGCGGTCGCGTGACCGCTACGCGACCAATCACAAAGCCGTGACGTCACCTAAGGTCTTTCAAGCGCTTGAAAGACCTTAGGTGACGTCACGGCTTTGTGATTGGTCGCGTAGTGGTCACGCGACCGCTACGGACCAATCAGAGCGCCGTGACGTCATCTAAGGCCCTTCAAGCGCGCATTCTTAGGTACAATGGCTCCCGGTTACGGCGGTAAAGTCCAGGGGCCGCCGGAGAGGTGAGTATATCCCTATTTTTTTTTTAATTTTTTCTTTTACACATTGATATTAATCCCGATACCGATTCCCGATACCACAAAAGTATCGGATCTCGGTATCGGAATTCCAATACCGCAAGTATCGGCCGATACCCAATACTTGCGGTATCGGAATGCTCAACACTACTGCTGAGGTGATTAATTTACTATAACCCACAAATAAAATGATGGGTGGCCACTATCACAAAAACACGTGATTTGAGAAGGATTTGATGAACTTGAAGATTGAAACTGATATAGGACAATCTATTAACACATATTCATGTGATAGTTGGAGCTCAATATCACTGAGAGAGAAAAAATAGCCATACTTGCAATATCATGTCCTGACACAAATGCACAAACTGGATGCAGCGGGTCCCTCAAGATCATGCCAGCTACTAATACCATATGTGCACTTGAAGCGATGGCCGGGGGACCACCACTGTGCAGGAAGACTACTGTACACAAGATGAGGTGCAAACAACAAAGGGTAGATTTATTGGGAGGCCAGGAATGAAGGGAATAGGAAGATGCAGACAGGGGTTAACAATAGCAAAAGACAATATAAATGAGTAATCCTGTCCGGAAAATAGCACAGTGCTCCAACAATTACAGGCTCAGAATTTGTCTCACAAGCAAATTAAAACAATAAAACCAATAACGATGCTACTCTATGTATAACCTCCCTGGCCTTTACTAAGCAGGCCACACGGCTCCCGTGTTCTGACTACTGAAGCCTGCACTAGGCCCTAACTGGTGCACCTTACAGGAACAGACTCACAGTGATGTTGGGGACACAGGTCCAGTCCCAGGGGGGCCCCAGCAGTCTATACGGTGGTGCGCACGTCTTTCTGTCAGCTCTGTGAAGCGTGGTCTTCTCCTTGTTTCTGGATCCTAGGAATGCTCCTGGAAACTGCAAGTCCCTTTCTCAGTATCTTCGTGGCTTCACAAACTAGCACAGAACAGCCACCTTTGCTGCAAACCGGAACAGTCTTGCAAATTTCAGAAGTACACTCTGTCCCAGCCTGGGATCTTTCTTGTAGCAAACAGTTCTCTCTCTCTAGAAGCTTCTGCTTCCACACGCAGTCCAGGCTCAACTCCTCCCCTCAAGCTAGGGCAGTTCATCTTCACAGCCTAAAGCAGGGGAAAAGCAGAACATTCCATCTCACACCAGACAAGGGGGTGCAGTCTCTGAAAGTGACAGCGTGTTCCTTACTGTCCATAACAGCACCACCCTCTTACATGCCTCCCTTCTTAATGATGGTCGTCCTCGGCCATCACAGCATCAGGGTCAAAGTGCAATGGAGGAACGTGTAATGCGGAAACAGCACCTATAGGGGAGGCAACAAAGGTGTAAAAACAGACAGAGCACACTGTTCTACATATCGGACTGGTGGAACCCCTGCATTAGACCTCTGGGATCTCCGAAGCTCTTGGCTGTCAGGCAAGGCTTGACTTTCTTCCAGAGGAACACTTGTTGCAGGGGACATTGTGAGCTCTTGTCTGATCTCATCCTCGCATGGCGGTACTGGTACATCCATGGGATTACCGTTTCTGGGCGGCTGAGGACCCCCTACTGTGTCAGGGACGGTCCACCACTCCTCATCGATTTGGCCATCAGGCATGACAGATTTAGGAAGTGGAGTGGCGCCTTCAGGCGACAATGGCGTAGAACAGACCTCAGACCGGCAAGGCCGCAGCATATTTCTGTGAAGTACTCTAGGGGCGGATGCCCCATTCTCAATCTGTACCTTGTAGACAGGGCCGTTAGCATACACTCTCTCGATAACCTTGTACGGCTGTACTTCCCATCTCTCACCTAGTTTTCCCTTAGGGCGTTTCTCTCTGACCAATACTCGGTCTCCAGGTTGGAGCGGTAACTCTTGAGTCAGTTTGCGGGCCGTATGTTCTTTTTCTTGCAGTTGCTGACCCGCCAACCGCCATATTGTTTGCAATCGTTGCCGATGCTCTTTCACCCATGAGGTGACAGTTCGCTCCATCAGCTCCTCTGGCTGTTCCAAATTCAGCTCAATGATCTCTCGTCCAGCTCTTCCAAACAACAGTAGATAGGGGGTATAACCCGTGGTGGAGTTTACCCAATTGTTGTAGGTCCAGACCAATTCTGGCAGATAGTCTGGCCAACACGCCTTCTTATCCTCCTCCAACATTCTCAGCATCTGAAGCAAGGTTCTGTTGAAGCATTCACAAGCTCCATTGCCTTGAGGGTGGTAAGGGGTGGTCCGGGACCGCTCGATGCCATACATGCGATACAATTCTTCCATCACCTTGCCTTGAAAACATGCACCTTGGTCAGAGTGGATGCGCTTTGGGCACCCATACACCCGGATGAAGTCTTGACAGATGGCTCGCGCCGCCGATTCCGCAGTCTGGTCTCTAGTCGGAGTGACTACTGCGAATTTAGAGAAATGATCGGTCATCACCAAACAGTATTGCAGCCCCCGGGCCGAGTGTCCCACAAGGAGATAGTCGATCATCAAGACTTCTAGCGGTTCCTTAGTTTGTATGGTCTGGATGGGTGCCCTCTGTTCAGTACTCTAAATGAGGTCACATACTCGACGTTGCCGGCAAACCTCTTCCACCACAGGCTCCAACCGGGGGCAATACACATACCGCTGCAACCATTGGTAGGTCTTTGCGGGACCGATGTGCGCTCCGAATTCATGGGCTTCTTTAGCTATTTCTTGAGCCATTCTTCCTGGAATGACCACTTGCCACCTTACTTCCATATCTTTTGGCTGTTGCCTCTTACGATATAGTACTGACTCTCGCACTTCCAGTCTATCCCACTGGTGCAACACACTCCTCATTTCGGAGTCCAGATCGTCTCTCTCTTGTTTGCCAGGCTTCCGCTTTTGCATTACCCACCATTTCATCTGTCTCAGCCCTTCATCTTCATCTTGAACGTGTCCCCATTCCTCATTGGTTCTCCCCAGGGACCGGGGTAATGTGCAGGCCTCCCTTCTTGACTGGGCCACAACCATTGGGGGCTTAAACTTATTAAAGTCTGGGGTTTCCTCCTTTTCGAGTTGCTCATCAAGATCCCCCACTGGAGTCTCCACAGGCACTCTTGACAGCTCATCCGCATTTGCGTTTTCGGTAGCAGAGCGATAACGGATGGTAAAGTCGAACTTGGCTAGGCGAGCCATCCACCGTTGTTCTAAGGCCCCCAATTTAGCATTCTCAAGGTGGGCCAGGGGATTATTGTATGTTCGAACTTGAATTTTGGTACCTGTCAGGAAACCTGCAAACTTTTCTGTCATGGCCCACACCAGGGCCAGGAGCTCTAACCGGAAGGAGCTGTAATTGTGAGGGTTTCTTTCGCTGTCTCGCAGGGACCTGCTAGCATACCCGATGACTCTCTCATGTCCATCTTGTATCTGAGAAAGTACTGCACCGAGTCCATGAAGGCTACCATCGGTGTACAACAGGAACAGTTGATCAAAGTCTGCGTAGGCCAAAATCGGGGCCGAAGTAAGGGCATTCTTTATAGCCTGGAAGGCCTCATGTTGTCCCTGTGCCCAGGGGATGCGCTGGGTCTTCGGCACTCCCGCGGTCCCCCTCAGCAACACACTGAGAGGACCTGCCACCTTCGCGAAGTCTTTAACAAACCGGCGGTAATACCCAGCGAGTCCCAGGAAGGCCTGGAGTTCTCTCACTGTTTGAGGGACTGGCCACTTCTGGATAGCAGCCACTTTTTCTGGCGAGGGTAGAACTCCATCTTGTGACACTATGTGGCCTAGGTACTCGATCTCTCTCTTGAAGAGGTGGCATTTTTTTGGTTTCACCTTCAGGTTATGAGCCCGCCTTCTTCCGAGTACCTGTCCAAGCCGGGCAAGGTGGTCTTCGAATGAGGCTGAAAACACAATAATGTCATCCAGATAGATCAGGGTAGCCTCAAAATTTAAATCTCCCAAACACTTTTCCATCAGCCGTTGAAAGGTGCCTGGAGCATTGGAGAGCCCGAAGGGCATCCGGTTAAACTCGAACAGCCCCATAGGGAGGATGAAGGCGGTTTTCTCTCTGTCTTTCTCTGCCATGGCTACTTGCCAGTATCCGCTTGCTAGGTCCAGGGTGGAGAAGTACTTGGCCTTCCCCAACGCTGTCAAGGATTCCTCAATGCGGGGCAACGGATACGAGTCTCGAACAGTGCAGGCATTGAGTTTCCTATAATCTACACAGAACCGGATGGTCCCATCCTTTTTCTTGATGAGCACCACCGGGGCTGCCCAAGGGCTCTGACTACTCTGCACCACTCCTGAATCCAGCATCTGCCTCAGTAATGTCTTCACCTCTTGATACATCTTGGGCGGAATCTGCCGGTATCGTTCTCAAATTGGACGAGCTTCCCCAGTCAGTATCTCATGCGTGATGGCTTCAGTACAGCCGAAATCTTCGGCATGACGGGCGAATGCGGCCTGATTTTCCCACAGCATAGCTTCTATTGCTTGTACATGCTCAGGGCCCATAGCCTTCACATCCACTTCCATTTGATCAAGGATGACCCGTCCACTCCACTCTGGGGATGGTGTCTCTTCGTCTCCCGCAGCAACTGCTAGGGTCCACCCCACACCTTCTTTCGGTGATAAAGACATCTCCTTCTGACTCACCACTTCACCCTTATGTACGTACACCAGGGCCAGATCTGTCCTTTGTGGCAAGGTGACCTCCCTGGGGCTCACATTCAAAGCTCTTATGGGGACATGTCCTCGCTGGACCACAGCTATCGTACGAGCTATCATGACTTCTTGGTCCACTCCTCCGCCTACCACAGGCTGAACAACCACTTCCAACCCATCAAGGTTGCGGTGAGTCCCCACTGGAAGGTATACTATAGTTTCTCACTCGGGAGGTAGGATTACAGGTTCTTTACCAGGAGCCCTGATGACCCCTACCGTCTGATAAGATGGCACACTCTTCTGCGTCCCACAGACGCAGATCAGTTGTTGAAGGGCTTCCTGAGTAGGCTTATGTGGAGTAGCCTTCTTCCAATATCCAGGTCCCCGTTTGGTAAACATAATCTGATCGAGTTCACGTAGGATATTCATTCCCAGTACTACAGGCACATCTTCCTTGATAGGCTCAGGGACTAGCAGGATCCCTTTTCTCCCAACTTCTTGCCCACAGATTCGAATATTCATCCACACGACCCCTGTGACGGGATCGGTTGTTGGTTGGCAGCAAACAACCAGATCAATGTCTCTTTTTCTGGCTTGGACAGGTCCTGGAAATGCTGCTTGAAGTACGCTTCTGGCATCGTTGTCACTTGTGATCCGGTATCTACCAGGCAATCCACTAGAACGCCCTCAAATTCAGCACGTAGAATGGGACTCCCAGCAATCAAGTGTTTGTTATAATATGGGGCGGCCTCTCTCCTCGCCTCCCCCGCAGAGTGCCGCACTACTGCGGGGGTTGGTAGTTTAACGGCGGCTTCCGCTGGCCTTGAGTTTAGTTCCGACAGTCCCTAGCAAGGTGCCCCCGTCCTCCACATTCCCAGCATTGGATGCCTCCTCCTCGCCGGGGGGCACCTCGAGCCTGTCCTCGTGCCTCCGATGCCTGACGGGATGGGGCTTGTTCCCACTGATCCCTTGTCGATCGGGTTGAAGAATGGTTGTATGAGTATGGTGAATCAGGCTCTCGTAGTTCCCCCACTCTTCGCTCCATCTGGGTCAGTTTCTCTTGCACGTTAACCAGGGACCGCTGCAAGTCTTGCACTACCTGGACCAGCACCTCTTGATGGTTTGGGTCCCCTCTGGAATTGGCGCCCTGGACACGCATCACCCCAGACGCATAGCTCTCTTCTTTACTGTGGGCCACTGTTGTGAACTCTATTTTTGGGCTCCCTCTAGTGGTCACAAGCGGTACTGTGTAGTGTTGTCTTTCTGCAGGTTGCAGCATCAGCTGGTTCGTTATCCTTGGTTGGTTTCTTATTTAGCTCACCTGGATACTCAGTTCCTTGCCTGCTATCAATGTATTCAGTGCTCTTCAGATTCCTTGTGTCTACCTTGCTCCCAGTCTCTCCAAGACAAGTTTTTGTTTGATCATTTTTTGATTATCAGTGTTCATTATGTTTTTAGTCCAGCTCGCTAAAATGTGATTTCCTCGCTTGCTGGTTGCTCTAGGGGACTGAGTTTCTCCCCCCACACAGTGAGTTGGTGTGGGGGTTCTTGAAATCTCAGTGTGGATATTTTGTAAGGGTTTTTTACTGACCGCATAGATTCCCTTTTCTATTTTCTGCTATCTAGTATTAGTGGGCCTCATTTGCTGAATCTGCTTTCACCCCTGTGTATGTGCCTTCCTCTTACCTCACCGTTATTTTCTGTTGGGGGCTTCTATATCTTTGGGGATTATTTCTCTGGAGGCAAGAGAGGTCTTTCTTTCTCTCTAGGGGTAGTTAGTTCCTCAGGCTGGCTCGAGATGTCTAGGATTTTTAGGCACATTCACCGGCTACTTCTAGTGTGTTTGGATAGGTTCAGATTTGCGGTCAGTCCAGTTTGCCACCACCCTAGAGCTTGTCCTACGTTTGTTACTTAGCTGGAGTAATTTGTGATCCTCAACCACTAAGGATCATAACAGGCCACTGTTTCCGCCAGGATTTGACAAAACGTAAGGGCCGGATCTGCCCGGACCCATTCTGACAGTGCTTGCCTCAAGGATGTGCTGTGTAGTCCCAGAATGAATTGCTCCCGGAGTATCCGGTCTTTAGAGCCCATGCCGCCAAATCCGTCTGCCTCCTTTCTCTGCACCTGTACGAACACTTCTTGCAGTGCTGTTGCATACTGAGAAATTCCTTCTTTTTCCAGCTGCAGCCTAGAGAAGAATTTGGCACGAAGGCGTCCCGCACTAGCAGTCTCGCCGTAGATCTCCTCCAGGAACTTCACTAGCTCCTTTAGGGTACTGCGGGTGAGTTCTGGTTGTAGGCAGACGTTTCTGCGGGCTTCTCCCTCTAGGGCAGTTAAAGCGATGTCCACTTCAAGGTCTGGGCTGATGTTATAAATCTTCAGGGTGCTTTGCAGCCGGGACACCCAGTCGGACAGTGGCATATTCTTGCCGTCAAACTTTGGGAGCACACTAAATATGTTGCCCATAGGGAGTGTCCTTGCAGGGGTTCCACCAATGCCCACAGCATCTCCATTAACATTAGCATTCCCGCCATTTCTGTCTGCTGCCTCCATCTTGGTGACAGTACCCTGCTCGTAGCACCACTTGAAGCGATGGCCGGGGGACCACCACTGTGCAGGAAGACAACTGTACACAAGATGAGGTGCAAACAACAAAGGGTAGATTTATTGGGAGGCCAGGAATGAAGGGAATAGGAAGATGCAGACAGGGGTTAACAATAGCAAAAGACAATATAAATGAGTAATCCTGTCCGGAAAATAGCACAGTGCTCCAACAATTACAGGCTCAGAATTTGTCTCACAAGCAAATTAAAACAATAAAACCAATAACGATGCTACTCTATGTATAACCTCCCTGGCCTTTACTAAGCAGGCCACACAGCTCCCGTGTTCTGACTACTGAAGCCTGCACTAGGCCCTAACTGGTGCACCTTACAGGAACAGACTCACGGTGATGTTGGGGACACAGGTCCAGTCCCAGGGGGGGTCCCAGCAGTCTATACGGTGGTGCGCACTGTTATGATCCCAGTGGCTTAGGATCACAAATCTAACCAGCTAAGTCAGAGATAATAGGACGAGCTCTGGGGATGTGGTAACTGGACTGACCGCAAAACCTGATCCTAACCAAACACACTAAAGGTAGCCGTGGAACGTATCCTGAAATCCTAGACGTCTCTTCACGGCCTGAGAAACTGACTACCCCTAAAGAGAAAGTACAGACCTCACTTGCCTCAGAGAAATAACCCCAATGATATAGAAGCCCCCACAAATAATAATGGTGAGTTAAGAGGAAAAGACAAACGCAGAGATGAAACAGATTAAGCAAATGAGGCCCGCTAACGCTAGATAGCAGAAAATAGCAAGGGATCTGTGCGGTCAGTAAAAAACCCTATGCAAAAATATCCACGCAGAGAATGCAAGAACCCCCACACCAACTAACGATGTGGAGGGAGCAACTCAGCACCCCAGAGCACCAGCAAGCAGGGAAATCACATATTAGCAAGCTGGACTAAACACATCATATACTAGGACACATCTTGAACACAGATGAGCAAAAATAAGCAAACAAAACTTAGCTTCTCTTGGAGAGACTGATAACGGATGTAGACAGGAGCAATCAGAATAGCACTGAATACAATGACAGCAGGCATGAACTGAGAGTCCAAGTGAGCTTAAATAGAAAACCAGACCACAGATAACGAGACAGCTGATGCCAGTCACAAACCTGCAGAAAGACAGCACTCACACAGTACCACTTGTGACCACAAGAGGGAGCCCAGAAATAGCGTTCACAACAGTACCCCCCCCTTGAGGAGGGGTCACCGAACCCTCATCAAGACCCCCAGGGCGATCAGGATGAGCCGCATGGAAGGCACGGACCAAATCGGCCGCATGAACATCAGAGGCGACAACCCAGGAATTATCCTCCTGACCATAGCCCTTCCACTTAACTAAATACTGAAGCCTCCGTCTGGAAACACGAGAATCCAAGATCTTCTCCACCACGTACTCCAATTCGCCCTCAACCAGCACCGGAGCAGGAGGCTCAACAGAAGGAACCACAGGCACCACATACCTCCGCAACAAAGACCTATGGAACACATTATGAATGGCAAACGATGCCAGGAGATCCAAACGAAAAGACACCGGGTTAAGGATTTCCAAAATCTTATAATGACCGATGAAGCGAGGCTTGAATTTAGGAGAGGAAACCTTCATAGGAACATACCGAGAAGACAGCCATACCAAATCCCCAACACGAAGTCGGTGACCAACACTGCGACGGCGGTTGGCAAAGCGCTGAGCCTTCTCCTGTGACAACTTCAAATTGTCCACCACATGGTTCCAAATCTGCTGCAACCTATCCACCACAGAATCCACCCCCGGACAGTCAGAAGGCTCAACCTGACCCGAGGAAAAACGAGGATGAAAACCAGAATTGCAGAAAAAAGGCGAAACCAAAGTAGCAGAACTAGCCCGATTATTAAGGGCAAACTCGGCCAATGGCAAAAAAGTCACCCAATCATCCTGATCAGCAGAAACAAAACATCTTAAATAAGTTTCCAACGTCTGATTAGTTCGCTCGGTTTGGCCATTCGTCTGAGGATGGAAGGCTGACGAAAAAGACAAATCAATGCCCATCTTAGCACAAAAAATCCGCCAAAATCTGGACACAAACTGGGATCCTCTGTCAGACATAATATTTTCAGGGATGCCGTGCAAGCGAACCACATTCTGAAAAAATAAAGGAACCAAATCGGAGGAGGAAGGCTACTTAGGCAAGGGCACCAAATGGACCATTTTGGAAAAATGATCACACACCACCCAGATGACAGACATTCTCTGGGATACTGGAAGATCTGAAATAAAATCCATGGAAATGTGCGTCCAAGGCCTCTTCGGGACAGGCAAAGGCAAAAGCAAACTGCTGGCACGAGAACAACAAGGCTTAGCCCGAGCACAAATCCCACAGGACAGCACAAAGGAACGCACAACCCGCGACAAGGAAGGCCACCAGAAGGACCTAGCCACCAAATCTCTGGTACCAAAAATCCCAGGATGACCTGCCAACACCGAAGAATGAACCTCGGAAATAACTCTGCTGGTCCATCTATCTGGGACAAACAGTCTCTCTGGTGGGCAACGGTCAGGTCTATCAGCCTGAAATTTCTGCAGCACTCGTCGCAAATCTGGGGAAATGGCAGACAAAATCACTCCCTCTTTGAGGATACCAGCCGGCTCTGAAACTCCCGGAGAGTCAGGCACAAAACTCCTAGAAAGGGCATCAGCCTTCACGTTCTTCGAACCAGGCAGGTACGAGACCACGAAATCAAAACGGGAGAAAAACAACGACCAACGAGCCTGTCTAGGATTCAGGCGCTTGGCAGACTCAAGATAAATCAGATTTTTGTGATCAGTCAAGACCACCACACGATGCCTAGCTCCCTCGAGCCAATGTCGCCACTCCTCAAATGCCCACTTCATAGCCAACAACTCCCGATTACCAACATCATAATTCCGCTCGGCAGGCGAAAACTTTCTTGAAAAGAAGGCACAAGTCTTCATCACAGAGCCATCAGAGCTTCTCTGCGACAAAACAGCCCCTGCTCCAATCTCAGAAGCATCCACCTCGACCTGGAAAGGAAGAGAGATATCAGGCTGACATAAGACTGGAGCTGAAGAAAACCGGCGCTTCAGCTCCCGAAAGGCTTCCACTGCCGCAGGAGACCAATTAGTCACATCAGAACCCTTCTTGGTCAAATCCGTCAAGGGTTTAACCACGCCAGAAAAATTAGCAATGAAGCGACGGTAAAAATTAGCAAAACCCAAGAACTTCTGCAGACTCTTAACAGATGTAGGCTGAGTCCAGTCATGAATAGCCTGGACCTTGACTGGGTCCATCTCAATAGTAGAAGGAGAAAAAATAAAACCCAAAAAGGAATCCTTCTGTACTCCGAAGAGACATTTTGAGCCCTTCACAAATAAGGCATTAGCACGCAGGACCTGAAATACCATCCTGACCTGCTTCACATGGGACTCCCAGTCCTCAGAATAGACCAAAATGTCATCCAGATACACAATCATAAATTTATCCAGATATTCTCGGAAGATGTCATGCATCAAGGACTGGAACACAGAAGGAGCATTAGAGAGTCCAAAAGGCATCACCAAGTACTCAAAATGGCCTTCGGGCGTATTAAATGCTGTTTTCCATTCATCCCCCTGCTTAATACGCACAAGGTTATACGCACCACGAAGATCTATCTTGGTGAACAAACTGGACCCCTTAATCCGAGCAAACAGATCAGATAATAATGGCAAAGGATACTGAAATTTGACCGTGATTTTATTTAGAAGACGATAATCTATACAAGGTCTCAGAGAACCATCCTTCTTGGCCACAAAAAAGAATCCTGCACCAAGAGGGGAGGAGGACGGGCGAATATGTCCCTTCTCTAAAGACTCCTTTATATAACTCCGCATTGCGGCATGTTCTGGTACAGACAAATTAAAAAGTCGTCCCTTAGGGAACTTACTACCAGGAATCAAATTTATAGCACAATCACAATCCCTGTGAGGAGGCAGGGCACCGGATCTGGGCTCATCAAATACATCCTGGTAGTCCGACAAAAACTCAGGGACCTCAGAAGGAGTGGAAGAAGCAATTGACAACAAAGGAGCATCGCCATGAATCCCCTGGCAACCCCAACTTGACAAAGACATAGCTTTCCAATCCAGAACTGGATTATGGGCCTGCAGCCATGGCAGACCCAAAACGACCACATCATGCAGATTATGCAGCACAAGAAAACGAATCACCTCCTGATGTACAGGAGTCATGCACATGGTCACTTGAGTCCAATACTGAGGCTTATTCTCAGCCAATGGTGTAGCATCAATACCCCTCAGTGGAATAGGGAATTCCAAAGGCTCCAGGACAAAACCACAGCGCCTGGCAAACGACAAATCCATCAGGTTCAGGGCAGCACCTGAATCCACAAAAGCCATAACCGAGTAGGATGACAAAGAACAAATTAAAGTAACAGACAAAATGAATTTAGGCTGTATAGTACCAATGGTGACAGATTTAGCGATTTTTTTACGCGCTTAGAGCATGCTGAGATAACATGAGCTGAATCACCACAGTAAAAGCACAACCCATTTTGACGTCTATGATTTTGCCATTCAATTCTGGTCAGAATTCGGTCACATTGCACAGACTCAGGTCTCTGTTCAGAAAACACCGCCAGATGGTGCGCAGATTTGCGCTCCCGCAAACGCCGATCAATCTGAATGGCCAAAGCCATTAAGTCATTCAGACTTGCAGGCGTGGGGAACCCCACCATAACATTCTTAATGGCTTCAGACAGACCTTCTCTGAAATTTGCAGCCAGGGCACACTCATTCCATTGAGTAAGCACCGACCATTTCCGAAATTTTTGACAATATACCTCAGCTTCATCCTGGCCCTGAGAGAGAGCTAGCAAGGCCTTTTCTGCCTGGTTCTCAAGATTAGGTTCCTCATAAAGCAATCCAAGCGCCAGAAAAAACGCATCCACATTCAGCAATGCAGGATCTCCCGGCGCCAGGGAGAAAGCCCAATCTTGAGGGTCGCCACGTAACAGGGAGATAACAATTCTAACTTGCTGAGCGGAATCACCAGAGGAACGAGGTCTCAAAGAAAGAAATAATTTACAATTATTCTTAAAATTCAGAAAGCTAGATCTATCTCCAGAAAACAACTCAGGAATAGGTACTTTTGGCTCAGACATAGGACTGTGAACAACAAAATCCTGAATGCTTTGCACCCTTGCAGCAAGATGATCCACACTAGAAGTCAGACTCTGAATATCCATGTCTGCAGCTGAACTCAAAGCCACTCAGAGATTAAGGGGATGAGAGAAGCTGGACAGACTGCAGCAAAGGGAGAGGAAAAAAAAAATTGTACTCAGGACTTCTCTTATCCCACTTCTGCGATGCATGAAACACTTTTCAGGCCTGCTGTACTGTTATGATCCCAGTGGCTTAGGATCACAAATCTAACCAGCTAAGTCAGAGATAATAGGACGAGCTCTGGGGATGTGGTAACTGGACTGACCGCAAAACCTGATCCTAACCAAACACACTAAAGGTAGCCGTGGAACGTATCCTGAAATCCTAGACGTCTCTTCACGGCCTGAGAAACTGACTACCCCTAAAGAGAAAGTACAGACCTCACTTGCCTCAGAGAAATAACCCCAATGATATAGAAGCCCCACAAATAATAATGGTGAGTTAAGAGGAAAAGACAAACGCAGAGATGAAACAGATTAAGCAAATGAGGCCCGCTAACGCTAGATAGCAGAAAATAGCAAGGGATCTGTGCGGTCAGTAAAAAACCCTATGCAAAAATATCCACGCAGAGAATGCAAGAACCCCCACACCAACTAACGATGTGGGGGGAGCAACTCAGCACCCCAGAGCACCAGCAAGCAGGGAAATCACATATTAGCAAGCTGGACTAAACACATCATATACTAGGACACATCTTGAACACAGATGAGCAAAAATAAGCAAACAAAACTTAGCTTCTCTTGGAGAGACTGATAACGGATGTAGACAGGAGCAATCAGAATAGCACTGAATACAACGACAGCAGGCATGAACTGAGAGTCCAAGTGAGCTTAAATAGAAAACCAGACCACAGATAACGAGACAGCTGATGCCAGTCACAAACCTGCAGAAAGACAGCACTCACACAGTACCACTTGTGACCACAAGAGGGAGCCCAGAAATAGAGTTCACAACAGCGCACGTCTTTCTGTCAGCTCTGTGAAGCGTGGTCTTCTCCTTGTTTCCGGATCCTAGGAATGCTCCTGGAAACTGCAAGTCCCTTTCTCAGTATCTTCGTGGCTTCACAAACTAGCACAGAACAGCCACCTTTGCTGCAAACCGGAACAGTCTTGCAAATTTCAGAAGTACACTCTGTCCCAGCCTGGGATCTTTCTTGTAGCAAACAGTTCTCTCTCTCTAGAAGCTTCTGCTTCCACACGCATTCCAGGCTCAACTCCTCCCCTCAAGCTAGGGCAGTTCATCTTCACAGCCTAAAGCAGGAGAAAAGCAGAACATTCCATCTCACACCAGACAAGGGGGTGCAGTCTCTTAAAGTGACAGCGTGTTCCTTACTGTCCATAACAGCACCACCCTCTTACACACTCACAGGCTAGACACCCCACATTAACCAGCCGCTATTGGAAAGACACTGGCTGGGTAATGTGGGCTGTCTAGCCTGTGAGTGCACATTTGCTATTAGAGCAATTTTGGTCTCCAGTATACAAGGAAGACATAGCTGAACTAAAGCAAATGCAAAGAAGAGCAACCAAGGTTATTAAAGGAATGGGTAAACTGCAATACCAAAGTTAACAAACTTTGATATTGCAGTTATCAAACTGTGGTTATTCAGTTTGGATAAAGGAAGGCTTAGGAGCGATCTTATTACAAAGTACAGATGTCAAAATTCAGATTGGGATGTGAGCGCAGATGTGTAGGCAAGACCTCTATCATAGGTTGTAGTGCAAAGCAGGAGAGATGGCAGAGAGCATTTTGTGTACCCAAGGAAATGCATAGTGCAGACCAGAGATGGAGCAGAGACCAAAAACTTCTGAGTTCAGGCATATGCCCAGCTAAAAGGTGGGAGAGGACAGCATAAGACTGCAACAGTGTGTGGAAACTAGTGGTCGATGACATTCAGACAGAAAGTTGAATGGCCTGCCAGAGAACTTCCACATTTCTGTGGTGATCTTGAACTACACACAGAGGATAATGTGCTGGGGGAGATTAGTCTGCCATGGAAGCTGGGAAAGATTTTTAACCAACTGGAAGAGATAGATAGAACTGATGGTCTGGAATTGCATGTGCAAAATGTACATCCCACAGAAACTGATATGCCCAGTAAAGAAGTTACATTCCTTCTGCCATGTTTCTGTCAGAACAGCATATGTGTATATTGTACTAGGATGATATCCCTTATTGAAATGAGCATCTGGTGTATCTGAGATGTGAGAGACTTGCTTTGGAAGGTGTACTTCTGCTGGAGGAGCAGTCAGCCTACTCCCTTGCTAGGTGAATTATCTTGTTTAGGTGTGAATTATGTCCTGATCTAAACAGGTCCAGCGCAGAAATCCTCCAAAATCAGCCTCTCCACAAAGATTCACATGACATGGAGAACAAAACATCAAGATAAAAACATCTGTGAGAGGGAAAATCATCACTACGTTTTTTAAAATATAAATTTTAATCTTATGTGCCAAATATGGAGGAATGTCAGGTGGACTGTTACTTTGAGCTGTATATCTGGTTTCTTTTGTTAGAGGGGAGCATATGAAACCCCTACCTTACCCCCTTTGTCTGGACACTTTACAAAAGTATAAACATATTTCTTTGAATATGCTAAAATTCCACTTTGTATAACTCTCTAGAAACATTTCAGGTTATGAAGATCCTCAGCTTTCAACAGTTCTAAAAGTGTAATGCAGAAAACCTGTCACATTAAATAGATAGTATAGAAATCTCTTTTTAAATGCATTGGATTTCTGTACGTCAGGACTGCCAAACAATAGACACACATACAAGGATCAAGGTGATGACAAAGTGTATGTCTTCAAATACTTCACCTAATTGTCATCTTTTGAAGAATCCTGTATGTAGGTTAACAGATACATATTAATTGTACTTATAATTAATTCGTAGTTCATGTTTGGCTTGAAGCAAGATTCATTGTTAAAGTCGAAAATCCAAGAGTGTCTAGCTAGCTTCTAATCTCCAGGATTTAACTCTGAATAGGACTTTTGCCGAGCCCTTCTTAGTCTTACAACATGGGAAAAAGAATTGAATTTTCACTTCCTTTGTCAAAATCGTGAGGCTTAAAGGATATTTTTGTATAGTTGAATTTCTACTACTAGTAAAGGGATAACCTTGGGGGATAAGAATGAAGTATGAATAGGTTTTCAATAAATCTTTAGTAATGAAAAAAGTAGAACATCAACATGTTGAAACACCCCAGTACTCCATATTAAGCGAATGCAAGGTGTTCATAATAAAAGTCAAGTATTTTTTGATTCATTTGTTGCATATTTATGTAATGTACGTTTTCTACAGCACAACTGTTGTGCTGCCATACAAGAACCTATATAAGCATAAAGGGTGATTTGCATTGCTTGATAGAACACCAAAGGTATTTTCTGATGCTAGCAATAATGGCGTGTGAAGGCAGGACATTCTCAAGAAAGAGAAAAGGAAACCTGATGCAATGCCCTGACCCAGAGTGCAGAGGTTTAGGATGGTAGGTTGCTGAAAAGAAAGAAGCCAATGACTAGAACAAAGTAAGAGGAAATTATGGATAGTGGAAGATATCTCAACATACAGAAACCACAAAGGAAAATTCATCATTCCTTTTAAAGTCACAAATTTTGACATGAGGGGTTGTGTTTGTAAAAGATGTCTGACTTTTTGCCCTATTGCACTGGCTCAAGCCCCTTTCTAAAATGTGTGTAAGTCTTTGGAAAAGGAATGTCGTACCAGTCACCACCCAACAAATTACTTTTATGTACACAAGAAAACTTGTGTAAATTGTAGTTGAAATTTATGACAGCTCATGACTATGGTGGATTTATTTTTTTGATGCACATAACAGCTTAAAGGTGCAACATATTTCTTAGGAGACAAGTGGCTTTTTAAGACACACTTCCTTAAAAGTTTTTATCTTAATATATTGTAGTCATCACTCATCATATAATATAGTACTGCGTACTTACAATTGCTCATTTTCCCTTTCTACTCAGCTAATTATTCTATTTTGTCCTGCTTAGTGTAGATACAAGAAATCTTTGGTCCCTGTATTTATCATTCTCCTCTTCAACTCCTGATCCAGCTGCTCTGCTCCTCCCCCTGCCAAGAATTTTTGCAGTGATTCATATAGGTAAAATTGACCTCCTGTTTCTACATAGAGCTTAGAAAATTTCAGCTAGTCAGTTTTTCATCATGTGATGTCAAAGACCTAATGGATAAGTGAAGAATTAGCTGGGCAGAAAGGCAAAATGAGCAATTGTAAGTACACAGTGCTACATAATATAATGAGTGCATCTTTAACCCCTTTCCAACATGGGCCATAATAGTACGAACATGTCGGAATCCCACTGTCCCAGAGCCGCCTCCTTTCCAGGCAAATGATAGCTTATCTATACAGCTGACATGTAGAATCGCGATCCACCCGCAGCTGATATCTAGTTAAATGCCTCTGTCAACTCCTGACAGCAGCATTTAACTCACGCTTACAGGAAACGTGTGACTGCCACTCTGCAGAAGACCTCTGTGGTTGTCAATGCCAGACTGCATAGCAAGTGAGCATTTCTGCTACACACAGGCGGTCCTATCATCATTCAAAATAAAACAATAAAAAAATCAAATATACACATATTTGGTATCACCATGTTCAGAATATCCCGATCTATCAATATAAAAAAATAATTAACCGGATCACTAAGCGGCATAACAAGAAAAAAAATTAAAAACTCCAGTATTAGGTTTTTTTGGTCGCCGCTACATTGCAATAAAATGTAATAATGGGCAGTCAAAAACATTGTACCTACGCCAAAATCATATCAATAAAAACGTCAGCGTGGTGCGCAAAAAATAAGCCCTCACAAAGCCCCACAAAAAATGAAGACACTGTTTTCCAGTACACGATATGTTATAACGGTGTTGTTCAAAAGTACAACTTATCCCGCAACAAACAAGCCCTCACATGGCCATATTAACCAAAAAATAAAAAAGTTATGGCTCTAGGAAGAAGGGGAGCAAAAAAATGGAAAATTGCCTGGGGGTAAAGGGGTTAAGAAATGTTTACAGCAGGCAGTTAATTCAAGACTGGCTTATGATTTTCCAGTCCTGATGTATATTCCCCAAAATGTTTTTTTACCTCACAAGAGAGCGGATGATTTTACCTTGGTATGTCTTTGTGTATTGTGTGTATTAGGTTTTATTCTCGACATGGTGATGGGTTAGGTGATGGTCCAAAGGTTATGACCTGTCAGAAAAAAAAAGTTGACAAGTTAATAACTAGAATGGAAGTTCGTGCAATATATGTAGTTCAGGCATTTCTTAAATATGATGTTCAACTCAGTCCTTAGTATAGAGCTGTAAGGTGCACACGGTGGTTGTTATGGGTGAGGGGCTGCTGTGTTCCCACACCTTGGCACCCCTCCAAGTAAATAGTGTCTCCTTTCACCTGTAGGTGTACTGTATAACACTCATGGTTTGGCCTCAGGCCGCTGTCTCCTTGATTCCGAATCCAGGAGCAGTCGCACCTTCAACAGGGGACACATTGTTCTTTTCAAACAGTTTAACTTTACCGAGCAGTCTAAGGTCAATTGTTGTTACAGCACAATACGTTGTTGTAGTAATGGTTCCTTCAGCCTGAACTATCCCTTTCCTTACTGCCATCTCTGTCTCCTGGGTTACTCCATCCGGCTTTGCAGCTTCCACAATTCCTGTCCCGACTTCTATAAATGATTCCCCGTCTGTCTTTCCCTTGTGGTAAAAGTTTGAGGCAGGCTTCTCCGTGCCTAATTTGGGCCATAGGCTCCGCATGTCACGTTAAGATCTGCTGAAGACAGTCTTGGCCATTCTCATTCTGCCTGACAGTCCGTAACTGTCTGTGCCCTCCAACCCACTGGCCTTGAACTTCTGCTATCACATCTATTCATTACTAAGCTTCCACAATATCTGACTTTAATCAGGAAATGATCCCCTAAATATAACCTTGCTCCTTCCCATTGACTGGGCTGGTTCCAAACCCTTAACTGCTTTTAAACCTGTGCATATCTACTTTGTGAACCTTTTGTGCCCATAACTGCACTTTTCGTAGCTTGTATCTGATACTGACGCTATGCCCTATATCCCATGCTATACCTATGTCCTATGCCTAACCCTATACATTCCCTATAGGCTCTATAGTGCTGTTTTAATGGAGATCATTCCTGTGTGCATCAAGACAAGTTTTTTTTTATTATTGATACTTTCAGACTGTTGTTTCATGGTAAAATAACTGTAATCATTGATAAGAATTTGTGCTAGTATGTTGGTTAACGAGGAATGTTTCATAAGGGAAAAATAGTGAATGCTCATCAGATTAGTCCACACTTGCAGATGTTGCTAGAATAAGATGAAGATGAGAATAGACAAATAATATAGCATCATTAGCAGGATATTGTGTAAATGCAATCAGACAAGAGCTAACAGCCAAAATAACCATCAAGGCCATTTAGCAGATTATGAAGTCTATATTTGTCAAGGGAGAAAAGAAAATAGAATTTGCAAAGACATCCGCCACTTTATTTCAGGTTAGTGGTTAATAGCAAGTAAGCAGAGTGAATAGCATATTGTAAAACTGTAGATGAATCATTCAAGGTCCAGTCATTATTCTACAACCAGGAGCAGAGTTGCATGTGAAAGAATAACAAAAAAGGTCATTTCAAATACTCCACTCCATCATTGATCAAACCTCTGGCCCCATTGCTTACAGTATATTGCAGCATGATGATGTTCTGTACCAGCACGACATGTGGTCATTCACTGACTCTAGTGATCAAGTGCTGCATATATTGGTATCACCTTTACAGCTACAATGGTCATAGGTCCGTATAACAAGTCATCACTGCTGCAATGTAAGCAGATGCCGGCAGAGTATCATGGAATCATTGGACATTGAATAAGACAGGAATTTACAGGTGACTTAATCAAAATGTATTAAGAAAAAGCTAGAAACAGCATAGTCAAGTATTTCATTTAATATCTTATTTTGAAATTATCTTAAATAGGTATTCAAATTTCAGAAAAACCTTCTTTACCTGGTGTAGTTTGTTTAAAAACAAAGTATGCTTTGCTCACCCTCTCTGAGTCAGCGCTGAGTCTGCATCACCTCTCCTGGTGTCTGGTATTGTCTGCAGCACTAAAGTCAAATCAAAATCCATGCAGCCAATAACTAAACTCATTAGATTAGCCCAAGTTGACAGCATTAACCACTCAAAGCCGCTAAGCTCAAGGATTGGCTGCAGCACTGTCAATGTGATGTCAGCATTGCAAACAATAACAGATATCTGGATGGGAGCAATAGCAGATACTCATTCCTGGACCCAGGGAGTTTGAGTAAAACACATTTTTTTCTTAAAAACAAATTGCTGGTGAGGATGAGGGGTTATCTGAAGAAACCTTATAAGTTCTAAATTAGGAAAATGTTAAATCCTTGTAATTAAAGAGGATCTTCCACCATTTTTTTCATGTTGAACCGGACACATAATGTAATAGTGGTTGCAGAGCAGAGTAAAATGCTTTTTTTTTGTTTGCATTTTTTTCCTTCCGTGGAAAGATATCAATAATCAAGATGCTTGACAACTAATAAGTACATTTTTGTTAAGTCCATCAGAGAATATTTACTGGTGGTGTATACTTCTTCCCTCTGTATGTCATTGCCCAATCATAACCAGGTAGCAACATAATGGAGAAAGAAGAACACGCCCCCACCATAGCTTACAGCATTTTTCTCAGTGTGTGAGATGTTTAATGTCTATATCTGTTATACTGGTTTAACCTTGTACATGGTTAGATAGTGTTGGGAATAGAGCACAGATGAATACATTTAAGAAAAGGTCATGGCAGTATGGGGGAGGGACAGCACAGCTGAGTGTGTGAGATGTATGACATGTATGGCAGGCCTGATCTCCTAGTCTAACCTTATGCATGATTAGAAAGTCTGTCGAGTATAGTATAGAAGACTAACACCTTTAACATAAGGTCACAGCAGTCAGGGTATGGGAAGAGACAGCACAGTTTAGTTTAGCTGTGTCATATCACAAACCCTTCTATCAGCTCTCATACTCTCATAGCATTGTCTCCTCTGCTGTACTGCCCCTTTCCCCACACTGTCCGTCCAGAGATGTGTAAGCTATCATACTTATGTCTGTTGTGTTCACAGTAATTTGTACTTACTTTGTAGTGAGATCAAATCTGTTATTATATGCCCAGAACATGCAGGCTACTCCTGTGTAAGATGTAAGGACACCCTGCACTGATCTCACTGATGAGCCAGTACAAGTTGCTGTGAGAACAATAAACATAAGTGTGATTATGGCACCTATGACCTCTCATCTGTGGACAAGCAACGTGGAGGAAGGGGCATTACAGTAGAGGTGACAATGCTATGAAAGGAGAGGAGCTGATAGAAGGGTTTGTAATGTGAGTTAGCTAAACTCAGCGCTGCTGTCCCTTGCCCATACTGCCGTGACCTTATCTTAAATGTATTTATCTGTGCTCTATTCCCAACACTTTGTAATCATACAACCTATAAACCAGAATAACAGATATAGACATTAAATATCTCACACATTGAGATAAATGTCCTAAGCTATGGTGGGGGGCATGTTCTTCTTTCTCCATTGTGTTATTGTAAAGACACACACACTGTGTGTCTTTCAATGGATCACCGCATGTGAAATGTAGGACAGCCAAGGAATGCACAGAAACCGCAGTGCTCAAGGAAAAGTGGAGCGGGACCTGACAGATCATGTGACGACCAAGAAGGCGCCGGGGGCAGAGCCAAGCTCCAAGAATGGACGAGAACCAACAGCTAGGTGAATGCTGGGTACGTAGTCAGGCAAGCCGAGGTCAGAAGCCGTGAAGATTATTATTATTATTATTATTTATTTATATAGCACCATTAATTCCATGGTGCTGTACATGAGAAAGGGGTTACATACAGGGTTATAGCTATCATTTACAGTAAACAGGTTTACAGTGACACACTGGTACAGAGGGGAGAGATGAGCAGTATCCAGGGACGAGACAGAAGGATGGTGGGGGACAAGCCTAGGTCGGTAGCCAGATGAGAGTTCAGGACAAAAGAACATGACAGAGAGTGGTCAAAGACAGAGCAAGGGGTTAGAACTAGAGAGTGCATAGCGGTAACAAATCAAGAGGCAGAAACAGAAACAGAGTCTAAGCCGGGTCATACACTGGATAGACAAGCACACAGAGGCACAACGATATCAGAACGATAACCTGCGTCAACAACTCAAGCAAAAGTAAGGGTAAGCAAAAGTATAAATAAGCAATAATAAAAATGTTTGTGGTAAATGAAACCACAGCCGGCTCACCGATCAAACGCAGGTGCTCGGAACTTCGTCCAGGACCAAGACGAGAGGTAATGCAGCAACAAAGGAAGGGCATTCCAGCTCCATAAAACAATGTTTCTTTATTGATTCCTTAAAAGTCTTTCAACTCCATAACTCCTTGCATACATGCAAATGCTTAGGTACAAGAATATGCGACGCGTTTCGATCAGGTCAGATCTTAATCAATGCATAATCCTAAATGGCACGCACTGATTTTTTATATATATATATATATATATATATATATAGAGAGAGAGAGAGAGAGAGAGAGAGAGAGAGAGAGAGAGAGAGAGAGAGAGAGAGAGAGAGAGAGAGAAAAAATGTTGGAATTATTATCAGATGAAAAAACCTATTTAAAATTAAAAGGAAATCCTTCAAAAAAATACAATGAAGAAATCAACATTATAGTGAATAAAGGAGTAAGCTTTGGTGTTCTCAGCAAAAAACAGGCTGATTATTTATATGTCCCCTGTCCAAAGTTACCAATTTTGTACGGACTGCTGAAAGTTCATAAAGGAGAAGGTTTGCCGGCAATGAGACCCATAGTGTCGGGAATGGGCTCAATGAATGAACATTTATGCGAGTGGGTGGACTCCATTTTGCAGCCGCTTGTAGTCAAACTGCCGGGTTACATTAAAGACTCAAGGGAGGTTTTAAAAACCTTCTCAAATAAAGTATGGCAGAGAAACTTTTCATGGCTGTGTTGCGATGTTATATCGCTTTATACTTGTATACCTCACATCTTGGCGATGGAAGCGCTGCAACATCATCTGGAAAATAATAGCTCATATACGCAGGATCTTATTAATTTTGTGTTGCAAGTTACATTCTTTCTCCTTAAGCACAATATTTTTTCCTTTGAAAATTTAGTAAATGAACAGAGAACAGGAGTTCCTATGGGGGCCAAATATTCCCCATCGCTAGCAAATTTGACCATGGCGTATTGGGAGCACAGATATGTTTATAGCGTTAATAATCCCTTCGATGGGGCCCTTGTCTGGTACGGCAGATACATCGACGACACCCTAATTATTTGGGGTGGGGATGTGTCTGCCATACCAGACTTTATTGAATATATCAATGCAAATGAATATGGAATTAAATTTACCCATAGATGGGATGCTAATCATATGTCATTCCTGGATTTAGATTTGATGGGGGTAACCAACCAAACAATTGGTAGTAAGACTCATGTGAAACCCCTGAGTGGGAATACTATATTACATGCAAGGAGTAGTCACCCAAGACATACGATAAAATCTATTCCGGTAGGAGAGTACACCAGGCTAAAAAGGAATTGTAGTGGGAAAACAGATAGAGATAAAGAATTTCAGCATTTGAGGGCTAAATTGAAGAAGCGAGAGTACCCCAATTGGACTCTAGACAGAGCACACAAAATAGTAGAGAATAAATCTAGAGATAGCTTCCTCAGATCTGATACAGTAAATAGAGAGGGCAAAGAAAAGAGGAAAAATAAGCCATATGTTTGTTTTCAGTACAGTACTCAGTTTTTTAAAATAAAAAACATAATTCTAAAAAGGTTACCCATTCTACAGGAGGATGATATGCTCTCAGAAATTTTAAAAGATGGAGTGAACGTAGTGGCAAGAAGAGCGCCGACAATAGGTAATACACTATCTCCAAGTTGTTTCGCTCCTCAGGCAATATCGAAAACCTGGTTACATTGTAAGAGTTTCTTTAAGTGTGGTGTCACTGCATGCAGTACTTGTCGCAATGCTGTAACAAAAAATATTTTTCAGAATAAGGAGGGAACTAAATCTTATTACATTAAGGATTTTAATAATTGTCACACTAGTAATGTTGTTTACAAGATTGATTGCACCTCCTGTAATGTTTCCTACATAGGATGCACCACCAGAAAATTAAAGGTGAGAATATCGGAGCATCTGAGAGATGTAGGTAGTACTAGTGTTGGAAATCGCAATATGTCAGCAGTTGCCAAACATTTTGTTACAAACCACGAAGAGACATCACGACTATGAGGATACAAGGTATTGAACATGGTAAGATGTCACAGCGTGGAGGGAATGTAAAAAGACGGCTTCTCACTAGAGAAGCTTTCTGGATATATAACTTGCAAACCAGATATCCGCTTGGTCTCAACCGTAAAAATGAAATTATGTATCATTATTGTTAGAATATACTGTATATCAATTGCATTGTATGTTTTAATTTGTGTAGGTTTAAAATTGTATTTTATAAACTTTATTTATAAGAAAGTGTTATATTTATAAATGTAAAGGGAAGAATTTCCATTCAGGACCTGCAGTCCGAGTCAGGTGACCTGAACTGCTTTTAGTATTGGTCCGGGCACGATATAAAAAATCAGTGCGTGCCATTTAGGATTATGCATTGATTAAGATCTGACCTGATCGAAACGCGTCGCATATACTTGTACCTAAGCATTTGCATGTAAGCAAAAGTATCACTGACACAGAACCACGCCAGAAGCAGACCTAAATAGCCCTCCCTGAACCAAAGAGATGCTAAACAAGGTTAACCCCTACCTGACCAGGACGGGAGAAAAACCCCTACCTGTGTCATGACAGATGTTACCTGCTTATGATTGGGCAATGAAATACAGAGAGAAGAAGTATACACCACCAGCAAATACTCTCTGCTGGACTTAACAAATATTTACTCATAAGGTGTTAAATATCTTGATTGCTGATATCTTTGGAAGGAAGGGAAAAAAACAGAAACATTTTACTCTGCTCTGCAACCACTTTTACATTATGTGTCCATTTCAAAGAAAATTTTTTTTCAAGAAAAAATATGCTTTACTCACCCTCCTTGGGTCTTGGAATGAGTATCTGCTATTGCTCCCGATACCTGTTGTTGTTGGCAATGCTGACATCACATCGACAGTGCTGCATCCTGTCCTAGAGATTAACAGCTTTTAGTGGTTAATGCTGTCAACTCGGGCAAAGCTAAAGAGTTCAATTATTGGCTGCATGGATTTGATTTGATTTGACGCTAGTGCTGCAGACAATACTAGACACCAGGAGAGGTGACATAGACTCAGTGCTGAACTCGGAGAGAGTGAGTGCGAATCATACACTGTCACTGTTCATTACGTGATTCACTCTGGTGACTGCAGACTTTTTATTTCCCCCTGTACAAACCCTTTAATGTCCAGCACTTAAATGAACCCAAGATCTGGCAAAAGAGATGAGAGTATTTGATCCCTTGAACCTTGTCAGTGTATAATAGAGTTACGTCTGATGCATCTTTAAGTAAAGTGCATTCAGTTCTCCTTACTGAGAACAGTTGTGCATAGAGTCTCATTGACAATGCTCAATGGGAAAAAAGGATGCATATAATTTCTTCTCAGCCTTAAATAGTGAAAACTATCTCACGAGTGCTATCTATAAAAGAAGCCACCATTTAGCTCAATATCCAAAATTTTAATGAGTATGTTACACACTTATTTCACGTATCCTAGGCTCCACTTCCTTCCTCTTGGTCTGATTCCCTCTGTTGTGCTCCATGTCAGATTTTTCCAGTTGCCAGTTGCCTGGCGTAGTTTGATGACATCATCTCCCTAAGCCTATTTAAGGCCCACTTAGACACAAATACACTTGAGTCTTAGAATGGCAGGCGCGGTCCTGAATAAGGTGTGCGCCTCTGACTGGGGAGCGCATAGAGAAAGCATCAGTAAAATTATGTCAGTGCCAGTTCCCCCCTAGCATCACTCCCCCTTAGTGATGCACTAATTAGGAGACCCCCGGCCGGCCAGTGGTCACTAGAGGGGAGGGGTCCTACGGCCACTCCTACGGGGGTTAAATCCAGGTGTCTGGCCAGGAATTTCCTCTTTTCCTCCCGGTAGACACCTGGAAGCTTTTGTCGCAGGAAGGTGAGCACTGGCTTCAGACCCTTTTCACAGGCATCAGGGCTCACCTCCCTGGGCCCTCTCCTGACCCCCTGCTCACTGTTCCCTTATCCGGTCCGGATAATCTGTCCTCCCTCTCCCCTGCGTCCCCAGGTCCCCTTAGGCATAGCTCACCTGCGCTGCTTTCCAGCACGCCGGCTCCCGATGGGTTGGAGGTTGGAGCGTTCCAGAGCCGCGTGTGGAGGCCCCACTCTGCGACGCGGCAGGTGCGAGGGCTCTCTGCTGTGGGTGGTCAAGTGGCCTCCAGAAAGTGGCGGGGGAGGGCCGGGCGACGCACCCGTCGATGTACTGTGACAGGCGGACCACACGTGGTGTCGCATCTTTCGGTGGCCTCTTCGCGAACTCCCGAGGGGGCCGAGGGTGGCGCTGGGCAGCATGCGCCAGGTCCTCTTTCCCTGGCACCGGCAGGCTGCACCAGGCAGAGCGCGGCATCGCCCCTTTCCCCGGCCGCTCCGAAGAGTATAGCACCCGCGCCAGGGGAGAGGCGGTCTGCCCACTTACCCCACGCCCCCGGAGCGGCTCCAGGTCGGAGAGGGGGTGGCCTGGCCGCCGCTCAGCTGCAGGCGGCTTCCGGCTCCCTTGGACTCAGGCCGGCGCTCTGCGAAGGCTCCCCCCATGCACTTCCGGTCCCCGACCAACCACTTCCGGTCATCGCATTTTAATGCGGAGGCCAGCGCAGGCCAGTCCTCCATTACATTCCCTGTGGGCACATATATGCCGCCCACAGGGGGTAACCAGGAGGCTGACATTAACACCACACAGTCCACAGAGCGCGCCGATCGGTCAAACCCGACCGAGTAGCACGCTGATTTCCCACCAGGCCTGACCTCCAGCCTACCCCGGCAGACGTAGCACTAATGCCTGCACGGGGGTATCAGGGGTCAGGCCGTACATGTCATAGGGCAGCTGAAGAGTGCATTGTTCGGTCCACAAGCACATCACGAATCACTGCAAAATATCAGTAATGGCACCAAACACGGACACATTTACACCTCCCCCACATCCCAAATTTCTAATAAAAATTATCCGTTACCCGCTGCCCCGTCAAATCCCAGCAACGGGATGGAACAGTTATCTCCTTACACCCCCCTTCTAAGTAGCATGTCGGTACCGACTACGGCCATTAATCCCCCTCGGAATAATGTTAGAATCCCCCCATTACACCGCATAGTAACGGCGGATGAAGGCGTAGACGCCAAACGTCCTCCCAATCTTCCTCTGATAACTCCCATCGCCATTCGCACTAACCCTCTAAATGCCCCTCCCATCACCGACGCAGACGCAGCTCCCATAGGAGCCAACGCAGCGGGCCTCAGGATGGCTGTCATCAGCAACATCCGAGGGGTCCGAAGTATCACTGAGCCCGGATAGGAGTTATCGTGCACGTGAGAAATCCTCTAAATCACGCTCACATGCTAGGGCTATCAGCCGGGGAGAACAATCCCCCGCGGTTTCCAGCCACAACAACTGCCATGCAGTTGCTGAAGACAGAGCCATTAATCCACCACTATGTGGTTGTAATCAGGCTCCAACGCGCGATAGTCAGCGCATCGTCCAGTCCCTCGCTGTGGCGGGAGCCAGAGTTTCCCCATCCTGTGACATCAGCCCGTCAACATCAGCGGGAGCCGGGGTTCCTCCAGGATCGGAGTACACTCATCCAGAGTCACACAGCGGTGAGTGTTCCAAGGGTAGCGAGGAAATGTTAAGCTATGGGGTTAACTTAAAGGAAATGGAGCTAACAGCGATAAAGGAGTTAATCCTACAACTATCACATCCGAGCGGAAAAGTGGTGAACAACACAACACCACAGTCAGCTAATCTACACAAAGACGCCTTCTTCTGCAGGATCAGCCCGCTAGGTGCTCATATAGATCAGGAAACTAGACAGAGAATTTGGAGCAACGATTATATTGACATATGGTCACTGTTATCAGCGGACCAACAAATGGTGCTAACGATAGGGGTTTCGATAGGAGTAGATCGAAAATAGCATAAACCATGAATAATTGGCTCCAGGCCTTCGCAGTATTGGGCTGTATTATGGGCCAGAAACATCCGGAATGCTGCTCCGAATTGTTTATATATCAAAACATTATATATAGTTCGTACAAGTCGCACGGCGGCTCAGCCTGGCGGCTGTATGATGAGGAGTTCCGCAGGCATCTGGCCCTACAGCCCGATCTACGCTGGGGAGTTAAAGCAACAGACGTGTGGTTGCAACTGATGCTGTCCCAAAAGCACCCCCCCTTTTCAGCCACGACCACTAATTACTCCGCAGCCGCAGGTCAGAACTCAGTGGTCGTGTGAAAATCCGGGGCCTGCTGGTTATTCAACGAGGGAAACTGCTGTTTCCACGCATTATGCAAATTCAGACATGACTGCTCCGCTTGCGGGGGGGACACCCAGCATCAAGTGCACTCGTCAGCCATACAAAGCACCTACAAGGCAGAACACCAGTGAGCGTAACCGCGATGGCCCCCTGGCTAAATCTCTACCCCAAAAAAAAGCGGCATAGCAGCTGCAAGCGGGATTCTCCGATGGGTTTTTCATCCCCTTCAGGTTTACAAGAACGCCAACCCTATCCGATAACCTAAAATCTGCTCGTGAATTCCCTGAAATAGTTAGACAAAAAATAGAAAAGGAGGTGGAATTGGGTAGGATAGCAGGCCCCTTTCATTTGCTTCCCTTCAAAAACATCAAAATATCACCGTTAGGCATTATTCCAAAAAAGGAACCCGGTAAATATCGCCTCATCCATCATTTATCTCACCCAAAGGGCGATTCGGTTAACAACGCAATTTCCCCAGAGGAAGCTTCTGTCTCATACGTGTCTTTCAATAAGGCAGTAGAGTTAGTACGGGCAGCCGGAGCCGGCGCCCTGCTAGCCAAATCCGACATAGAATCGGAATTCCGTTTACTACCCGTGCACCCCGAAAGTTTCCACCTTCTGGGCTGCAAAGTGGACCAGCTCTATTACTTCGACATGTGCCTTCCGATGGGATATTCCATCTCATGTCACTATTTTGAGCTATTCAGCACCTTCCTAGATTGGGTAGTTTGGTTCGAGAGGGGCAGCAAATCCCTAATTCAATACCTCGACGATTTCCTGTTCGTCGGCCCCAGAAATTCTAAACTTTGCTCCGATCTACAAGAAAAATTCAAATACAGCTCACACAAATTCGGTGTTCCATTGTCACCGGAGAAAACGGAGGGACCACGTAATGTATTGCCTTTCTTGGGCATCGAAATAGATACCAATTCGATGGTGTTCCGATTACCAAAGGATAAAATATTAAAAACCCAGCAAATGTTGAAAGGCTTCGGCGAAGTTAACAAGGTAACCCTCCAGCAAATGCAAGCATTATTGGGCCTACTGACATTCGCCTGCCACGTAATGCCGGTCGGCAGAGCATTCTCGTGCAGACTATCTTTAGCAACAAAAGGTGCTTCTCAGCCTGGCCATAGAATTAGGCTCACTCGTTCGCTAAAAGCAAATCTGCTAGTATGGCAGACATTCCTACAATCGTACAACGGTCACACGTGCGTCATGGCTAGAGAGATCGCAAGCAAGGTATTAGGGCTGACAATAGGGTGGAACAAAAAAGAGGGTTTTGCAGCAATTTATAAAAACCAATGGTGCAAATCTGATTGGCCTGAGAAATGGACGACAGCAAAGTGGGGGCAAGACCCGGCCCTATTGGAATTGTTTGCGATAGTAGCAGCGCTGGAGATATGGCCGATCAGTTGAAAAACATGAACATTCGTTTCCAAACAAAAAATGCGAAAACAGCAAGGAGTCTAAATCACATGTCTTCTTCATCCTTGCCCATATTTGCTCTCTTGCGCCGGCTAGCACTGATATGCCTAGAAAACAATATTTGGTGTAGAGCCACCGTGGTGGCAGAAGTAGATGACAATATCATTAACCCACTGTTATTTTCCAATTGGCAGGCCTTCAGAATCCAGCAGCCCAACGCGCAACCCCGGGGCATCCTGTGTCCACTGTCCCTGTGGGACACTGTGGCCAATCATTGATGCCCTTAATTCGGGCCTCCGTGTCGCCAGCTACCTGGCAGGTGTATGTTAAGGCTTGGGAGGAGTGGTGCTCATTAATTCAGGGTAGACCAGTTGATAAATGCGACCGAGCACGAAGCGCGGTGACGACTGATTTTATATTACGGATGAGGGAAGGTGGGGTGTCGGGCACCTCGGCACAACGTAATTTATTGGGGCTAGCATTTTTCTTTCAATTATCGGGATGGGTAGACGTAACTAAGTCCTTCTGCATAAAACAAGCCATTAAAGGTTGGAAAAGGCTTCAGCCAAGAATGTCGCCGCCCAATTTCTCTGAGACTATTGCATGACGTGATTTCGATATCCCCGTCAGGCTGCGCATCGCAATACGAGGCGGCCCTCATATCGGCAGCTTTTGCTACCACCTTTTTCGGGGCACTGCGCATTAGTGAATTGCTACCGCGGTCAAAAAACACGTCGGAAGGAGGCCTAATTAATGAGGACATAGTAATATGCAGCGACGCCCTGCGCATCAGGGTTAGAAAATCCAAATGCGATCCCACCAGTAGGGGCACATGGGTCCTGGTTAATTCTACAGATGGCCCAGTTTGCTTGTTAAAATTTTTTAAGAAATACGCTTTAATAAGACACGCAGGTAGATTTTTCTTTACTCATACAGACGGCTCCCCTCTGACCAAGTACCAGTTCCAGGTAATGTTCAAGCTATGCTTGGAAAAAACCGGTGCAAATCCAAAGGAGTACGGAACACATTCGTTCCGGATAGGGGTGGCCACAGAAGCAGCTAGGGCTGGAGTGTCAGAGGCCGAAGTGCAGAGAATGGGTCGTTGGAAGTCCGCATGCTTCGCCAGATACATAAGACCCGACTTGCTCAATTAACATATGTTGTCTCTTACAGGGGTTGAAGTTTGGGTTGTTGGAGATTCCTACGTATACTGGGCTGAAAAGAGGGCCAAACAGCGGCCAGAAGGAACAAATCTTTACCTCCCGGGCATAAAAGTTTACTGGAGGGGTATCAGAGGCCTCCAGTGGAAACAGGTGTTCAAGGAGATGGTTGGCATAGCAAGGATGGCGGAACACCCGGTGATAATGGTGTTACACATGGGTGGCAATGACCTAGGCAAACAAAAGGTGGCTGAATTGTATAAATGGATGACAACGGATATGGAACGGTTCAGCTGTCTATTCAGGAACATGATAATGGTGTGGTTGGATATAACACCACGGGCCGTGTGGCGAGGAGCTAGAGATAAAAAAGCCATAGAGCGGACAAGGAGTAAATTCAATGCATGGATCGGAAAATATGTGAGAGGAAGAGGCGGTATCGTGATTCATCACCACCCGCTACAAGGGGATAACACGCCACAATTAAGACCGGATGGAGTTCACCTAACGGACATTGGCCTCGATATTTTTCTGTCTGGTTTACAGGATGGGGTTGAACAGGCCCTAAAATTGATGGGTGGGGTCGGAGTCCCGCGTAGGTAATACACGGGATCCTCCATGTCGGAAGAAGCGGAGGAGGGCAAAGGTCATAACCGCTCGTTGGGCCAATTCCCCTGTCGATCAAGGACAGGAGCTCGGCGCGAGCACCCGTTACGATATGTAATTGCCTTTCTCTGCTTATTTAATTAATAAACTGTGACCGACTTGTTCAACCCACCTAGGACTGTGTGTGTTTCATTACGGGAGTGACGGGAGGGGGGAAGGCACTGGTTACGACACACAGGTCTCCACAGTCTGGCAGGCACGGTCCTGAATAAGGTGCGCGCCTCTGACTGGGGAGCACATCAGTAAAATGATGTCAGTGCCAGTTCCCCCCTAGCATCACTCCCCCCTTAGTGATGCACTAATTAGGAGACCCCCAGCCGGCCAGTGGTCACTAGAGGGGAGGGGTCCTACGGCCACTCCTATGGGGGTTAAATCCAGGTGTCCGGCCGGGAACTTCCTCTTTTCCTCCCGGCGGACACCTGGAAGCTTTTGACCCACCCTCCCTCCCTTTTAAGGGCTAGTGGTGATACTAACCTGCGGGATAATGTAAATTTGTAAATTCTATTGCAATATTATTAAAAAAAAATGTATATATGTATGTTGATATATCTAAGTTTAGTAATCTTTATTAAGTCACAGCGGAAGAAGCGGAGGAGGGCAAAGGTCGTAACCGCTCATTGGGCCAATTCCCCTGTCGATCACGGAGAGGAGCTCAGCGCGAGCGCCTGTTACGATATGTAATTGCCTTTCTCTGCTTATTTAATTAATAAACTGTGACCGACCTGTTCAACCCACCTAGGACTGTGTGTGTTTCATTACGGGAGTGGGGAAGGCACTGGTTACGACACCCAGGTCTCCACAGTCTTAAGACACTCAGTCCTGTATTCAGTTTTTTTGGTACACTATACCTCCAGCTCCTACTCTTGGTCACATTTGTGACCTTGCATACTCTTTGCCTTACTTGTTACACTTATGCTATCCATCTCTTGGATTTACCCCTTGGTTGCATTAAACTAATATTCTGCTGTTGGACTCTCCTATTGAACATTCATTATTGTACAATGTCTGTGGTTCTCCTGCATCCCCTGGGTGCTGCTTTAGACATGCTGTATCTCTCTTCCACTGCCATCCTGTTCTTGTAATCTGCAATGTTCCAAGTCCTTGCTCCCCACACATGTCTTCATGCCTGCTGCACAAACACCTGGTACCTGTGTACCCATCCAAACCTGAGTTTTCATGGATTCACCTCGCAAGTTAATTATAACTAGTGTTGAGCATTCCGATACCGCAAGTATCGGGTATCGGCCGATACTTGCGGGTATCGGAATTCCGATACCGAGATCCGATACTTTTGTGGTATCGGGAATCGGTATCGGGATTAATATCAATGTGTAAAATAAAGAATTAAAATAAAAAATAGGGATATACTCATCTCTCCGGCGGCTCCTGTAGCGGTCACGCGACCAATCACAAAGCAGTGACGTCACCTAAGGTCTTTCAAGCGCTTGAAATACCTTAGAAGACGTCACTGCTTTGTGATTGGTCGCGTAGCGGTCACGCGACCGCTACGCGACCAATCAGAAGCTGCGGACGTCTTCTAAGGTATTTCAAGCGCTTGAAAGACCTTAGGTGACGTCACTGCTTTGTGATTGGTCGCGTAGCGGTCACGCGACCGCTATGGACCAATCAGAGCGCAGTGACCTCATCTAAGGCCCTTCAAGCGTGCATTCTTAGGTACAACGGCTCCCGGTTACGGCGGTAAAGTCCATGCTGCGTCGGAGGGTGAGTATATCCCTATTTTTTATTTTAATTCTTTCTTTTACACATTGATATGGATCCCAGGGCCTGAAGGAGATCGGTATCGGATTAGATCCGATACTTTGCCGGTATCGGCCGATACTTTCCGATACCGATACTTTCAAGTATCGGACGGTATCGCTCAACACTAATTATAACATATCATAATGATGTCACAGTAGTGTTTGTTTTTATTTCTAGGCTTAATTTTCTGTGGTATCTTTATTTTTTTCTTGTTATAAGCAAACTTGCTAGGAAATTATGTTATCCGAGCATGCTCGGATGTTATTCGAGTATCTTGGGCATACTCGCATAATATTTTCAATACCCTGCAGCTGCATGTTTTGTGGAGGAAGACAGCTACAACATGCGGGGATTGCCTGATTGTTAGGCAATGCCTGCATGTGTTGCGGCTGTCTACCATCGCCAAACAGGCAACCACAGGACTCGAAAATATTATCTGAGCATGCCTAAGATACTCGGATAACAAGTTTTCCTAGCATGTTCACTCATTACTATTCTTTTGTAATGTCATAACAGTGAATGTCCTTTGGGCTGGAATATATTCTATTGTGCTCATTTTACAAAGTCTTTTTCATGTGGTTCTTCTTGCATATCGATACCTTTTTTTGCAGACCAGAAACTATTTTATGTCACAAAAACTCAAATTATGGAAGTGTAAACATTTTTGGCAAGGGCCTAATATTTTTTATAACACTATTTAGAAAAAATTTGCTACAAAAACAAGCTATATATTTATTTGGGAAGCCAGCAACCCCTATTACATTTTAATACTGTATGTTACTTTTCTTTTTTACCTTATATTTTTTAAGGCCTATTATGAACATCTGTCTTAAATACTTCAATTTATAATCATAACTTATTCTTTGTAATAGAAACCTTTAGAAAGCAGCCAACTGCATATGTAGGAGCTGTGGGGAGTCTGGTGATGATGTTTGCTACATACATACCATAAGTCTTCTGGTCAGAAGTGCCCCTGGTGGTCTGTCTGTCCATAGATGAAAAATGAGAAACAAACGTGATGACATTGAGAACTGAAGACATCCTGTTTGCCTGTTATAAAGGACAGAGGATAGTAGCTGAGGGATCTGACAAGACTATCCTCTTTCCTCCACTGCCAGGTGTTGTATGCCCTTCATGGCATAGTTAGCTTTGTTCTTTGTATTTTTTTTATATGACTTTGCCCCAATGACAAGCAATTTGTCACATAGGATAGTTTACAGGTTGCAAATTGCAAAGTGTTAATTTTATTTTATTTTTTTTCTGCCACATGTTCTTAAAATAAGTCAACAAATCATGTATAATTAAAAAAGGCATGGGAGCAAGGCTTATGCAGGTTGTACAGTAATCAGGGGCCAGGGCACCGGACAGTATAGAGGGCGTAGATCCCCAACACCTGATATATCATAGTCATAGGTCACATGTTTAACACACAGGTGTTCTGGAGCTTATCTTCAGATGCAAATAGACAAAGAGCACACATTTTTTTTGAAGTTTTATATACCACCATATTGTAACACTAAGCACATTAAACTCTATGAATGACAAATTGAATTGAATCCAGAAAAAATATTTGACATTTCTTTGGAGTTTTATATACCACTGTAATATAACGTTAACCATGTTAATGTCAACGAATGACTAATTTAATCCAGAAATTTTATTTTACATTTTTTTGAGTTTTATATACCACCATAATGTAACACTAAGAAGTGAGCTAAAGTCTATGGATAACTAATTCAATCCAAAAACAAATTTTAAGTTTTTTTTAAAATTTATATACCACTGTAATGTAATGCTAAGCACATTAAATTGTTTGCATGTCAATTTCTTCACCCCACCAAAATGTGCTCATGTGCAGCAGTTATATATTTAGCAACAGACTGCAAAGTCCGAAGCCCTTCCTAGAGGCTTCATTCTGCCACTCTCCCTTCTCCTGCAACTGTCCCTAAGCTAAATGCAGAATGTATCTGATACAAACAGCAAAGCATAGTATTAGCCCTCAGAATGGTTCATCATCAGCACCAGTATCAACACTAGAGGACTCTGATTAGTTAAACTGTACACACACAGGTTTGGATAACTGCTCTGTTCCTCCAATCACACCTGTCGCTGAGTTGTGCAATCAGTAAGCTGAGCATGGTTCTTTTATAACCTCTGATGAGGCTGATGAGGTCATGTGGCCAGACAATCACAGTAATGTCACTACCAAGATGGCTATGCCATTACAGTGACTGGCAGGCAGTCCTCGCATGTTTATTGGCTGAGTAACAAGCACCAAAAATGTGCGGCGGGGTTTTATGCTTCAAATCTGAGCATCAGCCAATGCTCATAAAGTGCCGAGCACATCCAAGCACCCAGATACTCGAGTGATATCTGACCATCACCAAGCATGTTTGCTCATCGCTATTAATTACCAAACACCCACTATTAATTTATTATAATATAATACACACTGTCACACCCCCATATCATTCACTTTATTCAAAAAATAAAAAAGGAATACTCACCTCTCTAAAGATCTCCTACAGGTCCACTTTGCCTTGTGGCCGGCACATACATGTGCAATGATAGCACTGTCTGAGTCACAGAAAAAGAGTAGGGAGCTTCCCTGTAGCTGTATTGCCATTCTTTATTGCTGGCAGTGGAGCTTCAGGAAGTCTCCTTGTCCGGCAATAAGCTCCATCATGGTTACTTACTACCATGGATGTGATGGATAACAGATGATCCAGAAACCTGCTGGAGTTGGCTGACACTCAGCAAGAGATGTTTTATCTCTTTACTCTGGTTCACTTGCAGCATTCTCTGCAGCAATGTCCAGGGTCAACCATGGATACTCTTTACATATATGGTTTTTGCTGGGATCATCAAGGAAGCTTCATCAAAAAGACTATTTCAGGAAAAATTCTTAGAACTTTTATGCATGGTGATGAATTAAAAAATGGGATCTTAGTTTGCAGATACTTTTGTTCCCCAGCAAAGGCAATGATAGAAAAGATCAAGCTGCAATTTGAAAAAAAAACAAAAAAAACAATAAAGCAAAAAAAAAAACATATCATAAAATGTGTCATTTTCTACCAAGGGGTATAATCAAGATTTAGTAGAATCCCTGATTTACTTTTGAACGCAAAATTTACTACAAAGTGTATATGATTTACCACTTTTTTTGGGGTGGGCTGGACTTGGGGGCAGAGATGCAAATGCCCCCAGGACAAGACCTCCCAGCGGCAGTTTCGAGTTACCCGACCATCTGCTGCTTTAGAAAACAGCTGCCTACACTGTACTTTAAATGTGTACAAGTGCCGTCCCGGGTCATCCCAGTATTGCTGACATGCCCCCAGGACACACTGTGTGGGCTTGTCTCCTGATCTCTCTTTCCTGTGTGCCTGGTTGCTTCCATCTACAGCAGTGGAGCTTAGGAGATGAACAGAAGGCCAGGGGACCGAGCAGGAGGACTTTAACAGTGTCTGATTTTGAGTCTTAGGCCGGTGTCACACTACCATAGAATACGACCAAGTGTTATGCTAGAAAACATCACACAGCACTTGTGTTAAAATATGGGGCAGCTCACATCAGCGTTTTTTTTCTTAGACATATTCGCCAAGCATGTAAAATAGCAGCAGGCTGCGCTTGGCACTAAGACTCGGCTGAGACTCAACAATGCAAGCCTATGGGTGCGAGAAAAAAATCACACAGCACTTGGACCATGCGAATGCTTTCCGATTTTTATTCACCGATGTACAGTACTTTAAAAAGCTGGCAAATCATGTGCTGTGTACTGTAGAAGCAAAGTATGACAGGTTTCAATAGAATAAATATATATACTGTATATATATATATATATATATATATATACTGTATATATATATATATATATATAGATAGATAGATAGATAGATAGATAGATAGATAGATACACTGCTCAAAAAAGTAATGGGAACACTTAACTCCAAGTATATCAAACTTCTGTGAAATCAAACTGTCCACTTAGGAAGCAACACAGTTCGACAATCAATTTCACATGCTGTTGTGCAAATGGAATAGACAACAGATGGAAATTATTTGCAATTATCAAGACACACTCAATAAAGGAGTGGTTTTGCAGGTGGGGACCAAAGACCACATCTCAATTGGTGTTGGAATCTCCTGTGAGTGGAGTCTTCCTGGAAGCACCTGAGAGACTGTGGACCTGGATGGTCGGTGTTGGAGTTTCCTGTGAGTGGAGATGTCCTGGAAGCACCTAGACAGACTGTGGTCCTGAACGCTCACGGTGTTGGTTTGTCCTGGGATGGACTTGAGTCCTGCAGCACCTGGTGAGAGTGTGAGTCCTGGAATGGTCAGGGGGTAGATTGTCCTGGGATGGACTGGAGTCCTGCAAGCACCTGGTAAGACCATGGACTGATGGCCTGTGTGTTGGAAGTGCCTGTGATTGGACTTCCTGGAAGCGCATGGAGAGGCTGCATCTACAGAGCCTGAGACTCTTTCTGTGCTGGGGAAGCTACAGTTCCTACTGTGGGTTGGGACTATCCGAGGTGCCCTGGTCACAAGGACGGTGATCCCAGTGAGGCAGCTTTCCCCTGTGAACCAGCAATGGCAGGAGTCAGTGTGTGGAGCCAGAGCTCCTGAAAGGTAACTCCACGTAACAAGGGGTTACGGGCAAACACGGATCTGCCATTGGAACAGACTGTCAATGGTAAATGTGTTCCATTGATGTGTATAATGAACTGTTTATGTTATGGTTTATGACATCTAATAAACCGAATAAGACTGTTTACGTGGAGAAACCGTGCCTGAGTGCTTAAATCGCGTGCCAAGCGAGTGTTCCCCAACCCACTAAGGTAGCGTTTCACCACATTTGGTGCGAGACTGCGGGCAACGGTCCACAAAGCACGTGTGGACGTAATTGCAGTGGCTCGGCGGGACCACAAAGATAGCAAGCGTCTGGCTGTAACTCGGCGGGGTTACGAAGCTGACAAGCATCTTGCGGTGGATTGTCAGGTCCACGAAGTCTGCGGTGAAGCCTTGTGGAGAATAGCTGCAGTTGCAGCAAGAGGTTCAGCAGGAGCTGTGATAGCGCCAGCAGATGCTGGTGAGGTGTCGTGAGAGGACATTGGCCCAGAACGTGAAAACTCTTATAGGGCCAGTGCCGACCTGAAAAAAAATACTTTTTTTATGTAAGAACTGGTGCCTGAGAGTACTGTGAGGAGGCCACGGGGTGTACCCCAGGGAAGGGGTGGTGTCCTTAATAGGGTGGTGTCCCAAAAAGGGGCAGTAACCCAAACAGGGATGGTTGCTTAAAAAGGGGTAGAGTCCCAAGAGGGGGCAGTATCCCAAAAGAGCGTTATTGCCTAAAAGGGGTGGAGTCCCAAAAGGGGGTAGTGACCCTAATGGGGCAGATTCCCAAAAGGGGGTGGTAACCCAAATAGGAGTGGTGACAAAAAAAGAAGAGGCGGTGAATGCATCATTGGGCTGTCACCAGGGGCAATTATGCTATACAGGTCCTTGCTATACTGTGAATCACTCAGCCAATGTTTTATCACGACAGGACTCCTTTTGTTTGGATGGAGAATGTGTGAGGGGGCTGATAGACCCTGGGAGTGGAGTGTCTTGGATGAGGACCCCTCCTGAATACACTGTGACACCTGGGATAGGGACAAGAGTGAATGGCACAGGTGGGGACATTAAAGGACGTTTGACAGCCTGCCGCTACATTGACTGTGATGTGTCATTGCCAGTAGCAACCGCTAGGGCTGAGTTTAATGGTGTGCTGACAGAAGCACTGATGCAGTGGAACGATAGTGCTCCACAAGGTGAAGTCAGGATGACGGTGGTAGCCATGCCAGAACATATGACCAGACTGAAGTGTGGGTCTGACCAACTCATGGACTTGACAGAGGTGAGCAAAGGTGGGACCGTTGAAGATGGGTCAGACTCGGACCAGACAGTCGGCTCGACTGTAAGTAGGACTTATGACCATACCAACCGGGGAAGCCGGCCATGGAAAGAAAGGTCATGTGAAAGGGTATACTGGGAAAGTGGGTTGACCAAAAAGGGTCTGGTGACACAGACGGATAGTGACTCGGGGGCTGAAGCCCAGGGCCGACATACTGACCGCTAGGGGTGGGGGAGGCCTAACAAAGGTGTGATGCTGAATGATGCCCAAAACCGACTGAGATGTTCCTCTCGACTTGCAGGGCAAGGTGACATGGGTACCCAGTATCAGGACCCATGGTTTATGTCCTGTGTTCAACCCCGTAAGTTTGATCAGAGGGAGAGGGTATGTGGTGCTGTGACCCATGTTACAGCCAGGGGGCGCTGTGTGTGTGTTTCAGAATGCGCTTGGAGGCATAATTATGGTAATGAGACAAAGTCCGGCAGGATTGTAAATGGCCGGTATGTGTCGCAGAGATGCTCTGAGCTGTAAGCCCAAAATGATATGGTTATGCTGAGACTTATAGGTCCACAAGAGTTTGTTGTGTATACTTATAAGGGCGGGCTTATAGGGTTAGCTGGTGCGCTGGGCGGGACTGGCTAAACACAAATACTCCCATCTAGGGGAGTGGTTACAACCATATAATGTAACTGTGGTCTGGTCACATGGTCAGAGTGTATGGATCTGTTTGGTCCATGTGCAAGGTCCTGGAGGGTCAGAATTGGAAGCTCCTGTGAGTGGAGTCTTCTTGGAAGCACCTGAGAGACCGTGGACCTGGAAGGTCAGTGTTGGAGTCTCCTGTTAGTGGAGATGTCCTGGGAGCACCTAGAGAGACTGTGGTCCTGAATGCTCAGGGTGTTGGATTGTCCTTGGATGGACTTGAGTCCTACAAGCACCTGGTGAGCGTGTGAGTCCTGAGCGCTCAGGGTGTTGGGTTGTCCAGGGATGGACTGGAGTCCTGCAAGCACCTGGTGAGACCATGGACTGATGGTCTGTGATTGGACTTCCTGGAAGCACATGGAGAGGCTGCATCTACGGAGCCTGAGACTCTTTCTGTGTTGGGGAAGCTACAGTTCCTACTGTGGGTCAGGACTATGCAAGGTGCCCTGGTCACAAGGACGGTGATCTGAGTGAGGTAGCTTTCCCCTGTGAACCAGCACTGGCAGGAGTCAGTGTGTGGACCCAGAGCTCCTGAAAGGTAACTCCAGGAAACAAAGGGTTACGGGCAGACACGGATCTGCCATTCGAAATGTAAAATGGTAAATGTGTTCCATTGATGTGTATAATGAACTGTTTATGTTATGGTTTATGACTAGTGTTGAGCATTCCGATACTGCAAATATTGGGTATTGGCCGATATTCGCTGTATCGGAATTCCGATACCGAGTTCCGATATTTTTGTGATATCGGAAATCGGAATCGGAAGTTCCCAGTGTATGGTTCCCAGGGTCTGGAGGAGGGGAGACTTTCCTTCAGGCCCTGGGATCCATATTCATGTAAAAAATAAAGAATAAAAATAAAAAATATGGACATACTCACCCCTGTGAGTGTACAGGACCTGCGATGATGTCGCGGTCTTGTGATTGGTCGAGTGACCGCTCATGTGACCGCTCACGTGACTGCGACATCATTTTAGGTCCTTCACTCACTGCATTCTTAGGAACGGAGGCTGCTGGTTGCACCGCTAAGGTCCAGGGTCCGTCGGAGGGGTGAGTATATACATATTTTTTATTTTTATTCTTTATTTTTTACATGAATATGGATCCCAGGGCCTGAAGGAGAGTTTCCTCTCCTTCAGACCCTGGGAACCATCCAGGATACCTTCCGATATTTGTGTCCCATTGACTTGTATTGGTATCGGGTATCGGTATCGGCGATATCCAATATTTTTTTTATATCGGCCGATCCAATCCGATACCGATACTTTTGAATATCGGAAGGTATCGGTCAACACTATTTATGACGTCTAATAAACCGAATAAGACTGTTTACGTGGAGAAACCGTGCCTGAGTGCTTAAATCCCGTGACAAGCGAGTGTTCCCCGATCCACTCAGGTAGAGCTTCACCACATCTTATATATATTTACTGTATATATATATATATATATATATATATATATATATATACAGGCAAAAATTAAGAGACCATCACATCAAAACCCTGTCTTGGGCAGCTAATCTCTAGACCAGAACCCCATTGAAAGCCTCTGGAATGTTATCAAGAGTATGATGGATAGACACAAGCCATCAAACAAAGATGAACAGCTTACACTTTTGCTCCAGAAGCAGTGTGAAAGACTGGCGGAAAGCAGGCCAAGACGCATGAAAGCTGTGATTAAAAATCATGGTTATTCCACAAAATATTGATTTCTGAACTCTTCCTGAGTTAAAACATTAGTATTGTTGTTTCTAAATGATTATGAACTTGTTTTCTTTGCATTATTTGAGGTCTGAAAGCACTGGTTGTTTTTTTAATTTTGACCATTTTTCTTTTTCAGAAAAAAAAATACAAAATGCATTGCTTGGAAATTCGGAGACATATTGTCAGAAGTTTGTAGAATAAAAGAACAATTTACATTTTACTCAAAAATATACCTGTAAAGAGAAAAATCAGACAAACTGAACATTTTGCAGTGGTCTCTTAATTTTTACCAGAGCTGTACATGTGGATAGATAGATAGATGTCAGTAACACACACACACACACACACACACACACACACACACACACACACATATATATATATATATATATATATATATATATATATATATATATATATATACATATATATATATATATATATATATATATATATATATATATATATAGACACAGTGGGTACGGAAAGTATTCAGACCCCCTTTAAATGTTTCACCCTTTGCTTCATTGCAGCCATTTGGTAAATTCAAAAAATTTCAAAAAATACCCCAGAAATGTAGAAATTTTTGCAAATGTATTAAAAAAGTAAAACTGAAATACCACATGGTCACAAGTATTCAGATCCATTGCTCATTATTGAGTAGGAGCACCCTTTTGAGCTAGAGCAGCCATGAGTCATCTTGGGAATGATGCAGTTTTTCTCACCTGGATTTGGGAATCCTCTGCCTTTCTCCCTTGTAGATCCTCTCCAGTTCTGTCAGGTTGGGTGGTGAATATTGGTAGACAGCTATTTTCAGGTCTCTCCAGAGATGCTCAATTAGATTTTGGTCAGGGCTCTGCCTGGGCCAGTCAAGAATGGTCACAGAGTTGTTCTGAAGCTACTCCTTTGTTATTTTAGCTGTGTACTTAGGGTCATTGTCTTGTTGGAAGGTGAACTCTCGGCCAAGTCTGAGGTCCAGTGCACTCTGGAAGAGGTTTTCATCCAGGATATCTATGTACTTGGCCGCATTCATGTTTCCTTCAATAGCAACCAGTCATCCTGTCTCTACAGCTAAAAAACACACCCATAGCATGATGCTTCTACCACCATGTTTCACTGTTGGAATTGTATTGGGCAGCTGATGAGCAATGCCTGGTTTTCTCCACACATACCACTTAGAATTATCACCTAAAAGGTCTATCTTCATCTCATTAGACCAGAGAATCTTATTTCTCATAGTCTGGGAGTCCTTCATGTGTTTTTCGCAAACTCTGTGAGGGCTTTCACATGTATTGCACTGAGGAGAGGCTTCCATAGGGCCACTCTGCCATAAAGGCCCAACTGGAGGAGGGCTGCAGTGATAGTTGACTTTGTAGAATTTTCTCCCATCTACTTACTGCATCTTTGGAGCTCGGCCACAGTAAAATTGGGGTTATTTTTTACCTCTCTCACCAAGGCTCTTTTCCCATGATTGATCAGTTTGGCTGGACAGCCAGGTCTAGGAAGACTTCTGGTGGTCCCATACTTCTTCCATTTACGGATTATTGAAGCCATTGTGCTCTTAGGAACCTTGGGTACTGAAGAAATTCATTTGTAACCTTGGCCAGATCTGTGCCTTGCCACAATGATGTCTCTGAGATCCTTGGCCAGTTCCTTTGACCTCATGATTCTCATTTGGTCTGACATGCATGTGAGGTCTTATATAGATATGTGTGTTCCTTTCCAAATCAAACCCTATCAGTTTAATTAAACACAGCTGGACTCCCATGAAGGAGCAGAACCATCTCAAGGAGGATCACAAGGAGAGTGTCTGAGCAAAGGGTCTGAATACTTATGACCATGTGATATTTAATTTTTTCTTTTTAAATAATTATGCAAAAATGTCCACATTTCTGTTGTTTTAGTCAAGATGGGGTGCAGAGTGTACATTAATGAGAAAAAAATGAACTTTTTGAATTTACCAAATGGCTGCAATGAAACAAAGATTGGCATAATTTTCTTAGCCAGCAGAGGGAGAGCTGGGGGCAGATGTTTATAGCCTCTGAAAGGGGTAATACCCATGGAGCTTCCCAGGTTATTAATATAAGCTCACAACTGTATACTTAGCCTTTACTGGCTATTAAAATGGGGGCTCCCAAAAAATGACACCGGTACCCCTATAATCAAGGCTAAAAACATCCGCTCTCAGCCTCCCCAGAAAAGCTGCATCTCTAAGATGTGCCAATTCTGGCACTTAGCCTTTCTCTTACCACTTGCCCTGTAGCGGTGGCAAGAGGGGTGATAGTTGAGGGAGGTGATGTCACCTTTGTATTGTTAGGTAACATCAAGCCCACAGGTTAGTAATGGAGGGGCATCAATAAGATGCCCCCTTTACTAATCCCATAGTCATATTGTATGAAAACATATACACACAGAAAAAAGTTCTTTAACTGAACGAATGACACATACTGTTAGGGTTTGGGGAACGCACCGAATATATTTATTGATGTGATTGGTGCGTTCACAACCCGGGATTTACCGTGCAGGAAATATCCTGCCGCTAAGTGAATGGCGGCACAATATGGCGGTATTAACCAGCTCTGTTAGCTTCACAGAGCGGCCGAGAAAGCAAAGCTCTGTGCCCTGTTAACTCTCACAGAGACACAGGCTAACTACCCAGAAGAGAGCAGTCAGTGGTCATGAATGCACACAACACTCCTCGCCGGAGGTGCCAGCATTCTAGGGGCTTATTTCAGCCGGGTCCCTGAATACTCTCATACACAATCTCTTCGCCGGAGGTGCCAGCATTCTAGGGGCTTATTTCAGCCGGGTCCCTGAACATATTCACGCATATGACCACAGTGGCGCAAAGCATGTAACTTTAGAAGATACTAGCACATGGCCGTGCGGCAATGCGAGCCTTAAATAGCTGCAGCACGTACAGGACCTTCCAAAAGAGGACCAATAAGAAACTGCTACAGAGCCTGCATACCTACAGGACCTTCCTAGAAAGACCAATAGATTTGGCTGCAGTACCTGAACATGTGACCCTTGATCTCCAGTGAGAGATCTTACCCTGGGCATGCTCAGTGTGTGCAAAGCAGGACTTAGTCCCAGAAAAGCCTGTTCACCGTAGATCAGTGCAGGGTACAATAGCAGAGCCTGGAGAGGCAGCAATAACCCTTTGCACTGAATCAGACTCAGTGATACGCTGGGACTGATGTCTCCGCTGAGCAGGCTCCACTGCGGCCGATGGAGAATGGGAGACCGCAGCAGACACGGATCGAGATTCCCACTGTGCAGCAGAGGAAACTCAACTCCTAACATTACCCCCCCTCCTAGGGCCCCCCTCCTTAAGCCTCGCTACGCTCAAAAGCTGCAATGAGCAGCGGAGCCCGAATGTGCTCCACAGGCTCCCAGGTTCTATCATCTGGACCGTGACCCTTCCAATCAACCAGATAAAATTTCTTGCCACTTACCACCTTGCACCCCACGATAGCATTCACCTCAAACTCATCTGTGAATGAACCCAATGTCCCGGCAGATGACTCAGAAAACCGGGACAAATGAACGGGCTTTAAGAGGGAAACGTGAAAGGTATCGGTGATACCAAGGCGTGGAGGAATAGTCAAACGGTAGACCACAGGGTTCACCTGTTCCAGAACCTTGAATGGGCCAATGTAGCAAGGTGCAAACTTAGTGGACTCAACTCGCAGCCTGATGTTACGGGCGGAGAGCCACACTAAGTCGCCAGGAGCAAAGGTCGGAGCGGGGCGCCGGTGTGTATCAGCCGAGACCTTCATTCTCTCCTTGGAGTCCCAGATGTCACGTGCCTCCACCGCCCAGTCTGCCACCCTAGAATCGGTGGATGACATGGGCATGGGCACAGGGACACGCGGATGCTGGCCGTAATTAAGGAGAAAAGGAGTCTGACCAGTGGAATCGGCTACGGCATTGTTCAAGGCAAATTCCGCACAAGGTAGCAAAGATGCCCAGTCATCCTGCCTAGCAGAGACAAAATGTCGTAAGTATGTCACAAGAGTCTGATTGGTTCTTTCAACCAACCCTTTCGTCTTGGGATGATATGCAGAGGAGAGATTCAGCTCTATGCTGAGTAAACAGCAGAACTCTCTCCAAAACCGAGACGCAAACTGGGGACCCCGGTCACTGACAACTTTATCAGGCATTCCATGTAAGCGGAAAATATGTTTAATGAACAACGCCGCCAAGGCCCGTGCAGAAGGTAACCGTGGTAGCGGCACCAAATGCACCATTTTCAAGAAATGATCGGTGATGACCCAAATGATAGTACAGCCGCGAGACTTGGGCAAACCCACCACAAAGTCCATCCCGACCATCTCCCAGGGCCTGTCTGCCACCGGCATGGGGTAAAGTAACCCAGCAGGCCATTGCCGTGAAGACCGATTCTGGGCACAGGAGACACATGCCCGAATATAGTCCTCGACGTCACGGGCCATATGCGGCCACCAGTACATCCTCGCCAAAAGCTCAGATGTCTTCTTGGTTCCAAAATGTCCACCCACTCTGGACGAGTGAGCCCTAGAGAGAACCTCCGGTCGCAAATTCGCTGGTACGAAAGTCTTGCCAAGGGGCACGGACTCTAGCGAAACTGGGGCCACAGTTCTCAGGCTCTCAGAGGGGACAATAAGCCGAGGCTCCTCATCCTCCTCCTCAGATGACACTACAGAGCGGGAGAGAGCATCGGCATGAATGTTCTTCTTCCCAGAGAGAAAATGGAGAGTAAAATGGAACTGGGAGAAGAAAAGGGACCATCTGGTCTGGTGAGAATTCAGCCACTGGGCCGTCTGTATGTACACCAAGTTTTTGTGGTCGGTGAATACTTGGAAGGGAAAGCGAGCTCCCTCCAAGAGGTGTCTTCACTCAGAAAAAGCCAACTTCATTGCTAGCAACTCCCTGTCCCTGATGGAATAATTCCTCTCTGCTGGTGTAAAGGTCTTGGAGAAGAAGAAGCAAGGATGCTTCCGACCTTGAGCATCCTTTTGGAAAAGGACTGCTCCAGCACCAACAGATGAGGCATCCACCTCCATTATAAATGGCTTATCTACATCGGGGTGATGTAGAATAGGAGTGCTAGCGAAGTGTGACTTAATCGAAAGGAATGCCTTGGAGACATCCTCCGAACACAACTTGGGATTTGCTCCCTTCTTGGTGAGGGCAACCAAGGGAGCTACCAAAGTTGAAAAGTGTGGAATGAACTGGCGATAGTAATTGATGAACCCCATAAAGCGCTGCACCGCTTTAAGTGAAAGGGGTTCCTGCCAGTCCATCACAGCCTGTAGTTTGGCAGGATCCATAGCCAAACCCTGGGTAGAGATGATATAACCAAGGAATGGCAAGGACTCCTGCTCAAACACACACTTCTCCAACTTGGCGTAGAGGGAGTTTGCCCGTAAGAGGTCGAAGACTTTGCGAACATCTCTCCGGTGGGAGTCAATATCTGGAGAGTAGATGAGAATATAATCCAGATAGACTACGACCAAGGTGGTGAGCATCTCCCGGAAGATGACGTTCACAAAGTCTTGGAAAACGGCTGGGGCATTACAGAGCCTGAAGGGCATCACCAGATATTCATAGTGCCCATCCCTGGTGTTAAAAGCCGTCTTCCACTCATCCCCCTCACGGATGCGAATCAGGTTATAAGCACTCCGCAGATCTAATTTAGTAAATACCCTTGCTCCCCGTAGCCTATCAAAGAGCTCAGATATCAGGGGTAGCGGGTACTTGTTTTTAACGGTGATGGCGTTAAGACCCCTGTAGTCAATGCATGGACGTAATTCTCCACTCTTCTTCTGCATGAAGAAGAACCCAGCCCCTGCAGGTGACACTGACTTCCTAATAAAACCCCTTGCCAGATTCTCTTGGATATACTGAGATATTGCCTCCATCTCCGGGAGAGATAACGGATAGACTCGACCCCGGGGAGGCTCAGCACCAGGCAAGAGATCGATAGGACAGTCATAGGGGCGGTGAGGCGGAAGGGTCTCCACAGCCCTTTTGGAGAACACGTCCGCATAAGGCCAATAGTGCTTGGGGAGAGAGGAAAGATCTGCGGGTACCTCAGTTGTAGCAACCTGAACACACTCCCTCTGACATCTACCCTCACAGGATTTACTCCATCCCAAAATTTTCCCTGAGGACCACTCTATATAAGGAGAATGAAAACGAAGCCAGGGTATCCCCAACAGGACCTCATCAACTCCCTCAGGAAGGACCAAAAGAGAAATAATCTCCTGATGTGATGGAGATACAGAAAGAGTGAAAGGGATGGTTTGGTGTGTAATCTGTGAAGGTAGTGTCGACCCATTTACCACTCGAATGGTTATTGGCTTGGCGAGCATCACCAGGGGTATTGCGTGTCGCTGAGCGAAAGCGGATGACATAAAATTACCCTCCGCCCCAGAGTCCACGCAAAGCTCTACCATAAGAGTGGATGGGCCTATGGCAATTGTCCCCTTGAAGGACAATTTTGAGGTAAACGTCGCCGTGTCTAATGTACCTCCTCCAACTGCCACTAGACGCTGATGTTTCCTCGACCGCTGCAGACACTTGGAGGCAAGATGTCCGGACTGCTGGCAAACATGACAGACCTTAAGGGCACGAGTGGCCTGGGACTTAGACCCCGCTTGTGACCCCCCTATGGCCTCATGTGACTCGAGCGCCTGGACCGGAGATTCCAAAGGTCTGGTGAAGGTGGGAGCCAACCAAAACCTCTGCTTACACTGGGCTCGCTCCAACCCTCACTCGTGAAAACGAAGGTCTATTGTTAAGAACTGGTGGCCTAGGAGCAGCATGGACGAGCTCTGGAGTAGGTGGCCTCTATACTGACCGCAGACCCTGAACTTAACACATCAACTAGAAGTAGCCGTGGGATGTTCCTGTCACTCCCTAGACACCTCGTCACGGCCGGAGGACTAATTACCCCTAAAGAAAGAAACAGGAATACTATCTTGCCTCAGAGAAAATTCCCAAAGGAAAGGCAGCCCCCAACAAATAATGACTGTGAGAGGAGAGGGAAATCACAAATGCAGACTGAAAACAGAATTTAGCAAAGGAGGCCAAGCTACGTAGAAAGGAAAGACAGGACAGAGTACTGTGTGGTCAGTATAAAAAATACTACAAAATCCACCACAGAGAATACAAAAATCTCCACACCTAACTAAAGACATGGAGGGTAACTCTGTGACTCCAGAGCTTCCAACTTGGCTGAATAAATCTTTACACAGACAAAGCTGGACAAGAAAAAACACAGCAATTCACAGAACTATTAAGTCCACCGCATGTGGACTGCAAAAACTGAGCCAGGACTTATCTTTGATGATTTGGACAATCCAGAAGGAGAAACCAAGCAGAGATGAGGATCCCTAGAAAACAATGGACAACTGGCACTCACTAAAGGAAGGAGCCAGACTAAATAGCCCCGTCCAAAGTGGAAGCAGGTGATGACTGTTGTGAAGGACAAACAGCAGCACTACCACTTATAACCACCGGAGGGAGCCCAAGAGCAGAACCCACAACAGAATTCACAACAGTCTATGCGAGTTGATATAGATATGAGCTCCTCCAGTGTAGCGGGAATCTCCCTAGTGGCCAAAGCATCTTTCACATGGTCAGCCAGCCCCCTCCAAAATACTGGGATGAGGGTTTTATCTGACCACTCCAGCTCAGACGCTGAAGTCCGGAAGAGAATGGCAAATTGGCTGACCATGGTTGAACCCTGAGTCAATGCCAGCAGTTGGAGCACAGTATCATGGGTGACTTGAGGTCCTACGAAGACCTGCTTCAGAGTGCCCAGAAACCGAGGAGCACTCTGCACCACATGATCGTTGCACTCACACAGTGGCGTAGCCCACTCCAAAGCTCAGTCCGACAGGAGAGAAATAACAAATCCCACCTTTGCCCGCTCTGTGGGAAAACGTGCAGCAAGGAGCTCGAGATGTATACCGCACTGGCTCACGAATCCCCTACAGGACTTACTGTCCCCAGAGAATTTTTCAGGCAACAGAAGGTGGGATAGGGTCGGAACAGAGGTGGCAGTGGGTAAAGCTGCTTCAGCCATGCTAGCAGCCTGAACAGCAATTGCGGTAACATCCACCGCCGAGGTTGCACTCTCGAGAGACGCCAACTGGCCCTCCAGCAGCTGGATGTACCCCTGCAATCGCTGTTCGTCCGCCATTACTTAGCCAGATCCAGGCACTAGTATACTGTTAGGGTTTGCGGAATGCACGAATATATTTATTGATGTGATTGGTGCGTTCGCAACCCGGAATCCACCATGTAGCGGTGGCAAGTGGGGTGATAGTTGAGGGGGTTGATGTCACCTTTGTATTGTTAGGTAACATCAAGCCCACAGGTTAGTAATGGAGGGGCATCAATAAGATGCCCCCTTTACTAATCCCATAGTCATATAAACACATACACACAGAAAAAAGTTCTTTAATTGAACGAATGACACATACTGTTAAGGTTTGCGGAATGCACCGAATATATTTATTGATGTGATTGGTGCGTTCGCAACCCGGGATCCACCGTGCAGGAAATATCCTGCCGCTAAGTGAATGGCGGCACAATATGGTGGTATTAACCAGCTCTGTTAGCTTCACAGAGCGGCTGAGAAAGCAAAGCTCTGTGCCCTGTTAACTCTCACAGAGACACAGGCTAACTGCCCAGAAGAGAGCAGTCAGTGGTCATGCATGCACACAACACTCCTCGCCGGAGGGGCCAGCATTCTAGGGGCTTATTTCAGCCGGGTCCCTGAATACTTTCATACACAATCTCCTCGCCGGAGGTGCCAGCATTCTAGGGGCTTATTTCAGCCAGGTCCCTGAACATATTCACGCATATGACAACAGTGGCGCAAAGCATGTAACTTTAGAAGATACTAGCACATGGCTGTGCGGCAATGCGAGCCTTAAATAGCTGCAGCACGTACAGGACCTTCCAAAAGAGGACCAATAAGAAACTGCTACAGAGCCTGCGTACCTACAGGACCTTCCTAGAAAGACCAATAGATTTGGCTGCAGTACCTGAACATGTGACCCTTGATCTCCAGTGAGAGATCTTACCCTGGGCATGCTCAGTGTGTGCAAAGCAGGACTTAGTCCCAGGAAAGCCTGTTCGCCGTAGATCAGTGCAGGGTACAATAGCAGAGCCTGGAGAGGCAGCAATAACCCTTTGCACTGAATCAGACTCAGTGAGACACTGGGACCGACATCTCCGCTGAGCAGGCTCCACTGCGGCCGATGGAGAATGGGAGACCGCAGCAGACACGGATTGAGATTCCCCCTGTGCAGCAGAGGAAACTTGACTCCTAACACATACTCCTTTAATAATTCTTAATTTACCAAACCTTATGACATTGCTCACTACACAGATGCCATTGTCTTCTGCCATAGAGTTATAATAGCAAACAACAATATTGCTCACCTTTCCGCAGAGAAGATGATAATCCATTTGACCTACGATGGGTCCCACTCTGCTTCATCTAGATGGCAGGCTCGAGATTGTCCTCTCCTGCACATCCCTCATTGTTTTCTCACCCACCCCCCATTTATTTTTCAACAGGACAATGACCCCAAACACACCTCTAGGCTGTGTAAGGGCTATTTGACCAAGAAGGAAAGTGATGGGGTGCTATGATAGATGACCTGGCCCCACTCGAGATGGTTTGGGGTGAGCTGGACCGCAGAGTGAAGGCAAAAGGGCCAACAAGTCCTAAGCATCTCTGGGAACTCCTTCGAGATGGTTGGAAGACCATTTCTGGTGACTACCTCTTGAAGCTCATCAAGAGAATGCCAAGAGTGTGCAAAACAGTCATAAAAGCAAAAGGTGGCTATTTTGAAGAACCAGAATATAAGACATATTTTCAGTTGTTTCACACTTTTTTTGTTAATTCATAGTTTTGATGACTTCAGTGTGAATGTACACTTTTCATAGTCAAGAATATACAGAAAAATCTTAATATGGGAAGGTGTGTCCAAACTTTTGGTCTGTACTGTATATATATATATATATATATATATATATATATATATATATTGTATATATGTATTTATATTACATATATAGATATCTAGAATAAAAGCCGGCAATTCAGCAGCCGTGTAGTGTAAAATCAAAGCAGGAGCCAACAGGACAACAGGATAGAAGAGATGGATTACACACAGTAAATACACATACATGGTTGGCCATGTATATGGATACACCTAAATAAAATGGAAATGGTTGGTAATATCAACTTTCTGTTTGTGTCACATTAGTACATGGGAGGGGGAAAACTTTTCAAGTTGGGTGGTGACCATGGTGACCGTTTTGAAGTCAACCATTTTGGATCCAACTTTATTTTTTCCAATGGGAAGAGGGTCATGTGACACATCAACCTTATTGAGAATTTCACAAGAAAAACAATGGTGTGCTTGATTTTAACATAACTTTATTCTTTCATGAGTTATTTACAAGTTTCTCTTTGTTTACAGCCATTGACATGTCACAGAGTTTAACACGTGAGGAGCAGATAGAAATTGTGCTCATGTCTGGTGAACGCAGTAACGAGGTCATTGCAGCAGATTTTAATGCAAGACACCCTACGCAAGAAAACTGTCACCATTCCCATGTTATTTAGGTGTATCCATATAAATGGCCCACCCAAAAAAGTCTGCCTCATCACTGAACATAATGTTCTGTGTAAACTGAGGGTCCTGTTCCAATTTTTATTTTGCCCATTCTGCAATTTCAGTGCCCCAATCTGGCATCAGTCGAACATCCCTTCGGTGCATATTAGTTACTCACAAATGGCACCCTTACAAAATCCAGCTGCTGCAGCGTCTCAAGGAGATTGACCCACATCCATTTTATTTAGGCGTATTCATATACATGGCCCACCCTGTAGAATAGGTAGATATGTAGATGCCAGTGACAATTGCAATTAGTACGGTGTGTGCAGCTTACTGTACAGGTATTTAGCTAATAAAAGATTATTTTTCTGAAAAAAATGGTGTGGGCTCCCACACAATGTTTGTAACCAGTGAAGGGAAAGCCGACAGCTGGGGGCTGATGTTTATAGCCTGGGAAGGGGGTAATACACATGGAACTTCCTAGGCTATTAATATCAGCTCACAACTATATACTTAGACTTTACTGCTATTAAAAAGTGGACCCTAAAAAAAGATTTATGGTTCCCCTATAATTAATAACCAGCAAAGGATTTACAGACAGCTGCAGGCTGATATTAACCCCTTTCTGACATTAGATGTACTATCCCGTCGAGGTGGTATGGGCCCGTATGAACACCGACAGGATAGTACGTCTAACGTGATCAGTCACACTCACGGGGGGACCACGGCCGATCGCGTCCGGGTGTCAGCTGACTATCACAGCTGACATCCTGCACTATGTGCCAGTAGCGGTCAGGGACCGCTCCTTGCAAATTAACCCCCGGAACACTGCGATCAAACATGATTGCAGCATTCCTGCGGCATACGGAAGCGTCGCGCAGGGAGGGGGCTCCCTGCGTGCTTCCCTGAGACCCTCGGAGCAACGCGATGTAATCGCGTTGCTCCAAGTGTCTCCTTTGTCCTCCTCCCTGCAGGCCCCGGTTCCAAGATGGCCACGGGGCTCCTTCCGGGTCCTGCATATTGGTGGCTTGCAAGCGCCCGCTCAGAGCAAGCGCCAGCAAGCCTCCTGCAGTGCCTGTCAGATCGCTGATCTGACACATTGCATTGCAAAGACACTATACTGTGAATAAAATATTTACATATGTAAAAAAAATCCTAAATAAATAAATAAATAAAAATTGTTCCAATAAATACATTTCTTTATGTTAATAAAGAAAAAAACAATAAAAGTACACATATTTAGTATCGCCGCGTCCGTAACGACCCAACCTATAAAACTGTCCCACTAGTTAACCCCTTTAGTGAACACCGTAAAAAAAAAAGCTAGGCAAAAAACAACGCTTTATTATCATACCGCTGAACAAAAAGTGGAAAAACACGCGATCAAAAAGACGGATAGAAATTATCATTGTACCACCAAAAAAGTCAGCTTGTCCTGCAAAAAATGAGCTACCATACAACGTCATCAGCGAAAAAATAAAAAAGTTTTAATTATTTTTTCTGTAAAATAGTTTTTATTGTATAAAAGTGCCAAAACATAAAAAAATTATATAATTGAGATATCGCTGTAATCATACTGATTCGAAGAATAAATCTGCTTTATCAATTTTACCAAATGTGGAACGATATAAACGCCCCCCCAAAAGAAATTCACAAATTGCTGGCTTTTGTTCATTCTGCCTAACAAAAATCGGAATAAAAAGCGATTGAAAAAGTCATGTGCCCGAAAATGATACCAATAAACATGTCAACTCGTCCCACAAAAAACAAGACCTCACATGACTCTGTGGACCAAAATATGGAAACATTATAGGTCTCAAAATGTGGAGACGCAAAAAATAGTTTTTGCAATAGAAAGCATCTTTTTGGCAATCATAAAAGCCCGCTATAAAAGCCTGCTATAAATAGTAAATCAAACCCCCCATTATCACCGCCTTAGTTAGAGAAAAATAATAAAATAAAAAATGCATTTATTTCCATTTTCCCATTAGGGTTCGGGTTAGGGTTGGGCCTAAAATTAGGGTTGGGGCTAAAGTTAGGGTTAGGGTTGGGGCTAAAGTTAGGGTTGGGGCTAAAGTTAGGGCTGGGGCTAGAGATGGGGTTAGGGTTTGGATTTTGTTTACTGTTGGGTTAGGGGTGTGTCAGGGTTAGGGGTATGATTAGGGTTGTGATTAGGGTTAGGGGTGTATTGGGCTTAGGGGTGTGTTGAGTTGAGATTAGGGTTAGTGGTGTGTTGGGGTTAGGGGTATGGTTAGGGTTGGGATTAGGGTTAAGGGTGTGTTGGGGTTAGGAGTGTGTTGGGGTTGGGATTACGGTTAGTAGTGTGTTCGGGTAAGGGATGTGTTGGGGTTAGGAGTGTGTTGGGGTTGGGATTACGGTTAGTAGTTTGTTCAGGTTAGGGGTGTGTTGGGGTTGGGATTAGGGTTAGTTGTGTGTTCGGGTTAGGAGTGTGGTTAGGGATGGGCTTAGGCTTAGGGGTGTGCTGGGGTTAGGGTTGGAGTTAGAATTGGGAGGTTTCCACTGTTTAGGCACACCAGGGGCTCTGCAAACACAACATAACATCCGATCTCAATCCATACAATTCTGCGTTGAAAAAGTAAAATGATGCTCCTTCCCTTCCAAGCTCTGCCGTGCGCCCAAACAGTGGTTTACCCCCATATATAGGGTATCAGCGTACTCAGGACAAATTGGAAAATATCTTTTGGGGTCCAATTTCTACTGTTACCCATGGGAAAATACAAAACTGGTGGCTAAAAAATAATTTTTGTGGAAAAAAAAGGATTTTTTATTTTCACGGCTCTGCGTTATAAACTTTAGTGAAACACTTTGGGGTACAAAGTGATCACCACAATCTAGACACGTTTCTTGGGTGGGGCAACGTGATGCCCACAGACCTTTCCATCAAAGTCTGCATTCCAAAACGCCACTTCTTCTCTTCTGAGCTCTGCCATGCGCACAAACAGTAGTTTTCTCCCACATATGGGGTATCAGTATACTCAGAACAAATTGGCCAACAACATTTGGGGTCAAATTTCTTTGGGTACCCTTGGGAAAATACAAAACTGGGGGCTAAAAAAATCATTTTTGTGGATATAAAAGGATTTTTTTATTTTCACCGCTCTGCGTTATAAACTTTAGTGAAGCACTTGGGGGTTCAAAGTGCTCACCACACATCTAGATAAGTTCCTTGGGGGGTCTAGTTTCCAAAATGGGGTCATTTGTGGGGGGTTTCACTATTTAGGTACATCAGGGGCTCTGCAAACGCAATGTGACGCACACAGACCATTCCATCAAAGTCTGCATTCCAAACCGCCACTTCTTCCCTTCCGACACTTGGGGGTTCAAAGTGCTCAGCACACATCTAGATAAGTTCCTTAGGGTCTTCTTTCCAAAATGGTGTCACTTGTGGGGGATTTCAATGTTTAGGCACATCAGGGGCTCTCCACACGAGATATGGCGTCTTATCTCAATTCCAGCCAATTTTGCATTGAAAAGTCAAATGGTGCTTCTTCCCTTCTGAGCTCTGCCATGCACCCAAACAGTTGTTTACCCCACATACGGAGTATCAGCGTACCCAAGACAAGTTGTACAACAAAGTTTGGGGTCTAATTTCTCCTGTTACCCTTAGGAAAGTAAAAAATTGGGGGCGAAAAATCATTTTTGTGAAAAAAAGATTTTTTTATTTTTACGCCTTTACATTATAAAGTTCTGTGAAGCATTTGGGGGTTCAAAGTTCTCACCACACATCTAGATAAGTTCCTTAGAGGGTCTACTTTCCAAAATGGTGTCACTTTTGGTTTTTTTACTGTTTAGGCACATCAGGGCCTCTCCAAACACGACATGGCGTCCTATCTCAATTCCAGCTAATTTTGCATTGAAAAGTCAAATGGCGTTCCTTCCCTTCCGAGCTCTGCCATGTGGCTAAACAGTGGTTTTCCCCCACATGTGGGGTATCGGCGTACTCAGGACAAATTATACAACAACTTGTGGGGTCCAATTTTTCCTGTTACCCTTGGTAAAATAAAACAAATTGGATCAGAAATAAATTTTTTGTGAAAAAAAGTTAAATGCTATTTTTTTTTAAACATTCCAAAAATTCCTGTGAAAACCTGAAGGGTTAGTTAACTTCTTGAATGTAGTTTTGAGCACATTGATGGGTGCAGGTTTTAGAATGGTGGCACACTTGGGTATTTTCTATCATATAGACCCCTCAATGGGGAAATGTTACTTTTTAAGTATTTTTTGTGAGATATCTCTGTGATTTAAGGGCATGAAAATTCAAAGTTGAAAAATTGCAAAATTTTCAAAATTGTTGCCAAATTTCCATTTTTTTCACAATTAAACTCAAGTAATGTCAAGGAAATTTTACCACTAACATGACGTACAATATGTCAGAAGAAAACAATGTCAGAATCACCGGGATCCGTTGAAGCATTCCAGAGTTATAACCTCATAAAAGGACAGTGGTCAGAATTGTAAAAATTGGCCAGGTAATTAACATGCAAACCACCCTTGGGGGTAAAGATGTTAGCACAAAAATAGCTATGGAGGATATCTGTTGTGAATTCTGTTCTTGAACTCCCTCCTGTGGTTATGAATGGTACTTCGGCGAGTTCTGTTCATGGACTTCCTCTGGTGGCTGAGAGTGGAGCTGCTGGGTCTGAGGTTCCTTCTCCAGCTGATCTCGTTTAAGCCTTGGCTGGCTGCTCTATTTAACTCCACTCAGATCTTTACTTGTTGCCAGCTGTCAATGTCCTAGTACTGGTTCAGTTCTCTTGGATCTTTCAGATCACCTGTCTACTTCAGCAAAAGCTAAGTCTCTGCTAGCTTATTTGTTATCATTGTTTTTTGTCCAGTTTTCTATCATGATTTTGTTCTGTTAGCTGGAAGCTCTGGGATGCAGAGTGGCACCACCGCGCCGTGAGTCGGTGCGGTGGTTTCTTTTGCACACTCTGCGTGGTTTTTTGTTAGTGTTTTATGCTGACCGCAAAGATACCTTTTCTATCCTCAGTCTGTTTTAGTTAAGTCTGGCCTCCTATGCTGAAACCTGTTTCATTTCTGTGTTTGTGACTTCCATCTTAATTCACAGTCAATATATGTGGGGGCTGCCTATTTCTTTGGGGAATTTCTCTGAGGCAAGGCAGGCTGTATTTTCTATCTTTAGGGGTAGTTAGCTCTTAGGCTGTGAAGAGGCGTCTAGGCAGAGACAGGAACGCTCCACGGCTATTTCTAGTTGTTGTGATAGGATTAGGGCTTGCGGTCAGCAGAGCTCCCACTTCCCAGAGCTCATCCTGTATTACTAGTTTGCTCATCTGGTCATTTCTAGTGCTCCTAACCACCAGTTCAATCATAACAGATATCCCACTACATAAAACATAACCTTTAATATAAACAAGTTAAAATCTTGGATCCCAACAAACAACACAAACATAGACCAAAGAAAACATGCTCAGGTGAACCAGTGCTCAAGATAAAAAATTGGATCAGTCTTACCAATCTGGATGGACGTATTAGTAATTTGCCTCTCAAACTCCTAGAGTTGAGAGTGATGGTCCCAGAGTCAAGGGCATAGGGTGGGGGTGGGGATGGGGATGTTTCCACTATCTTCCCTGTAACACCCTTGTAGTGCTCCTGTCCTGACAAGGACAGGCCCCAAGTGAGCCCTACTATGGACACCCACCATCCAACATGTGAACCCAAAATGTATCTCTTCTGGGAGAATGACACTATTCTAATAATGCAACCCTCAAGGTACTCCAAACCACATTCAAGAAGTTTATTAACCCTTCAGGTGCTTCACAGGAATTTTTGGAATGTTTAAAAAAAATGAACATTTAACTTTTTTTCACAAAAATTTTTACTTCAGATCCAATTTGTTTTATTTTACAAAGGGTAACAGGAGAAATTGGACACCAAAAGTTGTTGAAAAATTTGTTCTGAGTATGCTGATACCCCATATGTGGGGGTAAACCACTGTTTGGGTGCATAGCAGAGCACGGAAAGGAAGGAGCGCCATTTGACTTTTCAATACAAAATTAACTGGAATTGATTTCAGATGCCATGTGCCGTTTGGAGAACCCCTGATGTGTCTAAACAGTGGAAATCCCCCACAAGTGACACCATTTTGGAAAGTAGACTGCCTAATGAACGTATCTAGATGTGTGGTGACCACTTTGAACCAAGTGCTTTACAGAAGATTATAATGTAGAGCTGTAAAAAATAAAAATCATATTTTTTCACAAAAATGATCTTTTCACCCCCAATTTTTTTATTTTACCAAGGGTAACAGGAGAAATTGGACCCCAAAAGTTGTTCTGCAATTTTTACTATGCTGATACCACATATGTGGGGGTAAACCACTGTTTGGGTGCATGGCAGAGCTCGGAAAGGAGGGGGAGCCGTTTGACTTTTCAATGCAAAATTGGCTGGAATTGAGATCAGACACCATATCACGTTGGGAGAGCCCCTGATGGGCCTAAATAATGTAAACCCCCCAATTCTAACTCCAACCCTAACCCCAACAAAACCCTAACCCTAATCCCAACCCTAAACATAACCCTAACCACAAGCCTAACCCTTACACACCACTAACCCTAATTCCAACAATAACAATAATCCCACCCCTAACCCTAATCCCAATCGTAACCCTAATCCTAACTTTAGCCCCCACCCTAGCCCTAACTTAAGCCCAACCCTAACCCTAACTCCAGCCCCAACCCTAACCCTAATGGGAAAATGGAAATAAATACATTTTTTTATTTTATTATTTTTCCATATCTAAGGGGGTGATAAAGGGGGGGTTTGATTTACTATTTATAGCGGGTTTTTATAGCGGATTTTATGTTTGGCAGCTGTCACACACTAAAAGATTTGATTTTACAAAAAATAGTTTTTGCATCACCACATTTTGAGAGCTATAATTTTTCCATATTTTGGCCCACAGTCATGCAAGGTCTTGCTTTTGTAGAACGAGTTAACATTTTTTTTTGTACCATTTTCAGGCACATGACATTTTTTGATCGCTTTTTCTTCTGATTTTTGGGTGGCAGAATGAACAAAAACCAACAATTCATGAATTTCTTATGGGGGGGCGTTTACACCGTTCCACGTGTGGTAAAATTGATAAAGCAGTTCTATTATTCGGGTCAGTACAATGACAGCAATACCTCATTTATATTTTTTTTATGTTTTGGCGCTTTTATACAATAAAAACTATTTTATATAAAAAAATTATTATTTTTGCATCCCTTTGTTCTAAGAGCTATAACTTTTTTATTTTTCCAGTGATGGAGCTATATGGTGGCTTGTATTTTGCGGGACAAGATGATGTTTGCACCAGTACCATTTCTATTTATATCTGTCTTTTTGATCGCGTGTTATTCCACTTTTGTTCGGCGGTGTGATGATAAAGCATTGTTTTTTTTGGCTTTTTTAGTGGTATTCACTGAAGGGGTTAACTAATGGGACAGTTTTATAGGTTGGGTTAAATTCAAATATTTATTTATTGATGGAAAAATATTGATTTTTTCATTATTATGTTTTATTATTTTTTTTTAATATTTTTTCAATTATTTAAAAAAAATGTTTTATATTTCATTCTTATTTTTCCACTGTGTCCCACTATGGGACACTCATTTTGTGCAGGCTGAATGCTTCTATAGCTTGCAGGTTGCAGCTGACTCTCAGCCCCGATTGGCCGCACACCACCCGTGTGCATGGCCAATTGACTTTGGCGTACCATCCTGTCCATGGTCAGAGGGGCCCAGCCCACATGGATGGGATAGTACATTGTATGTCAGAAAGGGGTTCTTTGGGAACCTCAAATTGAATCTTAAAGTATTCTTGGATTCATAAATTTCAGGAAATTTATCTCGAGCTCGATCCTCCAAGGTTTGATCACTAATACTAATCCTATCTAATTTGTTGCCATCATAAACTGATAGGCTAAAAATTAACCAAATTTATTACAGTTGTTCATGCAGTCTCATATTTGTGGTGCATCTTTGTTCGTCTAGCATAAGTTTACACTATTTAGTGGCTGGCTCACTTTCCACCAATAATTTGATGTGGCATTTCAAGACATGATGTACTTTTCTTTGGCTGTACACCACTACTGAGTGAGGAAAAAAGTGACTGAAAATACTTGTACATGCGTTGAGTATTTGGTGAGTTTTTTACCTCAATATTTGGAAGCCAAAACCAGAAGTGGGGGAAAAATACAGAAGTGGTGACATGTTTCTATTATACTTTTCCTCTGATTCTTCCACTCCTGATTTTGGTTTACAAATACTGAGGTAAAAACCTTAAATACTTAATATGTGCATGTGGACTTAATAAAAGTGATTCAAGGCATATCAAGGTTTTCTTTTGTCTCAAATCGTACAATAATTTTGGTTAATATAGCCTAGTAAATCCCCACTCAGTTTTTTTACTTTCTTAAAGCATACACATTTAGTTAAAAAATAAATAAAATATTACTTTTATTCTTTGCCACTAACAACCATAATGTCTGAGTCTGAAAAATACAGTGAAATAAAAACTCTTGCCTATAAATAGGGCTTATTTTCCTTCAAGACTTTGGAATGTATGACAATGTCAGACAGACGTCTTGTGGAGTTTTCTATAGACTGTGATCATCTTTCTTACTGATTAGAGTCAGTCAGGATACAAAACAGGTGTACCATTGATTGCTTTCCAGACAAAGTTTGGGTTCTTGTCTATTTCCATTGCTTAGCGCAAAGAAGACCTCCTACTGTTGAATTATGATCTTGCCTTTATTCTCATACTCTGAGGATCAGTAGAAGCTTTTCCAAGAGCCTGAAATGCTCTTTTTAAGAGACTTGTGCACTGACGGTAAAGGAAATATTGCATTTAGTCAAAAGACTGATGCTTCTATTAAAGACGTCCATTCCTGGCAGGGTTTGTCAGGCTTCCGATAAGACATGGAAACATTATGTATTATTAAACTATAAGAGAAAGCAATGGCTACTTTTGATTAATGTTGCTTAGGCTACAATGTTACTAACATCAGAACAAATATGTATCACATAGTCAAAAAACAGCTCTATGGATTTGAATAAAGCTCAATAGTGGATATTTGTCATTCATTTTCGATCTCCGTCTATCGCTTCTGCTGATTTTGGTTGCTATGCAACCTTCCAACAGTAACCGCTACAGTTATTGCGCCACATCAGTTTGTTTCTTCTGTCAATTATAGCCTGTGAGTCAATTCAGAGAGAAAATTGAACAGTTTGGCGGCTGATTTTGTTTTTCTAATTGGTAAAAGAAAGCAAGCAGTTACCGTGCCGGCTGTGACAATTGCTCCTTGGAATCTGCTTAGTGGCTGAAGACAGCGTGCGTGCTCAGTGCTGGGCAGGAGCTTTCATGCAGCTTCTGGGATCATCATGTGCAAGTCTTCCACTTAAAGCAGTCAATTTGCTGTTCAAGAATCATGCCAGACAACAATAACATGTTTTCATCTTTTTTTTCTATTTTTTTTGTGGTTGTTTTTCAGAAGCTAAAAACATGGTACAAAGAAAAGAACAATAGGTAAAAATAGATATCATACAATATATACAGTTTCAAATAGCCGTAATTCTTTCAGCCATATAAATATAACTTAAATATGAAATTATAAATTGGTAATAAGGAAATTGCATAAAGTTTTAAATATGGATAAAGTTTCACTCAGACTTCTGTTTTCCATATATGAGTTCTATTGGGTTTACCCATCATGCTCAAAGTGACTGTTTAAATGTCCATGTATTTGCGAAGACTTAGTGGTCCGCACCAAAATGCAAAGACATATCGAATTATAATCTGAATCATGTATCAAATTCACCAATACTAATCTATAGGGTCCATGAAAATTCAGACAGCGTGAGTGCAATCTCCAATTGTTTTTTGCTTTTTGCATATGAAAAAAGCCCTGGTGAAACTGATGGTAAAATGTCAAATGCTAACTAGAATCTGAAACCCTTTTATCCACACAATTATATTTGTCATTAGGAAGAACTGTGGCATCAGTGTCATGCCACACATATTTAAATAAAAAAAAACTGCACTGATACAAGAGGGGATTGAGGAAATATATCAGCTTATACATATCCATCTCCCACCTGGGGCTGTGTGGGACCTTCAACGTCAATGTTAAATGCAGCAGGATGAGGATAAGATGAAGGCAGAATATCTGAATAAGGAGGAACAGCAGAAGGTAAGTGTGGAGAGGAAAGTGAGTTACCCCTGGCACAGGTTGATAGTGTGAATCAGATGATGACCATGCTGTTCAAAGTGAGCCAATGGGGCACTCGGTTGTGCTGGTGAGCATGGCAAGTTGTATACTTAATTGCGTGTTGGTTGACAAGCATAGCTTTAGCATCATACAAATGGATAACTATTGGATAGCTATGCTTTCAGACACTTGGAGTAAAAGCAAAATAGGGTTGTTTTTTTCAAGATTCTAAATGGGACTCAAAATTGGCACATTATAAGGTTAAGCTGTGCTTCTAGCTTGCAGAATTCTTCGCCAAGCAAATGTCTTCCAAACACAAATATAAGAATCATAATTTTATTTTTACGGCACCAATATGTTCTTCAATACTTTCAAATTAAGTGGGGATATGTACTAACAATAAGGACATTTCAAACACCATAGTTCAACAATTAGGCCAGAGACACATTAGCGATCTTAATATCGGTCCGATTTTGTTTCTGCAAAGTTGGATGACTGTTATGCAAGTGTCATGCATTTTTCATGTGAGTACAATCTGATTTTTAACACCTAGTATCCGATTTACATTCAAATGCAGTGTGATTGCTATCTGATTGCACTTAACATGAGCTTTTAAATACCGCAATTCTCTTTGTCATTTACACATAGTTTTCAAAGGCAATATTCTTCAAAACACACACATATATGTGTGTGTATATATATATATATATATATATATATATATATATTTATATATTGATTAGATAGATAGATGAAAAGTCTGCAAATCAGCAGCTGTGCACAGTAAAATCACGGCCGGACCCGACAGAATAGACTAGATAGATTAAAACAGTATATACACATAGAATAGATATACCGTATTTTTTCGGACTATAGGACGCACCGGACTATAAGGCGCACCCAGGTTTTAGAGGTGGAAAATAGGGAAAAAAATATTTGAAGCAAAAAAAATGTGGTAAAATATTTAATAACATAAATAACATACTATTATATGTGGTGTTATTATATATAATAGTATGTTATTATGTTGGAAGCTGCAGGACCAGTGTGGTGTCTGTGAAGTACGATATGAAGACGCTGGAGGGTGAGTATAAGGGCTCATTTCCACATGCGAGGCACACGTCCGTATCTCGCATGTGGAAACCAAGCTCTGGCGCCGGCACTTTGGAGCGGAGCTGTGCAGCTCTGTTGTGAAATTGGATTTTGGGCTCCCCCGGTGGCCACTGGTGGAATTGAACTGGTGTGCATCATCCCCTCTGTTCACCTGTTTCCATCAGGATGTGGGAGTCGCTATTTAACCTTGCTCCTCTGTCACTTCCATGCCGGTCAGCATTGTAATCAGAAGCCTTTCTGTGCATGTTCCTGCTGCTAGACAACTCCCAGCTAAGTTGGACTTTAGTCCTCGTTTGTTTTTGCATTTTGTTCCAGTTCACTGCTGTAGTTTCGTTTCTGTGTCTGGAAAGCTCTTGTGATCTGAAATTGCCACTCTGATGTTATGAGTTAATACTAGAGTCTTAAAGTAATTTCAGGATGGTATTTTGATAGGGTTTTCAGCTGACCATGAAAGTGCCCTTTCTGTCTTCCTGCTATCTAGTAAGCGGACCTCAATTTTGCTAAACCTATTTTCATACTACGTTTGTCATTTCATCTAAAATCACCGCCAATATATGTGGGGGCCTCTGTCTGCCTATCGGGGAAACTTCTCTAGAGGTGAGCCAGGACTATATTTTCCTCTGCCAGGATTAGTTAGTCCTCCGGCCGGCGCTGGGCGTCTAGGGATAAAAAACGTAGGCAACGCTACCCGGCTACTGTTAGTTGTGCGGCAGGTTTAGTTCATGGTCAGTTTAGTTTCCATCCTTCCAAGAGCTAGTACTTATGTTTGCTGGGCTATGTTCTCTTGCCATTGAGAACCATAACAGTTTCACCGGCCAAAAAAGGGTTAAATTAATTGACAGAGAAAGGAGAGAAAAGAGAAGTCTGCTGAAGATTTTTTTTTTTTTTTTTTTCCCCTTCCCTTCAGTTCTGAGTGTGCTTGTAATTGAATCTCTTGCAAGTCTGCCTATATTGCAGCCTTTCTCTCTCTCTCTCTCCTTCTAATCCTGGAATGGTTCTGTGTTCACCTGTTTAAAATGGATATTCAGAGTTTAGCTGCAGGTTTGAATAATCTCACCACGAAAGTTCAAAATTTACAAGATTTTGTTGTTCATGTTCCTATATCTGAACCTAGAATTCCTTTGCCTGAATTTTTCTCGGGGAATAGATCTTGCTTTCAAAATTTCAAAAATAATTGCAAGTTGTTTTTGTCCCTGAAATCTCGCTCTGCTGGAGATCCTGCTCAGCAGGTCAGGATTGTGATTTCCTTGCTCCGGGGCGACCCTCAGGATTGGGCTTTTGCATTGGCTCCAGGGGATCCTGCGTTGCTCAATGTGGATGCGTTTTTTCTGGCCTTGGGGTTGCTTTATGAGGAACCTCAGTTAGAGCTTCAGGCGGAAAAGGCCTTGATGTCCCTATCTCAGGGGCAAGACGAAGCTGAAATATACTGCCAGAAATTCCGTAAATGGGCTGTGCTTACTCAGTGGAATGAGTGCGCCCTGGCGGCGAATTTCAGAGAGGGTCTCTCTGATGCCATTAAGGATGTTATGGTGGGGTTCCCTGTGCCTGCGGGTCTGAATGAGTCCATGACAATGGCTATCCAGATCGATAGGCGTCTGCGGGAGCGCAAACCTGTGCACCATTTGGCGGTGTCTACTGAGAAGACGCCAGAGAATATGCAATGTGATAGAATTCTGTCCAGAAGTGAACGGCAGAATTTAAGACGAAAAAATGGGTTGTGCTTCTATTGCGGTGATTCAACTCATGTTATATCAGCATGCTCTAAGCGTACTAAGAAGCTTGATAAGTCTGTTTCAATTGGCACTTTACAGTCTAAGTTTATTCTATCTGTGACCCTGATTTGTTCTTTATCATCTATTACCGCGGATGCCTATGTCGACTCTGGCGCCACTTAGAGTCTTATGGATTGGTCCTTTGCCAAACGCTGTGGGTATGATTTGGAGCCTCTTGAAACTCCTATACCCCTGAAGGGGATTGACTCCACCCCATTGGCTAGTAATAAACCACAATACTGGACACAAGTAACTATGCGGATTAATCCGGATCATCAGGAGATTATTCGCTTTCTTGTGCTGTATAACCTACATGATGTGTTGGTGCTTGGATTGCCATGGCTGCAATCTCATAACCCAGTCCTTGACTGGAAAGCTATGTCTGTGTTAAGCTGGGGATGTAAGGGGAAGCATGGGGACGTACCTGTGGTTTCCATTTCATCATCTATTCCCTCTGAGATTCCTGAATTCTTGACTGAATATCGTGACGTTTTTGAAGAACCTAAGCTTGGTTCATTACCTCCGCACCGGGAGTGCGATTGTGCCATAGATTTGATTCCGGGTAGTAAATACCCTAAGGGTCGTTTATTTAATCTGTCTGTGCCTGAACATGCTGCTATGCGAGAATATATAAAGGAGTCCTTGGAAAAGGGACATATTCGTCCTTCGTCATCTCCCTTAGGAGCCGTTTTTTTCTTTGTGGCTAAGAAAGATGGCTCTTTGAGACCGTGTATTGATTATCGGCTTTTGAATAAAATCACGGTTAAATATCAATATCCGTTGCCACTGCTGACTGATTTGTTTGCTCGCATAAAGGGGGCCAAGTGGTTCTCTAAGATAGATCTCCGTGGGGCGTATAATTTGGTGCGAATTAAGCAGGGGGATGAGTGGAAGACCGCATTTAATACGCCCGAGGGACACTTTGAGTATTTGGTGATGCCTTTTGGTCTTTCAAATGCCCCTTCAGTCTTTCAGTCCTTTATGCATGACATTTTCCGTGATTATTTGGATAAATTTATGATTGTGTATCTGGATGATATTTTGATTTTTTCGGATGACTGGGACACTCATGTCCAGCAGGTCAGGAGGGTTTTTCAGGTTTTGCGGTCTAATTCCTTGTGTGTGAAGGGTTCTAAGTGCGTTTTTGGGGTTCAAAAGATTTCCTTTTTGGGATATATTTTTTCCCCCTCTTCCATCGAGATGGATCCTGTCAAGGTTCAGGCTATTTGTGATTGGACGCAACCCTCTTCTCTTAAGAGTCTTCAGAAATTTTTGGGCTTTGCTAACTTTTATCGTCGATTTATTGCTGGTTTTTCTGATGTTGTTAAACCATTGACTGATTTGACTAAGAAGGGTGCTGATGTTGCTGATTGGTCCCCTGCTGCTGTGGAGGCCTTTCGGGAGCTTAAGCGCCGCTTTTCTTCCGCCCCTGTGTTGCGTCAGCCTGATGTTGCTCTTCCTTTTCAGGTTGAGGTCGACGCTTCTGAAATCGGAGCTGGGGCAGTTTTGTCGCAGAGAAGTTCCGATTGTTCCGTGATGAGACCTTGTGCCTTTTTCTCGCGTAAATTTTCGCCCGCCGAGCGGAATTATTATGTTGGGAATCGGGAGCTTTTGGCCATGAAGTGGGCTTTTGAGGAGTGGCGTCATTGGCTTGAGGGGGCTAGACATCAGGTGGTGGTATTGACTGACCACAAAAATCTAATTTATCTTGAGTCCGCCAGACGCCTGAATCCTAGACAGGCGCGCTGGTCGTTGTTTTTCTCTCGGTTTAATTTTGTGGTGTCCTACCTGCCGGGTTCTAAGAATGTTAAGGCGGATGCCCTTTCTAGGAGTTTTGAGCCTGACTCCCCTGGTAACTCTGAACCTACAGGTATCCTTAAGGATGGAGTGATATTGTCTGCCGTTTCTCCAGACCTGCGGCGGGCCTTGCAGGAGTTTCAGGCGGATAGACCTGATCGTTGCCCACCTGGTAGACTGTTTGTTCCTGATGATTGGACCAGTAAAGTCATTTCTGAGGTTCATTCTTCTGCGTTGACAGGTCATCCTGGAATCTTTGGTACCAGGGATTTGGTGGCAAGGTCCTTCTGGTGGCCTTCCCTGTCTCGAGATGTGCGAGGCTTTGTGCAGTCTTGTGACGTTTGTGCTCGGGCCAAGCCTTGTTGTTCTCGGGCTAGTGGATTGTTGTTGCCCTTGCCTATCCCGAAGAGGCCCTGGACGCACATCTCGATGGATTTTATTTCGGATCTTCCTGTTTCTCAGAAGATGTCTGTCATCTGGGTGGTGTGTGACCGTTTCTCTAAGATGGTCCATTTGGTTCCCCTGCCTAAGTTGCCTTCTTCTTCCGAGTTGGTTCCTCTGTTTTTTCAAAATGTGGTCCGTTTGCATGGTATTCTGGAGAATATCGTTTCTGACAGAGGAACCCAATTCGTGTCTAGATTTTGGCGAGCATTCTGTGCTAGGATGGGCATAGATTTGTCTTTCTCGTCTGCTTTCCATCCTCAGACTAATGGCCAGACCGAGCGGACGAATCAGACCTTGGAGACATATTTGAGGTGTTTTGTGTCTGCAGATCAGGATGATTGGGTTGCTTTTTTGCCTTTAGCGGAGTTTGCCCTCAATAATCGGGCCAGCTCTGCCACCTTGGTGTCTCCTTTTTTCTGTAATTCGGGGTTTCATCCTCGATTTTCTTCTGGTCAGGTGGAATCTTCGGATTGTCCTGGAGTGGATGCTGTGGTGGAGAGGTTGCATCAGATTTGGGGGCAGGTAGTGGACAATTTGAAGTTGTCCCAGGAGAAGACTCAGCTTTTTGCCAACCGCAGGCGTCGGGTTGGTCCTCGGCTTTGTGTTGGGGACTTGGTGTGGTTGTCTTCTCGTTTTGTCCCTATGAGGGTTTCTTCTCCTAAGTTTAAGCCTCGGTTCATCGGCCCGTACAAGATATTGGAGATTCTTAACCCTGTGTCCTTCCGTTTGGACCTCCCTGCATCTTTTTCTATTCATAATGTTTTTCATCGGTCATTGTTGCGCAGGTATGAGGTACCGGTTGTGCCTTCCGTTGAGCCTCCTGCTCCGGTGTTGGTTGAGGGCGAGTTGGAGTACGTTGTGGAAAAAATCTTGGACTCCCGTGTTTCCAGACGGAAACTCCAGTATCTGGTCAAATGGAAGGGATACGGTCAGGAGGATAATTCTTGGGTGACTGCCTCTGATGTTCATGCCTCCGATCTGGTCCGTGCCTTTCATAGGGCTCATCCTGATCGCCCTGGTGGTTCTGGTGAGGGTTCGGTGCCCCCTCCTTGAGGGGGGGGTACTGTTGTGAAATTGGATTTTGGGCTCCCCCGGTGGCCACTGGTGGAATTGAACTGGTGTGCATCATACCCTCTGTTCACCTGTTTCCATCAGGATGTGGGAGTCGCTATTTAACCTTGCTCCTCTGTCACTTCCATGCCGGTAAGCATTGTAATCAGAAGCCTTTCTGTGCATGTTCCTGCTGCTAGACAACTCCCAGCTAAGTTGGACTTTAGTCCTCGTTTGTTTTTGCATTTTGTTCCAGTTCACTGCTGTAGTTTCGTTTCTGTGTCTGGAAAGCTCTTGTGATCTGAAATTGCCACTCTGATGTTATGAGTTAATACTAGAGTCTTAAAGTAATTTCAGGATGGTATTTTGATAGGGTTTTCAGCTGACCATGAAAGTGCCCTTTCTGTCTTCCTGCTATCTAGTAAGCGGACCTCAATTTTGCTAAACCTATTTTCATACTACGTTTGTCATTTCATCTAAAATCACCGCCAATATATGTGGGGGCCTCTGTCTGCCTATCGGGGAAACTTCTCTAGAGGTGAGCCAGGACTATATTTTCCTCTGCCAGGATTAGTTAGTCCTCCGGCCGGCGCTGGGCGTCTAGGGATAAAAAACGTAGGCAACGCTACCCGGCTACTGTTAGTTGTGCGGCAGGTTTAGTTCATGGTCAGTTTAGTTTCCATCCTTCCAAGAGCTAGTACTTATGTTTGCTGGGCTATGTTCTCTTGCCATTGAGAACCATAACACAGCTCCATGTGTTCCTATGCGGCTGCATGCTCCGCTCTGGAGTGCCGGCTCCACAGCTTGGTTTCCACATGCGAGATAAGGACGTGTGCCTCGCATGTGGAAATGAGCCCTAAGAATGGGTGCACAGGGCTTATAGTGAAAGCACCACTCCAGCACTGCAAAATAACACTGGAGTGCTGCTTTAAAATCCCATGGGAGAACTATAACTCCCAGCATGTCCTGCAGATCCTATGACATGCTGGGAGTTATAGTTCACCAAAGGAGTGGCAGAGTGCTTTATTGTGTTTTGTAAAGACTGACCTCTTAATTGTGGCAGCCAGCCACACTGTGGTGAGATAAAAGCTGGAGCATCCCATGGCTGCACACACACAGAGCCCTCCCTGTTGTTGTTGCCTTTCCACAGCGTAGGACATAAGAGGAAGTTGCAGATTCTAGGTGGGAGTCTGAAGGACCTGTGATGATGTCAGAAGAGGGAGGGCTCTGAGCTGCCATGTGATGCTCCAGCCCGCTCACTTCTGACATCACACAGGTCCTCCCTGTGCACCACAGACAGCTCAGCGTCCAGCACAGGCAGGTATGCAGCGATCTCCTGGCCCCTGCTGCTGCCTCCTCCTCCCCCGGACACACAGATTCTCCCCGGAATCAGTGCTGGGGAAACTGTGTGTCGCTGCTTAAGTGCAGTATTCATTTGCTGCTCCCTGCTCACCGCTCAGCTGATCGGTGGGCGGGGAGCAGCTAATAAATATTCACTGCACTTAATCAGCGGGGCCATGTGGTTTCCACAGCAGCTGATTCCGGGCAGCGGGGACATCCTGAAGTGGGATAACAGTGCGATCCCACTCCCTGCTGCCCCCCTCCCCACATGCTATATCCGTACTATAAGACGCACCCAAACTTTCCTCCCAAATTTGGAGGAAAAAAAGTGCGTCTTATAGTCGGAAAAATACGGTACATAAAGAGGTCAGTGACATATACAATTTGTACATTGCACGTGCAGTTTACTGTACATGTATTTAATTATTAAAAGTTTATTTTTCTGGAAAAAAATGGCTTGGGCTCTCACATAATTTTCTTAACTAGCAGAGGGAAAGCCAATGGCTGGGGGCAGAAGTTTATAGCCAGGGAAGGAGGTAAAACCCATGGAGCTTCCGAGGCTATTAATATCAGCTCACACCTGTATACTCAGCCTTTACTGGCTATTAAAATGGGGAACCTACCCCCAAAAAATTATGTACTGTCCCTTTATAATTAATAACCAGCAAAGGCTAGGCAGACAGGCCAATATTAATAACCTAGTAATGGGCCATGGATATTGCTTCCCATATTGGAAATGTTGCCAATACAGGAGGAATACAACATTTATAGGGAATATGTTAGTAGCATCATTCCTACAAAGCTTGGGTATGCAGGTCTTAGAAGGTTGAATCAAATAATATTTTAACATCCGTGGTCTAAAGTCTTATTCCAGAGAAATCCACATTTTCCATGTAAATGAACTGTTGAGAATTTTGAGCCAACACAGATCTCCCTGAGAATCTGCTTCCAGGGCTTATTTGAAGTGAAAGAGAGCATTGCCAGCATGAGACATGTAACAACTGACAACTACAATGACAGTCTCCTCTCTTGATTACACTACATGCCCATGTAAGATTAAAGATTCCCTTTAAGGAGAGGTTGTCCAACTAGTGGATGTGTTTTATTGTCCAAATTGCTGCAGCAATCAAGATTCCTTATTGTTTAATGTTTAAAAGCATAGATAACTTTAATACTAGGTGCATTTTAGATGTTCCATTTTTTCACTGACTAGAATAATTTTAACCCTTTAATTGATGGGGTTTTATCAACGCTTTGTGCTTCTAGTAGCCAGAACAATTTTCAAACTTTTGACTTGTATAAATAAAATATAACTTCCAAAAATAAAATGTCGATATTACACAATCATACCTATATTTTCTGAGAGTAGACATCTGGCACATTTTCAGAATATCACTCAATACTTTACACAAACTGGCACCTTTATACAATTTTGTATCAAAGTGAGTTTTTTTTAAATAAAAAAAATAAACAAAAATGGCAAAAGGAGTAATAGGGGAAAACACTACAATTTGCTACCCAATCAGCAGATGGTAAAAAGTGTTTTCTAAAGTTATTATTTTTTAATTTACTTTTGACTGTATGTCATAAATGACCTGTTAACTTTATTCTGTGGTTTAATGTGATTAACAAGATACCAAATGTATAGAGTTTATCTTTTACTCTACACAATAACAATACTTGTTAAAAAAATATATATTTTTCTGGGACAAGTAACCTTTTAATTTTTCTGTTGATGTACAGTAGTTGTACAAATACTTATTATTTGTAGGACGAATTGCAGTTTTTACTACAAATAATTTGAGGCAAATGTGAATTTTTGATAACACTGGTATGCAAAATTTGGGTCTATGAAAATTGTTTCAAAACCAATGACTGACTCTTATGTTTTCTTATGCCCTGATTTTAAAAAATAATTCTATTTTTAACCCTCACGTATGGATTTTGCACAAAATGTGAGTGAAATTACATACAAGCTACATGAACAAAAAAAATCTTTATTGTAGCTGAAAATGTACACAATGTTATATCTAAAAATGTATTTAACATTCATTGTGAAACTTTATTGGAAATTAAGTCACGTACCTTTTCTTTTTCTCTTCAAAGCTTCTCTTGGTGCCTTTTCTCTTATAGAAGGCCTGCAGATATTCTCTGTGAAGCAGCCAGCAATAGTTTCCCATCATGTTCACGTTCAATCTATGTTGGTATCATCGTTCCATCTCCTTGATATACTGATCAAATCATTCTCCTTGTTCTTCGCTAACTGTACCAAGGTTTTCAGGAAGGTAGTCCAAATGGGAATGTAAAAAATTAACTTCAAATTCATCAGACAACCCAAGGCTTTGAAACATTTCAGCATGTTCTGAAGGGGGGTCATGTTGAGTAACGTCCTGTGAGTTCCTTTGAGCCAGCTGGGAGCCCATGCCAGCACACACATGGTCGAACATCAACCCAGAAATTGACATGATCCATATGCTTATATCTTTTGTCCTACCACTATTGTATTTGCATATCTGACCATTGTAGATGTATAACTATTGTGTATATAATGTATTGTCTAGTGCACCCTTAAGTTGATTAAATATATAATTTAACCTTGGGCTGCTATTTCATCTCGATCCATGAATTCACTCTTCCATTTCTCAGCTTAACTTTCCATGCTCCTGGGCCTAGGGGCTGGCAACACTCTGTTTCATTGGTGCTAGTGAAAGGGGCCTCTCAGGTTTTCAGGGTTGTGGGCGATTGTTGTGCCACGTCAGTTACTGCATGAGCCACATCCTCTCACACCCCATGCCTCTCTGGGCTCACGTGGACAGGGGACATCTGTGTAAAACTATATCAAGCTGACCTTACATGTCCATCATGTTGGTCAAAGTGGGGAGACCGCATTATGTGATCTGTCTGACACAAAAGTGACATCAGGGTGGGTGGCAAGGTGCTGGCTATTCACAGTATATATATTTTATTGTGTTCTCTAAGTATGATAAATACCATGCTCATTTTATAATTTGTGTAATTATGGACATAAGGATACCAAATATATATTGTATTGCTTATTTATATTTTGATTGCTTTCTTACAATAAAATCCAATATTTAAATCAAATATTTTCATATGACATCATATTGTAAGAGCTGCAACATTTTTTGTTTAATTGCTAAAGCTGTGCGCAGGCTTATTTTTTGTGTGATGAAACGTGATGATGATGAAACATACTATTTATGGTAACATTTTGAAGTTTATGTACTTAATCACTTTTCTTTCAGCTATCATGGGTGAAATGGTCACAGACCTGCAATCCTTTCTTTTTTTCAGATTTAAAGTAGGGGTAGTTACAGCCAGGGTGATGCAAAATATATGTAGGTTTTTTTCTTCTCAACAAAAGTACCTATAAGAAAAAAAGGGTTACTTAAAGGGAACCTGTCACCAGGTTTGGCTGATATGAGATACGGCCACCACCTTTCAGGGCTGATAAACAGCACTTTATAATGATGTCCCCAACCCGACCTGAAAAGAAAAGTAAAATATATTTTGCTATACTCACCTGCTGCTTTATCTGGTTCAAGGGGTATCTATGTTCTAGGCCTGGTGCCTCCCATCTTCTTACAATCATCGCCTTTTTCTTGCTTTGTGTGAATGTCGCATCCCTATGTCATCCAGACAGTGGACCTTTCCAGGCGCCTGTGCACTGCAGTGCTTTGCTCTTCCCTCAACAGGACAGAGAATTATGCCTGTGCAGGAGCGCAATGCCAGGGAGACTAGGTGGATGACATAGGGACGTGTCATCCACATGAAGCAAGAAAGAGGGCGGCGATCGAAAGACGATGGGAGGTGCCGGCCGAAGAGCATTGACACACCCTGGACCCGACCACTTCGCAGGTCTTTTTCCTCTCTTTCAGGTTAGGGGCATATACACAGCATTATAGAATGTTGTATGTCAAATGTAAAAGGTGGTGGCCGTATCTCATATCGGCCAAACCTGGTGACAGGTTTGCTTTAAATTTAAGTCACATGGTTTTATTTATTTATTTTCCATTTTTTATTTACTTGGAGAATCTCTGTTTCAAAATGAACCCTACATCATATTGGTGATTATGATCCAGGCTGAGGTATGGCAATTAGAAGCCAAGCCATAGCTCATACGCACTTGGCTGCAAAAGTTCCACCCTACAAGGTTGTATGAGCTACAGTATGTCCTTGGCAGGGAAATGGTTAATGCTTCAAAGCTCAGTTTGAGTCAACACCCAATCACAATGTTGGAAAAGAGGGGGCTCGACAGTTCCATTCTAATGATCATGGGACCTAGCAGTGGGGTCTTTGACTTCTTTATAGATCTAATGTTTTCATAGGGTAGTTATATACACTCCTTGACAAAAGTGTTGGCACCCTTGAAATTGTTCCAGAAAATGAAGTTTTTCTCTCAGAAAAGTATTGCAATTACAAATGTTTTGTTACACACATATTTATTTTCTTGCCACAGGTGCACTTGAATGAGAATTGCAAGCTTGAACCAAAATTTGTATACTCACAATTTTGGAAAGGTGCCAACAGTTTTATTCAGCCCATTTTTGGAGTTTTGTAAGAAATTATGTCAAATTTACTTTTTTTCTCTGTTGTTTTTTGTGTTATTCTTATATACACAAAGGAAATAAATATGTGTATAGCAAAACATGTAATTGCAATAATTTTCTGGGAGAAATACTTCATTTTCTGGAACAATTTCAAAGGGCCAACACTGTCGGCCATGACTGTATCTGGCTTTCCCCCAAGCAATGATTCAGATGGTAGCAAAATCAGACATATAGAACAGTTGATTTATCTACAATAGGAAATCCTTGGCTTATTGCTATCAAAAGCTACAGTCTTGAAGTCTGTTGACATCACCAGCCTCCACTGATCAAATGAGCCCAAGGGAATTGATTGGTGTTTTTTTCATCTGACCAGAATTGTTTCCCTCAATTTAATCAGGCGCCGCAGCTGTCTGGTTCTACTTCTTACCTGTATAGAACCAACATGCGAGTCAAGACTATATCTGTGCTGACAAAAATACATTCATCTTTCTGTGAATTTCTCATTGCCAAAAAATATGGTGCATGTGTCATACAACTGTTAACTCAGCCATGATGTGAATGAAACACCTTTTGCTATAAATGAAATTCCAGATCTTTGACAGCTTGGTAAGTAGCTTCTGCTTAGTGAAAGCCAGTCAACAAAGATGTATGTTATTGATCCTAAATATAATAATACTTTTCAGACCTTTACTGAATGTGAAATACTTCTCCAGCTGATATGCATCTTACTTACATTCACTTAGAAGAATATTCTTTCTATTGCAAGACTTAATTACAGAAATTAGAAATGCCTGTGCAGAATGTTCCCTTTATCCAATTGCTTTGCACAACATGAGGTTAAAAAGCTTTTGAACTGAAAAGAGACAAATACGTGAGAAATCTGCTGCGTTCATTTCATTTGAATGAGACCCAGTTATGTTAATGGGAACAGGATACTATGAATTTGTATTGTTGTTTTGGCTTGTATTTTAAAACCCCTTTGAAAAACGATCCCTTTGTCTGCTTTCTCCATCGCGCTGCTACCTAGAATCCTATTTTTCTACTCATCTCAAGAATAATTCACTTATGCAAATAGGCAGTGAACGAGCTATCTAGTCTTCAGCAAAAAGAAGCACCATTAGCCTGAAATACATTACACATTTTACTTGTTTTCAGACATATAAATAAAGATATGTAAAACTTTCAGCTTTGTGTTTAACCCCTAAGGGATGTACCCATTTTGGGGCTTTAAGACAAAGCACATTTTTTTGGTCTGGGACAGCATTTACAGCTTTCAATTGAATGCCACAGTAAGATGAGGTGGATGATGGATCGGTGTAGTAATCTTTTGCTGGGAGGAATGATACCACATGCAACACCTCTACCTGCTTTCATGCAGAGCCACACTCAGATGGCACAAATTTCAGTTTCGTAGATTACCTGTTAGGCGATGGGATTCTCCCGCTGCTCGGGATAGATCCCAAGCCTTGTCTGCCTCTGCAATCTCCCATTCAGGCTCGGCTGCTGTGGATAGACGTCAGTCCCAGCGTCTTGCTCAGGCTTGAGGTATTCGTTTGGTTGCTGCTGGCTCCCCAGCCAAGTCTATGGTAACCAGCGATAGGTATCTGCGGCTTGACACTCTGGAGTCTAAGTCCAGAAATCACCTTACTGGGCATGCTCGTGATGTGGTGACTTTTCATTGGTGGTCGGACGTTTGCTGCCCTGGTGACATGGCAGTTCCCGATTGGCCCACGGATGATGCCTCGGTCAACCGGGTGTGAGTGTTCGGGGTGGAGCCTAAGGTATAAAAGACCCCAACGGGGCACGCTAGTATCATGTGTGGCTATGTGAGTGGAGACTCTACCACTCTGTCTGCATGTGTTGTATGTCTGCCTAGCTCTGGACTGTACACGTAGGCAAGCAGCTAGCATCAGTGGGGGCAATTAGCCATTTGGCTTAGCATCTGTTACCTACATGTATGCAGTTAGCACAGTAGAGTTTCAGAGCAAGCTCAACCCTTAATCAGGGTTTCATACTCAGCATCTGTTTCGTTCCTCTGTGTGATTGACACGGTTCAGTTGCAGTGTGAGTTCAGTTCATGTGCTTGTCCTGTGACGTTTAACAGGACATAGCAGTTAGTACTCATTTGTACTTTTTCTTTCCTGTGGAGTAACTGAGCTTTGAACTCAGTGTCCTGTTCACACTGAGTGGCGTTAACTCAGTGTGTATAAATAATCGCTCACTGTGTGTTCCTTCATTGCTAACTAGCAGCAGTTTAACATCTCTGCACAGTGGACCTGGGTTGCGATTGCACTTTATTATTTATTTTATTTAATGCAATCCGCAAACCGTAACACTACCATTGTCAGAAAAATTTAAAGATGGTAACACGGGTAGTTGATTCCAAGGAAGAAGAGGCCTGATGGTCTCATAGGCCTACTGCTACAGGCAACACGCATGAAAGAGACCTAACCAGGAGTGTTCACATTTAAACAAATGAGGACCTTACACCATAGATTTAGCATCAATTTCACTACAGTAGAAATAGTCTAATATGGACTGACAGGTCTTCCACTATGCCCAATCCAGCAGATGGACACCCAACCAAGAGTGTTCACATTTAAACAAGTGAGGGCCTTACACCACAGAAGTGGCATAAATTTCACGAGAGTAGAAATAGTATAATAGGGACCAACAGGTCTTCCACTACACCCAATCCAGCAGATGGACACCCAACCAGGAGTGTTCACATTTCCAAAAATTATTGGCAGAAAATACCAAAGTGACAGTAACTTCACCACAGTAGATATAGTATAATAAGGACCAACAGGTTTTCCACTACGCCCAATTCAGCAGATGGACACCCAACCAGGAGTGTTCACATTTCCCAAAATTATTGGCAGACAAAAACAAAGTGTACATAGTATAATAGGGACCCTACTGTATGACATTTAGCAACAGACGCATTTTTTTGGTTATGAATGTGAGATTTGCAGAAAGCTTAAATTTAACCCCCCAAAAAGGCCAACGTTTAATACGGCAGGCTGTCTAACTCTTTGCAACTTTCAATTATGATTTTTTTTAATGTGCCTTAGGTCTGCAGACAGTTTCATATCACCACAACACTAAATGACAAGGAGGGATACAGCAGGCTGTTTCTCATTTACCTAATGGAAAAAAAATGCTATTCTCCTGCATGGAGCACAATAGAAGCAGTGCACAACACATATGTAGGACATGTGCCCTCCTGGCTTTGTCTGTGGACCTCAGTACCTCAGTAATGGCCAAAAGAAAAAATGCTGGAAGGTAAATTTAACAGCCACACTGGACACTAGCTAGCTACACTATCTGTCTGATATACAACCACCTAGCTAACTAGCTAAAATCTTGCTGCAAACAATGCCAGGAGCAGCCTCTCTGAACTGTTACAGTGTCAAAATGGCGCTAAAACAAGATGTACGCTCTTTATATGGAGAGGGACATGTGATTTCAGCAGCCAATGACACAAGCCATAGTGTCAGGACATTGTGGATATTTCCTGCGCCCTGATTGGCTAGCCGCAATGTGCACACATAAAGTTATGAAAGAAAAAAAAGTTTACAGTAACGCCACACCTCTGAGCTCTGTAAACCTCCTCCCCTCATCAATCACATGCAAAACGCTTATGATACACCACCATTATCATTGCAAAAGTGCTGAAAATACTTTTGTGGCAACGCAAATATTTTCCCGCACTTATTACCGAATGTTACCGATTTTATAAAATTTTGCTTGTGTTTCCGATTACGAATCCGAATTTCCCATATTCATGCCGAATTTATGTTTGGCGATCGTTTTCCAAACAAATTTGCTCATCACTAATTTCAAGTCATTCTATTTTTTTTGTAGCAGTATGAGGGCTTGTTTATTCCAGGATGAGTTATAATAGTTAGTGGCAGCATTTTGAGTTATATATAACTTATTACTTAACTTTTATTAATGTTTTATGGAGATTAACAGAAAAAAACACTGCAGTTCTGCTATTGTTTTGTTATGATGTTTTATATTTTCCACTTTTCTTATGGAGCACAAATAAACTGTTAAAGAGAATCTGACAGATACATGCTGCCCAATTCGCAGACAGCATGCATCAGGCACTAGCTGTTTAATCTCATCCAGGTATGTTCCTAGCAGCTTCTCCCTGCCCGCTGCCCTGGATTGACAGAGTTCTGCCTATACGTGGCTATTAAAGTATGTTTTTCTCTGAAAAGCAGCAGCTGATTGGGCAGCATGTATCAGCTCTCAATTTCACTTTAGAAATAAAATTCGGTCAACACTCAGTTTACCGTAGTGGTGCTCGTAGAGAAATAGCAGTAGATAAAACAGAATCCCGGCACTCACATGCATTGAAGTTCATTTCATGCACAAATGGGAATTCAAATCACAAACCAAATTTCAGCCCATCCCAGGCTTTCACCAATTTCACTTTATTCTATGGGTCAGTACATTTATGGCAATACCAATTATATATATATAATTTTATTTATGATTTACTACTTTTGTACAATAAATACATTGTATGAAGAAACAATTATTTGTGTTGTCATATTCTAAGAGCCATAAATGTTACAATTTTCTATCAATTTTCTGTATTAGGGCAACTTATTGATCAGTTTTTATTATACTTTTTTAAAGGTGGAAAGAACAAAATGTACAATAATTTTGGATTTGTTTTTTTTTTTAAATCAATATAGTCAGTTTTATTAACATATTAACTTTATTCCACAGGTCACTACAATAATAATATTAATACCCATTATATATAGTATTTATGTTTTACTAATTTCACACACACAAAAAAAGTATTTTTTGGGATTCATCATATTCAAAGAACTGTAACATTTTTAATCCATCATAGGTGAGTTGTATGAGGGTTTATTTTTTGCAAAACAAGTTGTAGTTTTCAATAGAGCCACTTTTGAGAACATTTAATTTTAGATCCCTTTTTCATGATTTCTTGTGTGGAGCTGGATGAGCAAAATCCAGAAATTCTGGTACTGTTTTACTCGTAATTTTTCATCAGGCATTTACCATATGGGTAAAATAATAATACACTTATATAGTATGGGTCAATATAATTATAGTGATTTCCAACTTATGTATATTTTTTTACATTTTACTACTTTTGCACAAGAAAATTACTTTTTTATGAAAAAATCCCTTTTTTATTTGCAATATTATTATTATTATTATTATTATTATTATTTATTGTTATAGCGCCATTTATTCCATGGCGCTTTACATGTGAGGAGGGGTACCCAAAATTAAAAAAAACAAGTACAATAATCTTAAACAATACAAGTCATAACTGGTACAGGAGGAGAGAGGACCCTGCCCGCGAAGGCTCACAATCTACAAGGGATGGGTGAGAATACAGTAGGCAAGGATAGAGCTGGTCATGCAGCGGTTTGGCCGATCGGTGGTTACTGCAGGTTGTAGGCTTGCCAGAAGAGGTGGGTCTTCAGGCTCTTTTTGAAGGTTTCGATGGTAGGCGAGAGTCTGATGTGTTGTGGTAGAGGGTTCCAGAGTAGGGGTGATACGCGAGAGAAATCTTAATAACAGAAAATCCGAAAACATTATAAGCAAAACCCGGGAAACGACACTAGTGTGAGTAAAATGATCACCCGGTTGCTCAAATCATCGCTCCAAAACAACATATCAAAAAGGAGGAACAGGAGCCCAGAGTACAAATATATGAAAATCTTTATTAATACAAGAAGTTAAAAGATCAGGACAAAGACTGTAATAGTGAGTGTACCACAACAATACATAAAGGGGAAAGAAAAGGAAGGGACAACCCTTGCCCTCCAACCCCAGCGCTGTTAGGAATGTTCAAACCAATAGATGAAAAATAAGTACTAATATAGCGCAAAAGGGTTTATGCAATGGGGAGCAAAATAGTCAATACAGAAAGCTGGCAGCTAGATATATAGTCCACAGTCTACAGCAAGTGCCCTGTACCATTGTATATGAGGACCTGGAACGCAGCAGCGGTAACAATAAGAGACATGCTTACCCATGCAATGAGGGGGGACAGAGGAGAAGGGGTCCCGCCGGTAGTAGAGCCCCGACGCACGTTTCGCAGCGCTCACACGCTGCTTCCTCAAGGGGAGGCCGCGAAGGCTCACAATCTACAAGGGATGGGTGAGAATACAGTAGGCAAGGATAGAGCTGGTCATGCAGCGGTTTGGTCGATCGGTGGTTACTGCAGGTTGTAGGCTTGCCAGAAGAGGTGGGTCTTCAGGCTCTTTTTGAAGGTTTCGATGGTAGGCGAGAGTCTGATGTGTTGTGGTAGAGGGTTCCAGAGTAGAGGTGATACGCGAGAGAAATCTTGTATACGATTGTGGGAAGAGGAGATAAGAAGGGAGTAGAGAAGGAGATCTTGTGAGGATCGGAGGTTGCGTGTAGGTAAGTACCGGGAGATGAGGTCACAGATGTATGGAGGAGACAGGTTGTGGATGGCTTTGTACGTCATGGTTAGGGTTTTGTACTGGAGTCTCTGGGCAATGGGGAGCCAATGAAGGGATTGACAGAGGGGAGAGGCTGGGGAATAGCGGGGGACAGGAGGATTAGTCTAGCAGCAGAGTTTAGAATAGATTGGAGGGGTGCGAGAGTGTTAGAGGGGAGGCCACAGAGCAGGAGGTTGCAGTAGTCAAGGCGAGAGATGATGAGGGCATGGACTAGTGTTTTTGTAGATTCTTGGTTGAGGAATGTACGGATTCGTGAAATATTTTTGAGTTGAAGTCGGCAGGAAGTAGAAAGGGCTTGGATATGTGGTTTGAAGGAGAGATCAGCGTCAAGGATTACCCCGAGGCAGCAAGCTTGTGGGACTGGGGAGAGTGGGCAGCCATTTACTGTACTGTACTGGATAGGTTCATTGGGGGGGTCACATGAGATGAGGGAAAGATAATGAATTCTGTTTTGTCCATGTTAAATTTTAGAAATCTAGCGGTGAAGAAGGATGAAATAGTGGCATTATGTTTTGTATTTTGTCATTTACAGAGTTGTATGAGGGATAGTTTTTTGTGTGTAATAAGCTGTAGTATATTTTAATATAATTTTTGACTCACTTGAATCACTTTTTATTTACCTTTTTGTGAGGCAGGATGAATAAAAAACAGCAATTTTGGCTCTTTTTTTAAAAGAATAAAGTTGTTGCGTTCATGTTGTTGGATAAATAATAACAGTTTTATAGCATGTGTCATTACAGATGGGGTAAGACCAATGAGTATACATTTCTCAGGCTTCTGGTTGCCATAGCATCCCATCGTCACCCAATCTTGCACCATGAGGATGCCATTAAGCTGGCAAAAAAAATGTTTTCGCTTTGTCTAACTTCTAATGTGCTACTGTCAATCTTGACAGCGGCATATGAGAGGTACAACTGCAAGGATCAGCAAGAAAGATGGTCTCAGTAGTTACACCCAGAGCCTGACTATGTACAGTGGGGAAAAAGTGTTTAGTCAGCCATCAATTGTGAAAGTTCTCCCACTTCACTATGGTGAAGACTAAAGAGCTGTCAAAGGACACCAGAAACAAAATTGTAGCCCTGCACCAGGATGGGAAGACTGAATCTGCAATAGGCTAGCAGCTTGGTGTGATGAAATAAACTGTGGGAGCAATAATAATAAAATGGAAGACATACAAAACTACTGATAATCTCCCTCGATCTGGAGCTCCATGCAAGATCTCACCCCGTGGGGTCAAAATGATCACAAGAATGATGAGCAAAAATCTAAGAACCACAAGGAAGACCTAATAAATGACCTGCATAGAGCTGGGACCACCATAACAAAGGCTACCATCAGTAATACACTATACCGCCAGGGACTCAGATCCTGCAGTGCCAGACGTGTCTCTCTGCTTAAGCGAGTACATGTCCGGACCCGTCTGAAGTTTATTAGAGAGCTTTTGGACTATCCAGAAGAGTATTGAAAGAATGTCATATGGTCTGATGAAACCAAAGTAGAACTGTTTGGTAGAAACAAAACTCATTTGCAGGAGACAGAATGCTGAGTTGCATCCAAAGAACACCATGCCTACTGTGAAGCATGGGGGTGGCAACATCATGCTTTGGGGCTGTTTCTCTGCAAAGGGACCAGGACAATTGATCTGTGTACATGAAAGAATGAATGGGGCCATGGGGCAAGGTTTTCAGTGCAAACCTCCTTCCATCAGCAAGGGCATTGAAGATGAAACGTGGATGGTTCTTTCAGCATGATAATGATCCCAAGCAAACTGCCATGGCAATGAAGGAGTGGCTTCTTAAGAAGCATATGAAGGTCTTGGAGTGGCCTAGCCAGTCTCCAGATCTCAACCCCATAGAAAACCTTTGTAGGGAGTTGAAAGTCCGTGTCTCCCAGCAACAGACACAAAACACCACTGCTCTAGAGGAGATCTGCATGGAGGAATGGGCCAACATACCACCAACAGTGTGTGGCAACCTTGTGAAGACTTACAAAAAATGTTTGACCACTGTCATTGCTAACAAAAGATATGTAACAAAATATTGAGATGAACTTTTGTTAACGACCAAATACTTATTTTCCACTATAATTTGCAAAGTAAATCTTGCCAAATCAGATTACAGTAGGTGATTTTCTGGGTTTGTTTTCTCATTTTGACTCATAGTTGTGGTCTACCTATCATGTCAATTACAGGACTCTCTCATCTTTTTAAGTGAGAGAACTTGCACAATTGGTGGCTGACTAAATACATTTTTCCTCACAGTATATACTGTATATCAGTCATGCAGGTGCAGTTAATTCCTTTGAGCTCAGGAAATTCAATATTTGCAAACATTATTAACGACGACAGAGCATTATTTGAGAGCAGCAGACATTACAAAAAACAAATGTTATATGGGGAGTTTCCTGTCTAATTGATATATGGAACATGTTTAGACATATTAATGTGTGCTCACACACCCATGGCATGCATCTACAATTTCTATTGTTGACTGGTTTGTGGCTTGAAATTTAATAGCACCACATTCAATAATTCAGCCAATTACACTATTCCACATTGAATTTGCAACACCAAAATTAAATGAAATGAAAATCACCCAATGTTTTAATAATATGCAAATGATACATGGAAACATTTCAATACATATCAATTTGAGTATCAATTGTTGGAGCTATGCATGGAAATACATGCATTTCTATGCCTTGACATGCTATTCATGATGTTATAAGTTGTTGTCTATGAAAACTTCTGTCATGCTGAAGATCCACTGCTGGCAGCTCCCTTTTCAATTGCCAACCAATGACAACTTAGATGTGCTTAAAGAGAGACAGGTTTTGAGATGCCGCAGACCCTGGTAACACGTTTAGGGCATGCAGACAGCTCATATTACATAGTAACATACTGTAGTAACATAGTTAGCAAGGCTGAAAAAAGATATTTGTCCATCCAGTTCAGCCTATATTCCTTCAGAATAAATCCCCAGATCTACGTCCTTCTAAAGAACCTAATAACTGTAAGATACAATATTGTTACGCTCAAGGAAGACATTCATGCCTCCCTTGAACCCCTCATCTAATATAGAGATAAGGCGCACAACCATAATAAATATGGTAGCAGGGAGGTGCAAAAGGGCCGGTAGTAAGAGACAATATGAGCAAAAAATGGAGAAGAAAGTACTACCGTATAGCCCGCACACTATTTCATAGCATCTTTCCCCTGACGAAGCCATACGGGTTATGGCGATACGTGTTGGGTCGTTGTAGCGGCACCCTTCCCGGTATTCCATCTCTCTTCCCCCTTCGGGTGGTTCCACTGTACCTTGGCAAGTAGGTCCTAGCATTTCATCATTGCCTGACCCTCTTCATCTATGGTATATGGCTTAGTTCCTTACTTTTTCTATACATACTTAGGCCCATTCCTGTTTATTTTACACAGGTTGTGGCCCTTTGGCCATCTATATATTCTTTATGGTATGGCTGTTATTTCATTATATCTATGCTGACTTGTGGGGCATTGTCTTGGCGATATTCTTTGGTTGCAGGATTATACCTGCTGTGTTATTGCTCAGAGGTTTCTAGGGAATTTCACCCCTTTACTGCTTGTGTTTTAGATATATATCTTTTGGTCTTAGGTGCATTTGGAGGTTGTTTTGTATATATATTTTTCTGTGTACTACAATGATTGCTTATATATTTATATAACTTGTTTATCTCCATCAACATCCTATTTACCATATATTGTACATGTTGGGTTTTTTTTTGGGAAGGGTGCCCATGTATTTTAATTATGTTTTATATCTTTGTGATGATGTACCAAATAAAGTTTGTTATACTTTTTCTTATATTTGTGTGGTGTAGTGTGCAGGCTATACGGTAGTACTTTCTTCTCCATTTTTTGTTCCCTTGAACCCCTCGACTGAGTTCGTCATCACAACCTCCTCAGGCAAGGAATTCCAGATTCTCACTGCCGTAACTGTAAAGAATCCTCTTCTATGTTGGTGGAAAAAACCTTCTCTACTCCAGATGCAGAGAATGCCCTCTTGTGATCATCACATTCCTTGGTATAAACAGATCCTCGGAGAGCTATTTGTATTGTCCCCTTATATACTTATACATGGTTATTAGATCGCCCCTCAGTCATCTTTTTTCTAGACTAAATAATCCTAATTTTGCTAATCACTCTGGGTATTGCAGTTCCCCCATCCCCTTTATTAATTTTGAAGCCCTCCTTTGTACTCACTCTAGCTCCATTATATCCTGAGCACCCGTGCCCAAAACTGTACACAGTTCTCCATGTGCAGTCTAACCAGGAATTTGTACAGAGGCAGTATAATGCTCTCATCATGTGTATCCAGACCTCTTTTAATGCACCCCATGCTCCAGGTAAGTTTATCATTAACTAGGATCCCCAAGTGCTTCTCCATGTCATATTTAACCAGTGGTTTCCCGTTCAGTGTGTAATGTTCATACTGATTCCTTCTTCCCATGTGCATAACCTTACATTTATCATTGTTAAACCTCATCTGCCACCTTTCGGCCCAAGTTCCCAATTATCCAGATCCATCTGTAGCAGAATACTATCTTCTCTTGTATTGACTGCTTTACATAGTTTTGTATCATCTGCAAATATTGATATTTTACTGTGTAAACCTTCTACCAGATTGTTAATAAATATACTGACCTGACGTACCCCACTGGTCACAGCGACCCAGTTAGAGAATATACCATTTATAACCACTCTCTGCTTTCTATCACTAAGCCAGTTACTTACCCATTTGTACACATTTTCTCCCAGACCCAGCATTCTCATTTTGTGAACCAACCTCTTGTGTGGCACGGTATCAAACGCTTTAGAAAAATCAAGGTGTACCACATCTAATGACTCACCTTGGTCCAGTCTATAGCTTACCTCTTCATAAAAACTGATTAGATTGGTTTGACAGGAGGGATTCTTCATAAACCCATGCTGATATGGAGTTATACAGTTATTCTCATTGAGATAATCCAGAATTAGCATGAGTGACTTGTTGTTGCTCTGTTGAAAAATGGCTTCATGGTATACTGTGGAAAAATGGCCATACTACTGGTTCCAAATGTAATGCTGAGCTGTTAGTTTACCTAAATTAAAAATTAGAGGGTTCCTGTTACCATACATTATACCACCACACACCATAATAATAGGACCATTGTGTTGTTCCTTTGTGAATGCATCTTAATGGCATTGCCTACATAGCCAGATGGAGAACGGCAGCTGGAGTAGAGCAATAGAGACTGGAATAGACCAATGGAGGCTGGAATAAAGGTCTATCTTCTTCACCGCTGAGTCTCATTTTTGTCTTGGATATACCAATACTAGGAGATTGGCCTGGAGGTCAAGTAAGCAATGGAATGAAGATACATTTGTGAAGGAATATCTCACTGATCCTGCTCTCAGGATTATGGGACAGGTAAAGGCATAATGTGTAGCAGACAGAAATCTCTAGACTCCATTCATTTTACAGTAATGGATCATGGTCTAAACATTCTACCATCGCCTGCTCCGGAATCGTCTCCCATCAAGCATATCTGAGACGGCATTTGTTGGCAATTGAAATAGGAACTGCCAGCAGCAAATCTTGATGATTTGTTTACTCAGTCACATTTTGAGTGGCAGAATGTTTTCAGACAACCATTATCCCCTTCCCTCAAATGGATATAACTTTATGTCTAGATTGCAGACGATTTCCCACGTATAGTTACGTCTCAGGGAGTTATTGACTACGTCATCCACAATAGGAGCTGGCCGATACAGACAGCTGAGATCATGCATTTTTACTTTTCATATGACACTGTTAACAGTTTACAGCAGCAAATGAAGTTTGGCAAAGTGGGATTGCTTCCTTTGTCAGCCCATTGGCATCCTTGCAGTATGATTGGGCATGCCAATAGTTGCTATGGCAACAATGGTCTCTTTACCTGCCATATATCTTAACATATCAGATCCCTCTTGGAGCAATGCTTTACAGACTGTCAGTCAAACACTAACAGGTTAGATAATGCTCTGTACAACATAGAAAGACAATGTTCAAAAAGCATAAGGGGATAATAAAGCTGGCTAGAGGCATATCTGTGCTTGTCTCTCCATTAACACATATAATATATATTTATAGTGGACTATATCATATGCAACCTAAAGATGAATACCAAGTATTCATAAACCACTAACACCAGAGAATGAAATAAAATCAATAAAGTTTATTGACTACAAAACAAAAACTATATATCACAAAAAATAAAGGACATATGCAAGAGGTGTTTAACAAAAGGGATATGCCAAGTGCAAAAGAAATGCAGTGGCGGTGTGTCAAGAATGTAATATAGGGCAATGAAACCACATTAAATTAAATCCCAGTTTTCTTCATCCACTTATCATCACATTGTAAAATAGACATTTCCAATAATGTATCTCGACTGAATTGTATGGATAGATGAATTGGATCACACATGTGGCATTATAAAAGCTTAATGCTTACCCATAATATGGAATACCAGCTCACAGACGCCACTGCAAAAATGCCCCGACGTGCATTTCGCCCACGTGCTTGAGAAAGGTGCTCTGGTGTTTTATGGTGGTTTATGGATTCTTGGTATTCATCTTTACTGTACAACATAGGTTGCACAGTATAGAGTATTATCAATGCAATCAAAGAATCACATGTTCAAGTCCTCTTGTGGGACCAGTAAGTAATGTATAAAAATAAAAATAATTATTTTTTGAAGTGTAAAAAAATTATATTTATAAAATGCAAATCCTAGCTTTAATAATAAAAAAATAATTTCATTGTAAAAAAAAATATTGCCCTTCAAACACAACACATATCTAACATATAATTGCCTAGAATACTACTTCCTGCAATTTGTGCCAACTTCCGTGGCTTTGTCCGGAGCTAATGTCCGGAGCTAATGTTCGGAGCTAATGTCCGGAGATAATGTCCGGAGCTAATGTCCGGAGCTAATGTCCGGAGATAAGTGACGTCACCAGTGTCCTACACCCAGGCAGAGCACAGGGGCCCCAGGCAGCATATGGGGTCCCAGGCAGAGCACAGTGGCCCCAGGCAGAGCACAGGGGCCCCAGGCAGCATATGGGGCCCCAGGCAGAGCACAGTGGTCCCAGGCAGAGCACAGGGGCCCCAGGCAGCCTATGGGGCCCCAGGCAGAGCACAGTGGCCCCAGGCAGAGCACAGGGGCCCCAGGCAGCATATGGGGCCCCAGGCAGAGCACAGGGGACCCAGGCAGCATATGGGGCCCCAGGCAGAGCACAGTGGCCCCAGGCAGAGCACAGGGGCCCCAGGCAGAACATGGGGCCCCAGGCAGAGCACAGGGGCCCCAGGCAGAGCACAGGGGCCCCAGGCAGCATATGGGGCCCCAGGCAGAGCACAGGGGCCCCAGGCAGCATATGGGGCCCCAGGCAGAGCACAGTGGCCCCAGGCAGAGCACAGGGGCCCCAGGCAGAACATGGGGCCCCAGGCAGAGCACAGGGGCCCCAGGCAGAGCACAGGGGCCCCAGGCAGCATATGGGGCCCCAGGCAGAGCACAGGGGCCCCAGGCAGCATATGGGGCCCCAGGCAGAGCACAGTGGCCCCAGGCAGCATATGGGGCCCCAGGCAGAGCACAGTGGCCCCAGGCAGAGCACAGGGGCTCCAGGCAGCATATGGGGCCCCAGGCAGAGCACAGTGGTCCCAGGCAGAGCACAGGGGCCCCAGGCAGCTTATGGGGCCCCAGGCAGAACATGGGGCCCCAGGCAGAGCACAGTGGCCCCAGGCTGAGCACAGGGGCCCCAGGCAGAACATGGGGCCCCAGGCAGAGCACAGGGGCCCCAGGCAGAGCGCAGGGGCCCCAGGCAGCATATGGGGCGCCAGGCAGAGCACAGGGGCCCCAGGCAGCATATGGGGCCCCAGGCAGAGCACAGTGGCCCCAGGCAGAGCACAGGGGCCCCAGGCAGCATATGGGGCCCCAGGCAGAGCACAGTGGTCCCAGGCAGAGCACAGTGGTCCCAGGCAGAGCACAGGGGCCCCAGGCAGCCTATGGGGCCCCAGGCAGAGCACAGTGGCCCCAGGCAGAACATGGGGCCCCAGGCAGAGCACAGGGGCCCCAGGCAGAGCACAGGGGCCCCAGGCAGCATATGGGGCCCCAGGCAGAGCACAGTGGTCCCAGGTAGAGCACAGGGGCCCCAGGCAGCCTATGGGGCCCCAGGCAGAGCACAGGGGCCCCAGGCAGCATATGGGGCCCCAGGCAGAGCACAGGGGCCCCAGGCAGTATATGGGGCCCCAGGCAGAGCACAGTGGCCCCAGGCAGAGCACAGGGGCCCCAGGCAGAACATGGGGCCCCAGGCAGAGCACAGGGGCCCCAGGCAGCATATGGGGCCCCAGGCAGAGCACAGGGGCCCCAGGCAGCATATGGGGCCCCAGGCAGAGCACAGCGATATTTTGGACCACTGTGCGGTGTTTCAGACCCCCTGTGTGATGTCTGGGGCCCTGTTCTTAAGTATATTAAAGATTAAAGTAACGTATATTAAAGTATATTATAGATCAAATTTGACACGTTTATGAGCACCATTGAGTGATATACTCAAGAATGACATAATTTTTCAACATTTTATGGTTTCAAACTGTAAACACTCAGAGTTTTTTTTACTTCAACCAGAAAACCTTAACGGTTCATAAAAAACTTGACTGTTCAGGATATGATAAAAGTCATAGTATTCTGAATCTTTAACTTATAAAGATACCTTTACATGGGGTGATTATTGGTTCCAGAGAGGCTTTCGGCCGATAATCGTACACATGGCTGGTGACAGGACAATACAATATAAACGTTCAAAGGTAAACACTGATAACATTAAAATCTAATATATAATTGCCTAGAATACTACTTCCGGCAATTTGTGCCAACTTCCGTGGCTTTGTCCGGAGATAATGTCCGGAGATAAGTGACGTCACCAGCGTCCTACACCCGCTCAGGGTGGACAAAGATATATGCCTTCGTGGTGCGCGGCACTTTTCTGATTGGTTGCCGCCTGCCGCGAGCGACCAATCAGAAATGTGCCGTACTGTCAAGAATTGTCAAGAGCTGGTGAGTGCAGCCATTTTTTGTTCTTTCTTACTATTATTTATTAATTGTATTATTCTTACATTTGAATAAATAAAGTATATATGGATTCTAGACTCCCGATTCTTTAGAATCGGGCTGCCATCTAGTTTGGTATAATTGCTTATACTATAATTTATTGTGCACAGTTAATAACGCAAAACTCAATATAAAAAAAACTGTTTAAAATTTACTATTTCTGGTCAGCTTACCTACAAAAATACTGCAGAAAAACACATTTTCTTAAAAAAGAATTTTCTTATACAAAAGTAGTAAAACATTAAAGATCAATATGAATTAGATATCGTATCACCATACTCATATCGTAAGAAGATTATCATGTCAATTATACTGCACTATGAATGCTGTAAAAAATAAAATCATAAAAACTATTTCAGATTATTGGCTTTTATTTTTGCCTCCTACCAAAAATAAATTTAAAAAGCCATCAAAAAGTCATATATCTAGAAATGATACCGCTAAAAGCTAAACACTACTGCTTGTTCTGCAAAAAAAAGATCTTACAAAGTTTGTCTACAGTAAGATAAAGCAAAAATGTTTGAAACAAAATATGTGAAACTATTTTTTTAGGTCTTTTTTGTGTGAAAAAGTAGCAAAACATAACAAACATAGAAAAGCTGTATTTTCTTGATAGCATGAACCTGCAGAATAAAGATAATATGACAATTATACCTAGCAGTGAGCAGTGTTTCATTTTTCTTCTTAGAGTGTATAAAAAGTGATCCAAAAGCTCTGCGTACTACAAAATAATACCAATAAAATCTACAGTATTTTCACACAAACAAAAGCCCTCATAGAGCTTTGCTGATGAAAAAGATAAATATGCTATGGCTATTGGAGCATGATTATAAAAAGTAAAAAAAAAAAGTCAAAATTAGCTGTGATGCCGGGTTAATAGCCTCATTGATACTATGTCAAAGCATGCAAGTGCATATATTTCTGATTGTGGCACTCATACTCAATACTTAATAAGTCGAGATGTTTTGATAATTTTGTAACCGTTTTTCTCCCCGACGAAGGAATATCCGAAACGCGCGTCGGGGTGCATTGTACTTGGGACATCGGGCATAAATGTATATACTATATCCATTCCTTGTATGCATTTGGTGCGTTTACTAGGTACTTAGATGTGATGCATATGTATGTATGTATGTATATATATATATACACATGGTGCTGCTTTTATTCCTTTTTGCCACACTTCAATTATTTTTATATTTTTATATATGAACGCACATATATATTATTGCACCTTTAAGTCTTTCACACTGCCCTTTTACAGTATTTTTTATAACATTATATATATATATATATATATATATATATATATATATATATATATATATATACATTTCTTAGACACCTTTTATTTTTCCTTTTTGCATACACATTTTATAAATTCACATTATTTATGAATTGGTTATATATGCAAACCATTGTTATCCTCTGGTGATTGGTTTGTTTCACATTATTAGTATTATTTTTTATTTTTTATGTTGTATATACATAATATATATGCGCACCATTGCATGATTGTATAATACTCTATATTTATTATTCCTTGATTTTTTTACCTTTGTCCGTTTTATCATTTTTATATTTATTGGAAAATATATATATTTTTAACCCTTGTGGTAATACTCCCAAGTACATGCACAGTTGTGCCATTGTTTGCCATAGTATATAATAAAGGCCTTTTTATTATACCCATTATATTTTGTCTTATATTAATTTGCATATAATTTTTTGGGATTCCCATATGATCTTTTTCTGTTTGGCTTTTATGGCTATTGAAGCATGATTATAAAAAGTAAAAAAAACGTCAAAATTAGCTGTGATGCCGGGTTAATAGCCACATTGATACTATGCCAAAGCATGCAAGTGCATATATTTCTGCTTGTGGCACTCATACTCAATACTTAATAAGTCGAGATGTTTTGATGATTTTGTAACCGCTTTTCATCATTTGCATATCATTAACATCTATGTTGATCCAGCAATATCCATAATTCCATGACTTTTTCTCAATGGTGTTGCAAATTCAATGAAGAGGTTTCGTATTTCTATAATTTAGGCAACATTTTTAAAAATGTAACTTTTGACCCCTTCACGACATTGGACTTAACCCCTTACCAACCTCCGCCGTACTATTACTGTGGAGGTCAGTACCCCCACTTTGATGAGGGCTGCAGCGGTGAGCCCGCATCAAAGCCGGGACATGTTAGCTGTTTAGAACAGCTGACATGTGCCTGCAACAGCGACGGGTGGAATTGCGATTCACTCACCACTATTAACTAGTTAAATGCTGCTGTCAAACACCAACAGCGGCATTTAACCGGCGCTTCCGGCCATCCGGCCGGAAATGAGCGCATCGCCGACCCCGTCACATGATCAGGGGTCAGAGATGCGTCGGCATAGCAACCAGAGGTCTCCTTGAGACCTCTATGGTTGCTGATGCTGAGTTGCTGTGAGCGCCACCCTGTGGTCAGCGCTCATAGCAAGCCTGTAATTCAGCTACATAGGAGTGATCTGATGATCGCTCCTATGAAGCAGAGCTGATCAGGCTATGCCAGCTTCCAGCCTCCCATGGAGGCTATTGAAGCATGGCAAAAGTAAAAAAAGTAGTTTAAAAAAATATGAAAAAAATAAAAAAATATAAAAGTTTAAATCACCCCCCTTTCGCCCCTTCAAAATAAAACAATAAAAAAATCAAACCTACACATATTTGATATCGCTGCGTTCAGAATTGCCTGATCTATCAATAAAAAAAGCATTAACCTGATCGCTAAACAGCGTAGCGAAAAAAAAAAATGCCAGAATTACTTTTTTTGGTCGCCACGACATTGCATTAAAATGCAATATCGGGCGATCAAAAGAACGTATCTACACCAATATAGTATCATTAAAAACGTCAGCTCGGCATGCAGAAAATGAGCCCTTACCTGACCCCAGATCACGAAAAATGGAAACACTACGGGTATTGGAAAATTGCACAGTTGTTTTTTTTTTTAGCAAAGTTTGGAATTTTTTTTACCATTTAGATAAAATGTAACCTAGACATATTTGGTGTCTATGAACTCGTAATGACCTGGAGAATCATAATAGCAGGTCAGTTTTAGCATTTAGGGAACCTAGCAAAAAAGCCAAAAGCACTTGGACTTTTTTTCCCCTTTTCTAGTACAGACATGCTAAAACCAATAATGTTGTTCAAAAGTGCAACTTGTGCTGCAAAAAACAAGCCTTCACATGGCCTTATTGACGGAAAAATAAAAAAGTTATGGCTCTGGGAAGGAGGGTAGCGAAAAACAAGAATGCAAAAACGGAAAAGGGCAAGGTCTTGAAGGGGTTAAGATTACGACATAGTCTGAAAGGGGCTCCCACAAAATTGTTGTGAATACAATAGAAAAAAGTGGCAAAAAATATGTTTTTTCTTCATATTACCAAAAGAATCTTAATAAGGCTAGTTTCACACTAGCGTTAACTGCAATATGTCGCAAATGCGTCGTTTTGCCGAAAATACGCATCCAGCAAAAGTTCTTGCTGGATACGTTTTTTCGTCATAGACTAACATTAGTGACGCATTTGCGACGCATTTGCGACGCATTGCCAAACGTCGCGTCCGTTTTGCGACGCTTGGGCGTGTGGTAGCGGACCGTCGGGAGAAAAAAACGTTTTTTGCTCCCGACGGTCCACTTTTTCCGACCGCGCATGCGCGGCCGGAACTCCGCCCCCACCTCCCCGCACTTCCCTGCACCTCACAATGGGGCAGCGGATGCATCCACTGCCCCCGTTGTGCGGCGGAGACCACCCTAGCGTCGGGAACGTCGGCCCGACGCACAGCGACGGGTTGTTCCCGACGCTAGTGTGAAACTAGCCTAAAACGTGGTTAAAAAGTAAAATGTAAATAAAAATGGTATTGGTGAAAATATCACCCTGTACCGCAAAAAGCAAGCCACCATACAGCTCTATCAGCTGAGAAATAAAATAGTTATAGCTCTCAGAATATAGCAAAGCAAAAATATTTTTTTCTATAAAATAGTTTTTATTCTCTAAAAGCAGAAAATCATTATAAAATGTGGTATAGCTGTAATCGTACTGACGCGAAGAAAAAAATAAATAGCCAAGACATCAATAAAAATAGCAACTCGCCCTGCAATAAGCAAGCCTTCACATAACTCTGTCAATAGAAATATGGAAAAATTATAGATTTCAAAATATAGCAATGTAAAAACTTTTGTTGCTAAAAAAGGGCTTTTTAGTGTGTGATAGCAGCCAAACATAAAAAAAACAATAGAAATCTGGCACTGACCCGAAGAATAAAGCCATCTAATCACATATACTGCATGAGAAACAGCTGAAAAATAGTGATGAGCGAATATACTTGTTACTCGAGATTTCCCGAGCACGCTCGGGTGTCCTCCGAGTATTTTTTAGTGCTCGGAGATTTCGTTTACTTTGCCGCAGTTGAATGATTTACAGCTACTAGCCTGCTTTATTACATGTGGGGATTCCCTAGCAACCAGGCAACCCCTACATGTACTTAGCCTGGCTAATAGCTGTAAATTATTCAGCTGAGGTGATGAAAACTAAATCTCCGAGCACTAAAAAAATACTTGAAGGACACCCGAGCGTGCTCGAGAATTCTTGAGAAACGACTATATTCGCTCACCACTACTTAAAAACCCAATTCTTCACCTGCTATTGATTTGTTTATTTTCCCTCCCAAAGATTGACATAAGGCTCGGCTCACATTTAAAGTGCTTACATTGGTATTTCCATGTAAATATCTGAAATACGTGATTCAGATAGAACCCCCTGTAGAAAACTACCTATAATGAGGCAAATATGGACACTGTGGACGCGGTCTGGCTTGTGATCTAGCAGTGTCCATTATCTTAAGTGTGCATAAAAGCGCATTTAGCCACAATTTTGTGCATCTCTAAAAAGAAGGAAACCACTGAACAGAAGAAGACATAGAGTCCATGGAAACTCTGCTGTCTCATTATAGTGAATTCCCTAGGGATTTCATCTCCATCACATTATTCAAAATGCTCAGCATAGAGAACAGGATATTTGTGATCCAAAATATTATGTAAAATCAAATCAATCCACAAAAAAAGCAAGTCCCCACTCAAGTACGTCATTTTTCAATGGAACTATAGGGGACATCCACATTACTGGTAGCATAAAGGCTCTGGAACAGCACTATGGCTCCTCACCCCCAAAATAAATCTAGCAAATTCTGTACTCCCAAATCCATATACACCTCTGCCTTCTGACATTTAGTGTCCACATGTTTGGCATGTAGGCAGTGATGAGAGCTTGCTTAATTTATGAGTGCATGTCTCCAGAAGCACAAACTGGGCATAATGGACTACACTCCCTGACAGAAGTTATGTCGCTTATCCATGTTATGTAAAGAAAAGCTTATAACCTGACGTTAAATTCATCCATTGGTTGTATAAATTATTCTTTTGAAAGCTAAAACCCTCCAAAATGTGGTTTAGGTTAAGAAAATAAATTGGCATCAATGCAGAAATATTGATCAGTTAATGGAGACAGAATGGTCAGATTTTGGCAAGACAAAAGTTTTGTTGCCCACAGAAAGTAATGTGATATTCAAACAAATAATTAACTTAAAATACAAATATATGTTGCATAACATTGGTGAATGAAGTTGTGGTGCTATTAGAGTCATATTTAATATTTTGTGTGACTTCCATGAGTTTGAAGGACTGCATCCATGCGGCTCAACAATGATTCATACAATTTATTTATGAAGTCATCAGAAATAGCAAAGAATGCAGTCTTACATGCCTCCCAGAGTTCATCTAGATTCTTTGGTTTTGTCTTCCAAGGTTCCACTATCATCCTACACCAAACATGCTCAATGATGTTCATGTCTGTGACTGGGCTGACCAGTCCTTGAGCACCTTGATCTTTTTTGGCTGGAGGAACTTTGTTGTAGAGATGGATGTATGAGATGGAGCACCATCCTGCTGCAGAATTTGACCCCTTTTATGATTTGGAATATAAGAGGTAGCTAATACTTCTTGATATTTTAGGCTATTGATATTGCCTTCCACCATGCAAATGTTTTGCATACCCCCATACTGAATGTAACCCCAGACCATGATCTTTGCACCAAATTTAACTGTTTTCTGGGTGTATTTTGGACCCATTCGGGCTCCAGTAGGTCTCCTGGATTATTTGTTGCGGCTGTGGTGTAATTCTACTGAAGATTCATCAGTAGTGTTGAGCGATACCGTCCGATACTTGAAAGTATCGGTATCGGAAAGTATCGGCCGATACTGGCAAAATATCGGATCCAATCCGATACCGATACCCGATACCAATACAAGTCAATGGGACTCATGTATCGGACGGTATCCCTGATGGTTCCCAGGGTCTGAAGGAGAGGAAACTCTCCTTCAGGCCCTGGGATCCATATAAATGTGTAAAAGAAAGAATTAAAATAAAAAAATAGGGATATACTCACCCTCTGACGCGCCCTGGACTTTACCGCCGTAACCGGGAGCCTTCTTTGCTTCAAATGCGCGCGTTTTCTTCATTCCATGACGTCACGGCTTGTGATTGGTCGCGTGCCGCCCATGTGGCGGTGGCGCGACCAATCACAGCAAGCCGTGATGTAATTTTAGGTCCTTCAGTATTTTCAAATTACGTTCCGGCTTTGTGATTGGTCGCGACGCGAAGCGACCAATCACAAGCCGTGACGTCATGGGAGGCAGGACAAGCGCGCATTTTAAAATGCGCGCGTGTCCAGCCTCCCGTGACGTCACGGCTTGTGATTGGTCGCATCGCGGCGCGACCAATCACAGCAAGCCGTGACATAATTTTAGGTCCTTCAGGATTTTAAAATTACGTTCCGGCGTTGTGATTGGTTGCGTCGCCGTCACATGGGCGACGCACCCAATCACAAGCCGTGACATCACGGGAGGCTGGACACGTGCGCATTTTAAAATGCGCGCTTGTCCTGCCTCCCGTGACGTCACGGCTTGTGATTGGTCGCTTCGCGTCGCGACCAATCACAAAGCCGGAACGTAATTTTAAAATCCTGAAGGACCTAAAATTACGTCATGGCTTGCTGTGATTGGTCGCGCCGCCGCCACATGGGCGGCACGCGACCAATCACAAGCCGTGACGTCACGGAATGAAGAAAACGCGCGCATTTGAAGCAAAGAAGGCTCCCGGTTACGGCGGTAAAGTCCAGGGCGCGTCAGAGGGTGAGTATATCCCTATTTTTTTATTTTAATTCTTTATTTTACACATTTTTACATTAATGTTGTTTCGATACCGATACCCGATACCACAAAAGTATCGGATCTCGGTATCGGAATTCCGATACCCGCAAGTATCGGCCGATACCCGATACTTGCGGTATCGGAATGCTCAACACTATTCATCAGATAAATGCACCTTCTGCCAGTTTTCCAGCGTCCATCTGTTTAGCAGGCTGTGGAACTTTGCAAATGCCACATGGTTTTTTATTTGCCTTTTGTTTAGTGCTGGCTTCTGGGCACTGATTCGACCATGGAGGCCATTTCGAGACAGAATCCTACAAACTGTTCTAGTTGACACAGGGACTTGAGGTGACCAGGACTGTTGGAGCTCTGCTGCAGTGGAAGAGGGGTTTGCTTTGGATTTTCTAACCAACAAACATTCCTCCTGAGCAGTTGTCTTGCGGGGTCTGCTGGACCTGGGCTTGTCAAACACATCTCCAGTCTCTTCAAATCTTTTTTTAATTCTTTGTACTTGACGCTGAGACACATTAAAGGTGCCAGCCACCTCTGCAGTGGATCTGGTCTTCAGCCTCTTGATAATCCAGGCTTTGGTCACAGGGTGGATTTTTGGCATGTTGTCAGAGCTCAAGTTGCAGTTCAAGTGAAGGTCTGAGGTGCTGGGTTTCTTTTTATACACACACACACTAATTAACCAATCATTTACTGAGCATAGGTGAGGATGTAAACTAGGATTGGGTGCATTATATGACCAAGTGACAAAACCTTTGTCTTGCCAAAAGCTGACCATTCTTTGTCCATTAACTGTTCAATATTTCCGCACTGATGCCAATTTATTTTCTTAACCTAAACCACATTTCGGAGGGTTTCAGCTTTCAAAAGAATAATTTATACAACCAATGGATGAATTTAACAACAGGTTATAAGCTTTTATTTATAAAACATGGATAAGTGACATAACTTCTGTCAGGGAGTGTAGGTACCACAATGTATGGGAACTGCAATGTACTGGGCATGTCAATGAACAGCCATATATGGGGAATTGTCACACTCAGCAGAAATAGTGTAACACATTTTGGTGCCATTTTTATAAATTTTCTCATGTAAATATGTAAAATCTGGAGGTGAAACAACATTTTTGTGGTAAAAATTCAATTAATTTTTCTTCACTGTCCAATGGTATAAAATTCTGTGAAACACCCATGGTGATCATGGCACCCTTAGATAAAGTCATTGAGAGATATAGTTTGTAAAATGGGGCCTGTTATGAGGGATTCTGCTGTTCTGGCACCTCAGGAACCCTTACATGGCACTCCATAACAGCAAAATTTCCACTATAATACGGTGCACTTTGGGGCTGAGACAACTTTTTGTGGGAGAAATGTGTTTTCATTTTTATGGCTCAATGTTTAAAAATTATGTGACGCACCTGTGGGTTTAAGATGCTCAGCATACTCAGAGATAAGCTCTTTAAGGGGTGTAATTTAAAAAAAAGATGTAACTTGTTTGAGGTTCCCCCTGTTTAAGCACATCAGGGGCTCTGCAAATGCAACATGTCGTCCGCTATCTATTCCAGCCAAGTTTGCACTTCGAAAGTCAAATGGTGCTCCTTCTCTACCTAGCCCTGCTGTGAGTTCAAATAGTAGTTTTCCATCACATATGGAATATAGGTATACTCAGGAGAAATTTCATAACAAATTGTGCAGTCCATTTTCTCCTGTCATCATTGTCAAAATGACAAAATTTTGGGAAAAGCGACATATTTTGTTGGAAAAATTAAAATGTTCAATTTTTCTTCCATATTACTTTAATTCCTGTGAAGCAGCTAAAGGGTTGCTAAAGCTTTGAGCACTTTCAGGACAGCAATTTTTAAAATAGTGTCACTTTTGGTTATTTTCTGTCACATAGGCCACTCAAAGTAATTTCAAATGTGATGTGGTCCCTCAAAAATTGGTTTTATAAATTTGGTTTGAAAAATGAAAAATTGCTAATAAAATTTTAACCCTTCTACCTTCTTAACAGAAAAAAATGTTTCAAAAAATGATGCTGATATAAAGTAGCCATGCGGTAAATGTGTTTTTCTTATCTATTTTGTGTATTATAAATTGGTTCAAAGGCATAAAAATTATAGGTTTGAAAAGTGCAAAATTCTCACTTTTTTGTCAAATTTTCAATATTTTCATACATAAATGCAAATCATGCTGACCAAACTTTACCACTTATATGTAATGCAATGTGTCATGAAAAGAAAATGTCAGGATCACTGAGTATGTTGAAGCATACCAGAGTTATTACCTCTTGAAGTGACACTTGTCAGAATTGTAAATTGTCCTGGTCAGGAAGGTGAAAATAGGTGCGGTGATGAAGGAGTTAAAGAAATGGAGGCATAGTGCCTGGAATTTACAGGTAGATATTATTTTCAATGTAAAACATATAAGGGATCATTTATGAGATCTTTTACGCAGTTGTCTTTTATGGTGTTACAGTAGCCATTACAGTTTTTTTAGTACTGTATCTGAGCACTCTTATGTTAAGTGGCAGAGGAACACAAAAAATGTTAAGGTTGGTCAAATATATTAGGTCGCTGTCAGTCAAATGCCCATTTCTTCCAGTCCCCATATACACAGTCTGCTCAGCTAAGTTAGCACATGGTTTTATTAAGAAATTGCTGTGGGAGGAGCTAATACGTTCCTGGAATGTATCTACTGCACATACATGGCAAAGGTCTCAACCGATTGTGGTCAAGCTCCAAGGAAACTAGCTCAACATTATATAAGATAGAAGTTCTCATTGAAGGACAATGACCACAGATAGAAAAAGCAAGTCAATTGCAAGCTTATTTTCTTGTTGTCTAACTAACTAAAGTAATTTATTGACATGTAAATATATTTTTAATGGTACAAATTTGAAACAAATCTTTTATCATGAATTTAAATAGACATGCAGAGAATTTTAAATCTGCAGCATAGGTACATTTTTGCGCAGGTTTTTTCTGGATTTTTTTCCTGCAGCATGTGGATGAGATGAGATTAAATATAATACACTTTGCTTCTACTGTACTATATTTAAAATTCTCAACCTAAATTTACAGCATACCTGCCCCATGTGATCAAATTCTATGTAAGAATGACCTATTTCATGTGATTTTTTATTTTTAGCTAGGTAACAAGCAACAATAAATACATACATATACGGTCTGTTTAATTAGCATTAAGAACATGGAAAATGTTACATGATTACACTTTTTTAGTAATATATTTATAGGAATATTATTCATAATATCATGCTGAATGAATATTCCTGAAGTCTGTTACTCTTTTACATTACTGTAGATCACTTTTGTTTTTATACAGTAAATGTTGAAAGCAAAGCTGCTTGTAAAAACTGATTTCACAGCTGTCTCTTTTATTATACCCCCTGTGTGCTAGCCAATTACTGTACTGCTGTTACAGTCAATCACTTAGATTTCTTGATTCTGTAAAGGTCTACTAAGGTCCTTGTTTATGCATGAAAACATGGAGAAAGCATATTTGTTATTCTTCCATCCCTTTTCACTGAACGATCACTGTAGAAAAGAGAAGAGGAAGTTGTTAAAATACTGTAACTTCCTCAAATGTCATAATCATTATTATACAAGTAATTTCAATATGCAATATATTATTATTTTTGCTATCATCAACTTACAAGTTTAGCAAAGGGGAAAAGGAAACAGAAAACTACGCTCACCAAAATATACCTGAGACCATCCGTGCCTGGAGATCAGTGGCTGACTACCACATGTGTGCAAATAGAAATAGAAGACTTCCGGCACAGGAATCCTTTTTCGGTAAAAAAAATTTTTTATTTAAACATCTTCAGCAATAAAAAACTTATAAGTTTAACATTGGAATTTGTTTTGGATCTTATGAAGATTTTATAGCTTTATAGTCTCTCCTGTTCTTTTATATCCACTCAGGCCTATGATATAGTTCTAATTCTGGTACAATTATCATTACATTGGGGTTTTCTTTATCTTAAAACTGTCATCAGACCTTTAGAATTCTTCTCAACAGTTAGTTGTGAAAGACAGTATAGTATTTTTATGTCTTATTATAAAAGAAGCATTCCCAACAAATTGCTCATTTTGCCTCTGTCCAGCTGCTCCGCTCCTTGCCCCTGCCAAGCAAATTTGCAGCGACCTATGAGTCATACAGAGAAAATAGACTTCCTGCTTCTACATGTAGTTTAGAAGGATTCAGTTAGTCAGTTTTAATCATGTGATATCATAAACCTAATGGAAAAGAGAAGAATTAACTGTGTAGAAAGGCAAAATGAGCAATTGTAAGTACATAGTGCAATATAATATGACAACTACAATTTATTAAGAGGATAAACATTTTGCTGGAAGTGCTTCTTTAATAATGACTGGACAAAAATACATATTTAAATATTTTGTCTTGTATTTTATCATATAGGTTAAATGTTGCTATATTATATTATACTAGATGGTGGCCCGAATCTAACGCATTGGGTATTCTAGAATATGCATAGTAGTATACACTGTGTGCAGAATTATTAGGCAAGTTGTATTTTAGAGGATTATGTTTATTATTGATCAACAACTATGTTCTCACTCAACCCAAAAGACTCATAAATATCAAAGCTTAATATTTTGGAAGATGGAGGTTTTTTTTAGATTTGGCTATCTTAGGAGGATATCTGTTTGTGCAGGTAACTATTACTGTGCAGAATTATTAGGCAACTTAACAAAAGACCAAATATATTCCCATCTCACTTGTTTATTTTCACCAGGTAAACCAATATACTGTAACTGCACAAAATTTAGAAATAAACATTTCTGACATGCAAAAACAAAACCCCAAAAAATTAGTGACCAATATAGCAACCTTTGTTTATGATGACACACAACAGCCTTCCATCCATAGATTCTGTCAGTTGCTTGTTCTGTTTACAATCAACATTGCATGCAACAGCAAGGTAGTAGTGTTAAAATAAAATATAACTTTTAATATATATCTTAAAAGAGGTCTCAAGCCCCAAACAACACCAAAAACAAAAAACAAAAAACCACACACAATAACCGTATACTGCCAGACGCTCCTGCTTAGCGCTGCAGTTCTTATAGCATGGTGGAATGTATTTTCTTTAAAATATTACACCATAATAAAAAATACCCTATCAAGACCTTAAACAATTACTCTGTGCATAACGTATGATTTGTGCACAGTAAATGATATATTTTTGCAGTCAAGGGTATAAACAGGAATGGTCTCACCAAAATCCAGGGACCTTCCTTACAGCGTTATTCCATGCATCCGATGCACAAAATCCAGGGGAGGATTTTCCACAGATCCTACTTACAACCCCTTTTCTCTCTGGTGCAGACGGACCCCATGGGAAGCCTCCTTATTAGTCAATCTCCCCACCACAGCCTCCCAGACACTGTTCCGAGAGGTGTACTGTTTTCCCTCCCTGTAGATCTCACATTTTATGAGGGACCACAGGTTCTCTATGGGGTCCAGATCAGGTGAACAAGGGGGCCATGTCATTATTTTTTCTTCTTTGAGACCTTTACTGGCCAGCCACGCTGTGGAGTAGTTGGAGGCATGTGATGGAGCGTTGTCCTGCATGAAAATCATTTTTTCTTGAATGATACTGACTTCTTCCTGTACCACTGCTTGAAGAAGTTGTCTTCCAGAAACTGGCAGTAGGTCTGGGAGTTGAGCTTCACTTCATCCTCAACCCGAAAAGGTCCCACAAATTCATCTTTGATGATACCAGCCCATACCAATACCCCACCTCCACCTTGCTGGCGTCTGAGTCGGAGTGGAGCTCTCCTGCCCTTTACTGATCCAGCCTCTGGCCCATTTATCTGGCCCATCAAGAGTCACTCTCATTTCATCAGTCCATAAAACCTTTGAAAAGTCAGTCTTAAGATATTTCTTCGCCCAGTCTTGACGTTTTAGGCCATGTGCACACGTTAAGTATTTTTCGCGTTTTTTTCGCGTTTTTTCGCTATAAAAACGTGATAAAAACGCGAAAAAAACGCTTACATATGCTTCCTATTATTTTAAGTGTATTCCGCATTTTTTGTGCAAATGTAGCCTTTTTTTCCGTGAAAAAATCGCATCGCGGAAAAAAAAGCAACATGTTCATTAAAATGCGGAATTGCAGGGGATTCCGCACACCTAGGGGTCCATTGATCTGCTTACTTCCCGCACGGGGCTGTGCCCACGATGCGGGAAGTAAGCAGATTATGTGCAGTTGGTACTCAAGGGTGGAGGAGAGGAGACTCTCCTCCACGCACTGGGCACCATATAAGTGGTAAAAAATAAGAATTAAAATAAAAAATAGTCCTATACTCACCCTCGATGTCTTCCCGCCTCCACTGCACGCTGTCGCTTCAGTTCCTGTAGCTGGTGTGCGGTGAAAGACCTGCCGATGACGTCACTGTCCGTGACGTCACGGAAGGTCCTGTGCGCACAGACCAGCTATAGGAAGAGGAACGGACGCCGCTGAGGAGATGTCTGGGTGAGTATAAGCATTTTTTTATTTTTTTTATTATTTTTAAACATTCTATCTTTTACTATAGATGCTGCATAAGCTGCATCTATAGTAAAAAGTTGGTCACACTTGTCAAACGCTATGTTTGACAAGTGTGACCAACCTGTCAGTCAGTTTTCCAAGCGATGCTACAGATCGCTTGGAAAACTTTAGCATTCTGCAAGCTAATTACGCTTGCAGAATGCTAAAAAAACGCGAAAAAAACGGAAAAAAAACGCAAAAAAAAAAATGCGGATTTCTTGCAGAAAATTTCCGGTTTTCTTCAGGAAATTTCTGCAAGAAATCCGCAACGTGTGCACATACCCTTATATTATGTTTTTTGTTCAAAGGTGGTCGTTTTTCAGCCTTCCTTACCTTGTCCATGTCCCTGAGTATTGCACGCCTTGTGCTTTTTGTTACTCCAGTAACGTTGCAGCTCTGAAATATGGCAAAACTGGTGGCAAATGGTATCTTGGCAGCTTCACACTTGATTTTCCTCAATTCATGGGCAGTTATTTTGCGCCTTTTTTGCCCAACACGCTTCTTGCGACCCTGTTGGCTATTTGCCATGAAACGTTTGATTGTTTGGTGATCGCACTTCAAAAGTTTGGCAATTTCAAGACTGCTGCATCCCTCTGCAAGACATCTTACAATTTTGGACTTTTCAGAGCCCGTCAAATCTCTATTCTGACCCATTTTGCCAAAGGAAAGGAAGTTGCCTAATAATTAAGCACACCTTATATAGGGTTTTTATGTCATTAGACAACACCCCTCCTCATTACAGAGATGCACATCACCTGATTTACTTAATTGGTAGTTGGCTCTCAAGCCTGTACAGCTTGGAGTAGGATAACATGTATAAAATGTATCACGTGATTAAAATACAACTTGCCTAATAATTCCGCACACAGTGTATAGCACAGCCCACGCAGTATATAACACAGCCCACGCAGTATATAACACAGCCCACGCAGTATATAACACAGCCACGTAGTATATAACACAGCCCACGTAGTATATAGCACAGAGATGTAGTATATAACACAGGCCAAGCAGTATATAGCATAGTCCATGCAGTAAATAACACAGCCATGTACCATATAACACAGCCCACGTAGTATATAACACAGCCCACATAGTATATAAAACAGCCCACATAGTATATGGCACAGAGACGTAGTATATAACACAGGCCACTCAGTATATAACACAGCCATGTAGTATATAGCACAGTCCACACAGTATATAACACAGCCCTCGTAGTATATAACACAGCCCATGTAGTATATAGCACAGAGACATAGTATATAACACAGGCCACGCAAAATATAACAGCCCACGCAGTATATTACACAGCCCATGCAGCATATAACACAGCCCACATAGTATATAACACAGCCCACGTAGTATATAGCAATGTAGGCACCATATCCCTGTTAAAAAAAGAATTAAAATAAAAAATAGTTATATACTCACCTTCCGGCGGCCCCCGGATCCAGCCTAGGCCTTTAGTGATGCTTTTTGCAATGCTCCGGTCCCAAGAATGCATTGCGGCAATAACACGTGATGATGTAGCGGTTTCGCGAGACCGCTACATCATCTCTGGTCATTGCCGCAATGGATTCTGACATTGGTGCGGGATTTAAACACCGCTTCGCTGATTGGTCGCAGCCGGCCAGCTGCGACCAATCAGCGACATTGGCGCGGGATTTAAATCACGCTTCGCTGGATTTCCGTGACAGACAAACAGACAAACAGACGGAAGTGGACCTTAGATGATTATATAGATAGATGATATTATATACAATTCCCAATTATCATAAAGTGTAAACATGTTACTGATCATCCATAAAAACACTGATTCATCGGATGATCAGATCTTTTGTGCTGGCATAAAATTCATGACTGTTGGCAGCATATATCCATGTGTAAGCAGGCAATGTGTTGTTGAAAACATTATCCTGTATGGAGACAAAATGAAAGTATTAGCAATCCTTCTTTTCCATACATTTTTGGTTGACTGTGAATGGATCAGTAATAAAGCACTGATCCACTTGTATGTAGTTGGTGGGCACTGATTATTGGCTTGGATTTGGTACATTTAACTGGGCCTTTAGGCGAAGTTGACTAGCTTTGCATCATGCATCATTTTTATGTTTAGTAAATTTTGCCTCACATTTATGCATCAAATGCCACCCTCCTTTCTTACTGAAACATGCCATTTTTCCTTGAAGATATGCCCTTTGTTGAAAGTGGTGAAAAAATGCCTAAAATGTCTAACAGAACAAGTTTATTAGTATTTTGTCAGTAGTTGAGCTATGCTTTGAGTGATTTTAAAATGTGCTACATTATCATTGAATTGTTAGGGCTATGCCTTATGAGACCAGGTCAGAAGAACATAAGTTGCTTACCTACATGCATCCAATAGTAGCTACAGCTGAGACAAGCTCATCATCTCAGAGGAAAATAAATTGCTTGCCTAGGTGCATTCAATAGGGTTGAGCGAAACGGGTCGTTCATTTTCAAAAGTCGCCGACTTTTGGCTAAGTCGGCGTCTCATGAAACCCGATCCGACCCCTGTGCTTGTCGGCCATGCGGTACGCGACTTTCGCGCCAAAGTCGCGTTTCAATGACGCGAAAAGCGCCATTTCTCAGCCAATGAAGGTGAACGCAGAGTGTGGGCAGCGTGATGACATACAGTGGGGCAAAAAAGTATTTAGTCAGTCAGCAATAGTGCAAGTTCCACCACTTAAAAAGATGAGAGGCGTCTGTAATTTACATCATAGGTAGACCTCAACTATGGGAGACAAACTGAGAAAAAAAAATCCAGAAAATCACATTGTCTGTTTTTTTATCATTTTATTTGCATATTATGGTGGAAAATAAGTATTTGGTCAGAAACAAAATTTAATCTCAATACTTTGTAATATATCCTTTGTTGGCAATGACAGAGGTCAAACGTTTTCTGTAAGTCTTCACAAGGTTGCCACACACTGATGTTGGTATGTTGGCCCATTCCTCCATGCAGATCTCCTCTAGAGCAGTGATGTTTTTGGCTTTTCGCTTGGCAACACGGACTTTCAACTCCCTCCAAAGGTTTTCTATAGGGTTGAGATCTGAAGACTGGCTAGGCCACTCCAGGACCTTGAAATGCTTCTTACGAAGCCACTCCTTCGTTGCCCTGGCGGTGTGCTTTGGATCATTGTCATGTTGAAAGACCCAGCCACGTTTCATCTTCAATGCCCTTGCTGATGGAAGGAGGTTTGCACTCAAAATCTCACGATACATGGCCCCATTCATTCTTTCATGTACCCGGATCAGTCGTCCTGGCCCCTTTGCAGAGAAACAGCCCCAAAGCATGATGTTTCCACCACCATGCTTTACAGTAGGTATGGTGTTTGATGGATGCAACTCAGTATTCTTTTTCCTCCAAACACGACAAGTTGTGTTTCTACCAAACAGTTCCAGTTTGGTTTCTTCAGACCATAGGACATTCTCCCAAAACTCCTCTGGAGCATCCAAATGCTCTCTAGCAAACTTCAGATGGGCCTGGACATGTACTGGCTTAAGCAGTGGGACACGTCTGGCACTGCAGGATCTGAGTCCATGGTGGCGTAGTGTGTTACTTATGGTAGGCCTTGTTACATTGGTCCCAGCTCTCTGCAGTTCATTCACTAGGCCCCCCCGCGTGGTTCTGGGATTTTTGCTCACCGTTCTTGTGATCATTCTGACCCCACGGGGTGGGATTTTGCGTGGAGCCCCAGATCGAGGGAGATTATCAGTGGTCTTGTATGTCTTCCATTTTCTAATTATTGCTCCCACTGTTGATTTCTTCACTCCAAGCTGGTTGGCTATTGCAGATTCAGTCTTCCCAGCCTGGTGCAGGGCTACAATTTTGTTTCTGGTGTCCTTTGACAGCTCTTTGGTCTTCACCATAGTGGAGTTTGGAGTCAGACTGTTTGAGGGTGTGCACAGGTGTCTTTTTATACTGATAACAAGTTTAAACAGGTGCCATTACTACAGGTAATGAGTGGAGGAAAGAGGAGACTCTTAAAGAAGAAGTTACAGGTCTGTGAGATCCAGAAATCTTGATTGTTTGTTTCTGACCAAATACTTATTTTCCACCATAATATGCAAATAAAATGATAAAAAAAACAGACAATGTGATTTTCTGGATTTTTTTTTCTCAGTTTGTCTCCCATAGTTGAGGTCTACCTATGATGTAAATTACAGACGCCTCTCATCTTTTTAAGTGGTGGAACTTGCACTATTGCTGACTGACTAAATACTTTTTTGCCCCACTGTAGGTCCTGGTCCCCACCATCTTAGAGAAGGGCATTGCAGTGATTGGCTTGCTGTCTGCGGCGTCACAGGGGCTATAAAGGGGCGTTCCCGCCGACCGCCATCTTACTGCTGCTGATCTGAGCTTAGGGAGAGGTTGCTGCCGCTTCGTCAGAAGCAGGGATAGCGTTAGGCAGGGTCCACTAACCACCAAACCGCTTGTGCTGTAGCGATTTCCACTGTCCAACACCACCTTCGGTGTGCAGGGACAGTGGAAGCTATTTTTTTTTTTTTCCCTCAGCGCTGTAGCTCATTGGGCTGCCCTAGAAGGCTCCGTGATAGCTGTATTGCTGTGTGTACGCCACTGTGGAAACCAACTGCTTTTTTCAAAGCACATATCCTCTTGTTCCTTCCTTTCTGCACAGCTATCTTTTTTGTTTGTCCACACTTTTTATTTAATTTGTGCATCAGTCCACTCCTATTGCTGCCTGCCATACCTGGCTTACATTACTGCAGGGAGATAGTAATTGTAGGACAGTCCCTGTTTTTTTTTTTTTTTGTGGAAGATTAAGATTGGCATTTCTGCTACAGTGCCATCCCTGTGTGTGCCATCTCTCACTGAGTGGGCCATAGAAAGCCTATTTATTTTTTTCCTTGATTTGTGTTCTAAAATCTACTTCAACACAAAAACACTACATCAATCAGTGGGAGAAAAATATTGGCCTCAGTCAGGGCTTGTGTGCCACTCCTGTGTGTGCCATCTCTCATTCAGTGGGCCATACAAAGCCTATTTATTTTTTTGTTTTTTTTAATATTATTGGGTTTCTAAAGTCTCCGTGAAAAAAAAAAAAAATACATAAAAAAACAGTGGGAGAGTAATATTGCCCTTTCAGCTTGTGTGCCAGTCTTGACTCCTGGGTGTGCCACCTCTCTCTCTCTAATTGTGGGCCATAGAAAGCCTATTTATTTTTTTGCTTTTTTTAATATTATTTGGTTTCTAAAGTCTCCCTGAAAAAAAAAGAATACATAAAAAAACAGTGGGAGAGTAATATTGCCCTTTCAGCTTGTGTGCCAGTCTTGACTCCTGGGTGTGCCACCTCTCTCTCTCTAATTGTGGGCCATAGAAAGCCTATTTATTTTTTTCCTAGATTTGTGTTCTAAAATCTACCTCAACACAAAAACACTACATCAATCAGTGGGAGAAAAATATTGGCCTCAGTCAGGGCTTGTGTGCCACTCCTGTGTGTGCCATCTCTCATTCAGTGGGCCATACAAAGCCTATTTATTTTTTTGTTTTTTTTAATATTATTGGGTTTCTAAAGTCTCCCTGAAAAAAAAAAATACATAAAAAAACAGTGGGAGAGTAATATTGCCCTTTCAGCTTGTATGCCAGTCTTGACTCCTGGGTGTGCCACCTCTCTCTCTCTAATTGTGGGCCATAGAAAGCCTATTTATTTTTTTGCTTTTTTTAATATTATTTGGTTTCTAAAGTCTCCGTGAAAAAAAAAAAATACATAAAAAAACAGTGGGAGAGTAATATTGCCCTTTCAGCTTGTGTGCCAGTCTTGACTCCTGGGTGTGCCACCTCTCTCTCTCTAATTGTGGGCCATAGAAAGCCTATTTATTTTTTTCCTAGATTTGTGTTCTAAAATCTACCTCAACACAAAAACACTACATCAATCAGTGGGAGAAAAATATTGGCCTCAGTCAGGGCTTGTGTGCCACTCCTGTGTGTGCCATCTCTCATTCAGTGGGCCATACAAAGCCTATTTATTTTTTTGTTTTTTTTAATATTATTGGGTTTCTAAAGTCTCCGTGAAAAAAAAAAAATACATAAAAAAACAGTGGGAGAGTAATATTGCCCTTTCAGCTTGTGTGCCAGTCTTGACTCCTGGGTGTGCCACCTCTCTCTCTCTAATTGTGGGCCATAGAAAGCCTATTTATTTTTTTCCTAGATTTGTGTTCTAAAATCTACCTCAACACAAAAACACTACATCAATCAGTGGGAGAAAAATATTGGCCTCAGTCAGGGCTTGTGTGCCACTCCTGTGTGTGCCATCTCTCATTCAGTGGCCCATACAAAGCCTATTTATTTTTTTGTTTTTTTTAATATTATTGGGTTTCTAAAGTCTCCCTGAAAAAAAAAATACATAAAAAAACAGTGGGAGAGTAATATTGCCCTTTCAGCTTGTGTGCCAGTCTTGACTCCTGGGTGTGCCACCTCTCTCTCTCTAATTGTGGGCCATAGAAAGCCTATTTATTTTTTTGCTTTTTTTTAATATTATTGGGTTTCTAAAGTCTCCCTGAAAAAAAAAAATACATAAAAAAACAGTGGGAGAGTAATATTGCCCTTTCAGCTTGTGTGCCAGTCTTGACTCCTGGGTGTGCCACCTCTCTCTCTCTAATTGTGGGCCATAGAAAGCCTATTTATTTTTTTGTTTTTTTTAATATTATTGGGTTTCTAAAGTCTCCGTGAAAAAAAAAAATACATAAAAAAACAGTGGGAGAGTAATATTGCCCTTTCAGCTTGTGTGCCAGTCTTGACTCCTGGGTGTGCCACCTCTCTCTCTCTAATTGTGGGCCATAGAAAGCCTATTTATTTTTTTGTTTTTTTTAATATTATTTGGTTTCTAAAGTCTCCCTGAAAAAAAAAACAAAACATAAAAAAACAGTGGGAGTGTAATATTGCCCTTTCAGCTTGTGTGCCAGTCTTGACTCCTGGGTGTGCCACCTCTCTCTCTCTAATTGTGGGCCATAGAAAGCCTATTTATTTTTTTCCTAGATTTGTGTTCTAAAATCTACCTCAACACAAAAACACTACATCAATCAGTGGGAGAAAAATATTGGCCTCAGTCAGGGCTTGTGTGCCACTCCTGTGTGTGCCATCTCTCATTCAGTGGGCCATACAAAGCCTATTTATTTTTTTGTTTTTTTTAATATTATTGGGTTTCTAAAGTCTCCGTGAAAAAAAAAATACATAAAAAAACAGTGGGAGAGTAATATTGCCCTTTCAGCTTGTGTGCCAGTCTTGACTCCTGGGTGTGCCACCTCTCTCTCTCTAATTGTGGGCCATAGAAAGCCTATTTATTTTTTTCCTAGATTTGTGTTCTAAAATCTACCTCAACACAAAAACACTACATCAATCAGTGGGAGAAAAATATTGGCCTCAGTCAGGGCTTGTGTGCCACTCCTGTGTGTGCCATCTCTCATTCAGTGGCCCATACAAAGCCTATTTATTTTTTTGTTTTTTTTAATATTATTGGGTTTCTAAAGTCTCCCTGAAAAAAAAAATACATAAAAAAACAGTGGGAGAGTAATATTGCCCTTTCAGCTTGTGTGCCAGTCTTGACTCCTGGGTGTGCCACCTCTCTCTCTCTAATTGTGGGCCATAGAAAGGCTATTTTTTTTATTTTTTTTTTATTAGTATTTGGTTTCTAAATTGTCCCTGAAAAAAACATTTTATCTTATTTGGTTTCTAAAGTCTCCCTGAGAAAAAAAAAAAAAAATTAGGTGGGAGAATAATATTGACATTAGTGCTTGAGTGACAGTCCTGCGTGTGTGTCATCTCTGTGATTTTGTGCCACAGAAAACAGAGTGTGTAACATTGTGCCTGATTTTCCGTGTGGTCTCACCAACCTGTTAAGGGATATAGAAATCATACTGAAGTTATAGCTCACCGTGTAAGTTGTTTGACAGCAACAAATAAAGTTACTTTGGTTAATTTTTTAACCCCTTCACCCCCGGAGCTTTTTCCGTTTTTCCGTTTTCGTTTTTCGCTCCCCTCCTTCCCAGAGCCATAACTTTTTTATTTTTCCGTCAATTTGGCCATGTGAGGGCTTATTTTTTGCGGGACGAGTTGTACTTTTGAACGACATCATTGGTTTTAGCATGTCGTGTACTAGAAAACAGGAAAAAAATTCCAAGTGCAGTGAAATTGCAAAAAAAGTGTAATCCCACACTTGTTTTTTGCTTGCCTATTTTGCTAGGTTCACTAAATGCTAAAACTGACCTGCCATTATGATTCTCCAGGTCACTACGAGTTCATAGACACCTAACATGACTAGGTTATATTTCACCTAAGTGGTGAAAAAAAATTCCAAACTTTGCAAAAAACAAAACAAAACAAAATTGCGCCATTTTCCGATACTCGTAGCTTCTCCATTTTTCGTGATCTGGGGTCAGGTGAGGGCTTATTTTTTGCGTGCCGAGCTGGCGTTTTTAATGATAGCATTATGGTGCAGATACATTCTTTTGATCGCCCGTTATTGCATTTTAATGCAATGTTGTGGCGACCAAAAAAACGTAAATCTGGCGTTTCGAATTTTTTTCTCATTACTCGACTTAGCGATCAGGTTAATGCTTTTTTTTTATTGATAGATCGGGCGATTCTGAACGCGGCGATACCAAATATGTGTAGGTTGGGGTTTTTTTTAATTGATTTATTTTGATTGGGGCGAAAGGGGGGTGATTTAAACTTTTATATTTTTTTTATTTTTTTCACATTTTTAAAAACTCTTTTTTTTTTACTTTTGCCATGCTTCTATAGCCTCCATGGAAGGCTAGAAGCAGGCACAGCCCGATCGGCTCTGCTATGCAGCAGTGATCATAAGATCGCTGCTACACAGCAGATTTGCAGGTGTGCTGTGAGCGCCGACCACAGGGGGGCGCTCACAGCCACCGGCAATCAGTAACCATAGAGGTCTCAAGGACCTCTATGGTTACAATGGATGAGCATCGCCGACCCCCGATCATGTGACGGGGGTCGGCGATGCGCTCATATCCGGCCGCACGGCCGGATGCGGTAGTTAAATGCCGCTGTCTGCGTTTGACAGCGGCATTTAACTAGTTAATAGGCGCGCGCAGATCACGATTCTGCTCGCGCCTATTGCGGGCACATGTCAGCTGTTCAAAACAGCTGACATGTCCCGGCTTTGATGTGCGCTCACCGCCGGAGCGCACATCAAAGCGGGGGTCCCGACATGTGACGTACTATACCGTCACATGTCGGGAAGGGGTTAAAACAATGAGGAAGTCTGGTGCAAGAGGTCGTGGCCGTGGGCGTTCATTGTCAGCTGGTAATGATGGTAGTGGTAGTGGAGCATCAGGTGGTCGTGGGGATAAAAATATTCCACCTAAGTCTGGAGCTGTGGAGCCAGTTTCGTCGTCTGGCTACACAAGGCCTCGAACGCTCTCTTTTCTGGGAGTAGGAAAAACGCTTTTAAAGCCGGAGCAGCAACAGCAAGTTTTGGCTTACATTGCAGACTCAGCCTCTAGCTCTTTTGCCTCCTCTTCTGAAACTGGTAAATGTAAAAGCAGCGCGTCGCTTGTGGATGTTCACGGTCAGGGACAAGTCGCTTCCTTGTCCTCCTCAGCAAAAACTACAACAAGAGAGAAGGATGCAGCAGGCGACACAACGGGTCACTCCATGGAGCTCTTTACACATACCGTCCCTGGCTTAGAAAGTGAAACACTTAACAGGCCATGCCCATTACAAGTAGATTCTGACATGGAGTGCACTGATGCACAGCCACAGCCAGAGTACTATGCTGCTCCTTTGACTCAGACCACCACATTGCCCTCTCAGGGTACAGATCCACAATCAGACCCTGATGAGACTATGTTGCCCCGCCACGAACGCTATACCACAGACCGACACAGTGACACAGACGAAGTTGCACACGAGCTCGAAGAGGAGGTAATAGATGACCCGGTTGTTGACCCCGATTGGCAGCCATTGGGGGAACAGGGTGCAGGCAGCAGTAGTTCAGAAGCGGAGGTGGAGGAGGGGCCGCAGCAGGCATCAACATCGCAACAGGTTCCATCTGCCGGGCCCCTATCTGGCCCAAAACGCGTGTCAAAGCCAAAACCTGTTGGAGCACAGCGTTGCCATCCGGTTAAAGCTCAGTCTGCAATCCCTGAAAAGGGATCCGATGCTAGGAAGAATGCAGTCTGGCATTTTTTTAAACAACATCCAATTGATCAGCGCAAAGTCATCTGTCAAAAATGTTCTACTAGCTTAAGCAGAGGTCAGAATCTGAAAAGTCTCAATACTAGTTGCATGCATAGACACTTAACCACCATGCATTTTCAAGCCTGGACTAACTACCAAACGTCCCTTAAGGTTGTAGCACCCTCGGCCAATGAAGCTAGTCATCAACGCAACATCCCTTCCATCACTGTAAGGCCACCATTTTCCGCACCACCGGCAGTATCTGTGCAGGTTTCTTTGCCAGCCAAAAGCAGTCAGGGTCAGGGAATCACCAGTTTTGTAGGCGGAAATATTGCATCTAGGGCACCGGCGGAAACAATACCGTCTCCAACCGTCTCTCAGTCTGCCATGTCCACCGGCACACCCGCAAGTTCCATGATCTCCATCTCTCCAGTTCAGCTCACACTACATGAGACTCTGGTTAGAAAAAGGAAGTACTTATCCTCGCATCCGCGTACACAGGGTTTTAACGCCCACATAGCTAGACTAATCTCGTTAGAGATGATGCCCTACCGGTTAGTTGAAAGCGAAGCTTTCAAAGCCCTGATGGAGTACGCTGAACCACGATACGAGCTACCCAGTCGACACTTTTTTTCCAGAAAAGCCATCCCAGCCCTGCACCAGCATGTTAAACAGCGCATCGTCCATGCACTCAGGCAATCTGTGAGTACAAAGGTGCACCTGACTACAGATGCATGGACCAGTAGGCATGGCCAGGGACGTTATGTGTCCATCACGGCACACTGGGTGAATGTGGTGGATGCAGGGTCCACAGGGGACATCAATTTAGGGACAGTTGTGCCTAGCCCACGGTCTAGGAAACAGTTGGCTGTAGGCGTTCGCACCCCCTCCTCCTCCTCCTCCTCGTCCTCCTGCAGAAGCTACAGCTCTTCCACAGACCGCAGTCGGCCAACCACTCCATCGGCAGATGACACTGTTGCACACCAGTTGTCCCATTATGGGCCAGCTACTGGCAAGCGTCAGCAGGCTGTATTGGCTATGAAGTGTTTGGGCGACAACAGACACACCGCGGAAGTTCTGTCCGAGTTCTTGCAACAAGAAACGCAGTCGTGGCTGGGCACAGTAGATCTTGAGGCAGGCAAGGTAGTTAGTGATAAGGGAAGGAATTTCATGGCTGCCATCTCCCTTTCCCAACTGAAACACATTCCTTGCCTGGCTCACACCTTAAACCTGGTGGTGCAGTGCTTATTGAAAACTTATCCTGGGTTCTCCGACCTGCTCCTTAAAGTGCGTGGACTTTGCTCACATATCCGACGTTCGCCTGTACACGCCAGCCGTATGCAGACCTATCAGCGGTCTTTGAACCTTCCCCAGCATCGCCTAATCATAGACGTTGCAACAAGGTGGAACTCAACACTGCACATGCTTCAGAGACTGTGCCAACAGAGGCGGGCTGTTATGTTTTTGTGGGAGGATACACATACACGGGCAGGCAGTAGGATGGCAGACATGGAGTTGTCAGGTGTGCAGTGGTCGAAGATACAAGACATGTGTCAAGTCCTTCATTGTTTTGAGGAATGCACATGGCTGGTTAGTGCAGACAACGCCGTAATAAGCATGAGCATCCCCCTAATGCGTCTGCTGATGCAAAGTTTGACGCACATAAAGGAGCAGGCGTCTGCACCAGAGGAAGAGGAAAGCCTTGATGACAGTCAGCCATTGTCTGGTCAGGGCAGTGTACAGGACGAGGTAGCGGGCGAAGAGGAGGTGGAGGACGAGGAGGATGATGGGGATGAGTATATTTTTAATGCGGAACCTTTCCCGGGGGCACTGGAAATTGGTTGCGTGTCAAGGCCGGGTTCTGGTTTTTTGAGGGACACAAGTGACGTAGATTTGCCTGCAACTGCCCCTCACCCAATCACAACCGGAGATTTGACAACTGGAACTTTGGCCCACATGGCGGATTATGCCTTACGTATCCTAAAAAGGGACACACGCATTACAAAAATGATGAACGATGACGATTACTGGTTGCCCTGCATCCTTGATCCACGCTATAAAGGCAAATTGCAAAATATTATGCCACATGAGAACTTGGAACTAATATTAGCAACCAAACAATCAACTCTTGTTGACCGTTTGCTTCAGGCATTCCCAGCACACAGCGCACGTGATCGTTCTCACACGAGCTCAAGGGGGCAACAGACTAGGAGTGTTAGGGGTGCACACATCAGAAGTGGCGTTGGACAGAGGGGTTTTCTGACCAGGTTGTGGAGTGATTTTGGAGACAACATTTGTCCAGTATGGTTACTAACTATTTTTCATCCCTTATCGATGTTCTCCCTCAACCGTCATTCCCATTTGATTACTGGGCATCAAAATTAGACACCTGGCCAGAATTGGCAGAATATGCATTGCAGGAGCTTGCTTGCCCGGCAGCAAGTGTCCTATCAGAAAGAGTATTCAGTGCTGCAGGTTCAATATTAACCGAAAAAAGGACTCGTCTGGCTACCCAAAATGTTGACGATCTAACATTCATTAAAATGAACCACAACTGGATTTCGAAATCTTTTGCCCCACCTTGCCCGGCCGACACCTAGCTTTCCTATGAAAAGCTCTTGCCTGTGGACTACTGTGAATTACTTTTCTAATGTCTAATTTGCTGCAGCTGATTGTCCAGCATACGACATGTTTACACCTCCCTAAATGGCCAAACTCCCCACACGGGGCCGTGGTATCGCGACTTGGCGCAAGCACCCGTGAGACTGCTGTTTGTCTGAAGAGGTGGGTGTACTCGCTTTTGGTCGACGGCATTGCTACTGGGTTCCTCATAGTACAATAAAGTGTCTCTGGCGGTGGTGGTGCGCACCCAACGTCAGACACACTGTTGTAACATGAGGGGCCTTGGGCCTGTAACGCCGGCCACAAGAGAGTTCACCCACCCCCAGGTCAAACATTGCTCTACCACTTCCACAGTTATCTCTCACACTTCCACCAATGTTAAGTCTATGCGCTGACATCCTTCCATACCTGCCACTGACAATACCATTGTGTTGACATGTATGATGGTACTTAACATAGTCAGGGGCAGTGTCCTCTATTTACCACAGTAAATACTTTGTGCAAAATTAGTAGGTCTGAAACAACGCAGAGGATCCCACTCCTGAACCTAATGATTGCACCCTTTAGTGTTTTTGTTTTGTTTTAATGCGAGACATTCACATTTAGTTGTTGTTTTGGACTACTAACTGGCAGACACTCATTACAATCGGCCTCCGTTGACCAGACCACTGCTGCCCGTGTACCCCTGTAACTAATAATAAAGTGCCTACAGCCAGCCCAATTTAATTATATTAGGCCTTCGAAGCCTGTCTGCGGTCCCTCCTTCAACTAGGCCTCCACTGACCAGACCACTGCTGCCCGTGTACCCCTGTAACTAATAATAAAGTGCCTACAGCCAGCCCAATTTAATTATGTTAGGCCTTCGAAGCCTGTCTGTGGTCCCTCCTTCCACTAGGCCTCCACTGACCAGACCACTGCTGCCCGTGTACCCCTGTAACTAATAATAAAGTGCCTACAGCCAGCCCAATTTAATTATGTTAGGCCTTCGAAGCCTGTCTGCGGTCCCTCCTTCCACTAGGCCTCCACTGACCAGACCACTGCTGCCCGTGTACCCCTGTAACTAATAATAAAGTGCCTACAGCCAGCCCAATTTAATTATGTTAGGCCTTTGAAGCCTGTCTGCGGTCCCTCCTTCCACTAGGCCTCCACTGACCAGACCACTGCTGCCCGTGTACCCCTGTAACTAATAATAAAGTGCCTACAGCCAGCCCAATTTAATTATATTAGGCCTTCGAAGCCTGTCTGCGGTCCCTCCTTCCACTAGGCCTCCACTGACCAGACCACTGCTGCCCGTGTACCCCTGTAACTAATAATAAAGTGCCTACAGCCAGCCCAATTTAATTATATTAGGCCTTCGAAGCCTGTCTGCGGTCCCTCCTTCCACTAGGCCTCCACTGACCAGACCACTGCTGCCCGTGTACCCCTGTAACTAATAATAAAGTGCCTACAGCCAGCCCAATTTAATTATGTTAGGCCTTCGAAGCCTGTCTGCGGTCCCTCCTTCCACTAGGCCTCCACTGACCAGACCACTGCTGCCCGTGTACCCCTGTAACTAATAATAAAGTGCCTACAGCCAGCCCAATTTAATTATATTAGGCCTTCGAAGCCTGTCTGCGGTCCCTCCTTCCACTAGGCCTCCACTGACCAGACCACTGCTGCCCGTGTACCCCTGTAACTAATAATAAAGTGCCTACAGCCAGCCCAATTTTATTATGTTAGGCCTTCGAAGCCTTTCTGCGCTCCCTCCTTCCACTAGGCCTCCACTGACCAGACCACTGCTGCCCGTGTACCCCTGTAACTAATAATAAAGTGCCTACAGCCAGCCCAATTTAATTATATTAGGCCTTCGAAGCCTGTCTGCGGTCCCTCCTTCCACTAGGCCTCCACTGACCAGACCACTGCTGCCCGTGTACCCCTGGAACCAATTATAAAGTGCATAGAGCCTATTTTTTAATTTAATTTAATATTAATAAAGCCAGGATGAACTACGATATACCACGCTATGAGCTACCCAGTTGACAATTCTTTTGCGAGAAAAGCCATCCCACCCCTCCACCTGCATGTTAAAGACCGCATTGTCCTTGCATTCTGTCAATTTGTCAGTCCAAAGGTATACCTGACAACAGACACATGGACCTGTAGGCCTGGCCACGGAAGGTTACGTGTCCTTTGTGGCTCAATGGGTTAATGTATTGGATGCATGGTCCACACAGGGGACAGCCTGCAAAGTCTGTCTGCAGTCCCTAATTCAAGTTGGCCTCAACTGAATAAAGCTGAGCTTCTACCTCCTGGCTCTGATTAACTGCTGTTTTTAAAAAAATTGGCTTTTCCGTCCTTCTAAAGGTGTCTGCCCCTGCCTGGTGTTGTCCTCAACTGAATAAAGCTGAGCTTCAACCTTCAGTTCCAAACATACAACAAAAAACTGGTACAATACAAAAAGTGGCCTCCAGCTACAAAAACTTTCTCCTACAAGTAGTTAACTGACAGTTTTTTTTCCAGTGAAAACACAGATATGGCATCCAACGAGTGTTGTCCTGTCTCGACTTCTTTATATTATTGCCAAGAAGCTGCAACTGAATAAAGCTGTGCTTCAACCTTCTGTTCCAAATTACCATTTTTAAAAATGCAATTGGCTGTTCCGGCCTACTAAAGGTGTCTGTCTGCCCCTGCCTGGTGTTGTCCTCAACTGAATAAAGCTGAGCTTCAACCTTCAGTTCCAAATTACCATTTTTAAAAATGCAATTGGCTGTTCCGGCCTACTAAAGATGTCTGTCTGCCCCTGCCTGGTGTTGTCCTCAACTGAATAAAGCTGAGCTTCAACCTTCAGTTCCAAACATACAACAAAAAACTGGTACAATACAAAAAGTGGCCTCCAGCTACAAAAACTTTCTCCTACAAGTAGTTAACTGACAGTTTTTTTTCCAGTGAAAACACAGATATGGCATCCAACGAGTGTTGTCCTGTCTCGTCTTCTTTATATTATTGCCAAGAAGCTGCAACTGAATAAAGCTGTGCTTCAACCTTCTGTTCCAAATTACCATTTTTAAAAATGCAATTGGCTGTTCCGGCCTACTAAAGGTGTCTGGCTGCCCCTGCCTGGTGTTGTCCTCAACTGAATAAAGCTGAGCTTCAACCTTCAGTTCCAAATTACCATTTTTAAAAATGCAATTGGCTGTTCCGGCCTACTAAAGATGTCTGTCTGCCCCTGCCTGGTGTTGTCCTCAACTGAATAAAGCTGAGCTTCAACCTTCAGTTCCAAACATACAACAAAAAACTGGTACAATACAAAAAGTGGCCTCCAGCTACAAAAACTTTCTCCTACAAGTAGTTAACTGACAGTTTTTTTTCCAGTGAAAACACAGATATGGCATCCAACGAGTGTTGTCCTGTCTCGTCTTCTTTATATTATTGCCAAGAAGCTGCAACTGAATAAAGCTGTGCTTCAACCTTCTGTTCCAAATTACCATTTTTAAAAATGCAATTGGCTGTTCCGGCCTACTAAAGGTGTCTGTCTGCCCCTGCCTGGTGTTGTCCTCAACTGAATAAAGCTGAGCTTCAACCTTCAGTTCCAAATTACCATTTTTAAAAATGCAATTGGCTGTTCCGGCCTATTAAAGGTGTCTGTCTGCCCCTTCCTGGTGTTGTCCTCAACTGAATAAAGCTGTGCTTCAACCTTCAGTTCCAAACATACAACAAAAAACTGGTACAATACAAAAAGTGGCCTCCAGCTACAAAAACTTTCTTCTACAAGTAGTTAACTGACAGTTTTTTTTCCAGTGAAAACACAGATATGGCATCCAACGAGTGTTGTCCTGTCTCGTCTTCTTTATATTATTGCCAAGAAGCTGCAACTGAATAAAGCTGTGCTTCAACCTTCTGTTCCAAATTACCATTTTTAAAAATGCAATTGGCTGTTCCGGCCTACTAAAGGTGTCTGTCTGCCCCTGCCTGGTGTTGTCCTCAACTGAATAAAGCTGAGCTTCAACCTTCAGTTCCAAATTACCATTTTTAAAAAAGCAATTGGCTGTTCCGGCCTACTAAAGGTGTCTGTCTGCCCCTGCCTGGTGTTGTCCTCAACTGAATAAAGCTGTGCTTCAACCTTCAGTTCCAAACATACAACAAAAAACTGGTACAATACAAAAAGTGGCCTCCAGCTACAAAAACTTTCTCCTACAAGTAGTTAACTGACAGTTTTTTTTCCAGTGAAAACACAGATATGGCATCCAACGAGTGTTGTCCTGTCGCGTCTTCTTTATATTATTGCCAAGAAGCTGCAACTGAATAAAGCTGTGCTTCAACCTTCTGTTCCAAATTACCATTTTTAAAAATGCAATTGGCTGTTCCGGCCTACTAAAGGTGTCTGTCTGCCCCTGCCTGGTGTTGTCCTCAACTGAATAAAGCTGAGCTTCAACCTTCAGTTCCAAATTACCATTTTTAAAAATGCAATTGGCTGTTCCGGCCTACTAAAGATGTCTGTCTGCCCCTGCCTGGTGTTGTCCTCAACTGAATAAAGCTGAGCTTCAACCTTCAGTTCCAAACATACAACAAAAAACTGGTACAATACAAAAAGTGGCCTCCAGCTACAAAAACTTTCTCCTACAAGTAGTTAACTGACAGTTTTTTTTCCAGTGAAAACACAGATATGGCATCCAACGAGTGTTGTCCTGTCTCGTCTTCTTTATATTATTGCCAAGAAGCTGCAACTGAATAATGCTGTGCTTCAACCTTCTGTTCCAAATTACCATTTTTAAAAATGCAATTGGCTGTTCCGGCCTACTAAAGGTGTCTGTCTGCCCCTGCCTGGTGTTGTCCTCAACTGAATAAAGCTGAGCTTCAACCTTCAGTTCCAAATTACCATTTTTAAAAATGCAATTGGCTGTTCCGGCCTACTAAAGGTGTCTGTCTGCCCCTGCCTGATGTTGTCCTCAACTGAATAAAGCTGTGCTTCAACCTTCAGTTCCAAACATACAACAAAAAACTGGTACAATACAAAAAGTGGCCTCCAGCTACAAAAACTTTCTCCTACAAGTAGTTAACTGACAGTTTTTTTTCCAGTGAAAACACAGATATGGCATCCAACGAGTGTTGTCCTGTCTCGTCTTCTTTATATTATTGCCAAGAAGCTGCAACTGAATAAAGCTGTGCTTCAACCTTCTGTTCCAAATTACCATTTTTAAAAATGCAATTGGCTGTTCCGGCCTACTAAAGGTGTCTGTCTGCCCCTGCCTGGTGTTGTCCTCAACTGAATAAAGCTGAGCTTCAACCTTCAGTTCCAAATTACCATTTTTAAAAATGCAATTGGCTGTTCCGGCCTACTAAAGGTGTCTGTCTGCCCCTGCCTGGTGTTGTCCTCAACTGAATAAAGCTGTGCTTCAACCTTCAGTTCCAAACATACAACAAAAAACTGGTACAATACAAAAAGTGGCCTCCAGCTACAAAAACTTTCTCCTACAAGTAGTTAACTGACAGTTTTTTTTCCAGTGAAAACACAGATATGGCATCCAACGAGTGTTGTCCTGTCTCGTCTTCTTTATATTATTGCCAAGAAGCTGCAACTGAATAAAGCTGTGCTTCAACCTTCTGTTCCAAATTACCATTTTTAAAAATGCAATTGGCTGTTCCGGCCTACTAAAGGTGTCTGTCTGCCCCTGCCTGGTGTTGTCCTCAACTGAATAAAGCTGAGCTTCAACCTTCAGTTCCAAATTACCATTTTTAAAAATGCAATTGGCTGTTCCGGCCTACTAAAGGTGTCTGTCTGCCCCTGCCTGGTGTTGTCCTCAACTGAATAAAGCTGTGCTTCAACCTTCAGTTCCAAACATACAACAAAAAACTGGTACAATACAAAAAGTGGCCTCCAGCTACAAAAACTTTCTCCTACAAGTAGTTAACTGACAGTTTTTTTTCCAGTGAAAACACAGATATGGCATCCAACGAGTGTTGTCCTGTCTCGTCTTCTTTATATTATTGCCAAGAAGCTGCAACTGAATAAAGCTGTGCTTCAACCTTCAGTAGCCGTTGTATCAAGAGAGGGTATAGGCGAGCGAGAGATACTAAGAGGGAGGAGCTTTTGGTGCCGAGAGTGGCATCCCGAGAAACATCTAATAGGATCAGGTTTATCTCTACTTCCAACTGCCGCTGGGATCGGATCCGTGGGATCTTGTCCAAACATTGGTCAGTTCTGTGTACCGACAGTGCCCTTTCAGCACATATATCATCTGGTCCATTGATGACTCAACGCAGGGGGAAAAATCTGAGGGACTATCTTGTTAAAAGCCATTATGTCACCAAACAGCCGACACTGTTTGGCTCGGCCACTAGGCGAGTTGGTTGTTTCCCTTGTGGGTCTTGCGTTGCCTGCCCTAATGTCCTGCGATGTGGCACATTTCAGTCTTCGGATGGGAGCAGGGAGTACAAGATTCGTGATTACATATCATGTAACACCACGCATGTAATTTATTATGCTACCTGCCCCTGCTCCCTTATTTATATTGGCCTGACTTCGAGGGAACTCAAAGTCAGGACACGTGAACATGTGCGGGACATTAGGGCAGCTAGAGATATTGTAGACGCTGAGGCCTTGGCGTCTCTTAAGACACTCCCCAAACATTTTAGATCTTTTCATGGGTCCGATCCCAGCGGTTTGAAGGTGCGGGGCATTGACAAGATTCATAGTGGAATTAGGGGTGGTAACGTGTGTCAGATTCTAGCACAACATGAGTGTCGGTGGATTGCCACCCTGGACACCATGGCCCCTAAGGGCCTAAATGAGAAGTTGACATTTGCCCCCTTCTTGTAATTTCGCCGTTATTATCCTTGGCATTTTCCTGATGTTTCGGTGTCCATCTCTGTCTGGGTCCACTGTGCGGCAGAGTTTGTTATATCCATAGTATTTTTCCATTCGCCCACCCTATTTTTTAGCGTTTTATTTATTAATTGTGTTGTGTGTTTTGTTTTCAGTTTTTGGTATTTACCTCATCTTCTACCCCAGATGCCTGCGCTTGCTCCCCGATATGCTTGCAACATCCACCATCATCCTACTCATCTAAAAATGCATCAAAACATCCTAAATATCAATATGGATCTATTGAAGATGTGCCGACTCTGCATAATATTCCAGGATTTCTTCATGCTGAGCGGACATTCCGCTTTTTGTCATTTATATGGCGGTTTCGTGTTGTGATTATTATTATTTTTTTGTTTCTTTTCACATTTTATTATAGTACTGTATTATGCACTTTGTCACTTTATCCTTATTTAGGTTGCACATAGACGCTGTGGCGACTCTCAGAGGTCCCAATATACTAGCAATTTATGTTTTTTATATCGAGATAGTTTTACCCATTCACTTAATTATGAATGTCACAATTAATTTTTGGCATGAATTTGCTTGGCTGGTTTACATATGGGCAAGTTCTTGCTGTTTTATAAATCAGCGTCACAGGTCCCCACTGATATATAGGATTGTAACATTTTTTTGATGTTTTTATCCCTTACGTTCATATTGTCTTTTACTCACTGCTCTTCACTAACATGGCCGCCGCATGTGTTCCTCTTAATATGTATGTCACAGTGCGCACGCGCTGCTTCATCTGTGCACCGCGCATTCATCCCGGCGGCTATCTCCTGTGACGATCTGCGCATGCCCAGTGACGTCATCTGGCAAGATTTTGCCGCATGCGCAGATCGTACTGACGGCTCCTGGATATGATGCGTACTTCCGGGTTATGGTGATCGAGGCGCGTGCGCCGCATTTGCTGGCATCTGGGGCTATTGCTATTTAAACACAGGGGACACAATATGCGCTACTCCCCTTCTTGAAGAAGCACTTACGCGAAACGCGCGTCAAGGGGTCAGCAGGAGGACCTTCATTACCGGTTATCATGGGTGAGTGATGGCTTTCCACTGGGACCTTTCAGGGGGGTTTTTGGGATCCTATTGTTCTTGGCAGCGTCTGGAGGAGTCTTTTGTATAGAACCCGGATGTTGGAGCATTTAGGTTTATTCCCTATTCCCTCCCCCCCCTGTTTTTGGGTCTAGGTTTCGCCATACCCATTCATATATATGATACATTATTGGTCCTGATCACCTGCTGTATTAGCAGGTTCCTTGGATACCTTCCTCTCTGTATCTTTGTATTTTTGCCCTATGCCTGGGCTTGTGTTATAGATTTTAGATATATTAATAAAATATTGTTTTTTATCTCTTTACTTGATTGGTGTTTTTTACGCTCCATGTCCTCTAGTTACTTACTAAAGGTGTCTGTCTGCCCCTGCCTGGTGTTGTCCTCAACTGAATAAAGCTGAGCTTCAACCTTCAGTTCCAAATTACCATTTTTAAAAATGCAATTGGCTGTTCTGGCCTACTAAAGGTGTCTGTCTGCCCCTGCCTGGTGTTGTCCTCAACTGAATAAAGCTGAGCTTCAACCTTCAGTTCCAAATTACCATTTTTAAAAATGCAATTGGCTGTTCCGGCCTACTAAAGGTGTCTGTCTGCCCCTGCCTGGTGTTGTCCTCAACTGAATAAAGCTGAGCTTCAACCTTCAGTTCCAAATTACCATTTTTAAAAATGCAATTGGCTGTTCCGGCCTACTAAAGGGGTCTGCCCCTGCCTGGTGTTGTCCTCAACTGAATAAAGCTGAGCTTCAACCTTCAGTTCCAAACATACAACAAAAAACTGGTACAATACAAAAAGTGGCCTCCAGCTACAAAAACTTTCTCCTACAAGTAGTTAACTGACAGTTTTTTTTCCAGTGAAAACACAGATATGGCATCCAACGAGTGTTGTCCTGTCTCATCTTCTTTATATTATTGCCAAGAAGCTGCAACTGAATAAAGCTGTGCTTCAACCTTCTGTTCCAAATTACCATTTTTAAAAATGCAATTGGCTGTTCCGGCCTACTAAAGGTGTCTGTCTGCCCCTGCCTGGTGTTGTCCTCAACTGAATAAAGCTGAGCTTCTACCTTCTGCCTCTTATTAACTGCTGTTTTTTAAAAAAAATTGGCTGTTCCGGCCTACTAAAGGTGTCTGTCTGCCCCTGCCTGGTGTTGTCCTCAACTGAACAAAGCTGAGCTTCCACATTCTGGCTTTCGCCCTATACTATCAGATATTAAACTGCATTTGGCCTACTAGTGTGGTTAGGCCCTTGAAACAGTGTCTGCTGCTCTTGGGTTTGCTACTCCACTGAACAAAGCAATGCCGCCTGTTTAGTCCTGTTACCAATTTTGAACTGCATTTAGCCTACTTTATTCTTTGGCCCTATATCTGTTTCCTCCTCATCCTGCCCATTGCCCAGCCACTGCTAGATGAGTCTGCTGGTACATTGACCTAGACCACTACATTCCCCTTATACTCTACACAGCCAGAATCTGACCCTGCTGAAAGTAAGGTTCCCCTTCCCGCATGTTATACCACCTTACACAGGGACAGAGAGGAAGGTGCAGATGAAAGTGCAGGTTCCTTCATCAGGTGGGGGGGCATACTCGTTGGCGACGTCACTGGCACAGGGCCCCTCAGAGTACGCAAAAGTGTCGCTGCTGGTGGGAGGCGCCCCCGCCATGCAAACACACCGCCGTACTTTGAGGGGCCCTGTGCCAGTGCCAATGCGAACGAGTGGGCCCCCCCTGCTTGCTCAGGATCACAGCACTTGCAACGTTGAAATACTTACCTTTCCCTGCAACACCGCCGTGACGTAGTCCGCATTTCCTGGGCCCACGAAAAACTTGAGCCAGCCCTACTCCCCCCACAACTTTTGCCAAATGACCCCCAATTCCCTATGCCCAACTATTATTATAAAGTTAATTAAGATTGACAAGCTTCAGAAACAAGAATGGATGTTTTTGGCATTAAAATGGGCACTGTAGGTGTTTTCCTGGCCTCCACTCACTGCCGACTATGCTTCCCCATTGACTTGCATTGGGTTTCGTGTTTCGGTCGATCCCCGACTTTTAGCGATAATCGGCCGACTGCACTCGACTCGACTCTGGACAAAATCGGGTTTCACAAAACCCGACTCGATCTTAAAAAAATGAAAGTCACTCAACTCTAGCATTCAATGCTAACTGCAGCTAAAATTAGAGGTTTATACAAGTACTAGATGGTGGCCCGATTCTAACGTATCGGGTATTCTAGAATATGTAGGTAGTATATAGCACAAGCTACGTACTATATTGCACAGTGACGTAGTATATAACACAACTGACGTAGTATATAACATAGCTACATAGTATATAACAGAGCTACAGTATGTAGTATGTAACACAGCCACATAGTATATAACATAGCCACGTAGTGTATTGCACAGATACGTCGTATATAGCACAGGCCACGTAGTATATAGCAGAGCAACGTACCATTGTATACTGCCCAGCTACATAGTATATAGCACAGAGATGTAGTATATAACAGAGCCCACGCAGTATGTAACACAGCCCACGTAGTATATGGCAATATGGCCACTATATGCGTGGTTATAAAAGACTTAAAATAAAAAATAAACATATACTCACCTTCCGAAGGCCCCTTGAAGTCCGGGCGCCTGTGTGCGGTGCATGCGGCAGCTTCCGGTCCCATGGTTGGTATGAGCGCAGGACCTGTGATGATGTCGTGGTCACATGACCGTGACGTCATGGCAGGTCCTTCTCGCATAGCATCCTTGGCACCGGAACCTGCTGCTTGCACGCAACGTCGGATGGCGAGAATAACCTTTTTTTTACTATTATTATTTGTAACATTAGAGCTTTTTACTATTGATGCTGCATACGCAGCATCAATAGTAAAAAGTTGGTCACACAGGGTTAATAGCTGCGTTAACAGAGTGCGTTACACCGCGGTCCGTTAACGCTGGCATTAATCCTGTGTGAGCGCTCAGCACTGACTGCAGGGCAGTAAAGCAGCGGCCATTTCACTGCCAGACTATGGCCATCGCTGATTGGTCGTGGCAATGGTCCTGGGAGTTTTGCCACGACCAATCAGCGACTTGGATTTCCATGACAGACAGAGGCCGCGACCAATGAATATCCGGGACAGACAGACGGAAGTACCCCTTAGACAATTATATAGTAGATATCTGGTTCTTAAAGGCATTTTCCCATGTAAAAATTAGCTAGCAAGTGATATGTATTTTATGGAAGTGCTCCACCACTCTGGATTTTAATCTATGAGCCAGAACTGAAAACATCAACAAACATAAACTGTCACGCTACAGAATAAATTTGCAAACTTTTATTGATGATAATAGAAGCTGATCAATGGGAGGCACTGCAGAACAACAGAATTCTGTGAAAACAGTTGATCAATGGGGTATTTATATTCTAAAATGTTCTTGTCCAAAAATGGATGATTACATTTCAAAGTAAAGGTTCACACTTATATTAGACAGCTGATGGACAAAGAACTGACTCTTCTACACAAAGGAACACTCACCTCTGTCCAGTACTTCGGCCAGACTATTGTGGTGGTGGCTTATCCCCAGGGAGAACAAAAGAATCTGCTGCTAAAATTGTCCAGGTTGGATCTTTCTCTCCCCCATCATTTTGTGTCAGGGGAGAGTAAAGACATCATTTTAGACATTAAACTGTCAGATAATCATGATTATTTTGGAGGGTTTGAATAACCTTATGTGTATGGAGGAGTTTTCGGTAAAAGTGCAACAATTTGAAGTCCTGAATTCAGGATTAAATTATAATCATTTAATTGCATTGTTATTGCGATCTGGTGTTAATAAGACTGACTTACCTTTTTCTGTGATTTTTTTTATTTTCACGACCTTTTCAGTTAGTTGCTCTTGATTATCGAGTAGGGACTTGCAAGACAATAAAGGCTTTTGACTTGGGTTGCGAGATTACATATTCTAGCCAAAATATCGACCAAGATCTCATGGATTTTATACATATTTTTCATCTTATTATTGCACATTTTTCCTTCTAAATGCAGGAGATGCAGCCGGGCCCTGTAGTGTTTGCTAGGTAAATTGGGGTGTATTTCATGTGGCGTGCACTTACATTGGGGGAAATACGTATTTGATCCCTTGCTGATTTTGTAAGTTTGCCCACTGACAAAGACATGAATAGTCTATAATTTTAAGGGTAGGTTAATTTTAACATTGAGAGATAGAATATCAAAAATTAAATCCAGAAAATCACATTGTATAAATTATATAAATGTGTTTGCCTTTTGCAGTGAGAAATAAGTATTTGATCCCCTATCAACCATTAAGAGTTCTGGCTCCTACCGACCAGTTAGACGCTCCTAATCAACTCATTACCTGCATTAAAGAAGCTGTCTTACATAGTCACCTTTATAAAAGACTCCTGTCCACAGACTCAATCAGTCAGACTCTAACCTCTACAACATGGGCAAAACCAAAGAGTTGTTAATAATCTCAAGACAGCTGCGACAACAGTCACCAAGAAAACCATTGCTAGCACATTACGCCGTAAAGATTTAAAATCATGCAGTGCCCGCAAGGTCCCCCTGCTCAAGAAGGTACATGTGCTGGCCCATCTGGAGTTTGCCAATGAACACCTGAGTGATTCTGTGAGTGATTGGGAGAAGATGCTGTAGTCAGCTGAGCCAAAAATTTAGGTCTTTGGCATGAACTCAACTTGCCGTGTTTGGAGGAAGAGAAATGCTGCCTATAACCCAAAGAACACCATCCCCACTCTCAAGCATGGAGGTGGAAACATTATGTTTTGAATGTGTTTCTATACTATGGGCACAGGACTACTTCACCGTATCAACTGGAGAATGGATTGAGCCATGTACCGTAAAATCTTGAGTGACAACCTCCTTCCCTCCAACAGGACATTAGAAATGGGATATGGCTGGGTCTTCCATCAAGACAATGACCCAAAACATACAGCCAAGGCAACAAAGGAGTGGCTCAAAAAGAAGCACCTTAAGATCGTGGAGTGGCCAAGCCAGTCTCCAGACCTTAATCCCATAGAAAACTTATGGATGGAGTTGAAGCTCCGAATTGCCAAGCGACAACATCAACATTCTAATGATTTTGAGATGATCTGTACAGAGGAGTGGACCAAAATTCCTCCTGACATATGCACAAACCTCATGATCAACTGCAAAAAACATCTGACTGCTGTGCTTGCCAACAAGGGTTTTGCCACCATGTATTAACTCTTTTTTGCCAGAAGGATCAAATACTTATTTCTCACTGCAAAATGCAAATAAATGTATATAATTTTTGCAATGTGATTTTCTAGACTTTATTTTTGATATTCTATCTCTCAATGTTAAAATTAACCTATCCTTAAAATTATAGACTGCACATGTCTTTGTCAGAGGGCAAACCTACAAAATCAGCAAGGGATCAAATACATATTTCCCCCACTGTGTATAGTGCTTGCCGCACTCCTGATCTAATAGAATTGACATCACTAATAGGCTGTAAACCAGACACTGTGCATCACATGAACCTGTGTGACTGGTGCCCTCTCCAAGCCTCATGGGGGTCTCCTGCATCCTGTAGTGCATTGGTATTGTGACCTGATATTGGTAACTAAGGCTATCTTTTTTCTGTGATTTTTTTTCTATTTTATGTCCTTTTCCATTAATTAAATTATAATAATAATTATATAATGACAGTTGCATTAACATAACCTAAAAGATATGACTATTATAGAATTACTGTTTCATCTTTGGAAAATTTACTTTTAATCTTTTGTTTCTTCTTTAAAAACAACTTTTCTCTAATATATTCTACGTTAGTTTAATGTAGAAATACTCCCATGATATTGCAAGATAATTTTAGAATAAGCCACAGCACTCAGCACTTTGCCATGGGATGATAAATTTCTTCCAGCGTTTTTTTTTACTGATGCAGCACACATACAGTAACTTGGTTATTTCTCAGCACTGTTTCACTTTTATTGAGAAAAGAGCTGTGCTCCCACTGATAATAATGATTCTTTCAAAAGACAGGTGAGCACCTGGTTTGAAATAAAGGCTTATTCATTTGCCGGTGTATACTTCCAACAAAAAGAGATTTTCCCAAGGGGATAGTGCGCTGAGTTTCAATGAAAATGTGGAATTCACAGCCATGACTGTCTATGCCTTGGCATTTTATTTTTATTGTCAATAAAGAGATGCAAGCTGGATTTCTTTCTCTTTCTACTTGTGCCTTTTTTAAACCATTCAGTGCTTTTCTTACAAAAGTAAAATCTTGCAAGTGAACAATATAAAAATATTACAGCCTCATATTAATAATACGTTGATATGGAAACTACAGTAAAAGGATAGAACTTATTGTTCCCAATAATGGATTAAATAAGTTTGGAATAAGGAAGAATTTGATACATTTATCTTGGTTGACATACAGCTTTATTGCTTTTTTACTTTTGTTGCTACAATGTTGTTACACTTTTCTAACTGTGATATAAAAATTGATATTGTATTATATTAGGACATCTTTCTTGAAAAGCATGATCTCATTCATTTTAGAACTGGCTTGGTGGTCCTATGATTTCTTGTAATTTGCAAATGCAAGGAAAAATAAAATCTCAACATTACTTATGTTTTAGAAACCCCTTGCTGGTCCTTCTGGTTTAGCATATTGTCACAGCGAAAAACATTTGTCTAAAACATGGAATAAATGCAGTATAAATATATATAGCGTTTGCACTAGAATGGAGTAGATCGATCTGTGTGTTATCGATTTTGAGTCCAATTTCCTGAAATTTTCAGCAACACTTTTCAATTTAATTAATGAGGATACGAAAAAATGCCATTTTGGTGAAACATGAAGTGCTGCCATATGGCAAAAAAAAACAACAATGAATTTTTATCTCAAAGCTCACCTTTCCAGCTATGCTCCTGCTTGTTATCAGGTCCTCAAGGCCTCTTCTTTCAATCATCACATACCTCATCTGCCTGTTCTTCACTATAGGCCAGGACTTGAGGCCATGACCAAGCCTCAAGAGTCTCTGTGCATCATACATTTGCAATGTTATGATGTTGCAAATTTCAATGTACAATTAACCCTCAAAGTTTGAAAGCAGTCATGGACTATAGTGAAAGACAAGCAAATGAGGCATACAATGGCTGAAAGATAAGGACATGAGGACTGGACAAAAGTCACTCTGAAGAGGTGATTGGTGAGGCATTAGATTTTTATTTTTAACACGTTTCCTTTATTATGCTCTGGGATCGCAAAAGCTCCCAGAGCATATTAGGGAACTCTCAATGTGCGGCAATTAATTTAGCTGCAAATCAAATTTCCTGGAAAAATCTGCACGAACAAGTGATTCAAATCTCAAATGATCCGCACATCACTAGTTAGCTCATAATAATCTTTTAAGATTTTATAGTAAGGTATTTTAGTCTTTGGTTCCATTGCTCTTTTTCAGGACATTCTCATTTATTGCCAATTTTAACTTTTGCAATTTGCGGAATACTAGTTATCCAGTGAGTACATGTCACTGATAAAAGCCTTTGAATCAGCAGATCATAATGGAGACAAGTAAACCAAATATGGATGGTGTAATACTGAAGGGTATTCAGTGATTGGCCGTTTAGTATTACTTCTTGCCAGTAGATCACAATACTTGTATTGTACTGTACACATGCTATTATGAAGGAGCCCATTTTTTCAACTGTACTTTGTACTTTACCGAACAGTGAAGTATTTCTTGCCCTCTACATTTACAGTTACCACCTTTCAGTAGTTGACTTGTTCTGGTTTGCTTCATCTAAATTAGTAATTAGCCTATTCATCTTTCTTTAAAGCATTTATTACACAATTTATTAACACAGTTAATGTTTTTCAAACATTTTTACAAAATGTTGCAAAAATGTCTATTTTTCAGATTTAAAATGTATGACAAAACATGGGCATTAGAATCGAGGTGACAAATATCCTGAATGGTGCTCATACAACCTAAGTAAAAAACTATAGATGTATCTACCAGACACATATTTAAAACCCAAATAATAGTAAAATAACCGTTGGCCAAAAAATAATGTGCCTCTCCACAATTTATTGTCTCTTAACTTGTCTGGAACCACTTTACTATATTTTTGAACATGGCAGCATCTTCTTTTTTATTTATAAATCCAATGTAACTGTCAGGATCAAAATCTTCTGAAAATCAGTTCATTACATTTTTCTTTGAATGACATGGTTCTGCTTTTATTTTTATTGTATCCAATATGTTTGTCTGCAGCGCTTTGAAAATCTGAAGTTATTTATTATGGTTTCAAGTATGAACAAATTAAAAAAAACACAGAAAAATCAGAGTGTAAGTTTAAAAAATAAGTACATTTTTAATATTTTGTTTTACTCGAGGCAAAGTCATAACAGCCATGTATCAAAGGATTCAACTATATCTTGTAAGCTGTTTTCTGTCATTCCTAAATAAATATTATGCAGTTTATTTTTTTTTCAGAATTGCCAGAGGTTTTTCAGACAGCTGATATTTTTCCTCAATAAATGGTACTTAAAACTGTTTTTGTTTCATATCTAATGCCTTTCATAGGGTAACTTTTCTTGTTTGGATATCTTTAGTATTATTTCTTTTATTTATCAAAGTCATGTTTGGTGATGGAAAGTTTGAAATTCATTATTTTAGTGTCTACGGAGCACAAGTGTGAAATATAAAAGTCATTATTTTACAAATAGACTATGTGACTTATAGGCAAAGACCCCAGTATCTAGGGCAAATCAAATATAAACACATGAAACAGCACAGACCTTGTAAGGATATATATTGTCCTCTATGAAATAGACTTTAAGAACACACAATAACCAATATAAAAAAGTGATGATTTAACTCCTTATCAATGCTGAATCAGTTAATGTTGTATGAAAAATAGTTCTTCAAGACAAGCACATACAAACAAATACAAAGCAATTTGATAATTTATATTTATTTTTCATATTTAATATTTACAGTTGTGTTCAAAAGTTTACATACCCGTCAGAATTTTTGCTTTTTTGGCCTTTTCTTCAGCGAATATGAATGATAACACCAAAACTTTTTCTCCACTCATGGTTAGTGGTTGGGTGAAGCCATTTATTGTCAAACTACTGTGTTTTCTCTTTTTAACCCCTTAACAACCGCCGATACGCCTTTTAACGGCGGCCGCTAAGGGTACTTAAACCACAGCGCCGTTAATTAACGGCGCTGTGGAAAAAGTGAATAGCGCCCCCCCAGAGTCGGATTTTCTCTGGGGTTTCGGTTGCCGAGGGTAGCCGAGACCCCAGAGAACATGATTCGGGGTTTTTTTTCCGACCCCCGAGTTGCGATCGCCGGTAATTAACCGTTTACCGGCAGTCGCAACAAAAAAAAACAAAACGCGATTTGCCATTTAATTTCTCTGTCCTCCGATGTAATCGCACATCGGAGGACAGAGAAATAGTGTCCCCGATGGCCCCCAATAGCCCCCCAATACTCACCTATCTCCCCCGGTGCTCCTCGTGTCTCCCGATGGGCGCCGTCATCTTTTTTCCGGGAAAAATGGCGGGCGCATGCGCAGTGCGCCCGCCGCCCGGCACCCAGAAGATCTTTGGGGTCTCGGCTGCCGGGGGTAGCCGAGACCCCAAAGAACATGATCGGGGTCGGTTTTTACCGACCCCTGTTTTGCGATCGCCGGTAATTAACTGTTTACCGGCGACCGCAAAAAAAAAAAAAAAAGCGATCTGTAATTCTCTGTCCTCTGATGTGATCGCACATCAGAGGACAGAAATAGGGGGATTCGGGGACCCTATCATACTCACCCGGTGTCCCCGGGTCCTCCTGCGTCTCCTCTTGCCGGCCGGCTTCTTCCTCTGCAAAAAAAATGGCGGGCGCATGCGCAGTGCGCCCGCCATCTGCTGCCATCTGCCGGCCAGCAGGAGAGACGAGTTGGGGCTAAAATTAGGGTTAGGGTTAAGGCTAGGGTTAGGGTTAGGTCTAGGGTTAGGGTTAGGGTTAGAGTTAGGGTTAGGGCTAGGGTTAGGGCTAGGGTTAGGGTTAGGGCTAGGGTTAGGGTTAGGGTTAGGGTTAGGACTAGGGTTAGGGTTAGGGCTAGGGTTAGGGCTAGGGTTGGGGCTAAATCTAGGGTTAGGGTTAGGCTACTTTCACACTAGCGTTTTTTGGCTTCCGTCGCAATGCGTCGTTGGAGAAAAAACGCATCCTGCAAAAGTGCTTGCAGGATGCGTTTTTTCTCCATTGACTTGCATTAGCGACACATTGCGACGGATTGCCACACGTTGCATCCGTCGTGCGACGGATGCGTCATGCTTTGGTGGACCGTCGGCACAAAAAAAGCTACATGTAACTTTTTTTGCGCGACGTGTCCGCCATTTCCAACCACGCATGCGCGGCCGGAACTCCGCCCCCACCTCCCCACACCTCACAATGGGGCAGCGGATGCGTTGAAAAAACAGCATCCTCTGCACCTGTTGAGCGGCGCTTACAACGTTAGCATCGGTACGTCGGCCCGACACACTGCGATGGGCCGAGTACGACGCTAGTGTGAAAGTAGCCTTAGGGTTAGGGTTGGGGCTAAAGTTAGGGCTAGGGTTAGGGTTAAATTTAGGGTTAGGATTGGGGCTAAAGTTAGGGTTAGGGCTAGGGTTGGGGCTAAAATTAGGGGTAGGGATAGGGTTGGGGCTAAAGTTAGGGATAGAGTTGGGATTAGGGTTAGGGTTTGGATTAGGGTTGGTATTAGGGTTACGGTTGGGATTAGGGTTACGTTTGGGATTAGGGTTGGGATTAGGGTTAGGGTTTGGATTAGGGTTAAGGTTAGGGTTGGGATTAGGGTTAGGGGTGTATTGGGATTAGGGTTAGGTTTGAGGTTAGGGTTGAGATTAGGGTTAGGGGTGTGTTGGATTTAGGGTTTTGATTAGGGTTATGGTTAGAGTTGAGATTAGGGCTGTTTTGGGGTTAGGGTTATGATTACCGTTAGGGTTGTGATTAGGATTATGGATCGGGTTGAGATTAGGGTTAGGGGTGTGGTGGAGTTAGGGTTGGAGTTAGAATTGGGGGGGTTTCCACTGTTTAGGTACATCAGGGGGTCTCCAAACACGACAGACAATTTTGCGCTAAAAAAGTCAAATGGTGCTCCCTCCCTTCTGAGCTCTGCCGTGCGCCCAAACAGTGGTTTACCCCCACATATGGGGCATCAGCGTACTCGGGATAAATTGGACAACAACTTTTGGGGTCCAATTTCTCCTGTTACCCTTGTGAAAATAAAAACTTGGGGGCTAAAAATCTTTTTTGTGGGAAAAAAAATATTTTTTTATTTTCACTACTCTGCATTATAAACTTCTGTGAAGCACTTGAGCATTCAAAGTTCTCATCACATATCTGGATAAGTTCCTTAGGGGGTCTAGTTTCCAAAATTTGGTCATTTGTGGGGGGTTTCTACTGTTTAGGTACATCAGGGGCTCTGCAAACGCAACATAACACCCACAGACAATTCTATCAAAGTCTGAATTCCAAAATGGCGCTCCTTCTCTTCTGAGCTCTGCCGTGTGCCCAAACAGTGGTTTACCCCCACATATGGGGTACCAGCATACTCAGGACAAATTGGAGAACAAATATTGGTGTCCAATTTCTCTTGTTACCCTTGTGAAAATAAAAACTTGGGGGCTAAAAAAAATTTTTTGTGGAAAAAAAAAATATTTTCTATTTTCACGACTCTGCATTATAAACTTCTGTGAAGCACTTGGGCATTCAAAGTTCTCACCACATATCTAGATAAGTTCCTTGGGGGGTCTAGTTTCCAAAATGGGGTCACTTGTGGGGGGTTTCTACTGTTTAGGTACATCAGTGGCTCTGCAAACGCAACATAACGCCTGAAGACCATTCTATCAAAGCCTGCATTCCAAAATGGCGCTCCTTCCCTTCCGAGCTCTGCCGTGCACCCAAACAGTGGTTTACCCCCACATATTGGGTACCAGCATACTCAGGACAAATTGGACAACAACTTTTGGGGTCCAATTTCTCTTGTTACCCTTGTGAAAATAAAAATTTGGGGGCTAAAAAATATTTTTTGTGGGAAAAAAATATATTTTTTATTTTCACTACTCTGCATTCTAAACTTCTGTGAAGCACTTGGGCATTCAAAGTTCTCACCACATATCTAGATAAGTTCCTTGGGGGGGTCTATTTTCCAAAATGGGGTCACTTGTTGGGGGTTTCTACTGTTTAGGTACATTAGGGGTCTGCAAACGCAACATAACGCCTGCAGACCATTCTATCAAAGCATGCATTCCAAAATGGCACTCCTTCCCTTCCGAGCTCTGCCGTGCACCCAAACAGTGGTTTACCCCCACATATTGGGTGCCACCATACTCAGGACAAATTGGACAACAACTTTTGGGGTCCAATTTCTCTTGTTACCCTTGTGAAAATAAAAATTTGGGGGCTAAAAAATCTTTTTTGTGGGAAAAAAAATATTTTTTATTTTCACTACGCTGCATTATAAACGTCTGTGAAGCACTTGGGCATTCAAAGTTCTCACCACATATCTAGATAAGTTCATTGGGGGGTCTATTTTCCAAAATGGGGTCACTTGTTGGGGGTTTCTACTGTTTAGGTACATTAGGGGTCTGCAAGCGCAACATAACGCCAGCAGACAATTCTATCAAAGTCTGCATTCCAAATGGCGCTCCTTCCCTTCCGAGCTCAGCCATGCGCCCAAACAGTGGTTTACCCCCACATATTGGCTACCAGCATACTCAAGAAAAATTGGGCAACAACTTTTGGGGTCCAATTTCTCTTGTTACCCTTGTGAAAATAAAAACTTGGGGGCTAAAAAATATTTTTTGTTAAAAAAAAATATATTTTTTATTTTCACGACTCTGCATTATAAACTTCTGTGATGCACTTGGGCATTCAAAGTTCTCACTACACATCTAGATAAGTTCCATGGGGGGTCTAGTTTCCAAAATGGGGTCACTTTTGGGGGTTTCTACTGTTTAGGCACATCAGGGGCTCTCCAAACGCGACATGGGGTCCGATCTCAATTCCAGTCAATTTTGCATTGAAAAGTCAAATGGCGCTCCTTTGCTTCCGAGCTCAGCCATGCACCCAAACAGTGGCTTACCCCCACATATGGGGTGTCAACGTACTCAGGACAAATTGTACAACAACTTCTGGGGTCCATTTTCTCCTGTTACCCTTGGTAAAATAAAAATTTGGAGGCAAAAATATCATTTTTGTAGAAAAAATGCGATTTTTTTATTTTCACGGCTCTACGTTATAAACTTCTGTGAAGCACCTGGGGGTTTAAAGTGCTCACCACACATCTAGATAAGTTCCTTAAGGGGTCTAGTTTCCAAAATGGTGTCATTTGTGGGGGGTTTCCACTGTTTAGGCACATCAGGGGCTCTCCAAATGTGACATGGCGTCCGATCTCAATTCCAGCCAATTCTACATTGAAAAAGTAAAACGACACTCCTTCTCTTCCAAGCTCTGCGGTGCGCCGAAACAGTGGTTTACCCCCACATATGGGGTATCGTCGTACTCAGGAGAAATTGCACAACAACTTTTGTGGTATAATTTCTCCTGTTACCCTTGTGAAAATAAAAATTTGGGGGCAAAAAGATCATTTTTGTAGAAAAAATGTGATTTTTTATTTTCACGGCTCTACGTTATAAACTTCTGTGAAGCACTTGGGGGTTAAAAGTGCTCACCACACATTTGGATAAGTTCCTTAAGGGGTCTAGTTTCCAAAATGGTATCACTTGTGGGGGGTTTCCACTGTTTAGGCACATCAGGGGCTCTCCAAACGCGACATGGCATCCGATCTCAATTCCAGCCAATTCTGCATTGAAAAAGTCAAACGGTGCTCCTTCACTTCCAAGCTCTGCGGTGCGCCCAAACAGTGGTTTACCCCCACATATGGGGTATCGATGTACTCAGGAGAAATTTCACAACAACTTTTGTGGTCTAATTTCTCCTGTTACCCTTGTGAAAATAAGAATTTGTGGGCGATAAAAATCATTTTTGTGAAAACAATTGCGATTTTTTATTTTCATGGCTCTACGTTATAAACTTCTGTGAAGCACTTGGGGGTTCAAAGTGCTCACCACACATCTAGATAAGTTGCATAAGGGGTCTAGTTTCCAAAATGGTGTCACTTGTGGGGGGTTTCCACTGTTTAGGCACATTAGGGGCTCTCCAAACGCGACATGGCTTCCGATCTCAATTCCCGCCAATTCTGCATTGAAACAGTCAAACGGCGCTCCTTCACTTCCAAGCTCTGCGGTGCGCCCAAACAGTGGTTTACCTCCACATATGGGGTATCATCGTACTCAGGAGAAATTGCACAACAAAATTTTTGGTTACATTTCTGTTTTTACACTTGTGAAAATTAAAAAAAATGGTTCTGAAGTAAAATGTTTGCAAAAAAAAGTTAAATGTTCATTTTTTTCTTCCACATTGTTTCAGTTCCTGTGAAGTATGTAAAGGGTTAATAAACTTCTTGAATGTGGTTTTGAGCAGCTTGAGGGGTGCAGTTTTTAGAATGGTGTCACACTTGGTTATTTTCTATCATATAGACCCCTCAAAATGACTTCAAAGGTGATGTGGTCCCTAAAAAAAACATTGTGTTGTAAAAATGAGAAATTGCTGGTCAATTTTTAACTCTTATAACTCCCTAACAAAAAAAAAATGTGTTTCCAAAATTGTGCTGATGTAAAGTGGACATGAGGAAAATGTTATTTATTAACTATTTTTTGTGACATATCTCTCTGATTTAAGGGCATAAAAATACAAAGTTTGAAAATTGCAAAATTTTAAAATTTTTTGCCATATTTCCATTTTTTTCATAAATAATCGCAAGTAATATCGAAGAAATGTTACCACTAACTTGAAGTACAATATGTCAAGAAAAAACAATCTCTGAATCAGTGGGATCCGATAAAGCGTTCCAGAGTTATAACCTCATAAAGTGACAGTGGTCAGAATTGTAAAAATTGGCTCGGTCATTAAGTACCAAATTGGCTCTGTCACTAAGGGGTTAAATCATAATGACTACCCAAACCATCCAAATGACCCTTATCAAAAGTTCACATTCCCTGGTGATTTTAGCCTGATAACATGCACAGAAGTTGACACAAATGGGTTTGAATGGCTACTAAGGCTAAGTTCACACGTAGCAGAATTGCCGCGGAAATTTCCGCGGCAATTCTGCGCCTTCTGCCGCGGGTATATCGCATGCAGAATTAGCATGCATATACCCGCAGAAAACTAGCATTTTGCAAGCATAATTTGCTTGCAGAATGCTAGCGTTTTCCAAGCGATCTGTAGCATCGCTTGGAAAACTGTTTGACAGGTTGGTCACACTTGTCAAACATAGTGTTTGACAAGTGTGACCAACTTTTTACTATAGATGCAGCCTAGGCAGCATCTATAGTAAAAGGTAGAATGTAAAAAATAATAAAAAAAATAAAAAAAAGGTTATACTCACCTCAGCGGCGTCCGTTCCTAATGCTGTGTTTGTTCAGGACCTTCCATTGACGTAGTGGTCACGTGACCGCGGGTCATGTGACCGTGACGTCATCGCAGGTCCTTCACACACACCTCGGAAGCCTCTGAGAAGGTCGGGCCGCCAGAGGGTGAGTATATCGCTATTTTTTATTTTAATTCTTTTATTTTTTACCATTTATATGGTGCCCAGTCCGTGGAGGAGAGTCTCCTCTCCTCCACCCTGGGTGCCAACCGCGCTTGATCTGCTTACTTCCCGCATGGTGTGCACAGCCCCGTGCGGGAAGTAAGCAGATCAATGCACTCCTATGTGTGCAGAATCGCCGCGATTCCGCAATTTTAATGAACATGCTGCGTTTTTTTCTGGATTGCGATTCCGCTCAGGAAAAAAATGCAGCATGTGCACAAAAAATGCAGATTGCATTCTGTTACATAGGATGCTTAATGTTAGCGTTTTTTTGCGGTTTTATAGCGTTTTTATAGCGAAAAACCGCGAAAAAAATGCAAAAAATCTGCTACGTGTGCACACAGCCTAAAGGTACAGTGCCTACAAGTAGTATTCAACCCCCTGCAGATTTAGCAGGTTTAATAAGATGCAAATAAGTTAGAGCCTTCAAACTTCAAACAAGAGTAGGATTTATTAACAGATGCATAAATCTTACAAACCAAAAAGTTTTGTTGCTCAGTTAAATTTTTATAAATTTTAAACATAAAAGTGTGGGTCAATTATTATTCAACCCCTAGGTTTAATATTTTGTGGAATAACCTTTGTTTGCAATTACAGCTAATAATCGTCTTTTATAAGACCTGATCAGGCCGGCACAGGTCTCTGGAGTTATCTTGGCCCACTCCTCCATGCAGATCTTCTCCAAGTTATCTAGGTTCTTTGGGTGTCTCATGTGGACTTTAATCTTGAGCTCCTTCCACAAGTTTTCAATTGGGTTAAGGTCAGGAGACTGACTAGGCCACTGCAACACCTTGATTTTTTGCCTCTTGAACCAGGCCTTGGTTTTCTTGGCTGTGTGCTTTGGGTCGTTGTCTTGTTGGAAGATGAAATGATGACCCATCTTAAGATCCTTGATGGAGGAGTGGAGGTTCTTGGCCAAAATCTCCAGGTAGGTCGTGCTATCCATCTTCCCATGGATGCGGACCAGATGGCCAGGCCCCTTGGCTGAGAAACAGCCCCACAGCATGATGCTGCCACCACCATGCTTGACTGTAGGGATGGTATTCTTGGGGTCGTATGCAGTGCCATCCAGTCTCCAAACGTCACGTGTGTGGTTGGCACCAAAGATCTCGATCTTGGTCTCATCAGACCAGAGAACCTTGAACCAGTCAGTCTCAGAGTCCTCCAAGTGATCATGAGCAAACTGTAGACGAGCCTTGACATGACGCTTTGAAAGTAAAGGTACCTTACGGGTTCGTCTGGAACGGAGACCATTGCGGTGGAGTACGTTACTTATGGTATTGACTGAAACCAATGTCCCCACTGGCATGAGATCTTCCCGGAGCTCCTTCCTTGTTGTCCTTGGGTTAGCCTTGACTCGTCGGACAAGCCTGGCCTCGGCACGGGAGGAAACTTTCAAAGGCTGTCCAGGCCATGGAAGGCTAACAGTAGTTCCATAAGCCTTCCACTTCCGGATGATGCTCCCAACAGTGGAGACAGGTAGGCCCAACTCCTTGGAAAGGGTTTTGTACCCCTTGCCAGCCTTGTGACCCTCCACGATCTTGTCTCTGATGGCCTTGGAATGCTCCTTTGTCTTTCCCATGTTGACCATGTATGAGTGCTGTTCACAAGTTTGGGGAGGGTCTTAAATAGTCAGAAAAGGCTGGAAAAAGAGATAATTAATCCAAACATGTGAAGCTCATTGTTCTTTGTGCCTGAACTACTTCTTAATACTTTAGGGGAACCAAACAGAATTCTGGTGGGTTGAGGGGTTGAATAATAAATGACCCTCTGAAAAGACTTTTCACAATTTAAAAAAAAAATAAACAAAGAAATAACATTCTTTTTTGCTGCAGTGCATTTCACACTTCCAGACTGATCTACAGTCCAAATGTCACAATGCCAAGTTAATTCCAAATGTGTAAACCTGCTAAATCTGCAGGGGGTTGAATACTACTTGTAGGCACTGTAAATTCCTCACCTGTGACCTGTTTGCTTGTAATCAGTGTGTGCATAAAAGCTCAGCGAGTTTCTGGGATCCAGACACTCTTGCATATTTAATCCAGCCACTGACATTTCTGGATTATGAGTCGTGGGGAAAGCAAAAGAATTGTCAATGGATCTATGGGAAAAGGTAGTTGAATTGTATAAAACAGGAAAGGGACAAAAAAAGATATCTAAGGAATTGATAACTGTGATTAACAAATGGAAAATCAGGGGCTCTGTAAAAACAAACCCACTGTCAGGTAGACCAACAAAAATATTGTCCACAACTGCCAGGAAAATTATTCGGATTGCAAAGAAAAACCCACAAACAACATCAGCTGAAATACAGGACTCTCTGAAATCTAGTGGTGTGGCTGTTTCAAGATGCACAATAAGGAGGCACTTGAAGAAAAATTAGCTACATGGTCGAGTCGCCAGAAGAAAGCCATTACTGGTCAAATGCCACAAAGTATCCAGCCTACTATACGCAAAAAAGCAAAGAGATAAGACTCAAAACTTCTGGAACAAGGTAATTTGGAGTGATGAGTCCAAAATTTAACTTTTTGGCCACAACCATAAGCATTACATTTGGAGAGAGGTCAATTAGGCTTATGATGAAAGGAATACCATTCCTACTGTAAAGCATGGAGGTAAATAGCTGATGTTTTTTGGATGTGTCAACCACAAAGGCACTGGAAGTTTGGTCAAAGTTGAAGGAAATATGAATGCAGCACATTATCAGCAAATACTGGAGGCAAATTTGCAATCATCAGCCCAAAAGCTTTGCATGGGACGTACTTGGACGTTCCAACATGATAACAATCCAAAACACAAGGCCAAGTCGACCTGTCATTGGCTACAGCAGAACAAAGTGAAAGACCTGGAGTGGACATCTCAGTCTCCTGACCTCAATATCATTGGGCTACTCTGGGGAGATCTCAAGCATGCAGTTCATGCTAGACAGCACAAGAAATTTACAGGAACTGGAGTCTTTTTGCCAAGAAGAGTGGGCAGCTTTCCCATCTGAGAAAATAAAGAACCTCTTCCACATCTACCACAAAAGACTTCAAGCTGTCATTGATGTTAGAGGGGGCAATACACGGTATTAAGAAATAGGGCATGTGAACTTTTGATCATTTGGATGTTTTGGGTTGTGTAAGATAGCGCTTACTGCACGTGTTGGGGACACTCGCTTAGCAATGGGATTCAGTCGCATAGGCCCAATTTCCTCTCATAAAACAGTCCATGCAGTTTATTTAGGCATCATAAACTGCCATGTTACACATTGCACACACATAGTTCATAGTACATGGCTTCAATCACTTTTCAGACACTACACCCACTAGTCCTCCTCTGACTAGTTTCCGGGGGTGTCCGTGCACCATATCAATGTCTCTACTCACATAGCATGACATTACGTTGCTGTCTCTAAACACGCCAGACCTCACTTCATCCAGAAACTGTGGGAGACCACACAGTTCGTTAACTTCCATGGAATATAATAGGCACTAACAGTCTGATCCACTGGCAGATACTTGCCTGCCCATAACCCTTCTTATCTGGAGCTACCTTACAGGAGCTTCTGCTCCACACGTTGACTCCTCATCAGTCCTCTCTCCCAGAGAAGCTGCCTAACTGGGATCACATCCCAGATCATGCCTTGCTCACCAGGCCACCTGACAGTTCCAGACCCACAGAAAGACGGTAGCTTCCCCAACACAGTAGCTGTCACAGGCTCTGCAGGACCATGGCCTCAAACCCGTGCTCTTCAGAAATCCAGTCCTACTTCCAGGACCTTCCAATACAGAGGCCATCTTGGACCATCGTCTCTTTGTGTGCTATTCAGGACATCTGTCCTACTCCCAGGACCGCCCAACACACAGGCCTTCAGGTACGCAGCCTATCCGTGTGCTATTCAGGGATCTGGTCCACATACAGGACCTCCCAACACACAGACCTCCAGGTCCATGGCCTCACCATGTGCTCTTCAGGAATCCAGTCCTACTCCCAGGATATTCCAACACACAGGCATTCCAGGACCTGACACACCCTCCATTCAGGTCCATACACTCTGACCACAGACCATGTGATCAAAACCATGGTCACATTATGTACTTGTAGGCACTCCCATAAGTGGGAGGTGTGTGGTTAGTCAGACCCGCCCAGCTCTCAGACTAACCCTGTAAGCCTCCCTTATTATAAACTACACAAACACTTGTGGGATTACAGATCCCAGAAAAACATTACTGGCTTACAGAGCAGAGAATCTCCTCTGCGACACATACCGGCCATTCACAATGACGCCGGTCACCATCTCATTATCACAGTTATGCCTGCAACTGCCATGCACTCCCATGGCCTCAATACACCTCCATGCGTATTCTGAGGAGAACATACAGCGCCCCCTAGCTGTAACAGGGGTCACTGCCTCACAGTTGTCATTATGATTTAAAAAGAGAAAACGCAGTAGTTTGACAATAAATGGCTTTACTCAACAACTAACCATGAGTGTTGGAAAAGTTTTTGTATTATCATTCATATTCTCTAAAAAAAAGGCCAAGAAAGGAAAAATTCTGCCAAGCTATGTAAACTTTTGTGCACAACTGTATATTTCAAAAAGCTTATATTTCTTGCTACCTACGTGATTCAATGGTGTGAAAAGAGCAAAAATTATAATAACTATCATTATGGATTTGTCATGAACTCTATGAAAATCTGGTATGGTAGTAGAAGATTTCAGGATAGCCAAATTTGTATTGTGATTCATGACTCAATAGGGTGAGGTAGTCAAGGATAATAAAGATCATGATGCATCTGTCATTAGTTTTTCCAAAACTACAGCTATAGTGCAAAGATGAACAAAGTCTTTAGTGAGGGTTTGGGTTTTAATGGTTAATAATTTAAGGGGTTCCTTGAACAGGAGAACTGGCCGATTCCAGCAGGTCCCTCTGGTCCTGAGAACATGTCTCTGAAGAGTCCTATTTGATGAAGCAATGGTTGAACATGCATTCATTCAAATGATGCATTTTAGAACTACACTCTCAGGATTTATAGGAGTCCATGAGGTGTGACCTTCAACTAGCAACAATTATAGGCCACCCCCCTGGGGCTACATTTTATCTTGCTCATTTTGGATAACCCTTTTTAACAAACTGTAATGATGCATTATGAATATTTAAGTTTTTCACTTTTTCATACTTGTTTTAAACTGATAATGACCAAATATAGTAAATTATTGACAATTTTCCTGGGTTTTATTCTGTGCAATTGTAAATTAATGGCTCGGGGTTAAAGCTCCTGATCCTGCAATCCAGAAGGGGCAGGGTGAGTCTCAAGCTGTCAAGACACACCTGGAGACAAAACATGAGTTATTTATTACCACTTCAGTCTTAATAATGATGGTTTTTATTTTTATATAGCGCTAACACATTCCGCAGCACTTTACAGTTTTCGCACACATTATCATTGCTGTCCCCAATGGGGCTCACAATCTAAATTCCCTATCAGTATGTCTTTGGAATGTGGGAGGAAACCGGAGAACCCGGAGGAAACCCATGCAAACTCCTTGCAGATGTTGTCCTTAATGGGATTTGAATCCAGGACTCCAGCGCTGCAAGCCTGCAGTGCTAACCACTGAGCCACCATGCTGCCCAACTACGTAGCACTCAGTGAGTAATGTGCAATGAAAAGAAGAATCAGCACTGCACATGCTACTGTTGGGCCTGACAATCACATGATTGACAGATGTCTGACCGCATAGCAGAGCTGCTCTGTCCTATTAGACCCAGATTAGCTCCGCCAGTGACTTCTGTCAATTTAGACCTGAGAATATAAATATATATAACTTGTTCTCTAACAGATGATAACATGCATCTACGAAATGTACTGTATTTCTTTTATTGTTCATTTTTCCCACTGTAACTGAGTCATCAATTTGAGCCTCAGTTACAGGGAAAAACAGGAAATAGTTACATGAAGAGACAGAAGGCTATGTTTAAAGCCTACATCCACAAAAGATATGTGGTTAGTTCTCCACCGGCGTTCCTTCACAGACTGTGGAAAAGTAATATTTGCAGTATTGAAGATAAAGTGTGGTCACACCAAATAATGATTTGATATAAATTTCTATTTTATTTTTTCACTTTGCGTTTTGTTGGTTGAAACAAATAAACTATTAACCCTACTATTTTTTATAGCATTCTTGCAGTGACAATTTTTTTCCAAATCTGTCTAAAACCTTTGCACAATACTGTACATATAGCAAAAACTATTCTGTATTCACATCCCTGTATTAATCTGGAGAATTCATTCCACAGGTCATTTGGTGTGTAATATTAAAAGTTAAAGATACAAATAAAAAATACTGAGCCTAAAATTGCTTATTTTTCCTCTGTAAAAAAGTATGTAAATTTGTGAAGCAATTTATACGTATCCTAGAACATTGCTAAAAATAATATAATGTGTCCCTCATAATTAGTGTTGAGCGATACCGTCCGATACTTGAAAGTATCGGTATCGGAAAGTATCGGCCGATACCGTCACAGTATCGGAATCCAATCCGATACCGATACCCGATACCAATACAAGTCACTGGGACTCAGGTATCGGACGGTATTCCTGATGGTTCCCAGGGTCTGAAGGAGAGGAAACTCTCCTTCAGGCCCTGGGAACCATATAAATGTGTAAAAGAAAGAATTAAAATAAAAAATATTGCTATACTCACCTGTCCGACGCAGCCGGGACTTCAGCGAGGGAACCGGCAGCGTTGTTTGTTTAAAAATCGCGCTATTACTTGGTTACGTGAATTCCCGGCTTGTGATTGGTCAGGTCGGCCATGTTGCCGGGACGCGGACCAATCACAGCAAGCCGTGACGAAATTACGTCACGGCTTGCTGTGATTGGTCCGCGTCCCGGCAATATGGCCGCCCTGACCAATCACAAGCCGGGACGTCACGGGAGGCTGGACACGCGCTCATTTTAAAATGGGCGCGTGTCCAGCCTCCCGTGACGTCACGGCTTGTGATTGGTTGCGCCGCGATCAACCAATCACAAGCCGGGAGGCTGGACGCGCTCATTTTGAAATGGGCGCGTGTCCAGCCTCCCGTGACGTCACGGCTTGTGATTGGTTGCGCCGCGATCAACCAATCACAAGCCGGGAGGCTGGACGCGCTCATTTTGAAATGGGCGCGTGTCCAGCCTCCCGGCTTGTGATTGGTTGACCGCGACGCAACCAATCACAAGCCGTGACGTCACGGGAGGCTGGACACGCGCCCTTTTTAAAATGAGCGCGTTTCCAGCCTCCCGTGACGTCACGGCTTGTGATTGGTTAATGGCGGCCATGTTGCCGGGACGCGGACCAATCACAGCAAGCCGTGACGTATTTTCGTCACGGCTTGCTGTGATTGGTCCGCGGCCCGGCAACATGGCCGCCCTGACCAATCACAAGCCGGGACTTCGCGTAACCATGTAAAAGCGGGAATTTTAAACAAACAACGCTGCCAGTTCCTGCGCTGAGGTCCCGGCTGCGTCGGACAGGTGAGTATAGCGATATTTTTTATTTTAATTCTCTATTTTACACATTTTAACATTAATGTTGTTCCGATACCCGATACCCGATACCACAAGAGTATCGGAATCCCGGTATCGGAATTCCGATACAGCAAGTATCGGCCGATACCCGATACTTGCAGCATCGGAATGCTCAACACTACTCATAATGCAAAGCCTTCTAAAAATCAGCGAAAAAATGTAAAAAATATGATTGCTGAAAAGTGCAAAGGCAGAAACAAAAAAAAAAGTTGATCAAGTCCCTTTCAGACTTTGTCATTAAGGGTTTAATATGGTTGCAGGAGATTTCACTATAGCCAAGGTTTTTGCTTTTTGTTTTTATTGTTTTATTTCCAAAGAATAAAGCCAGTGTTAGGCATTCTAGAAGAATAGACTCAATAGTTACGGAGACAGAAAGACAAAAAGTGGAGTCACTAAACAGACACATATACAGTAGACTGAATGACATCATTTGAAGAAGAGACATCACAAAGAAACAGGATTGCATTTATTGAATAAAATGTATCCTTACATAAGTAATAATAGTCGTATTATCATAAGCTTAGGCTTTAATAAGGCTTAAATGAATGTTTGATTTGCAGAATATCAGAATATAAATCATGGATGAACTGACATTAAACAGTGGGCTAACAACTAAACTGGACGAGTTCCAAGAAGTGCCAAACAGAGATTTTCCTATTTTTTCATCTATGAAGCTTATTGTGAGTCACATAATGGTTGGAACACAACTTGTAGAAACTTTTAGAAATGCTACAATGTATGCATAAAATGACAGTGTAGGTGTATTGAGGGTGCAAAGGACATATTCATTTTCTAACATCAGAGTTTCATTTATCATCTATCTTAAAATTATATTTTAAATGCACATCACAAAATGTATATTGCAACAGAATTGACATGTTATGCATGCATGCCCCCGGAAGAAGAATTCATCGAAACGCGCGTTGGGGTAGAAGGCAGGCCTCTTGTGGTTTTCCCACCAAGGCAATTATGTGCAGATAAACACTTTATTATACCTATATGGTTGGTAATGTTTACATGCACTCAAGCACTTTGCTTTGGACTTTCTTAAGGACATTCCTTTTGTATACTGCTTATGATATGGTGATTGTCATTAAAACCTGCACTGTGGTATTTTATACTTTTGAATGATAATTGTTCTTTGATCTGTAAGTAGCTTTATGAGTGGCATTACCAAGGCATGATTGCTATCTGTAAACTAATATATTATCACTCGTACTTTAGGGGATCCATTTTGACCTGTTTTTGACAGGAGACATCATCATTAATTAATTTTTGTGAAATATTATTTGATTTTTGTGATATAAATAAAGTATATATTTTAAACAATACATCTTTTGCCTGTCCATTATGGTTGGAGGTTTTGGTTACAGATGTTTGTATGTGTAAGACACTGAATGACATCAAACTGGTACAACCTTTGCTTTAATACTTTCTAGATACAAAGGGTATAAAAAGTTTACACAAACCTGTTAGAATGCCATTTTTTGATATATAAAAAGTCATTCCAAGTAGAATTATTTAAGAACTTTTTACAACTTTAATGCGTCCCAAAATAAAATCCACTGAGGAGAAAACTAAAATCATTTTAAAGTGGGAAAAATAAAAATATAAAAAATAAAATAACGTGGTTGAATAAGTGGAAACATCCTCTTATACTTGGGGATGTGATTGTGTTGTGAAGTAGGTAATCACATTTAAACTCATGATAAATAATAGTCTGCCATCATTTTCACTGTTTCTAATTAACTCCATATATACAGTTGTGCTCAAACGTTTACATAACCCAGAACAATTTTTGCTTTCTTGGCCTTTTTTCAGAGAATATGAATGATAACACCAAAACCTTTTCTACACTCATGGTTAGTGGTTGGGTGAAGCCATTTAATGTCAAACTACTGTGTTTTCTATTTTTAAATCATAATGACCCAAAACATCCAAATGACCCTAATCAAAAGTTCACATACCCCATTTGTTAACACCGTGTAGTGCCCCCTCTAACATCAATGACAGCTTGAAGTCTTTTGTGGTAGTTGTGGAAGAGGTTCTTTATTTTCTCAGATGGGAAAGCTGCACACTCTTCTTGGCAAAAAGACTCCAGTCCCTGTAAATTCTTGTGCTGTCTAGCATGAACTGGGCACTTCAGATCTCCCCAGAGTGGCTCAATGATATTGAGGTCAGGAGACTGAGATGTCCACTCCAGAACCTTCACTTTGTTCTGCTGTAGCCAATGATAGGTCGAGTTGGCCTTGTGTTTTGGATAGTTGTCATGTTGGAACATCCAAGTATGACCCATCTGTAGCTTCCGGGCTGATGATTGCAAATGTGCCTCCAGTATTTGCTGATAAGGTGCTACATGCATCTTGCCTTCAACTTTGACCAAGTTTCCTCTGCCTTTGTAGCTCACACATCCCCAAAACATCAGCGATCCACCTCCATGCTTTACAGTAGGAATGGTGTTCCTTTCATCAGAGGCCATGTTGACCTCTCTCCAAATATAACGTTTACGGTTGTGGCCAAAAAGTTCAATTTTGGTCTCATCACTCCAAATTACCTTGTTTCAGAAGTTTTGAGGCTTGTTTCTGTGTTGTTCTGCATATTGTAGGTGAGATACTTTGAGGCATTTGCACAGTAATGGCTTTCTTCTGGCGACTCGACCATTCATCACCCAACCACTAACTCTGAGTGGAGAAAAAGTTTTGGTGTTATCATTCATATTCTCTGAAAATAGGCCAAGAAAGCAAAAATTCTGCTAGGGTATGTAATCTTTTGAGCACAACTGTAAACTTTAGCTGTTCTAGCATTATTTTGATAACATTTTATTAGTTGCAGTTTACAGCATAAGCCATGAGTTGTAAACTGCTTACAACACAGCAAAGGCATTTCATTGTTTTAAGTTACCACTCAGGAAAAGGATAAAACATTTTCCAATTAATTAAATATACCTGGTATAAAACTGGTACACCAGTGAAATAACCTAAAACTAGATTTCCCTCAAAAATTGATGAAATTAAAACTGAAAAATTGGTTTGGGAATCTGCTTAGAGGTATACAATAACATTAAATGAGAGTCAGGAATTTCTGACATGTACTGGTTGTGTTCTGGATGTTAAAACAATCTTCCATATTCTTATTCTTATATGTGGACTGTGGGAGGCAAGATTGAAGCCTTTTCTGTTAGGGCTGGCGGAACGCATCAAGTAAATATAAAGATAGTATAGGTGCGTTCGCAGCCCGGGGTCCTCCGTGCAGGAGTGGAACCTGCTGCTAGTAAATGGCAGCACTATATGGCGGTACTGCGCCTGAATAGACACAGGTACCGTCACCTGGTCTGTATAGGAGCGAACTCTGTTGCTTCACAGAGTCGCCGGGATTAAAGATAACGCTGTGCCCGGTTATCATTCACAGGGCGCAGCAAATGGATACTAGTGGGATCCCTGCAACTCACCCCCACTATGCTGGTTTTTGATCCCGCTCTGACCCTCGGTGGCTTTTGAGCCCGCACCTGAGGACGCCCTGAGTCAGATGCTGGGATCAAGCGGGAGTTCCCACCCTACACTGACAGATTGTCAGGAGATGCTAAAGATAGCCGCACAGAGTGCGTATAGTATCGCAGCGGCGGTCACTGCAGGATAGATGCAGTATATTTTGTGCCTGGTGCTGGATGGCACTATCTGGCGCTAGGCAGCTACAACACTCGCGAGCATTCAACAACTCTAGGGATGGAAATGATTCTGAGCTTTCACCAGAACAGGCATACATCCACACACACAAATACTGATTTATACTAGCGCATGGCCATGCGGCCATGCAAACCTTTTATAGCTGTAGCACTCAAGGACCTTCCTAGTGGTCCAATAGGAGCTGCTACAGGACCTGAGCATGTGACCCCCGACCTCCAATGGGAGGTCATCCTGTGGGCATGCTCAGTATGGGAAAAACAGGACTTAGTCCCTGAAATGCCTGTTCACTGCTGATCAGTACTGGCTACAAAGTCAGAGCCTGGAAAGGCAGCAGTAACCAAGCGCACAGTATCAGCTTGAGCCAGACGCTGGAACCGACGTCTCTGCTGAACAGGCTCCACTGCGGCTGGAGGAGAAAGGGAGACCGCAGTGGACATGGCTCGAGATTCCCCCTGTGCAGCGGCGGGAACTTGACTCCTAACATTTTCTTACAAAGAAAATCACTCAAGCCCATTTATGCTTTGCTGAAACCTACATAAACTCTGAACATCTAAGTTTTGGAATGGACCAATCAGAGCACAAATCTGAATCTAATTGAAAATGTTCTAATGTAAAGAATGTTCTGTGCTCAAGAGATGCCCTCACAATATGACCGATTTGTAGAGCTGTTGCAAGAAAGAGAGAGCAAAAACTGCCAATTACAAATGTGCCATTCTGATAAACTCCTACCCAAAAAGACTGAATGCTGTAAAAAATTCAAAGAGCATTTCAACAAACTATTAGTTTAAGGGTGTGTGTAATTCTGAAAACACATGATTTCATTTATTTATTTATTTATTTATTTATTTTCCACCCAAAAAGAATTCAGTTTAATTTTCAAATGGATTATACAGATTTTTGGTGACATTAAAGGTGGAAAAAATTTTGAAATTATTCTTGGTATGATTTTTTACATGACAAAAGCCTGATAAATTTAACAGTTGTGTGTAGACTTTTTATATCCACTGGAATATTATCTATGTACTATGGTACTGATACATTATAAAAATAATTGACTCCAATGCATATGAAGGAATTAATTCCACAGTTAGCTATCTTGATGCCCCATAACAATGCACACTCAGCTCAACTGAGTGATTATAATTAGTGATGGGCGAGCACTAAAATGCTCGGGTGCTTGTTGCTTGGGTCAAGCAAAATGGAATGCTCGGGAGCTCGACCTAAGCAACGAGCCCAATGTAAGTCTATGGGAAACTCGAGCATTTTTCATTCTTACATGGGCCTGGGCAAGACGCTGGGACCAATGTCTATGCTCAGCACCACCCGCAGCGGACAAAGCTGGATGGGAGACCGCAGATGCAGTCAAGGCTTGGGATCTACCCCATGCGCCTAACAGAAGTAAAGGTCAGAGAGCCATCTGAAAACAATGTTCCCATTATTAGGAAGCGGGTCTCCCGTACTGTTTTCCTATGCAGTGAATTCAAGGGCTGCCAAAAATGTGTTCCTACTCCAATGCCTCTTGTAAGAGACACAGAGGAGGGCCTTATGAAAAAAATGTTCCCATTATTAGGAAGTGGGTCTCCCATAGTATTTGCCTATGCAGTGAAGCAACGGCTGCCAAAAATTTGGAGGAACTCTAATGCCCCTTGGAAGAAATGTAGAGGTCAGAGGTCCTCCTGAAATCAATATTCCCATTAGTAGGAAGTGAGTCTCCCATAGTGTTTTCCTATGCAGTGAATGCAAGGGCTACCAAATATTTGAAGGCACTCCAATGCCCCTTGGAAGAGACATGAAGGAGGGCCTCTTAAAAAATGTTCCCATTAGAAAGGAGCCAATCTCTTATACTTGAAATGCTCATGCACTAAGTGTATGGACTGACAAACATTTACCACTGGGGGGTATACATGAACATAGTGTATAACAAAAGTTTTTTACGGGCATCATAAACACCCTTTAAAAAAATATTTTGGTGTTGCATCATGTACCACGGTCACCCTGGTAATATGATGGTGGCGGATGAGGATGAGGAGAAGGAGAAGGAGGAGGACAACAGCAAATAGTCAAAATCAGGAAGCGTATACCCATGTGTGGGTGTGAAGAGGAGAATAGACATCCCAAAAAAGACACTGGATTTGAGTTTATGTTACGCTGCTATCATTCGGAGGTGTTGAGAAGTCAGGCCCAATCCAGCCCTTGTTCATTTTTATGAGTCAGCATGTCAGCATTTTCAGTTGACAGGCGGATGCGCTTACCAGATATAATTCCACCATCGGCACTAAAAACCCGCTCTGACAAAAAGCTAGAAGCAGGGCAGGCCAGGACCTCCAAGGCATAGAGAGCCAGTTCATGCCACATGTCCAGCTTGGATACCCAATAATTAAAAGGCACAGAGGAATCACGGAGGACGTTGATACAGTCAGCAAGGTACTCCCTCAGCATCTTCCCAAACTTTACACTCCTTGTGAGAGTACCCCACACTTCAGGGCCTGAGCGATGGGGAGTCTGAGAAAACTCTCACAGAACTTTGACAGTGTTCTCCTGCCTCTGCTGGATTGAAGTTGTGTCTCTCTCGCCTGTACTTCTTGGTTGTCCAATGAACTGTGACCTCTTCCGCCAGTGTTTTCAGATGGAAATTTTTTAATAATTCCCCAACAAGGGCCTTCTGGTACTGCCCCATTTTAGCAGACCTGTCCACCTTGGGAATAAGAGATAGAAAGTTCTCCTTGTAGCATGAGTCTAGAAGTGTCACCAACCAGTAATGACTGTCACCCAAAATTTTGAGAAAGTGAGGATCACAGGAAAGGCAGAGTAACATAAACTCAGCCATGTGTGAGAGACTGCTAACAGGCAAGACTTCCATGTCCTCACCAAGAGGACGACTGACCATGCTCTCCATCTCTTAATTCTCCTCCACCCTTTTCTCAGGCCATCCACGCTGAACAGATGGTATGACAGTTGTGCAGGTAGTACCATCTATAGCGCATGAAACTAGCTACTATTCTTCCTCCTCCTCTTCTTCATTGCTATAAAATGCACATTGGGATGAGATGAGGCTCGTTGCTTGCTCCATCTCATTGTGCTCCGCCTGCAATGCTTCCTCTTTAATTGTGAGCAGAGAGCATTTCAGAACACAGAGAAGAGGGATGGTGATGCTAATTATGGCGTCATCGCCGCTCACCTTCCTGGTGGAGTCCTCAAAGTTTTGGAGGATGGTACGTATGTCTGACATCCACGTCCACTCCTGAGGTCTTATGTGTGGAGTCTGAACTGAATACCGATGGCCTTGTTGATGCTGGTAGTCAACAACTGCCCTCTTCTGCTCACAATTCCTTCCCAACATCTTCAGTGTAGAGTAACAATGCTTGTGGACATCACAAACCAGTCCTTGAGCCGGAAGCTGCAAACGCTGCTGAAGCACGGCAAGGGCTGCGTTAGTTGTAGCTGACTTTCTAAAATAGGCATACAGGTGGCGTACTTCGACAAGCAGATCCATCAGCTCTGTGTAGGCTTTGAGAAAATGCTGAACCACAAGGTTAAGCACATGGGCAAGACATGGTACGTGTGTGAACTTGTCTCACCTCAGAGCCACCACCAGGTTCCAGCCATTCTTACACATGACCATGCCTAGCTGTAGGTTCAGCAGTGTCAGCCACAGATCTGCCTGCTCTTTCAGAGCTGTCCACAACTCTTCAGCATTGTGCAGTTTGTCACCTAAGCATATCAACTTCATTACAGACTGTTGCTGCTTGACTGAGGCAGTGCTGCAGTGCTTCCAGCTTGTGACTGATGTGGTCATTTTGTAGATGGAGGCTGAAGAGGAGGAGGAGGAAGAGGACGTTCAGTAACTGTAGAGTGTGGTGGCAACCCTGATTGACCTAGGGCCCCCTAGGTCACAACTCTCAATTCTCGGCGTTGAGAGGACGTGTTCCATCCCAAGGACCGACTGGGTCCTGGCTTCCACTATGTTAACCCAGAGTGTCATCAGCAAGATGTACCATCCCTGCCCACAAGCCCATGTCCACGTGTCTGTGGACAGGTGGACCTTCCCAGTAACTGCATTGTTGAGGGCACAGCTAATATTGTGGGACACATGCTTGTGTAATGCAGGGATGGCAAGCCTAAAAGGCAACATTTCAAGTGCAAGCAGTCACAAAATGTGGGAATTTAGTAGTGTGGCCTCTGGGGCGTTGGCTGTGTATTTCTGCTTACGTTCCAAGGACTAGGGTATGGACAACTGAACACTGCGCTGGAACAAGGACATTAATGTGCTTGCTGATGGTGCTAGTTGAATGCATGCAATGACAGGTGCAGGGAAGGAGGCACCTTCGCATGCACCATGGACAGGGGATTGGCTTGTAGGCAAAACAGCGGAAGAAGCAGTGGTGTCACCAGCAGACACTGTTCCTGAACCCTGGGGTTCAGCCCATAAAATCGGGTGCTTTGCTGACATGTATCTGATCATGCTGGTGGAGGTCAGGCTGGCAGTTTGGCTACCCCTGCTGATGCTGGCTGGCCTGACAGGTGGTGCAAATGGCCTTTTTGGGTTATCAGCAGAGTCTTCAAAAACATCCAGACTCGGCAAGAGCTAACAGTTGTACTGGCAACATGGGTTTTACGGGAAACAGTATCCCACCTTCTGTCTGCAGCCACCACACTGCTTCTTCCTGCCTGTTGGGGTGCTATGCCTCCCTCCCCCTGTGTGCTGCTGTCCTCGCTGTCATGATCTCTGCAGGCAGAGATCATAGCAAGCCTATAGAGGGACAAGCTCTCGGAAGATGGAACTATACTGACCATGAACTAAGCCTGCCGCGCAACTAGAAATAGCCAGGTAGCATTTCCTATTTATCGCTAGATGCCCAGCTCTGGCCTAAGACCTAAATAGCTAGCAGAGGGAAATATAAGACCTGGCTCACCTCTAGAGAAATATTCCAAAGAAGACAGTAGCCCCCCACAAATAATGACGGTGAGTTCAGATGAAACAACAAACGCAGCAGGAAAATAGTCTTAGCAAATTTGAGGTCCGCTTACTAGATAGCAGAAGACAGATAGTATACTTTCATGGTCAGCAGAAAAACACTAACAAAACACCATCCAGAGATTACCTTAAACTCTGGCATTAACTCATAACGCCAGAGTAGCAATCCCTGATCAACGAGAGCTTTCCAGACACAGTAACAAAACTTCAGCTGTGAACTGGAACAAATAGGCAAAACAAAACATGGACAAAAGTCCAACTTATCTAGTAGTAGTCTAGAAGCAGGAACAAGCACTGAGAGGCATCAGATAACATTGTTGACCGGCAAGAAACCACCAGAGAAATGAGCTTAAATAGCGACACCCACTACTGATGGAATCAGGTGAAACAGGAAAGAGGATGACAAGTCCAATTCCACAAGCGGCCACCGGGGGAGCCCAGAATCCAAATTCACAACAGTACCCCCCCCTCAAGGAGGGGGCACCGAACCCTCACCAGATCCACCAGGGCGACCAGGATGAGCCCTATGGAAGGCACGAACAAGATCAGAAGCATGAACATCAGATGCATTGACCCAAGAATTATCCTCCTGGCCGTAACCCTTCCAGTTGACCAGATACTGGAGTTTCCGTCTGGAAACACGAGAGTCCAAAATTTTCTCCACAACGTACTCCAACTCACCCTCAACCAACACCGGAGCAGGAGGCTCAACTGAAGGTACAACAGGTACCTCATACCTGCGCAATAACGACCGATGAAAAACGTTATGAATGGAAAAGGACGCAGGGAGGTCCAAACGGAAAGAAACAGGATTAAGAATCTCCAATATTCTATAAGGGCCGATGAACCGAGGTTTAAACTTAGGAGAAGAGACCCTCATAGGGACAAAACGAGAAGACAACCACACTAAATCTCCAACACAAAGCCGAGAACCAACACGACGATGACGGTTGGCAAAACGCTGAGTCTTCTCCTGGGACAACTTCAAATTGTCCATAACCTGCCCCCAAATGTGATGCAATCTCTCTACCACCGCATCCACTCCAGGACAATCCGAGGATTCCACCTGACCGGAGGAAAATCGAGGGTGAAACCCCGAATTACAGAAAAACGGGGACACCAAGGTGGAAGAACTGGCCCGATTATTGAGGGCGAACTCTGCCAATGGCAAAAAAGCAACCCAATCATCCTGGTCAGCAGAGACAAAACACCTCAGATATGTCTCAAGGGTCTGATTAGTCCGCTCGGTCTGGCCATTAGTCTGAGGGTGAAAAGCAGACGAAAAAGACAAATCTATGCCCATCCTAGCACAGAATGCCCGCCAAAATCTAGACACAAATTGGGTACCTCTGTCAGAAACAATATTCTCAGGAATACCGTGCAATCGGACAACATTCTGAAAAAACAGAGGAACCAACTCAGAAGAAGAAGGCAACTTGGGCAGAGGAACCAAATGGACCATTTTAGAGAAACGGTCACAGACCACCCAGATGACAGACATCTTCTGGGAAACAGGCAGATCTGAAATAAAATCCATCGAGATGTGTGTCCAAGGCCTCTTAGGAATAGGCAAGGGCAACAGCAGTCCGCTAGCCCGAGAACTACAAGACTTGGCCCGAGCACAAACGTCACATGACTGCACAAAGACTCGCACATCTCGTGACAGAGAAGGCCACCAGAAGGATCTTGCCACCAAATCCCTGGTACCAAAAATTCCGGGATGACCTGCCAATGCAGAAGAATGTACCTCAGAGATGACTCTGCTGGTCCAATCATCCGGAACAAACAGTCTATCAGGCGGACAACGATCCGGTCTATCCGCCTGAAACTCTTGCAAGGACCGCCGCAGATCAGGAGAAACGGCCGACAAAATTACTCCCTCCCTAAGGATACCTGTGGGTTCAGAATTACCAGGAGAGTCCGGGTCAAAACTCCTAGAAAGGGCATCTGCCTTAACATTCTTAGAACCCGGTAGGTATGACACCACAAAATTAAAGCGAGAAAAAAATAAAGACCAGCGCGCCTGTCTAGGATTCAGGCGTCTGGCAGTCTCAAGATAAATCAAATTTTTGTGGTCAGTCAATACCACCACCTGATGTCTAGCCCCCTCGAGCCAATGGCGCCACTCCTCAAACGCCCACTTCATGGCCAAAAGCTCCCGATTCCCAACATCATAATTCCGCTCTGCGGGCGAAAATTTGCGAGAAAAGAAGGCACAAGGCCTAATGACGGAGCAGTCGGAACCTTTCTGCGACAACACTGCCCCAGCTCCGATCTCCGAAGCGTCAACCTCAACCTGAAAAGGCAGATTCACATCAGGCTGACGCAACACAGGGGCAGAGGCAAAACGGCGCTTAAGCTCCTGAAAGGCCTCTACAGCATGAGGGGACCAATTAGCAACATCAGCGCCTTGTCTGGTCAAATCAGTCAGTGGTTTAACGACATCCGAAAAACCAGCAATAAATCGGCGGTAAAAGTTGGCAAAGCCCAAAAATCTCTGAAGACCCTTAAGAGAGGAGGGCTGAGTCCAGTCACAAATAGCTTGCACCTTGACGGGATCCATCTCAATGGAAGAGGGAGAAAAAATATACCCCAAAAAGGAAATTTTCTGGACCCCAAAAACGCACTTAGACCCCTTCACACATAAAGAATTAGACCGCAGAACCTGAAAAACTCTCCTGACCTGCTGGACATGAGAGTCCCAGTCATCAGAAAAAATCAGAATATCATCCAGATATATTATCATAAATTTATCCAGAAAATCGCGGAAAATATCATGCATAAAAGACTGGAAAACTGAAGGGGCATTAGAAAGACCAAAAGGCATGACCAAATACTCAAAGTGGCCCTCGGGCGTATTAAATGCGGTCTTCCACTCATCCCCCTGCCTGATCCGCACCAAATTATACGCCCCACGAAGATCAATTTTAGAGAACCACTTAGCACCCTCTATACGAGCAAACAAATCAGTAAGCAATGGCAATGGGTATTGATACTTAACAGTGATCTTATTCAGAAGCCGATAATCAATACATGGTCTCAAAGAGCCGTCTTTTTTTGAGACAAAGAAAAACCCAGCTCCCAAGGGAGAAGAAGATGGACGAATATGTCCCTTTTCCAAAGACTCCTTTATATATTCCCGCATAGCAGCATGTTCCGGCACAGACAAATTAAACAAACGACCCTTTGGATATTTACAACCCGGTATCAAATCTATGGCACAATCGCACTCACGGTGCGGAGGTAACGACCCAAGCTTGGGTTCGTCAAAGACGTCTTGATAATCAGAGAGGAACTCAGGGACTTCAGAGGGAATGGACGACGAAATAGAAACCAAAGGTACGTCCCCATGAATACCCTTACATCCCCAGCTCAACACAGACATTGCTCTCCAGTCCAAGACTGGGTTGTGAGACTGCAACCATGGCAATCCCAGTACCAAATCGTCATGTAAATTATACAGCACCAGGAAACGAATAATCTCCTGGTGATCCGGATTGATACGCATGGTTACTTGTGTCCAGTATTGTGGTTTATTATTAGCCAATGGGGTGGAGTCAATCCCCTTCAGAGGAATAAGAGTCTCCAAAGGCTCTAAATCAAAACCACAACGATTGGCAAAGGACCAATCCATAAGACTCAGAGCGGCGCCAGAGTCAACATAGGCGTCCGTGGCAATGGATGACAAAGAGCAAATCAGGGTTACAGACAAAATAAACTTAGACTGAATGGTGCTAATGGAAACAGACTTATCAAGCTTCTTTGTACGCCTAGAGCATGCTGATATAACATGAGTAGAATCCCCACAATAGAAACACAATCCATTCTTCCGTCTAAAATTCTGTCGCTCGCTCCTGGACAGAATTCTATCACACTGCATACTTTCTGGCGTCTTTTCCATAGACACCGCCAGATGGTGCACCGGTTTGCGCTCCCGCAGACGCCTATCAATCTGAATAGCCATTGTCATGGACTCATTCAGACCTGCAGGCAAAGGGAACCCCACCATAACATCCTTAACGGCATCAGAGAGACCTTCTCTGAAAGTTGCCGCCAAGGCGCACTCATTCCACTGAGTAAGCACAGACCATTTACGGAATTTTTGGCAGAAAACTTCAGCTTCGTCTTGCCCCTGAGATAGTGCCATCAAAGTTTTTTCTGCCTGAAGTTCCAAATGAGGTTCCTCATAAAGCAAGCCCAAGGCCAGAAAAAACGCATCCACATCGCGTAACGCAGGATCCCCTGCTGGCAATGAGAAGGCCCAATCTTGAGGGTCACCCCTGAGCAAGGAAATCACAATCCTAACCTGCTGAGCAGGGTCTCCAGCTGAACGAGACTTCAGGGACAAATAAAGCTTACAATTATTTCGGAAATTCTGGAAGCTAGCTCTATTCCCTGTGAAGAACTCCGGCAAAGGAATTCTCGGCTCAGATACCGGAGCATGTACCACAAAATCTTGTAAATTTTGTACTTTCGTGATGAGATTATTCAAACCCGCAGTTACACTCTGGAGATCCATAATTGTCAGGTGCACACAGAGCATACAGAGATTAGGAGGAGAGAGAGAGAAAAGACTGCAGCAAGGCAGACTGGAGGAAAAAAAAAAAAAAAAATTTCAGCAGACTTCTTATAACTCTCCTTTCTCAACCTGGGTCTTTAACACTTTTGGCCGGTCAAACTGTCATGATCTCTGCAGGCAGAGATCATAGCAAGCCTATAGAGGGACAAGCTCTCGGAAGATGGAACTATACTGACCATGAACTAAGCCTGCCGCGCAACTAGAAATAGCCAGGTAGCATTTCCTATTTATCGCTAGATGCCCAGCTCTGGCCTAAGACCTAAATAGCTAGCAGAGGGAAATATAAGACCTGGCTCACCTCTAGAGAAATATTCCAAAGAAGACAGTAGCCCCCCACAAATAATGACGGTGAGTTCAGATGAAACAACAAACGCAGCAGGAAAATAGTCTTAGCAAATTTGAGGTCCGCTTACTAGATAGCAGAAGACAGATAGTATACTTTCATGGTCAGCAGAAAAACACTAACAAAACACCATCCAGAGATTACCTTAAACTCTGGCATTAACTCATAACGCCAGAGTAGCAATCCCTGATCAACGAGAGCTTTCCAGACACAGTAACAAAACTTCAGCTGTGAACTGGAACAAATAGGCAAAACAAAACATGGACAAAAGTCCAACTTATCTAGTAGTAGTCTAGAAGCAGGAACAAGCACTGAGAGGCATCAGATAACATTGTTGACCGGCAAGAAACCACCAGAGAAATGAGCTTAAATAGCGACACCCACTACTGATGGAATCAGGTGAAACAGGAAAGAGGATGACAAGTCCAATTCCACAAGCGGCCACCGGGGGAGCCCAGAATCCAAATTCACAACACCTCGCTCTGCATGTCCTCTTGCAAGTTTGGTTCAGTTCCTATATCATCCACCACTTCGTCTTCCACTTCTGCACCCTGGTCCTCCTCCTGACTTTCTGGCAATTGTGTCTCATCATCATCCACCTCTTGTGACACTTTCCCACCATCACCTTCATGTGACCGTGGCTGCTCAAATATTTGGGCATCGCTACATACAATCTCCTCTTTATCCGCTTCAAATGGACTGGGTAAGAGGCCCAAATCTATAAATGGAAAAGTGAACAGCTCTTTGGAGTGTCCAAGTGTTGTCTCCGGGCACTCAGCATGGTGGGAGGAAGAAAGATCAGGGTGAGGAACATGCGGTCCAGACTCTCGGCTACTGAGACTTGTCCGTGTTGAAACAGGGTTACATAGTTACATAGTTATTAAGGTTGAAGGAAGACTTTAAGTCCATCTAGTTCAACCATAGCCTAACCTAACATGCCCTAACATGTTGATCCAGAGGAAGGCAAAAAAAAACCATGTGGCAAAGAGTAAGCTCCACATTGGGGAAAAAAATTCCTTCCCAACTCCACATACGGCAGTCAGACTAGTTCCCTGGATCAACGCCCTATCAAGGAATCTAGTGTATATACCCTGTAACATTATACTTTTCAAGAAAGGCATCCAGTCCCCTCTTAAATTTAAGTAATGAATCACTCATTACAACATCATACGACAGAGAGTTCCATAGTCTCACTGCTCTTACAGTAAAGAATCCGCTTAAACCTTCTTTCCTCCAGACGTATAGGATGCCCCCTTGTCCCTGTCTCAGGTCTATGATTAAAAAGATCATCAGAAAGGTCTTTGTACTGTCCCGTCATATACAGTTATATGAAAAAGTTTGGGCACCCCTATTAATCTTAAGCTTAATGTTTTATAAAAATTGTTTTTTTGCAACAGCTATTTCAGTTTCATATATCTAATAGCTGTTGGACACAGTAATGTTTCTGCCTTGACATGAGTTTTATTGTACCAACAGAAAATGTGCAATCTGCAATCAAACAAAATTTGACAGGTGCATAAGTATGGGCACCCTTATCATTTTCTTGTTTTAAATACTCCTACCTACTTTTTACTCACTTACTAAAGCACTTTTTTTGTTTTGTAACCTCATTGAGCTTTGAACTTCATAGCCAGGTGTATGCAATCATGAGAAAAGCTACTTAAAGTGGCCACTTGCAAGTTGTTCTCCTGTTTGAATCTCCTCTGAAGAGTGGCATCATGGGCTCCTCAAAACAACTGTCAAATGATCTGAAAACAAAGATTATTCAACATAGTTGTTCAGGGGAAGGATACAAAAAGCTGTCTCAGAGATTTAACCTGTCAATTTCCACTGTGAGGAACATAGTAAGGAAATGGAAGAACACAGGTACAGTTCTTGTTAAGGCCAGAAGTGGCAGGCCAAGAAAAACATCAGAAAGGCAGAGAAGAAGAATGGTGAGATCAGTCAAGGACAATCCTCAGACCACCTCCAGAGAGCTGCAGCATCAACTTGCTGCAGATGGTGTCACTGTGCATCGGTCAACTATACAACACACTTTGCACAAGGAGAAGCTGTATGGGAGAGTGATGCGAAAGAAGCCGTTTCTGCAAGCACGCCACAAACAGAGTCGGCTGAGGTATGCAAAAGCACATTTGGAGAAGCCAATTTCTTTTTGGAAGAAGGTCCTGTGGACTGATGAAACCAAGATTGAGTTGTTTGGTCATACAAAAAGGTGTTATGCATGGCGGCAAAAAAACACAGTGCGTTGTATAGTTGACCGATGCACAGTGACACCATCTGCAGCAAGTTGATTTTTGAATATTGGCATCACATTTGCTATACACTAGTCCTGTGGTACAGACCCTGTTATTATGGACTCTTTAAAGATTAAAAATAATGGTCTATCAATGACTGTACTTAATTCATGCAGTACTCGGGGGTGTATCCCATCCGGGCCCGGAGATTTGTCAATTTTAGTTATTTTTAGACGCCGACATACTTCCTGCTGGGTTAAGTAGGTGACACTTAATGGGGAATTTTTGCTATCACTGATCATATTGTCTGCCATGGGATTTTCTTGTGTAAATACTGATGAAAAAAAGTCATTTAGCATATTGGCTTTTTCCTCATCCTCATCCACCATTTCCCCCAGACTATTTTTAAGGGGGCCAACACTTTCATTTTTTAGTTTCTTACTATTTATGTAGTTAAAGAATATTTTGGGATTATTTTTCTCTCTCTGGCAATGAGTCTCTCTGTCTCAATTTTTGCTGCCTTGATTTGCTTTTTACAGAATTTATTTAATTTTCTGTATTTATTTAATGCCTCATCACTACCTACTTCCTTTAATTCTCTAAATGCTTTCTTTTTGTCACTTATTGCGCCCCTTACAGCTCTATTTAGCCATATTGGTTTCCTACTATTTCTAGTATGTTTATTCCCATACGGTATATACTGTGCACAGGTCCTATCCAGGATGCTAATAAACGTCTCCCATTTTCTTTGTGTATTTTTATGTCTCAGGATATCGTCCCAGTTAATTGCACAAAGATCATCTCTTATCAGAAATTTGCCCTCCTGAAGTTTAGTGTCCTTGTCACCCCTCTACTACACATCTTATTAAAGGATACACAAAAACTTATTATTTTTGGTGACTATTCCCCAAGTGATCCCCAACCCTTATATTTGATATGCGGTCTGGCCTGTTTGTTAATATTAGGTCTAGCAGTGCCCCCCTTCTTGTTGGGTCCTGAACCAATTGTGAAAGGTAATTGTCTCTCATAGTTGTCAAAAACCGATTACCTTTGCTGGAACTGCAGGTTTCTGTTCCCCAATCTATTTCAGGGTAGTTGAAGTCCCCCATAATAATGACTTCTCCTTGAGTCGCAGCTTCATCTATTTGCTTTACGAGGATATTCTCCATTGCTTCCATTATTTTTGGAGATTTATAACAAACCCCTATTAGTAATTTATTATTTTTCCCCCTTCCCTTATCTCCACCCACAGGGACTCTACATTTTCATTAAATTCACCTATATTATCACGCCGGATGGGTTTTAAGGACAAGTTTACATACAGACACACCCCTCCCCCTTGCTTATCTGTTCGGTCATTTCTGAAAAGGCTATAGCCCTGCAAGTTAACAGCCCAGTCATGGCTCTCATCCAGCCATGTTTCAGATATCCCCACCATGTCATAATTATGCTCCAACAACATTAATTCTAATTCGTCCATTTTGTTGGCGAGGCTTCTGGCATTAGTATACATGCACTTGATGTTGCTCTCTGTACCTCTATTCTTTCTTAAATTATTAACTGTTCTAACTCCACCCCCCATGCCACCGCCACCCCCAACTTCCTTATTTGTGCCCAGATCTCCATCTGCCCTATCTTCCCCTTCTATAAATTGAATACCCTCCCCCCCAATCCCTAGTTTAAACACTCCTCCAACCTTCTAGACATTTTCTCCCCAGCACAGCTGCATCTTCCCCATTGAGGTGCAGCCCATCCCTAGCGTAGAGCCTGTAGCCCAATGAGAAGTTGGCCCAGTTCTGCAGGAACCCAAACCCCTCCTTCCTACACCAATTCTTGAGCCACTTATTAACCTCCCTAATCTCCCGTTGCCTCTCTGGCATGGCATGTGGTACAGGCAGTATTTCGGAAAATACCACGTTGGAGGTCCTTGCTTTCAGCTTGCAGCCTTATTCCCTGAAATCATCTTTAAGGACCTTCCACCTACCTCTAACTTTGTCATTTGTGCCAATGTGCACCATGACCGCTGGGTCCTCACCAGCCCCTCCCAGTAATCTGTCCACCCGATCAGCGATGTGTCGGATTCGAGCGCCAGGTAGGCAGCACACCGTCCGATGATCCTTGTCTTTGTGACAGATTGCCCTATCTGTTCCCCTAATAATTGAGTCCCCCACTACCTGCACCTCTCTGGCATATACTGCTCTCCTATTTCCCTCTTTACTGTAGCAGTCACTCCTCCGGCTTTCAGAGGACATGCCTGGCTGCAGAAGTGCTACCCCTGTACTGGCACCCCCCTCATCTGCCAACTTAGCAAACTTATTGGGGTGTGCCAGATCAGGACTAGCCTCCCTGGCACTCTTCCCTCTACCCCGCTTTCTGAATGTCACCCAGCTAGCTACTTCACTGTCCTGCAGCTGCATCCTACCATCCCCCCTCATCTATCCCATTGAGCGTCTGCTCAGTAAGCAGAAGACTCCTCTCCATATTGTCTATGGATCTCAGTGTTGCCAGCCGCACATTTAGATCCAGAATCTGGGCTTCCAAATGCTCAACGTGCTCACATCTCGCACGGAAGTATGCACCCTCAACCGGCTGATCAAGGACTGCATACATGTGGCAAGATGTGCACTGGATGGCATTACCAATAGTGGAGCACATTTCCTAATGGGGATTGCACCAGACAGAAACGTTAAATAAAAATAAATACAAAGTATTAATAAAGTACAGACAGCAATTCAGCAATTCCTCCCTTTGAAACTCCCTGATTCCAAAGTCACTGAATCACAAGTCACACTTACCGCCGTTCACACTTACACTCAGGTCACACTCAGCTCGCTCACACTCACTAAGCTGAAGATTTAAAGATTTTTTTCCCCCTCAGGGTGGTGGTGTTGGTGGCAAAGTGATTGGAAGCATTATCCGCTATCCAACCAACAACCTTTTGACACTGGGTTCAACAGTGGTGTGCTGCATTCCCCTAGTAATTGGGACAGGAAGGTCGGGCGGTAAGATGTGGGTGTTGGTTGTGGCACAATTTCAGCTTGCCCACAGCCTCGGCCTCAGCCTCTGCCTCCCCATCACCATCATGTCCAGTTCCCTGTCCTTTGCCCATTTTAAATGAAGGACAAAATTTTCCATGTTCACTACAAATGGCTGAATTTTGAGCGCACTTATATGTGACCCGTGTGATGGACAAATCACAGTTTTAAATAGCTGACCTGAAGTTAACTATTTTTAACAGCAAACTGGTGTCAATCAGTTCGCTATCACACTGCAACAAAATATAAATGGAGGCCAGAAATGGCAGAATTTTGAGCACACTTGTATGTGATCCATGTGACAGACAAACCACTGTTTTAAATAGATGGATTTTTAGCGCTGTAATATGGAAAGGATCTGGCTCTATTCTGCAGTACCATCAAGCAAATGGAGCAGAAAAATGGTGTTCTCTGGATTGATTTTTAAGCAAATAATCAGGATTAAGATCCAAAAAATATTATTCCTGGCCCCTGATCCCTGGGGCTATGTCTACAAATATCTGTAAAAGCAGCAGCAGCAGACAGAACTGGAATGGACCCTATTGCTATATGCACTGCAGTCTGCCACATACACTGCCTGCCTGCCTAACACTGATATCTATGCAGCTGGATTAGTCCTCAGAAGGACTGTTAGTTGAGATGGATATGTGTATAATATATTATGGTATACCTATACTAACTAAGAAACAAGCAATTCTCTCCCTAGCTCAGCAGCACCTCTTCCTATACTGCCTGATTCCAGAGTAGACTGTGACAAGCATGGCGGTGCCAGGTCTGATATAGACCTGATGATGCTGTGCGGCCAGCCAATCACTGTAATGCCCCAACCAACATGGCTGCGGCATTAAAGTATGTGGCTCTAAAGAGTGCCAAACATGCAGGGAGTGAACCCGAGCTCCTGCCGAGCAACCCAGGAAATACTAGGCGAGCTCCGAGCATCTCGAGCAATGAGATGCTTGGGCGAGTACCAAGTAGTGGCGAACATGCTCGCTCATCACTATTTATAATTGTTTCACTCAGAGAATGGAGATACTTAAGCCCCCATGCACAATACATAACGTTTGGCAGAACAATCATTTGGAACACTGCTATCTATTCTGATATTCAGGAGCAGTTTGATTGGCCAAGCTTTTTTGTGTTCTTTATTAGAAGGCCACTGCCTGACTCCTCTGACAATGACTTATCTTGGTGCTGAAAAAATTATAGTCTGTTGAAATTCAGCAGTCTGGATACTTCTTTCCCTCAGCATCTCCTGTCAGGGAAGGGTTGGGAGGCCCACCTACACAATACACTGTTGGCTGATTCCACTAATATTGGTGGGTTCAGTCAACTTTAGCAAAATGTGTATAGGGGTTTATCTCCTGAGTTGAATGTTGAATTTGAGTTGACATGAACACAGTCAGGAGAGGCTCATAGAGATAAGACTGCTGGCAGAATTCTTCTATTGTGAATCAGTTTTAGATGTTTTGATTTTGCTTGTTAGGTTTATACAAACTAGAACACAAATTGTAGTTGTCAGCGAAAGAATCTTTCTTAAGAAATAATTTCCTAAATTTTCACATTTAGAGGACAAGTAATAACTAAATTCCTCAAATTTTTATAATAGCATAAAATCAAACTATTGTACAGTTATATTCAATTATTTGTAAGCATTATAAATGTCTACTATTTATCTGCATCCATTTGTATATAAAAAAAAGTTTCCCATTCTAGGCTCTAAAATTATTCAAATAGATTATATTTATTTTTATAGTTTTTAGTATTTATTGAAATTTTAATTTCCAATAATTTTATAATTTGGTAGACCTTCCATATTGTGGAAATTTCTTGTGTACAAGCTTTAATGTACTCCTTTTTGGTAGCTTTACCTGTGTTTTCTATAAAATGTTAATGATTTACATTTTTATATTGTAGTGTGTTGTTGCTTGGGTTAGTTTTGTGTTTCTATTATAAGACAGGCTTTTTAGTTGATAAAACTATTTTCAATAAATAATTTGGTTGTTGTTTACTACTTCATTAATTTTGGTTTTACAATGTTAATAGCATAGTAATGATATAGTGAATACAGCGTCAAATATATGAAAATTCTTCAATTTTTAAGAAAATTATAAAACACGACTCACGCTATTTCCCATAACACACATTAATTTGTAGGTGAGAAAGCCGTAACTAAATTACTTATCTTCAAGTTCCACAAGTCAAGTTCAAACACTTATTTAAAATCTTTTAAGGAAGCAGCTGATACATTAAGTTATGAACGTATTAATCTCCTGAGACAGTCAACTTCCTTGGCATTGCAATTAAAGTGAAAGATTGCAAGCCAAATACATCCATTTAATGGTTACAAAAATTTAATATACGCTATCAATGCAACTACAATGCATCTTGATGTCCTGCAGACAATGGTGCGGATGAATATGCTTTCCACTTTATTTCAATTTGCAAATAATTTAATGCTTCCTCCTTTGAACATAGGAATAATTCAATTATGTTGAGGAATTAAATTTCCATTTGCCTATACCTGTGTGTTCTGATAAGTTATTATAATTTTTTACTTCAATATAGAATAATTTTCTATTTGTTTATTATCTTACTTTTAGTCATTGCCATTTATCACAGTGTTATTGCATATAAAGGTGACAAGGACATTTATCTTACCTAAACAACAACAATATTTTAAATGTGGAATATCTGCTCCGATAATGCATTAAAAGCTGAGCTTTCATGAACTGAACAAAGCAATAGCCAATTAAAGTATAAAAGACTGGACTTCTGTAACATTCATATGATGTCCGAACCAATTATTCAGCTATTTTGTTAGTAAACTGAAGTATAATACAACAGCACATAAAAAATACCATAGTTTATTTAATTAATTTATTCCTCGATTAAGAGCCTGAAAACAAAAATCTTTTGAAAGGAAAAAACTACAATTATGTAAGTAAATGTATGACTTATAGCTTATGTTGCCAATATGGATGTGTCCATCAATTTGTCTTTAAAAGTTTACTTTGTATGAATGTATAGGTTAGCAGAGTTCAACAAACGTTAAGAGTATGTAAATCTGTAGATGATGGAAACAGTCAAAGGTATGATAAAATCACAGTTAAGGGAATTATGCTTAGTCAATCAGCAAAGTTATGTACCAAGGTCATAGAAAGACTCGGGAAAATTAATCAAAAGTGAACATACAGTTGTGCTCAAAAGTTTACATACCCCTGCAGAATTTTTGCTTTCTTGGTCTTGTTTCAGAGAATATGAATGACAGCACCAAAACTTTTTCTACACTCATGGCTAGTGGTTGGGTGAAGCCATTTATTTCAAACTACTGTGTTTTCTCTTTTAAAATCAACCACTAACCATGATTGCAGAAAAAGTTTTGGTGTTATCATTCATATTCTCTGGAAAAAGTACAAGAAAGCAAAAATTCTGCCGGAGTATGTAAACTTTTGAGCACAACTGTATATCAACCTATAGTTCTCAATCGAAGTCCCAGCCTACTAGTGGTCAAGATTGGATATTTTATACTACCTGTGCAACACTTTAACCCCTTACTGACATCGGACGGTATAGTACGTCCGATGTCAGCTCCCCTGCTTTGATGCAGGGCTCCGCGGTGAGCCGGGACATGTCAGCTGTTTGTCGCGATTCACCCGCCGCTATTAACTAGTTAAATGCCGCTGTCAAACGCAGACAGTGGCATTTAACTACCGCATCCGGCCGGGCGGCCGGAAATGATGTCATCGCTGACCCCCGTCACATGATGTGTCAGGACAGTAACCATAGAGGTCCTTGAGACCTCTATGGTTACTGATCGCCGGTAGCTGTGAGCGCCACCCTGTGGTCGGCGCTCACAGCACACCTGCATTTCTGCTACATAGCAGCGAACAGCAGATCGCTGCTATGTAGCAGAGGCAATCGTGCTGTGCCTGCTTCTAGCCTCCCATGGAGGCTATTGAAGCATGGCAAAAGTTAAAAAAAAGTTTTAAAAAATGTGAAAAAAATATAAAAAAAATAAAAGTTTAAATCACCCCCCTTTCGCCCCAATCAAAATAAATCACTAAAAAAATCAAATCTACACATATTTGGTATCGCCGAGATCAGAATCGCCCGATCTATCAATAAAAAAAAGCATTAACCTGATCGCTAAACGGCGTAACGAGAAAAAAAATCGAAACGCCAGAATTACGTTTTTTGGTCGCCGCGACATTGCATTAAAATGCAATAACGGGCGATCAAAATAACATATCTGCACCAACATGGTATCATTAAAAATGTCAGCTCGGCATGCAAAAAATAAGCCCTCAATTGACCCCAGATCATGAAAAATGGAGACGCTACGAGTATCGGAAAATGGCGCTTTTTTTTTTTTTTTTTTTTTTTAGCAAAGTTTTGAATTTTTTTTCACCACTTTGGTAAAAAATAACCTAGTCATGTTAGGTGTCTATGAACTCGTGATGACCTGGAGAATCATAGTTGCTGGTTAGTTTTAGCATTTAGTGAACCTAGCAAAAAAGCCTAGCAAAAAAACAAGTGTGGGATTGCACTTTTTTGGCAATTTCACCGCACTTGGAATTATTTTCTCATTTTCTAGTACACGACATGGTAAAACCAATAATGTCGTTCAAAAGTACAACTCGTCCCGCAAAAAATAAGCCCTCACATGGCCAAATTGACTGAAAAATAAAAAAGTTATGGCTCTGGGAAGGAGGGGAGTGAAAAACGAACACGGAAAAACGAAAAATCCCACGGTCATGAAGGGGTTAAATATATTTCTTCTATGAGGATGCCCATTTATGTAGGATAAAATGTCTGCTTTTCCTGACCAGTTTTTGTGATTTTTCTGCCCTTCTTTATCTCTTTGACTACATTGAATTATAAATATATATTATAATTATAATATATATTTACAGTTGGTATCTTTATGTTTGAAGCATGATATGTGGGAAAAGGTTGAAAAGTACCAGGGGCCGAATACTTTCGTATATATATATATATATATATATATATATATATATATATATACACTCACCGGCCACTTTATTAGGTACACCTGTCCAACTTCTTGTTAACACTTAATTTCTAATCAGCCAATCACATGGCGGCAACTCAGTGCATTTAGGCATGTAGACATGGTCAAGACAATCTCCTGCAGTTCAAACCGAGCATCAGTATGGGGAAGAAAGGTGATTTGAGTGCCTTTGAACGTGGCATGGTTGTTGGTGCCAGAAGGGCTGGTCTGAGTATTTCAGAAACTGCTGATCTACTGGGATTTTCACGCACAACCATCTCTAGGGTTTACAGAGAATGGTCCGAAAAAGAAAAAAAATCCAGTGAGCGGCAGTTCTGTGGGCGGAAATGCCTTGTTGATGCCAGAGGTCAGAGGAGAATGGGCAGACTGGTTCGAGCTGATAGAAAGGCAACAGTGACTCAAATCGCCACCCGTTACAACCAAGGTAGGCCTAAGAGCATCTCTGAACGCACAGTGCGTCGAACTTTGAGGCAGATGGGCTACAGCAGCAGAAGACCACACCGGGTACCACTCCTTTCAGCTAAGAACAGGAAACTGAGGCTACAATTTGTACAAGCTCATCGAAATTGGACAGTAGAAGATTGGAAAAACGTTGCTTGGTCTGATGAGTCTTGATTTCTGCTGCGACATTTGGATGGTAGGGTCAGAATTTGACGTAAACAACATGAAAGCATGGATCCATCCTGCCTTGTATGGAGCATCTTTGGGATGTGCAGCCGACAAATCTGCGGCAACTGTGTGATGCCATCATGTCAATATGGACCAAAATCTCTGAGGAATGCTTCCAGCACCTTGTTGAATCTATGCCATGAAGAATTGAGGCAGTTCTGAAGGCAAAAGGGGGTCCAACCCGTTACTAGCATGGTGTACCTAATAAAGTGGCCGGTGAGTGTATATAAATTATGTATCTGTGCTGTTGAATGCATATTTGAGTATACATTTTAAATTTAGTTTTTTCATTTTTTTCTGTTTTTAACTTAATCATTAAAGGTTATACTTTGCTGGACTATTTCCTTGCAGCTGCTAAATCAATTGGGCCCACGATCTTGATTTTTCCTTTTTGTTTTTTTTCAAAAGTAGAGATGAGCTATTCTTTTGAAAATTTTATTTGCTGAAGTTTGCCCAAAAATTGAATTCATATAAATAAATTTATACAAATCTCAGAACTCGAAAAATTGCAATTCCTTGGAAAATAAATTTAGAGGAGAGAAGGGAGAGCAAACTCTGCTGAACATAAGAGCTTACACTCTATAGAAGTGAGAGAGAAAGTCAAACTCAATGATCAAAAGAGCTAACATTCTTCAGGAGAGAGAGAGAGGGCAAGGACCCACTCTGTACATAAGAGCTTATACTCTATATAAGAGAGAGAAGACCCTTCTGATCATTAGAGCTTACAATCGACAGGAGAAAGAGAAAGAGTGAGTAAGGGTACTGTCACACTCTGCAACTTTCCAACGATCACGACCAGCGATACGACCTGGCCGTGATCGTTGGAAAGTCGTTGTGTGGTCGCTGGAGAGCTGTCACACAGACCGCTCTCCAGCGACCAACGATGCCGAAGGCCCCGGGTAACCAGGGTAAACATCGGGATACTAAGCGCAGGGCCGTGCTTAGTAACCAGATGTTTACCCTGGTTACAAGCGAACGCATCGTTGGATCGGTGTCACACACACCGATCCAACGATGACAGCGGGAGATCCAGCGACGAAAGAAAGTTCCAAACGATCTGCTACGACGTACGATTCTCAGCAGGGTCCCTGATCGCTGCTGCGTGTCAGACACAGCGATATCGTATGGATATCGCTGGAACATCACGGATCGCACCGTCGTAGCGACAAAAGTGCCACTGTGTGACAGTACCCTAAGTTGATGACCATAAGAACTTACACTTTACAGGTGAGAGAGATAGGGGACTTTGCTGACCATAAGAGCTTACATTTTACATGAGTGAAACACTCACCCAGAGACTCTGGAGATGGAAAACAACTCTCCTGTTCAAACTATGCTATGCAGGGAACAGCTGTTCTGTGTTCACCCCGATACTGACCACCATGGTACCAGGTATGATAATATGATGTCATTTTTAAACCAATGTCAAAAGATGTCATAGCTGCTTTCTGATGCTTCATCAGTGTGGGAAATGGTGATGTTTCCCAATGGGAAAGTTTCTTTTTTTGCTAAATGAATCTCAAAATGTTCTAATTAATACTAAACTTTGAATTTTCAGATATCGGACTTGAAATCAATCATTTCCTATATAATCTACTCATCTCTAGTCATCAGGTATTATTGTGTTAAGATGTTCTCTTCTTAGGTATTGTATTGTGGTAAGCTTACAGTAAGTAATTACAATCAGCTGTTGTACTCAACAACCCTAGGATTCTGATTCAATTGCTTTATGGAAGAGAACATTAGCCACCTGGTACTGAACTGGTCTTCATGGAAAGAAAATTGACTAAACATTTTCGCATATGTCTATGCAACTAAGATATCTTACTCTCTTTTCAACTATTTCCATGTTACCATTAGCTATATGAATTTGAACAGCTTACTCCATGTAACAAATAACTTATTGGTTTGTTTTTACTTTCTTAATCAAAAATATACAACCAAATTGAGAAAAATATTGTTAACTATTTTTATCCATTTTCATATTAAATCTATTCCTAACAGAGATGAGTAAATAATTTGAAATTTGAATTGGCTAGCTTCACCAAACTTTCCTAGGAAAATACTGTACATGTATAAGATTTATTTGGACTACCATATATACTCAAGTATAAGTCAACCTGAGTATAAGCCAGGGCACCTAATTTTGCCAGGAAAAACTTGGTAAACTTATTGACTTGAGTATAAGCCGGGTATGCATCTCTATCCTGGTATGCATGGCTCCCCATCCCATCCCTTGTATGCATGACTCCCTTGTCCCTGTCCTTGTATGCATGGCTCCACCGTCCCTTTCCTTGTATGCATGGCTCCCCATCCCGTGCTTCTAAGCATGGCTCCCCAAACTGTCCCTGTATGCATGGCTCCCCAGTCCCTGTCCTTATATGCATTGCTTCCCATCCATGTACTTGTATACATAGCTCCCCCATCCATGTCCTTGTAAGAATGGCTCCCCTGTCCCTGTCTTTGTATGCATGGCTCCCCATCCCTGTCATTGTATGCAAGACTCCCCAGTCCTTGTCCTTGTATGCATGGCTCCCCCTTCCCTGTTCTGGTATACATGGCTCCTTAGCCCCTATCCTTGTATCCATGGCTCCATATCCCCTATCATTGTATGCTTGGTTCCTATAAAAAGCAAAAAAAACC